>NW_023605194.1:39736102-41182595 GCF_014898055.3 Talpa occidentalis
GGACACTGTTTAGACTCTATAAATTAGGGTTTTCTGAAAACCTTCTCTGTGCATCTATGGGAGCAGTGAATTCCACAAAGATCTGACTTAGAGTTACAGAACTGTCCTCCTAATTCCACCGTTTTGATCATTTTATATATGAAGAGAAGTCTTACTTAAATCCCAACCCACTTGTACAAGACCAGATTTTTAAAGGAAATAAAATGTAAGGCTACACCAACAGAGTCTGGCTTGAAATTAACTCACACTGATATAAAGAAAGTTAATTAGTTCAATCCAGCCAATGTCTGATTTTATTAAATGTTAGAAATTAGATGAAAGTTTTAAAATAAATAAATCAAAGGAAATGTTTCCTGTCTACCCCGACACACTCCCCACCCCCCACACACACAATTTTTTTCCCTGTGGATAGTGTGCTAATTAGACTTTACAAAGAGAAGAATAGAAAATTTCTTAACATCCAAATCTTGAGTCCAGTAACGTATTTGCCATATAATAGATATAAATAATGAACACAGGGCTACATTAATTTTAATTCATGTTAAATATGGTTTCTGGGTTGAGTTTATTTGTAACACATTCCTTCTCTGTGCTATTTTACTCCTCCCCACCATGTCACTATTTAGCTTGAAATTTCACAATATGAAAATGAAAATAACAAACCCAATCCTAATTATCTCCTGCAGGATCATAAAAATAACATTAATAAAATGTGGTTAATATCAGTGGTGATCATTACCAGGCCTGCATCAACCAGAAAATGAAATGCAACCCCCCAAAGCAAGAAGGATTAAAGCAAGTCCGCCACCATTAAACACACACATATTAGCATATTTGCTCTGTAAGCAGAATTAATGGTAATAGTAAAGTTGTCTTTAATCTGAACTGGACAAAAATTTTAAATGTGCATGGATGTGCATAGAAATCCTGGCTGAACACTGCTTTACATTTTTCAAAGCAGTGTCACATCCACTAGTTCATTTTGTGTCCTTATTGCCCTCATTCAAAGCAGGTATCACAGGTCTCATTCAATCTGACAACTAAGATTGGGGGAAAGGAAAAGATGTAGCCTTTCTGGATTCACCTGGTGATTCAACAAACTGAGGTTGGAACCAGAGGCCTCTGGCACCCAGATTGCTCACCTTTCCACTACCATCACTTTTCTTTTGCATAAACCACATGGACAGAGTGGTTGTGTACAAAGGTGCAAGACCAAGCACAATTACTAAGAATAAGAGATAAATGAGGTAGCTTACCAGGCATTGAAGGAAAAGAAGGCAGATGCTGTCTAGCAGTTGATGATATGGGAAATAAACAATATTTTCTGTAGAGTTTTGCTCTGCAGCACGGGTTAGCAACACATTCACACAGGTAAGATGGTCAGGAAAAGTGTACTGGGAAATATCAGCTGCAGAGAGAGTCAACTGGCTATTGTGTGACTCTCTGTATGTTATTTTATTAGTATAAATAAGATGCTAAATGTCAGGATGTCAAAGAAAAACATAAACTTCAGTTCCTGTTATGAAATGTTCAATATGTAAAATGTTAATATACTTAAGGAAATTCCAGTACATTATCAACTATTGACAGGTACTTATGGATGTAAGAAGATAAGCAAAAGGCATTAGCCTAAATAAATAAATAGATAAAACAGCATGTATGCTGGGCTCTAATGAATTAATTTCCTAATTGGTCTTCCCTGAACCCCACAGCAGTCTCCATTAGGTCTCCATGTGCAATCCATACATCAATAACAGGATGTTTCTATTTCTAGGTCTAGGAGCCAGCCACTTTACTGGCCTTGAGTATCCCTTAAGAAATAGGAATAAGCAGGGGGTAAGTTGATGTTGAAGGGAAAAACCGTATTGTTGCACAAGGAACAGTGCTGAAAAATGTGGATCCAAGGGCTGGTATAGTTATTTGATGAATAAACATTAGTCTTGGGAAATGAATTGTTTTCTGGGGGTGCAGGGTTAAGACTGGAAGAACCAGAAGGACCATAGAAAAATTCGTAAATTAGTCTGTTAGCTACTCATGTAGGACAGAAACTAGTGTATCACTGGAATTGCAAAAAATGGCTAGGGTTATTGGGTAGACCTACATCCCTTAATTCAGGTCACATGCATGGGCTGTGTCCTCCAGTATGTGTTCAGGATTTGACATTTCTGAATTCTGCTCCTGAAGATCATTTCATCCAGTGGATCTCACACTTCAATTTGTATCAGAACCACCTGGACTGCTTGATAAACACAACTTTCAGAACCGATCACTAGATTTTCTCATTAAAGAGGTCTGGATGAGGGTGGAGAACTCTTTCTAACAAGTTCCTGGATAGCTCATGTTACTGAAGACCCCACTTTGCGAGCCATAGTTCTAGTCCAACACCGCCATTTCAGAGAGACAGGAAATCAGCCCAGAAAAGGGAAGTGATCTGCTCTCAGGGCAGATCATGGTAGGTCCTTTTTCTTATGAGTTCAATTCTCTCTCATTCAGAAGTTCTAACCACTAGTACTCCAAAATGTGGCCTTATTTGGAAATAGAGTCACTGTAGACATAACTAGTTAAAATGAGGGTAGGCTTAACCCAGTCTGACCGGTCTCCCAACACAAGGAGAAAATCTAGAAAGAGACACACACACACACACACACACAAGAATTCCATGTGAAGATGAAGGCAGAGATTGGGATGATGCATCTACCAGCCAAAGATCACCAAAGATCGCCAGCAAACACCAGAGACCATAAGGAAAGAATCAAACAGTTTCTCCCACCACCCCATTCCTTAGATGGAGCAACCCTGCTGATACCATGACCCTGAACTTCTCTCCTCCAGAAATGTGAGCACATGAAATTCTCTATGCGAGCCACCCAGTTTGGAGCACTTTGTTACCTGACATACTTCAACCCCATTCAATAACCCTTTTTGGGCTATTACAAAGCAACCCCAGCACTGTCTCTCTTAACTGCCAAGAAGGATTCTCCCTACCCCTCAACTGAGGACCAGGGGCTGCTGGTCTTTCAAAGCCTGGTTCCCAGGACTTGCCTCTAAGAGGATTGTAAACTGCAAAAACCTCTCACTACAGCAATGAGAATCACGAGGTCTCAGGGACCCATCAACACATTCATACCCTAACCCCATGTTTCTATTTCTAGGGCTCCCAACTAAAGAGACCAGAATCCATGCAGGGGGAACACAAGTGCCTCTGAGTTGAATAATAGTAAAACAATACAAAACAAAACCTTGCTCCAAGGATATTATGTAGTCATTAAAGTACTTTTCATTAGGAGTATATAATTATATGGAAAACGCACATGCTATAAAATCGAGTCAAAGGCAGGCTATAAAATACTCTATATTAAAAAAGGAGAAGAATCCTGGAAGGAAATACATCAAAATATTAAGAGTTTTTAATTTGGGGGCTGGCAAGACTATTACAACTATTTTTCTTCTTCGCTTTGCCTTTAAAAAGTATCTATTATTTTCATCAGAGAGAAGCTATCATGGGGGTGGGGGATCACTTCCTCACAATCACAACTTTTCTTTGTTCATCTTGGCTCCAATATTCCTTTCCATCCTCAAACAAGAATGTCACCTAAAATCTGCCAACAGTTTGACAAATCTGCCTCTATGAGGAGGAAGGGCCTTTTCAGTTTGGAGACAAGGTTTATCCCATAAAATCTGATTATAACTGCTTTCCTTCCCATCACAGAACCTCCAGGTAGAAGGATTGTCAAAGCCTGTGCATAAGGTTTTCTCCCTTTTCTGTCCTTCGTGCCATGAGTTTCTGCCTTTAAATCTTTGCAAGTAGTTTTCCCATGAAGAACAATGCCCACATTTATCATCCTTTGTCCTTTTAGCTGCTTTCTCTTCTATAACCAGTTTGTTTTTTTCCCTTGTTCCTTTTTGGTTGTGTTTTAATTTCACAGCTTAAAATTCTTCCTTCACTAGCTGCAAAATTTAGAAGCTAGAGATCACTTATGAGATTTAAAACATGTCTTCTTTTAAATATAACTATCCATGAGGAATTTGAAATGATCAGGCATTCACACCTTAGTATGAATTAGTTCCAGAGCTCTGTTTTCCTCCTGAGATTATTAAACTGAAGAATTAAAATTTTGAGGAGTAGATGAATGAAAATGAGTTTGTAGCGCATAGGCATGTTATATTCAGAGGACACTGGCCAGGACAGGGCACTTGGAAAACAGTAACAGAGCATAGAAGGGAAGCGGGTGCTGGGAATGTAGTAAAGGCAAGCTAAATTTGGATCAGAGTTCTGATGCATGGTCCCACTTAAACAGCCTTTAATTTTGCAAAAGGAGAATTTCTGCAATAGTTCATCACTAGTGTTCAAAGTAAACAGAAATGCCAAAACAATTTTTTTAATTACATGACTAACCAATTAAATGTTAAGGCAGGATCTTGGGATTCCTTTCACACTGAGTACTGATCATTAACAAGTAGGATATAAGCTGACTGATATGTAAAATCAGTCATTTCACAAGTATAAGCAAACACATATATGCACTGCACACATGAAGATGTGTGTGTGTGTATATATATATACATCTATGTAAATATATGAGGGTGAGAAAAAGTGTGTTTGTGAGAGAGAGACATAGGCTGTCATAATTACTCTTAACACGGTAAGAAATTCAGAGAGGGATAGCAAGCTAGCAAAGTCCTTGCAGTACACACAAGGCTGTACAAGTATAAGTGCCAGTGTTGGGGTGCAGGGCCCACTTTCCCCCAGACTCTTGGAGGGTAGGAGTTACCCTGGAAAGGTCAGATCCTCTAATGCAAGCCAGTGTCTAATTTTTTCATGCATACCCCCAGTTTCTCACACAGGAGGGCAGCCACAAAAAGGAAAGCTAGGAACTTGTTGGCCAAAGCCAGTCCTCTGCTCACACAGCCTCAGCAGGCTTGCCAGGCAGGAATCTGTTCCCAAAGCCCTAGGTGGTGTCTCCAGAAAGACTCGAAGAATGGGGCAGGGAGGGTTTCCTAACTAAGTTTTCTCTAAAGCCCATTTGATCTCCAGGAAGCAAACAAGTTGCCATGTTCTCAGATTTTCCACTTACTCTTGAAGCCACATCCATTTTCTTTAAAAACCCACTCACAGCTATCCAACCCAAGGTAAGTCCTACTTCCCTCCCATACAGTTCTTGAATATTAAATTTAATTTCCTAAAGCTTCAGTTAGCCAAAAATAAATAAATATTTATTAGAGGAAATGGACAAGTCCTTTGAACCTCAACTCCTTGGGGATGCTCCAGGCCCAGGACACCTTTCACATCCTGGGGGAAGACAACAGTCACTGATGTGTAAAGCAATAAAGCAAAACCAACACAAAGGCCTGTGATGATAAATTCACTCTTGGGAACTTTCTAAGGCAGGAATATGAGCGAACACATTTTATAATGTTTCTAACAAGGTAACCGGAAAATTGAATTGACCAGAATACCCCGTTCCCAAACCATCCCGGTTAAGAATGATATACCCAGTTAAAGACTCATTTAATTCCAGCCACATTTAACACTGGCTCGCAGGAAAGGGGCGGTATGATAAAGGGAACCTGGACCTGCCATGAGCAAGAAACCAAGGTGTCCCTTCCCTCACCCACGGGGCTGCAGCCCACCCGCCTGCCCTCCCTGACAGCCCTCCCGGGCTCTGCATCAGCTGCTCCACAGTCCTGCAAATGCATTTCTGTCACCAGCGTCATCTTCAGGAAGGCACGCAGGCTACAGTTTTCAGTTTATAAACCTGTAACTTGGATACCATCTCCTTTTTGCCCTCTGCACAAGCCCATAAACATCCCGGCTCTGCCTCGTGATGGGTTCTTTCCTCTAATGGAAGCTCCCTCCTGGATATCCCAAAAGAGAAAGATGTGTCTGGTAAGTGGGAGAGGTCAAACCTGAGCACAGCTATTTATTACATATACTGCGACCAGATGGATCTTACTCATCCATCAAAGCCCTCGTCATCCTCATCACATTAGCTTCTTATAAAAGCTGCCTGCTCTTTCCCCTCCCAGTCCAGCTCAGCCGCTTCTCTCTCCCCCTCTTGCTCTCTCCTGCTCATGCACTTTCAGGAAAATGAACCCTCTCTAACCCCATTGCTGTTCTCCTTAAATCATGGCTACCCATCACTCCGTGGCTATTTTTAAACTTTACTTTTATCAATACTCATCCTGTAGCTCAGGGAGATATTAAAACTGTACTGGGGCAAGGAAGGGCGTTTCTGACACTTGCTCCCTCATTCATCAGTTCCTCATAGGCCCGTTGGTGACAATGAAAAGATTTCACAATACCGTGCAGCAGAAACTCATTCTCCTGCTCATCCATCATGCTCAACCTAGCAGCAGTTCTACTGACCTAATCTGCAATGCCTCGGTACTCACTGGAGATTTCTTAAAGGCACCCTTCATTGTTGTCCGTAACAAAGACTAGGCCTGGGCCTTTCGATAAGGAGGCTAAATGGTGCAAGGATTAATGAAATATTCCTCCATCTCCCCCAGTCCTGGGTTCAAAGAATGCGTGGCAGCAGGGGTAGCCAAGCATCCTCTCGCAGGCTGAACCCAGCACAGCCCGCTCAGTGCTCAGTTAAATGTGCTCAAATACAAAGACCTTGGCTTGTACCACAAAACAAAGAAGGACCCCCAATTGACAGTCCTTTGTTTAGCAGACACTTTTATGTAAGAAGCTGTAGTATACACATTGGGGTCATGATGGTGGGAAGTATAAATGCTGACTGCCAGGAGCTTGTTGCTTACAGGAAGAGAAGGCAAAGAGCAAAGATTTCAAGGCGAGCAGTTGAGGCAGACTGCTAACTGTTCCAAAACACTTTCCCCTTTCTTCGTTCGGGAATGGAATCCCTTTTGATTTGTGCCTGGTACAGGGCAACCCAGCTAGAGACTACATCTCCCAGCTACCCTTCAGCTCAGCGATTTCCTGTGACTAAGATCTACCAAATGGATTTTCAACCAAGAGTTGTGCGCAAAGTTGATGTCATATCCTGAAAAAGGAAGCTGGCTATGCCGCATGCTGCCTCCCCTCTTCCATGGAAAGGAGTATGCTTATGGGGATGATGAGACAGCTTCGGCCAGGGGCAACGAGTTCAAGACTGGCAGAAACTAGGTCCCTGAATAGCCTCAGGGAGCAAAAAAGAAGAGAGCTATTAAATGACTCTGAACTGGCAACTTGCAGTGACTTGTGAGATGGTGGCGGAAGGACACGTGACTTCCACTTTGACTTTTAGAGACCTCTGATGAAGTCCAGAGTAGAAAGGGTGGCTGTACAGTCCTCACATGTTTTTTAGCTACATCAGCCCCATTTAAATGATCAGGATGAGGACAAATGAGAAGCATTTCAGAGACCCAGTAGACAAATGGAATAAATAATCCTGATTTATTTAAATTCACAGACTATTTACCCCTTAACCTCCAGCTTGTTCCTTGCTAAGCAAAACAAAGCCCTCTCGAGCAGCGGTAGTTCCTGCTGGCTACCTACATATTCCTGTGCTAGTCCTCTTTCAGATCTCCACCCTCCCTCTTGAGGGAAAACAAAAGTTCCCTGAGGGTAAGAGTACTTCTTTAGCTTCTCCTGCACACAAAGTCCAGCACAGGGCTCAGCAAGCCACTGGCCCACAAAATATGCCAACCAACAGAAACCAAGGAAATATAACAAGTCAGTCACAGGACGAATTTTATAAAAAAAAACCTTAGCACTACAAGCAACCTCTGAGGTGCTGTGGTTTGTGCTGCCACCATCCAGATGCAAAAATAAAGAACCTCAAGGCAGAGGGATGCTGAGTCCAAAGACTCAGTGCTAGATAATGGCAAACAAGGGACAGAAATGTGGCATCTCGTTTTCTGTCTGTGATAGCAGGGTACCTGAGGGGTCAGGAACAAAGCAACACCGTATTATAAATACCAAAATACCAAGGCCATCCACTCCAACCATTCTGGGTCCCCATCCTTCACCCTTCAACCCACTCACACTTGGCCACAAATTCCTTGGAGAGCTCAAAGCCACCTGAGGTGGTAGAAAGCAGCAGACGACTTTTGTGGAGTGTGGAGGCTGAAGTACACAATTAGTTACAATTCAATCTGGGTCAGGCTCTCATTCCTTTCCTTGGATTCCAATCAAGAGACATCTTAGCAACTTTGAATTTAAAAGGGCACCAAATTGTCTAGTCAATCATAATGCCAAACTCCAATCTCTCCTTTTCCAAGTAAAAAAACCCCTATCTTATAACTAATGTGTAATAAATGAAAATGTTTTATTTAAAATCACTTGAATCTAATACACCATAGATTTTAATATTCCATGATTTTATGTACTGCTGAGAAAAACAAAGCTATTAAACTGAAACATAATGCTATCCAATCACCCTGAATTTTTAGTTTATGCTTATTAAAATAGTTCTTTTAAACTAATTTAGACATAGATTTTTATCATGTGCACTCATAAAAATATATACATAAATGAAATAATGGGATAAGGTATTCCAAAAACTATTTCCACTCGTTGTCGGACTCTTCAGAATCAATTTTCAACTCAAGATTTATTGATGTTGGTGTTCTCCACGCAAAATATCAGCCCTGTCAGTCAAGAGTATAGTTGATGCAGCCACCTACATGCATTCTGCAAGTTCTGACACCGGCATGTTCTCAGTCTTACCAGGATATGATAAGAGAAGGTTTTTAGACAATAATCAGATTCAGTCTATTCTCAAATGGTCCTTCAGTGGTTGGTTGCCTGAAATCACAGGGGCTCAGAGGAGTGTCTGGGAGCACTGGCAATGCTGTCCAGGCACAGGTTGAGACAAACATGCCCTGGTAGAATGGTCATAGCCTTCTCTCGTCAGACAGCAAGGTTGGGAAAGATTCATCCTCATCTCAGATTTTTTTTTAAGATTTATTTATTTATGCACATAAGAGCTGGGGTGCAGGCCAGAGATGCAGTGGGGAGAGGATTCACCAGAGACAGAGTGGGGAACAGAACAGGCAGATGCACTGAAATACACTGCTGAGGGGAGCAGCGAATGAGACAGGAGAGGTCTGCCGTTCTCCCTATCCGGGGATCAAACTCGGATTGAACTCGTGCTGCAGTGGCTGGGAATAACTTCACAGTGCTGCATCTTAACCTCTTGCATCACCAGGGAGGCCCCGCATCTCAGGTATTAAAATGTGAAAAAAAGGGGACTCCCTAGTGGCGCAACGAGTTAGGACACAGCACTATGAAGCTATCTGCAGCTACTACAGCACAAGTTCCATCCCCTGCCAGGGAGCAACCCACATGGCACAGCAGAGCTCTCCTGACTCACCTACTGCTCCCCTCAGCAGTGTATTTCAATCAGTCTGCCTGTTCTGTTCCCCACTCTGCCTCTGGTTAATCCTCTCACCCCCACACCTCTGGCCTATAACCCATTTCTTGTATGTATAAATAAATAAATTAAAAAAAATAATATGTGAAAAAGTATGCATCACAGAAATGTGAAATTATTGCTTTTGGTGGGCATTTACTGTATACCCTACTTTGGGGATGTCAACGAGCTTGTGGTGTGCCTGCCTATGGTGGGAGTATATACCTTGGCTCCTAGATCTACAGATGTCGATGGGTGACTCCACTTCTGGCTCTGCATTCACCTGTCCCACCTCTCAGTTGGATTCTACTCTAAGGGTACCACAAGGTCAAAATCAAGCTGTCAGTCAAGATATATTCTTATCTGGAGACTCTAAAAAAGAAAAATCACCTCCTAAATTTCTGTGCTGGCAACATGCAGTTGCTTGCAGCAACAGACTCTGATGTCTCTGATTCCTGGCTGGAACTAGAAAACACTTTCTGCTTCTAGAAGCTTCCCAAGATACCATCTCACATGAGTCAATCCAGGAACAGCATGTCAAATCCCTCTCATTCCAAAAACCTGCAATGCTCTCTACTTCCACCAACTTAACTCTGTCCTTTTAAGAATCACATGGGATTAGATTAAGCACACCCAGATATTCTCTCTTTTTAAGGGTCCATTGTGAGTTGTCGCATCACTCAATCATGTCAGTGAAATCACATTTACAAATCTCAAGACTAGGGGGCAGAACATCTTTGGAACTCTATCTACCATGCCAGCTTTCCTGTGAACTACGTGAGTGACCAAAGTAGCCTTACAATAAATCCTTAATTCCCTTAAACAAGATCAAGTTGGAATTATGAGCTCGAATACACATTAAATAGAAATAAAGACTAATGATATAAAAAGAAAGTCCTGACTTATTCAAACCAATAGGTAGCAGATAGCTTTATTCAGATTGATTTAAAAATAGTGCTAATTCCAATTATTTTTGGGAACAAAGACCCTTCATGAACTAAATTTTTTTTTTAAAGATTTATTTATTTATTTATACAAACACTGGATAGTCAGAGGCGCGGGAGGGTGAGAGAATTCACCAGAGCCAGAGCGGGGAGCAGAGCAGGCAGAGGGACCGAAGTACACTGCTGCGGGGAGCAGCTGGCGGCGGCAGGAGAGGTCTGCGCGCCATGTGGGACCCTCCTGGGGTGGCCGGGGAGCAGCCGGGGATCGAACCGGCACCGCAGAGGTTGCGGGCAGCTTCGCAACCCAGCGCTCAACCGCTGCGCCACTGGGGAGGCCCCATGAACTAAATTAACAACAGTGAAAATGCAGGACAGTTACAGCTGTTTCTCAAATATTTATCTGAACAGGAATCTAGATGTTGTTCACCTACCCTCCCTCATGTGGGGCTGGAGGAGTCCAAAGAATCTGAAAGACAGTCTCCTTAAAAAAAATCACAAAATCCCTCAGATCCATGTTTTAAAACCCACACACAAGGAGAAAGGGATACATCCAAGCTGTTCTCCTCATTAATAACTTCAAGGCATTCACAGCTGAATTGCTATAAAATGATTGTAGTTGTGCCCACGACAGGTTCAGTGTGGCCTCCACTCACCAAAGCACCCCTCACTCACCTTGTCTTGCCAAAATTGTTCCAGTAGTCTTTGCAATGTGTGATCAGAGAGAAACAGAGATATGAAAGAGAAAAGGAGAGAACATAAACGAATCTGAAGAAAACCATTTCAGAATTTTTCTTCAACACTTATCTCCAAAATGGCCCATTTGATTCATGAACATCTCTAATGTATATCATCAGTGACTGAAGGAGTTTTTTTATATGATTTTTGACAATTTAACAAGTCCTCCTGACAAATTAAATGGTTGTGTTGACAACTTAACTGTACTGCCAATCAATATTTTCAATTACTTTCATTGTCATTCAGAAAAAATACAACACGAGGTCACACAGTGGTAAAACCAAGGAAAGAAAATAAAAGGAGGAGCAATCGGTAGGGTGGGGGTGGGAGGTAGGGAAGCAGCAACCTTTAAGGCACAACATACCATCATCCACTCTGGTCCTGGGGGACCTCAGGCTTTCTGAGACATGTCTAGAAAATGGCACTTCCCTTGGGTGACTCGCAGACTCTACAATGGAGATTTTTCCCTTTCTACGAGCTATTTAAAAGTCATTAGATTTGAGCCATGGACACACAGCATTTTATTAAAAAGCCCTCCTTTCAGGCATTTGCCAAGCCACCACCACCACAAGCTCGGTCCTACGGAAGGCCCTCCAGGACCGCAGGTAACGTTTCACAGCCTTTCCAGGGGTCGATTGGTCAGTCTGAAAAATTCAAGTCTGAGAACGCCGAGGCAGAGGTCAGCCTTCTTAAGCTTTTCAAAGGGGTAGCAGCAAATCAATATTTTCAAATGTGTATTTATCATGCGGGAAGAGAGGTTACCCATGGAGAGCAGAACAAACACACAGAAATATTCCAGTTTTTCACTGTCCAGAGGGCAGAAATGGGAACAGATGATCTGGCGGTCAAAGGCAGATTTCAAGAATGGTTTTTTTTTTTTACTGTTAGCTCAGAGTAAAGAATTTAACAAGGTGGTTATTCAGGAATATGCGCCCACTCTCATGTCAAAGAAGATGCTATGACAGTGTCCCAGGTCCTTGACCTCTTTGAAAGTTTGTGTGCTCTGAGTAGTTGCCCATCCTGTTTCTGCCCTGCTACAGGCCATCCTCCTGGTTCCCCTGGCCCTGAGACCACCTCCTCCAGGAAGTTTTCTCTGGTTATACTGGCTCAGTATGTTTAATTTCCAGGCACCCCTGATATTTACACAGGGATAGGTTAACATGGTGGCTGAATGTAACCCCCCATGCCCATTTAGCTCTGACTCATTTAGTGTCTGGTATTATTATCTAAATATTCCAAATACTAAGCACTTTAAAAATATTTACTTAATCTCCTTAGTGAACCCTAAGTACCCTTGGGAAAGGACAATGTCAGCCTTCTCAGGACCTCTCACCATAACTGAACCAGGAATGGCAGGAAAGTTTCACTTCCAATGCTAACTCCAAATGATGGGTAGCAGCTGCCAGCAATGACATGTGGAGCCAAATTCACAAACGACATCAGACCTCAATGAGAGAGGATGTTGTGACCAGTTGGTGGTGTCTGCCTTGGGCACAGAATCAGGAAGTGGTGATTCATGTATCTTTCCCCCTATTTCTGGACTAGACACTGATCTATGTACACTGATTCTCAGTTACAAAGTAACTTAAAGAGTTAATACAGTGAATTCTTATTCTTAATTCAGGCATTAGCAATAAACAACTCAGGAATTATTAGTCTATCATCAAACTCTTTAACTTCATTCTTCCACTTGACAGGTGTTACTGAGTGATGACTGTATGCACAGAGAAGTACCAAGTGGTAGGGAGACACAGTGGAGTGAGACACATCCCTGGTCCTTGAAGGCCTCACCAGCTTAAAAGGAAGAGAGATATGAGCACCCAGCAAACAACATCGTTAGTCACCATGTGACAAATGCAGGTCCCCCTGGAAGACTGTATTTCAATTATGAGAATCAGAAGACACCTACCAGGGACAATGACCCTCATATTGGTCCTTGAAAGGTAAGAGAATTTAACAGGCAGGTATGAGAGGAATGAACATCTCAGGAGAACAAACAAAACACTGACTTAGTCCTCAAAGAGTACCTTCTGGATAGAAAGAGGAGGCCAGTATGAACAATATAGACAGTGGTAGGAGATGAACACTACATTGCTGTCAGTGCTCTCTGTGATGGAGCAGTCTTGGAAAGATAAGTCCTGATTACTGAGTAGGGTATGCTCAAAAGGGAGTGAAGCTTGGAGCAAATTAGCTGAGATGCCATTACAAAGGCAGAGGGAACAACTGATGAGGGCCTTGGGAGAGCATTGACTAAAGAAAAGGAAGAAAGGGAAGAGTAATGACAACTCTGTTGGCAAAAGATTCTGAGTGTTTGGTGATGGTATGTATGTGAGGAATGAGGAAAGGTGAGAACTCATCTCCACAGGCCACAGTCAACCATACACATGGCTTAAAGGGAAGGCACCATCTGGTTTTCAACAAATCCTGGCATCTTGACAAGGATGCTTCTAGATTCCCACCTGCAGACACTGTGAAGATTCAAGAGACCCCCTCCTGCAAAACTAAAGTGTCTAGTCTTTCAATAAGAGCATTTTCTATTGCCAAAAATGAGTTTTAAAAGCAATATATGACAGCCTTGATAGTCTCCATACTTCCTGCCTCCTTCCCAACATCTTGGGACAGGCTGAGAATTCTCCAAAAGGCAGAATAAAATGGAGGTGAACTAGTAGTCTCAGCACACAGCTCAAGCAAGACAGGGTGTCTCCAAGGCAAGCTTCGCTGTAGGTAAATACTGGCATATTCAAAGCCTCCTGAGTCCATGAGGTAGACCGCCTCATGTTCCAAACCCAGGTCTCCAAAGGCAAGAATCCTAAGATTGGATATCTCAGGGGCCTGTCACTGTAATGGCCAGACAATGAGAGAGTACGAGCTAGAAGACATCTTTATCCCATTCTCCATACCCCTTCCAAAGACTCCCAAATTACAACCCATGGCCTGCCCCCAACCCTCTCTTCTAAAAGATCCAGGTAAGGCCATCAACCTCCCAAGTCCTAAACCTGCCCCCAGCTCTGTGAAGCACAGTTCTAATCCCCACAACTCCCTGAACTTGCTCAAATCCTTTTGAAACCTTCACTGAGACTCCTTCCAGGCTCAGGCATTACAGTCATGTTGAACCAGTCACTTGATTGCACAGTGCAAAGAAAAACTGGCAAGTCACATGATGGAGCACCAGATTTATGTACTCTCAGGAGAGGTGCCTACCACAACAATGTCCCACTGATGATAAACCTCTTTCACAAGTGGCTAGCTGCCTCTGGTGTTCCAGGACATCCCTCCTAAACACACACACGTACATACACGCACACATGCACCCTCAACTCTCCCTTGGTGCTTTTTGTTGTAGAGTGAACAAACACTCCCTCAGTTCTCATGCTAGTATGCTGCTAGCAGTTCAATAAAAGGGGGAGAGAAAAAAATCAAGTGCATTTCCACTGAAATGTACATACACATTTAAAAAAACCTGGAATTAAAGTTTATGCAGGGAAAAGCAGGGTTCTAAAACGCAGTCCTATGCTTGTGTTACTGAAAAACCAATGGATTTGGCTCGGTTCTGTTAACCATCAGCAATTATCTTTCTGTCAAAGCTAAAGGTAACAAATTTCCCCATATCCAGCAAGGCTATATCACCAACCGGACACCAGCATCATCTGACGGCAAGTAAATCACCACAGCAGCCATGGGCCCTGACAGAAAAATGCTCTGTCTCAGAAAATCCAGGCCTATCACTCAGAAGGGGAAAAGGTTCTCTCAGCTGGTCTCGCAGAAAAGAGATTAAATGTTGCAGATTCGGTAGGAATCAAATCCTAAATATGAGAATTATTAATGGACTTTACACCAGGCTTTTTAATCTTTTGGCAATATATGCTCATCTATTTTACCCTGATCTTCCCTGTTTCCTGATGGACATAACAGGCAGGAACAGTGCTTTATCTCAGCCTTAATCAGAGCCAACACTACAAGAACAATGTCCTGCTCCCTATCAAACAGGGGCTAGTTTAGCAGTAGCTGTTCTATTATAATGAAGACTGTGTAATAAAATATACCACTAATACGTCCTGTCCTTATACTTAACAATAACATTCATTTCATGATATGCTACATAATGGGGATATCAGTTCTTAACCTGCTTGGGAACAAAGTACTTCATTCTTACAGAGCAATTGGAATTACCTGAAAATCTATGCCTGGGAACAACATTTCCTCCAAAAAAGACATTGAGTGCTGGTATCAGACTCTAAAAGCCAGTCTACGATTTGAGAAAAGCCACCTTTACCCTTCACAATCATCAAGCATTCAGTGTGGGGCTGCCACGTCTGTCCTTATGCAAACATCACCAGGGCAATCTCCATTATCCTATACCCTGGGTGTGTAAGGGTCCACAAAGATGCTTGTTTTATTCACCAATTATTTCATTCGAGACTCTGCTATGAACCTAGAACTGAAGTAGGAATGGTGATGTCACTGTTATGGGTGAAAACACTATCTGGGAGAATAAACTTTATCCATGGATTCCAAACATCTCACAAAAACATTCAAACAACCAGCTAAAAACCTTGGAAAAGGCTGCCAGAAAAGGTAGAGACCTATGAATTGGCACAAAGTACAGAGTGAAAGGTGACATCACTGGTTTAGCAGCCACCCAAAACACCCTGACTGTATGTTTCAAGCTACTTCTTGAATCCTACTACATGCTAAGCACTCATCAGGTGCGTTGTGCTTTATGTTTTATGTCACTTAGTTTTCACAAATCATGAAGAAAATGTTTTACTCCCATTTTAAAGGTGAGAAAACCAGAAACCAGAGAACCTCAGAACTAAAGCCCAAGGTCAACCGGCTAAAAGGTAATGGCTTAAAGACCCAAAGCCAGATCCTCAGTATCAAAGGACACTTTGCTTTCCACTGCAGCTCAGTAATCAGGGATGGAGATCAGCCTCCTCCCACAGTGACCACCTACAGCCACCTCTGGAACATCTCTGCTGGGGGAGCTGTCAGGAAGGAGGCTTGCCAACCAGCTGAGAAGAAATGAGCCCAGAAGCACACACGGTCATCTGACCTGTGATCTCAGCTCATCAACATCAGTTCACAGTCGCCTGGGCCCACCAACTCCCCAAATCAACAATCACCCAAAGAAAAGGCTAGGTGGCTTGGACTTTTTAAGGCTAAAGGTAATGTTTATCAAATCCTAAGTGTTAGGCTGACCAATAAGAAGCTGAAATTTTGTAGCTACTAGCTCGCCAAATATGGCAATTTCCTGTCATTGGAACTAGTACAGTAGCAGCACTAGGGGCAAGAGAAGGTAGGGCTAACCATCCACCTCAGATAGAGTGGATCTTTCCCCAGAGCAAGCATTTTGCCTTAATTTCATGGCAAAGTAGAAATGCTACAGTGATGTGAGGAATATACAGACTGGTTGTGAGGGGTCTAAAGAACTATTTTCAAGTGTGTCTTTGCATCGAATCAGTTATATGGCTTCAAGTAACTTGCCTTCTATTCTGTGCTCCAATTCCCTTCTTTGTGAAGAAGCCAGACCATAAGTCCTAAAATGTATTTTGCAGCTTCGCAACATTATCATGTAGTTTCCTGTGGCTGACATCAGCTGTTCCCCTGAGAGAGACACATGGCCAAGGAGAATGACAGCAGGAGGGAATGAGAAGCATGAGCGGGCAAGAGGCAACTACCACAGAAGATGACAGGAACCCAAAAGGGAAACCAGAGTTCAATAACACAGTTACTAATGTTTATAAAATTGGAAAGACCAGAGGCCTTGAAGTCCAAATATTTAATATTTCCACCTGCATATTTATTGAGTACCCAAAGCTCAACAAGAAACTGTGATGGACAGTTTAAACCATATTTTTTCTCATATACTCCTCTAAGAAGTTCACAGACTTTTAACACACACACAAATCAAGAGCCAGCAGTCTAATGAATCTGGCATTATCCTTCTCAGGATTTATGGGTGATATACCAATTCCTTGTCTGGTCCTAAATCTGCCATTTATAAGGGAAGTATCCCAAGGCCCCATGTGCAGTCACTTGCTTCATGTCTGCTTGCACAGGAGCATAGTGACATTTGGTTACAAGACAGAGTTCTGGAAAAAGTTCTACAGTATAGCAGTGCTTTGTATTAGAACATCAAACGGCCCACATGGGCCTGAGAGAGAATTGGCAACCTTAAATGTAAGAATAATCTGAGAAGATTTGGACTCAACCATCGCTGCCCTCACTATACCAGAAATTCTTTGTGGGACAAGTGCAGAGATAAGAGGAATTCAGTAATTGTCAGTCATGGTCCTCCTTTCTCCAGCTGGCTTGATTTCTTCCCTCCACTCTGCAGGGGTTATTCTCTGATATTCTCCCATGGAAACTCTAGTGTCAGAGCATCTGAAAAGTTGTTTATTCTTGTAGGTAGGGAAAAGGACAGAAAACACTTAGCTGAGAGTTAGAAACCTTAGTTCAAAATCTGCAAACTGGGTAGACAAGCCATCTCTGACCCATCAGCAAGATTATGGGCTTTTTGGTCAGTAGAAGGTATTTCAATATTAGTGTAGCTGACTGCAATTAATAACCAAGTGATTCCTCATAAAAACTACTCCTGGTTTCTCTTAAATAATGAGAGGATGTAAGGTTGAGTTTCCAGTAATGGCAAAGTAGCTCATATTGGATGAATCTACCTATAGATAATAAGGATGAATTTTAGAGGAAAAACAAATTAAGTTATTACTAGTGGAGGCATTGGAAAACAACCATAAGCATGCAGAAATTGGTTAGAAGCCTTCTCTTAACAGAAGTCCACAATGCAGAATGACTAAAACATAAGTATAAGGTCTCACTCTTATTCATTGGAGAATCAGAGGATGGATTTTGCCACTGATAGAAGAGTTGGAAAGTAAGGGAAGAAACCCTAGGAAGGTGGAAAGAACAAAGGTTGAGGTTCTAAAATCTACAGAGCTAAGCTGTTGTTTACCACAAAGGACACACAATTTATGATTTGGGTCTAGCCAAGTTACCTGTCTGCTAGAACAAAAATTCAAATATAGAATTGATGCTATATTAAATAGACACAGATAAATATTGATTTAAGCATAAATTTGCTTCAAAAAATTTATTACATATACATATGCTGTATGTATTTTATTAAATAACAGAAACTACACTCTGTCAGCCTATGTAACATAAAATACACAATTGCCAGTGTATAATAAACTATTAAACAAGACAGAAAATATGACCCACAGTCAAGATTTTAAAAAGTCAATAGACTGTCACCCTGAGACAACTCAGATTATGGAATTAATACACAAGTAATTTAAGTGGCTGTAAAAAAGATGATTAAGTTTTGAGGGAAAAGAAGTTTATAATGAGTAAACATGGATTAAAAGAAAATCTCAACAGAAAAAAAATGCAATTTTTTAAAAAAAACAACTAAATGCAAATTTGGAAACCAAAAAGTTCAATAGTGTAAAAGAAAAAAATATACTATATCACCTTCAACAGAAGCATAAAGATAGTAAAAGAAAAGGCCAGTGAACTTGAAGATAGATTAATAAAGATGACCTAATCAGAAAGAGGCTGGAGATATTTTTATTTTAAAATTAAAAAAAAAAAAAACTTGGTGACCTTTGAGACAGTTTTAAATAGGCTGAAATACATGTAACTAGAATCTTAGTCAGTAAAAAGCAAGAAGATGAGGCAGAATATTAGGCCTAATTACCAAAAAATCAACAAATTTAGTAAAAACAAACAATAGAAAACAAATACACAAGAAACTTAGTAAACTCTGTATAGTGTTAAATTTGAAAATTACATACATACAAGGGGACAATAGTTAAAAATGACAACAAACTTCCCATGAGAAACACTGGAGGCCAGAGACAATGGCATGACCTCTGGAAATTGCTGAAACAAAAATCAAACCAGAGTTCTATAATCAATGAAAATATTCTTTAAATGAAAGCAATGTGAATTCTATAATCAATGAAAATACTTTTTAAAAATGAAAGCAATGCCAAAACAATTTTAGATAAACAGAAATAAAATTTTTTCACAAAAAAACATGATTAAAATGTTCAAAGAAATTGATAAGGCTGCAAAGAAATTTCTGTTCTACAAAAAGGAATGAAGAGCAGCAGAAATGGCAAAGATATGATCAAACATAAGACTACATTTCTTCTTTCAATTGCTTCAATGATATTCCATGATTGAAGGCAAAGTCTTAACACTGTGTATGACATTTGTAATGTTAAATGTATGTAAGGCACTAGATTAAACAACAGTGGCTGGCATGTAGTAGATCCTCAACAAATACTTGGATAACTGTCCAGTTCCAGTTTCAAGCTAGATAACAGTCCTACTGTTTCATCCCTACTGACCCATGGTAAGTATCTATGGTCAACCTCTTAGTCATTAATATTTAATCAATAATTTGCAAATAATTTCTAAAAGTACATCATCCAGAAATGTCTTTGATTTGGATTAATATGTCAGTATCTCCCAATATGTGATATAGTCCCAACCATAATAGCCAAATAAATCAGAAGAGAGCAATTAATATTCTTGGTTACATGACAGACAGGAAGTTCATGATAACTCCCATTATTCAGAATATCTCTCTCTCTAATGGCATACAGTTAAGAGTAAATTACAGATGTTAGGAGTATGATTTTTGATATTAGAAGTAATTTCATATGGCTGCATAGCTTCTGGATATATGGCCTGGGGCAAGTCACTTAAGTCCTCTAAATTTCTGTTTTGTCATCTGTAAAATAATTCCATTATAGAGTTGTCGCAGTGATTAGGTGAGGTTTATAAAGCTCCTAGAACCTAAATGGTGATATTAGCAGATTCCTAGCAGGATTATTTAATAATTAACATGAGTTTTAAAACAAAATCTTCAAAGCAGCTCACGAGAGTAGACTCTGGATGATGCTGTTATATTCCATGCTGAACACATCAATGAGTGCTATTAAGCCACCCAATTCAAAGGTCTTTAAATGCAACCCTTAGTTAAAAAAGTACTATAATGAAACCACCATCCTTTGAATCTCTGTTCTCATCCTGCTGGCAGGCCAAGATAGCCTGACCACATGGAGGCCTATTTGTCGTAAGAGTTTCTGGCCAAAATTAGAGCCAATTCAAAAGCTAATCTAAGCACATGGCATGTAGCATGACAGTTCCTATCCCATACTACCCCAAATTCATGGGTGATAGGACTTGAAACAAGAATCTACTGAAAACCACCATCTGACCACATGGTTATAGAGAGAACAATGCCCTCGGTTAGTCTTCAAGAACTAGCCATCAACTGTACTGCAACCAAACTTCTCAAATACTCAGTTTCAAAAACAAATTCCCACAACTTGAAGACCCAGGGCACCATGAGCAGCTTCTCTCATAACTCAACACATTAATGAGTGAGAAGGAGAATAAGACTAAATCCTCCAGTGCTTCACTACAAAACCAATGGTGTTTACCTATCTCTTTACCACCTAAACAAAAGTTAAGCATGGTGTTTACAATCTCAACTTCAGAAATAAGTTGCTTCTCTGATTAATTACTGGTCAGGTGGCTTTCTACCTGCCCTTAACTTCCTATAAGTGGTTAACTAACGAGCCCATCATTATCAGATTCGTGAGGATTAGAGGTTAAGTATAAGCTTGACAATAAGCCATAAATGTGAGTAATTTGAAATGTTATCAGTTATTACAAAAATATATGATAATAATTTCCTCTTTAATGAAAGGGAACATGTTTATAGTGGTCCCCAGCTCCGTGTTCATGCTTTGGGAAAGAGATGAGAGCATGATAAACAGCTCAAATTCATTGATGGGCATCTGGGGTTAGGTGACGCAAATGAATACTCACCACTTAACAGGGTCATAAAAATACAGTCACATCACTGCATTTGTATGATAAATATTGAGTTCAAAGGCTCCTTTCTTGAAGGAGCTGCATGTCACTAGAGAGGGTGACATGCCAAAGTAGCCCAAGGAATCAGAAAAATAGAACACCAAAAAGTCCCATTCTGATTACAACACTGCATGTTAAAATGAGGAGTTTCCCAAGTAAATTCTGTACAATGTGATTATAAACACACACAAAATACATAAGACATGAAATAATAATACAGCCTGCAGATATATAAGAATATATTTTAAACCTCCCAATCACATGTAAACATGACATGGAAAAAGTAGAAAGTGAACAAGAATCTCAGGGGTAGTTTGTGAATTACTGAATTTATAATAAAAACTGAGAATCACCACTGATAGTAATAGTTGGATACTGCTTCTCAAGAAATGGAAGGAGTTTCTGTGTGCTGGGGCCAGGCTGTTGCCCATAGGCATGACTGTCTTAGGTCCCCCACTATGACCACTTCTGTTCTCTATACGGCTGCTGGCAGTGGGGGAGGGGGTGGATACTTGGCACCAGCAGATCACAGGCTTCTCTACATTCTAGCTTTCTCATTCTCAAGAAAAGATCCTCGCTTTCAAATTCTAATCAATTACAGGCAATCTGAGGCCAATCAAGTCATCCACCAAGAGTCTGTGACACAAGAAGGTACCAGGATGGCCCCACACCAGTGAGATGTTAGCATCTTTCCTAAGCCTGGTGAACAGGTAAGAGAACTACTAGGAGAGCAAACCATGGAGCCAACACCACCATCTTGAGGCCTCAGGAAAGCAAAGTGGTGATAAAAGCTTTATAGCTACCCCTCCCGATGCTGAGTGTTCACTTTCTAAATTAAAAGTCGTTTTCCATTTTTAGCAGCCCAACAATAACACTTTACAGAGCACTCTCTTTTCACACAGCACTTTATGGTCATTAGTTATTTAATCCTCAGAGGTGTCTCCAGAGGGCAACAGGCAATGAACTTGCTTACTCCCCTCTTTCCTTGTCCAGAAAAACACAAGCTGCCCCATGAACTGGGGGCTGGCCAGAGGTGTTGGGTCTTCCAATGTGTCGGTGAAGTGTTCACTGCAAACTGTAAAGCAGCACATTTAAATTTGCTGAGTTTATGGATATTTATGGAGCAATTATTTTTTTCATCATTGTTAAGTTATTTTCACCAATAGAACTACACTGTATCTTTGTTTGCCCTTAGCAGACACCAATGCTTGTTGTTCAGAATGGTAAAGGTTTTTATTATAACCTTTTATTATAACCTTCAAGTTAACAATCCCTCCAAAATGTGTTTGTTGCCTGGAGAGGCAGGCAGACATCACCAGTCCATCCAGATAAAACAAACCCGCTCAGTGAAATATCTACATGACAATACATGGGTGTTTCACTGAGGCATTTTTATATATCAAACTTCAGAGAATTTCAAAAGCTCCCACACACACATACACACATGATAGATTTTCCTAGCTGTTTCCTGTATTTTTCCACCTATTATTTATGGAGCATCTAGTATGTATAAGATGCTGCTAAGTGCCATAAGGGCCAAGATGATAACCACACATGGTTCCAGTACTTACGTCTCCCACAGGCAAGTAGTAGAGATAAGATGAACACACAAGAAGTTAGTGTAATATAACACAGAAATACCAAGTACCAAAGTACTTGGAATAAGGAGGGAATGTTGCGCAGGAACTCTGAGTGCAAACACTCAGTAGAAACAGAATGGCTTCATGGAAGGATGACCTTTGAACTATGCTTAGAAAATGGACAAAAACAAGACATGGACAACAGGCATTCCATGTCTTCTCAGCAGAGCTGACACACATGCACAGAGATAAGCCCAGGAACAGTCATGTCTGGTGTCTGGTATTTAGTATGAGAAGAAAAGCCCTTTGGGACCTAGTTTAAGAATTTCCCATCCTAACCTATGCTGCTTTTTGTCCCAAAAGCTCTTTCAAAGTTCCTATAGCTCCCACCTCAAACTGTCCATTTTGGCCTCTCTGGTGGCACAAGGGGTTGAGCACAGTACTGTAAAGCTATCCCCAGACTCTGAGGCATTTTTATATCAAACTCCAGAGAATTTCAAAAGCCAGGCAGGGAGCTACCCACATGGCACAGCAGACCTCTCCTGTCTTGCTTACTGTTCCCCTCAGCAGTTCATTTCAGTATATCCACCTGGTCTGTTCCTCACTCTGTCTCTGGTGAATCTTCTCAACCCCTGCACCTCTGGTCTGCATCCCAGTTTTTGTATGCATTAATAAATCTTTAAAGAAAATAAAACTGTCCATGTTTGGTAATATTCTTTTTTTTTTTTTCCTGGATGGCACTTGTAATATTTTCCTTTTTTTATTATTTAAATTTTATTTTTATAGTCCCCTTACAATTACAACCCCCTTATTTTGACCCCAAGCCTTCATTTCCCTGCCCCCCACCCACCATAGAGTGTCTCTGGTTCATAGTTATTTGTTGATTTTGATATTTTCTTTCTTATAGTTATTCCTTTTCCCTGGTCCCTTATTTAAGTTTTCTAGATTCCTGCTATGAGTGAGACCATGTGGTATTTGTCTTTTTCTTTCTGGCTTATTTCACTGAGCATGATCCCTTCCAGCTCCATCCATGTTGCTGCAAATTGCATGTGTTTATCTTTTTTGAATGCTGAGTAATATTCCATGGTGTATATGTACCACATCTTCTTGATCCAGTCATCTATTTTTGGGCATTTGGGTTGTTTCCAAAGCTTAGCTATTGTAAATAGTGCTACTATAAACATAGGGGAGCAGGTGCCCTTTGGAATTGATGTTTCTGTGTCCTTTGGGTAAATACCTAGGAGTGGAATTCCTGGATCATATGGAAGCTATATGTTTAGTAGGTCAAGAAATCTCCACACAGCTCTCCATAGTGGTTGGACCATTTGCACTCCCACCAACAGTGCAGGAGAGTTCCTTTTTCTCCACAACCTCACCAACATTTGTTGTTGCTAGTGTTTTTAATATGTGCCATTCTCACTGGTGTCAGATGGTATCTCATTGTAGTTTTGATTTGCATTTCCCTGATTACAAGTGATGCTGAACATTTTTTCATATGCCTGTTGGCCATTTGCATTTCCTCTTCAGAGAAGTTTCTTTTTAGCTCTTCTGCCCATTTTTTGACTGGATTATTTTGTTTTTGCTGAGTCACATCAGCTTTTTGCAGATTTTTGTGATCAGTACTTTATCATTAGTTTTGTGTGCAAAAATGTTCTCCCAGTCAGTGGGGTTTCTCTTTGTTATTGTCTCTTTTGCTGTGCAGAATCTCTTTAATTTGATGTAGTCCCAGCTGTTTATCTTTGCCTTCACTATTACTGCTTTGGGTGATGTGTCTGTAAAGATGTCATTGATGTGCATGTCATGTAGTGTTTCGCCTATATTTCCTTCTATGTATTTTATGGTTTCAGATCTTATGCCTAGTTTTTTAATCCATTTTGAGTTGGTTTTTGTGCATGGTGTGAGGTAGTAGTCTAGCTTCATTCTTTTGCATGTAGTGATCCAGGTTTCCCAGCACCATTTATTGAACAAACTTTCTTTGCTCCAATGCATAGTCTTTGCTCCTTTGTCAAAGATTAGTTGACCATAAATCTGTGGGTTTATTTCTGGATTTTCTATTCAATTCCATTGGTCTGTGTGTCTGTTCTTGTTCCAATACCATGCAGTTTTGATGATTATGGCTTTGTAGTATATTTTGAAGTCTGGGAATGTAATGCCTCCATTCCCTTCTTTTTCTTCAGGAGAGCTTTGGCTATTTGGGGTTTTTGGTGATTCCATATATGAATTTCATCAATAATTGTTCTATTTCTTTGAAGATGACATTGAAATTTTGATTGGAAAAGCATTGAATCTGTATATTGCTTTTGGTATCATGGCCATTTTAATAAGGAAAAAGGGAGAAAGCACAATTAAACAGAATCATAAATGAAAGAGGAGAAATCACAATGGACACAGCAGAAATCAAAAGAATAATCAGAAACTACTATGAACAGTTATATGGAAACAAGTTCAACAATCTAGAGGAGATGGACAAATTCCTACAACTCTACAATCACCCAGAGCTAGATAAAGAAGAAATAGAACACCTAAACAGACCAATTACAGGCAGCGACATTGAAATGGTAACCACAAACCTCCCCAAAAACAAAAGCCCAGGACCTGATGGATTTACAAATGAATTCTACCAAACATTCAGAAATGAATTAGTGCCTATCCTTCACAAACTCTTCCAAAAAATTGAGAAGGAAGGGACAATACCAAACACGTTCTATAAAGCCAACATTACACTAACACCAAAACCGAACAAGGACAACACAAAAAAAGAAAACTACAGGCCAATCTCCCTAATGAACACTGATGCAAAAATCCTCAATAAAATTTTAGCTATCAGAATCCAACAATGTATCCATAAGATAATTCACCACGACCAAGTAGGATTCATACCAGGGACACAAGGGTGGTTCAACATCCGAAAATCAATCAACATTATCCAACACATCAACAAAAAGAAATATAAAAACCATATGATAATATCAATAGATGCTGAGAAAGCTTTTGACAAAGTGCAACACCCATTCATGATAAAAGCCCTTGAAATTCTTGGGATACAAGGAACATACCTCAACATCATAAAGGCCATATATCACAAGCCAACAGCCAGTATCATTCTCAATGGCGAAAAGCTGAAAGCATTCCCATTAAGATCTGGAACAAGACAAGGATGTCCACTCTCACCACTGCTTTTCAGTATAATACTGGAAGTCCTAGCCAGAGCAATAAGACAAGAGAAAGACATCCAAGGAATCTAAATAGGAAAAGAAGAAGTCAAACTATCACTATTTGCAGATGATATGATAATATACATAGAGAACCCCAAAAACTCCACAGAAAAACTAATTCAACTCATCAATCAGTTCAGTAAATTGTCAGGATACAAAATCAACACACAAAAATCAGTAGTCTTCCTATACACAAACAATAAATCTGAACAAGAAGAAATAAAAAAAAACATCCCTTTTATTATCAAAACAAAAAAAAAATCAAATACTTGGGACTAAATCTAACAAAAGAAGTAAAGGACCTATACAAAGAAAACTATAAAACACTGTTAAAAGAAATAGAAGAAGACACAAGGAAATGGAAAGACATCCCCTGCTCATGGATTGGAAGGATAAACATGTTTGTTAATATTCTATCACCACTATCACTTCCTACCACCAAAATGTCTATTCCATCTTACTGTGTATCCAGAACACTACTTGGCACAAGGTTAGGCACTCAATAAACATTTGTTAAATTAATTACCTAATTGCTTATTGTGTCATGGGATTCTGGAAGTGTACCCCCAGCCCCAATGTTAATTCCAGAAGGCGCATGAACATGGTTCTCTTTATTTAAATATTGTCCCATCTGATTGGGGGCAGAGGGTGGGATGCTCTGACTTAATCTTTATTCTGCTTGAGATACACATCTTGGAATAAATATGTCATAATGTCATATCAGAGACCAAAGGCTCTATGGTACTCAAGGGTGGCCCTTCTCCCAGTGGAGGGTGCTGGGCTGGGTAGCAGGGATAAAAATGATGCAACAGCAGAGAGGGGTCAGGAGCCCAAGGGCCAAACATTCACCTTGTCCAACCCAGCCCCATGTCCAGATATAATCCATAGAATAGCCTCTAAGAATCACGAGTTCACAGCCAAAGGTAATGGAGCAGAGGACAGGTGCCAAGGGATGCTGAGAACAAATGCTTCCCTCCAAGGGAAGAGTGACTTTCCCAGATCTTATCACCAGCTTCTCCTCCATGGACCCAGATTCTCCCAGTGAGAATTCAGGGAAGATTGTAGGAAGGAAATCCCATATACAAATAAGATGAGCACAGACCTTTAGACAGTCTTTAGAAGACATCCATATTAAAAATGATCAGGAATCTGCACAAAACTGACTTCCCTGTTTCTTCCCTGTTCAACATTTTTCCAAGGATCTTTAGGACCTAAATTCAACACAAATGGGAGGTGGGGGTCGGGGAAGGTTGGGGAACAGATAGCAATACAGTCCATGACACTCGGGGTGTGGGCTGCTAAACTCAGGGCTGCACAGTGAAATCCAGAGTAAGGAGCTACATTACTTCACTACTTTGTGTATAAGGCAGCCGCCAGCCAGTACTCGCATCTGGAGTCCACACTGGACCAGGACCCTTAATAATGGAAAGAATCGCTTCTACAAAAATGTTTTTAGGACCACAAGGATAATTAAGACAGAATGCTAAGCCAGTGTGATTTTGGGGGATCCATCTAAAAAGCCTAATCATGGCTAATTCACCATCTGCAGCCACCCTGGGATTTCATGCAGAGCGCTGGTTTCACTAAGGTAATTGGTGCTATTGAAACAAGCCAGTGCTCTGCAGTTCGCTGCTTCCCTCCTCGCCTCTGGGCACGGAGAGGATCAATATTTGTTAGGATTGCTTCTTGTTCCAACAATGTAAGATTTACAATACTAGCTGGGATTCTCACTTTGTCTTCACACAACTCATCAGTGGAACCCAATTACTAACCTCAGACAAACAACATTAACATGAGCCTCTATGCTGCTTTATTGCCCTTCATCCAAGTCTCATTTCAGGGTCTTCAGGCAGTGCCACTATAACAGATACTACACTTTAAAGTGCGCTCCAAGGAATAAATTCTCAGTCTTTCATTACTCGTACCTTGATTTACTTCATATCATCTTGCCGCTATAGACAAAGATAACACACTGTAAATTACAGCCATCCGGTCTCGTAGTTTCAGAGGTAGGGGGAAGGCAGGGAGTCAGGCTTTCTTTGGCTTCACAATTAGCAGTGGACCTGGCGCTATCGCTCCCACCTTGCCCACAATTAGCTGGGGTTTATTAGAACCATTTGCAAAGTGTAGTTTGGACACAAATACCTTCCCCTACCCTCAATCCTCCCTTCTACAGAGAGCCCATTAAATTAGAAAAACTTCAAAGCCAAATGAAAATATGGTTTCAACCCTTCTTTATCGCACACTCTCGCAGGCTATCAGCTCCTGTATATTGGTTCAGGAGGTAACTGGGCAAATTTATTTAGCGGAAAAAGCCTTCTAGTAATCAAGCTCCTGTTACTAAATACTCAAAGATCTCCAAATCAAGTGTAATTCTCAGCAGTTCCCTCTTTTCTCCACCCCTAACCTTGGTCCAAATAAGAGCTGTCTAGTTTTGCCTTGAATTTCAACTAATAAGAGAGCCCGGGTAAGGAGAGACCTAAGGAATAGTCATTGGAAAAAGTCCTTCAAGTTAGCTGTAGCAGTACCCCCTTATTTGTCCTACAATTTCCTCCATCCTCCATCCTATTCCAGTAGCTGATAACTAAGAACATTAGTTTTATGCGACTTGTCAAGCTCAAATGAAAAGAGAGCTAACTTTAATGACACTGCAATTAATCGCCCCAATAGACAGACAGCTAAAAGACAAGATATTGACTTCATTAAGGATAATGTATTATGTCATTAAGTTGGTAGGGTCACCTTGTGTATCATACATGCTTGCTAATATATTGGCATTTTCCTCAAATAAGATAAATTCAGATATGAGTGATAAAGCTGATTAGAAAATGTTTAATCTAAAGAGGCTACTTTCCTCTGACGCCTGCTCTGAAGCCCCCGGGAGAAGTGAAGTTGTAAGATACCATTATAGGCCAAGATTATCTCAAACACCAGATCCAACTAATTTATAATCTGGTCCTTCCTTCCTTCATCTCTACAGTTAAAAGGGTATCTTAACTGATGAAAGTTGGAGAGCTTTCGGCAACTTGATGGTTCACATGGTTGAGTTGGTGATGCGTTGTTTCTAAGCACAGCGCCTGTTTTATTTTGAATCTCCACATGCCCAGACCATTCACATGAAAACAGCCTCATGCTGGTGGTGACATCAGGCCAGGGGTTAACCCTGTCAGGGCCAAGCCTCTAAAGCAACTCCAGTAAGAGGAAATGTGATGTAACACAGCTCTAAAAACAGATCATTCTTTTTAATGAGATGACTTCTCTTCAAGGCTTATCTGAAGGGAGTTGGTTAGCTTAAATAATACCATTTTTCATTTGGAGTGGAGTATTCACAAATTAAAATACATACACAAAGTTTTCCTGGCACCTCATTGCACATAAATAAAATATAGTTTTCTAAAAATTATGTATCTCTCTTCAACTAATTCAGCAAAAAAGATAATCATAGTTCACTGTTGCCTGAAGCTAGGAATTCCTGTGGAGAATAGTTTGTCATTCTATGAGTTGGTAACTGGTTGGTTCCACGATATACTTACTTGAGGGATATGAGGACGTCTTCTTCCCACTTAACGATCAGCGAGTTTATCCAGTCAATAGAATGATGATTTTACAACATTTCATTTGAGCTAAGTAAAATACTCATTTGTCATATGTGGGCTTAGTCCATAAACAATATTTGGATAACAACAAACCAAAATAAAGATCAGACTGCTATAAATGCTGCATAAAATCCTGAAGTTTGTGGCTGGGTGGATGAAAGACATATATGTGTGGATATACATGTAAGGTATGTGTTTATCCAAATGGATACACGAATAGACTCACACTCACAGACCATGCCCAGATACAATATTAATTCCTCAGGTCATACCAGGAAAGTGTCTCAGGGCCTTCCCCCCACTCCTCAGGATTCCCCCAAGCACACAGTGCTCTGAAGAAGTAAACCAGCTTGTCCACATTCACACAGGGTTTACAGAAAACAATAATCCAGAACTGTGATTCTTCCAATCAAGGGTCTGTCCTCACATTACTTCCCTCCCTACAAATGGAGATATATGTATATTTTACATCCACAGATAGAACTTTCTGTGAGAGATTGTATCTCTCTTAATGGAGTATAAAAACACCGGACTGAACTTAACAGTGGCCTCATAAACAATGATGATAAAACACAAGGAGGCATCTTGACCTAAAACTCATCACCACAGTCCCAAAGCCAGAGCAATACCTTTGACTGGATGTCCCCTGGCAAGCATCATAAGCACATCCCATCCATATTTTTTACCTTCCTGCCATCGCTACTGACATTAAAATCACTTGCTTGATTTTCCAAGTCCCCAAGAGAAGGTAGGACTAACAGCCATTGGAAGCATCTCAGTAGCCTGTGGACTGACACCTTCTTCCCAGCAGTGGAGGGAGGACTTCCTGACACTCCCCCTCCAAACTCACCACTAAGTACCAATACCTGCAGCCCTTCATGCCCAGGCATCCCTTTTAATCTGGACCCTCAGCTTTTCTATTATTTCCATTAAGGTTGTCAAAACCAGAAGTTTGGGACCCTTTCTCTGTGACCTTGGCATTTCTTTGCAGGCTTAACGTATTGGCATTTTTTTCTCTGACTGCATCTCTTCTCATTTGTCATGATTATTGCTGAATTTTTCAACTGTCATTCCCAAACGTAAATCAATGGTTGTCTACTTCCCCTTTGTCATATCTGTGCAGCAAACAGCCTTTCCCTTCTAAATGAAGCTTCCTCCCTTTCCATCCATTAAAAGGGGCCTGTCTGCAGGAGAAGTCAATCCTTTGTTAGGTCATTGCATTTATCATGCTTCCAATCAGTGCCTGACACACTTATTCAGCCAGGTCTTCAACCACACAATCATTGCTCATCTGGGGTTGTGGTGTAATTTATTCATGCACAGTGTTTTCACGATCTGTCTTGGACAGTTTCAAATTTTTCACCCCTGCCCTTCTCTTCCACAGAACCTTCAATGCATAGAGGGAGTTTGGGGGATGGGAAAGGTAGAAGCACAGCGATAGAGGGTAAAAGGAAAAGCACAAGCAGCTTTGTTTTGGGGATGTGGCTGTAAGCAAGTTCCCTTCGCTGTGAGAGCAAACCAAGATAGCCCTGGGAATGGGGCTGGAGCCCTAACGACAGAGCATCATTTTAGCAAAGAGCCCCTTCAGCTATGAAAAGTGCCCAAGGACAATTTCATAATGTACCAAATAAGAGTAATGTTCCACCATAATAAAATATGCTCTTTGAAAGCATATTGGCTTCAACTATCATGCAGACCTCTGTAAGCAGAAATTGTTCTAAAAGGGACAGGGAACAACACCCTTTCTGAGAGTTCACACCTCTTCCCAGTAGCAGCATAGCTTAAAAGAAGCCAGAAAACTCCCCCGTGAACCTATGGCTGATGCCAATAGCATTGGTAGGTGTTGACTGAAGCCCCTCACAAGTGTTGAACTCACCACGTTCAACACTCCTGAACAGAACAGGTTTCTCTCCCCCATCCACTACACTAACCCTCTACATCTTCAGCACCTCATCATGGTTCACACTGTCACCAGGATTTCCATTTGATACACACAGTCTTCTGTTGGAAGGAATATATTTAAAAAAAAAAAAGCCAGGATGCCTTCTCCCTAAATGTTTGGCTCTGGGTTCCAAGTAGGAACACCTCCCCAAGGTGGTCAAGGACCCACCAGCCATCCATCCTCCCCCGACCTCTTATCTCTCACATGAAGACATCAAGACAAAATGGGACATGGGATAACAGTAATTGCAGGGCAGGCTGAATGTCTGTCTCCCTCCTTTTACCAAACAACCAAGACTATCAGAAAACCAAGAGGTTCAAGCAAAGCCAATAGTCAAAGAGGAAAGGGTACTCAAAGGCATCTAGTTAGATAAATTACATGTTTATGTTATAATTAATGATAAGGCTATTCATTTTCCTTAGATCATGTTTGATACCCTTCACCCCTTAAAACCCACTAACACATTTTGTAGACAGAGAATAAAGTAAGGTACTTTGTAGTTGAATCAACTCTTGCCCAAGACCACAGAGCTAACCAAAAGGACCTGGAGTTGCTTGGTTCTCTAATCATGAACTCTACTTGGAACCCTGAAAAGCTTCTGGATGTAGTTGGGTTGGTATTGCCCTTATAGCTCTAGCCATGTGTGTTGCATGGTATCTACACAACTAGGAATGACAACATTATAAGTGTGAGGAGATAGGAAAAGGATAAGCAGATCTTGTACAACAACACTTACAAAGACATCTCCCATTTTCATCTTAGCTCACACCTCCCCACCCATTCCACCAATCCTTCACACAACTAGTGAAGCAACTTCTGTGGGGTGATAGTGGGTATGGAGTACCTGTTTCACCATTCTAATAGATGCATGATCTTAGAGAATTGCTGCTTCATCTATGTATTGATTCTAGAGCACCTTACAAGGGCCTAAATTGTGCTGTGGACCCTTTGTGATCTCAATTTCTATGTCAGGAAACTACCACAGGCGAGAACATCTAGCTTTTGACAAAGACTAAGTCTTATTTTGCTTTCACACAAACTTTACAATGCAACCATCACAGCAACTGTGATATGCTCTTGCTCTCAAAGTCCTCACCCAGATATGGGTATAGACATTCAGAGCAAGTCTTTTAGCTTTTCCCCATTAATGATATATCAGAGCCTATTTCCATGGTGGAACATGGAGTTACAGGTTGAGGGATAAAGTGTTTGGTGAATCTCACTGGCCATTCTCCTCCAGCATCCTTGTAAGACATCCCAGTAGCCTGACTATCCTTTTAGCCTGATCATATACTTGAAGGTGATGAGGCAGGAAGGTGACAGCTCAGATAAGGTTCCTGTCCACAACTTCCTTAAATTCAGACCCACTGTCAGAAGTGATAGCATCTGGAAAGCCATGTGTTGAGAGTACCTGTGATTATTTCAGAAAGGAGGCCTGGAAACAGATTCTTTATAAGTTTCTTGAGTCATTTTGAAAAGGAATCTTTGCCTGGATAATTCTGCTGAATTAATGCTGATTCTTGATGAAGGCTTTGGTCAAATCACTTTATAGTTTACAAAATAACTTCATGCACACCATTTTTGGTGGACTATGCTAATTTGACATTATCCTCTACAGCCTTCAATGTTATAAATCCATTCTAGACTCCCAAATGTAACTTCCAGTCAGTTCCTTAAAGCATAAAATTCACAAAAGTGTAACATATAAAATGACCAATATAGAGTGATGATTATTCTTTGGAATGAATGATAGGATTTTTTTAAAAGTTTTTTGGTTTGGTTGTTTTTTGTTTGTTGGGGAAGGAGGCAGATAATTTACTCAGGCTGTTTGTTTAGACTAGTTGAGCTTTTCTATGGTCATGCCTTCTATTAGGAACAACTGAAAGGGGAATCCAAGATACAATTTGCAGTTTTGCAGCTTAATCTATGAGACTATATTGATCACAAAGCTTCAAATTAAAATCATGTGATAAAAGAGGATGAGTATTTATTAGAATTCCAGGCTTACAAGATAGTCATAGGAAAAGAAAAAAAGGATGATAGATAGATAGATAGATAGATAGATAGATAGATAGATAGACAGACAGACAGGCAGACAGACAGAAATAGACAGGAAGATACTAACATAATCAAGAAGACTGGAAATAAGAACTGAAAGAAGGACATTAGGACAAATGATGAATGGTTGGTCATTGTGATAGTTCTTAATTTCTGAGTGCTGGTAACAGCAAAGTTGACTTCATGAACTTGTAGAACTTGTGTTGTGGCCTTAAACTATACAGTCATGAGTGACTAAGGATCCCATAGTCCAATGCAGATTCAACATGGTAGGGGAAGAAGCCACAAGATAAAATGCGAAGGTTTTTGGTTGATCCTGATGTGTAAATGTAGACTCTAAATCAATAAACATTGGACACCCTGAATGCAGTTACAGAGCTGGCAAAGCCAGCTTCTTGGAGAGGTTCTCTCTAGTAGGAGGGTCAGGTGGTTCAATAATGCTAATAAGGGATGATGTTAAGAGCCCTTGAGAGTCTTGAAGCTCTCTGTTAGCATTTCATTGAGTTATAAGCACAGAAGTGAATTTCCTTGAAAAGAACCTTGGAGGAAGGAAATAATGCAGATTCTCATTTCATATGTTTGCCTTCCATTCAGGTCCCTGGCTTAAAAGAACAATATTGATTCCCAGAAGGATTCTGTCAGCTTTATCTCTGGATAGGATATCAGGATATCTATTATCATCATCATTTTAGTACCCCAGCTGATAGTCTAACATCTGGGTCTTCACAAAGCTACAGACATTCCTGAAACAACAGACATATGAACTAAAGGCCCTTAATAGAAAATGCACTAAATTAGTGATAACAATTTATACAAGTTTTTTAATAAGATTGTGTAAAATCAAATTTAGCAAAGACCATCCTGCCTTTATCCCTGCCCAAAAACACTCTTGCAAAATGATGGGTTTCCGACATTGGAGGTGGACTCTGCTGTCCCTAATCGAAATGCCCAGAGAGGATTTATCTTCCTGGGTACTTACCACAGATTCCAACCTGGAGAGTTTCTTAAACTTGTTTTTAATTTGGAGTAATAAATACTTTTGGCTCCCAAGCAAATAAAAGTGACTGGAACTAGATGGAAGGACGGTATCACCTTTAACATTTTCCTAAAAAATGCCTTAGGAATTCAGTTGGCAAAATACTACAACTTTATCTAATACGTGAAAACTTTGGAGTCTGATTATTTGTCCTGGGGAAATGTTCTCATAACTTTTAAAGTGGCAAAAACCCCAGCACTGGGAGGATTCTTCTTTATAGTCTATAAAGAAGACTACAAATGGAATTTTCATTAGGTTTATATGGTGGGTTAAATAACCAAATCTCAAATTTGAGATTTAATTTTTCTATTGTCCAAGATTATTTCTCTTCTAAAAAATCACAACTTATATTCACCATGCAGACTCCAGCAACATCAACTAAACGAGCACTGGGCATTCTGAAGGACTGCATAGTGGGGATAACAGCAGAAACCCTACCCTAGAAAGTGGAGTGAATTTTACATCTTTCAGAAAAGGCTTACTAAGACTTATCCTAAAATGTATCAATAAACTACAACCTAAATTACCTTAAATCTAACAGCCATGATCATAGAAACTCACAACAATAATGGTAATATCATCAGCACCATAATCAAATGTCCACTTATTGTAGAACTTTTCTGAGCTACAAATCCAAGAATAAGGTCATTAGGTCACAGAGGACATATAAGTGATTCGTCAGGTGACTTTATTAGTCTACACTCCTACCAGCAGTGGGAAGGTTCCACTTTCCCCTCAGCTCCAAAGGCCGCAAGAAATTGTAAAAAGTGCTATATTTAAGAAAAGCTCAAGCTCAATACAAAAAGCCTGTCCTTACACCATTCTTATTTTACTTGGTAGAATTTAAATTTCTAAATGATTGATGGATCTGGTGAGAGGTGTTTATAAAAGATCTTAGACTTAAGCAAAGCAGGTAAAAGAACTATTATTAGATATGTTTAGATTTCATGAACCATCAGAAGTAGAACATAAATCTACTCAGCATTCTCACTGATAGTTTCTTCAGAATAAAAGGCTCTTGGCATATGTTTCCAAGGAAGTAAATGACTGGCAAAGTCTTCAATATGCTTCATGTTATGAATAAAGGGTATCAAGATTTGCTAAGTTCTCAGGTGGAAGACTGCATTCAGTTATTTTGCAGTGGCACCTAAAACAACGCTGCATAGTACTTGTTGGTGATAAGCCTTAGTTTTAAACAGGCTCCCAAGTTTGCGACAATAGAAGTTCAGGAAGGAAGGCGTCCAAAAACAAAGGTCTGAACAAAGGTCAGGCAACAGTATGTTAGTATGGTTTAGCAAAAAAAAGTGGTTGAGATAAACCGTAGTCCATCCTATATCATTGCAAACCTCAACAAGATTCCAAAAGTAGTAGCACAGGAAACCAAAGACTAACCTACAGAGATAGGTTCCCTCTGATCTCCAAAAAGCGAGAATTCCCCCTTACCTAGGAATTGGAGATCTGGAGCTCGATGAGGGGCCCTTTGGTATTCACCTTAATCTTCCTTGCCCCTGGCTTTGAGATCTCAACAGGGAAACAGTGAACTACCCTCATTTCTTTGAACAAAGGAAGGTTACTAAATTTATGACACCTATCAGATAGAAAGGCCACCAGAAGGCCAGTACAGGAAAAAGTGCCCATCTCTGACCCCAGTCATAAATTAAACAAAGACCTCCTATAATCCCTCTACTCTGAAATTTTAGCTGTGTGACCTAAAAGAAATTACTCAGCTTCTCTAAGATTCAGTTTCCTCACTTCAAACTTGAAGATAAAGACTAATGCACCATGGTATTAGCAGGTAAAAATGAGACAAGAGGCAGCCAAGGACAGTGCCTAGAACACAGAGTTCACAGATACAGCTCCGCATACATCTTCTCTCCCATGAAAACGTGACACATATCAATACATAGGTTCTACCAATTTGCCCACTAACATACACCTGTCCATTCATTCACATATCCCAGCATGCATCAAAGTGCTCATATATGCATACGTGCTCCCTACCCACCCCCTACCCCCCCCACACACACACCTGCATCCATTCTCATCATTTTTCTTCCCTGGTCACACTGGCCTTGTGCTGTGTTCTAGAACACAACTTTGCCCCCTGGATACCAAGGTCTTTCTCATCACAGATGATGGTAGAGATGAAACAGGTTCCAGACTATTTCCAAAGCTAACTCCTAATCTGATGTCACAGAATTTTGGAAAGCAAGAAATGTAGGGCTTCTTAAAATGCAACCTGGTGGTTGAGAATCCTATTTTTACAGCTTTACAATCACTTCTTCAGAAATAATCTCAATACGTAAAGTGTCCTCAATACATAAAGCAGATACAGGCAACATCAGATCTATAGAATGTGGAGGGTATCCGGAGCCCTGTTTATTATCTCCCTCCCCAGGTGACCCTGAGGTCCCATCAGGACCTGGGTCACAGGAAACATGCTCCATTTAGCATATGGAGGCAGCAGGGCCCAAGATAGAATTATCCTGTGCCACACGAGTGGTTTGTGTCAAGGCAGAACTTAAGATCTACTGGCTGAAAAGCTAACCACTCTTCCCCACAACTTGCCAAAATACAGCCATCTAAATATCAGCATTTATATTAAGCATTAAATCCATTTTACTAAACAGTAACTACCCTCACTGTATATGATGCACCAAGCTTTAGATGTCAACTAATTTGACTTACTCTCCCTTTCATTGCCCTTATATCTTGCTTAATAAGACATTTTATTCAGATACTGCTGAGGTAATAAAGGAAGAAGCGTGGTTGCCAAATGTACTGCCATTTTTATTTTTAGCTTCACTGGAGTAAGGGGTTATTTTCTTGTGAAAAGGATGAAATGCAGCTGCCGGCCTTTTAAATTGTATCACGCAATCCTGCTTTTGCCCGAGCAATAGATTTCCAGATAACTGCAGCAATCTTCTCAAAGTGTAAAAAAACAAAATAAAAAAAAATAATAATAACCACTGCTACCCTTCTGAGACCCTGCCCAGTCTCAATTGTAAAATATCAGCCAGAAGGGTGACTTGCATCCACCCCATGGATCTGCCCCTGCCCCACCCACCACAAAACTAGGAGACTGCACTTCAGGCTCTGCAACCAACAATGCCAAGCTCTGGCACTCCTAATTGCAGTTAAAAAAATGATGATGATGATGATATTTAACTATACTGACTTAATGGTTATCACACACAGGTACTATGCCAAATACTTGGTATGCATTATCTTATTTAATTTTCACAATAACCCAGTGAGGCAGGTGTTATCGTATTTCCACAGATGAGGAGACTGAGAACTAGGGAGGTCAAGTGACTCACTCAATTGGTGACCCAAGGTCACCAACTAGGACAGGGTAGAGCCAATATTTGAACCCAGGCCCCTGGGCTATGGAGCCTGCACATATAGTACACTAGACTTGCCTTTGTCAAAGGCCTTTGCAAATAGGTTTTATGTCACCAGAACTGAGTCCAAATTTACTCCACCATTTGCTAGCTGTTGTGTCCTTGGGCAAATGCTTTAACCTTTGTCTGTAAGATGGAAACAGCACCATGCTCTTGCAGGGTCTTGATCCCATGCCTCAAGCCAGGAGCTCCCCTCATTCATATATAAATACTGGACCTAGAGCTACCTCAAATAAATAAAGGAACTGAGCTAAAGATGCAGAGAGTAAGGTTGGGGAAAGTAGGGCAAAAGAGGGAAGTAAGGGAGGGGAAGAGTTTTGACAGAAGCTCTCTCTAGCTATGAGTGTCTCCAGTACACACAATGGAGCCAGAAACTGGGGGAAAAGACAGACCTATTTGTACAGGCTGAGATCTTAAGCAGTTTGAGAGTGATTATATGATGCACACTTTTTTTTCTTGGGATCTGTTGTAGTCCTAAGAGTTAGAACAAGGACCAATGGATGGGAGTTCCAGGGAAAAACATTTGATTCATCCTAAGAAAACATTTCCTACCTGTCTCATGTAAGGTGGTTTACACAGTCCCTGGATAAAATGGGTTCCCTGTTGCTGGCCATCCTTCAGAATGGACACTAAAGAGACTGGATGGACTGTATCCTTTCAACCCTGAAATTCTCTGATTTTACAGTCAAAATCCAAATTATGTTCCTGAAATGCCAACTTCAGACAAGCAGGGTTACTCCTCAGCAGCACAGCACAGGGTGGAGCACCAGGGGAGTCTTCCTAAAGACATACCAGCTGGCCTGGGCCTTACAAATGCAGGGAGATGGTGACAGAGTGTACCCTACTATGTGAAACTCTGAAAGGAGCCCCTCTAGGTATCAGACAGGACAGGAGAAGGTCAGAGAGTCCCAGGAAAAAGATAAAAAATTCTCCGGCTGTATCAGGGAACATCCACTGAGAAGTCAACCACTCTGTTTACCATGAATTTTGGGCTTCAGGAAAAAGGTGACATGACCAGGAGTTGAAGACAATGACAGAACAGAGGATGTGGATGCAAAAACAAATGGTTATTTATGTACTCAATAAAGACCCCAGGGAAGACTCCCACATACACACACTAATTGATTATTTTAATGAGCAATTTTATACTGTATCCTATACTGGATGATTCAAGATGAAATGAAGGGAAGGTTACAAGCTCCTATCTCCAGCCAGGACTCAGGAAAACCCAGAGCAGAGGCTCCCATCATCTGGAAACTGGTTTGTGACAACCCAGAGCTGAATGCTAAGTGTCAGTATATACATTTGATTTTACAGCATGAGGCCAAAAATCTCAGCCCACTGGTTTTATTCTGGCTTGGAAGCTGGTTTGCCTTGGTGGTCAGAATACCTTTGCCAGTCATCCATTAACTTCTCCCTGCCATCCCTTTTCTTAACACTGGTAACAGAGAAGATAACTCTGGGGCTTTTCTTTCCTCCCAAAAGAGTTGGCCCTTCTTTGCCAGCTCTTGATACCTAATTTGAGTAAGACCCATTCCAGTGTGCATTAGACATATATGGACAACAATAAAACAGTAATTAATCTGGGTCTCAATGTCTTCCCACATATGGAGCACACCAACAAAAAGCATAGACTCTGGTTCCAGATGACCAGTGTTTGAATCCTGATTCCACCACTTTCTAGCTGTGTGATCTCGTGCTAGTTACTTGACTTCTCTAGGCTTGGGTTTCACATTGCAACATGGTTATATTAGTAGAACTGACCTTATAGGGTTCTTATGGTAATGGTTTTATGCATACTAGCATTTAGAATACTGGCTGACACATACAGGTGCTTATGTAACTGCTGCTGTTGCTATCACTGTCATCTCCTTCCTCCACAACCAATACAGTGACTTCTTCGGAAAGAAGTCCTCCATTCCAAATTACTATACCCAATATAGAACTGGATGTGGGGTCCACACAGTTCAAGAATCTGAATGGGGCTCAGAATCTATTTTTAAAGGTCAGATACACAAGTGTTTTTAATATGATAAACTACCATATCCCGAGTCCTCCTAGACTGTAACATTCTTAAGTAACTGGGGCAATTAAATCGTAAAGACGTGATGTGTGTTACAGAGGAAATACTTCGAGGCCTGATATAAAAATGTTCATTACCAGCTAGGCCTCTGCAAGATGACCAAATTAACCTCACTGCCAGGAGTATATTAAGGAAGAATAATAAATTATTCAAAACCTAATGCTGATAGAGCAAAAAAATATTTATGGAAAAATCATCAGATTATTGCATTTTAATCATGATCCTGTTGTATGGTTACAGTGTTAAGTCCTGGAAGCACTTTGGCAGAAGATAAGCTAGTCCCAGAGTGACTCGATATCACTATCGGCCCTGGGAGAATGGACAGCAGAACCTGAAGCGAAGAAAAGGTCAGCAGATGAGACCGTAGATCTGAAAAGCCAGAAATATGCCAAGGCCTCCCTAGGTGAGCTTGTGAAAAAGCCACCCACTCAACCAGAGTGGCAGGCAGCCATTTGGACGTGCATGTGTCTTCCCTTAAAGCACCCTTTTCTTCAAAAGCAGAAAAAGCCCCCAGCCCTTTACATGGAATTCACTGGCCCTGAAGAAAGGGGGGAAATATTTAAAATACGAATATTCAGCAACCCACAGAAGATGTCTCCCCACCCCTTCCCACTGCCTGTCCGTGCTCTCCAGCCCTGCCCCCCCCCCCTTGTTTAATGTCTCTAACTTTATGCCATGTTCTCTTCCTCTTTCAGCACGGCTGAGCAAAGCTGACAGGCGGATTCCTTTGCTTTTCAGGGTATTAAAGCCACTTTCCCGCTCTGACAGCCTGTTCTACTCTGCCACCTTATAGCTCTGGTTTCACACTCCTCTGGGCAGTCAGTCCTTCCTGACAGACCACTGTCACTTCCCATCAGCCTCTCTGTATATCCTGTTCTCTCCCCCTCAGCACGCATCCCGACTTTCCAACCAATGCAATTATTTTTTTTGACAAGCCATCCATCAGTTTTAACTTTAAAAGCACTTTCTGCTGATATCCATTGTTAAATCCTTTGCTTTTTTATGGGGCTTGCATGAGAGAATATGATATCAGACATTCAAACTACCAAACCATGTAAATTTACTTTGTTCTCAGCTATGTTTCCAATTTCACGTCCAATTTTTCGGTACATTATGCGTAGTTGTTGTGCTTAATATGATGTTGTCAAATCCCATTAAAGTTCACTGCATTGCACGGCTTTAAAAACAGGTTACAATTTGCATTCTATAAAGAAAGGAAGGAGTGCAGTCTGAAGTCAAGCTGAATCTTATTAAAATTATCTGTTCAATTGTTACATTTGTAGATGGAGTAATTTTGAGGCATTAGCTGAGACACATATGAAAATGTCAGCGTGCCAACTAACGACAATGAGAGCAAAAGGAATATCTCTGTGAAACTCAATAAAGCTCCTTTGCTGGTGACATAAATTTGATGATAATCCGAGGAAATGAATAAGGGACCATCCCGTTTGAATAGGAATTACCTTTTCTATTAAATCACTTTGGTGTATTTCCACTTGGCCTACATCTTGGTCCTAGGCCACAGCGGATCTCTGGAGACTTGCTCCAATACAAGGGGGGTAGAGAGAAGCACACAAAAGGAGAATTCGTAAAAGAGAAGGTTATTCTTTTGAAGGACATCCTACTTGAAGGCGTCTCTAGACATCCTTAGAAAGGTCTTTTAAAAATATTTCTCCCTCTTTGGAACAAGCACAAAGAGTAGAGCTCTCCCATGCACAGGTAGCACGCAGTCAGCGGCATGGATTGCCAGCGATTCTTAGAGCATGGAAAACTCACAAGGAAGTGCGGGCATCCACTGCAGGGGGAAACACTCAGGCACTGCTGGGATGGCTGGGGATTTACAGGGAGGATGGGAAACTGAGATTTATGAGATTAGAACCAATAATGTCAAGTGGTTTCTGGAGGTTTGCCTTTCCCATGGAGTTCCCATCCCAGCTGTATTTATGACAGCACTGATTTCTACATGTTCTGTCATTAAATCTACTCTCTGATTTTAAAGGTATCCATCACCAGTACTGAGCAGAATTGTGCCATTAGGGGCATTATTAACTGAACCATTGATTTCATTGACTATAACAAGCTGAATTTTTGTTTCACACACAAAAAGTATTCCCAGTGCAGACATCTAGACCCCCTTCCAAGTTATTTTATTAAGGCCACCATAATTTTAATTTTTCCAATACAGTTGGTATTTAGGTAAGCCACAATGACAAAGAATAAAATTCAGAGGGTATGGAAGATGTAATGAGCTGCTAAAGAAGTTGGTGCTGAGGCAAGGAAAAAAACCACAGAGTGTGTTTTAGGCTCACCTCAGACAGTGACTAACCATATGACCTTAGGAAAGCCCTGTAACCTCTCTGGGCTCTCATTTTCCTATTTGTAAAATGAGGATAAGCATTCCTTATAGGTATTATAAAGACTAAATGAGATCATTGATGGTGGCACCTTGTCTATTCTGGCACTATTAAGATACTGATGAACACTGGGTGGTATCAGCAGCAATAGCAAAATCACCATTGATGCAATAGACAGAGTGTACAGGAAATAAAATGGAGAAAAAAAATAGGGAAGGAAACATGTATCAGGAGACCTAGGGTAGAGATGAAAATGAGTGTATGGTTTGGATGCAAGGAAAACAGATAGGTTTCAATTTTCCTGATAAATCTGGTCACTTTCAGGGCATGGCTAAGAAAGACTGAGGTCTCATGTAAGTTCTGGGAAAAATGTCCTGCCATCAATGACTCAGACCTCTGTTGAGAAGTACAGAATGGCATAAAATACATATGTTGGGAAGACAACTATTGAGACTAGGATCTGGGTGCTAAGTCCATAGTTAGTCCAGACAACTATAAAGGAGGTTGGAGTGGGAGAGGCCAATGAAAATCAGACAGATAGACAACAGATAGACAACTGTTCTCCAATGAGAACAGTTTCACACCCTTCTCCTGCTCTCAGATCCTCCATGCATGTCACCCTTAGTCTACCAAGCAAGATCACCCCCACCACATTGACATGTTAAAGAAGGCAAACCCAATCCAAACCCATGCTGTCAGGTCTGGGAAGAAGAGACCAACACAGTGGCAGCCATTCAAAGCTCCCACGCAAAATAACTCTTCCCCATGGCGAGAGATCTGTCAGAAAGGAAGGAATTGGTCCTAAAGTGTAGTTTTCTTGAAGGATTGTGGCAGGAATGCAGGCAGGCGACATGACTTTCCCCCATGGCCAGGTGTCTAGCCTCCTACACGGGCAAGAGACAGATCTCACTTCTGAATAAAGATTTGTTAGAATTTTACATTTGATTCCTCACCACAGCAGAAAAAACAGTAAAGAAAGAAATAAAAAGTAAAAAGGGGGGGGGTCAATGAGGGAAGTAGGAGTGAGGCCAGCATAACTGGAGGCTGAAGGAGTTTACTGATGTACTTAAGTCTAGAGGACAGAAAAAGAGGAATGGGGTGAGGGTATAGGAAGTTTATTAATATTAAATGAGTCACCATGAAGGATCAAAGGAGGAATAAAACATTGCCATAATAAGAGCTGCTTGAAATTTTAGATCTGAAAATAAAACACGTTTCAGTTTGGTTTAAACCTAAGTTTTGAGGAACTCTACATTAGTCCAAGAAGTCTCCCTGGAATGTAAGTGATAGAAGCATCTATGTATGGGTGTGGGCATGCTACACACACACACATACTTGCACAGATTTTTTTCTACCTCAAATGGAAACCTCTAACGTCTTCCCTAAAATTTTCCAATTTTCTCCTACAGGAGTAGAGAGTCAACCCTCCCTAGTCTGTGCAGGTGAAAATACTTCATAGCCTAGGCCTTCTTGACTGAAGAGTAACTGGCCCTGCACATTACTCATTCCTTCCCTAGAGGCCTAGCGCAGAGATTACACATGGGTGACGTTGGCACACAATGATGCATTTGTATTCATCTTTCTGCACATATGTGGCCTGCCCACCACCAGAGCAGATGTCCTTGGAGATCAAACAGCATATATTCCACAATTTCATGACCCAGTATTGAAAACGCACCACCCAATACTAAGTAGGACCTCAACAAACACATCAATTAGAGGAAGGTACTATCAGCCCAACACCAATGAACCCAAAATAGTGCAGAAAAACCAGGTTTCCAGCTACTTGGCATTTTTTGTTTACTTATTAGTTTTTATTTATTATTTTTTTTGCCAAATTTTATGTCCTATTAAAGATTTACATGTCAGTGGCAGAAATATTCCTGTTTAAATATCCAAAGAGTAACTCCATTTGTTTCTCCCTACATTATTAATTTGATTGGTTTTGAAGTTATTGGATGTGAGAGGCATTAGACAGACCACACACAAAACCAGCTCCCTTTTCTCTAGGAAATTACTCTAGTGAAACAAGATGGCCCACCCGCCTACTCTCAAGCCAGCTCTGGAGGTGAAGGTCATGCCTGTGACGACAGAAACCGGCAAGCCCAGGGAAGTAGTGGCACCCCCTGGGGATTGCCAAGTCACATGTTCCCTGAGCACCTCTGTGACTGCGATTGTAAAACCCAGACTGAGCTGTGTTTCATTTTCTATTCTCTTTCAGTTCTTTGAGAATGTGTTAGAAAATCTTAGTGCCAGAAAGGAGGGACTAGGATGCAGTATGGTGCTAAGGCTAGGAGAAAGAGATCCTGGACACAGTTCTGCCACAGGAGCGCAGCTGTCTCTCCTGAGGGTTTTCCTCTCTACACTTCAGCTTCCCCCTTAAAATTCACGGGGGAGGTCGTCTGCTATATAATATCCCACTATCTGCCAAACTCTTAGATTCCTGTCAATTCTATTATCCCTAGATTACTGACATTACTGGCTGGGTGACCTCTGTCCTGTTTTCTTGTGAAATAGCTTGTTTCCTGCACACTTCGCTTCTCCATTTCTAAGGCATAGATATCAAAGGATGCTTATGAGATGTTCAGAGGGTAAAAATTACAAAAGGTTAGACTGTGAGCCAAATGTGTCATAAGCAAAAAATTCCTTGTGAATAATTTCAAATCTGGAATTCTTTAATTTTTTTTTATTTTTAAACAATATTTGCTTCCCCCCACACCCTCAGATTGAGTCCCCATAGAATTTCCTTCCCCAAGGCACCCGTGCACCATCTCCACAGTCCCCTATGCTCCTCCCTCCCTCCTTCAGATCCCTCTCCCTCCACCTCCCCTGCAATATGTCTCTGATTTATAATTGTCTGTTTTTGTTTTGTTGTGTTTTGTACTGTTAATTTTTTTTTGCACTTATGTCTTATTTGGTTCTCTTATATTCCTGTTACAAGTGAAACCATCCGATATTTTTCTTTTTCCTTCTGGCTTATTTCACTGAGCATAATTCCTTCTAGCTCCATCCATGTTGCTGCGAATGGCATGAGTTTATCTTTTTTGATTGCTGAATAATATTCCATTGTGTAAAGCTTTCTGGAGGTTCCTCAGTCTATTAAAAATGGAGCTACCATACGACCCAGCAATTTCACTCTTAGGGATCTACCCAAAGGACACAAAAACATTGATTCAAAAGAACACCTGTACACCTATGTTTATTGCAGCACAATTTATAGTAGGTAAAACCTGGAAACAACCCAAATGGCCAAAAATAGATGACTGGATCAAGAAGGTGTGATATATATACAAAAATCAGGATTTTTTGAGGGTGGTGTACGATCTAGATTTGCTCCGGCTAGCATTCTATGACTTGAAGAGGTTTTGAAGGACTCAGCACTAAATGGGAGAGGCTTTCCAACAGGATGGCTTTACCAGGCCCAAGGGTTGAGAATGGGCATGGCCTGCACAGGGGAGGGCAGGGTCCTGTGCCCCACCCATGAAGAGACAGAAGCTTGAGTGTTTAGGTACAAGCTGAAGAAAATTAATACACCAGACTAATGTCATCTCAGGTCAAGGTGATATAGACTTTCAGAGAGTGAAAGGGGGAAGGAGAGAGAGATAGGAAGGAGAAAGGAAGAGATAATCATGAATAAATCAGGGGAAATGCATTTTTGGAAATCAAGTTTCAAAAATCTGCCTACTTGGACATGGAAGAAAGCATCACAGGGACCACTGGAGCAAAGTGGGGCATTTCTGTATATCCACAGAGCCCCCTGTGGACCTTCTCTACTTACAAGGAGCGGAAACGTATCCAGTATCACAGATGACTCCACAAAAGCTGCAGTCTTTTAACCAAAGCAACACTTGCACAGGATGTGCTAAGCATTCCAAAAAGCTGCTTTGGGGTATGACCCCTTGAGTTTTCAAGAGCTGGGCTATATGGATCCCTTAAAAGAGATTCCATGAGCTGAAGATCCTATAATCACTATTTCTGAATCTTAGGAAAGCGCTCTGAACCCAAAAGTACCAAGTGGGGAGCTGCCTCTGCACAGATGTCTGGCCAAGTGGCCAGCAAAGGGTGGCAGCAAGCAGGATGTGTCCACTTCAACCTACCTACATGACACCAAACAACAAAATTTTTAAGATGAAATCACCTACACCACTAAAAGATTTCCAGATAATTCTAAGAAACAGCATGTGCAGACCATCAATGAATCCTGAATCTATACTGTCACTTTGTTTCTTAGTAAATAAAAGTTAAACTTTCCTTTTAGCTTTAATATACTCCATGATGAACCTCTTACGAGGCTGTACCATGAAGAATTAGGATGAGGAGCCAGCGTGACGTCTTGGTTCAGTCCCATGTTAAGTCTGACATTAGTCAAGTTACTAAGTCGTTCTCTGGGCCTCAGTTCCTCTTCTCAAAAATGGTCAAAATAGGGCCTCCCCAGTGGCGCAGCGGTTGAGCGTTGGGTTGCGAAGCTGCCCATAGCCTCTGCAGCGCTGGTTCGATCGCTGGGCGAGGGTCCCACATGGCACACAGACCTCTCCTGCCACCCGCTGCTCCCCTCAGCAGTGTACTTCGTCAGTCTGCCTGTTCTGCTCCCTGCTCTGGCTCTGGTGAATTCTCTCACCCTCCTGCTCTTCTGACTGTACCTGGTGCTTGTATAAATAAATAAATAAATCTTTTTTAAAAATGGTCAAAATAATGGCACCTGCTTACTAGGGTCACTGTAAAGATTACCCAAGTTAAGTCAACTGTATGGAACTATACCTAATACTTAGTAAGGAGCTCTTTTACTTTATAGGACAAATACTCCTTGTCAAAATTATGTCACTCTCTTCACTGTCCTCTCCCAGTTATTTGAAGGACTGTCTTATCTATGTCTGTTTCCTTCATGTACCATGCCTGGCTTAAAAAATAACAGGTGTCTGATCCATACAAACCTGAGTGAGTGATAAAGACAAGAACGGGCCAGGTCCCTGTGACAGTCCCCACATTCATACTCACTTACACTATGCATCTGTACCCCCAAATCAAAGCCCCACTTCTCTGCCTGGCATGATCTCCCCCCATTGCTCATGGCTCAGCCCAAGACATCTGTCCCACAAGGCATTGGAAATCATCATCATAGCATAGTAATACAGGCAAAGTTCTGCAAGCTGATTGCCTGCGTTCAAATAGCATGTCTTCTACTAACTAGACCCTAGGAAGCCTTAACATTTATTCCATCCCACCCATGCATAACTCTGAACTGTTTATGTCCATTTATCTCATTAAATATTACAGAGATCTAGCAGGTACACACTATTACTTCATTTTTATAAACAATGGAACTTTGGCTTACAGAGATTTACTTGCACAAGGTCACTATTCAAAGGCAACACTTTCCTCCTATTGAATTTTCTCTCCATAACCACTTTAAATTTTTTTCAGTTTCCTGCCTTGTTGGGAGGTATAAAAAAATGAAATATACCAGTCTGGGGCCAGCAACTGACCTTAGGTATAGCTGCCTCCAAGGCTGTGCTCTTTCTTACTAGAGTGATCACATTTGATAATGATCACATTTGACTACAGTGAGCTGACATTTGATTATGATAAATTAATTGGTATTTGTTCCCCTCCCCAGCATCCAGACTCAGTTTGGCCTGACCACACTAACATCCCTGGATACAAGAGCAAGCTCTCCATTTAGAAGGGCCATTTAGGATGGGTCTTCCAGGAGCTGAGCAGAGGACCTGCGCACCACCCCGCTGTGGGTGGATGGACAGCGCAGAGCTGGGGTTTCTGGAAGAACCTACACTGCCCTTGCTCATCTGCCAAGACACAGAGAACATGGCCAAGGTCACCTGGAAGCCAGCACACACACTGCCAGCACCCACGCCTCCCAGCCTGCAGCGGGATGGGAGAACTCACAGGGTAGGCTCCACAGAACCCCAGAGTTCCTTGGCCACCTGGAGATGAGGGAGCAGCCGCATATACCCAGGGGGTGCTAACCCAGCCCGCCCAGCCCTCATGTGCTCTGAGACTGACCCAGAAGCAGGCTCCCTATCTGTGGCCTGCAGAGCAGGCTTTGGACCCTGCTTCAGCTCCTCGGCAGAGGATGTAGGCCTGCTACTGCTTCCACACAGCAAACTGTTGCTAGGTTTGTGTAAACACCATGGAAACCAGATCTGAAACACAGACTCGCAAAGAAGCAACTTAATATAAGGTCAACAAGCCCCCTGACAAAAAGTATATATAGTGCTCCATCTTCAAAATACAGCCAACTCTCTGTTCTCCTTCCTAACCCCTAGGCTAAAAAGGCTAATGAGATTCACAGACAACATATTAAATGATGGAATTCTCCATACAGCTCGATTTCTTTCTATAAATAATTTTAAAACTATTACCCAATAATGTATTGTAATAAAAAAGCTGACAGGGTCTTGCTCAACAAGTAATCACCGGCGTGTTTTCGCACCTGGAGATGGAGAACTTTCTTATTATGTGCCCCTGGTGATTTTTAGGTGTTTCCATAAAGCTGTTGCCATTATTTATAAGCCATGGGTTACTTCCCTTCCCTGTATGCTAAAATTAATGAAAACTTATTTTAAAGATTCAGAAAAGCAGGGCAGACTAGGGTGGATGCCAGGCAGTCCTGGAGGCTGGGGGCTGGGTTTTGTAAATCACTTGTGACCTTCCTAAAGGCAGCTCAGATTCCATGTGCAGAGCAGGAAGCAGCACGTTTAGAGGGGAGGCACCTCCTGGGGATGAGGCGCTGGGAAGCATGTTCCCACCCAGGTGGCAGCTGTCTCCACCTCTGCTGCCTCAGCCTTGCCAGCCCAGAGCACTGGGGGCACAGCCAGCGGGAGTCACATGAGCCGGGCATTCTCTGTGGCCAAGCACCGAGCTTCCTGCCCACACTCACCACCTAATCACATTGGTGCTTGATACTTAAAGGGGCAGCATTCTGCCAGGGAGCTCATGGGATGTGGGAGTTTGCACACGTGTGCATGCACACACACACACACGGGGCTCCCTGTGTCCATTCCTTGCATTCCCAGAGTTTAACCTGAAATAAAGCAGAATTATGAGACCTTCTAATACTCTATTGGTCTGTGCTCCTCTATATGACTAATACCCGTGGGCCCAATAAGACCTACTCCAGCACCTAGAAGGTCCTATCCAGACTGCCAGACCCACTTCAAATGTTGTGCTCACCAAGAAACCTTCTGTTACCCACTGTGAGGGGACAGCTCCCTCATCAAGTCCATGGCAAGTGAGGTCACATCTACGACAACCATTTGCTTGCCAGCTATTCTGGCTACTTGCATGCTAATCTTCCCCCTGCAGGACTATCTGGATATACAGTCTGCTGAACAGACCCTGTCTACTCATCTCTATACCAGTCCCCTGGTCACTATCTCCTGATTTCAGGTAAAGCAGTGTAGTTCAGTCTAGAAAGGACACCACTCTAGGAAACAAAGATGTGGAGTCCTAGGTGTCCTGCAAGCTGTGATTTTGGGCAAATCACTTACCTTCTCTGAACTCCAGTCTCACAACTGTTAAATTAAAAAGGTTAGATGTGAGAATAGCTAAGGTCCCTGTCATTTTCAATGTCTGTGACTTAATAATACAAAGCTATGACATTTTTAGTTGGGAGTGACATAGTCACCTAACCCAGTCAGATAACTTATTTTTTAAACGAGCCAGCATGTATGTGTGCATGTTTGTGTGCATGTGTGTGTATGTGTGTGTGGTTTTTTGCATGCACACACTGGGTGTAGAAGGGTGTATTTGGGCCTTTCTTTTACTATTAAATCACACGATGCATATTTCAAACCTCCATATTAGACCACAACCACAAGAGGTTATGCTGCCCTATGTTTCTAGAATAATAGCTGTCTACTGCTATATCTGAATGACATTTAAAATAATTAATTAGCAGACTTCTCACACACTGAGAAAGTTTTCTCTTAACTTAGGTGCCAAGCATACAAGACAAATCAGCCCAGTTCAGAAAGAAAGATCATTTGAAGAGGACACAAGAGAGGTTAGCAAACCATGAGATCTTTACTTGCGGTGACATCTTGACCAAGATGTGCCAATCACAATTTTGGATCTATTAAAGGCAATTACTGGATCTCCTTTCGTCAGAAAATGGGGCTCTGATATTTGGAGAGAGAAATTTCTTATTGCATTAAACTTTTTAATTTCGGAGAAAGAACTAAAAAATGTGTTTGTTCAAATTTATCCCTGCTCACCAAAATCATAACTGTATGTACTTATATGGCAATATAAATGCATCTTTATGATGCAAATCATATGGACAAAGAGTTGTTTCTCTATTTTCCAGCACATGGAATAAATGAGTTGCAAGTTCATTTTTTAACTGAGAATAAAACAAAACATATTAATAGAAGAGGTGAAACACCCATTATTATAAACTAGCCATTTTCAACAGCTGGAAACTAAGGAGCAACCAAATAACAGTGGCGAAAACAACTCCCAGCTGCAATTTTCTCTCCTTTTTGATCCTATTACAAGTATGTACTGCAGGAGTTTTGACTACTCTTGAAAAGAATCATGGGAAGGGGGACCAAAACCTGGGGCAATCTTCTCACCAGACCATTTTGTAGATGACAACACTTCATTTAGGGAACTTCTTCTTTCATTTATGAATAAACATGGAAGGACAGGCAGATGTTCCTGCAATACCAACAGTCTGTGGAGTGCCCAGGATGCACCCCAAAGGTAGAGGGGTGTCCACACACCCAAGAGGAGCAATACACCCCTTAGAGAAGAAATTTAGAGGGACCCAAGAGGAAAAGCAAGCCAATTCCAGCCTGCTTACCTGACCTGGACAGGCAAAAAGCCAGAATGACTCCTGGGTGACAGGACTAGCTTCATTTCCTTCCTTCTCCAGGGATTTCCTGATTTGGGGGCTGCTGGCTGCTCCTGGAGTGGCTGTCCTGTAGTGTGTCCTCAAGTCTCTCAGTCTCTCAAGGCCATTTCCTTCCTCCTAATGCTAAAATCTACAGCTGCAGAGAACTGAGCTGCAGACATATATGCAGAACCAGCGTGCTTCTCAGAAGCTCACCAGGGCTGGCCATCAGGCACAGGAGGCACATTGCATGGGGCATGAAAATGTAGGGGTTTACAAAAGTTTTTCAAATTCTTTTAGAATCAGAAGGGAAAAAATAACTGTGGACTGAAGACAACATTTTAATATATTATTAGATTTATTCTTATATCAGCAACTTTTCATACAAGAAGGGGTACAAAGTCCTAAGTTTATCTAGGGCCCAAGAAAGTCATGATGTGTCCCTGATTCCAGATCATTCTTGCCCCCTGGCCTTTGCACACACTTTGCACACAGAAGATCTGGGATCTTCTGTTTCAATCTTTCCTTTATTCAGTGAATAGTAGACTCAACTCTACTCCTATCTTTTCCTTGATCGGTCCATGATTGTTCTGATTACTAACAATTTTCTCTCCTCAGTTGAAATCCCTCAGAAATTAAATGCTACATAAGAGACCCAACACCCAACAAGTTTCTATTTCTTAGGTATATTACACCTGCTTCTCTGTCCTAATAGACAAACATTACTTTTCACTGTGAAGATAACTAGATGGCTCATCCCTGCCCACAAAATAATCTATGTGTCTTAGTCTCGTATTCAAACTCCCAACTTCTAGATCCTCAGTAGACTCTTCCTTCTCCTATTCTACCCCCAATATTCCCGATATTCCACCTACCCCCAGGCCTTCAAAGAAGCTGTTTACTCAGACTGGAATTCCTTTCTCTTTCGTAACTTCCTAATGAAAGCCCGGGCCAACCCTTAAAAGTCTTGGTCACACACCTGAAGGGAGAAATTCTATACTGTGGAAAAAATAAACAAGGCTGTAAAATTAAAAAAAAAAAATCTAGGTCAGATGCAACCTCTTCCAAGAAGCCTTCCCAGGTCTTCTAATTGAACTACAAGCCTCCATCTACTTCTTTTTCTTTATCTCAGCACTTTATATGGCCCCAGCAGCATTCACCAGAATCTGATTTCTATCAAAGGAATTTATAGATCATGAAAGACCTTGAAGCCTGAATTCCCCCAGAAGCAAATGCTGAGATGAGGATTCAAGTAAAAGTATTTTGGGGGGAGATGACATCAGGAGTGGGGGAATAGGGAAGTGAGATAGTAAAGAGAAGGAAGCAAATAATCTTGAAAGGTACTTTATCAAGCATGTCACTGCTGTGAGCAGCTGGAGCTCACTGAAGCTGGGGAACTCTGGGGACAGAACACAATGTTCCTCAGAGTTATTCCAAATGAGGGAGATGAGGCCTTAACCACCAACTCCTATCAGTCACTGGTACAGGTGAGTCTGCTCCCAAAGGTCTTACCTTCTCTGGTATTTCCAACTGACCCTGATACAGGCAAGTAGCTCCAGCAGCAGGACAAGTCCTCAAGCAAAGAGCTGCAGGTGCCTTTGGCTTGTGACTCCACAGCAAGCATGGACATTGTAGCAGAGAGGACATGGGAGACCATTGGCAGCTCTGCTGCAGTAAGCATGGGATTCTGCAGCCTCAAACACCCAGCAGTTTCCTGGGCATGTATGCAGGCATTCCAGAAGGGAGTGCCTTGTGTGAAGGCACACAAGGGAAATCATTTTAAGCTATTTCAAGGCAGGGACCACATTTTGTTTCCTACCTGCCCCAGTGCCAAGTCCTAAGATAAAACCTCAAATCGTACATGCTAGCTTTAGAACAGTGAGTGACTTACTCACTGCCCTACCTTCCAAATGAGACCAAGCCAAATAAATTGAATTCCTATCTTATTAGCTGTTCTCTGTTTCACAAATGTGATCTAATTCATGCAATTATTATAGGCCAGATTTGTTCTTGTGAGGTTTAGTAATGAGGACAGAAATGAAGATGTAAGGAGTTATATTATCTCTTGAGAAAATACACCTATAACCAGGAACAACCCAAGAACACAGAGGATACTAGGCAATTCCCCAAAATTTCCAGTTTTTATGTCACCTATAGCATCACAGCCTCTCCAAGCACTAGGATGGAGAATACAATGAGAGTATTCAGTGGTCCCCACACCATCTCTCCATTTTCCTTGGGATCATACCACGTCACACTGGGTACACTGAGAAATAGCCTCAGGGCCCAACCTACACCAAATATAGTAAAAGAATCTAACAAAGAAAAATGATGTAAGCCCATACAATAGCATCAGGCAAGGGAAGGACAAGCCAGCTCGCCTTGCCAATTTCAGAGCAAAACAGATGTTTCTTCATCTCCAAGGTATCCACCCTCCTAGGACACTAGACATAGGTCACTCATCAGTCATTCATCTTTATGATGAGTTGCAGTGGCCAGCACACAGCCAAGATTAACACACATCCTTTCTAAGAAAAGCCATTTAATGGCAAGGCAATGCTGAGGATGACTTTTCATGCCAGATCACTCTGGTTGACACCACCAAATTTTAACACTAAACCAGGAAAAGAGAATCCTCCAGGTAAGGGACAAAGTAAGCAGGGAAGAGTGAGCCTGAGCTAAGCTTTTCCTGGGAAGATGTACCCCATGACTGAGTGTGATGAGACCAGATTACCTAGAGACTGTCTTGTCGGGAGGCCAGAGTTTACCAGCTTGATGCAGCTATGGTACCCCTCAAACAGTCTGGCTGAAACAGCACTGGGACCAGCACTCAGCAGACATGGCTTCTACTCATGGCTCTATTCCCTTGTGACAGCAGCTTAAGCAAACCACTTTTTCCCTCTGGGCCTCAATTTCCCTTTCTATAAAATGAGAAGATAACTTCCAAGTCTCCCTTTGCAGCTTTAACATTAAATGACGTTCTAAGAATCCTCATGCCCAAACGCATGTTATCTTTTATTCCTGGAGTGACATCAATAAATTGGGCAACAGAATATGAATCCTAAAAATGTCATTACAAACCGAAAACACTGATATATTTTCATCTGGATGAAGGGGGCTGTCCTGCTACTCTTTTCTCCCAGACATCTTTAGAACTAGAATGTTTCAATGGAAAATTATTTTATGGTTTTGTTAGGACAAAAAAATCAGCAAAAAAGAAAAATAGAATTTGAACACAGCTCTTTAAAGTGAACTTGCTTTTTTCCCACCCATCTCTAGGAGTCACAGAGGAATTACTTTGACCACCAGAGGGCTTTCCACACTGACAAAATGCATTACTAAGAGATGGGTGGTGAAATTAAAAAATAAAAAGTTCCAAGTTACATTATCTGGGTCCATAAAAGCTTGGGGGCTAAAGTAAAAGGAAAAAAAATACTACAAACATGAGTTTTCCTACATAGTATGCACTTCTTTACAAACATAGAGGAAAGATTCTAATCCTTCTTAAGTTCCAGAAAAACATCAAAAGAATATGACTGGTGCATAGAACCAAAAGGAAATCACAAATTAGCTACCAGAGGTTTCAGTCTTGTCACTAAGATGTCATTTCCCAAATGCTGAACAAGGTTCTTATATCCATTTCTTATTTCATCAAAATTTAGAAGCACTCAGGAATATAACGCATTTTTAACACATGGGTTAGGGAGAGTCAACACTGTTGAACACCCTCCACATGACAGGCTGTGACCAAGCTTTATGTATATTAACTTGTTCAATTCTTGTAACAACTCTGTGCCTCAGACACCATTATACTCCACTCCCTGTCTTATGTATGAAACTGGGGTAAAAGAAGTCAAGGAACTTGCCCAAAGTCAAGAAGCTAGTAATGGGGGGAAGGGGGAGGTTTGAGAATAAGTATCCACCCACCAACAACCAATCTTCTGGCTACAGGTGTTTTGTAAAATGAGCCACCATGTTCCAAGTCCTATCAATGAATGAAAAGAAAAGAGAAAATCAGTGAAACTACAGTCTACCTATGAGCTTCATCCCTCTCTAAGGATTCTCAGGAGGCATTGTAAAGCCCCGAGAGTTTAAAGGGGCTTCTCTCAGAGGAGGCTAAGAAAGTTGGATGAAGGGGAGTTCTGGAGGCCCCCATTTCTAACAAAGTCTCTTCAGATTTTTTTATTTTATTTTATTTATACAAGAACCAGGGTACAGGCCAGATGCATGGGAGGGTGAGAGGATTCACCAGAGACAGAGCAGGGAACAGAACAGGCAGACTGATGAAATACACTGCTGAGGGAGCAGCGGGCAAGCCAGGAGAGGTCTGCTCGCCATGTGGGTTTTTCCGAGGCCGGTGGGGATCGAACCGGCACTGCAGAGTCTGCAGACAGCTTCATGGCACTGTGTTCAACCGCCTGCGCCACCAGGGAGGCCCCAGATTTTTTCTGTTTTATACAGTGGAGGTTCCCACACACTATTTCATTTGAAATAGATGATTCTATTCATATTAAAGTTTAATCTGCTATTTCACTAGACATTTCAGAAAAAAAAAAACAGTCCCTTTGAGCTGTTTTCTCTTAATCCCATTTTACAACACTTAGGATACTAGTTAAAATATTTCTTCTTGTGTAGCTCCCTTACTACATGGTTGCACTCCCAGAGGTCAGGAATATTATTTTTTATTTTCATGCCCCTAACTCTTGGCCCAATTTTCAACAAGTCTCTATAGAATGAATAAATTAAGGAGTAGTTAAGGCAAGGCTAGGTGCTGTGATGGTAAACAATTAAATTTTAGGGACAAAACAGAACAGTTGCTTATTTCTTGCAATTGTTATACCTTAGGGTCCTTTCACTACTAAATGGCAGATGAAGAAAGAGAGCATGTGGAGCCTATGATCACAACAGTAACTGAGTCCCACTTAGAACAAGAATTGCTGCTAGAAGGTTGCAGCCCTGACAACAATTCTCCATTGCGGAAGAAGAGGGTAACATTGGTGGACAGCTAGCCACCATTTGTTTCACAATGACTTCAAAAGTAGCATCAGCCTGAAAGCAAGACACAATGCAAAGAAAATATATATGATGCCCTAACCACAGCCCACCTAAAAGTTAACAAGCATATAAATGTAGCTACAGAGATGCAAAATACTAATTTTTTTGTAAGGAATTTTCCTTGCATTTTACCATCACAAACTAAACTTGTCTATTGGCAATGTCCAGAAATTAAAAAACGGTGAGACAGGAGTCAACATTCTGACCATTTTCAAAGTGTCTAGTTCCTCCTTACAAGAGGGTGCTGGAGGAAAGAAGGTAAAACCAGAAGGTAAAACCAGAGAACCTTATTCAGAGAGGCTGCATCCCAATGCTGTGATGTGTAGAGAAGCCCATAGTTTCAAGTCCAGCCATTGTCAGTTTCCACATAGGTGACCTTGGACATCAACTGGCTGCCCTGTGTCTCACCTTCCCTCCCTCGGTCATCAAAGGTAAAGACAATCACTGCCTTGCACAGTATCCCAGGTAAAGTGTGACAGCATTTTTCATATCACTATGAAAAATCTGTATATTAGTTAAAATCCTCAAAAATTTCAGGGTATGAAACTGCACAGCTGTTTTCCTGGTCAGACAGTGATTCTTCCAACTCACAGCTGCAAGGTTGATATACTTCTGGAAACCTCTGCATCAGTCAGTTCAGCATTTCAACTTTAACCTCCCCAAGAATCATGTCCAACTCTGCTGCTCACAGTCAACATGTCCCTGTGAGAAAGTCCCTTAACCTCTGTGACTCTCAATGGACAAACCTATTTACTGGCCATACCTATTTACCCATTGGAGGCCAGAGGAGGGGTCTAAGTCACTGCTCCCTCTGGCTCCTTCTTCTCAGATCCAAGTTCTGATTCCCAAGGCACTGGAAACAGAATTTGGGCCACTGTGGTGATTTTACGCTCCTTTCCCTTTGCTTTAAACAGTTTGACCATGTGGGAGGTGCAGATATTAATGGCAGCTCCACTCCAACGTTACTGTAAAGTAACAGCAGAGTACCATGCAATCACTCTTTAATGTCAGCCATAACCTTCATAAATGGGTTTGTAATGAGAAACCCTTGTTTGTCACAGAGAAGGTATGATTGATGCGGCCTATGAGTGAAATGAAGCCACAGTGACCATCTCAATAACATGAACAGCTGCCAAATATTCATTTAGCAGAATGAGTTTAGAAAACTTTGAGCAGATTGCTTTCACAAGGCTGCCTTCAACAAAAGGAAACATAATTAACGAGCTAATATCAGCATGTGTCTGGCTAAGCTAATGAATATCAAATTACACAGAAACCTGTATAAATCATCATTACCCTGAATTTTAATTGAACTTGCAATTAAACATGACAAATTTTATATACACTAAACCTTTAATTTATACTTTCAAATAAGGAATAATTTATCATTTTTAGTATTTCATAGTTAATTTCCCAATATGTGCACTTCTAATTAACAAGGACAGACAGGCATTTAAAAAAACATACACACTCTCTCCTATGGCTCCATTTGTAACAATAATTTCCCTTTTATATACATTGGAAAGCCTATGTCCAGGAGCTTGAAAGCCAAAGGGCCTACCTGCATATTCAAGGGAACATCTTACATCTACAGAGTGAGAAGGAATGATTTCCCCTTTTGCTTCTCATCTCTCCCCTGGGAAAAAAAATGGAGTAAAAGGGCAAGACTATATTAAAGCAACCTGATGAGGCACCTCAATTACTGGCTCAAACTTGTGCCCCAAACTTCAGCTATGTTCAGAACACAGAGCCTCCTTTCCTGGAAGAACTTAACATTTTATGCTTCAAAGCGGCACCACCTTAGAAATAAACTAACTGCCTTGCTCCACGTCAACGCCAGGCCTATTTGTTTTACCTGGCCAGCGGTAATGAGCTTGCTCCCGTGGATGGATTTGTATTTTATTATTATAATTACGCCACCATTATAAACATACCTCGAGCAACCTCAGCATAAAAGGCAGGGAATGCTATTAAAACATACATATAAACACACAGGGAAACAAGACAGGATTGTAAAAGGGCTGCAAGAGAAACTAATTGGGTTTGCTTTTTTCGTTAATCCCAGCCTATTAATATGGTAAGCAGTGTGGTCTAGGGAGATGCACGCTGGGAACCGGGAGGCAATAGTTCTCTACCTGGTTAGATCTCTAATTGGCTGTGTGACCACAAGCGAGATGCCTCGCCTCTCTGTGCCTCAATATTCTCGGGGGCCAAACATAGATAATGGAGATCACTGTGGTGATTGCTTTAAACATGTAAAGATAATTTGAAAAGTAAAAAATAAAATGCAATAGCATCATTTTCTAGCTATGGAGGAGGAAATAAACCCAACTAAAAGCAGACAACAGCTGACAATGCTCACATATGTGTCATTTTTTTACCTGCAATGAGCACATTAAATATTAGCATTTTCATTCCTATTTTCTCATCTGATATATGACGGAGGCTAGACAGATAGCATTATCACCATTGGAAAGAGGAGAAAACAGTCGAGGAGAGGCCTCTTCAGGGCATGAACAGAGCTGGGGTTGTTGCCAGGCCTCAGACAATCTCGAATGAGCCTCTTCTGACCTCACTGCACTGCCTTCCTGCTGTCTCCCTTAGGAAGAGAATGGAGGATATAGGATGAGATCACAAGAACCTCTCGTTGGTGGGGTCTCAGTGACAGCACAGAGATCATCACTCCCACCCAGTGATGGCTGAGCTGAATGTTTGCAATGTGGAAAGGAAATAGGTACCACTTCCCAAGAACAAACCTGAAGAAGGTATGACGTCAACAGCACGGAGACTCTATGCAAGGTCAAGAAAATAAAGCCATATATCTGCCAGGTGAATGAGGGTGGAGAGCATGAGGCATGCAGGGGAATATAGAGGCAGAGTAACTGGGGCCACTCTACCACCCCAACATGCTGTATAAATTAGATGGAATTGAAAGAGGTTAGAGGAACAAGTCAGTTAAGGGAAATGAGAGAATTTCACTTTTAAAAATTAATTAGTACTTCATTTCCATTGCAAAGGCTCATTTTTTGTTTGTTTCTAGAGGTCCCCTGACCAATGGAAACCCAAAGAGCTGGGAAGCGAATGCATTTTCTAGAACACAGAGCTCGCCATGCCTATGAAGCAAAGGGACAAATATTTTCACACATTATCAGATAGCCGAGTAAAACAGCCTCCACCAGAATTTACAACTGAAGGCTACCAGAATTTACAACTTGTGAAATTGTGCCTGTCCGTATTTTCTCATTACGCTGGATGCAGGCTGCAGATAGAGTGTGCACTTTCTTTTTCCTTGTCTCCCCCTCTCTCCCCTCCTTCCACTGTCTCACTACTTCCTAGTTAAACCTTGTCTCAAGTTATCAACACTCTCTGGAGAGATAAGGCTCCTCTCACTTACAAGCTGTCACTAATAATCGAACTTTCAAGACTCCATCTCTAAGAGAGACTCCCCGAGCCACGTAGGTCATGAGAATTAACTGCCACCAGTCCTAGCAGAAAACTCGGCTCATCAATCTATAGCTTTCTCGTCATAATTAGAATAACGGCTTTGAAAATTTGGGCTGATGTTGACTTGGTCTCAGGCCGCAAAGAGCGCTGATTAAAATCTTGGTGTGAAAGTTAATGATAAGTGCTGGTGGCGTTGCCGTGGAGACAGGGACAAACAATTCCCTCGCTGTGACATTTTCAATGTCCTGGAGAAGAAAAACTGTCCTCTTTAGTGTGGCAGCGTATGAAGCTTATTTATGGCTACAGGGCCCGGTGGATTGATGACTGTCGTAACATACTGTCAAATCCTTTACTGACACATTCATTTTTTTTGGAGCCCCTGGTGCAGTAGGAATAAAATAAAATAATAAAAACAAAACCAGAGGGAAAATTCTCCAGCAAACCATAGACAGCCACCAGTGGCTCTTCCTTTCACTACAGGACCTCAGAATTAATAGACAAAAAGACTTCTTGACTCTATGGCCAAGGAGAACAAATAGATGTAAAGATAGTCATAATCAGAAATCACTGGGTAAAAAAGAATAATATTCCAGCTACTAGCAATGTTTTTTATCAAAGTAAGCTGTTTGCAAATATCAGCCTAGTAACTATGAATAATTTTTGTCTCCCTACTTAGAGAAAAATTGCTTAGAAATCTAAGGAAGGTTTTAGAAAACTCTCCAGGTTGATGAGACAAACTAGGACAGCACCTGTGTCACTGAGGAGCATCCCAGGCACAGCAGTAACCTCAAGGTTCAAGACAGCAGGTCCTCCAATTAAGTCGTTTCTTGAGAAATGATGAGAAAAAAGAAATCCTATCCAACATTGAAAGAAAAAAATATGATTTGAGAACAAAATGATGTTTCCTTACTCATCATTTTGCTTAAAGTCACCATTTCCAAGAACCTATCAATGATGTTAAGCAAGGGTTAGGGGCTCTGAATTTTAAGGCTCTTTATGGTCTATGGACCCTATTCACATCACCATTCCTTTTGCTCTTCATCAGGTCACAAAGCAAGTATCATCCCCCCATTTCAGTGATGAAGATGCCGAGGCTTCAAGCATGTAAGCACCATTCCTGAAGAAACACAACTAGTTAAGCGACAGAGCAGGAACTCCCCACCTAATCCTTCCGTAGTCACAGTGAGTAACCTGTCACTATTTCAGATCAGTAAGCTGCTCCACAAATTTTGAACGGGTTTAAGTGGGGTCTGTTTAAAGCTTTTGGTTCACTCCAAGAAGTAGCTGCAATTCAGCAGCAGATAAAGGAACTCTTCATGATCACAGCGAGTCCATAAAGACAGCTCCAGCCTGTGGCATTTTTCTAGTTCCTTTCATTCAAGGATCCTAGTCATCATCATCATTATTGTTGTTGTTATTAATAATGATAATGAAATAAACTATGCAAATGTGGGGAATGGCTTTAGTCCTAAAACGCAGGAAGTAATGTGGTAATTTATCCAATAATGGAATCACAAAGTGATTTTATTTGCTTTTATGGCTCCTTTCTTTCAGAGGAGCTGGGCATCAATAATGGCGATAGTAATGAAATCAACTATGCAAATGTGGAAATCGTTTTTACCCTAATGTACCAATTTAGTCAGTGAAGGGAATTCAACATCAGCTGATGTGCTTCCCGACACCAAGCACGAGGAATTCATTGCTGACCTGTTCTCAGTTACCCAGATGTCATGTTAAGCTTCCTGATGGGCATCATGGCTCTGTCAGTATCAGCTTGGTAATGATGAATGCCTTCATTCCATGGCATAAGATTTAGGAAATGTCCTTACTGATTAAAACACAGAAAGGGATTTTAACATGGGAGCAGGAAGTGTTCATTTCAGTGTGATTCATTTTCTAAGCAGAAGCCCCACAAAAGGCCCTACAGGGGACACGTCTAGGGCAGACCCTCATCAGGCTCAGAGATTTCAGCTCAGTTGTAGAAGGCTCTCTGTGGAATGGATGCCCTCTGCCAACCTCCCCCCTTATCTGTTTCTGTTCTAGATTCAGTGGGAGCATTTCTCTAGATGGAGAGAGGGCTTCGAAGGACTCCAGGGGAGCAACAGAGGGGCCTATGAGCACAGCATTCCCAATAGCCACTGGGAGAGGCTGGGCTCGTCACCTCCTCAGATGAAGGTGTCGCTTCTCACTTATCCCCAACAATATCTGAAATGCTGCCATGACAAGGAAGGAATACAAGGCAGGCCTGGATGGCTAGGAACTTTGACCAGGTCTCTATCTAATACTTATTACGAGATAAATATTTGAAAAGACTACATGATTCTTGAAGAGAGAAACTTTAACTTATTTTGCTTTGTGACTCCAGAGCCTGACACAGTAAGACTCCAGCCTGACACAGCACATCAACCAGCAGCTATTGAATAAGTGAAGGAAGGAAGAAATAAACAAATTTTTAAAAGAATAAAGTAGACTTCTGTGAAAGAGAACTCCAGAGGTACTCATTCATTACTCAAAAGCAAAGAGTACACACATGTGATACCTCCAAAAGAACCAAGTAACCAGAGCCCTGTCCTCGGCCAGGTGCTTCTGCAAGCTCCACCTAACTCTCTTCCATCTGCCCTCACCTCTATGAAACAAGGAGTTCACAGGACAAGGCCATTTCTAACAGTATGAGCCTCACTTAGTAGACCATGATTTGGGAACCCAGAACCTCCAAACTTCCTTTTCAAGTAACTGTGAACTCTTTAAGGATCCTACTTCCCAACAATGAAGAGTAACAACAGGGCCTGAGCTCCTAAGTCCAAGTGTAGCCAAAGAGCAGCTGTTGGTAGGAGGAATTTGAGGGAACAAGCAGAGCACCCACATGTATATAATCAGAGGCCTCTTGCAGAGGAGTAGAGGGTCAAGATCAGAAAGAAAGGAGGGGGACATCATGTAAGGGACCTCATTTGTGCTCTCACCCGGAGTCTCACAATGTCCGGTGGACCCATGTGTGGCTGTTCATGTTCAACCTCTAATTTGCTTGCCATCAGTTTGGGCCAAAACCTTGAGGGTAATGAGGAATACCTGCAGTATGAATGAACACGATTATCTTCTCACTCTGCCTCTGGCTGATTACTTGTGGAGAGAAGAAAAGGACCACATATAAAACCTCGGATTCTAAACAGATTGTCAATATTTAAATAAATAAATAAGAAAGAAACTCCAGCAGTCAGTTCTAATTAATTCATGGCAATCAGCTTCTCTTGTTCTATTAGTTACCATTACAGCGACATACTCTTGAGCAAAATACCAGAAGCTTTCATTAGAATCATTAACATAATTTGATAACTGATGGTATTTGATTTCTGACTTTTGCACTTTGACTTGAAATTTGATGCAAGATGTAATCTCATTGATTGTTTTTTCTTACACTCTCCCATGAACATTTCACATGACATTTCTTTGTTAACTGTAATTAATGTTCACATTTGTCACAAGTTGTATTATTTGGAAAAGCAGTCGTGATGATAAAAGATGTGACAAAGTCACACACATGTCTTCTTATCCAAAATGGTTTTATCCTAATTTAGGTTTTGGGGGAAAATAAATGAAATAAGTCAAGCATGTATTTGTTTTCACAGTCAGGATGGATTGTTTGAAGTGATGCCTCTTAGAGAAACCAATGTAATTAGCTTTCTCAAAAAAAAAATTGTCATTAAGGCATGAGTGAAATCTAAAAAAGACAAGGAAGTCTGAATTGAGTTTGAACAAACCCGATTGTAAATCTGTCTCACTTCCATTGACTGCAGGTGCTAGAGAACAGTCTGCATACAGGCCATTGGGGTTCAAGGTGACCCACACTGAGGGAGACTCAACCTCCCTCTCCCTCTCTCTTCCTTTTTGCCTCCCTCTCTTTTTCCAATTATCTTGGCTTTTCTGCTGTAGGAAAAAAATACCTAGGCTTAAATGCCAGCTGACAGATATAGGGGAATCTCTGAATTATCCGACATGCTTATCAAACAGGTACCTTCTTGCTGGACAGGACAAACTGGAGGTGTTTTTCAAAAGGCATAACATACAGTTAACAATGTTGCTTACCTGAAAAGAAAACATGGGAGCAGAGAGGAGACATGTTCCAAAAAACTTAAATGCCCATTAAGATTCAGCAATGGTGCATCTCCTGATGCCCACTCAGCCTCACAGTAGCATCCATCGTGGGCACAGGACGCGCCATCTCCATGCATGAGATGCTCCAGGGCTCTGCCATGCTAGTCGTGTGCACTATGTTTGCACAGCTGAAAACCGGCCCCAATCAATCTCCCTTTGCCTTCCCCTCCCCCAACCCCTCTCTAAAGGCCATCATGTACTAATGGTTTGCAATTTATTTTAAAGAGGCTATTTTGATCCTCAAGAAGTACTTAGGGGAGCCGGGAACCATAAACACCTCCTTTTTAAAAAATTTGTTTCCTTTTTCCCAGCCTGTAATTGCACTCTGACTGGCACCATTCAAATCGAGTATTCCAAGCACAGACTCCCATCAAGTCAGCCTCAACTTGGAGCACATTTTTCCGACCAAGTTAGAAATCCCTTAAAACAGGGTTTTCGGAGGGAAACATTTGACAGACTTAACTCTTGTGGTGCAAATATGCCACAATGACATAGCAATTAGTTATTCAAAATACGGGAAGGGATTACAAGCTTTTTCAAGTCGTTTCATAAATATGTCCTCTTCTGGTATACAATCAGTAATTATACCATTCTTACTCAACTGTAAACTTCCTGGGTATGATTTATATCTCATTGAAATCAACACAAAGTATTTGTTTCCTCAAAGGAAGAGCCCTGGGTCTAATCTCCAAGACTCACATCAAAGCCAGAGAACTACTGTTCTGCCTCAACAATGTAAACAAAATCATATGCAAATGTTGATGCAAATTAATAGAGAGGGGTCTGTCAGGAAACATTTCTCTTATGGACTGGATATGAGTTTATATGGTGTTCCCTCAGAACAAAGCTATGAGGGAGTTGGATCAACTATGTACCAATGAAAGGAAAATGAAACCAAAGGCAGTTCTCCTGGACTCTGTCCTTGTCCTTGCAGAACTAGTGACTCAGGAATACTGCAAGCCTGAGCTAAATTGGGCAACAGAGCCCTGGGTGGATGCTTTATCCATCTCCTATATAACCCAGCTCCAAATCCAAGAGTTAGTAGAAGTTGATCCCTATTACAAAGGATACAAAACAAAGTAGACATCTCTGGTGGAATGGCTGGATGTCCTTAATTACCAAGTCCCATAGGCCAGGTTCTGGCCTCACAGAAAATAGCTGTTCATCACCTGTCTGCAAACTAGCCACTAGGAGAACAGAAAAGATGGGTTCCCACTACAGCTCCTCGATGAAGACAAGCTACAGAAAAATCTTCCGAACACAAGTGCATCTGAACAATTTTGCTTTGCCTTTAGATAGCATGCTGGCACGCCTCTATTCCAGATCTCAACAACTGAGACAAAAATGATTAATTTCAATGTATGCCTTCTCTACTGGATTATAAACTTCATGGTTGACCTGCCAAGGCACCATATCTGGTAAGAAATGCTTGCTCAAGTTTCTGAAACAAGTTTGGTGAAAAAGAAAACACCAATTTGTTGGTGACAGCAGGAGCTCTTGAATTACTGACCAGCCACCAAACATCTGACCTCCCTTAATATCCTTCTCTGCATGTGAACACTTTACTATGAGGCCAAAGCCAAAGCCCAAATCCAAGACATACTAAAGTACCAGTGGCAGGAGGTAAGACACAGCCATTTGTCCATCCCTGTAACTAACACCCAGCACAGAGCCAGGCATGTAGAATATGCTCAAAAATAACCCCTGTGTACAAAGATGTATGGGTGCATGACCTTAGCATTTCTGAAACATCAGCATATCCAAAGGTATTTTTACATCTGATCTCCTATATTGTCCCAAAATCCTGCCACAAGAGTTGCACTTCTAGGCTAAAGCCCTAGACCTGCAGACTCCTACTTAAGATAGAAATGTGAAGTAAATTGAACCCCAAAGTGATCTATGAATTATTCTGTACCTTGGAACATATTTTCCCATAGAAGCAGATTTATAGAGCACTGTCAAACTTCAGCATAACCCTTAAAGCCTATAAAATGCTTGGACATGTCTTAAGTTTTAGACAATCCAAAAGCTTTAGGGAATTCCCCACTATGTGAGATCTTGAATTCAGCAGTGCCCACTCCCAAGTCCCAGGAGAAGTGAGTATTTCTCCTCTTCCTGCCCCTCTGGTAGCCAAGACATTGGCAAGTCCCTCAGCATTGTCCTCAAAATCCTTCCATTGGTACTCTGAATCAGGAAAAGGACAAACCAAAGCAGAGAATGGCAACAACTCATTTGTGGCAGAGCAGTGGCAAGCATTGGAGCCAGAGGTACTAGCCTCCAGAAAGTTGCCTTGTGGCCTGTTGCTAGAAATTTTGAACCTGCTTTGGTATCTGTTCCTTCCCCTTGCCAGGTACTTCAGCCTATAGTCAGTTGTGACACATTTTTGTGAATTTGAACTCCTCCCACCTTTTTTTTTTTATTAAACAAGAGATAATTTATAATCAAGAGTATTTACTGATAGAACCATAAACTAAGATCAGATCGGTACCAATTCCTTTGAGAAGCAGCAGGAAGAATTCTAGCAGCAAAATTAGTAAACAGCATAAATCCCATTAGCTGAGAAGAGGCTTTGCTTTCCTTAAGTATGACTTCTTTTAGATGAACCCATTTAATCAGAAGTAGAAAGTCCAAATTTAGAAGATCCATTTTTTCCACCAAATGAACTGTGTCACTACTAATAAATTTCTTGGTCACATTAGCCTCAGTTTCCCTAGGTGTGAAGTGAAAGGACTGATCATATCATCCCTAAAGTTCAGTACAGCTCAAACATTTTATAAATCTAAGGTTTGGCGAAGATAAAGAAGAACTGCTATAGGAATCGGAAGCATTCTTCAAGCCCTTTGTCAACTCATAAATTTCTAACCCTCCCCAAACTTCAGAAGAACAGGTATTAACATTATGTCCCCAACTTCTGCAAGTTTGTTGACCCTAGACCATGATCTTGATTAGAAAACCAAAGGCGAGAACCCTATAATGTTAAAGGCCTAATTAACTTTGTCATTAAATCAAACTCTTCAACTTAACCTTTGGTTCTAGGAAAAGAATTGTTGATAGAAAATTCTGCTACTCATTGGAGAGCCATTACCCAATCTAAGGGGCTGTTTAAACTTATTACTACCCCAAACACATAGCTAGATATTCTTATTACATGTGGGGGGAGAATGGCCATTGGTTCAGCGCAAGACTGGGTGTCTGCTAATGTTGAATACATTCCAGCTTTTCTATGGTAAGACCTTAATTTTAGAGATTTATAACCAGTGTAAATCTGCCCTGAACAGAAGCCTGACGCAAAATTACTTTGCCCAGTAGCAATTTTTTAAAATTTTGGACTAAGTGCCTTTTATTCAACTTTACAACCAAAAAGATGAAACAAAGCAAAGCACCATAAGAACTACCTTTAGGCTACAAATATTCTCTCTATCTCTCTCTCTCTCTCTCTCTCTCTCTCTCTCACACACACACACACACACACACACGCACGCACGCACGCACGCACGCACGCACGCACACAAATGCATGTCCAGAGCTAGCACTGTTATCTGTGAACACCTTGTGGAGCAGGGTCCTTTGCTCAGTGCAGGTCGCCACCAGGGAAAAGAGAGGTGGATAAATGTTCAGCAGGGAAACTAATCTCGGAAGCCTGCAGTGCAATCTGATTCCTATAAAGGATGGGCAAGGCCTTTAGGTGAAATCATCCCCTACATATAATAGCCAAGAAGTCATGGTCACTTTGCTCTGTGATTCTGTTTGGGGCAGCAGAAGCTACTTATGCAGACAGTCTCAATGCTTAAGCAGGACTCATCCAAGAGGGCACCATGGGTCCACAGGCCTAAGTGCTTCAGTGACAATAGACAGTGAACAGGGGAAACCACAATTAAAAGAAAAAAACACTTTTAGATCATCAAACTGAGAGTTTTATTCTAAGCACCTTGTACTTATTAACTTATTTAACCATCATTATTAAACCTAGAGGTAGCTAATACTTATTTTCAGATGGAGAACATGAGAAATAGGTTAAATAAATCACCCCAAATCACATAACGAGTAGGTGATGGAGCCAGAACTAGAGTTCTAGTAGCTCCTGGGATTGTGTTGCACCCACTAATGCCCAAGTAAACTCTCCAATAGTGTTGCTATTGTCACATCTCAATGACAATGAATTATTAGAATGAGAATCATAATAGTATTAATGACTGGTATTAATGGAATAGGTAGTATGTCATATACTTCAGGTACACTTATATTCTTTAGCTCAATATTCCGAACATGATGATGATGTAATCCTTTTATCATTTTAAATATAAAGCTGAGAAAACTGAAAAGCAGTTTTGTGAAATGCCCAAGGTGACTAAGCTGTAAGTGGAAGTAGACTCAAAACCACATCTGTTTTACTCTAAAACTAGTCAATTTCTGTGGGTCCTGTTTTAGCAGAGTGCGTATAGGTTTATCATGCTAACATTTTCATACTCTAACTCCGCTCCTGTTCTAAACACAAATCACTAATTCTGAAAAGCATTCTGCCATACTCATGTACATTACAAATCCCACTTAAGTCCTAGGTGCAAGGCCCTACTCCCCACCAAGGATTTTCCCAAGCATGTTCAAGCTCTTCCAACAGTGGCAACACTTGAAGTTTATTCTTTACATCATGTATCTCAGTTTTCCACTTCCACTTATCACTGCCAATGTCTTAGAAGTTATAAGAGCCTGTAGCTGAGTGGAATCAAATAGTCTGTCTTGAATCCCGACTCTCATACCAACTAGCTATGTGACCTTGGATAAAATACTTGCCTGTACCTCAGCTTCTGCATGTGTAAAATGGGTATACTATATGTACCACTTAGAGATTGTGTGAAGATTAAAAAAGATGATATATGTAAAGGACTTTGGACAGCATCTGGCACATGGTGAGAGTTCAATCAATATTAGTTTTTGTTGATGGTGGTGTTTGGAAATAGCTCTACTCCTAGAAAACCTCTGCTTCCAGAAACCCTCTGCCTGAATCCATCCAGCACCTGACAGGCAGACTCCACTTAAAACACCACTTTCCTTGTGTCCTCAAAAGTTTACTGACTCAAAAGTTACCCATCGTGTAGTGAAAAATGTCCACATGCTATTGAAAATAAGGGCACACAAAGGATGCTGGTGATCACAGGATTTCCCTATAGTTTTCAAGATAAAAATCATCTCCTATCAAAGATCCAGTTCTTTAGAAAGCTGACCCTGTCCCGCTGGATGTCCATTCTCCTTCCTCCTTGAGGTCAAGGACCTACAGTCACTGTACCAAGGAGTCTTGCTGACCCTTCCTGGGGCACTACCCACTTCTTTCACATGTTAGGCCATAATTCCCACCTCTCCCTACACACCCAAGTCCTGCCTACCCTTCTAAAGCAGTGGTTCTTAAACCTCATTATGCATGAGAATCACATGGTAACTTTTAAAACACACAGAGGCCCAGTGGGTCTAGGGTAGGGTCCATATGTCCTCTTCTCAAATTCTCCAGAGATTTCTATGTCAGCCAAAAGGCTCATACCTACATCCTCATGATACATGGAAACTCCCATTTCTTCTGTTTTCCAATTAATACTGAACATTATTCTGTTATTTCCTGCAAGTGCACCCAGAGATTCCCCCAGAGACTCTGAGGGCAGGAAATACATCTAACCTGTTTATAAATAATGCCATGCCCTCTTCTCTTAGGTAGTCATCTTCTGGTGTGGGTTTTATCTAGACTCCCTGGAGTACATAATTTCATGGCAGGTGGAGATGAATAACATGTATATTGGTAGCCTCTCAGTGCCTAGCACCCACTGAGCATTTAATAGCTTCATGAGGGCTCAATTGGCAAATAGATGTTTGGTTATTGGAAGACTATTTGCATAACTGTGTCATCACTGAGAAGCCAATGTACATACTTTCCAAATAAACACTCTAAAAAGAACATTGGAAACTTAATACATAACACTTCAGCTCAATTCAGTGACTCTTTCCTGAGATTCGGAGGAAATTAATTGATCAACTTGTGATACAGCAGCAGTAACTGCTTCATTTTTTATCAGCCATCAACGATGTCGATGTCTAACCACTACCCAAAGGTCTGCTCCACTCTCTTTCTCCTCACTAGGACTTTCTTCTCCATCACCCACAGCTCTCCAGAGGGCATGCTGCATTGAAGCAGAAAAGCAGTCTGGACAGATGAACTCCTGGGGCTCCACTGAATCTTCCAAGTCGAGTAGTGCTTTAATGGTTAAGAAATTATGTGCGATCCATTAGGCCCCTGAGAAGAAAATCAACCCAGAACCAGAGAGTAAACCACAGGATCACTCTGAGCCCTCCATACTGGCCACAGGTGCCAGAGGCAGAACTTTAAGATGAGTATGTGATCCATTATCTGCTGCTATTACCATCCTACCATAGCCGAAAGAAAGAGGCTATTAAACATAATACATAAAATAACATTTAGTAAGGAAATCTGGATAATTACTTAGTAAAAAGGACATTGAGTCAGGTTCTAAGCCATTGCCCTGAATTGGGAATGGCATTACTTATGTCTTAAGTTAAATTGAGTAAAACTTCCTAAGCACTCCCTTAAAGAACACCTGTAAGTAATGAGTTAGAATATCTCATCCATCCTGCTTTGTGCTTCAGTCCAAAGAGTAGGCCAAGATTACCAGCCCTGACAATCCAAAGCTCTCTGGGATGAGCCACTTCAAGGTGACAAGCTCAGCCAAGCCAGCAGGGAGTAAGGGTCCTCCTAGTGTGCACTGGAGTTGGCAGACAGCTGAAGAGTTCAATCAATAATGTATTTTTTTCCCTTTGCACAACTGATGAACAAGAAAATATATAAAATTCAAAATGAACAAGTGCACAATAAGGAATCAGAGACTATTAGGGCTGATAAAGTTGCAGTAATACCACAACAGTCATCAAAAGTCACTGCTCATCACCATTGCACTAACTCCTGCGTATCTGGTGCAAAATAAAGTGCTCTCATCTATTCCATGGTTTTATAGATTATTGAAATACTGACTAAAAACTCCCAAACTTCTATACCCAGGACTGAACCCTTCCTATGGAAGTCTTGCCAGCTCAGTTACCTTCCTGACATTTCTGCTTGGATGGCTTTAACAAGTCCAAAACCTAACTTGTGATTAGCACAAACCTGCCCCTTCATGCCAGTAAAGAGCACCTCCACTCCTGTCTATCTCTCGTGTGACATTTTTAATCAGTAAATCCTTTCAATTCTTCCAAATCTGAAATAAGACTGCATTTCACCACCTGCATGGCAAATACCTGGACTGTCAAGTACAACCACTGTACCAACTTGAACTATTGTAATGGCCTCCTTCCTTGTCACCCTAGCCTCTGATATAGTTTTCCCCACACCAACACCATGGCCATCAATTTGAATTTCAACTCAAACTATCTCCAAAGCCTTCCAATGTCTTCCCAAATGACACAGAATTCTAATTGGACCCTAAAGGGTTATATACCTAACCCAGCCTCTGAAACAACTCCTGACTTCCTATGTTAAGGTGCTGCCCTAACTCACCCACTTCCACACAGGACGTCCTTGCTGTAGCAGCTGAGCTCTGCCTCCAGCCTTTGCATGTACTATTACATCTGCAGACACCCCAATGAAGTGAGGGGTCACTTTCAAGCTGCTGCAGACAGAGACATTCCCTGATTTCCTTTTGGGAACAGAAGTCACCACCTCCAAATTATGCTTTCCCCACACTACTTACTACTCCCTGGCAGAGAACTGTGTACATTATTGTGTTGCCCCAACACACCACACAGGAGAATAAGCATCGTGATGGCAAGTTTGAGTTGGTTTTTTTTTCCCCTATTGCAATCACAGCTAAAACACCTAAAACTTAATAGACCCTCAGGAAATATTAATTGAAGGTATAAACAAAAAAGCACAGTTAGCACCGACCAAATATTAATTGTTCTTATTGTAAGAGACTGTGCCTCCATTTGGAGCTAACCCTGACATGAAAGTCAATATTCTTTCACTACATGACGCCACCACTCAAACTTAACCAAGCATGCTTGTACACTTTTATAACATTTTATAGTTTGTAAAGCACTTTCATAGGCAATTATCTTGATTTGAAATGCTCGTTACAACTCCATGATCCAGGTAGCTCAGACAGGTAAGAGCAGCAAGAAGGTGTTAACATGTAACTCAGGTCCCCGCTCCTCAGTCCCACAGCTTTTTTTTTTTTTTTTTAAAGATTTATGTATTTATACAAGCATTGGGTACAGTCAGAAGTGCGGGAGGGTGAGAGAATTCACCAGAGCCAGAGTGGAGAACAGAACAGGCAGGCTGATGAAATACACTGCTGAGGGGAGCAGCGGGTGGCAGGAGAGGTCTGTGCGCCATGTGGGACCCTCGCTGGTGGCCGGGGATTGAACCGGCACTGAAGAGGCTGCGGGCAGCTTTGCAGCCCAGCGCTCAACCACTGAGCCACCAGGGGAGGCTTTACCTTACACACATCCTCCCTGCTTGGGTGAGATGCTGCCTGCATCATGTATCAGTCAAGAAGTGAAGTGCAGGCCTTGCCCTCTAAGGGCTCCACCTGCACAGGACATGAACAGACATGCATAGACTTAAGGATGACTAATCAAACATGCAAGTAAAATGTTCCCAGCAGTGGTATTTCTAAAGAAATATGATCTGCTGATCCACATTTAAAGTGGAGCTATTGGCAGGAACTGAGCTCTCACCCTGCATCCTATTCCATCACCTCCAATACCAACCCTTCTCAGCTCAAGAAGCAGAGAGGAGAGTAACAATTGAGAGCAAAATAATAACAGTTAAACCCGGGCTGTTGCCCACTAGAATCAACAGAGGAGCTTTTTAAAAGCACCAATGGCTAGTCCCACCCCAGGCCAATTAAAGCAGGAATGGGTGTAACCTGAGCACTGGCATCTGGTTTCAAGCTCCCCAGGTGCTCATCAAGGGCAGCTATTGTTGCCAACCACTGGCGCAAGACTTTACCATTACAAAGTGTTTTCACTTGCATTAGCTCCTTTAATGATCCTAAAGGTCTTGGGTGGTAGAGAAGTAGGTATAAATATCTCCAAGTTAGAGGAAAAGAACCTCAGACTCAGAGGATGGACTGACTCATAGTCTTGGCTATCTAATAACAGATAGAACCAAGCAAGACTCTAGAAATGAGTAGTGAAATCTAAATCAGCACTTCACCTGGGGATCTAGTTTACATGCTGGTTCTCCATCAGCCAACCTGGGGTGGGCTCAAGATCTACATTTCTAGCAAGCTGCTAGGAGATGCTGATGTCACAGCTCTGTGAACCACACCTTCAGTAGCAAGGCCCTTACAGACCTCAGCAGTAACAACCAAGTTCATTCTAATTTCTCCATGGGGAAAGGCTTCCTGGAAGTTTTCTCAGTTGAGTCAAGTTCTATACTTGACAACACAAGCTTTATTTGAGCCAAGTTCTAGTCTACACTATGGAAGCTCTCTACCTCAGCAGCTAGCGTGACCCAAACTTCTCCCTGTGTATACCCTATCAATCCTGCCACATTCAATGAAGCACTTCTCAAACCCTTATTCACCCCAAAAACACACACATGCACACACTACCATGATATAAACAACTTCATGACTCTCACACAACCTTCTAAATAATCCTTTACATCAACTCATAGCGCAATGGCTGGGATTCTCATATCACCAACCAACATATTCCTGACCATCATCTGTCAAGTGGAAACTGATTACACCCTGACATCGCTCCATTCCCCAATATTACCCCTTTATTATTCAGGGAGGGTACACTATTCCTGAGGTCAATTTTTAATGTTTTGTGTGCCTTTTAAATATCAGGCACCACATATAGACAGAGCCTTCAAATGACTGCCTAAGATATTCCATTTTAGCCTTAAATCTTTAAATATACTTATGAATTTTTGACTTTAACAAATTGCCCAATACCTCCTCTCTCATAATGGAAATAGATCCCAGGAAATCCTCATTAGCTCTATTTCCCTGTGGCTCTCTCCTTGAGATGGTTGTCCATCTCAACATCCAGCCCTATTTTTGCTCATCATGAGATGTGTTCTAAGGTCACTTGTCCTTGGGTCCAAGCAGGTCAGGTCTGCATTAAAAGATAAGAGGACCTTATTCTGCTAAACAGGTTTCCCTACCAGGCTTTGAACCTCCAGCAACTGGACCATCCTCCAAGCAGCTGGCATCTACCCATTCTTCAGGTCCTGGTGTTGATGTCTTGGACTTGTCTTCTGCCCTGCCCAATGTAGCCCAGTCCTTCTTGCTGAACCTTTACATCCCTTTGTTTGAGCCATGCAATTTAGCAATTAATCAAACACAACCATGTAATAGAAGACTCATCTCCCCAGCTGGGAAGAGCTTGGTCCATTCTATTCCCCACCCTGTGCTTAGTTTGCTGCTATGCATGAGTAAGCACTCAAAAACTAACTTTGAGAGCTGACAGTAATCTGTTGGTACCAACAAGCTGTCACTGCTCTGAGTTTGAAACAAGTGGCCAGTTCAAAGAGTGTCCTGGCACAACCACCAAACTTCACCATTCCTTGCTGCTGCCAAGTTCCTTCTCTCTTTACCTAAGAATGATTTAATACCCAATTTTGATCCAGGAAAAAGTGTAGCGATCTAAATTTTTCCACAGCAAGATCACTGGCACCACAAGCAAGCAAGCAAGGAGGTGCAACTAAAGACTGTAATAACCTCTCATCAGAAAAGCAAAGAAATCCTCCATGCATACTACAATGACAACGACTTCCAAACCAAGAAAACAAGGGGAACAACTGATTCATGTTTCCCCTGGAAGTTTCGGAAAGGAGAGATAACTTCTATGGTTTCTAATAGCGGTCTTCATTTCAAGTTTGAATGTAACAAAGTCTGGCTCATTCTATTTATTCCTTGTAGGTGCTTCTATGATTATGTCACTTTCTAATGTTGCATTTTCTTTCCCAGACTGGTCATTAAATTTCTTGGACACAGACTAATTTTGTCTCAGTTTTTTAAACATTCACAAAGCCCCTTGGAATGGGGATTTCCATTTCATACCATATGTGTATGTACATTAATGTGTAGGTTTGCGTGTGTGTGTGTATCACTCTTATTTTAGAAACTTTGCATTCAGATAGGCCCATTTATAATCACTGATCTTTACACTATAGCTTAACTTTTCTGTGTCACAATTAAGAATGGGTAGATGAAAAGGAATTCTCAAATGGGTAGGGAGTTTTCAAAGGAAACATTTCAAAACCAGATTGCTATAGAAAGACCCATCTTTATCCTGATAGCTATGTTCTGCACCTTGTCTAAGTTTCCTCTCAGTATCTACCAAAAACTTCAACAAATAGACATCTCCTTTTCCATGTGTCTGCTGAGACCATATTAAATTGTTGTATCCAAGTGAGCAGGATATATTATAAATATATACATATTGATGACCCAGTCATTATTTGTACATTTTAAGTATGACATCTTTGCTCCTGTCATAAAGCAGAAGTAATTAAGAATAATCAAGTGGGTGTTAATTGGATATAATGAAACAATCTTCAGTCAGCCTGAGCCTACTATTTGCCTCCTACTAATAATCATCAACACTAAACACTCATGTTAATCTCCTTCGTCTTACAGAAGCCAAACAGAGATACAGTATTTACTCAGCTAATGTCTTGTTTTTGTCTGCAATTTAGTCTGCTTCATGCTAGGAAACTTATAATCTGCCAAGCTGTCACCAGTTGCTGGTCCCAGACCAGGGATACAGGAATCTTAGGGACAACAGTATGTCATCTGAAATGAAAGGACAGGTATTAAGCCACCCTGCAGGTGTAACTGTACCTGGGGACATGTACATGCCAAAAAGTCAAAGTTCTCAGTTTGTATTAGTCTAACCTATTTGAGGACCATGTACTCATACATGCCCAGGGCTTCAAGCAACAGAAGAGAGTTTTTACATGAAACTCTTAGAAGGTCTCTATTTTTCTCTGTAGAGCTGTCTTCAGGCCTCTCCAGCTACAGAGCTGGGACTGGCCTTTGATTATATTACTTCTGGAGCCTCTTGGCTGCTGGATGACTATTATACAGTAGTGAACGAAAAGTATCTTATCGACAGTGACCATTAGAAACGTATTACTGGCCATTAAGTGGATGGTTAGATGTTTTTAAAGAGCTCTTACATAGTAATAGAATCCAGAGTCATTGACTCTATTTATTGCTCTCCCAAGAAAGTAGAAAAAATAAAAAGATTGAATGTTTGTTCCAGAGGTGGTTCATTTCATTCTCCCAGGATCACCAGGAGGTCATTTGTTGACTAAAAACCAAAGCTAGATTTTAAAACAGGTCACTGAACATGATAATTACAGTTCATTTCCTTCCTTCCTTATTGGAACTCAGCTACGTGGGATTCCAAATGAAGATCCCTCACCTGATGGTTGTATTATAGATCATTGTTAGGAAACAGATGAGTATCTAGACCAAAGGTTTGCAAACTTCTCTCACAAAGGACCAGATAGCAAATGTCTTAGACTTTGCAGACCACAAAACATATGTCACAACTATTCATATCTGAAGTTATAGCACGGAAGTAGCAGGCAATGATAGTACATGAATAGGCCAGCGTATGTTCCAGTTAAACCTTATTTGCAAAACCAGGAGGCTGCGGTAACTGGCCCATGGATCAGTTTGGCAACATTTGAGTTGGACCACACTGAAAACTGCCAAGTGAGGAACGAGGAAGCTGAATTTGGGGAAAATGAATCCTCATACCTAGACCACCTTCATTACCCTCTATTTGGATTCACAAGTAGGAAGTAATCTCATTTACTCTAACAGAGACATTTCTAAGTATGCACTTGAATCAATATATTTTAAATTGTGTCCTATTTTTCCATTAATGTGTACTTTTATGTGAATTTATATCTTCATTTTGGGACTGAACTATAAAGAAGAGTCCTTAACACCCTTCTATCAGCAAGTATGTTTTAGTACCTCATTGAAAAATATATGCTATTTTGCTACTATTTATGTTATTTATGCAGATTATATGTACATGCGTGTGCCACTGCTTTTGTTTCTTTTGTTCATAATTTCAAATATTAATAGTTTTCTTAAAACTATTACCATCTGTAATTATTTGGCAAATGAAATCTGCTCATTCTGGGTACTCTATCAAATAGGAGTCCATAACTTACACAACAGAGATAAGCCTCATATACTGCAAAACTGAAAGGATTTTATTGAACTTTAGGGTAAAGTAGAAGGCACAATCATATGAGCGTAGAACTCTGATGCTTTAGCCCCATTCTTTTGCTAGACAACTGTGTGACATGGAACATAATATTTAACCTCTCTGAGCCTCAGTCACCTGTGGAAAATAAGGGAGTTAGATCAAGGAAGGCTAGAGTCACCTTCCAAGTTTTCACATTCTCTGATCAGTGGATAGAAAACAGCTTAATTAGCTCATTTGATTACAGGATAATATTAATGAGACCAAAGGAGAAAGTTAAACAGCCATGCAAGGCTAGCTCATTTTAAATAGAGAAAAACATTGTCACACAATTATAACGCAACTTAGTTGACTGAGAGGGTGTGGCTAGTTTAGTTCCTCTGAAATCAACAAAATAGGCAATCTGCACTCATGGTATGCAGACACAGTTTTATATAACAGTGCCATTAGCTTCCTACTATGACAACCAGGCTACACGATCAGGTATTTTATTCAGATTCTTTTGGTTGATGGGGTGAAGGGTCACATCTCCCAGCATGTCTTGGGCCAGTCCCAAGTCCTACTGTGTGTGACAGACACACAGTGCACCAGAGTGTGACTCCCTATGTATGTCTGACATATGAACTGGTCTGTACACGTTTAACAAGATAAATCTAGGGATCATGTGCTTGAGTGTCATCAACTGTCAAATTACTGTGAAAGTTTCTGACTGCTAAGCTCCATTTCTGTACCTCTTCTTGCAGCAGATGTAACCATTTGCAACAAATACACAGTCTCAACAAATACACAGTCTCCTGGTTTTCACTTTCTGGTATGTAAAAGACATCTAAGCTAGAGCTTAGAAGTGGAAGGAAAACAAAATTAAACACATCTCCAAGTTTCTTTTTTTCTCTTTTTCCAGGCCTACATTTTCTCACCATTTCCTGTCAATCTTGGGAAATTCACATTACCCCTCTTCTTTGTCTTCATTTTATTCATTCATCTCTTCAAAAAACATCTGTATGTCTGGTAGTGCTCAAGACTCTTGGAAACAGTGGTGAATAAGACAGATTTGGTCACTGCACCAACGGAGTTGGTGAGTTTCTTTTGAAGAGGCTCTCCCAGGCATAGATGCAAGGCAGTATCTATATCACAGTCCTAAGGGTAGGAAGCATCAGTAATTCCTCCCTTAGCATTGTTGCTAGGTTCTTGGACACTGGCACTTCAAGCAAACCCACATGTAATGAAGACATTAGCTGGGATTGTTTGTTTCTCATCAACATCACAATGAAATTATGTTGAACAATGGGATTGAGCACCTGCCATCTGTCTTATCTTAAATTCAGCATCACTTCCCCATATTCAGTCAGTCCCAATTTATTAAATAACAAATATGCACCAGACAATCTGGTAGATTTGGAGATATAATAACAAATGAAACATGACTATGTTATCTTCAAGGACCTACCATTTAGAGGACTCTTCTATGCAATCTTTCAGTGGGTGAAAGATCTGTGAGGCTGTCATGTTGGTTGCCACAATAAGAGCTTCTATCTGGGCCTACCGGACACATACTAATAGTTACAGGACATACCATGTTTGACATAAAAGGGTCCACAGAAACCTTTAAATAGTTTCCTGATTGGGGGGAAAAAACCCTGAGACCTGGAAAAGTGAAACCACTTGTCCAAAGTAGAAGGTGAAATAAATTCTGAGGGTCAGGTCCAAAGCTGGGTTACAAGGTCCATCTTTAGAGACGGCCAGCATGTTCAGGAAGAGGGCCTGCCATGTATGCAAATAAGCCAGTTTCTGCAGAAACACATCAATCAAATAAGCAGACACAGGATGTGATAGTAACATCTCAAGATGTAGAAGCTGGGAGGTGCCCCGAGAGACCATGGGAGGACGGACTATCTTTTCCAGGCCTCAGTTCTCTGACTTCATGACATCCAGAACTTCAAGTTTCCTCTCAGCTCTTAAGTTCAACTGTACAAACATTATTCCACTACTTGGGAAATCTAAAGGGCCTACTAGCAAAGACAGACAGCACAAGCATAAACGGGTGAAAACCACAACGTTACTATCCTGCCCTAGATCAATCTTCTAAACAATAGTAGTCAGGTTCATACAGTAATGGTACCAGAAGCTTCCAAAACTGCAGACTCGAGGTGTAACCACAAGCCTACCCATGATGTCAGCATAGCTGGTTCCAAGCTCTACCAGCAACTGACTTTCTTCTTATTTCTCTTTCTGCCTTGCCTGTACCAAAAAGCTTGTAAGCTGATGCAGTCCTTCCGCTAAGACTGTGGGCCTTTCTTGTCTACAACTCCAGCAGCCCTGAGGAAATTGTCTTTTAGATACTATCTACATCATAGAATCTCACCTCAGTTTAACCTCCCATGTATAGGACTGCGGGATTGTTCAAATTTTCCACAATTCACAGAACACCCTCTTACCACCCCACATACATGGGCACACGCAGTGCCCTTCTCTTCCAACTAGCAGCATGACAGTGGGACAGAGCTTTTGTTTAACTTCACTGTGAAATTTTCCATTAATTCAACACTCACCTGCCCAAACCTAAAATCTCTTCAAACCCGTGCTTAAGTTTCAATCTTATATATGCAAATGCTTACACATGTCCTGTAAACTAAGAAGAACCAGACTGTCAATGTATGCAAGAAAAAAAATTAAAATCCAAAAGCAGCTTATAGAAGGTCAAAATTCCTCCTTATGCCTCCTATTTTACAAAAACACCTCACAATGAATAGCTTGATGAAGACAGGGCTCTGCACCATAGCAAGAATTTTTCTTGTATTTGGCAAGCAATGAAATCATTAAGGTAATATATCACCATTCCCGCTAACAGAATCTCCTCGTGTCATCTCCTTCAGTGTGCATGCAAGCAGAAGACACATATCTATTGTCTCTTACTCCTGGAAGTTGTAAATGTAGGGAAATTGTCATCATTAAATTGAATATAATGGTATTCTCCCCCCGCTCCCCCTTCCCTCCTCTCACTCCATACCTCAGCTCGGCCTGACACATACCTTGTAAATGTCAACACAAAAGTATGTCCTGAAGACCAATGGGCAGAAAGTTCTGATTACCAGCAAAAATTCATCATGTGATACCGAACATTCACGCCTGCAGCGAGAAGAAATGATAATTGCTTTGCTGTGCCAGGTGGAGAAGCCGACCTCAAGGTGTCTCTGGTGATGTTAACACGTAATGAAGATGGGTGTAGAAAACGGCCACGCTGAACACACCAGGGACCCATCAGACATCCACACAGCACAAGGCATGCTGTTCAGGAATATGGGTGGCCCTAAACATTCTCTATGTTTCACACCCCAACATCTCAACCCAAGGTCTACTTCACTCAACCCTAAAGGAGGGAATATCAAAAACCTGTCACAAAGTCAAGATGAACCCCAGAGAACCCCCAACCAGGAGTTCAGGAAATTCAGGAAGCCAACTCCAAAGGGGAAAGAGGAAGGATCTTGGTCACTGAGCTCTGTCCAGGGAGTGCCCAGCTGATTTGCTACAAAGGAGAATGTGTAGATTTGGTGTCATCTGCAGGTATCTTGGGAGGTCAAAGAGAGAACTCCAAGCAGGCAGCGTGCTGAGCCAGCACGGGGGGAAGGAAGGAGGGGCTTCCTGACCCGAAGAATTCTGCACGAAGCCTTGCCATCCACTGGTTGTCAGACACTGTCATTGGGCTACAAGGACTGTTTGGCCTTGAGCATTAGTTATGTTATGTAAATTATGCTTAATGAAAGTGCAGCCTTGGTCCATAAAAACTTAACAATGCATTTGTCTTCATTTGAGTGTTCCCCAGCAGCCACCACCTCCCTTTACAGACCATATTAACTGGGTTTTCACTGCGAGTCCCTGTCCTCCAGAGCCACCATCAGCAGGGCCCCACAAGAGAGAGAAGAATCGTGTTACACTTAATAAGACAAATGTGTCATCATGCAGTCTGCATCAGGTGGCCCGAGTGCAGGCACAGGACGGTGGAGCAGATGCAGCAAGTCCGGACCTCCTCCCCAGGCCCTCTTTGGGAATGGCGTTCAGATGGCTGGACAAGATAAAACTTAGTTTTGTATTCCTGATTGCAAGATGTCACCTTTGATTCAATGGCAAGCATTTATTAAATGCCTCCTGTGTGCATAGTACATGGTAGAGACACACATCTCTGTCTGCACACGTGACAAGCAGGCAACAGTTTCTGACACTGAGAAGCCCTAGTGTGGGACACCCAAACAAATGTTTAAGGTCTCTACAGGTGCTGTTCTCCATTCACGCCAATCACTTTTGAAGAAGATGAAAAAACAAAAACACACCAACCCAAGGAGTCCATCTGACATCCTCAGCTACAAAGATGCAAGCTTCCCAGAGCCTAAGAAGAAAGGAATTGGGACAGTTCTTGTGAGAAGAGGAAGTATGGGTTTGGCTTGATGTGAATATAGTCTTTAAAATAATTAAATATTTGTAAAATATCTTACCACAGCCTCTAAGGCCTCTGATGGGCTCTTCCTACCTACCTCCACAGGCTCAGCTACATCCCTGTCCTTCTTTTCCCCACAGCACAGAATCCTCTCCATAGTACCTTGTAATCAGTAAGCTCTGACCATCAAGAGTCTTTGCATCTGCTGCTCCTTCTGTCTGCAATGCTCTCTCCTCTTTGTCCTACCTAACTCTGCCTCCACCTGCTCCCAGGCAAGACATCACTTGGGAGACACCTTCCTCAACCTCCAGGGTCAGCTGGGTCTCACCAGAGCACCACATCCTTTGCTCTTTGCCCTGTCCCCGTTGAGATTTGACCTTTGTTTGTGCCAGTGATTGTGTGTGATTATTTAATGACCTTCATCTCCACTAGAATGTAAGTTCCATGAGACAGAGTTTGGGATTATTTTTCCTTACCACCAAACCCCTAGCACCAAGCACACAAGAGCTATTGAGTACATGCGCACATAAATCTTGATCACTTTTCCATGACTGTGGGTAAAAATACCAGTATATTCACATTCATTGGACAGGAAGAACTGAATGAACATAACAATGACAACACCAGAAAAGCTACCCAGAGAAGCCAGAAGGATTCCAGACAAGAACAGGGAACATCCCCTGCAAATAGCAGGCAGATGGTCAGCTGACATTTCATTATCCCAGCCATTCTGTGTTTTCTGTCCGGGCAGCCTGACTGTCCTGCCATGGCGGCCACATCCCATCTCCTGGTCTGGAAGCATTTCCACTCCAAGTGCAGGCTCAACCTCATTCCTTCATCCTGCTCTGTTGTGCCTCTTGACTCCCAGGAAGAACATGGATCCTTTTGCTTTCCAGATGGCAAAACCCAGAAAATCTCTACAATGAAGCAATTGGCCAGCAAACAGTGGTTACCAGAAAGTTAAGAAACAAAAGGAATTGGTTACCCTGCCCCAGAACCTAGCTGAGAAAAGGGGGAAATCTCTAACAAAAAGAAAGTACTGGCAACATCCCTCTCTCTCAACTAGGTATCAGAGGAGTTTCAATTGAATTATTTGGCCAGAACTTCCTGAAAAAGGAAATTATCCCAATTTGTTCATCTCACAAAGGAATTGTGTGAATTCTATTTGACCCCTGTTTTTCCAATCTAGGGTATGAATTTAGCTAGCTTTGAAAATGTTTTAGGGCTTACACAGAAATTTGTAAAATGTCAGCATGAAAATTTTAATTGAGTTATTAGCAATATCTCTTCTTTGAATGACCTTTTAGTACTCCTTATAACATATCACCTCCTTTTACTACCTTCTGGCTGACAGTTTCTAATATATTCCTTCTTCCTAGATGATATCATCTGTCCTTGGGTGGAATTAACTAAAGCACTCTACATTCAGAAGCTGACATTAATCCATAGCCCCAGATTTGTAACAGCTGCTGGTATAAACACTGTTTCCATACACTGGGTTTTAACAATGGATGGGAGAAATGCATACTATTCATTGGATACTAATGATATGCAAACAAAGGAATCAGAGTGATGAAAAGCAATGCTTTAAAAAATTTTTAATTGACTTAAATATTATACCTACTGCATCAATCTAAGGGAATATTCCTAGCTTCATGGAAATTTTTATATTTCTCTTATGAATCACATGTATAGAAGAAGCTAATCAAAACAGGAAATTATAAGGATGAATGGCCAACAAGTTGTTGGTTCAAGTAACTTTCTGATACTCCATAAAGGAAATACAGAAAATACAGTCCCATATTCTATGCAACCCAGACATTTTGCATCATTCCAAGAAATGGAAAAAGTAAATCAACATGGCATATGGATACGAAAAGGCACATTCAGAGTCGAGAATCACCAAACAGGGAAAAGCTAAATAAAACCCCTCCCCCCAAAATTCCCAATTCCGGTGGTTTTTCATAACAACCTCAAGGCACCCACACACCATGTCCTGGTGTGAAAATGACCAACAAAGGGGCAGGAGGCCCAGAATCTACTCTGCCTCCTCCGGCCTCCTCCCTCAGCTACACTGTGCTGGAAACAGGAGCATATACATCAGCACAGCAACAAGCAGTGACATCTATAGGGACCGCGCTGGCATTTTCCATCAGCACAACCATGTTATTTAGAATCTGAGGCGGTAATGACCATCGTGGATGCCAGACTGCTGATGCAGGTCTCAAGGCTCAAGGTGGTTGATAATTAAAGTGCAGCTACCCTCATTTTGTGGTGGATGCCCAGTAGCAGAGAAAGCGAGTTCCAAGGGTAAAGGTATCTGCAGGGTAAAGGTAATGGAACAAAGTTCTGCAGTAGCAGGTCGGCGTGCAGGGGGCTCTGGCCCTTTTACTGGCGCCTCACCCCTGTGCTCCTGCACTCAGGACTCACCGCCCCTTGTGAGTGAGCTTAATATATGTATTCCTCCTCCTCCCATCACCTGCACCTCTCAGATCAAAAGACTGCAACTGTGTTGCAGTGAGGATACAGTGAAGTTTTGGTGCCGTGGTTATTATGCCTCTGTGGGGATTGAGAGCTCACTTGAACAGTAGGTTACCTTCATCAGTTGTCACCTGGGAACAGGTGAGCCTCCAAATGAGAAACAATATCCCAGAGGATAAACACAGGTAAGGAATACCTATATGAAAGAAAATACCTCCCTTAGCCTAGACTTGGAAGGTGACCCCGGTCCTGTGACTTCAGAAACGCGTCTCCTGCATGGAAGCCTGCACTATCCAGCCAGAGCCCCGGAGCTCTGGAACACACTTACCAGTTCCCAGAGCAGGGGAGACATCTCAGCAAGACAGGCTGCAAGACAGACTGACTAAATGCCTGATACTCTCTTGATAGCTCTGTATTACCCCTGGGGCTAGCCCAGTCTGTCTCATTTATGCCAGGATACAGAGAAAACAGCTTTCCCTGTGACCAATGTGCTGCAGCCAACCAGGTTAAACCAGGCCAGGTGGAGCAGCAGCCCCTCTGCTCTGAGAGATTTCCATTAGTGGAAGGTTCTGATTTTTCCTTAAGGTATTTCTTTATGCTACCTCCAAGTATTCAAGACTTATCCATCCTATTACCCTCTAAACTGGTATGCCTGCTAGACTTATCTGAACTGGGTTAATAGGCCTAATTATTTATACCCTCCAAGTAATATATCTCATTCAATCATTTATCTTCCCATTCTTTACTTATTACTTCCCATTTTAGGAGCTCAGCACTGAATTAGGGGTGGGAGCTATAAATGCAAATGGCATGTGGTCCGTGCCCTCCAGGAGCCCACACACCAACTACAAAGCAACCCTAGACATAAGAGGGTAACTCACTGGTGGGAACTGAAGGGGCTACGTCCCTCCTGGTGAGGGAACTGTTTTAGCTCAGTGGGTTCTCTGGATGTTTAGATCACAGCAAGAAAGCAGATTCCTCCTCCGCCCAGGCTTGTTGTCAACCCCCTCACAGGACTCCATATTGAGGGAAGAACTTCAAAAAAGTCGATTTCCCTCATGGAAATGGGATCCTCCGCCCAGGAGGTCATGAGCTCCACCAGCGCTGGCACTGCATGATGGAAGGGGCCGCTTGCAGTAAAGAACAAAAACAGAGAGTCAGAGGCTTAGGTTCCAGTGGCAACTCCATCACCTTAAAAACCACAGCTAACAAGCTTGCACTCTCACCAGCCCAGCTCTCACCAACCACTGCTTGTAGAGCAGTGGTTCTGAAGAGTGGCTTTAGGGACAGCAGCAAGGACAACATCTGGGAGCTTGCTAGATATGTAAATTTTGGAGGATCCACACAAGACCTCATGAATGAAAAAGTGGGGATAGGGCACGGGTGATTCTGATACCCTTTAAAATTTGAAAATCACACAAGTATGGATTAAAAAGGACTGATACATATATTAAGCCCTTTGCAAAGTATCAATGGTGTGGGGAGCCTGGAAGATCAGTAGCTGTGTCACAAAGCCCTGGGAATGTCTCCTGGGGAAGGAGGTCAGAACCAAAAACAACTTCAAGTGCTCCAGCAGCCTGTCAGGACCTCCTGGTGAGTATCAAAATGCAGACTCCTCAGCCCACACTTCAGGCCCATGAGCATAAAAGTTGAGAGCAGGACCTGGGAAAAATGTGCAAATTCACACCAGAATCTATGAGGTAAGTGCTTTTCAACTGGGTTTTTGTGGAATATCATCTTACTGTTCTTTATTTTGTTTGCTGCTTGTGCATTTACCTCAACAGCTCCTGCAAGGGGTCCTCCCTCATCTTTCTGTCTCTCTAACACCCAGTTTCCTCTTATCTTTCTCTCCTGGATTTCTGCATTGGCTTCCTCATCACTTGCTCCCCATTCTCCATTCTTCTTTCACCTCCTGGTCCATTCTTCCAAATCAATCCCTGGGGTAATATTTCTAAAATATAAATGTAAGCATTTCACTTACCACTTAAAAATCAAAACAAAGGGCTTCCCCTGGTGGCGTGGCAGTTGGGCGCTAGGCTGCGAGGCTGCCTGCAGCCTCTGCAGCGCTGGTCTGATCCCTGGCTGCCGGCGAGGGTCCCACATGGCGCGCAGACCTCTCCTGCCACCCGCTGCTCCCCTCAGCAGTGGACTTCGTTGGTCTGCCTGTACTGTTCCCTGCTCTGGCTCTGGTGAATTCTCTCACCCTCCCGCACTTCTGACTGTACCCAGTGTTTGTATGAATAAATAAATTTAAAAAATTCAAAACAAAAAGCAAACTTTATTGCCTGCCCCCCACCCCAGGAAGGTTTTTATAGGACAGAATTTCAAGTCATATCCTGCCCCTCCATAACCCTCCCATGGCTGCCTCCAATACACCCACTTCTCTTCAGGCATCATGTACACCACCAAGGTCCCACCATTGCCCTCCAATCTGGCCTGTTTTCCCCCTGGAAAGAAATGGCTATCTGCCCTTTCTGTGCAAGGAGAAGCTTCTGGTCCTACTCCAGACCCCTTCATCACTCACTTGAAGTGTTTACTGTAGTTGTTCCTAAACCAGCAGCTCCAAGAAGAAACAGATTTGTTTATATGTAGACTACACTTTGAAAAGTCTCACCAAAATTAGCATGAAGCACTTTGGCAATGCAATAGCAACACTCCTCACTGCCCTCCTCATGACGGATTGCTTGGGGTAACCACCACTCCTCCATCCCTCTCTCTAAAACACAGGTTGTAAAGTCAATCCTGGCCACTATGAGGTACAATCACCATTGTCCAACATGATTAGTGTGGGTGGATTGTCCAGTGATCGATGCTGGCAATCCTCCTTCTAGGAGGATATGACCCTAAGACTGAATGAAGTTACTCGTGATTATATCCCTCTCTGCATATCCCATATCATGCACATACAGGTATGTCACATCAACATCTTTGAGTTCCTAGAACTGAGTTGATAAAAAAAAAGGAAGTTGTAATGTGAACTGAGTAGTTGTACATTTTTCCATTCAACCCAGAGATGGATGGTATGGAAACTAACCTCCCCATTTACAGTTTCTCATAACTACATATAGTATTTTATATTTGGGATGTATATTTTACAAGCTTCAGGTCAGTCAGTGGGCGACTTTGACTGTCTGACAGTACTATTAAGTTTTGCCAAAATTTTACAGAACAGTATTACAGAAAGAGCACAAATTATGCAGATAAAACACATGGTTCTCTCTGCCTTATAACTCTGCATCTTCTAAGCAGTCTGGCCTTAGGCTAGTGACTAGAACCCTTGAGCCTCAGTTTCCTCCTCTGCTATGCTGGGTCACTATTCCAGATGGAACCAAAATCCACAGACTTGCTTCAAGGATCACCCAAAGTAAAAGAGAGGAATATTCTTTGTAAACATAACTCATTATTTCCATTACCATTCTGCCCCATTTTAAAATCTTATCCTATGTAGTTATGCATATTCTAGATACTTTGACCTTTTCCTGTTTTCTAACAATGTTTGTGATGACACCATTCAAAACTCCTCTCTACCTTTTTTGCCCTTCAGAATCTAGACTCATGAAATCACATCATTCGAAAACTTCTTTCTAAAATGTAACACACTATTATCTTCTCTAACTCTTCTTGGCCATAAATGATATTCTTTCTCCCCTCTTTTACATGTTTTTTTTTTTTTTCTTTTTGATCATATCCATTCAGCCCAGGGCATGTGTTAGAAACACCTTCCATCTGCCATCTAGCTCAAGGTGGCTTGTTGGGGGAAGAGCAGTAGGAATATATGGTAAATGAGGGGATGAGGGAAAAAAGCTATGGTGAGGACATGGGTCTCTCTAACACTTCTATAAATTCCACCAACTGGCAGACATAGGGGGGAAAAGGGTTGTTTTGTTCTGAGCACTAATACAACACGTGGTTGTTCTCCCTCTTCCCAGAACCTTCCTCCCCCCTCCTGTCAGATCCAATGCTATATGAGGACAGGGAAGACTGGTTAGTCACAATTCTGCCACCTCTCCTTGCTGCTACACCCTGCTGATGATATTAGCTGGAAGACTGCCAGAGCTTAGAGAGAAAAACTCACCAAAATGATCATAAAGCCATTTAGAAATATATGAGCATTATCAACACACTAAATAATAATTACTTTCATTTGTATTCCCTGCCAATCTTCATATACTGGGTGTAAATGTAACCTGCTCCAAATGAATCACCTGGTTTTAAATGCCTGCAAGTCACAGTCCTACAATTCTGACAAAGTAACCCACATATCTCATAACTCGGATTTAAAAGAAAGACACTGCTGTGAATTTAAACCCCAAGGAACAAAGCCAGTTGAAATTTTTAAACATTTACTCCAAACTTTGCATTATGGGTTATATTCTTCTCAAATATTTCATCAAGCCTTTTTCCTCTCTCTGGTTTAAATCTCAATCACTAAAAGGAATGATTCGAAGGCAATAATGTAGAAACAAAAGGGGAGATTAAATACAAATTAAGCTTTCATTTGTACTGTTTTTCCAGACTGAATTAAAGTGATTGAGCTAACTTTGGTGTAAAGTAAATTTTACAGCTGTTTAAAATGATAGAATGTAAATTGGATTATACTATTTAAATATTTTACAAATAATTGAAATGGCATTCTTATAAGTTATGTTCCAATATTCATGTTCAAACATAGTAGATCATGCTGACTGGCTCTAGATATATATCTTTTTTTCTGCTTGATATTTCTTCCATTACCAAAATGAAATGCAAGGAAATTCACACAAAGATAGGTCAAGGGGCACCGGCTAAGAAGATATGAGTGGTATAAGTTAGCCTATTCAAATTAATTTGTTCCAACAGATATATTGATTGCAGGGCACTGAACAAACTGCTGGACACTCTCAGGAAGTAACAAGCCTGGCCTTGAAGGTGCTTACCATCCCTGAAAGGAAGATGGACCAAATAGGGTTATGTTACTTAAAGCAGAATAATTACAACTGCATACCTACAAGAAGTGTGGGACAGGGCTAAGAGCATGGTTGGGAAGAACTTATGAATAAGATGAATGTTTAAGCTGAGTTTTCTAAGATGGATAGAAATTCCATTAGGTAAGCTCAGTTAGAAGCATATGTAAGATGCAAAAGAAGAATCAACAGCCTCAGCTCATGGGAATGGGAAACCACAAGGTATGTTGAGAATCCAGACTAGAACTAACTAAAAAGAGGTAAAATACCTATAAAAAGTCTTTTCCTCAGCCATTCAACCAACATTTATCGATCATCCATGTGCCCATAAGATCTCCAGTATGCCTAAGAGGCATAAAGAAGACCTCCCAGAATGGCCCATGTGAAGGAAGGAAGCTGGGCATAACCCATCAACTCGGGTCCTCCTTTGGGTGAGGGTTCTCCCTGATGGTAGCCCAGCTTTCAGGCTAAGTTTAGTTTGTGCACAGACTCATAGGGCTCCAAGAAGGTTCTGGCAGAAAATAAGAGAATTCACTGAGTGACTTGCAGTAATGTGAGTGTGAGCTCCTGTGGAACTATGCACTATAGCCACAACAAAGCAGAGGTAGACTCAGGGGATATGACAAGGGCCCCCAAAATGTCTGCTAGAGTCAGGCAGCAGGGTAAGTCAGAAGGGAAAGAGCCAGGAAAAATAGTAATTATCTAGTTGTGGGAACAACCAGGTAATGGGAAGCTATATAACAGGAAGCTAAATAAAGATGATGGCATGGGTGACAACAGGATGATTTCAAAATCATCATCAAGGAGTAAGCAACTGATTACCTGTTTGGAGCTAAGGAAATCCATCTCTGAGAACTGAAGTTCTAGACCTCCGTGGCTGGAAACTGCATGGTGTCATGAACAGAAAAGAACATGAGGGCAGTAACTAAGAGATGATGATGCCCAAGAGAAAGATGGAAACAGAACTAGAGGTTTGCAGAGAGTAAACTAGAAATTATAAGCATAAAGGTACTAGCCAATGTCACAGTTCAGCTGAGAGGAGTATATAAAAAAGAGGGAAAAACAAAGGTTAGAAACTCAAAAAATGTCTATGTTTAATAAATGGCAATCCAGATGATGAGACTGATGAGAAGACATTACAGAGTCAAAGTAAACAGAAAACAGAATTCAGGAGTGAGAGGCTGGTCAGCAGGTGAAATGGTGCAGAAGGGAAGGAATGATAAAAACCGAGAAGTGCCCATTGGCTATGGTGAGCAAGCAGCCATGGAGCTCTCCAAAGGATCCATACTGCACTAGAGGGATGGGTTGGCTCCAGAACCTGACTGGCAACAGTGTATGGAAAAAGGAAAGAGTTTCATTACTTTTCATTAGGGTGCTTCTTCTGAATCATATAGTGTGTTTTCTGTGAGTACTTTCTCAATTCTCCCAAGGGCAGTACATACCAGTACCCTTCTAACTGCACAAAGGAACAATCAATGCCTTAGGATAGGGGGGCAAAAACCTCTTTCATAAAGAACCACATAGTCTCTCAAATCTACTCAGCCATGTTCTTAGGGCACCAAATCTCAGCCATGAGCAACATCAGAATGAAGGGATGTGGCTACATGCCAACATAACCTTATTTGCAGACATTAAATTTGGGTTTCATGTGTCAAAATTATTCTCTAAACCTTTTTTTAAAATGTAAAAACCATTCTCAGTTCACAAGCCCTACAAAAACAATCAGTGGCTCGGCCTTAGGAAAGTAGAGCTCAGTAATAACAGGGAGCCCCAGGTGAGAAACGATGGTGGACACTTTACATAAATAAAGGCACAAGAGAGCTGAAGATGAGGGTATGAAGGAGAGTTAGAAGCAACAGTTTGTTTGTTTAAGAGTAAGGAACTCATGCCTTGTGACAAGTTCTTTGGAGAGGGAAAACTAAAGACACACGACAAAATGGAGGAAAATGGTCAAAGTCTAAGACGAGAGAGGAGAAAAGATGGAGAAGTGAGCTGGGTGAAGGAGACAAAGGGGTTTCCTTCCTATGAGATGGAAGGTGAGGCAGGAAAGACAGGCTAGGACCAGATTAGAGGACCTAAAGTGCCAACCGAAAGTGTGCACACTTCATTAGGTGAGCAATGAGGAGCTACAGGAGGTGTTTAGGCCAGGGAATGCAGCCCTGGAATCAGTAATACACTGGGTCTTCCCAACACAGTCTGAATAAATAAGCAAACACTGTGTGTGTACATATTTACATAATACAAGTCTGACCGGAATAAAAGAAGCTGAAAATATGTGATAGCAGTCTCTTATTCAAAAACCTGCTCCACAAATGCATTCTGGGAAGGGAAGATAAAACAAGTTGACACACTCCAAGACAGCTAGTTCAGTGTAGCCACATATAATTGCGCTCATACCCTCAAGAACTTGCGTGCCACGTACAGTGAGAGCCCATGACCCAAGCCTACAACAGCTGGGGCTTAGCAGTGGGGTACAGGATGCTAATCAGAGCTCAGTTCTAGTCTCAACTTTGTCATTAGCCATCTACATAATGTGAGGACAATTAACCTCTCTGGGCCTCTGCTTCTTTGGCATCAAAAGGGAATTAGAATTGTGTTCCATGTATATTATAGGTTTATAACAAGGATCCAAAGAGCTAGTGGATACTGAAATGATTTAAAAGTATAACAGGCTATACAAATGGAATAGTACAGTTAAAAAAGAAAAGAAGTTCTAAGATGTCAATTGTCAAGAGTAAATTTTCCGACCATCCCCTTAGTTCATATCTGACTCTTTCTCTTACTGGGTAGCAAAAATGATTTCAGAGGAACTCACCCCACGTGACTGATCTGCAACATCCATCCTTTCATATTATACTTTTTCTTAAAATCTGTATACCTTTTTGGAGAACAGGATACCATACTAAAGGATGTGATTCTGGGACGAGGTCAAGTCAATTACACAGAACAGTGCTGTGTGCATGGAAGACCCCAATGAGGAATGCCTGGAGGAGCAGCATTTCAGGTAGTCTTAAAAGTTAGCTAGGATTGGGGCCTCGCTGGTGGTGCAGCAGTTGAGCACTGGACTGCAAAGCTGTCCGCAGCCTCTGCAGCAGCGTCGCGAGGGTCCCACATGGCGAGCAGACCTCTCCTGCTGCACCCGCTGCTCCCCTCAGCAGTGTATTTTATCAGTCTGCCTGTTCTGTTCCCCACTCTGGCTCTGGTGGATATTCTCACCCTCCCGTGCTTCTGACTGTACCCAGTGTTTGTATAAAATAAATAAATAAATATTTTTTTAAAGAAAGGTTAGCTAGGATGGGAGAGACAGAGAGAAGGCAAGTGGTTCTGAGCCGAGTGATAGCTCAAACCACATGTGAGTATCTCATGTAGCCCAAGCATTCACATGCCCTAAAAGCAGCAGCCCAGACACCTGAGGAGCTCAGGAATACCTAGCTAACACCAAAGTCCTAGAAAGATGAAAAAATGAGAATAGCTGTTTTCTTCCTTGTACAATTCAGATTCCAGTTCTGTTTTTGCAATTGAAATACAGAATATAAAATTCTTTCATATTAACAAAAGAGTTAATAAGAAGATCCTACATTGGTGAAACAGTGAGAACAAACCCCAAAGCCTTACATTCACTTAATGATTGATTGCTTATACAAACTCATGTCTCTGAACTCCTTGGCCTATAGGATAGTCATGAACTTCAGGTAAGGAAAGTAGAAGTACCCCCATTGCATAAGAAAAAGGAAATTGGGGCTAGGAGAAGTTAAGCGACCAAACTGAGGTTACACAGCAAGTATGCACTTGGGGGGTGGGGTTGTTGTGGGAATCTGGCTTATCTGCTCAGAGTTCAGCCTTGTTTTCATCCATATGCACCATATCTCTCAGTTGAATATGACCATGGGCTTAACTCAAGGTCAGCAGCGATCTCCTACCAAAAGGAACAGTCACCACCTTTTCATACTAACAAAGGAAAAGTGACAAGACAGCAAAATCAGAGATGGGAGGCAAATCCACCCCACCATGTGTTTTGTACAACCTACAGGCTAAGAATTTTTTATATATTTCTTATATCATTTTTCATTTTTGCACAATGTATGCATTTTCATCTTGGTTATATTCCCCATACAATTGCACCCCCCCTTATTTTGACCCTAATCCCTCCTCTCCCAGTCCCCCCCATACCCGTAGTGTGTCTCCAGTTTATAGTTGCTTGTTGATTTTCATTTTTTTCTTTATTACAGTTATTATTTTTCCTGGTCCCTTAATTTAGGTTTTCTAAACTCCTGCTCTCAAAGAGATGTGGTACATATATACAATGGAATATTACTCAGCAATCAAAAAGATAAACTCATGCAATTTGCAGCAACATGGATGGAGCTGGAAGGGATCATGCTCAGCAAAATAAGCCAGAAAAAAAAAGAAAAATACCAGATGGTCTCACTCATAGCAGGAATCTATAAAACCTAAGAATGGTTTTTATATTTGTTGAATGGATGGGAAAAAAAGTAAAAGACGGATCACTTTTTGTGACATGGGAAATTACGTGAAATTCAAGACTCAGTGTCCACAATACAGATACACCTATTTGTTTATGGCTGCTTTTGCAGAGGAACAAGAGTGGAGGAGTTGCAACAGAGAGTGCATGGCCTAAAAAGCCCAAAATACCTACTTTCTGGTCCTTTGCAGAAGTAGTTGGTCCACCGTTGTTACAGGTAACATATATGCACTTACAGTAAAGATAAAGCAAGGTAACCAAAAGGAGGAACTGCAAAAGAAATATCAAACCCAAAGCCGTGAGTCCCCAGATTCTACATCTCTTACTTATTAAAACAGAGATTTGAGGGAGAAAGTCTCAAAGAGCTGGTACCTCTCAAACCACTGGGTACTATTGGAGTTCATGTGACAGTTTCATGACTAAAACTGCTTTTGACAGTCCCTTTAATTTCTCTCTACCCCCCACCCTTGCCTACAGACTCACATGGGTTGAACCTCATTGCTTGTGGAAATGAAGATGCTCTGGTGTCAGCTCTAAAATCTGTATCTCACTTCCTCCGACAAGTGGATATTTATTGACAGGGTGTGGGATAGAGAAAGAAAGGAGAGAGACTGCCTGTCCAAAAGGCAGTAACCTTGGTGGAGATGCAATGTCACCAGCCCTAAACCATCATTCTCACAGATGTACAGCATATTATTTAAAGGGAAACAAATATCAGCCACTGAATGTCACGGCAAGGACACCTCTCCTGACTCTTAACTAAACTTATCAGAGCTGCAGTTTAATATGGTTCCTTTTTCATCCTCCCCTCAAATTCATCTTCCAGGGCAGCTCTTGACACCACCAGCAAACAGTCAAGACGAAGATTTAGTGACGTTAGCTTCAAACAGATCTAGATTTATTGACATGTGGGGCTGGCTTTCTTCCTCAGGAGCTGCAGTACACAGGATTAATTTTAACTGCTCCTTAATGTTCAGTGCAGCTTTGCAAATACCCAAATGTCTGGCTGCTCTATGATTTCATGTGGGGGGTCAGTTTTCACCAGGAGCAGGATCTTTGGTGGCGGTTTGAGCTTTGTCTAATCAGGCTGACCAGGTTAATTGGCACTACCCAGTTTTTTAATAAGAGGCCAGAATCTGAGCTAACTTCCTGCCAGAAACCATTCTCATCCCATGTCCTTCAAGCTGCTGCAGCCTCTCTGAAATCAGCAAAGAATCAGCAAAACCAGCAAGCAATCTTAGTTGCTACAAAAGCTTTGCATCTTGTTTGAAATCTCCCTGCATGCCTAGACACTCCAGTGTCTGAAGTCAGCAGCATTCAGCTACTGCAAGCCAGTTTCCTAGGGGGCTGACCGTGGCTTCTCTAACTTTGGGCCACCATAGTGGGCTTTGGCCACTTCCCACATACACAATTTATGAGCTCAGTTGCTGTGCCACACGGAACAGAGGCAGCTAGCCATACCACACCACAGATGCCTACTGGCTGTAGGAGAGCAAGCTCTCTCAGTCTTCGCCTGCTAGTCCTTCACTGCCCCGTGCCACCGTAGGCAAGCAGGGGCACAGCCAGCAGAAGAATGAGTGCAGACTGGGCAGCTGCATGCACAATGAGGGGTGGAGGGATCGAACAGAGGCAGAAAAGAAGTAAAATCTCTGTCAATCTTCTCCTAACACAAGACTGAAGAACAAATTTGCAGAGCTCTGTTAAAAGATTAACTGCTAAATGAAAAAGAGCTACTAGATGTAAATTTAAAAGTCCAAAAACACCCAAGAGGCATAACTATAATTATTGCTGAGGGAAGCTCTTTAAGACTAAAAATACATTTCCATTAACAATCAAAATTAGTTTTCATTGCTTTTTTCTTGAGCTTTCAGTGAATAACCTTTGATGGTAGTACATGATAATGATTCATTAAAAAAGTGAATTTGTATTTCAGAAATATGCACCAAAAAAATTAGCCTATTCCTCCATATATAAGTCAAACAGCAAAGAAGGGAACATTTCTGCAATGAGTAATGGCATCCGATAGACAGATATCAATACTAGTTGAATATTCTGGACTAGCAAAGCTAATGGCAATTTTTTCCCAATCTCCAATGATTAAGAGAAATTGGTATTGTGGTACCTTTTTCTTCAACTGCTAAAGAAATCTAAGGAAAAGTCATCACAATGCCACAAATTTCCACACCTCTTAATCATCATTAAAACCACACCTAAAATGACACATGTAAGAACAGGTGATCTATAATTTTTTCCTATTCTCATTGAGATATATTTACACAGAAAAAATGTCCAGATTCTAATTATACAACTTAGCCAGTTCTGAAAAATGCACAAATCTGTGTCTACCCAACTCAGTCAAGATCTAAAAAGTCTCTAATTTCCACCATCTCACCAAGTTATCTCACAGCCCCTCAGTAGCAACTAGTGTTCTGATTTCTACCAGAAATCAGATCAATTCTAGACTGTCATATAAACAAAATCATAAAGTACTCTTTCATCCATGACTTATTTCACAAGGCATAATAGTTTTGAGATTTGATTTATTATTTTATGTTTAAAAAACCAAATTTTTCAGAGGCAAGCTAATTTGAGGGAAAATTTGACAAGTTATAACATTTTCAGGTAGATGGTAAAGGAAGGGAAAAAAAACAGGTTTCCCTTGAAATGTTTTAAGCAAAGAGAAAAAAATGGAGCTATTTCTTTAAGTGTCATAAATCATCCTCAAAGGCTCTGGAAATCCTATGATGATCTTTAATTCACTCACCTATCACAGCGAGGTATGATGTAATGGTGAGTTGTACATAATTCATAATTCTAAACCTAATTATGATGAGTGGCCTAGAAATTTGATTAAAAATCATTAATTCTGCCTAAAGAGCCTCAAAACAAAAATAAATATATAGAAAGGATAAACTGCTTTGCTAGATGGATTATTCTTTGAAAATCTGAAGCAAGACAATAAAAGTAAATTATTTCAAAGAATCACTGCCAAATTGTAAAGTATGAGATGCAACTGCTGAGTTGCTAGCACTAGGGCAGAATGTGTGGCTTACATTAAACTCTGGAGATAAAACACAGTCTTGCACTCAATAAACAAACAATAAAGAAATTACAAGGATAGGACATTTTTCTAAGGATAAGGCCCAATGAGTTGAATAAAGGGTAAAACTCCTTGGATTCTTGGGATCCTGAGGTTGCTCCAGGCCTCCAGCTCTTGGGAGGAGGTGGTACTCACTTCAGCAGGCCACAGAACAGAATCTTTGCCATGTTTTCTATGTTCATAAAATACATTCAATCTTTCCCAGCCTTTCTGTATCTACTGAGCATCTCATCTTTGCAACAACTTTGCTAAGTGGCATTATTAATATTTCCCGAACATCTATGCAGTGCTTTGGCATGTCTAAAGTCATATAACATGTCGGGGCCCAGACCTGAGGCCCAGACCTAAACATCCGGGTTCTTGCCTGAAGCAGGTACTGAATGTTAGCTCAAGTGAAGGTTTCAAGTTTCCTATTGTGACGACTGAACCTTTCCCCCTGCTTGCTACTGTGGCTTGTTTGCATTGGTGGTCTCTCCTTGCTAGAGATAACGAGAGACCTCCTCCTCTGAACCCTATATAACATTGTACACATTCCTGAATAAATGAGACTGGCGATGATCCTGGCTTTGTCTCCACTCCTCGCGTACCCCTGTCCCATACCAAGCCCCTACTTCCTCCCCCGGGTACCCCGTTGATCTGCCCGGCTGGCCCGGACAATAACATGCATTAGTTCATCTAATTCTCAAGATAGTTCTATGAAGTAGGCAGAAACTTTGCTCCTTTTTTAAAAAGTAAGTCTTTGACCAAGGCAATAAGGCTATTTGGTGGCAGATTTAGGGCCATAAATGTCTCTTGACTTCTAACCCAGTGTTCACATCATTAGTTCATCACGCCCTATACAGGTATCATTAAACCCAAATGATGGATAAGAAGACTGAGGCAAACTGAAGTTAATCCTTTGAAGCTAGATTATGGCTTACCTGAAATTAAAACACTTTTTATGATGATATATAGGAAAAATTTAATTATCAGAACTAAGCTTTAGACCTTGATGAATCCTTCTTTTTCTTGGTTAGGGAATACTTTCAAGTGTGTTCACTCTACTGAATCAAAACTAAAGTGAAGGTTCCCTCCTGACAATAACTGAGGTTTTCTAATATACCCACCTCACCACCTACTCATTGGAGTTATAATGACTAGTATCTAACAGGCAATTAATTTCTCTGTGCCAAACACTTTCTAAGCATTTTGCCAATATTATTCTTTCAACCCTCATAACAATCTTATAAGGACTAATATCACTCTTATTTTACAGGTGAGGAAGTGGAGGCACAGAGAAGTAAATACATTGACCGAGGCCACACAGCAGTAAGCTATACAAATCTGATCTACACCCAGGCAGTCTAACTCCAAAGTCTAATCTACACAGTGGATCAACCCCAGTCTCCACTCCAAAAGGTACGAGGGTGACACAGATGCTCCTAAAATAAAAAGATACAGTATATAGACACACAATATCTATATATACAGTATATATACACACACATATACACATACATACACACACCTATATTATTTTTTATTTCAGAGAGTGGGCTTATATTTATATGAGCAAACAGATTAAATAAATCATGATTACAACAGTAAACATGTAAATTCTGATCAATAACTACTTGCTTTCCCCTCCCCCCAACGCTAACAGCTGCAATAAAGCTTTAACTGTAAAGCGATGCACAACCAGCCATAAAAGTATGTAAAATAAATGAGGATAACATAATGAGGGAATCCAACATTCATCTCATAAATATAACATAACGACCACAACTAAAATGTCAGAGAATCTAATAAATCAATATGGTAGGACAGAGCTATCTTTATGTTCAGAATACATAAAAAATATATTTACATGCAGGGTGCTTTTTTTTTTTTATAAGCCAGGACCAAACAAAAAGAATTATAAGTTAACCCTTTGTTTACCTCAATGCTCTGGTTTGATAATGACACTATCAACACTCCATTGGGTTCTCCCACATCTTTTCATGGCAAGAAAAGAGCTCTACTCTCAACAAGTACAGAGGTCTCAGATTCTATGCTAATATGCAAATACCACTGGAAAGAAAGCAAACAGGAAAATATCCTGAGGGCACTTTGAAAGGATCAATTACAGACCCTGGTTTAGAATACTTCTGATCATGGTGATTTCTGGAACTTCCAGCTCATTTTATTAGCACCAACAAACCCTGGGAGGTTTAGTTATTTCCCTGTTAATGCACTAGCGATTGATGTGGATAAATCCCATAAATACTAATGAGTGTGACACAAGTAAATCTCCCCTGAATTAATGAGAAGAGAGCCTCCTGTACTGACCAACATGCCGCCTAATGACTTGAAATGATGGATTTATAAATTCTTCCAGGTTCCCCCGTGGACACAAGCTGCAGAAATAAATATCCTCACCCAACACCATCTCTGATAGGCCCGTCTGAATCTAGGGCTGTTGATGGGAAGTGAACTGGCCTGAATACGAAAGGGCCAAATGCTTCCACCACCTTTTCCTTAATGAAATCAACAAATGCAATACCTGACCTTGAGGATGGACTAAATCAGCAACATAAACGAGAGTTAAGAGTCTTCTGAGTGAATTGTCTGAACCCAAGTTTAAAAACAACCAACTTGGCATATGTGAAAACCAGTTAATGCTCATATATTAAACTGAGTTTATTATGTCTGTTACCCCAATGTTTTAGCTATTTATTGCTACACAACAAACATAGATTGAAACAATAGCCATTTTATTTGCCCATAAGTGTGTAAGATAATAGGGGTGCAAGTGGATAGTTCTATTGATGTCACTCCAGATCCTTCCTGTGTTTGCAGTCACATGGTGTCAGGGGAAGCAGTCCCAGATGGCTCCTCTCACATGTCAGGATTTGGGACAATGACTATGGGCTGTGACTTCTCTCACAACATGGCTAGTTTGGGTAAGATCATAAGAACAAGCTTCCAAAAAGATCAGCTCCAATGTACAAGCACTTACTAAGTTTCTGTTCCTGTCCCATGTGTGCTAACATACCATTGTCCCAGTCCAGAATCAACATGGATAAAAAGTATACCAAGGTGCAAATACAGAAAGGAGAGGTTCATCTGGGGTCAACAAATGAACCGTTCATGACAAGACTGCTACTCCCCAGAGAGGGAAACACAGTTACCTACTATTATAATAACAAGCCCTATAACATTATTGTTCTAATTTTCTAGTCTTTTGCTTTAACACTCAATAACCTAGAGCTCTGGTGATTGTTTACAAGTTGGAAATACCATTTTATGTGAGAAAGGAGCAAAGTAGGGCTAGAAAGAAACTTTCCATCATTTACAAATAAACATCAGACTTTCATTTAATAAAAACCGGGCATAGCCACTGACATGACACAAGGGTCTGTGAAGGCTGACTCTTGATTCTCATAGCATTCGTGATTTTCTATAGCACTCAGACTGCCTGTGCTTCACACCTGGAGATCCCTCTTAGAGGCATTTTCCTGAAGAAACAACACTGAAGGGTGTGGAAACTTAAGGGCCCCATAAATCTTGATCCATCAGTTCTTCTCTTAGGTACCCTAGTACTGTGGCCCTCTTTATGGCAATAACACCATGGGCTTAGTTACTATTTGCCAATGCTAGCCCACCTCTGGGATATATTAGCAGTAAGTAATTTGTATGGCCTTTTCCACTTTATCAGAGTACATCCTGTTTGATACTCAGAACAACTCTTTCAGACAGGTGGAAGAAGATTTATTATCTTCATTGGACCAAAATAAAGATAAATATTTTTGTATTGTTTCATAGTAAACAAAAAGTTCCCAGGTACATCATTTGAACTAAAAGTCCTCAAAGTCATCCTGAGAGGTAGATGATACCATCCCTATTTATAGATGAGACAGAGAAGTCAACACTTACCCACAACCTCACAGTCAGTAAGTGGCAGGTACAAGTCAGAACCCCAGTTCTACTCAACCCAACTTCTTCCCCATTGTGTAAACAGGAGAATAGAACTGAAATTAGGCCAGTATCTTCTACAGCTATCCTCCCCACTAAAAACCATCCTGAGCCTTATGCCACAGTTAGAGCTTGTGAGAATATCCCAATGTTAGTGATAAGATGGGCCGCACAACAATAGTGGGCTTTGAAAGAAGATCAGAAACACAGTCATGATCTAATTTTCCAAGAACACGGTAGCCCAGTGTGGTCTTTGGGATTAGAAGCTGAATTGCAAGTGCCATCACCAGCATGGCCATGTGGCTTTATAAGGTGACTTTTTGGGCTCTCAAACTTACTTAAACACTGTTTGGTCAGTTTGGATGCTTTTATAACAGTTCTGATAGCAAAGCAAACATAATAATAGGTCCATGGAACAGAAGGAAGAATCTAAATTGTTTGCATAATTAGAAATTTTGTATGTGAGAAATACAGCATTTCAAAATAGCTCACAAAATGTTCCTAAAAGCAAATGGCTTGAGGTCAGCTTGCTATTCATTTGCGAGAGTGGAGGCAGGTGGGTGAAGGGGAGAGAGAAATTTGATCTAACCATGAAACTATTAAAATTTCAGTGGATCAAACCATGAAACTGAAAAAATTCAGTGGATCAAAACCTAAAACTGTAAAACTAAAACTTTTAGAAAAAATATTGGATATGCTCACGGCCTAAGAGTCAGAGGACCTTAAACACGACACAAATAGCATAATGGGAAAGATATGTTCATTTGACATCAACAATAAAAATCTTTGTGCAATGAAAAGCACCATGAAGTTGAAAGCCAGGCAAGAGATTGGAAAAATATTTACAACCTTTGAAAGATAAAGACCACCTATCTCTGCATATATAAAGACCTAATGGAAGTCAATAAAACTAAAAGTTACACAAGCCAATAGAAAAAAAGGGAAAAGATACACATGGGCAGTTCAAAAATAGAAAAAACAATCTACTAACACTAAACATATTAGATGATTCTCAAACTTGGCAGGAAAATGAAAAAAAAAAATTTAACCTGTGAGATATACTGTGTCAAACCCAACAGATTACAAAGTTTTGCAACTGTGCTAATACCAAATGTTGGCAGAACAGGTCAAATGTCACTTTTCACACATCATTAGTAGGAGTGAATATTGATAAAATCAATGTAGGATAATTTTACAATATCCACTACAATTTGCTATGTGCATACCGTAAGGTTAAACAATTGCACCACTCAGAAATCCCCAAGAGAAACACTTGAACGAAAGTCTCATGAAGAGGACATTTATTACTGATATGACAGGGAAAAATAACCACCAAAATTTCCATCAGAAAGTTAAAAATAGGGCCTCCCCGGTGGCGCAGCGGTTGAGCGCTGGGTTGTGAAGCTGCCCGCAGCCTCGGCGGCGCCAGTTCAATCCCCGGCTGCTGCTCTCCGGCCACCAGAGGACAGTCCCACATGGTGCACAGACCTCTCCTGCCACCCGCTGCTCCCCTCAGCAGTGTACTTCGGTCCTTCTGCCTGCTCTGCTCCCCGCTCTGGCTCTGGTGAATTCTCTCACCCTCCCGCGCTTCTGACTGTACCCAGTACATGTATAAACGAAACAAACAAATAAATAAAATAAATAAATAAAACATGCCTCCATTAAAAAAAAATTATTAAAAAAAAGAAAGTTAAAAATAAAATAAACTTTGGCATAGCCATACTGTGGAATATTACATACATGTCAAAATGTGAGTTTATCTACCTGTGCTGACATGGAAGGATACCTAAGACATACCAATAAAACAGCTGTTGAGCTTGTATACTACTTTAGTATGTGAATATATCTATCTATATGTGTGGATGTGTAATTCCACAAAAGGACAGGTAAACACAGCAAACACCTAGGGTAATACTGAGTTGGGCTGAGCAGCATCCAAACAGGACTGAGCCTTAAAGTTAACAGCCTGGAGACACTGTACTTATGCAATTAATTTTCAAAAATTAAAAAGACATGGCAGAGCAATCTCCCCCACAAAAACATATTCTCCAAAGCTTCATAGCTTTTTCTGAAATTAACAAAACAAACCAGACAAATGAAAAAGAGATTATTACTGAGGAAGATGATAAGTAAAACATTGTAAAGCAAGGTCAGTGGGTCCGCTGACCCCAGTTCAAATACTGGACCCACCACTCTGTGGTAACTTGGTTAATGCCCTACTCCACTCAGGCGACTTTTACAAAATACCGTGGGCACCTTATCAACAAATGTGTTTCCACAGTTCTGGAGGCTGGAAGTCTGAGATGGGGGTGTTAGCATGGTACCTTCCTGGCTGCCCAGTTCTCATGGTGTCTTCACATGGATGAAGGCACAAAACAACTCTGTCACCTACTTCATAAGGGGACTAATCATGTTGATAAGGGCTCCACTCTCATGACCTGGTCACCTCCCAAAGGCCCCACCACCTAATGCCACAAAGTGGGGGTTAGATTTCAACATAACAATCTGGGGAAGATGCAAACACTGTGGCAGTCAAGTAAAGGTTACTGTTAGTTGACACAGGCATAGAGCTGTGCAAAGGTTTAGCTAACCAAACACAACAGAGCCCCAGCTTGTACTAGTTTGGATAGAGAACCTTATACATTGCCAGACGGTCCTGTGATATTACTGAAGCGGGGAGGGGCAGAGAAAGGGAGGGGTTCTACTGGGCCAGAACAGGCAGGTGCTGCCAATCACAGTATGTCTTATCATTTTGAGGCTCCTGCAAGCTGCACACTGTCATTCACTGTGGCGAAGCAGGGTTCCCATTTAGTGACTGCCTCTGTTGAGTGACCAGAAGGCCTAAGACAGAGCCAGGAGGCAGGCATGGGGGGGGGGGCTCATAATCTGTGCCCACCTAGGCACAAGGGGCTCTCCAGGAAACAGTCCCAGCACATAGCCAAGACCAACAATGGCATCAGTAACCTTCTACAGACTTTATGGTGGCAATCCTAAGGAAAATAAACTTTTTTTCTCTCTTTCTAATTTGAAACTTAAATAGTTATATCTGTAAAGCCATACCGGTTGCTTTAATAATACCAGTCCCTGTTGAGTCAGTTAAACAGTTGTACGTGCCCTGCTGCAACTTGAGAGACAGAGAGTATTAGTAAGCATCATTTTAAAGGCCTGTGAATCTTAAGCTGTAGGATGGTATGACTTCACATGGTCACTGGACCCCTGGGCTAGACTTCAGGTTGGTTGGTGGCCTTAGCTCTCCATAAACAGCAAAAACTAGCATCTCCCCCACATGCCTCACACCCTGCAGCTTGCAGTGATCCTTGACAGTTATGACCCTATATAATTTTTCCTATAGTCTTTTATCCCCATTTCACAGATAAAGAGACAGAGGCTTCAAGTCCAATTGATTAGTTTCACCATCACACTGCATTCAAAAGGCAAAGCCATTTATTACACCTCTTGTCAGCCTCCTGCTTCTTTTGCTAGAAAAGCCAAATCAATCCTTTGTTTGAATGAAAACCAAGTTCAGCTCCTCAAATGGGGCCATCTTACCTCGGCTCTTTTTATGAGTCATTCAAAGACCTTTTGAGGAGAGGATCTTTCCTCATGTTGCTCTCCCCCACTCCTCCCTCTCTCTTTCACACACACACACACACACACACACACACACACAGACACACACACACACACAGCTTGATGCTGACATAACTATTTGTATCAAGTCAAGGCAGGTTCAGAAACATGCCCCTTTACCAGGCTTCCTGGCTTATTAGGGGGAAGAAAGGAGAAAAAATGTTTATCTGCCTGCCCAGCAATATTCCAGGTCCTTTACATTTGCTTTATTTGATCCTCAGCACAAATGTAAGGGAAATACAATAAGCCTCATTTTATAGTTAAAGAAACAGAGTCTCACAGAAGTTAACTTGCCCAAGGTCACAAGATAGGGAGTAAGTTCAAAGCCTGTATTTCCAAAGCCTTGATTATCTCAATATGCTACTGTCCCTATGGGGCTGGGGCAACAAATATCAAAATTCTTTTCCAGTATTATACATAAGATGATCATTCAAAACTAGATAATTTGAGAGAAAGAGGAAGATGGGGATTGCTATTAATGATTGCATCAGGAAAACAAACATCAAGTGAAACTATCCCAGGGAAACCAAGACATATGGTCACCCTGATTATGCATCACACAAGGGAACATCATCCAAGAAAAAGAAGAATGTTCTGAAACCCATAAACCTTGAGCAATATATGCTTTGTTCAAGCAGGACACAACCATGGACCTAGCTTACCCTCTCCAAACCTTAGAAACGAGGAAATCAGTGGTTCCTAACATAGACAAGTCCCTCTCCTGCCCCTACTATGTTCCCAACAATCAACACATCTTTACCACATGCACCCGTCACGTAATCTCAACTCCAAAACTGAAGCCAGGCTGAAAAATAGGGTTAGCACAGAATTACAAGACTTGAATCCCAGGGAAGAGTCGCCACCATGGATGTCTGGAGCACAAAACACTGGCAGGTGACTCCTGCATTTCCAGAAGCAGGTAAAGAAAACCATGAGCTGCGTTTTGTTCTGTGATCCCTCTCCCACAAAAAGCAGAGTTCTACTATTATGGGGGTGTCACTGAGAAGAGCTGGGGAGGCCTGGTAACTGGGATCAGGCAGTTTTGGGGTACCCAGGGGATTAGACATCCTCTCAAGATAATGGCCTGGAATAACCTATGGAATCACTGTGACATTATAGACTTGGCTGCTTTCAAGGACATAACCCAGAATATCTCTGCATTCAGGATTCAATATCCCAGGAATAATTGCTCCTTCCTACTTCATGACATAATGCTCAATTATACATCAAGTTTAGTTTTCAGAATGGGTTATTCAGATTCACAACTGATCTAGTGGCAACAAACCCCAATGTCAAGAACCAACTCACAGGAGAATTTACAACACCCATTCTAACACTAGATCATGCTTTCAGTTTTATAGGAATATACATGTACGTGCACACAAATGCACACCCCTTTTTTTGTGGACACCCAATGTATCACAACACGTGTTTCTCACAACCCAGGAGATAATTTTTATTTTCAATACTATTATGTCCCTTTACTCTACTGACCACCAGGGGAATCTGACAGTCTCAAACAGACTTTAAAGAAGAGAAAGTAAGAATGTGGTTTCAATTAAAATTCGATCCCCATCATAGTCCCATCTGTAGAGCCTGTACCAAAGCTACAGTTTGTGGGCATCCACTGTGCAACTAACTGGCACCCAGAGATTCCAATAACTATCTCCCACCCATATCTGCCTTCACCCCCCCAATGAAACTGCCATACATCCCTCCATTGAGGCCAACAAAAACAACACACACTCAATAGGAAACAGACAATCTCCTTGTGAGCTCCGCCCAGATTGGCTAAGGATCCAGGGTCACATGTCAAAACTACACCAAGTTTTTGAGACAACCCCCAAGAGAGAACTTTTTCTTATCAAAGTTGCAACTTTAGAACTTCAGCTATGACAGGTAGTGGTCCAAAATGAAACTAATTTACAACATTACCTACTACGCAATTAACCTATTTTCCATAGAATATTGCTTTTTTAAATGTCTGTTGCAAAATAGGCTCCTAGAAGAATATAATTTCCCACCCACCTTTTAGCAAAAATTAGGTGTCATTTCATAGCTAATATATGCAGATTATAACAACTCTTAAAATGAAGCTAAGAACTCAAAGTTTTCAATCTCTGTTCTTTCCCCAATTTTTAAAATCTTGGTTTTCACTGAATTCAAGTGGCATTTGGAAGGTGAGTTGAATATGAATAATGAAATGGCCAGGGCCTACCACAAGCCTTCCGAAGCTTGCCATAGAAAACCACTGCAACAATGCTTGGCCCTGATGGGGCCTGAATCAGGAAATTAGGACCATAGGGATATCTTTCTAGGGAAGAAGATAGGTCATTGTCCACTTTGCTTTGGCCCTTCCCAAGGCCTTTTCAAAGGCCACATTCGTGGATTTCAACTGAAAGGGACCTTCCTCATTTCCTGAAGCCTTGCTACAAAGGTGGATTACTTAAGAAACAATTAGGTGCGTACACAAAGCAATTTGCAGGCAGCCGCACTCCTTCAGCTTTCTAAGTGAAGGGCCTTTCAAGGCTGATTTATAACACTGTCGTCTTCAGAAGGCAAAATAATTAATAGGAGCATGGACTTCTAATTTCAGTGACTTCCAGAGAAAGTGGATTTCATTTGATTTATGACGGCCGGTGACTTTGCATTTTATCAGTTCATTCACTCATTATTTATGCTGATGGCCAATTTCAATGGGTCGCTATCATCTAACTCGCTACTAATCAAAGAGAATTAGGGTTCACTGCATTATTTAGAAGTCACTAATTTATCTTCAGAACAAGTAGTGAGAAGAGTTTGGGACCTTCCACAAGAAAAAACTGAACAGCTGGATGAAGCCAGAAAATTTGGTCAGCATTATAAATGAGTTTTATCAGGGATATTGCAAGTTGATGAGTTTCGAGTTGGAAGGAGAGAGAAAATGAGAGAAGCCAGGAGAACATACCAAACAGAATAAGACTGGAAAAAATAATAATAAACCCTAAGTTACCATTGTGATCTGACCAGCCCCATCAATACAAAGGGCTGATCTTGTTCTGAGACCCTCAAATTTGAACATCTGTCAATATTAAAATATCCTGGCACCCTTTAGTTTAGTTCAATAAACATGTTTGCACTGAAAAACCCAGAGTTCCCTTTTTTCTCATTTTAAAGTCATTTTAATATGTTCTAGACACAAGATAATGGATCACACTTAAACATGAGAAAATTAAGTCCCATCAGCAAGTAATAAAACCCAATCATATTCAATCATGTTGAACAACAACCTCTACCAAAATCATCTTCTGCTAGGTGAAGTTAAGAAAACAACAATTTTTTTAAAAGCTGCTATTTTACTTTAAGAAAGACGTAACTTTAAAATACTTGCATTACTTCCCACAGAGTAATATATCCTCCAGCGTTCATGCCTCCAGATCTTTGCATGTCAGGTTCCTCTGACCAAAATATGTCTCTTTCTTGATGTCTACCAAAGGAATTCTTCTTGTGTTTCAAACTAAGGCTTACTCATAAATCTATCCAGATAGACCTTTTCTTTCTTTCTCCAAGCCCTGAAACTCCCTCCTCCATTATCATCCTCAATGTCTACATTCTCCAATTCTCCAGGAGAGGACAAACTTTGTGAAGATAGGACCTGAGAGATTTCTGGTCTGCTAAACCCAGGACTCTATGTATCTGCAGCCGTTGCTTTGACTTCCATGCTCACTGTACCACTTGACAGTCTGTCTCTCAGCCCACAGGCAAACCAGATGCTGTTACATGGGGAGCAGGAAAACACTCGCTTCTCACTCAGAGTATTTCATGGTAGCTTAAAAACAAAAGAGGAGGGGAAAAAACAGAAAATATAAATTGTCAAACATTTTTAGGTTTGAGTGGGAATGCCCAATTCAAAAGCTTGAAGCTCCAAAGGAAATATAAGACCCATTAAATAAACGCCTCCACCATCTGCAACTTTCATAATAATCCTACTACGCTTTTATAAAATATCAAAGATATGCACAAAGGCTGCAGACTAAGAATCTGTAGATGAGTTTTTGATTTTTTTAATCCCATTCCAAACACCCCTTTTTAGCTTAGACTGGACTCTCCTAGTTTATGTGTAGCCTGTTGCCAGACCATCAAGGCACTCATATAATAAATATGGCCTTATTAAATTGGATAGAGAACCACGCTGAGTTATGACTATGGAGTTTCTTTAATATGAAAACACCATGTTTATCATATTAATGATCTAAAATAAAGTCTGGGATTCTAGCATTTATTTCCATGCCATTTCAGAATTTATATGCTACCACAAGTAAAATAAAACTGAAGACACACAAACCAGTTTATGTTCACACTGTCATCAATTGCTTTTACTTTTGGCTACAGATCCAGAAAGAATATAACTAATACTGAAATGTGTGGCCACACCAAAATGGACAGGCTTCCAAACTTGCTTTCCTTCAGTGTATGGGTTTCTATTGAAGGGAAGGTTAGGGTTTTCTGGAGGCCTATAGATTGCCAAGAAGTCTTCCGGCACAAAAGAACTGCAACAGTTGGGGTCAAGCTAGACAAGAGGAATTACTTCTAATAGTAACAGCAGAAGGAATTTAGTGAAGGGAATTAGATATGCAAATTTTGGAGAAGCAACAGCAAGAAACCACTACCACCTTCAGGCTGAAGTAACAACAAGTCTCGGTTTAGAAGGTAGAGACAAAGCAGAGACGTAGTCCCTGACAGAGAGGCTACCATAGGGAGAGCAAGACGGGGAGAAGTGCCCTGGCTTATCTCTGACCTTCACCTTCCAGTCTCTGCCAGAGCCTTCTTGTGGTCAAACGCAACAGGAAATCAGCTAACAGGGAGCTTGGGAATTGCTTCCACAGGTGACAGGCCCCTATGACAGGCAGCAAAGCAAGGCAAGGGCATGAACAGACCTGAGGGCAAAATGAGCCACGTATCTCCCCCAAAGAGAAGGACCATGAGCCAAATGGAACTTAAACAGAAAAGAAATTCAAGTCATTGTCTACACTGCATTCACTTTTCCTCCCCAGTGAGTATCTGAAGTCTGAGTACACAAAAGGGCATTAGGTAACAACTCTAGTGGGTGAAATCGTAAGACATTCAGGTATCCTGAAGATTTATGGACTGTCTTTGAGAATTTGAAACTAAATAGACAGATGTGTCTGAAAATCCATGAAGAAAAAAGCCAGACAAAAAGTATATAGGCAAGCGTGCCTAATGCGGTCACATGAATGGGCCTCAGCAGGGCACAGAGGTATGTTGGCAAGTATGCTGAACTAACAGTGGCCTTAGGTGGAAAGTTGCTAATTTAGCCAATGATGCAATAGGCCTATAGTCCGTAACCCCAGTGAAACCCACACTTTTTTTCATGGGTATATCATGAAAACAAACTGCTTTACCAGCAGCCAGAAGGTGAAGAAGGCTTACTATTACCAAGTGGACTAGGGGCTGCAATTACCAATACCCAAGACCAACTTTTTTCTAGAAATCATTCCCTGCCTACAATGATTTCTATCACTCACAAGCTAAAATTATCTTTCTGAATAGATTCCAAGGTCCCCTGAGTGTAGGGACCAATATCTACTTTGGTTTCTTTTCATTCTGATTGTTTGCTTGGTTGTACAGAACTTTTAAAGTCTGATGTGACCTATTTGTCTATTTTTGCTTTAGATGCCAATGCTTTTGGTAGCACATCTAAGAAATCACTGCAAAATCTTCTGTCCTAAAGACTTTCTCCAATATTTTCCCCCAGGATTTTTTAGTTTTAGGTCTTTATAGCTTTAGGTCTTTAATCCTTCTTAAATTAATTTCTGTATATGATATAAAATCGTCCAACTTCAGTTTGGTTGGGTTTTTTTTTTTTTTTTTTTGGTATGTGTATATCCAGTTTTGCCAACATTGTGTGTTAAAGAGATTTTGCCTTTGCCTATCCTTACTGTGCAAACCAACACCCTTGTCAAAGATAATTCAGACATATACACAGGGTTATTTCTGATCACTTTATTCCATTGGTTTATGTGTCTGTCCGTCCTTAAGCAAGTACCAAACTGTCTTGATTACTGTTGGTTTGTAATATGTTTTAAAATCAATAACATGAGACCTTTGATTTTGTTCTTTTTCAAAATTGGTTTGGCTATTCAGGGTCCCTTGAAATTTCATATCAATTTTAGTATAGTTCTTTCTATTCCTAAAAAAAATTCCACTGGGATTTTAATACTGAATTTATAGATTGCTTAGGGCAATATGAAAATTTTAATGATAAAACTTTACAACTCACCAACACTGGATGTCTTTCCATTAATTTATATCTTCTTTGATTCCTTTCAGCAAGGCTTTTGTATTTATCACACATCTTTCACCTATTTGGTTCAGTTTATTCCTAAGTATTTCATTCTTATTGTAAATGGGATTGTTCTTCAATTTTGTTACTTTGTTTTTATTTTGTCTCTATTACACATTTACTATTCTACATAATATTAAGTGATCAGGAAATATTTGTCAAGTGAATGGTTGAATGAATGAATGAGTTTGTCTTCAAATAACCTAAAAGGAAATGTCTCTGCCCCCATGTGGTTCTTTTATTTATTTTATTTATGCAATTCAGGAGGACCCATTCCTGTTCTTTCTTTTTTTATGTCATCTATTCAAGTTAAATAAAATCCAACAGAGCAGGACTCCCTGTGACATAGTTACAACAAACATATTCATGCCAGGGGGCTGAAAATCAAGAACTCAAATAAGAAGAAAAAAAAAACACAAATGAAGGTCTGATTGCTAGCAAAAATGGTCACAGAGCCCCTGATCTTTGAAACTGCCTGGCCTAATGGCCTTCTCCAAAAAAAAAATGATGCAAGAACACAGACTCACAATCACTCTATTTTGTTACTGAGGTGACATTGGTTAACACCAGATATGATTTAGAGGCATAGGATCACACCCTTCAGGAGTATGTCACCCTCGTGGCCACTATTACAAAACACCCAACTTAAGGTAAGAAGTGAGCATGAGGCTGTCAAAGTCAGATGAGAGGCACGGGAGCTGGGAGAACCGGGGGCTAGTTGCAGGCATATCATGACAGCCAGGCAAAAGCTGAAGAGTGGTGGGAGTTTTTGAAACAAATGCCAGTTAAATGATCCATTCAGTTATACTTGATATGTCTGGTATAATATAGCTTGTTCCAGATGTCAAATAATATTGCCAAACCATGCTCACTAATGTGAAAACCATTGTTGTTGATAAGCCTAAGTGTTGTTGAATTTGTGCAACAGTCACCCATCTGCAAACAAAATATTGCATTTAAAAAAAAAAAAAACCTGTGGCTCATAATTTAAGCCGACAAAAGGATTGACTGAAAAATGTAATTTATAAAAGGCAGTTTTCCCCTGAGAAACTTTTTTTCAAAAATAATATTTCACATTTACACATTTAAGTTATATTCAATTTTATACAAAAATTATAGTAATTGTCCTTCACCTAACATGAATGTTATAATTATACTTTCAGCGTTGCCGCGCTTCAACATGCAGCCATAAGAAAAGTACAGTGTGTTCACAACCAGTGCTGGAAAGAACAAATAGATTTGCAGTGTTTGACGTGACCCTTTTAAACATACAGCTCTAAAATATCCATTGTTCATAAAATTCATAAAGGACTGCATATGTACATCCCAACTCCCTTTTCCATTCGATATATATGAAAATGCAATTTACTGTATGTCAAATGAAAAATGCAGTTTTCAAATGCATTGACAACAGGTGCTAGTTAAATGATCAGACGCTATTTGTTACCTAGTCCCTTACTCTCATTTGCAGCAAGATAAATTGCATTTTAGAAGAGTAGTGCGATCTAAGGGGTCTTGACATGTTTTTATTGATTTGCATAGGTTATATGCATGTATTCCTGTTTGTAGGCAAATAGTGCCACAAGTAAATTCAAGGCACCGTGCCTGTATTTCGAGAAAATTGGAGTCATCACGGGGGAGCCAAGATGGAGTGAGCCTGGGTAAAAGAGACACATCCAGCCTGCTGGAATCTCAGAAGCTCTATTAAGATTTATAGGCTGTAGGATTCTTTTGGGCTTCAACATTATTCTTAGTAAACCCTTTCTGTCTTCTGTTGTTTATAAAAACTGGCAGCTTTAGCAAAGACAGAAGCTTAAGTTGTAGGTAGCACAATTTAACATAATAGTTCTCGCCTGTCCTCCAAATAGCCTAATGCTGATTTTGCAAAAGGAAAAGAGAAAAGGGGAAGAAAAGCCACATGAAACCACATACCATAGGCTGTGCTCTGACATGGATGGATTTGGCTGTCACTACAGAAAGCATTGGTGAAATTTGATTATATTTCTAATGTCAAAATTTACTAACTTTTTAGACTCCCGGGTTCCATTTCTCATTTGATTTTTCATTTTGTTATCTCAGCACCATCAGGCCCATCACAGAGAGTAATGCACCAATTAGCCCAGAGAGTCACTCACTCAGAAGGGACTTTTTCATCCACAGGGGCTTCCCCTTTTTGTTGCCAGGACATGCAGGCAAGAGTCACACACTCATGATCACCTCACCCCCTCACCTCCAGCCACAGCCTGCACCTCACCTTTCGGGATCTGAACATTTACAAAGGGATGGGTGGCCTGACAATATTTCCTCTGCTGTTGCTTATTTTAAATCACATGTATTATCAATCTTCTCACCAATTTTACCATGAGGACTACAGGGTCCTTCCCTTAAGGAATTTATAAGGACCTTATGGTTCCACAGTGTGCCCAGTACCATGTCTACTTGAAAATCTATTGAATTTGAACTTCTATTTCCCACTGTGCCTAGCAGAGAGCCTTACCTACAATAGGTATCTGAGAAAAATAAATATAATTGGAGATCATAATGAGAATTGCTTCTCTATAGGAATTTTGAGTTCTGAATAGACTTTACTGCACATTTTCTCATCTGATTCTCAGAGCTGAGGTGTTCAATGATCATTATTATCATTCTCATTTCTTCTGGATTAAAGAAAACTGGCAAAGAAGCCTGGGTGATGAGTCCAAATTATGGAGCAGTTCAATGTGGAGCAGGCACCAGAACTCAGGACTCCAGTCCAGAGCTTGTGACCCCCTCTTGAATATACTCATGCATACCACACAGCTATCTAAAATTCAAGGTGGAACTCAAACCCCAATTCTTGTGTGAATCTTCTTTAACAGAGTTATTTTTCCAGCTATTGATATGCACTGAGTTGAATACATGAAGATACATTCAGATCTTACATAGTATGTGGGTTCACACGGGTCAATGAGCATGCCTAATTTCTTTCCTAAATTCATTCATTCATCTTTTCAATACACTTATAAGTGTCCATTTTTATCCTAGCCACTATGCCAGGTCCAAAGAGACAAAGACAAGGTCTCTGCCTCAAAGAGCTTACATAGACTGCCCTTGACCATGATCTACTCGACAGTCACTCTGGTGAGTAAGGGCACACACAGCCCTCTGAAAAAAGCTTCATGAACAACACTTAACTTTACCATGTGCAATGCACTTTGATATTTACTATCTTATTTTATTGCTTTATTTCATTTATTTACATTACTTGCCCTTTGGAATTAATGTTTCTGTGTCATTTGGGGAAATACCTAGGAGTGGAATTCCTGGATCATATGGAAGCTCTATCTTTAGTAGGTCAAGAAATCTCCACACAGCTCTCCATAGTGGTTGAGAGTGCTTCTTAGAGTCCACAAAATGCTTTCATTGAACCAACCCTGGCAAAAAGGCATTACCATCTTTATTTTTTAAAACGGAGGGAAATGAAGTTACAAAAGCAAGGGTGCTCTATTTTTTGGTGATTGGCAGGAGCTGAGGGATTAATAACAGCAGACTGAACTACATATAGAGCTGGAGGAAGACCTGTAAGTGTATGCAGGCCAAGACCTGTGCTCTCAAAGACCTTGGATGTAAAAGAGAAGAGAAGATAGGGAAAGAAGTAGAATTAAAAGATAGTGGCACCTGCACCCCTATGTTTATAGCAGCACCACTTACAATAGCTAAGCTATGGAAACAACCCAAATGCCCAAAACTAGAGAACTGGATCAAGAAGAGGGGGTACATATACACAATGGAATATTACTCAGCAATCAAAAAAGATAAACTCATGCCATTTGCAGCAACATGGATGGAGCTGGAAGGGATCATGCTCAGCGAAATAAGCCAGAAAGAAAAATAAAAATACCAGATGGTCTCACTCATAGCAGGAATTTAGAAAACCCAAATTAGGGACCAGGAAAAGACTAATTATAATAAAGTAAAAACCAAATCAACAAGCAACTATAAACCAGGGACACACGACAGGGTGGGGGTGGGGAGGAGGGAGAAAGATCAAAACGGGGTGGGTGGGGGGATTGTATCGGGACTGTAACCAAGATGAAATTCATACATTGTGCAAAAAATGAAAAATGATGTAAAAAATATATAAAATTTAAAAATAATAAAAAATAGTTTAAAAATGAAGAAAGATGTCAAAAATATATGAAATAAAAATTTTTAAAGATAAATAAAAGATAGTGGCAATTGAAATGATGAAGTTTTGCCAATGTGAAAAAGGCATCTGGCCAACCGATTTCAGAAAACAAATCAAATTCACCATTGTAAAGGTTGGATATAGGTAGAATTGTAAGGTATCAGAAAAAATAATTTTCTCATTCCCCGGGAGATCTGAACAATCATCTGGGTTAGGGCAATGGGACAGTTAGGGTTACAGCAGGAGGAGTGAAGAGGAAAAAATAAAGAGATACCTCATTCTAGCAGTAGCCCTGATGCTGACACCACGTTAACGGGTACAGAGTTGATTTCTCTACATGTCCTCCCCATCTTTGTATGCCCTTACTTCTAAAGAAAAAGAAGTAGGTTCAACAGAATCATTGCACATTCACTTTGTTTGTGCTTATTAAATAAAAAGAAAGGATCACCTTCAACTATATTAATGATGGACTGGTGGATGAAGGATGCCTGTGAAAATTCACAACATCTGTTTGCTCCACTCTCTTCTCAGCATGCTGCACCTATTTCTCATGCTTAATGATGCTCAGCCACTCTGCAAGTTTTACGAACAAATGTGTGTTTAGCCACATTCATCATCCTGAATGAGCGTTCTTGATGAAGCCTCCACTGGCCTGTTTCGCTCTTTCTGCTACACTTTAACAAATGACAACTGCTCTACGTATTTTTCATTTGTTAAAAATAAAAGGCAAAGTGAAGGATAGGCCTGGAGGATTTTTCTCCTTCCCTTTGACTCCCCCAGAAACTTCAGCCTACTATCCACTGTACTACAGCACCCACCAGCCATGGCACTGAAGAGGGCATGGGGGAGAGCCTGTCTAGAATCCTTAGTGCCAGAGTGCCTCGGGCCATGTCAAGTGATTCCATTCTACCTGTACAACCCTGTATCTGCAATGGATTTTCTCACCTGCCTCTAATCACCCACCACTCTTTGAATCTCTATCACACAGCATGGCGTTCAAATGCATGTTTTCACTCTTCTCTAGCAGGAATCTCAACCAAAAGTTGGCAAGAAATCAGATGTTCTTTGTGTTTCCAACAATGTTTAAAGTACAGTAGATCATTCATCTTACAGAACAAATAAATACTTGTTAAATTGAGCAGTATTCTTTCCCTCCAGTTGTACAAAAGAAAGCCAGGATGCTTAGTTTTGACAAACAAAGCAATATTTAGATTACAGCAAACTCAGAAGCTTAGCTGAACTGTGAGATCCAACTTTTTCATCCCAGAAAAACCTGAACTCACTGTTTGAATGACCCACATAAAATAGGTCAAGACAGCTAGAATACACGAGTTCTAAAGAGCAAAGGTATTATAATATGTTATGAAATAATCTTTCAGAATTTATTTTCAAATGATTGTTTTTATTCTGGTCATTTAATTAGGAGCATGAAAAGCAAAAAAAGAAATTTCCTCTGTATTAACTATTCAGAATCATTGAAAATCAGTTTAAATTCTATTTGATAAGACAATACTTTTTTTTCTCTGCATTTGCAATGCTGAATATTGTATTGCAATTTGTATTGCATTTGTCTCAGCATGCACTGCAAAGCACTTTACAAGTGAAATAATCATATTATATATTCAATAAAGCCACATGTCATATTACCAGTTTTAAGCACTGTGGTCTCTGGTTTTTCCCACTCCTGATAAAGTTAGGAACATTTGAAAAAGAAAATGCTTTCAATTATCAAATTTAGTCAGTTCTCCCACCCCAAATCTTCTCTTAAAATGCCCTTTAGTAGCTATGGGTTTCATATACCTCATGTACTAAGTTGTTAATACATTTCAATCTAGTTGGAGGAAAAAACTTCAGGGTTCAGATACAAAAAGTTGACAGGACATATCTACTCAACAACAAAGAAGCTAAACCTTAGCAAATACAATTAAGAAATGACTAAAGGAGAAAAAAATCAAGAAATCTTCACCAGAAATTCATCAACATTACACAATTAAATGTTGATAGCTACAGTCTACAAAAGAGCCTTGGAATTCTTTTTTTTTTTAATTAATAAATTTTATTTTTATATTCACCATACAATTGCAATCCCCCCATTCTGACCCCAATCCCTCCCCTCCCGCCCCCCACCCCCCAAAAAGTGTCTCTGGTTCATAGTTTTTGTTGATTTTGATTTTCACTTTCTTATAATTATTCATTTTCCTGGTCCCTTATTTAAGTATTCTAGATTCCTGCTATGAGTGAGACCATCCGGTATTTTTCTTTTTCTTTTTGGGAGCCTTGGAATTCTTGAGCCCTCAAGTTCATGTATGTTCCACAGTTGGCTAATTTGAATGCACTAAAAATATCTGTAAATTGATTTTGAATTGGTACCATGTTTTGTCCATTCTAAAGATAACTATTGTCATGTAAGCAAACAAGAAGATGTTTGACATTTAAGAAGGACCTTCCAACCTAAAAAAGTGTTTGATGCAAATATCCTTCAAAGACCCACCCAAATTCAAGCTTCCTCCATAAAGATTCCCCCAACTACCCAGACCCTCAGAGATCATCCTCTAACCTGCAACTCAGAAAGAATGGGCTTCTGTGTCCTGGAATTTAACTCCACCCAGGACTGTCAGTCACAGATATTTTGCTATATCCTCTCCACAATCAGAATATTATTTTATTAATGGGATCTCACTTTATACTACTTTTATTTTTAACATGTTCTCTATAAGCATTATACTGAGTACTAAGTCAGCTATCAATATTGATGTCACTATCAGTGTATCAACACAAATTTCACACAAATCCATTAATTATAACTTATATGTACAATGAGTCTGAGATTAAGGGTGAAGTTAGATCTTTATTCTTTCTGCAATTAATTAAGCCCTACAGATGTTAGCAAAAGAAAGGATCTTTTGGAGATAGGAGAAAATAAGAGGCAGCATCTACAAGCATGGCATGTGAGTCAATCACTGAAGAATAGGGAAGGCTGTTAACATGTGAAAATGTGGACGAGAATTTCCAGGCAGAGAAAATAGCATGAATAAAATTAAGAAGGTTCAAAGGTGAGGAACTCATTTGAAAGCAGAATACAAAAGATTCCTCTTTTTAAAAACATGAGATTTAACCTAGCCTTGCAAACCAGTTTAGAAAATCCTATGACCTTACCAAAGGGACCTCTTTTCAAATTCTCATCATCATACTTATTGCCCTTTAGAATCAAGAAAAATATTGCATGAGTCCCCACTGGCACAGAGTCCCAGAGGACAAGCTGAGAAACTACATTTCCTATTCTGAATTCTCCTAGACTCAGTGTTTCAATTCTATGACCTGATTTCTTTGAGCTCTCAGCTAGAGTTAATGTCCCTATTTTGCTTATGGGCGACTTAGCACCCAAAACCACCTTCAGGTCTCTTGAGCTCTCCAACACTTGCTGGCTGTAGCAGTCTTCTACACAGCTGCATAAATCCAGAGAGATTTTCTCCAAAGGTCTTTCTTCCTCCTATTGGAAATACGGACCTTTGGAATATATTCCTCTCCTCCCACAGCCACAACTTTTATCCCAGAGTCTAAAATCTCTTTACTCATACCTGTATTTACCATGAAAGCCATCCTGAACACTTTGGCAAAAAAAAAAAAAAAAAATGAGATGGTGTTTCTCCTTAGTCGAGTACCTTCTAGGCTTTAAAATGCTTTTTTTCTAAGTTGATAGGTGCTGACTGAAACAGGTCGAAAACATGCAAGAATGACAGAAAACTGAGCAGTCCCTTCAACTGAGCTCAGCCCACAATTGCAGCACCATGTTGGTTAATTCACTCCTAACTTTTGAAAATCAGAACTTAAACCACCTCTTGATTATAATGATATTTGGGAGCCAGAGAACCATAACAACAGAAAGACCTAAAGGGCCCAGATGATCACTCAATTTAATATCCTCATTTTATGGCTGATAAAATGGAGACCCAAAGAAGCAAAACAGATTGTATTAAGTCATACTACATTTTAGTGGCCTGAGTGGGACTAAAATTCAGGTTTTCTCGCTCCTAAGTTAGTTCTTCTCATTGTTTATCAACCTTCTAAAAGTTGGCAGCAAAAAAGAAGAGCAGTGTGGCAGGCAGATGTGATTAATTAAAGTTCTTGAGCTGACAGGATTGTCTGGTGAACCCAATTCATTCACAAGGGTTGTTATAAGAGGGACACAGACCATCCCAGCATCTTGGAGAAGTCAGCATGGTGATGAAAACAAATAATGGAGTAATATGCCTTGAACACAGAGGAAGGAGCTGCAAGCCAAGGAATACAGGTGATAACTAGAACTTGGAAAAGATAAGCAAACAGATTCTTCCGTCACAGTCTCCAAAAAGAACCAGCCCTACCATCATCTTGATTTTATCCTGTAAGACACACTTTAAGCTATTGACTGCCAGAACTATGAGAAAATTAATTTGTGTTGTATTAAGTCTGTGGTAATTATTGCAGTCAAAATAAGAAAGAAATACAGATTTTGGTTATCTAGAAGTGGGGTCCTGACAAATATTTTTATTTGGAAGTGGCTTTGGGATTTGATAATGGTGAGAAGCTGGTAGGAATTTTGAGCAGTGTCATGAAAGAGCTAGATTGCCTTAACTAGACTATTAGAAATGTTGACATCAATCATTCTGTTAGTGAGGACTCAGAAAGAAGGAAGGAGTGTGGACAGAAAACCAATTTTGTCTTGGAGAATACTTAACTCATCATAAACAAACTGTTGGAAGAAGTTTGGACATTTAAGGTACTGCTGGAGAGAGTTCAGAAGGATATGAGAAACATGTAGTAGGACACTGGAAGCAAGGAGTCCTTTTGATCTAGTGGCCAAAGATGAATTGTCAGGCAGTCAATTTAGGGAACAAAGGAACAAAATCTTTCAAATGAGACACACAAAAATTCTGCAACAGATATTTACCTTGTTTTTCCAGGAAACTGGAAACAATCAGGTGGTATATATTGAATCTCAGAATTAAGCACTGGAGACAGGACCCATACCCTAACATGCACAAAAATCCTCAAAAGACATAGGGCCAAGGGCTGCAGACTACAGCAAAATAATATCAGTCTCCCCTCTGAGTGCCTACCATGTTTCTATAGCTTCCCTAAGACTGGTTTGTGTACAACCTCCCCTCAAGGGAGGATACTGAAATGGACACTTAAAGGCATTAGACACATTTTCACAGGTAATCACTACAATCAGGGAAGCAACTAGACTGGGACATCAACATGCTCCCCAGACTGCCATGCTTCCAAGTAAGTGGATCCAGTGATAACTGATCAGAGAACATCTGTGACAGGAGGAGTTGGAAGGAGGAAAGTCTTTAGGATGGACAATTGGGATGAGCAGACACTTCTAAAGGTAGTGACAGAAAAGTTCTTTTCATGATGAAATGAGCAAATAAAGTTGGGACACAAGCAGTCAACTGATATTTCTCAGCAGCAAATGGTTTTCCTTCTTCAAAAATGTATGCACTCAACAGTCTTTCAATACAATTATCTTACAGGCTCAGTGCTAAGCTAAGTGCCAACCAGAATTTTACACCCATAATATAGCTTCCTTCAGCCCAAAGAACTGATAAGCTAGAGAGGAACTGACCAATTCAGTGACTTTATTTGAAACTTTCTTCTGGAAAAAATAGTTAACGAATGCCTCGACATTAGGAATAAATAAACCAATACACTTTCTTCTTGAAAAGGATACAGCTGACCTTCAAGGTTGACTCAGAACAGCAGAATGTGGTAAAATACTTTTGAAAAGGCAAGTTCGTGTTGTTTTCTAATATTCTAGAAAATTTTCCTTTTTATTCTCTCTCTTAAAGAGTGACTTTTTAAAACTGTATGTCAGAATTGGGACCAACAGAGAGAAGGGGCAGGGCCATGCCCCTTCTGTCAAGACAAAGAAGAATGCTCTCAAGAGAACTATTCATCAATGGTCCAGCTGCTCCTTGAAGTGCCTCACTCATCTCACCACTAGAAGTGTCTGAGCAGAGACTGATCACCTGTCATGGGTGGCAGTGGATAGATTCCTGCTTTGCGATGGGAAGTTGGAAAGGAGGACCTCACAAGTTTTAGATTTATGTGATTCCTAGACCATCATCTGATGGAAAGGATCAGGAGACCATCTAGAGTCACTTGACACAATGGTCAAAGAATATTCATTTTGCTAGGACTACATTTTAAATCTAGGGCTCAGGTCTTCTCATCACAGGTGATGCAAAACCTTTAAATTCCACTCAACTATTCCTTCTCCTAGACTGGCTGTTCTACCTGATCCTAAAGACTGAACCACAGGACCAGCAGACCCCAAAAGGCTCCTCCCCACCCACAGTTCCACATCTCACTTATCTGCCTGGCTGAGTAAATTACTACAAGAAATACCTCCCTGAAAGACCTATAATAAAAAGAGATTCAGGAGGACAACGGCAAAGTGGACAGCATTCATGAGAATTCAGAGATGAAAATTCCCAGTTGGCTATAATGCTGGAAAATTTACTTTAGGATGTAAAAATAACACGTACTGCTATATTTCTTCACTTTATTTGCTCTCCTCTGTAGAGATTACTGCTCTGCGCACAGTGTCGTAAGAATAGAGAAGGTCAGTTGACAAAACTTCTTGGTGGGAAATAATCTTTAGTCCTCCAAATATATGTGCCTTGCAACTTCCAGGGCACAAGAGCAAACTCAGGTTTGGAAAATGCCAAGTCTCATCTCCAAGGAAACTCAGTCACTTCCAAATGGCCCAAAGATCACATTTGTGTGGTTATAATAAACTGTTAAAAGCATTAAGGAATAATTCAGACTGAAAGAGCTTTCAAAGTTGGTTTGCTTTTTTTTTTTTTTTTTGACTTCCCAAGTTTGGCAAAGACAACATAAACCTCAGTGAAGAAAAAAGCTGCTAACAAAAATATAGAATTTATAAAACTAGACCTGGTTGAACTTGCTTTTCATCTACCAACAGCTTCTTAAGAAAACTCTAATATTTACACAGCAACACAGTATTTCACAGCTTCTCTCTGTGGAAGAAATTCGGCTTGTTTTCAGTTTGAAATTATCTGAAATTATTATTTATTTATTTATTTATTTTTTTTTTTGGTTTGGTCTGGTGAGCACTGTCTTCTCAAATCAAATAAGGAGGTAGTCGGAAAGTTCGGTAGGTTTCAGAGGCGATGTACAGGGCACACAAGGATGATGTAACACAACAATCTCAAGACTATATTCAAAAGCCAAAAATGAGAATGGGTTTCAAGAGTGTGCAAAGTTACTGTGCTCCCCAACAGGAACTGCCCATCAACAACACCAGCTCTTCAACCACAGTTCTAAGAAAGCCCAAACCCTCCAAAGAATTCCAGCCCATGCTGGAATGAAGGCCCCACTGTAGAATGTTACAACAGCTGGAACGCCAAAGATCACCATCTTTCAGACCTCATATGAAGCCACAGCATGATAAACAAATTCAATAAAATTACGAATTGGCAAACTGTTTGCAACAAATGTTATTTCCTGGATAACAAGATGGATAACGTACATTCTGCAACATATGCGGGGAATTATTGAAAACAGATGTAAATGTTCTCAAACTCAAGTCTTTCTTTGGCAACAATCTGAATACATTGATTTTACACTTTGCTTTACAGCAGTGGCCCCAAGTACCTCGAATAGTAACCCTTATATTGAATAGAAAGGTGTTTCTGCTGCCCTTCCCTATCTCAATCTATTTGGGGTGGAGGTATTTGCTCCAAAAGTCCTACCATGAGACATCAAGTAAAACTTTGACTCCTGAGTGAAAAGAGCAAAAGCAAGGATAACCTGCAAGGGGGAGATAATAACTGAATTTAAATGACTCCGGGTCTAAAGGTCTTTCGAGAAAATGCCCACACTGTCAAGAATGCTCATGACATCTCTGTTTTGAAACCAAAACTCTTTGTCCTTAGCCAACTGCCATATGCATATTAGGTCTTTATTTTTTTCTCTTTTCTTCTACCTCCACTGATTTGCCCAGGTGGCAAAAATAAAAATTGCAGCCATGTCCCTACTTCTACCTGCCATACAATCAAGGTTTTCCTAATTGCAAGGGAACAGTCTCCTGAGCACACACAGAAAACACACACTGTGCCATCATCACATTTTGGAAATGGGGGCCCGGAGAGGTATTTTCCATGAAAAGTAATTTACATTTTCAGCTACAAATGCATCTTTTCTTCTAAGAAGAATCATCTGTACAACAGATTTGTATCTGAAAATAGAAGGCCGGATTTATGCAAAAATGATCTCAGGGGATCATCGCAGAAACAAAAAAGTAATTTTCTGCCAAAATTATACAGAGCACTCACAAGAGATATTTTTCAAATATGACCACTAAACATATAAAATACACAAATGAAATGGAATTAATACAAACCAAGAGTTCTATAGTAATCTTAAAGAGTTTGGGGATTGCAGACAAAACACCAGAATAAAATTCTTGAGAGTTTACAAATGACAGAAATGTCAAAGCCCATATATTTCACACTAAGAAGAATTTCATTTGCTTTAGCAAGGACTGACCTCTCCTGTTTATTTAAATATGCTGCAAATGCACTGGACAGTAATTTCTCTATAATTCCTAAACTATGTTAATCTGCCCAAATACAAAAGTATTAGTATCACCCACATTAGAAATACATGAGTTGATTTATAAAACTTTAAAAGAAGAAAAAAAAAAAAAACGCAATGGGCCCAGAATCACAAATTGGGAGACTGAGTCGGTCTGGGAATATATCTTAACATGGACCATAAATATGGCTATTGGCAAATCAAGTGACCAAGGGATTGAGAGTCATTTTTAATTATTCTTTAAAAATCAGCTATTCCAAGCAATTTTGTGTGTGTGAACAAAAACAGAAAGGTACGATGAAAAGAGCTCTGGTCAGGGATTGGGATATTTGAATGCTTAGCGCCAGTTCTGCACTTAATTATCATTTACCTTCAGGCCACTCATTAATCTTTCTGAGGCCTCAGTTTCTTCATCTGTGAAGGAAGAAAGAGTTATGCCAAAAAGTCTAAGATTCCTTCCAGCTTTCACACCTAATACATTGCAGATAAATCATGGCAGGACTAAACAAAAGTCACCACTTAATTTTCGAGGAGGTCAAATTCCACCTATTGTCCTTTAAGGATGAACCAAGAATCACTTTTGAGGCCCCCAAAGCCACATGGCACTTTTTCTTCTACCAGGAGATAGGAAATCAGCTCCATTTTGTAGACTAGGGAGGGGGCAGGAGGGAGAGGAGGTCCCACCTCTATTTGTCTTCACTTGGACGGTCCGCACGCAGCCACTGTTTATGTTGGCTGTCACCCTTTGATTTCCACTATAGTTTGCAGCATGGGGGTCACCGGGTAACCTCTTCCTTCCAGTCTCTTCAGAGCTCTCAACCCCAGGCCAACAGCACCTATGTATCTGGCGGGCTTTCCCCTGACAGTCTCCAGCACTTGGCAAGAGAAGATCGAAAAGATGCAGAATAATGTCAACTCGAATAGTAATCTGTTAGGTGAATTGTTCTGTTGCTTACTACACAAGAGTAGGTTATGGTTTCATATATCATGTTCAATGTGCAATAGATATTTTTTTCAACCATTCATATTAAACTGGTGTAAATGTTTTTATTCCTTGCCACATTTCGGGGTGGTAAGCTCAGGTTCTCCCAGGAATTTGTTTGCTTTAAAATGCCATGCATCTCCAGGCAGCCTTACCTCATAAAAAATGGGCATGTCTTCTAAATGAATTTCCTCTTTTTTTGCAGTCAATAACTAACCAATTCAGTAGAAATACACCATGTGTGAAGCCCTGTTTACTAAAGGTGGTAAATAATGTGCCTAACATTCTGTAATTCACTCTGAATACTGTAACTACATGCTGTAACGTGCTTTGCCTTGTGCTGGCAGGCATTAACACTACTCAAATTTGTGGTGAACGTGATTCCAACTCAGAGTTTTGTTTTAGGAAATGAATTTATTGGAAGGGGGGCAGGACAAAAGTGGGAAAGGATTTTTCAGAAGCATAATGCCAACTTGCACTTGAACAAAGACACTGGCCCACAGGTCAGCCTTGGGAGAAGGCTCTGGTCCCGGTGAACTCATCTCTACTCCCTTTGTGTTCTATCTCTTCTTTCTAATCTCTGCTGTTCTCCAAAACTTAGCCATCTAAAAACTCATCTCCTAAGGTGGCAGCTGATGACTAAGGTGTTAAGATCACACACCTACTTGAAATAGCTTCTCACTGAGGAGAGCACTTATCTCTGAAATACCTTTAAGACCCCAAATTATTAAAATGTACTCTGGCTGCTCACAGGGACAGTAAGGCTCTCTTGTCACTTCATAAAGCTGTCCCGACCTACCAGCCACAGCTCTGTCTCTAACAGAAAAACTTTAAAGATGTAGGAATCAGCAGCAATGTTCCCACATTCCTCCACTGGATGGCAAAGCGTCCAACTCTGCCCACTATCCACAGTCAATTTTCCGGCTCCACAATCTCTCTTTTCAGAATCCTAGTTGGGGTTGAGGGTGGGGAAGGACTGAAGTTTACAACTTTGGAGAGAATAGCCTAGGGGGAAAAGAGAACACTGCCTGAAGCACCTCTAAGTCATCAGAAGACTCCCTGGATTCTCTCAGGGTGCCAAAGTCAGTAACTCACAGGGGTGAGAATTAGGGCTGCCTAGATTGCTTTTAGCTCCTGCTATGTCTTCCAAAATCTTTTAGACTACAGTTCAGCAACTTTTTCTGTATAGGTCAGTAATAAATATTTTAGGCTCTGTGAGCCATAGCTTCTACTGTAACTCGGCAACTCTACCATTGTAGCATGAAAATAGACACAAACAACCACTGAACAAAAATGGGCATAGCTGGGTGCCAGTAAAACTTTATTTACAAAACAGGCAGGTCATTATTTGCTGACCTAAATTAGTGCTATCCAATAGAAATAGGATCCATGGGGCCTTCCCGGTGGCGCAGCGGTTGAGCGCTAGGTTGCGAAGCTGCCCGCGGCCTCTGCGGCGCCGGTTCGATCCCTGGCTGCTCCCCGGCCACCGGAGGAGGGTCCCACATGGCGCGCAGACCTCTCCTGCCGCCTGCTGCTCCCCTCAGCAGTGTACTTCGGTCCTTCTGCCTGCTCTGCTCCCCACTCTGGCTCTGGTGAATTCTCTCACCCTCCCGCGCTTCTGACTGTACCCAGTGCATGTATAAACAAAACAAACAAACAAATAAATAAATAAAACATGCCTCTATATAAAAGAAAATTAAAAAAAAAAGAAATAGGATCCATGAAGATAATTTTTAAAGTTTAGTAGTCGTATTAAAAAGGTAAAGAAAAACAGATATAGATCATTTTAATATCATACAATTGAGCCTTGAACAATACTGAGGTTAAGGGCACCAACCCTCACATAGCGGAAAATCTATATAACTTTTAATTACCCCAAAACTTAACTACTAATAACTGATGTTGATTGGAAGCCTTGCCAATAATAAAGGGGCAATTAACACATATTTGTATGTTATATGTATTACATACTGTATTCATAGAAAAATAAATGCTAGAGGAAAGAAAATGTTAAGAAAATCATAAGGAGAAAATATAGTGCTATACTGTATCAATATGATAAGTTTATATCATCTGTTTAGGGCAAATCCATGTATATAAATGGACTTGTACATGTATATAAATGCTGTTCGCATTCCAATTAATCTAATATACCCACAGGTATTTCAACATTATTTCAACATGTAATCAAAATAAAAGCATATTGCTAAGATATTTTGCATTATTTATTAAGTCTTCCACTTAGTATTTCACTTTAGTATATACCTTATGCTTAAGGCACATTTCAAGTTGCCACACTTCAAGAGTTCAGTAGCCACATGTGGCAATTGGCAACTACAATGACAGCACAGGGCTAGGCCAGTCATTTCCTGACTATCTGGGGGTCACCTGTATTATCTCCTCCAAAGACAGCTTCCAAGTCAACGACATAATTAGAACACCAACAGAGCCACAGCTCCCAACAAAATAACCAACTTCACTGAATAATGTTTAAAGACAATGTTCCCATAATTGGCACAGCTCTATAAAATACCCCTTTTTTAGTCAAAACAGGTAAGGCCAATCTAATGGTATCTGGGGAGAGCTATTGAACACAAATTATTTTCCAAAAAAAAACCAAAACCAAACTCTTTCACTGTTTAAATTTTGTTTCCTCTACCCTCCTACTCAAAATCCCATGTTACACACTCAAAATGTGTCCCCATAGGGTACTCCATCTCATTACCATCAACAGTTACCATCGACAGTCTCTCCAATTTTGACAAATATACAAAGTTTGACACTGGCGGTGAGCTTTACAGTACCAGAGCACCCCAAAAATGCCATTTCCCCATCCCTACCCTTGTTGTTTAAACATAACCGTCCTCCCACAAAGGTTTGTTTTGTAGGATGGAAAGAGGAAGGAAGCTGAGAGAGCTTTCAGTACAATTATTATTGTAATAAAAAGCTATCAAGACATTTGCTTTCTTTCCCTATGTTTTCAACTTATATAAGATTCTTTTTAAAAGCATTTTCTAAAATGTGCCTAAAGTAATCTTTTCCATAGGGAAACACAAACCCAACAAAACACCCCTTTGTTTCAACTAACATTAAGCAAAAAGAAAATAGCAATACCTGGTATAAGGTCTCAGGTTTAAGGAAACTGGGGAAGCCAAACTAACTTTTCTCATGCCTCCCCTTCACTTGAGCGGGGACCTGAAACCCCGTTAAGGGATTTCAGTGTGCCCTAAATGCCAGCTGCCATGCCTGACATCACCAGTACCAGCAGCCAGCATGAAATCAAAATAAGAGAGTACTGATGAATCACAGAAGAAAACGAGGGGTTGCAGTTCTCTTCCATGCCATGTCAGGTCTAAACTTTGCCAGGGATAAGGATCTGGACTAACAGTCAGGAAATTTTTATTCCTGCAAGTATTCAAGACCTGGGTCCAGTGCTCCTTGGCAGGGCTCTTGGAGATGCGGAAGGCACCTTTAGAGGATGGGATGATATCTGCCTAAAGCCTCTGTCAAAGTTAAGACCATGACCCTTAGGATTTTATAAGCTCTAATCCTTCTAGAAACTAACTATCCAAATCACCCACACCACCACTCAGTTTCCTTACCAGTAAATGAGAAGGAAAAGACCTCACTGGAAAGGTTGTTGCAAAGAGTAAGATCACAACACTGCAGAGTCCTAGCATCTAATAGACAGTGGATATGACAGTTATTGTACATGATCAACTGAAATTAGGTGATGGCACAAGATGACCTGCATGGGCTGGTTGGGGATACACAATGGCAGCCTTTGCCCAGGGTCCCTGTCTTTGCTGGCACAATTTGCCTTCCTCTATTTCTTCCCTCTGGCTAAAGTGTGCACATGTAATTAATCATGACCAACAAAACATGAAGAGATGTTTTCTGGGAGAACATCTGAAGAAGTGTATCTCAAATAAAAAAGGATCCACAGAAAGAAACATCCTTTATGCTTCTTTGGCATGACCTGGTTGGATCCACCTGTGCTATACTACCACATATTTAAATTCAACTTCTCATCCCTTCATTCTAACATCCTACTGAATAGATGTGTCTCAGACATATCACACTCATCATCTTTATACATTTCACCATGCCGACTTGAAATACACCCTTCCTGCTTTGGTTATTCTCATTATATTTAGGGTCAAAGTCAGGTACCAATTACTTCAAAGTGTCTTTTCTTACCATTTCTAGCACCTCTTCCCATTCATTTCTATAGCCTTCATAGGTTGTATCACATAGTTTATCATAAAATCATAGAGCCAGAGACCAAGTATTATCTGGTCTAACCTGTTGGGTGAGGAGAGAATTCCTTCAGATAGATCCTATGGTAACACATTATCAGTCTAGCTCAGAATAAGCAATTTTAAAATCAATAGTTTTTTTTAATTCTTAAGAACAGTTCATTACACTACTAGAACTCCCTTATATTAAAATAGAATGTGACTCATTATAACTATTAAACATGAATCCCACTGGATTCTGGCCTCACATCCCCATCTGGAACAGGAGAATCTTAAGGACAGATATACTTCCTTCTTCATATTCAAGTTCCCTGCATCTAACACTATGATTGTCACATACTAGGCATCCAACATGTTGCTCAGTAAATGACAGATATGATTCCACCATCAATGTTTATAGGGCTAGATCAACACAGACAAAATCATATCATTCCAGCTTGAACAATTAGGAGTAAAAGTTGCTTATCAATCTCTATTAGTTATTTGAACTGAAGATCCATAAGTTCAGAAACCATTATGTAGTTATATTTCACATGAACATATGACAGCACAGAAAATTAATGGGGTAGAAGGAGAAAAAGTAAACATACTGCAATAATTGAGAGGAACTCCACACAATCTCCAAAATTGAGGATATATGGCTCTGGAGAGCTTTCCATGTTTTTTCCTGTCCCCCATGAGGCCTACCTAGTGAAGGATATACTGTTGGGACTCTGTAATGATCCTATACCAATTCCTATGTTTTGCTTTAACAAAACTGAGTGGGCTTCTGTCACTTACAATTAGAACAGCCACTACTAAGCCTCTTCAGTTAACTCAGTATGAGAGTATGTGTTAGTATTGATGAATGTTATTTCTGAAACAAACCGGCAAGGAGGAAGAGAGTAGACTGCAGTAACTAATGCCCTTGACCAGAACATATTAGAACAAAAGAGAAAAAAATCATACTCCTTGGAGCTCACTAACCACACCACAACTCCTCCGTCTGCCCATGTAGGAAAATTGCACCATATCTTGCTAAAGCAATCAACAGTAGATCAAAGTTGCAGTCAACCATCTCATACACCAGTTCTTGGAGAGTCTGTATCAACTCTGTAAGTGGGATCTTCCAAAAGAGGTTTGGTTTCTTTGATCCCATAGCAGCAGAGCAAAAACAAGCCTTAATGAGGCCAACCCTCAGCCAAAAAATAACTCTAGACCTTGGTTTCTTCTATTTCCCATAAAATCCCTGACTTCCTTTCTTACTTTTGGGCTCTTTGGGAGAATCTAGCCTTATAAAATATTTCTAGGGCCTTGCCAAACATAGCACCACTTAGCAAAAAGGTCAAAAAAAATCAAGACCTAAAAACAATTTTAATGACAAAATGGCAGGAAATAGAGGTATCAGAGACAAATGATGCCAAGCGGTAACTTCTCCAAAGACACCACATGAAATACCATATTTTCCACCAACGCAATCCCTAAAAGTTCAATGGCATTCTTCAAAGAAATAGAACAAATGTTACTGAAATGTATATGGAAGCACAAAAGAACCTGAACAGCCAAAGCAATGCTGGGGAAAAAAAGTAATAGAGGCCCAGACTTCAAACTATACTATAAAGCTATAGTAATCAAAACACAATGCTATTAAAATGAAAATAAGACACCAGAACAACAGAACTGAGAGCCCAGAAATAAATCCAAATACAGAGACAGTTAATCCACAAGGAGATCCAAGAGCACACATTGAAGAAAGCAAAGTCTTTTCAACAAATGGTGTTGAGAATACTGAACAACCACATGCCAGAAGGAAGGAAAATATAACTTTTCTACATGCTGAGAAGAGGAGAACTGAAGACATAGTTGAACACTAATAGCAAAATGGAATCCACACAACTATTATGATTACTTTAAGCCAAGTCCTGTGCTATGTATACACATTCTAGAAATCCCTTACATTTAAATAACTGTATAATACCTTTTATTTATGCTGAATATTTGGCTTTAATTTCTCTACATCTGTGTATAGACAGAAGAATTCATTTTTGAGGCTGTGTTTGGGGATCATGAAAATTGCCAGGATGTTCAGGCATCTCTTCAAACCTGTTGTCTGGGAGCAAGTAGAAAAACCATCTGAAATGGTCTAAACTGACTTAGTAGTTGGTACTACAATAGTTTACAACAATACATTGTTCTTCCTCTTCTTGGAAAATCAATGGACACAAGATTTGAAGGGGCCAAAATTTCTGTTGTTTTAGAAATATTGAAAACAGAAAGCGCAATGTTAACATGCATTTAAAACTCCAATAAAATGCAATAATTTTCTTAAAACTGCAACAGAAAAAAAAACCAACAGAAACATGAAAATTTCACTGCATTTCACTCTGTAACATCTACTTCCCATCATTTCTATCATTCATCTTAAGTGTGTTAATTGGAAAGACTCTGCCATGTATACAGCTCTGTTTTCAAGATGACAACCTCTTTGCTTTTATCACTGGACTCAATACCAAGAGGAGAATCATTTTCAAAATTCAAAGCATTTTGATCTGGCCATGTCAACCAGCTGCCCATGCTCAGCTGGTATTCTATCTTAAAGAAAAAACATGAACATTTCAGGTTGTGGGTCTCTTACTAGGGAAAGGAAAGCATCCCTGAATCACTGAGGGAGAAAGTGTGTTCTAAGATTAAAAACAAAACCATAGTCCAGCAACACTGAAAAAGATGCCAAATTATCCACTTCCCCTCCCCTTCACTTTAGGAAAGCACACTAAAGATGATGCAAATGTTTATTGAAAAGAAAATCATTAACTAATAAATCCCAGAAAGGAATGCTCAGGCAGCTTCAATACCACCCAGAAAAACAAGCAGAGAGTTTTTCAGTTTATACTCATCTCCTCCAAAATGACAAAACATTGGACAAAGAACAGCTGATGTGTGGTCTGCTGAGTGACTCATGCCTATGAAGAACTCTCAATAAAGCAAGATTAATCCATCTTTCTGTGAGTCATTCCATGTTAGGACGATATATACCAGACAGAAATGCAGTATTTCCAAGTTCAAGTGTGCCGAGTTCAGGAGAAAGAAGCTCTTTACTTGTCCCCCTACAAAAGTGGTATTCCCAAATAGTTTGCACATGTAGGGTTGGCCTAATAGAAGGATACCAAACATTCAAATGAAAACAGAAATGCAAATGCAAGAATATCAACTTTTCAATTGTGACAAATGAATTAGTTATCTATATTGGGACACAAACTTGAATTGTCACCAAGGTGTTTGGTATAAAGAAGATACAGCATCTCCAGCAAGCAGAACTGTCTCTAAGACAGCATCTAGTTGTCATATTTTGGTTGTCCCTTCAACAAAACTATTCAAACAAGCATAGTGTGATTGGTGAAAGGCAGCAATAAGGATATAGCCCTGACTTCCAGGTGAGTGTTTTCAACATGAGGTTCATAATGGATGTGCTTTGAACATGAAATTGCAAATACACATTGTCTTGAGATATTAAAACACAAACTGATGAAAACATACATTATTTTCTGGAGAATGCCATTTTCTCAAATGGACCTACAGAGTGAAGTAGCTCTGTTCTAGATCTAAGCAAAGAATATCATTAGCTCTCAAGATACAATCCATAAATTCCTCGGGGGAAAACAAAAAGATCTAAGCTTCCAAATTGGTAAGACCCCTTAAGTCTAGAGCTGTAGTTCTAAACCTTCACTGTTTCCCTAGAAATCCATTAGAAGCCTTTTAAAAATACGTTCACAACTCCCTCCTCACAAGAGATTCTGACTGAAGTCCCAGGTGACTGAGATATAGGTGGATTCTGAACTACAAGAAACTTGGCTTTTTTATCCCACAAATAATGCACTACTGGCAATTCTGCGTGGACCTCTTTCAGAAGGGAACCTCACCGAGCAGTGGCCTTGCTGGGCTGTCCTTGCTGCTGCCAGCAGCCCTACTGCAATCTTCCCAGCATGCTAGACAACCCACCATCCCTGTATTGCCCAAACTTCAGCCTTCAGACTTTTGCTTCTTTCTGTTCTGCTAACATGATCTGCATTGCCCAGTTGCCTATAATGTGTCTAATATCCTCACCTGCCTGATGTTGTTCTGGAGGTGGCATCCCTTGTTCCAGAAGCCACAGGAACTCTCATCTAGGAAACTCTTGAATTCCCCTCAGGTCTCTGACATTGCTACAATCTGCACACATGAGCTCACCCCAAACATTTCTTGCCCATCAGCCCTGCTCCTATCTTGGTTCCCTGTTCACCTGGAACAGAGCCAAAGGGAGTAGAATGATCATATGATCTAGTGACAGTCTAATGAAAATGACAAGGTACTGGGGAACAGGCAAGGGGACAGGGTGGTCCACTTGTACCCCAAACACAATGTCCCTGCATTAAATGTCCCTGCATTTAAAAGTCTCATATTCACCTCTCAAGCATTCTAGGAAACACAGACTGCACAGATAATCAGGCCTCGAAAGTGTGTGTGAATAATTGAAGCAAACAAAATATAGATTCTGCAAGTTCTGTCAATAATCGCCAGTTGGATTCCCACTTCACCATTTAACTATAAATCCATACTCACTAAAGATTGTATCACAGATCATAAATACCTGTTTTTATCATGTCACCACATTAAGAATTGCCTCAGAAAATCATTAACTGGCAAAGAAAGTTTGCAGTTTGGAAGAGGGTGGTAATGAAATGTTCCTCTCTGCCTATCCTACTTATCGTAGAAAAAGCAGAAAGAAACCTCTAAATATATATATTTTAGAACACAGTCATAAATATCCACCACCCTTCCCAAAGACATGTTGCACGTGCTAATTTATACCAAGCTGCTAACTTTTTGTTTCATGCTATATTGATGGGCTTGACAGTTTTTCGAAGAGTTTATAACTGCAGCAGTGTTGATCTTATTTAAAGAGAATATTAAATCAAATCTCTTGTCATGGGCATAAAATCTCCTATAGCATCAACAAAAGGCGGCAGTTTTTATTGATTCCCTGATACAAAAGACATTTGAAGCGGACTGATGCTACTCTGCCAAAAAAAATCACAATTAAAGCCCCATGAAAACTATTAGTCATTGTAAAGGTCATCATCGACTTTTAATGACATCCTAAAGGGAGACAATATGCTTCACTTCAACCTCACAGCAAAGTGTAAAATACTGTATTTCTAGGGTAGGCAAAGCAGCAGGTACCAAGAAGCCTTAAATAAATACTTGTATCAAAAGGCAACCTTAATAAAACAAATTCACATCATTCACTTCACTGTCCATATTCATGATGAGGGAAATTCTGGGGGAACTGCTGATGAAAAATGCATGCACACAGCCAGATGTGCTCAGTCTTACTGAATGAGCCAGTACAGAAAGAGGCTCTGCTATGTGGCAAAGGGTTTCCACTCTTCCAGACCAGAGGAGGGACCTGGCTAAGCAGGCAGTAGGAACGATGGTATGAGCAACTGCCAGAAATGAGTATGTCACTGACCTCGCAGGCCCAACGCTTCCTTATCTGTAAAGGAATTGAGTCTAGTTTCTTTGACTCCCTGCAAGAAGATCTACTATTGCATGTTAGCTACACTGGGGTAATATCTTCCTGCATCTCAGTTTCCTTTGTCCTAAAATGAGAGGGGCAATGCATTGAGGATTCTGAGTGAGCATACAGGTATAGCATGAGAGAGTGCCCTGGACGTTAACAGTGTGCTCAGAAGTGTCAGACAGAGCATGGTGACAGCTGAGCCAGTTCTTAGGCCCAGTATGCCCAAATGCCAAAATTCTATAAAATTCATCCCAAAAACACTGTAGAGGGAGCCTAACTTATCATCAGAGAGAAGCTGCTCTCAAATAAGACTTGACAGAGTTCACACCGCAGCAGGGATCTGGTGGTGCATATCATTAGAGAAGTGTCTTTAGCATAACCAGGAAGCCAACCATTACAAGCCTACCTATTTTTGCTAACACTCTGGGCCTTGGGACCTCTTTCCAAAGCCTGCTATTTAGAAGGGAATAAACTGCTATTTTCATCAAATGTTTTAAATTAATTTATTCAATAGAATGCCTAAGGATCAACTTAATGCAAAGAGCTCTGCACAATGGTGGGAGGAAGTAATCAGTAAGGCAGCATGCATCTTGGTTAAGCACTTGGGCCCTGACTGAAATTATAAGGCTTCAAAATCCAGCTATTCCAGTTGCTAACTGTGTGTCCTTGGACAAATTAATTTACCTCTCTGGTCAATTCAATTTAAATTTTTGACTATGTGAATCTGAAAAAAAAAAAATAAAAAAGTACAAAAAAATCATTCCTCATAGGAATGTTACAAATTTTAGGCAAGGTTACCCTTTAAAAAGTGTTCATATAATACTTGTTTTAGTCATATCTGCTCAGATAATCTTCTAAGCTCCAGACACACAGACAATTGTGCCCTCAACAGCCTCACTTGGAGGTTTCGAAGGCACTTTAAGGTCAACTGCACCATACCACCAAACAAAGCAAATCAAAACCCACCTAGACCTCTAAGCATTCTCCATCTAAATGAATGCCTCCAACCACCCATCTCTTAGACTGCAAGACCACATAGTTTGAAACTGCTCATTCTACATTTCAATGTGACTGTATGTTGGTGATTTCATGAGGCCCAACTCAAAGATTCAAAGTCAAGATTCTAGACATCATCTTGAGTATTTTTTGCTCCTTCAATGCCACTCTGCCAAGCCTCTTTAATACACCTCCTCACTTTCATTCTACCTCCACTGCCACCACCCAGATCCAAAGCCCATTCTTTCTCTCACCCCTGGATGGTTTCATTGTCTTCCCAAAGAGCCTTCTATCTTCACCCCTACCTGTAGACTGCAGCATGACTTCACAATACCCAAGCCTAAATCTCTTATCTCCCTGTTTATAGCACTTCAGTCATCATGAAAGGCCCAAAGAATGTAGACCAGAAAGTTTTCAGGTTATGCTTGACCTTACACATCACCTCCCTTGCTCCCAGGCCTCATCACACCCCCACCTGCCTGCTGCACTCCAGGCACAGTGATCTTTATCCAGTTTCTGAAGGGGTCACCCTCCTTCCTATCCATGTCTTTTTTTGTTCATGCTGTTTTCTCTGCCTGGAGCCATCTTCCTGTCCTATTCTGTCCTCACATCTCAGCACAAACTTCACTTCCCAGGAAGGACCCACTTCCAGACAGTACAAACAGCTAAACTGCACAGAACCTCACAGGTAGAAGAACTCTAACCTTGCTCAAATGCTCTGCTATCACCATCCTGAAATGCTTAGAAAGTTTTGAAAAAGGGACTCTATGTTTTCACTTTGCAGTGGGCACTGCAGATTATGTGACCAGCCCTGTCCTCAGGGAGCCAAATAGTTCAAATGTCCTCCACCATTGCTTGTAGTACCCTGTGCCCACTCCTTATGCCACCTTCACAGTCACCATGCTCACAGGGATATGTGATGGCATATCTTCCTCACTTGAACGTAAGCTCCAAGAATCCAGGGGTCATGTCTGAGTTTTTCTTAACACTTCATCCCTACCATCTAGCATACAACAAGCAATCAGGAGAAGTTGAATCTACAAAAGGTGTACAATATTCCAAATATATCTTGTTACACAAGCCACAGAATATGTGTTTTTATTCCATTATCATTACTGTTATTGCCTGATAACGCTGATGCCAAGGATCCAGCAGGAAGGAAAGAAACTATACAACATGGCAATGGATGGTTCTCAGGGAGAGCTACTAAGAGGGAACATCTCTGTCGGAAGGTGACTGTGAAGGCTGCAGGGAAGGTTTCGGGGTGGGGGGGGTGGAGCTTAGCAAGCAGTGCCAATGAAGATGGGGCACAAGGGGTGGACAGAGGTCAGGGAACAGGCATGGCAGCTCCTCAAAGTCAAAAAAAAAAACAAAAAAACCGAGCATAAGGAAAAGCAAAACTCTGAGGCTGGGAATGGGAATTAATGGTGGGCAGGACATTCCAGCAAAGGAGCTTCATTACAGAGAAGAGTTCAGACAAAACAGTGGAAATACTTGAACCCAGGTTAGGGAGCTCACATTTTCCTGAAGTAAATGTGGAGGCCATAAAAGCAATGTTTTAAGAAATAAGGGGTCACGGGCACTATGATAGTGGAAGAACTATAGGGACTATATATGAAGGGAGAAATACTGTACAAAATGAACAATGATGCAAGGAAAAACTTTTTAAAGTGTGACCATGATTACTCAAAAAATTGTATGAAGATGATTTTCTAGCTACATATTTGGGGAAATCATGAAGTTGGAGTTCAGTGCAACACCTTCTTTTTGGGAACCATATGTTAAAATGCACCTAGAAACAATATGTTTTTATATTATATACAAAAGCACATTAAGCACGCTATACTTTTCAAAGCTCTTTCAAACACAGTGAGCTAAATGGCTTTCGGCCACCTTTGACACACCCCTTGTCAATTGATCAAGTGTTTGGCCATCCCAGCTGACATCTTCCAGCTGGTCCTGCCCCAGAAAGACGTTTCCCAGATGAAAGATACATATGGATTTCTCCAGAAGGCAGGAACCTCATCTGCAACTCTCCTGCATCAAAGGGTGATACTGAAAAAGGCGGGTTTATTCTACTCAGAGTTGAGGTTGTTATTGCTTAACTTCACCAAGAAAAAGGTGAATTTTCCTAAAAATAAAAAGAATGCCTTTAACAAATGAATAATTCACAAATGCCCACATGCTGTGTGCTTCTGTAACAGGAACCCAATTGAGAAAAAAAAATGATCTTATTGTGATATACAATAAGATCCAAATGTTCAAAAACTGCACTTAACTCATTACTCACAAATATGGCCATTGCTCAAAATGGATAGCTATTTAATTTCAACTCAAAGACCGTAGGAAAAATGGCATGCCTCTGTTTACACACTCCCTATTTAGAATCAACATAAATAGAGGTATATTATGTTTCCCACGTAAGGCAGATCAAAGAACACCACAATACTGTGAAGCCCCGGCATTATTCTGGTCCATTCCCACAGACGCCTATATGAATTCTTGTCATTACATCAATTTAATCCCCTGCCATTTTAGGCCACTGTTCATCAAGCTGAGTGAAAAGCACAATAGCTGGCATTTAATGTGACGGCACTCCTTTTTCCAACCTGCCTTCTTTAAAGTAAGTTTGTCGAATGCACAAAATTCCCTTTACAGCTCATTTGAGATGCATAAACAATCCCAAAGACAGAAAAGAACAAAAATAATAATTTGCCATTTTAAGGAGCTGGGCTACTTGAGGGAAGCATTGAATTCCTGACCTGCTGCTGATGGTTTGGTGATGCAGGCCACTGTGCCCATCGCTCCCCAGGTAAGCCCAGGGCTACCCCGGCCCAAGTCTGCCTGATTTGCTGTGCCTTTGCCTATCCTCAGAAGGGCTCTACCTCTCTTGACAATCTCAGAGGGAAAATGCTGCTTCCTTTCCTTGCTTCACATGCCCCTTCACACACAAACTCCAGCCATATGCTCACACTCACGCCACTGGACATGCCCCTCGATTCTCAGGGATGTAGAGCAATGACAGCCACAGGGTGGGCCTCTAGCTGAAGCCACAATGAACTGAGGTGAGAACATATGCTGCATACTCACCCCCACAGGGATTCTAGAGCTCAAACAGGTAAGAGCTGGAAACAGTTTGGGGGGAATCATGTTACATGTCAACCTAACCAGAGTAATTCTTATACTGCCCACTGAGTGATACTCCTCCTGCAGGAGGTGTCTTCTCTATGGGGGAGAAAAAGGAAGAAGAGACCTTTTAAAAGCATGAGATTTGGTCTAGCGAGAACTGTGGGTCAAAGAATCCCAAGGTGTGCTGCTTTCAATAACATCTACACCTAAATAAATCAACTCATTAGGATACTGTGCTCTAGCACACAGACCAAGGGTGATCATCCCAGCCTGTGACTCATAAGGGATCCTCAAAGATTCTAAGCTGACCCACTTGCCAAGTCTAAGATGGACATAAAAGAAACTCACCCTGTAGGTGATTAACTTTACCCTTATTGGTCACCCAGAATTTTCTGGTGGTGCTGTGTTACCTTAATGTACTGAGGAGTCTTCACAGGGACATGTTAGTAATTATTACAGACAGATAGAAGAAATCCATAATCCTACCAGAACATTCAAAGCTCCTTCCCATCTTTGCTGAGGAATTTCCCCCTGTAGCCAGGACCACTGACGGTTTGAGAACTAGTCCAGACCTAAATAAATGTGAACAACTAATACAAATGACATTTCTTGAGTTTCCAGGAATCCTGCTAAATTTCATGTTTCACCTAATTTTCAGGAAAAATTACTTTTACTCCCAATCATAAACTATCAGTATATCCTCAACGGTAACAGAGTAATCTTAAAACTTGAAAATTCTAATGATGACACAACCTACTTAGATTACAAGTTCCCTTGTCCCATTCATGGGTGAGCTTTCTCAGGTCACATTATTTATGTCCATGATTTAATGTTGATAGAAATCTCTATCTCCCTCTCCCTGTTCTCTTTCCTTTGTTCTGACTCTAAACACCTGAACTACAAAAGGGCTACATACAGAATTTCACAAAGTACGAATTGAAAGAAACAGAGGTCACACAAGGCCTGTAGCTTCTGGATGTGTGACTGGAATTAGTGACCTCCAAAATCCAGCCCATCACAATCTCAGCTACCCAACACCTTGGAATCCTTATCCCTTTGAGTGGCCCAACCCACCTGACACCTAAGTTCAGGGCTATGCTTGCTGGCCTCCAGGCCAAGTTCCCTGGCAATTCAGGTGCCTGGAAATGTTTCCTTCTGCTGCTGATTCAGATATCCTGTCCACACGCATCATTAACTGCCTCACTCTATAATATTTTTTTCATCATACAGTTTCCTTAGTCCTGTCTGAGGAAGGGTCGATGATCTTATAGAAACTACATACACATTTGTACTTCTTTCTGGCCAGTAGGTTCCTGGTCAGTGAGTTCCTTCAGGAGACCACTCAGATTAACACTACATTCTGTGGCCCTTATTCCAAACCCTAACTCACTAAGCCGGGCATTTCAGAATTAAAATGGACTCCTGTTTCATTTTACAGATGAGAAAGCTGAGGTCCACAGAGGCTAAAAAACTTGACCCTTGGCCTAGGAGAAAAACAATCACTACACAGTAGTGAAGAAAGTGGGGTCTGTGACTACCAAGATTTCAGAAGACCATCTGCGAACAGCATCACTGAAAAGAAGTTGAGGCAGAGGGGCTTTGTTTTACCCAGAGCTGCCCCTGACTATACACCCAGTCTTTGCCTCTTGTCAGTCTCCCACATCTCCCGTGTTCTTGTCTGAGATGGGAAAAGTCTCTATCAACAACTCAGACTACACTGTTTCTATGCAGGGGCTACTCCTCATGCACAAAGAAAATGGCATTCTCAACCTTTAGACTTAAACTAAGAAATGCAAACTGGCTAATACAAAGGACAGCTTTAAAAAAAAATCCTTCTTCACTGCAAACAGGGGCTTTCTTCTTCCTGAAATCTCTGACCTGCCTCCCCACAAACACATGTACTAACAGGGAGCCCCTCCCAGAGCCAGTACCAGGGCCCATTCTTGGGGAGAGGAGCACACACATCCCAGGCTTTGCATGTAAGGAGACAGGAAGGCAGAGAGAAGGAATTCTCAGCCGGGGCTGGGAGGAAAATCGAACCCATGAAAATTGCAAAGCAAAAGATGCCAAGAGAGATTCTTCACTGTCGCAGCTGCTTACCACAGAAATCTCTCCTCATTTGGAGATGACATCGGCAGACCTGATTTTTTGTCACCAGTCACTCCACACTTGCTTTAATTATGCAGCACACCAACAGAAATTTTCTTTCTGATCACATAAATCACATCGCCGTGACACCAGGCTCAATAGGCACCGCTAGAACAATGTGGTGAGAGCTATCGACTCCATCGCTCAAGTCCACAAGGTGTATCATTTAGCCAAGAGTGATAATTAGACGCAGAATATACTGAAAACTGTCAATAGGCATGTCAATGGGAGAACTCTTAGCATCTAACACCCAGTGAATCAATGGTGTTTTTCAGCTATAAAATCAAGAAAATGATAGCTTTCAAATGAATGGTGGAAAGGAAACAGGAGCCTCCTTAGGGAGGAATAAAACAGCTCAATTTTCCCTTACTGAGTGCCTCTCCAACTACCTCACTCAATGGAAAAGGTCACAGAACATTACAGCAAAATATCTCTGAAACAAGGTGTACAACAGCGCTGGGACATGACACGCTGCCTGGCCCCCCACAAAGGCCTCACTATCTTTGACCTGACAGGAGCGGAGAATGGGTCAGCAGGTGACAGACCAGAACTGAAGGGGGAGGCCCAGCACAGGGAGTGAAGGGGATGGTAACAACTGCAGAGGAAAGAGGAGTGCCCCACTCCCACAAAAACGAGACCGTATGCATGGCGGGGTGGGTGGGTATCTGAGCCCAGACATGGAGGACGTAGGCACTTGGACTTGGTGCTGCCTCTTAGCAATGCTCCATTACATTTCACAATCAATTATTAATAGACAATACTCCAGTGCTGCTCACCAGTGCCGGTCACTGCTCTGTTCTGCACAGATTAACTCATTTAGCCCTCACAACAGCTCTATGCCAAAGCTGGCATTACTGTTTTCATTTTATAGGTTTGGAAACTGAGGCACAGAGAGGTTAAATTACTTGCCCAAGTACACATGGCTAGTAAGCAACAGAGCCAGACTTTGTACCCACAGAAGCTGTGCTCGTCCACACCCTAATGCTGTCTCCCTCGGTGGCCCAGCAGTGTCCAGTCACCACTGCCTTTTCCCTTTTGACAAGAACAGGTGACCGGTGGAACTGTGTGATATAGGCTGATGGTACTACGTGCCTCTGAGCTTATCTTGGCACTTCTCGGGGTCTCTGTTTCCTCAGAGGAGGCAGGGCATGGTTACAACACATGCAGAGATGTTACTATTAAGTATATACCATATATGATCCCAAGGTGGTATTATACTCTTACCCCCTGAAAGCTGTACTATCTTCATTTTGCAGAAAAATAACTCAAATATTGGAGATGTTTGGGAAAATGCCTCTGATCATACAGCTTGCTGGGCACATTAACACCCAAACAGGTCTCACTCTCAGACTTTCATTCACCACACTAAACTGAAGACTGCCAGGAGGTTCTGAGGATAAAGTGCCAGGTTCAGTAACTAGTACTCTTTGTGATCCTCAATAAATCATAGGAGAAATGGAGAGAAAAAGGGCAGGGGGAGAACGAGAGAAGGAAAAAGAAGGCAGAAAGAAGGGAGCGGGAGAAAACATACACATTAATGTATGCATCTAGACAGGCTTGCAAATAACTCAGCAATTAACAAATCAAGAGAATGTACATGAACTGCTACTTCAATCTAATACTCTATTTATCTAACTGACGTTTGGTTCTCTCTTTTAGGGCTCTTAATATATTAAATCAGTGAGGATTTTTAATCAAACAAGACAGTAGCTCTAATTTCAAATAATATTTATTAAACAGTATGTGTCAGGTTCTGGGTTTGGTTCTTCTTTAATAGTTTACGTGTTTAATCTTCTTAGTTCTTGAAGCTATCACTTAAAAAACACCCTTTTTGATGTGATAAAGCAACTCTGCCAATGACATTGCCTTCAGTAAAATAAACCAGCTGTCAGACCAAGGACAGAAATGGCAGCCTTATAATTAACTAATCACTAATGGACATTAGCCAGATGACATCTGCAATGACTTACCCAGCAAGGTATGTGGCTATATGCACACATAATCAAATACTGCACCATGCCCAAAGCTTCATGCTAGAGCTACCTTCTTTAACTCAAGTTTCCTTCCCAAATATAGATGTTTTTTATATGTTGGAGGAGAGTCTGCAAACTCTGACTTCTGCCAGGGTAAGGAGATTCAGAACACAACTTAATAAAAAGCATCATAAGAAAGATACAGGAATGTGGGTAGCATGATGAAAACAATATAGGACCCTCTTATCAAATAATTTTGTTTGACAAGATCAACATCATCACCCATTGCCAGTCACAATAGCTTTCTAACTGGTCTCCTTGCGTTCTTCTTACCCACCTAGAGCCTAAGACATAAGTTAGATCACGTATTCTTCAACCAAAAAATATATAAATAAACACCTAATGGCTTAATATTTTAACCAAAGAAGATGCCAAAGCACTTGCTGTGCCTTACAGGGAAACCCCCCCCCCAAGCCACCCAGGTGTACAAATGAAAATAAGATTAAAAATCAGATAAAATTTGTCACAGATTGGGCCACTGAATTTTAAGCATCTCAGTGAGCATAGTTGGAGATTTATCCCAATAAACATAGAAGTCATTCTTAATAAAAGATAGTCATCGTGAAAAACAGATGTAAGATGAGAGAGGGATGCCCAGTTAAGGAGTTATGTTCAAGGGTAAGAGTTTACATAAGCAAGTTATCACAGAATAACAATAAGGAGCAGTAAAGAGGAACCAAAGTACCTCCACACTGCAGCAGTATTTGCAGTCTTACAGATCAACATAAGAAATTTATTTGAGGGAGTTGCCATTCTGGTAATAATGCAAAAACTTCTATCAGACTAACTCTTCCACATACAAAAATTATGAACTCTGGGAAAAATATAAGCAACAACTAATGGAAGGCACTGGAGAACTACCAAAGCAGGCAGAGGTAGAGGAAATTCAATGACTTTTATTAAAGAAAGGAAACATATTGGATGATATCTATATTTAAATGGCTTTTCCCTTGAAACCACTTCACAGTCTGTATGGTCTATAGCAAATATAAGAAGAAAACATCAATTTCATGCCTTAAGTAGTCAGAGGTCTGGGTTGTCAAAGTGTTTGGGAATTGGAAAAGGAAATTCCATAAAAAAGCGAGTAACAGGAAGGAAATCTACATATACCTCCTCAAAAACCCTTAGCTTATTCCTGAACTGGGGATTCACAGAGACAGCCAAGGAGCCTTGCACGAACAGATGAAAAGCTAAAAACTGTCAGATATTTAATAAGCTGCCCCCATAAGAAATTCAGAGTTTGGTATTTTAATTCTAACAAGGTAAAGGGGCTTGGTAAGTACTGCGGGTTTTATATCAAAATACCTAGAGGGAGACTATTTAAAAGTACAGATTTTGCCTCAGTATTATGATTTCACACTAAGGTCAATAGTAAAATTGAATCACAGGTACCCTCAGATGGTACATAAATAAGCTTTCCCAAATTCCAGTTTATCATCCAGTAATTTAGTTGCAAAGATCAATCTAGAATAAAAGTCAACACTTTTCAGAGACAGATAACAGAATCTAGACTATTTGCAATTATTGAAGTCCTATAAAAAACAAAAATACTAGGCAAGAAATTTTTCCTTTGAGTCACAGGAAAAATTAGGTAGTAGTAATAAACCTTGAGATAATTCAGATGTCTGAATAAATAAACAAGGATTTTAAACTACTATAAGCATTTTCAGGAATCCAAAGAAAACAATAATGAGTGAAAAAAATGAGGAAAGCTCAACACAGGTTTTTAAACTGCATAGAAATAACCAAGTAGAATTTCTACTACAAAAGTAAAATATCTGAAGTGAAAAACACACTGAATAGCATCAACACAGATATCAATGTTGGGGCAGTGGGAAATGATTTTACTTTTATAGAAAAGAACAATATTTGAAGATTGATAGTATTTATCCAATCTAAGAACAGAGAGAAAAATGATTAAAACAAATAGTCAAAGCCTCACTCACATGTGGGACAAAGTCAAGTGGTCTAACACACATAACTGGAGTCCCAGACTCTAAGAAGAAATAGGGAGGCAAAACAATATTTGAACAAATAATGAATAAATATTGCCCAAATTTGGAGAAAATAAACAACATACTGAACAAAAAATGTTTCATAAACTCAAAAATGAGTAAATACAAAGAAAACTACACCAAGACTTTGATAAAAAGATAAAAAAATTAATTCTAAAAATATCAAGAGAACAGAGACACATTAAATTCAATTAAATTCAGGTAACAACAAAACAAATGATGACTAGCTTATTCTTAGGAAAATTGAATGTCAGAAGTCAATTGAAAAGTATCTTTAAAATACCAAAAAAAAAATAAAAATAAACTGTCAAATCCAGAATTCCATATACAATTTAAAATGGCTTTCCAAAATTAAGACAAAGGTTTTTATAGATAAACACTGAGAGAATACATCACTAATTGACCTTCCCTACACTAAATCACCAAGCGATATTTATCCCAGGAATGCAAAGTGAAGTTTAGAATCAGAAAAAAATATTCAACAAAATTCAGACCCATTCATGATATACTAAGAATAGAAGGAAACTCAATCTGAAAAAAGAATACTTGAGAAAATCCAATACAACACAATGTTCAATATCAAACACTTTCCTTCTAAGACTGGGAACAAGGCAAGAGGAAGTTCTACTTCTACTCAGTGTTGTAATGGAGGTTCTAGCTAGGGCAATAAGGACAAGAACCCAAGACTTAAAGTTGGAGGTAATTTTTTTCCTATACAACATAATTGCTAACACAGTTTTCTTAATAAATTTAAAAACCCAAAACCAGACATACTGGATAAACTTAGCAAGGTTGCAGAATACAAGATTAATACACAAAAATCAATTATATTGCCTTTATTTCATTTTATAAATTTTTTACATCATTTTTCATTTTTGCACAATGTATGCATTTTCATCTTGGTTATAGTCCCCATACAATTCCCACCCCCACTATTTTGACCCTAATCCCTCCTCTCCTCCCCACCCCTGTAGTGTGTCTCTGGTTTATAGTTGCTTGTTGATTTTGATTTTTACTTTATTATAATTAGTCTTTTCCCTGGACCCTTATTTAGGTTTTCAAAATTCCTGCTATGAGTGAGACCGTCCGGTGTTTTTCTTTATGGCTTATTTCGCTGAGCATGATCCCTTCCAGCTCTATTCATATATTGCCTTTTTTTTTTTCCACTTTAAGAAGAATAATTTTACATTTATTTTTTTTTTATTTTTTACAACATTATTCATTTTTAAATAATATTTGCTTCCACCCACCCCCTCAGGTGTAGTGCCCATAGAGTTTCCCTCACTGATTCACCCATATACCATCACCTCAGTTCCCTGTGCTCCTCCCTCCCTCCCTCTGATCCCTCTCCCTCCTCCTCCCCTGCAGGATGTCTCTGATTTAAAATTGTCCGGTTTTGCTTTGTTGTGTTTTGTACTTTTATTATTTTTTTCACTGATGTCTTATTGGCTTCCCCTATATTCCTGCTATAAATGAATCCATCCAATATTTCTCTTTTTCCTTCTGGCTTATTGCACTGAGCATAATTCCTTCTAGTTCCATCCATGTTGCTGCCAACAGCATGGGTTTATCTTTTTTGATTGCTGAATAATATTCCATCGTGTATATATGCTACATCTTCTTGATCCAGTCATCTATTTTTGGGCCTTTGGGCTATATTGCCTTTTTTATTTTATATTGCTATATACTAGAAGCAAAAAACTGGAAAATGACTTTTTAAATACCTCTTATAATGGAATTAAAAAGTAAATGCAAAAATAAAAGACGTGAAAGAACACAACACTAAAAATTACAAAACATGAATGTATAGAAAGATGGAAGATTTTTAGGAGTTGGAAGACTTAAAAATGTTAAGTGCCAATTCTCCACTGGTTAATCTATAGATTCACTGCAATCTAATCGTAAGCTAACAAGCACTTTTTGGTAGATACTCAAAACTTAATTCTGAATTTTACAAGCCAAAAAAAGGCCCCAGGAAATGCAAAAGACTCTTGAAAGGCAGTACAAACTTGGAGGACTCAAACACCTGATTTCAAAATTTACTATGAAGAGTAATCAAGACAGTATAACATTGGCATAAAGATAGAAAAACAGGGCAATGAAACAGAGCAGATAATCCCGAAATCAATGCATACTTTTATGGCCAGTTGCTTTTTGACAAAGTTTTCAAGATAATTGAATGGGAAATGTACACTTGAAAAGAATAAAGGAGGTGGAAAGATGAGTAAGTATGTGGAAAGTGATGAAACTAAATTCTGAGCTCAAAGATGCGAAAATTAATTCAACATGGATGAAAACCTAAACATAAAAGTCAAAACTCTAAAGTTCCTAAAAGAGTATCTCACAAATTCAAGACAGGTAAAAATTTCTTAAAACACAAAAAATAGACAAAAATAAATAAACTGGTCATTAACAATATAAAAGCCCCTGCTCATCAAAAGGAACCATTAAGGAAGCAAAAGGAACCATTAAGGAAGCAAAAGGGCAACCCAAATAGCTGAAATATACACAGACACAGCTGTAAATATAGAGACATCTTCTTTATAGCCAGATGACACACAGTACTCCTCCAAATCAATAATCACAAAAGACTCAACTTTTTAAATGAGCAAATACTTGAAAAGTCCATTCACAAAAATGATAAATGAAATGGTTAGTAAATTCCTGAAAATATATTCAGGATCTCCAGTCATCAGAAAAGCACAGCAACAAAGCAACAGTGAGATCTAACCTCATACCTGCAAGAATGGCTCTTATCCAAAAGACAAGGAACAAATGTTGGAGAGGATGTAGAGAGGAAAGAACCCTGACACAGTGTTGGTGGGAATGTAACTTGGTGCAGCCATTAAGGAAAGCAGTACGGCGATTCCTCAAAAAATTAAAAACGAAAATTCCTTACAAACCAGTTATACCACTTCTGTGTCTTCACCAATAAAATACAAAAGCAATAATTCAAAGAGACAAGAGCACGCCCACTTTTACCACAGCATTATTTACAGTAGCTAAGAACTGGAAAGCACTTAACTGCCCATCAAGTAACAAATGGTTAAAGAAGATGTATGCACAATGAAATGCTATTCATCTGTAAACTTAAAAAGATGAAATCCTTCTATTTGCAACAGCATGGATGGAAATGGAAGGAAACATGGTTAGTGAAATAGGCCTTACAGAATAAGACAAACAGACAAACATTGAATAATTTTATTCATACATGGTACATAGAGAAAAAAACAAATAGATGAACAAAGTAAAAGAAAAATGAACTTTTTTCTATTAAATATTAAATATTTCAAGGTAGAAAAAAGTCTAAAGTAGCAATTGCCTAAGATATTGCCTTCTTAATTTAGAATTTACTTTCAGTAACTAATCTATATTATTAAGTAAGATTAACTTCTTTGGGGGAAAACATCCTACAAGGTAACATGTCACGCTTGCTAGAATAAATCAAGGTAAAAAGACTGACCATTCCAAATGTTAGAAAGGATACAGAAAAATACAGGAAATCTAAAATATTGCTGATGGAAGTAAAATGGTATAACATCAGTAAACTGTTTTCCCAGTTTCCATAAATTTATACCAATATCTGCCCAATTACCTAGCACTTGCACTACCAGGTATTTATCCAAGAGAAACAAAACCATAGATCTACACAAATACTTTCACATGAATGCTAATCGTAGCTTTATATATAATAACAAAAACTACAAGCAGCCATCAACAAGAAAATGGATAAACATATTATTACATATTCATACAATAGAATAGACTTCTGATGGTAAGTGGGTAAATTTTAGAAATACTGAAAAAATACACAAAAGAGTACATGGTCCTATTTACATTCAGAAACAAGACAGTGGTGCCCTTAGAGAATGTGGGAATTATTTGTAAAGAAGCTAAAGGGAAGCTTTTACAATGGACAGGTCCTATATCATGATTGCAGTGTGGTTACAACATGCACACACATACTAAAATCCTTGAAGAGTCCACATAAGAGCTGTGCTTCAGTTGACATAAAAATTTTCCGATTTAAAAAGGAAAACTAAAATAAAATTTGCTTAGATAAAAGATTTAAAAAGTGGGGCCCCCCTGGTGGTGCAGGTGGTTGAGCGCAGCGCTGTGAAGCTGTCCACAGCCTCTGCAGTGCCAGTTCGATCCCCGCCGGCCTCAGAGCAACCCACATGGCGAGCAGACCTCTCCTGTCTCGCCTGCTGTTCCCCTCAGCAGTGTATTTCAGTCAATCTGCCTGTTCTGTTCCCCACTCTGTCTCTGGTGAGTCCTCTCACTCTCCCGCACTTCTGGACTGTAACCCGGCTCTTGTATAAATAAAATAAATATTTTTTAAAAATTGAAAAAAAAAAAAGATTTAAAAAGCTAGTTGAGTAGAGAGTTAGTAGGATCTGCTCAGCTATGCTGTGATAATAAATAGTCCCCAAGTCTTCAAGTCTGAAGGAATCAGCCTGCTGGCCAAATGCAGCCTGAGGTCAATTTTAGAAAATAAAAAATTTGCAACACCGTCATACCCATTTATTCATGTATTTTCTATGTGTAACATACCTAAGTAGTTGTGACAGAGACTAGATGGCCTGCAAATTAAAAACCTGTCTAACCCTTTGCAAAGTTTGCTTTTTGAGCCCTGGTTTAAAACCATAAAGGTTTACTTCTCACTCATGTTCCATGTTAAGCAAAAGTCAGCTAGGAGTTCTGCTCCTTGTCATCCTTGTGGTGGAACTGGCTGATCGAACAGAAACTATCAGGAATGATGTTGATCACTATGACGGTAAAAATGAGCAAGCTCTGAAGGATCTTACACCAGAAATTAAATGATTTGGCTCCAAAGGAACATCACTTTTTCTTACAACTCCTGGGCCAGAACCAGTCACATGACCCCATTCACACAAGGGGACCAGAAAACACAATCCTACCATTTGTTTATACATATGCCTGGAAGTAGAGGAGAACTGGGATTTTTGCCAAACAGCACTAATGACTACCACAATTAAACTGAGAATCAATCAGTCCAGGTGTTTATTTCCAAGAAACATGCATAACCCTGCTGAAATATTGCCCTGCTGAGTAGAAGCACTAATCATAAAAATTCCAAAAGTTGCCCCGACCCTTCCCTTTGGCTCCTGTCTTGTTGGTTAAAGCAACCCAGCACTATTTTCTGCCCTTGTGATGGATAGAGATTGCAAATCTGAGAAACCATGGTCTTCACATTTAATATCCTTCAATATGGGTCCCCCAGCCTCAAGAAAAAGTCAAAACTCTATGACCAAACCCTGCCAAACCTCAGACACAGCCGGTTCATCCCTGTCACTGGTTCAATTTTATCATTCTCTAATAAGATGGAATGCAGTTTATAATTACGCAGGCATATCATCCCATTTCTGGATTCCTGCCATTCTTTTGCTTGTGGTTTCCACTGTGTGCAATACCCTCTCTTATTATTCTCACAGCACAGCCATTATCTTATCCACAGAGCCTTTTGCGACCAGTCAGAACTATACTACTATTGCACCAGACCCAAACCACCCAACTCCCCAAACTGCTGCTATTACACCAATCCAAGGTACCAAGTCACAGTAGTTACCCCATGGGGTTAAACAGCCACCAACTTACATGCTACTTTACCATGTCCCAGACATTTTTCTAAGCACTTTTCAGATATCAATTCATTTAGTCCACTTAACAACCAACAGGCAGGTTCTAAAAATTATCTCTAAACAGCCCTGAAGCACAGGATGCTAACTTGTGTGAGGTCTCACGCGTGGTAAGAGGCACAGCTGGATATGGCTGGTGGGCTCAGAGGCAGCCTCTCCAGCACCCTGCTACCCTGTACGTCAGCACTGACAAGTCAAATCTGTCTCCCTTTGTGATTGTAAGGTACCTAGCAGCCAAAAAACAAAAACAAAAACAAAACACAGCATCTCATTCCTTTCTGTACCCCCAGAATACACAGATATTGGGGCAATAGTAACTGCTTCACTGGGGTTTTATTCAGATGAATCAAAGAACTCCTGATTCCCCCAAATCTTTCTGCTAAACAAAGTCCTTTGACCGGTGACATTTCGGAAGTGGACAGGTAATTACTATTGATCCCAGGGCTGCTAGCCACCCTGAAAATGAAGAGAAAGGAAGTAGCTGAATTCAAGATCATTAGAAAATGAGCTCCTCAAAGTTAGGACAGTCATCTATCCAATCATTCAGGAATGCTTTAAAAATTCGGAAATGTGAGAATTTGACTTCTCTGTGCAGAAAACAGCACAAAGCTCCCCTAAAAGTTTTTCTTCCTCACATAATTATGCTTTAAATTGTTAATAGCTATAATTATGGAAGATGGCATTGTTGTGCTTGTAATTTTTCCTATTCCCCTTGGTATTTATTGATGATAAATGGCTTTATTAAAAAATAATGATAATTACCTTGTTTGGTTGTATATCAATATAGTTTCAGTTTTTCTTTATTACCACTTATGGAATTTTATGGATTGCCAACATTTAGTTCTTTTATTGGTTTATATTCTCTTGATGGTATAAAAAGGGAGGGGAGAATTAACAGTAATTTTATTCCTTCATTTTCTGTCCCCCCCCCCCCAGCTGCCCCCAACTCTGTTAAAAAAGCAATCTGGTGCACTGCTCACATGTGGCTACAGGAAGTTATAATTTTCACTGCTGTGTAATTCTAACAATTAGTTCCATACCCTAAAATTCTCCTTTATGGGCCAGTGCCTGACCAAGTAGTAGGAGGTGGAAGGCTCTACCCCACATTCTGCTTCACAGAATCAGAATCTATAGCTTAAAACTAAGACCCATCTGCTGGGAGCAAGGTTTAAGATCTACTAAATTAATTATGAGAAAATCATTTAGGCAAATAGCTGATGTGGTGTTCTCAGAATAAAACTCCAATTGGTTTACTTGCTATCCTCAAAAGCCATTGGAGCAAAAAGCTACCTTCCCCACAGAAGTTATCACAGCTCTTAGATAGGAAAGTTCTCCTTGGGCCTCATTAGAGATTCCTCTGGAGACTCTCAGTCCTTGACATGCTAAAAAGTCTACACATCCCTTTGTTTATTAATGATCCTCCACTGGGGAATAGCCCAGTTCATATTCTCTGCAAAACATAAACCAAATCAAATCAATGACCCAAATGTAAGCAGTCCAAGGTTCTTTGCAAACAGCACATGTGGCAGTGTTTTCATAAGAAAGTGACGTCTGAATCTTTAGTACCAAGAACTGCATGAGCCTTTGTGGTACTTGATGCTTAAATCAGACTACGTTAGGAAGGAGAGGGGTCCAAGAAAAAGGATACCCCATTTGCAATCAGACTCCATCTGTCCAACTTCAGGCCACCTCTCCTTCCTGCAAAAGTGCTTTCAGCAACACCTGCAACTCAGAATTGTTACAAAATTAAATGAGCTAAACATCTGGCACATACTTATTGTTTAATAAGTATTAGCTCTATACAGACTAGTCCAGTGGTTCTCACCTGGCTATTTTGCCCCCCGCCCCGGGAAATAATCAGAACTATCTAGTGACATTTTTTGTGATAACTTGGGAAGGATCAGGTTACTAGCACCTACTGGGTAGAAACCAGAGATGCTGCCAAATAGCCTACAATGCACAGGACAGCACCCACAGTAGGTCTCCTTAAATGAGCAAAGGTTTACTATGAAAATATAACATACAAAGCTCCATGCTAGGTACATCCTTAGCCATGCCATAGATTTGGCTGCCTGCTGCCATTTTCCCAAAGCAACTCCAATCCTCAAACATTGTCCGACCCTATGAACATCAAGTCTTCACTTCCCCTTTCTTCTCTATGCTGCTCTCAGCGGCCCTGAAGTCAGACATGCTGTGTGTCAGAGCAAAGACCTGTATTAATCAACCATTCCAAATATAGCAACAGCAGTTTGAAAATCAAAGAATGGGCCTTGGGGACATCAATATTTGCATGTTCATAATAAATACTTAACTACACATCTGTGCAATGTTCAATATAGTTGAGGAAGAAAAAGAACATTTATGTTGATTTTTGTCAACTTCTACAACTCAAGCATCTGATGTGCTAAGGAAATGTAAAACAGTGTTTGTAAAGATGATTTTAACTATATCTATCTATATATATATAATATGCACTTATGAAATGGAGACACACTTGATTTACTCTGAGGTTTTGCTAACCATCAATTAGCCTATAGCTGCCCCTGGGGTCAGTGGAATAATTTTCCAATCTGCACTAAATACCCTCTGCTTTCCTATCTGATGCTCACCCACAACTCATATTGACCCTGGCTTTAATAATCAAGACTCAATTTCGTATTTTGATTCTTCTGTACAAGTATTTTGAACTTCTGTACAAGTATTATTTATGTACAGAAGTCCCGGGTTATCTTCTATTGTTGGTTTACAACTTTCCAGGCTCTGATGTATATGTTTTGCCACAGAACCTCTGTAGAGGCAGATCACAGTTCCCCATTTGACAGGGATAAAAATAGAGGCCTAGAGAGGGTAAGTAACTTAGCCAAAGTCACACAACTTGGAAGGGTCACAGATAGTGTTGACACCCTGTGTCTTGATCCCAAGTCCATGCTCTTTACCTCTACACTATAGTATGAAGAAGCAGACCCTCATATGGTGAGTGCTCACTGTGAAGGTATAAGTGGTGGGCATACTCTTAGACCCAGCAAATTTACCTATCTACCTATCTAAGAAACGACCAAGCATAAACAGCAGCTCATGTGCAGGAACAGATCTTAAAATGATGTTACTACTGCATAACATGAAAAGGAGAAAAGAGTAAATGACCTAAATGGAGAAAGTAGACCATGCTGTTGACTAGGAATTCCAAATAAGTAAGGTAAATGTGGCACAGGGCTCCTTGCCTACTCACCTAGCCTCTCCTCCCTTCATCTTTAGTTTTAAGTTCCTGATTTTACTCTCATTGGTAATGTATTGTGCTAAAAGATTGCACTCCCAGACTGGCTTGCAGCCAGGGATAGTTGTGTCCTGTCAGTGTTTAACAACTATCTCACTCTGATACCACTTTCTGTGATGTCAATTTTCCCATATGGTCAATTTCAAGCTACCAAGTGGAAGTCAACTGGTTCACAAAAATCCTGAGAATGTAACAGTTGGTTCTTCCAACCAAGGATGAGCCAACTTCAGCACATGACTGGCTAGGGGTGAGAAATAAGATGTAAACTAATGTGTCCCTACTTGAAAGTTGTACAAAACAACAAGCATGTGCTTTTTTCTTCTCCCCCTATTTCTTCTTCCTACTTAGAATTTGGGTGATAATACTAGATTGCCGACAGCTTCTTTGAGCCATGAGGCAACACAGAAAATGAGGGTGGTACAGAAAAATAGAGAGTATAGAAAAGAAGGAGACAACTTGTTCCTCATGAAGCTAATACAGGACCTTTGGTCTGCCTGCCATGAGGCTTCTTTCATTGGAAAGAAAATAAAACTCCTATTTTAAGCAACTTGTTTTTGTTTTCTTTCACATGCTATAGAACTAATACAGAGATGTTCAGAGTTTACTTTCACATCTCTTTACTTGTATCTTTAATAATGACAATGTTTTATCCCAGTATTATTTGCAAGTAAAAAATATTTAAGTTGTTGGGCCCTTAAGAAATTTTTCCAAGTTGTCAATTTGTACACCGGCACCCACTGATCACAGAAGAGGAAAAAGGAGACCCAGGGAAATCACAGGTCTGACATACAAATCAACAATGTGGGGCTGTCCTGAAGTAAAGAGAAAGACTGGAATCCTGCCAAGTTCACAAATTGCCAAAAAGATTTCTGGCCAAATAAGATTCAGATGCCTCCTAAGATAAACTTTGGGTGAAGGACACAAATGGTGATAGTCAAAAGCACAAGATGTACTGCCAGGTAGATGTCTCCAATCCAGGAAAACACCCCTGGATGCTGCCCAATGGAGAGGGAAGGCAGCAAGACTCCAAGCACTGGACTCCATCTCAAGGAGATGGAGTCTTGCTTCTCCCACAGCAGAAGATCCGTGATTAAAGTGTCCCAGCGAAGGGAACCCTAGAGACTCTAACAAAGCAGAAAGCAGAATCCTAAAACAACAAGCATGAAATATAATAAGAAAATACGGAAGACACTGGAGTGTCTGGATCCAAAGGTACTATCAGGGAGGGCTCAAAAAACAATCCAGTGGTTAACAATGCCCTTGGGAAAAGCACAGAACAAATCTAATGGGGGCTTCATGGCGATATTCCCCAATGACCACAAGGATTACATCACCGATAAGAACATTTGCAAAATCAATCGCTGTGCAATTCTTCTGCCTTGCCTTACACAAAATAACTGCCAAGTTCATTTAGGATGCATCTTTGTAGACCATGTTAAGTCACCATGTAGGTGATATGTGCCCAAGCATAGAGTGTGTGCTGTGGGAGAGCCACTAAGTACCTGTACCTACTAGAAAAATAAGTTGCTCACAGGTAAAAATATCTAGAGAATAACCATCTATATTCAAAAATTGGCTGTTTATTCAAACCTTAATGGCTAAGAATTCAGAGAACAAAAGCACTGATGAATGGAAAATCATCACAGAGAACATAGGTCAGGAAGGTATGGGTCTTCAGCCAGACCCTGAATGACTGATATCATTTGAGCCAGAAAAAAAAATTAGAAGAAATGTATTCCATATGAGTGAATGGTAAATAACAGGTGCTAGGTAAATATATTTCCAATGAACGATAGAATCAGTAAAAAGTAGGACACTAGGGAAGAGGAAAGAGTAATACTGGATAATAACATTGAAGAGGACATGGTTCATTTGTTTACTCATAAAGCACACAAGCATTGAATGTCTACCATTTAAGCACCAGGCACTTGTTCTAGAACTTCAAATACTAAACTCAAGTGCATTTAGACAATAAGGAATCCCTGGAGGCTAAGAAGTAGACTCCTCCTACTTGTTGGAACTGATGAAAATCCACATTTCCATACTGTCAAGAATGAGATGTTATGAAGAAAAGCTGCTCAGATTTTTCTCAACCTAACAGCTCACAAGTGAAAAAAAAAAAAAAGTAAAAACCAATCCAGGAATAATGAGGCTACCTGTTAGGCTAAGAGAGCTCTTCTTCCAGCCTTTCACACTCACTGAATTTGAGTGCACTCTGTGCCTTATAGTGCCCCAACATGCCCAACATCTGGTGATCCTTGAGTATAGCATGGGCTCAGTGTATCTATATTCAGGGATCCTGCATATTGCTCGCAAGGGCCCAAGTGGGTCAGAGCTAGGGTTGGTCAGTTACCCAAAGCCCCAGATAATCACAACCTAAAACTATGTGTATGGCATGTTTCCCTAAGAGGTGGTGGCAGGTTTTTCTTAATATTTGATGAAACGAGGGCAGGGGTCAGAGGTACTTATGGACAGAAACACATAATGGATATTGGTATTTAAAACAGATAGCAGCATTGGCTTTCAGTAAATGTTTCACATCCAAAGAAGAAGGCTAAATATCTAGGTTTGATAGACTGCTATAAATGAAACATTAGAAAGGCTCTTAAACACCTGGTTTCAGATCTTCAGTACAGGAAATTAATCTTGAACAGAATACCACACCCAATATGGCTGGATTCTATCAAGTAACCAATTAGATGGTGTGGATTGTGCTCTGACTAATTAGGACAGAATCAGAAAGTCTAACAAGACAACTGCAACCGTTTTGCAGCCAGGAGCACTGCACGTGAGAGGAGAGGAGAATGTTTTCTAGAAATTTAGTGTATGTGTCATGTTCTTGGATGATATAAAAGCTTGTTTTACAAGGACATCCAAAAAACAGTAGTGACCATGCTGAGAGTTAATGTAGCATTATTAAAAAGTCAAGACTCTTCTGATCTCAAATATCCATTCTTGACCCACCTGAGAATGGGGAGACCTTTCTTGCCTCCTGACTTTTCTTGCCATCCCTTGAGGATGCCCATAGAATTAGTGCTGGTGAAAATTTCTCTGGAATTGTCTTGTTGCAACTTCTCTCACTATGCAGAATGAGACCAAAAGCTCAAAAAATAATAAATTCAAGAAGACTGGAAAAGAGAAGGATACAAAGTACAAATACAACCTGAAAGAAAAAGTGTTTCTCTCCAAGACCAGAGATACGCAAAAGTCCAAGAACAGAAGGACTCTTCGAGCAATACCTGCTAATGTATTCTCGTGCAGACCCTACATGTTCATGCCACATGCTTGCTAGCAACATGTTAGGTGGATTTTACCCTCACAGGAAGCACATGTGTAACCAAGAAAAGCAGTGCTCCTTTAACCTTTGTGTTCAATACAGCAAGACTACCATATTTCTCAGCAAGTTATATATTTAATCAATGAATTTTTTAATTAAACCAAAAAATCCTCTTCTGTGTTGAGTTTTGTGCATAAAACTGTCTCATATTTTGCTCCTACAATGAAAAGATGGTGGGTCAGAGAAGGGTCACCTACCATTCACTCCAAAAGCACTTAATTATATCAATGTCTCTTGAATCACTCTGGTTCTAAACTCCTCCGAAAGGGAAGTTTCTCCAAGATGAGCCAAGTATGGTACTCCAGTATACCATTATCACAGATTCTTGTATCTAAATGATTCTTCCTTTAATCATTTGACCCACTTTCATTTTCAGTAATATCTACTTCTCTCAACGAACCAACCAACTCTGAATGAGTCATTCATTCAGTCATCACAGTTAACAGGTATATACAGGTACTCTTTTATAAGCTTTATTTTTCATATACTAATCAATCATGGTAACAACACATAGATAGGCACTGTTACTGTGCCCATTTTAGAGGGGAGGAGAATGAGACTTAAAGAGGCAATTTTACTATTTCATTTGCGGCAATTGAAAGACGCTGGGATCGAACAAACAATTTGGCTCCATCAGCCATATTTTTAATCCCAATACTGTATGGCATAAATTTTACTTATTTACTCCAAAACTGAGTAATATGAACTCAGGCATGTAATGAGGTGAGACAGAGAGCATTGTTAAGGAAAAAGTATCCTAGGTATACCTGGCCACATTTCCCTCCCATTTCTCCCACCTCATTCTCTATTCTAAGTATCCTGCAATTAGGTGTTTCTTCTTCCCCCAACCTGAAACATATTTTGATATAAAAAATGGCTGTACCAAGTCCCAGCAAGCAGAAGAGTGACCAAAAATGCAATTTACTTTAGCCATGTGCTTGTGACCTTGATAATGACATCTTATCCAATGTTCTAAGTTTTGAGCATTTTGCTTGAGAAGAGATTAATATCCACTGAGTACATCCTCACTATGTGCCAAGTAATATGCTCGGTACTTTCACCTACCTAGCTGTCTTTAATACCAAAAGCAAACCCCCAAAATAAGTAATGGAACCTTATTTTTAAGGACACAGTTAGATTCGGAAAAGGTAAGCATCACGACCAAGGAGACTCACCTCGGAGTCATGGCAAGTGGAATTAAAAGAACCTGATGTGAGGCTGAGGCTACTTCTATGACAGCATGCTGGGTAGTAAATACAATATCTTTTAAAACCAGAAACCATTCTTAGATTTTTTTCCTCCCTCTGAGCAGTGAGTCTGTACAGACTTACTGGTTGTTAAATGCTACTGACTCTAGCTAATTCCCAAATTAACTAGATTCCATTCGGAGCTTGTAAAATGTGCTACACACTCAACTTCCGAATTTAGCACACAAGATGATGACCACAGCAGTAAGAATGGTGCAACTTTCTTGCTAGAACAATGCACGCCTAAAAGCCTCCTTTTAATTTCTACCTTTTTTATGAGGACTATGAGAATGAGGATACACCTAGGATACCGCATATTAATTTCAACATAGCTAATACCCAAAATGTCCCACCAATTTACTCTTCACTGACAATGTTAAAAGAAAATGATTTATGCAGATCAATCATCTCGCTCATCAAGTCCTACCCTGACAGCCAGCCTTCATCATTGCTATTTAAAAGGCACTGCTGACAGAAAAGACCGACTCTTTGATTAAGGGCCCTGTCTGGCTAACCTTTTATTTGAAGAATGATTGCCGCTGAGTGACAAATACTTTTCCATTCATTTCAAGGCAAAGATATTGACATTCAAATTCTTGATGGCTACACTGAGCAGATGCCACTGTTGGCAAGAGGCTTGAGAGCAACAGCAGGTACACCATGGCTTTGGGGGCGAGGGGAGCGAAAGAAAAAAACTAAAATGCACACACACACAGGTGCTGGCTAAAGGTTCTCAACAAGTGAGAGCTCCAGGTCTCTCAGCCAGGCCGTCTTTCCTCATAGTTATCAGAGAACATCTGTTTGCAGTTTCTCCCCAGTTCCTTTCTTAAAAGTGCCCTTGTGTTACCTTGACCCTACTTGCAAATGCACAGGCAGTGAAGACTAAGACTGAAAAGGAGCTCAGAGGCACACTGTTCCCCAGCCTAGGGGGAAACAAGTTCTCACTCTCCATCCTGAATCACAAGGTCCCAGAGGCCTCAAGCTAAACTTCCTGGCCTCACAGGACTTTAAGAGATGAAATATGTTAACCTATACGCTAAAGAAAAAGAAGAGAAAAAGATACAAGAATTAGAGATTAGCAGCAGGAACTGATAGAAACAAGAGTAGCTGCAAGGGACAGAATAGAACATTTTTTTTTAAATGGCAATTTTCCTAATCCATTTCAGGGGAATTTCTACCTTGGTCAGGATCCTATATTCATAATGTAAACATATCCTCACAGTAGGATGCTTTTGCTTGTTTTTATTACTTAAATATAAAATATCACTCAAAAAGGAAATGGGAAATTATGGATTTAAAAAAGCTATTTGTGAAAAGAGCCATCACAAAGCCTCAGGATTAATCATTTCTAGGAACAAAATGGAAATTCCTCAGCAGGTCATCAGTGATTCCTTTCAAATCTTGCCAAGGTGCATCATGTGGGTCTCATGTGCTTCATCAGGAAGAAGGTATCAAACAAATTGTAGATCTGATCAAATTCCCACAGTGGAAGAGGCAGGGGATAGTCAAGACAGATAGAACTTTCTCCCCCATCAGCCAGGGTCTAAAAGGCGACCCAGGCAATAGAGTGTAAGAAAGTGAGAGGGCTTTAGAGGGAGAGAAGGAGAAGGCTGGATTTGAATCCAATCTCTACTGTTTATTAGCTGAAAGATGTGGAGCAAATTCTTTTCCTCACCTAATTCTCTGCAATCCCATATGCAGAATGGGGGATCAGCAAAGTCTAGCTTGCAGTTACTTGAGGATATTAAATACATGTGTTAAATAAAGTCACTTTCCCTTAGCTATACTCTTTCCCCCTCTTTTGTCCTCCTCTTTTCTCATCTTTGCTCACTTGTCTGTGTGAGCATAGTCTACAAGAAGAAGGGGGAAAACACCAAATTTACCATTACAAGACTCAGCTCTTACTCCAACACAGCCACTCCCTATACATGTAACTGTGCGCGCTTTGGATGAGTTACAAATTGAACCTCAATTTCCTCAACTTTAAAAGAGAGCAGTGCTAATGGCCCTACTCCTTCACTGTGTTACAATGAGAACAAATAAGATAATGTTAAAGCACTTTATAAATATTAAATTGATACAAAAACGTTTTCTGTTACTGCTGCTGTTCTCCACAAGCTGAAGACTCCAACCCATTTTGATCTTTTTCCTTATTTATTTCTCCCACCTATATTTCTCATGGTGAATAGCACAATAACCAAATAATTAATCAATAATCATATTATCTCCATTCCTTGGAACTATTAGTAGCTGCTTCTCTACCTGTCTGGAAGAAGCACCTGGGAGAAATGATGTTTCTTCCGTAACAAAAATTTATTGGAAGTTATTGTAAGCCAGACATTGGAAGGAAGAGGGGAATAAAAAATGCAAAATTTAATCAAGTGGAGCAAACAAAGAAGTATTTTTAACATAGCTTCACCATATAAGTTAAGGACAAAGGATGCCCAAGAAGGAAAGTGTGACTCCCTAGGTCTTCAGAGGTGAACACACTCTACCAGGTGTAAAAGGAAGAAGTCATTCCGGGTGAAAGAATGCCAGGTGCAAAGGCAAGGAGGTGTAAGAGATATCAAGTGCTCTGGCAGGGGAAGGGAGATTTTGAGACACCATATAGGGGGAAGACATACTCTTGCAGACAATGGGGAATTTCAGTTTGCATCTGCTGTGATATGGTCCATGGTTTAAAATCATCACCTTGATGAAAGGCTGGACAAATAGTCACAAGGTTCCTACTTTGTGCCAGAAACTGGAGCCACAGAGATAATAGAGGTTATGCCAAACACTCCCTCTGGGAGGAGAGCTAGGTATTTTACTTGCTTCCAAGCAATACCTGAGTAGCTGCCCAACTTTGGGCAATGTGGCCCCTGACTCCAGCATCTGTGGTCTTGTATTTGGTCTTTTATGCCAAGTTTGCTGGTGTGGGTTCCTGCTTTTCTGCTTGACTCTACTGTTTTGTTTCTGTGGACTCTGGTGGTAACCATGGATCACTCATTTGTGTGTTCACAGCTCTGTTCCCTGGTTTCCTGCCTTTGCTGCCTGATCCCACTCTACCGATATCTTGTTTTGACCATCGGTGACCCTGTGAGCCACCTGACCATTCCTGGCATCATCTCTAAAAGTGGTGAGGCCTTATTCCAAGCCTCCACCCCTTACTCACTGTACATACTCCCAGAGTGAGTGTAGCAAGGATAAGGTCATGTTACGTGTTCACCAGATCTTATTTCACTCTCCTGGGTGCATAGGAAGACAAAATTTGACAGCCTCCCTGACAGTTAGTTTGAGTGCTGGTCAACATAAAAGGAATGGAAGCCATCCCAGACCTGGCCTTATACATATACAGATGCAGACCTTCTATTATTTTCCTAAACCACTCTACCAATGACCACAGACAGTGACTTAAAACAGCAGAATTCATTCTCTCACTTTAATGGAGAACAGAATCCAAAAGTACTAGGGAAGAATTCTTCCTTGCCTCTGGTAACTCTTGACATTCCTTGGCTTTGTGTGGCAATATCACTCCAAATTCTGCCTGTGTCTTCACAAGATCTTCTTCACCTGTGGGTCTACATCTAAATACCCCTCTCCTTTCTCTTGCGAAGATAACAGTTTTTGGATTTAGGGCTCACTTTAAACACAATATTAATTAGGACTCCTCTCAAGATCCTTAAGTAATGGTCCCTGGAAAGACCCTATTACCTAAATGGGTCGAATTCTGAGATTTGGGGTAGACAGGAATTGAGGACTTCAACCAACAATACCTCCCATGCAAACTCGGAGGTCGAGTGATCCAAGTGGTACAGTAACCAGATGTCAGAGCCCCAACACCTGCCCTCACTAGGCATGGAAGGTAAGCAAAAAACTAAGCCTTATGGTGTTAAGCCACTGAGATTTCAGGGTTAATTTGTGACAACACCACTCCAAGCCTCATACCCTCACTCTGCAATACAAGTACTGCTTATGGGCCCAGGGCTACCATGTAGTGTTTTCATTTGGGTTCAATTTTTGCTCAAAAGCCCTTTTAGGCTGCTTTTGCTGAATGTCCCAGGAATTTCTCCCAGAGCTTTGCTTGGCCTGGATATGGCTATTGGAAGGTTCCCATTTTCCCTGGGTAGTATCATTAGGCTTTTACTGATAACATCACTATTTTCTTTACTGGTCTCAGGGAAGAGTGCAGTGGCCAGTGTGAGTTAGCTCTTGCTTTTACTGGGGTAAGTGAAAGGCAGAAAGGGGGTTGAATATGAATGCTTCCAAACTAAATTCATCAAAAAATGAACCAAGAAAAACAGTAGCTAGTGTCCCTTTCTTACAGAACTGGACAGAGCACAGACTTTAAAAGTCATGCTGATTTGGATTAAAATTTCCCAGCTCTGCTTTAAACTTCACTTTTTATCACAGAACCCTAGTTCTCTCATCTTTTTTAGAAAGGGAGGAAGGGATGGACACTACCTTTTCCACAGGGTGACTATGGGGATTAACTGATACTAAATACTTGTCTAGCTGAGCGCATTGATCCCAGTGGTTTGGGATAAATGTAAATGTCCTTTGTTCCTACAGACAGACCAAGTTATTCCCACTAGGAAATTCTTCCCTTTGGGTGCCAGGTGATAGCTAAGTTGGTATGAAACCATGCTTTTCAGCATTAGTTTCAAAAACCCTCAAGCATGTTCTGCTTTTTGTCTAGTTCATCTTTTTAGATACTATGCATCTGCTGCCTGGAAATGTCTTACTAAACAGTGAACATTCTGATTCATCTCTAACCATCTGAGTTTGGCCTTTAAACACGTCATTAGAGTTCATTTTGAGCCTCCGATTAGACTGAAAGCTCTCCAAAGGCAGGAACTGTGTCAAACCTCACTTCTGGAAACCCCACAGCAGTCAGCACAATGCCAAACTGACCACAGCTGCCTGCCCTGTACTCCCTGTGATTGCTACAGAGAAAGTGACTAAGACAGGAGTTGGCCTCCCCAATAAGCATGTTCACAAACTAATGGACTGTTAACTGCCCAACCCACAGAGCACAGGGAAAACAGCAGAAGTTGAAACACTTAAAAAAGGATGAAAAGGAGGTAGGATTCATCTCTTCTCTGGGGATTTCATGGATCTCTCTATAAATAAATCAACTAATGGTCTGTTTATCACCTTGCTCTCAGCTGGATCAGCAAAATTTATACTTGTAGTTGTATCAAAGCATTATAATAAATTATATGCAAATTGGTTGCACAGTATATGCTATGTATGTTAACATATAAATTGACAATACATATTTAACATCTACTTTGCACTAGGCACTCTTTTATATGTTTTGCCTATATATTAACTCAGTTTGTCTTCAAAACTCCATAACATAGATGCTATTGTCATCATTGTCTAAAATAAGGAAAATGAAACCCAGAGAGATGCATTTTCCTCAAATCAAAAACAAGTAAGTAGCAAGGCCAGAAGTCAGATTCTGGCAGTGCTCTCAGTCACAAGAACACATTGCCTCTTAAAGTGGGAGAGGGAAGTTAGATGGGGTAAGCAGAAAGCTGAGCCCCCAACCAGGATGCTACCTGGCAGAGGGAACTAACATATTAAATGGAAAAGAGACAGCCCTTCAACACAAGAAGCAAGTTTTAGGGACAGGAGCTGATCTGGAAGCCATAGATACACAGGAACAACCCCATGTAAGACAAGATTGGTGACAACCCATCTTAATGGTAACAGGAGCAAGATGAAAGCAACCCTCTAAACAAATACATTTGGTCTGATATGGCACTAACCCATGATTAAGGTCCTAAATAGTAGCAGCATCTCAGGGCTCAGGAACACACAAGTCCAACAGATTGAGGACAAAGGATATAAAAGGGGCTGGTTCCAGAAAGCCTTGATGAGCCGTGGTGTCAACATCTTTAATGCACAAACTGCTAGCAGCAAGAGGGGGCCAGCTTTCCCACAAGCCTTGCAAAGCCCAACAACACATACCCTGTGCTTGTTTACCATTACTGAATAAATCATTTCAGTTTCCTCCAGCTTTGGCCCCGCTCCATCATAAACAGAGAATAAACCGGGGCTCCCCACTCGAGGTTGTCATCAAAACAGAGACGGCAATGGCGTTTTCTCACAGGCGCTGGCCCTCGGAGGCAATGTCCCCTCCTCCCTCCTTAACCATATTGGAATGAGCAATATCTGACGGTTGATTCTTTCATCTCTGCAGCTTTGAAAACCTCAAACGTCATATCAGATCTATAGCAAAAAGCAGGGTTGACAGCACGGCCATAATTAAAGACAATCATCAATAAGCTGCCATGTTAAACAATGCCACGTGATAGCTGCTCCAAAACCAACTGTTTACCTTTCAGGCATTTCTATGGAAAGGTTTAAACAGGTGCAGTTTGAATTGTTTTCATAAAGACAAACTTTTCTTCTAAGACAGAGTCTAATGTACAGCATGCTACTCCCCTGCTAATAGTGTCTAGTTGATTTACTCAGGGGAAATAATCTCTGGCAACTGATAAGAATATGAATCCCAAAATAGCCATCTCTGGTGACTGATAAGAATATCAAGCCCAAAATAGCACTGAAAATATTGCAGGAACATTGCCAAAGATGAATTGGGAAGCAACCCAAAAATTTCAATCTTAAGTCCTTTCTGGTCCGTGAACCTCAGTTTCCACAATTTAAAATAAGAAGGTTGCATTACAAACTTATGTGGGCCTAAGAATCCCTTCCCTTCCCCAATACAAGTACAATAAAACAGGAAAACTCAGGAGTGTTTTGGACTGGATCAGTGCCTCTCTTGCCCCACTATGTCTCCCAAAGTTTTCTAGAACTTATGAGAACCGCTGAACTGAATCATTTCTGTGAGTTCTTTCCAGAAGCAATATTCTCTGATTCTCAAGAAAATTTTTAAAAATGTATGAAACACTTATTCCATCTTTGATCCACAATGTTTTTCTCATCATTCAGCATTAAAATAACACTGAATGAATATGGTCCTGAGTAGATGAATGATAAGGAAGTTTTAAATAGCTGCTTCCCTTCTCCTATAGTAGTGTTAGCTATATCAATAACAAAGGGGGGAAAGCAACATTAAAACAAATTATAAGTCTCTGAGTTACAGGTGGGTATTCACAGCTGGCTCAGTGTCCCAGTTCAACAAGGTCTGAGGTGTACAGAAGGAATGTGCTCCCTCCTCTCCTCTTTCTGCCTTGGAATCTATGTCAGCTTCCTAGAGCCTGTACTTACCCTGTTTCCAGCTCTACCTGTATGCTGGAGCCCTCCAAAGTCTTCTAGAGTTCTTGAAAAGTGAGCCCACTCAAAGGCAATCAGGAACTCTGCTTTGAGAATGTCACAGGAATCAGGGTGGGAACAGCAGACTGTTTTGTGGTGCCACCAAGAGATCCCTTTGGAGCCACCCCAACATCCTTCAGTGAAATTTGAGGTTTCCCCATGTACAACGGCTACTTTTCACTCCATGTGTACAAATCATACATGGTGGGAGGGCCTGGACCAGGATCATACTGGTTGTTCTTTAAGGCTCCACATGAGAAACTATGACTCATGGTGACTGCAGGGGAATTCCCTAATACCTGAGGATGCAAGGCTATTAGAGTGAGAGTAAAGTATTGTCACTCATTTCTTGGCAGACTGTAGATATTAAAATTTAGAACAAGAAGAAAAATCTCTGGGCTTATACAGGGCAGACCAAAAGAATTGCAAATGCTAAATCTAACCTTTTTCTAAAAAACAAATATGGAGAAATGGAGAATCTTGGATTGGACAGACTTCATCTCCTTGCTAGCCTCCTCTGTGAGAGTTCTATAAATCTCCAAAGAAGAATTCCAAACCACAGAGCATCTCACTTCTGTGAAGGGGAAGCTGATGTCCAGCTATTGATAGATCCAAATGACTAGTGCAAAGCCAAATGAAGGTAGATAAAATTTCTAGACTGAGGCTGGGCAGTAAGGCCCTTCCCCACACTGACCTCACTCCTGAGAGCCTTGTCTCCTTCCACCTTAAAAAGCTTCATTTTCAAAACAATGACCCTTTATAGAGAGCTTTCATCCCAGGTTAAGTTCTAAAAAAAAAATCCAAGAGCTAATATGCCTGTGGTAGAGAAAGCTTTCCTCAAGAATCTGAGAAAACTGCCTTGGGTAGTTTGTATTTAGTGGTAACATGTTCTCCTTTTACTTGTCATATTGTCTTACTGTTTTCCGAACAAAATCAGATATAAATAAAGCAAAAAAAAAAGTGTCTCAGATAGGCTACCGATCACTAATTTTTTGCATTGAGAAACCCCACAGTTTTCCAAGCATGGTTATGTTATGATAATATGCTTTGTCATAAACGTACTATATCCTTCTGCTTGTCTATAAAACAGTCTGCTCCTCATCTTTCTAAACTTGGCCTGGATACAGAACTTTTAACTTAAAATATCTAACAATATGTCACATCCACCAGAAGATACATGACAGCTATTTCTAAGATACATAATATTATTAATTGTTTTTGAATGTAATTGAACTGTTATGAATCTAAAAAGTATAAAAATGACATTTAACCATCAACAGATTTTGAAACATTATATACACAAAAGAAGAAACACTAACAAGTCCAACAGTACTTATAACTTCAAAATTATACCCTTTGAAGCCAAAGTGACATTAAGAGAAACAGAAAGAATGTAAGAACTTAAAAATAAAATTGTAACACTTGAAAATATTAAACTTACTTTCTGATAAAAATTAAGTGTGAGCTAAATTATTTTTTATGTTCAGGCAGCTGTCAAACAATATGCCATCTCCTTAAACTATTTAAAGAGTTATGGCTGCAGAGCGTGGAGTGCCTCTGCAAGATACAAACAAAGCTGAGTGGAAAAGCAAGCAGGTTCACTTCAATGCTCTGATTCACTTAGCAAGCACCTACTATGAGATCAAACTATATTATATATTGTGGAAGATTTACAAAGCTGATACAATCTAAGTCTTGATAAGATATATTAAAACAGAAAAGGAAAACAAAATGGAGTCATCTGAGCCTGGGTAAAACCAGAACAGAGTTGGAAGATTGCTGAAGGTGGACCCCAGGGGTTCAAGCACCCCCAGCATGCTCAGGATGCCCACACACACATCACCTCCAGCAAGAAACTATAACAAAACCAGCGTGCCCCACACTACCTGAGATCTTCACTCAACCAATCACTGTGTGACTAACTCCACTTAATTTCCATATCTTTGGACCTTTGTATATACAAGCCCCACCCCATTTCTGGGTAACTCAAAAACTTGGTTCAAGGGCTGCTGGGATTTGTGTCTACAGAACTGCAAACCTAAAGTCCCAAATTAATACCTTTTCTTTGTTCTTGCTCGACCAGTATCCAGGTCCTTCCTCAATAGCCTTAAAGGAGGTTATAAACTTACTTTTACATTTTGAAATGACACAAAACTACCTTTGATTAAATACCCAAACGAAAATTCTGATATATAGAGTAGAGCAGGAAGAACTCAATGTGAGCCACGGTGGTTGGAGGATCCATGTCAGAGCTACAATTCTAGCTGTATTTTGAACACTGAGTCAGATTTAGAAAGATATAAAGGCCAGAGGGTATTTACAACAGAAGAGGTTTCCAATAATGGCCTACAAGTTGAGAAAATATAAGTTGTCAGGGGGAGGGTAAACTGAAAGGCAGGGCCCAGCCAAAGGCCTGGACCTCAGGTCACCCACATCTCAAAGGCTTGGAAAATATTCATTAGACCCCATGTCCCCAGCTGTTTCTCATGATCATTTTATAAGGACCCACCTGACTGGGAATTCTGGGGCTCCTAGCTTTCCCCTCTCATGAAGTGTGCTATGCTGGACACAAACAGGAGGAAACACACTGGGTTCATTTTCATACTAGTCAAAAACTTCCTTCCCCCAGGCTCCAAGGACTGTGCTCTTATTAAGAACGGATCAAATTAACCAGAACTGGAAGTGGTCACTATTTCAACCATTTAAGATATTACAGCCTTTCTGTTGCAGTCTCTGCACCAACCTGACCTCAGTGGTTCTCAGCCAGGGGACATTTAGCAATATCTGGAGGTATTATTGTTTTGTCACAAAGGAGAGGAGGATGTGTACTGGTACCTAGAGGGCACAGGCCAGGGATCTTGCTAAATATCCCACAACACACAGAAATGTGCCCCCATGACAAAGAATTTTCCAAACCAAAATGTTAATCAAGTCAAGGTTGAGATGGAATGAATATAAACATTCATACCATTTTCTGAACAAATTTATTTTAAGAAAATGGAGAATTTTCCTATTTGACTCACACCCGCTGAATTCCAGAAGGCTTGTTCCCAACTCCAAGGTGGTTTCCAGGACAAAGCTGCCTGATCCATGTACCTCTGATAAAACCCCCACCCTCACTCCTACCCTGTAAGAGGAGTGCACAGAGGGAAAGGAGTTCCAGCTACAAAATCTGTCATCCTCTCAGGCAAATGATAGACTCACAGTGAAACCCAACTAGAAAAGAGAGGATTTGGAAAGTCCAAACATGTTGCCCTTACAAAGCTAGACATACCATGTCTTTAAATTTTAATAGGGTGGAAACTCAGTATCTAAAAACTTGGTAGTTGAGTATTTCATATTTTCAGTTTGCAAAGGAACAAAAGTTATCATAACGAAGAGATTCATTAATGAAATAACCATTCACAAAACTGGCTCCCACTCAAACATGCCTTTGAAGCAGCATCCCTCTCTGACACTAACATGCCCAGTTTAAGCCTATCTGATTGCAAAATGCTATATAATCCCCCAATGCGATCAACTGCAAGATGAAACAGAAACTTTAGCCAAAGATGAGGGGTTTCATAACTCAACCAAAGTGATGTTAGAAAAAATGTTCTAATTACACTCAAAAGTGACTGCTTTTGCATCCCTAGACCCATTGAAACAAAAGAATATGAAGAGGATAGTAAATCATGAGACTGACTTAAATATTAAAGAGGCTTTTCTAGACTAGATGAAACCCTAATTTTGCAATGATAACTTTATAATTGTACAATAAAAACAAACACAAAGATATATGGCACCAGCATGTAATTTCATCAGGAAAAATATATAGGAAAAACTGAATAGTTGAATTTTGTTGGTTCTAAATACTAGACCACAGATACAATTACAACTGACAATGTTTTGAAATATGAAATTAATTTTGAGTTTCAGCCCCCAAGTTTAAACCCCAATTTTTTCCCCATATTTACTATTACATTTTGCTTTCCATTTAAGTTGATTCACCTTAGGTGATCCTTCTCCTTACTAATTTCATATCATTAACCTCCTCCTGAGGCTCCTGACTACCTCAAACAAAAGCAGAACTATTGTGAGATGAGCCAAATACCTTTCCCAGTTCTACCTCCTGCCAAACTTGCCTTTCCAACACCTGGTGATATGTCATAGAAGTTCCAAACAGCCTCACCCACCTCTGACAACCACAACTGACTTCCAAAAAGTACAGAGCAGAAAATTCAAAATAGGGAAAAAAGATCCTCCGAAGTCCATACACAAATCCTAACACTCACAGAATAAAATTTCAACTCCAAACCAGAGCCCACCAGACTCTAGGCAATCAGGCCCATGTCTTTCCCCTTCAACTTCCATCTACAACCTCTTTCAGCCTCTTTACCCATTTTAACCAGCCACATAGATGTCTCTGGATTCGAAATCTGCAAGATCTTTTCACACCTTATAGCTTTATGTATTCTGCTCCATCTATCTAGAATGTTCTTCTCCAGTTCTTTATGTTCTGATCCATAAATCTCAGCATACATCCCCCTCAACTACTTATAATGATTAACCCAAAATAAATACATGTATTTTTTAGTCAAGTATAGAAAATAGAAATTCTTCACAAAGTGGAATTATGGCTATCACAGATGTCTTTTTCTTATCAGCCTGCATCAATACTCTACATAGTAGGTGTTGAAAAAAATTGATAAATGGATGAATAAATGAATGGGTGGGTAGAAGGATAGGTAGATGGATGGATGTTCATTTGCGTGGGAGAGTCAGTCTATATCTGTAGTCAATAGCCATTATTCCCTAAGGCCATTTTCCAAGCAATTGTTTCTCTCTCTTGGATCATTTGAGATTGAATCAGTGAATCCAAAGCTAGGCAGGATAGAGCCTGATTAAGGTCACTGCACCAACCCCAAGGGATGGTTCCCTATCATCCATTTTCTCATGCTTTGTGTCAAATCATGCTCCCACCCCTCCAGTGGCAAGGCTTCTCTTACCTCCCCATGGACATGTCTACACACTCTTCCCATTATGAAATTTGTCCTGACTTTCCCAGCTTAAATTCCTCTCTGCTTAACTTCATACCATTACTCACAGCTATCTCCCTCTGGACTATAGCAAATGACAACTGCGTGGAACTCACTTTCTCCTTCTGGAGGGCTTCCCACGACTTCCCAATCCCATGCCCTACTCCTTGATGAAATAGTATGGCATGATGCCCATGCAAGAAGTATACACAAATGTTCTGAATCAAAACTCAGTCACCACCAGCCTCACTACACCCACCCATCTCCCTTGTTCATCCTTTATACCTCTCCCTTCCTCTCCTCCCCCAGCCACCATAAGGCCAATCTGGTTATATTTTCCCACTAAGCAATTCTTTCAAAATATAGTCCCATACTTGAATGTAAACAGCAAGTTTCTGGAAGACTACACAAGACATTATTAGCAACAGTGGCTTCTGGGGAAGGGAAGGTTATGGGTGAGAAGACATTTTTTTTTGCTAGAACCTTTTTTTGTGCCTTTTTTTTTTTAACTATCTTCACATACAACTACTTTTTAAATTATGATAAGATACATATAGCAGAATTTACTCTTAACCATGGTTAACTGTACAGTTCTGGTATTAAGTACATTCACATTACTGTGCAACCACCACCACCAGATGGACAACTTTTCCCACTGAAGTTTTTTTTAATTAAATGTTTAAAAGTGAAGTTCTTGACCAAGTAGCTACAGAAGACAAAGGCTAGGACAGGAATGAGGAAGTTACACCTAGCGTGAGCAATCAAAGATATATCAACAAAGCTTAGTCATTTCTGATAGATTGAAATTTTTAAAATACAGGGTGACAGATAATCTATAAATATATGTGGAGAAAAGGAATTAAATACAAAAAAATTAAATTATGACCTTCCACCGCCCCACATACGTATAATACTGATGAACCAAAATAAGTATGTATGTTTTCAGTGAAATATAGAGAACAGACATCTTAACAAAACAGAATTATGGCTATCACAACAGTTTGTGAAAAAAATCATTAGCTTTATTACTCCAAAAGTAGTCTGAATAGGAGTTTTCCAGCTGTTAAATCTGATCATCAGAACACTGTCAATTTTCTCTGCCACATAGTCTTATTTTGCAGTGGGGAACTTGTTATTAAGAGATTCTCACTTCTTAATAATTCTCAGATTTGGAAGGTTTTTCTTGTAACTAACAATCCAAGTGTGGTCTCATACTTAGTTCCTTTTATGTAATTTTATAATGTGCTGGAAGTAGCAAAGAGAGCCACGTATGAGGATGGTGACATGTGTGTCTCTAGTAGCTGGACTCAAAGTTAAATTTCCCCAATCTGACAGCATGGGGGCCGAAACAAACCTCTGACTGCAATTTCTGCAATCAAAACACTACCTCAAATCCCACATGTTTCATAGGACATGCATGCTTTGCCCATGCCTGATGGGATCCAGCTTCCAGAGTCTGAATTCTCCTTGCAGTAAGTATGCTTTCAACACTGATAACTTAGTTCTGAATTGCAGGCACTCTCTGACTCAAGAAAGTCTAAATATCTGGAAAAGTGGGTTTTTAAGAGATCAGTTGTGTTTAGTAATTAAAAAAAAAAAAACCCTAAAGTATTTTTTAACTTGCAACTCACAAAGATCCTTGTATATTTATTCCAGTCCTCTCTCTGTCACTGTCTCCCTCCTTCCCACACACAGTCACATTGTACTATCACACAGTTCACAGTTGCTTTACATACTGTGGAAGCCCAAAATGTCCCACTGTTATCAACCGAGCACTCTGACATGTCCTTTTCCAGGTTGAGCAAGGTTAATTTAATATAACAGAAGCCGGGACTGAGGGACCACAGTTAGAAATCAGGAACAAAGGAGAAAAATATCTATGTGTCTGACTAGCTTGAGACTTTGGAAACAGTATGTGAATGGAAATGAAAAATAATGGTGTGACATAAGGAATAAAATGCTAGACTAAGATCTGGGAAAGGTACATTCAAATTCCAACTTCAGTATTTTCTAGCTGTGTATCTTTTAAATTAAGCTGCAACTAGATAGTTACCTATAAAATGAGGTGATTCTTACTCATTTGATATGCAAGGCTCTTATGAAAATAAAGATAATGCACAACAGAGAAATTATTAAGGGTATTTGTACAGTAATTTATTCCTTTTTCTGTCCTGTAGAGGACCACACCTATAAAGTCCATCCATAGGGGAAATGGGCTACCCAATAAAGAACCAAAATCAGCCTCTGGGGTTTGTGAGATGCCAGCACCAGGGTCATTGATGCTGTGTTAGATTGCAGCTGCAACAAACTACCACAAATTTAGTGACTTAAAAGCACAGAAATGTATTTTCCCACAGTTCCAGAGGGTAAAGTTGTAAAGTCAGCATTGCTAGGTCACAATCAAGATGTCAGCCAAGAATCTGGTCCTTGCCTCTTTCAGCTCCTGATACAATCCTTGGCTGTGTGTGCATCACTCCATTCTCCAAGGCCAGCCTCTCTACATCTATTATGTCTTCACTGTAAATGTGGTGAGTATTGCCTCATTTGCCTCTTCCACTGTGTGAGGGTCCTCCCTAACTCCCTCATAAGGATATATGTTATTAAATTGTGGACCAACCCAAACCATCCAGGATCATTCCCCCCCCCCACCATGTCAAGGACAATAATATAATCACATATGCAAAGGCCCTGCCATATAGTTAACATTTTGCAGGATCCAGGGATTAGGACCTTATATCATCAGGGGAACCATTTTTAAATCTGCCATTGGTACCAAAGACGCAAAGTACAAACATATCAGTCAAAAAGCTATTCAAAAAACTTTCAAAAACTCAAATCACACCTTGAAGTAGAACTCACATTAAGTTTTTGGCCTACTTTTCACTGGGTTATGAATGAATGATACCAGTCTTCCTGGCAGCACTATAACAGCCATTAAATGGTCATGAAGGTGAGCCTCTGAGAGGCAGACCAGAGCCGTGCACAGGCAGGAGAAAGTCATCTGAATCCCAGGGAGGGGCTTGGAAGGATGAAGCAGAAAAGCTCTTCTCCCATTTTCCACCTAAGCCTGGAGTCATTCTTTGCACCAACCACAAGGAAATTGACAAGTTCTGTTCACCAAACGTCATCCTGCTAGTTCATTCTTCCACGCCTCTCAACCAATGCTAATGAAGCTGTACTAACGGATAAGTCAATTTACTTACTTAAGCTGTACTTAACAGTTAAGTCAATTTAATGCAGCAAATGTCTATAAAGGACCTACTATGTGTCAGATATCCTGGTGAACATGACAAGACCTAGTCCTGCACAAAACTCTCTCAGTAAAAGTTGGTAATGTTTCCAAGAAACTGGCCCATATCCTCTGAGGTAGACACTCAGCCCTCCAAACTATCTATCCTGCTAAATATTGGTGCAGAAGCCCAAGGCACTCAGACAAACCCCATACTTGAAGGGGGGAACATCTGTCAGGCCAGGTCAAGTACTGGGGCCACCATGCTCCACTCCCTCCTCACCTTGTCAACCTCACATAACAGATTCTGAGAACTCCTCCTGTCTATCCGATTACACACTCCACGCTTCCCACAGGAGGGCTACATGATGAAGTGGCATTCAATCTTCTCTGCTGGGTGATGTCAGAATCAGCAGTATCACCACACAGAGTGGGCACCCCAGTGGCTGGAGGGGGAGCATTTCTGAGCAAGTGAAGAATGGGCAGGCAGAGGGAGAAGAGGAGAGAAGAAGACGGCTCCTTTTCATTCTGCACGTGAGTGTCTCTGAGTCCCATAAATTCCTCTGCCCTGTATATTTCACTCAGCTGTCTAAATGAGGTTTGCTCATATAGCCACCACTGTGCAGAATCAATCATGCCCTTCTGCACAGAATGTTAATTGTGTGCCTCTCAAAAAAAAGGGGGAGAAAGGAAAAGAAAAATGGAAGCATACTGCAGAGGCCTTAGAAAAAACTCAAAACCATTTTTGGGGGGATTTACAATACTTTTTTTAAATTGCCATGTGAAGTAAATAATCACAAACCCAGGCATGATCCAGCTGCAATCCAGGTGCCGTTTTCAAGGCTGAGGAGAGAAATATTAAGAAACCTCTTCGCACTTCCATCAATTGTTCCACTGAACACTTCCAGAGTCAGCTGCTGGGCTGCCCAAATCAAGCAGCTCTGAGCACTCCCAGCAATGGGTGTCCTCGGTTAACTCCACACAAAACAGCCACTCGAATTAACCTGAGCTGCGGAGCTCCCTTTGTATCCAGCAGAGGTTGACTCATCTCAGAGGTAGGAAAGAAAAGGAAAAACAACTAACCACTCCTCTTCCCTGTCCTTAAACCCAAATGCAGTAAACACGTAAGACTGGCTACTAAAAACATAAAATTAAGTGGCGGAGTGACAGCTGAAAGAAGTCTTTATCGAGTCACCATCAAAGTGTCTGAGCCACAATAGTCATGTTTGCTTCAGGTAATCTTAATTTTTTTATTCTACAGAGGTCGTGTTATTAAACTACAGATCATGAGCTCATGTGCTTACAGGCAGAGATGCTTAAACACACACACACACCTACCCATGCACAAACACAGCTCTCTGCAGGGAGGGCAAAGAGCTGACTCCACAGTCAGAGCCTTCAAGGATCCCATTGTTTTCCTAAAGGATCGGAGGGACACTCTGACAACCGCACTGCCTTCCACCACCAATTTTGGGAACATGTGAAAAATACGGTATGCTGCTTGCTGGTATGTGGTCCGAAATGACTCATAAATCTTCCTTTATCTCCTTCGTGGTGTTAGCAGAAAAGGATGAGTTGCTTTTTTCCATCTCATTCTCCCGTCTATCTGTCTGTTAGCCGTGCCCTTGAGCAAAGATTACTGATGCCCTGCCTTTGATATATGACACATCACCCACAGCAGCTTTTCATCAAGTGAATTAACCTGGAAAAATGCAAACCCACCTGCCAGTTGCTTCCAAACTTTGCACAATTCCTTTGTGTACTTCCTCTCTAACATGCATCAGGCAGGAAGGCAGCAAGGGCAAGCTAAAGAAATAGAGAAAATTAAGGGAATCTAAACTGGGGGATCTGTGGAATAGCTCACCCGCTGGAAAAGGCTGCTTTTGCATAAAGACTTTCAGAAGGGGTTTAAATGAAAAACCCCAACTAAGCCACAGTTTTGAATGCTTTGTACCTGAGCTGCAAAGTGCCATTTTCCTCCAGTCATTTGCTCTGTGTGGCTGGAATAATGACAAGCGCCTTGGCAGCCGTTGATGACATGGTTACAGAAACTATTTGGTGATTTCCAATCAATAATCTAGCTGGGCTGGGGAGGAGCCTGGAGCAGGAAGGAGGAAGACAGGATAAAGAGAGGTTAAGACAGAGAGGAGGGAAAACTGAAGAAGAGAAGGAAAACAAGCATGAAATGAATCTGGATTCTTCTGTCAGCTCCTCCTACAACTGGGACTCTGCAACCAGATTCATTGACAATCAGTTCCTGAGGCCTCCTGATTATCATGGAAGAGTAAACAAAGACAGCACGATTGATACCTTGAAGGAACTCTTAGTCTAAATGCTGAAACACAAGACACTTCGGAAAGCATCCATTGGCACCCCTGCATTTTTTCAGGTAGAGAGAGCTGAGGTTCAGAGAGAGTCGCTGATATCTCCAAGGTCATACAGCGAAGCAAGGGAACAGGGCTGGAAATCAAGCAGCTCAACCCTAAGTCTCCACCCAACATGATACACAGGCGTAGGTCCCAAGGGCCCAGCCCACTCCCCCACATCCCTAAGAAAAACATTTATACTGACTGAAATTGGATAGAACTCGTTGCACAGTGGAATAAAAAAAGATTCTAATCAGGAACAAAGCTAGACTCTGTCTTTCGTTTACTCAAGTAGTAAAGTGTTTTCCTAGCTCTCATCCTTGATGCTGATAATAAAGCAGTTATTCTTTTCAAGGTGACACCTGTGTGTGACTACTTGAAGGCTTATGATGAGAGAGCTCTTCCTGTAACATATCCCTTTTTAAAAAAGCTAAAATTCAAAGAACCCAAACTATCAATCATAATTTCTTGCCCATACTCTAATTTTAAGGGAAAGTTGTAAGGATCAGGTTTTTTTTTTTTTTTTTAAGGGCATAATTAAATATCTTTCTCAGCGCTGCCATGGGCTCAGCACACAGGCAGCCCAATCTTCTACTCATACATTTATATTTCTGGTGAACATGAACAGACTTTCTGAAATGCCTCTGAAATCTTTTATTGTCAAGGAAGGATTAAATTTTATTATCCACTATACTTCCTAAGGAAACAAAGGACATTACTGGATTTCAGAAAGACTTTTCACAAATACAACTGGAAATGAAAGTACTTGGTGTCTTGTAGGCATCGGTTAGTCAGAAAATTATTCACTACACCCTGTTTCTGAACATTCTGGTGAAATATGAAACTAGAAATGAGAAAGGAATAATGTATGCACACCCATTGGCTGATTAAAATAAAGTAGACCTCAATTCCTTTAAGGACTCAGTTTCTTTCCTGTGGGAAGATATGAAACCTCATTTCCTTACAATCAAACTAACATTTGCCCCTAAGATGGTGCCTCTCCAGTAAACACAGAGGCAGAAAGTAGATGAACAGTTTGCACTGAATTTTCTGATAAATCTGATTATGGCTGAGACCATATGTAGTTATCAATAAAATATCATTTATTCAGGGTTTACTATGTGCTCAATATTCTAAAAACATTATCCATGAACCACGTAATGTCCCCAAAGTCCTATAAGGCAGATACTCCTACAAACCCTATTTTACAGATAAAATAAATGGTGGCTCAGATAAGTATCTTGTCAGACATTGCAGCTAGTAAGTGGAGGAGCCAAGATTCAAACTAGGCGATGCATTTTACAACATGAATGTGACACAGGTTTCTTATGGCACTGCCCACTCTAGTGCTTGGGCACTGCTTATCTTAACTGGTAGGAAAAATAGAACATGATTCTTAAACCTAGTCCATTGTCAAAAAATAGCAATGCCTAAGCCCACACGTTGTTACTGTGCCCTACTCCGCTAACACTCCAAGGGATACAATAGTGATCTCCTTCAAGAAGCTATGCCAAAAGCTCTGCGGGGTTAATTTTTATCTATTTTGGACTATATTCTCCTAACATACCTTCTTCTCAGACAGTCCTTCATTTTTTCATTGTGGTAAAATAAACATACCATAATATTTACTTTTGTAATCAATTTTAAATATAGAGTTCAGGGTCATTAAATATATTTACATTATGTAACTATCAGCACTATCCATTGTCAGGACTTTTTCATCATCCCAAACAAAAACTTTGTATTCATTAAACAATAACTCCCCATGCTCCCTCCTGGTAACCCTGTTCTTTCTGTCTTTAAATGCAACTTCTCTAGGTAACTCATAAGTGGAATCACACATTTGCCCTTTATGTCTGGCCTCTTTCACTCAGAATAATGTGCCCAAGGTTCACCCACATTGTAGTAAGTATCAACACTTCATTACTTTTTAAGGCTGAATAATATGCCATTGTATGGACATACCACACTGTACTTACCCATTCATTTGATGGATGTATGGGTTTTTTATACTTTTCAGCTACTGTGAATAATGCTGCCATGTACATGGATATATAAGTATCTGTTCATGTCCCTGTCTGCAATTATTCTGAGTATACACTTAGAAGTGCAATTGCTGGATCATATGGTAATTCTATTTTTAACATTTTGAGGGCCCCTCCTTCAATTTCCAAAAATTATTTGAACATTTCTAAATAAATCGTGTGTGGATATTTATGCAGACAAGAATCTTATCCTTAGGCATCACTGGATCCAGGGGCCTAGACAACAAGTTTCTCATTAAATTCTCAGCTGATACTTTTATAAATACATGAATGAATCAAATCAAATTCTAGTTCTCTGGGGGAAAGGTGCAAGAAATATATACCTGTGGAATCCCTCCTCCCCAAAGAGTTCAAAGTATGACTCAAGTCAACACAACTTTCAACTTTCCCATTCCCATTCCCTGCTTTTTCTCTATTGCAAGCACCTATACAAGTACATGAATGACTTGATGCCAGAGAACATCAAAACAATCCAAAGTCAAACATCAAAGGGGTGAAATCAGTAAAGCATTATCTATTTCACTGATGGAGCTGAGGTCTTTATCCACCACCCTCATCCTTCTATTATCTATTCCATCAATACAGAGGAGTGAGAAAACCAGAAAAGATACCTTTAAACTTTGCCCTTGCTGAGCATTCTATTATAAAATATGGGGATAAAGGCAGGGAAGGGTGGTGGTGGTGATGATGATGGAAGGCTTTGCTTTTGCCACTACTGGAATATCAATACCTCTTTTAGTTCATTAATTCATCAAGAAGGTATTTTTCAACACATTAAATTCAATTTCACAAAAGAATGAGCTGACGCAGTCAAATACACATGACCAAAATCCACAGTGGGCTTCCCCAGCTGCCCTTTGCAGTCATTCTCAATCCCATCTTGGGGGTCCAGGCCTCCATTACTTGCCTAATTGGCAGGCCTGACTTAGGAAGGGGAAACACCAGCCAGTCATCAAGGCCTTTCATTTACTTAAGTGCATTCTGACTTCAACTATATCAATGGGGCTCCAAATTTTAACTATTGATGGCTTTCAATAGGAATTTACATTTCTGCTCTCCTGGGGCCTGCAAATCACTAAATTCTTACCTGTGGTGAAGACAGCCACAAGCGGGAATTGGTTTCAACGAGAAAAAGCAGTGATAATATACGCACTGCACCTTCCTATGAGCAAATACACATAATTGTCTTTTCCCCCTTTTTCTACATTAAATTTTCAACTCTTTACTACATCTTTTAATGAAAGCAGTGACTGAAAAATATAAACATGGATACATAATTCCCAATGAATTGGTCTAAGTGTAACTTGTAAAATCTGGATTAATGGTACAAAGCATGTACTTTATAAAAATAGCCTGTAGAAAAAAGCATTAAGCAATTACAACTCCAGCTCTGAAGGCTCCAATATTATAGGGTAATATTTCCTTAATGTTAGACTTCATTAACCCTAAGATAATCTCTCATAAATTTTGCTGATTTTTAAGGAGAAAAAAATAAATTATGTTTATTAAACTACTGAATATGTTTATGAAAACAAGACATAATCTAGTGCCATAAACTTCTTGTCTTTATCTGAATGATCAAGGAGCTCATAAATAAAATATCACATAACAAAGTGAGTGTTAAAATTCATTACTGTAATAGCTATGTTCATGATCTATTTCATTAACACTCCTCTCCTTGGATAAATGGGCTTCTTAGCCTACGAGAGGAAAACCATTTACAAGACAAAATACTAAGCCGCTTTTTCTCATTTTCCCTTATCTCTTCTATTCCTAACTTTCTAAATTAATTCTTCTCTTAAATCTTATTGTTCCTTCCAGTGTAACTCACAGCACATTAGAGAGAGTAGAGAGAAATAGAAGCAAAGAAATGGGTCTATAGAGTATAAGTTAATTAGGGATCTAAGTGACTGGTGATGAGATTTGATGACACAGAGCCCCAAAGTGAATTTAGAAGCTTATCTTCTTAAAATATTTGAGAATAAAATACAAATAATAGAGCTGCAAGAAATATTCAGTATATCAAGCAATCTATGTGAGCTTAATAACTAAACTCCATTTCCTGTTTAACTATATATTGTTGCACTACTCTTTCCAAGTAAAGAATTTGCTAACATTTATCTTCAATGATTTTGCAGGTAATTTTATTGTTATAGATGTGTATACATACAAAAACTCAGAGTAAGGTGAGCATTTTCCTACAGTTACCAAAAATAGGCTGATGTGTATATATGGGTCTCTAAACCCATAGGTGAAAGGTGCCAACACCAAGTGGATTTCCTAGCCAAGCAAAACAACAGCAAAGCAACAATGGTTCTATGTCCTACCCTGGCAATTTATTTTAATCTTAATTCAACAGTTCTAGGATACAGCATCCTCTACCCAGATAATAACCAGAGGATGCTGTTTATGTTAATGGCAGAAATTAAAACAGAATTTTATAACCGCTGAGCTGAAAGAAGGCAAATATCCCCATACGAATATTAAACAGTGTAAATAAAAAAGAACCCACTTGTTTTTATTCCAAACTACATACCCATTTATCTGGCACTGATACTGTGTGAAGGCCTCATTCTCAAAACTCTACATGTACATAGATAATAGAAGAAATAATTAAACTCAACAAACATTTATGAAGCACCTTCCTACCTGAGGCTTATGGGGCAGATGAAAATGGACACAACACAGTTCCTGCCCTTGTGTTAAGTGACCACAGGTTGAAAGTTGACTCAGTGCAATGTGAGATAGACAGTGGTCGATACTATACTGAAAGGGGAACCCAGCTAATGGAGTGACTTACACTGACCAGGTCACAACCAGAGCTTTAGGGATGAAATGAGACAGGGCAAGGTCCTTAGGAACAAACATTGTCTCAGAAGATATCTCAGGTGCAAGGCTCCTGACAGCAGGCAGGAGACTGGAGAGAACTCAGTTCCCAACTCCACATACAGATCAAGCACCAGGAGGTGTCCTAACTCAGCCTTTGGGAGAGGATGGGACCATTCATAGGTGGGAGGAGACAACACTCCTAACACCCTCACATTGTTTTCCCTTAAATCATGATGTGTGTTTCTGAAAGTACCTCTTCCCTAAGCCCTGAGTTGGGCTCAATTAGAAAATTCTCTTGTAGGGCCTCCCCTGGCCACGCAGGCAGTTGAGCGCAGAGCTGTGAAGCAGTGGATGGAATCTGCAGCCTCTGCAGCTCGGGTTCCATCCTGGCTGGCCTGCAAGAAACCCACATGGGTTTCACCCGCTGCTCCCCTCAGCAATGTATTGCAGTCAGTCTGCCTGTTCTGCTCCCCACTCTGTCTCTGGTGAATCCTCTCACCCTCCCGCACGTCTGACCTGCACCCCAGTTCTTGTATGTATGAATAAATAAATCTTTAAAAAAAAAAAGAAAGAAAATTCTCTTCTAAAAGAGATCTACAAATGTATACCTGAGTACAAGATTCTGCCTTAAATAGAAATAGTGCACAATCATGTAGATTATCAAGCACCTACCATATTTCAGTCAGTGATCTAAGAAACCATACCCACACATTAACTCATATAATCCTCCAATCAGTTCTACTAGTATCTCCACTCTACATATTAAAAAATAGAGGCCAAAGAAGCGAAGTGACTTACCCAAGGTCACATAGCGAATAAGCATTGAGGTTAGGATATAAATGCAGGTGAACTGATGCCACAACCCAACTTCTAACAATCACATGTGGTGAGATTACTATGTGCTCAGAAAAATCTCTACCCCCTGGGCATATAGACTATAATTCCCAAACTCCCTGCAGTTAGGTGTGACCATATGCTGAGTTCTAGTCAATCAGATGTAGAAAGTGGAATACGCCTTCTCCAAATCTGGTCCATCAAAAATTCCCATATAGTTCTCCATGTTCTCTCTCTTCCTCTGAGTGCTGTCTGGGTAAAAAGCATCCGGCAGATGGTGGGAGTGCAAACTGGTCCAACCACTATGGAAAGCTGTGTGGAGATTCCTCAACCTGCTAAAGAGGGAGCTTCCATATGATCCAGCAATTCCACTCCTAGGTATTTACCCAAAGGACACATAATCATCAATTCAAAAGGGCACCTGCACCGCTATGTTTATAGCAGCACTATTAACAATAGCTAAGCTATGGAAACAACCCAAATGCCCAAAAATAGATGACTGGATCAAAAAGATGTGGTACATATACACAATGGAATATTACTCAGCAACCAAAAGATAAACTCATGCCATTTGCAGCAACATGGATGGAGCTGGAAGGGATTATGCTCAGTGAAATAAACCAGAAAGAAAAAGAAAAATATCAGATGGTCTCACTCATAGCAGGAATTTAGAAAACCTAAATAAGGGACCAGGAAAAAGACTAATTATAATAAAGTAAAAATCAAAATCAACAAGCAACTATAAACCTGAGACACACTATGGGGCAGGGAAAGGGAGGAGAAATTAGGGTCAAAATAAGGGGGGTGGGAATTATATGGGGAATATAACCAAGATGAAAATGCATACATTGTTCAAAAATGAAAAATGATGTAAAAAATATACAAAATTAAGTAAAAAATTTTTAAGGATTTATTTATTTATATATACAAGCACTGGGTAGTGTCAGAAGCACGAGAGGATGAGAAAATTCACAAGAGCCAGAGCAGAGAGCAGAACAGGCAGAACAACAAAGTACACTGCTGAGGGGAGCAGCGGGCAGCAGGAGAGGTCTGCGCGCCATGTGGAACCCTTGCTGGTGGCCAGGGATCGAACCAGCGCTATGGAGGCTGTGGGCACCTTCGCAGCCCAGTGCTCAACCGCTGCGCCACCGGGGAGGCCCTAAGTAAATTTTTTTTTTTTAAAAAAAGCATCCAGCAGAGAATTCTGAGGCCACTGAGAATGAAGAAGTGAGTATTAGAAGGACAGGGGAATATAGTAGAAAGAGACTGGATCCCTGAGTCACTGCATGGAGCAAAGCCTCTATCCACCCCGACTGCCAATTGGATTTGATGTGTGTGAGAAATAAACTTCTCTTGTATTAATCCCAATAAATTTGGTTATGGTAGGTAGCTAGCCTATTCTAATACAGGATACCAATCTGCCCTCCAACTCAACCCTCTGGCTTCATCTCCTAAACAACTGAAAAAGTGGCTTCAGAGGCATTGCCCATCTGTAGCAGTCTAGCAAAGTGATCAAGGAAATAGTCTTTATAATCAATTGAACCAGAGTTGGTATTCAGGTCTTCCAATTCACTGTGTGACCTTAGGCAAGTTGCTGAACATTTCTATGCCTTGGAGTCCCAGATATAATACCCTGAAGAACTGTCATGAGGATTAAGGAAAAACATTTATGGAACAGACTTAAGAAAGAGAAAGGCACATTAAAAACACCCAATAATAGGGCCTCCCCGGTGGCGCAGCAGTTGAGCGCTGGGTTGTGAACCTGCCCGCAGCCTCTGCGGCGCCGGTTTGATCCCCAGCTGCTCCCCAGCCACCGGAGGAGGGTCCCACATGGTGCACAGACCTCTCCTGCCGCCCGCTGCTCCCCTCAGCAGTGTACTTCGGTCCTTCTGCCTGCTTTGCTCCCCACTCTGGCTCTGGTGAATTCTCTCACCCTCCCGCGCTTCTGACTGTACCCAGTGCATGTATAAACAAAACAAACAAACAAACAAATAAATAAACATGCCTCTATAAAATAAAAAAAAAAACAATAATATAATCCTTGCTAATATTGTTAATTTTTTCACAAAGTGAACACCTGTATTAATTAGGATTATGTTCAGGGGCATAGGCCAAAAACAAAACATTAAAATATCAATAAACTAAAAAACAAAGGTCATTTCTCTGGCACATACAAGTCCAAAGGTAGGCAGTCCAGGGTAGGTTTGGAGGCTCAAGGAAGTAATCAGGGACATAGCTTCCTGCCAACTCCCTCCAGCTATTTCATGTCTAGAATGTGGCCCTGGTCCTGTTGGTCCAATATGAATGTGGACTTTCCAACCACCAATCCAACTCTAAACGAGTGGAAGCAAAAGGAAAGGAACACCCTTTCCCTTTGAAGACAATTTCTCAGAAATCCCTCACAATATTTTCATTTAGCAAAATGGCCACACCTAGCTGCTCGCTGCAAGGGTGGAACAGGTAGAAATGTGCACAGCTAAAAACCAAGGAATATGTCAGTAAAAGGAAGGAGAGGGAAAAATAAGGAAACCAACCAAAAATCTCTGTTCTGGCACAAGAACTGGTAAAAGAGAATAAATTACACCCAAAGCTTCAGTAATCTTTAAAGAATTCCATTAAAGAGTAAATACCCAGTGTTCACCACTGCAATGTCTCCTCCTGCCTCTCTACTACCTGTTCTCCACACACTAGCTAGAGTGTTGTGTTAAAAATACAAGCCATTCTCCCACTTAAAACCCTCCAAAGGCTTCCCACTGTAAATCAAATTAAGGAGTATGGATTTTTCTGGTAGCCCAAAGTTCCACCTGGTCGGGCCCTGAACACTTGTGCCCCCGCTGCATGCGTTGCTGGCTGCTCCCCACAGCAGAGCCTGGCTGGTTTTGATGCTGCCATGGTTGCATTTGGAAACTTCAGCTTGTACCTGTCTAGAGTCCCTACACTGCTTTTCTTGACCTAAGTCTCATCTTTTCTGCTTTTCCCTTGTCACTCAAACCTCAGCCTAAAACACCACCTTTTCAGAGTCTTCCCTAACTCCCCAGCCATACCACAGCACATCAATCTACCCAAACTCTCAGCATAAAAATTATCTCTACCTGATATTTTCTTGTTTATATATTTGTCTCTTTCCTCATTAAAATGCCAGTTCCCATTAGAATAATGTCCATCTTGTTCATTATTCAAAAATTCCCACTGCAACTCTGAAAATATCACCTAAGTAGATATTCATTCTACTTAGAATGTATAAGTATTTGCTGAACGTCTGCTATGTGCCAGGCGCAAGGATGGGGTATTATGATAGTGCATGAACCAAAGCCCATTTGGCTACATAAGCTGACTGTGCCTATATTGGCACTTCCATTTCAATGGTATTCAATTAATTAATGGACTTTTCTCTTCTGAGCCCCTGAGCACAGTAAAATGATGTTCAAGAAGGCCAGTAAAGTAACCTACTAAATCTGTGTTAACAGTAGATGAAAGGAAGGAGTAGAGGTTGTTTTTATGGCATCCTAAGAATCCCAAAGTGAATGGCAGAGGTTAAAAAAATTGTCCACGAACTCAAGAAATATGCTTGCCCTGGATATAACTCACTATTTTTTTTTACCCTTAAAGCATGGATTCAAACCCACAGATATTCTCTGCAGGAAATCCATAGAGTGCAACTGCAGAAAAAAATGATCCAGCAACAGTCCATAGCTCCCACAGACCTTGCGTGGATATGAGGACATAGCCAGATATCCAGAATATACACAGAAGTGGTGGTGACAGAGAAGGAGAAATAAAAAGAGGGGTGAAGAAGAAAAGTAGTGCATGCTAGTTAGAGAACGACAAAAGGGAGGGAAAAAAAGAAAAACAAATCAAAGAAAGAACAGCTATTAAAAATGCTGAGTTGAAAATGTTTCAGATGGCCTCTGACATCTAATAAGTCATCTGTCTTTCTCAATACAGAAAAGTCATTACTTACTAGTGAACTAATACCAGCAACTGTGACAAGCAAAAACAACAAAGCCCATAAAAATATAAAAGTTCACCCCTTGCAGTTAGGCGAAAAAAAGAATGTATTCAATTTTTCAGATGAAAAACGTTTGAACTGACTGAATTTATTGTAATGCAACTTGTATTATATGTTGGGAAAATGAAAAGGAGAAAAATAGCCACTGCTCAGGCCGTCTTTAACTTTTCTTTAGAAAACAGAATACAATATATTTTTTGAGAATATGAACTCTTCATAGAAAGAAGTCATAAATATCAACATGGCATCCTGGCTACAGGCCATCAATTCTTATAAGAGAGACATGAATTAATAGCACCACCTGCCCTGCCCACAAAGACCCCCATATAACCACCTCATTATAGGGTATAACCTCGGTCTAAAGTGCGACTTGAGAAACACAGCTCAGATAAAGGAAGAATTTGAGAGCCTTCATGCTAACCAAGAGTGGAGGGGCGGAGGGTTTCTTTTCCCTGAGAGAGGCCAGAAACAGTAGTGTGCACAAGCAAAACATGCAAAATGATAGCACAAAGAGGTCATCAAGGACAAGAGACATGTTAACTTTCCAAAGCCATCATGTCATTACCATTCTAGGGCTCATCTAAGGTTCTCCTCCTTTTTCTTTATTCCCACAGCCAATCATCAACAAGCATTGACATTATGTTTAAATATAGCATAACTCTCCACTTCCTTATGTCTTTACCCACCTTTACCTACTCCCTCATTCATATCACACATCTATCTCAGAGGCTACCACAAAGACCTTCTCACTGATTTCCCAGCTTCTGTTCTTACCTGCTGAATTTCTAGCCAGCAGCCAGTGTGATTTAGAAAAACACTCATTAGAGTCTACGTGCTATTGATTAAAACCTGTCATTGACTTCATTGCTTTCCCATCACACTTAGAATGGAATCTTAACTCTTCACCAGGCTTGGTCATCCCACAACTGATAATGGCCGCCCTGTTCTCTAGCAGTGGGGCTGCTCCCCACACTCCTGGCCAGCCCCACCAGCCTCCTTTTTCATCCTTGAACTTCCTAGGTCTTTGCCGCTGCTCTTCCTTCTGCCTAAACACACATTTCTCCTGAGCTTCTCATTGCTATTTCCTCAACACTAAGCTCTCTACTCATGAGCTGTTTTTCTAAACAGGCAATCCTTGGTCATTTGATAAGAATCAGACATTCTCCAGGTCACTCTCTATTACAATCACAGAAAATTGTGTCATTAAAAATTTTTATCATCATGGGGCCCCCCTGGTGGTGCAGGTTTTAAAGTCTCAGCACTATCAAGCTATTGCCAGCCACTGGGGAATGAGTTAGATCCTGACCAGGGAGCTACCCACATGGCACAGTGGACCTTTCCTGTCTTGCCCGCTGCTTCCTCATCAGCGTATTACAGTAGATCCACCTGTTTTCTCCTCCCCGTCTCTGATGAATCCTTTCACCCCCTACATCTCTGACCTACACCCCAGTTCTTGTATGCATAAATAAAAAAAATATTTTAAAAAATTATCATCTTCCTCATCTAGAATGTAAGTTACACATGTGTCATGTCACCATCAGCCTTGTCCACTGAGTTATTTGCAACACTTTCAATTAGTCCAACAAGTGCCTGGCATATAGGTATTCAATAAATTGTAAAATGAATGGATGAGATTATAAGCTTATAAAAATGAACAGACTCTTAAGATTATCCAACTCACTTCACCCATTTTACATGTAGAGGAAGAGAGTACAGAAACAAAGATCAGCTCATCCTCAGTAATAGTTAACATACAACATGGTGCTCTTACCATATGCCATCTGTGATTTCCTTGTGCCCAAGAGTGGAAGTCCAAATCAGAGACAATCCCAGAATGTTCCGAATGGCAAAGAACACCTCAAAACTTCAGGAAGAATACTGCACAGCTAAGAGAATTAAAGAGGCAGATAAACTGAAGCAAAATATGGCTACCCGTGACACAATTCAGGCAGGAATTGGCCTCAGAATCGTAGGAGCGAATGGATCCAAAGCAAACCACAGAAGCAATGAAGGTTTCCACAAAAATTCTATCAGAATAAAAGAAGCACACTGTTGTAACATAGGCTTTCTCTAACATGATCCTAGTTTGACAACCCTTATAAAGCAGATAGAGAGATGAGAACACATCCAAGATAAGGGCTCGGCTCTGCTTCCACCTCGTTCTGGTTCAGTTGTTTAACTACCCTGGGCTTATCTTGGGTGAAATCAGCCTGGCCCACAAGTTTGTGTCATCAGTGTAAACTTTCATGACTTAACCATATTTTCGCATACCACATATAATACTAGCTGAATATTTAGCAACAATTTTTTTCTCGAAGGAATTTTATTTCCACAATCAAAGTATCATCTGCTGCTGACCCAAAGAAATATATATTTATATATAATGAAAACAAAATCCTACTATTAAATTCTAGCTCACTGCTTTTTGTGAAGTATTGAAGGCTCTGAGCCTAGGACCTGATGTCTGTTTTAAAATAAGAAATTACCAAGTGATAGGAAGATATTGAAGACCAGTACCAAATGAGTGCTTTTTTCCCAAGTTGAAAGAGAATGGAAGAGGTAATAGCTCTCTCATTGAGTGACTCTATACAGTTCCCTGCCTTGTTTCCATGCCATCTCATACCATCTTGCAAGCCCAGAGATGCATATCCCTCTTCGGGAAATACTGGTTACAGCATACACTCTTAAAGGCCTTCATTAATGTTCTACCCCTCTGTGACTAGAGATCAGTGAGTGTGACCCATTTGGTGAGAGACACAATGGATTTAATAAGGCTGATAGGACTGAATAGACAATTTCTTAAGAGTAAATGAGAAACAAAGATCATTGTAGGGGTGGGGGTGAGGGAGATAATGGTGATGGTAATGACCATAGTAATAACAACTAACATTTATCTGGTGCTTACTATGGGCAAGGGGTCATGCTAAGTAATTTAATCTTCACATTTTTCCTTTAAGTACAATTATTTTTAACAGCTTTATTAAGATATAATTGATATAAAAACCTTCCTGTTTCATGTACACAATCTGATGAGTTTGTGTACATGCATACCTACTATTGCCACAATCACGGTACTATACCCATCGCCTCTAAAAGTTTCCTTCAGTCCTTTTTTTCTGATATGGGTGTAATTATTTCACAAAGAAATTGAAAATCAGCCAAGAAAACATAGTATTTATTATTCTAATGTGAAACAACAGAGAAAATATAAATTTCTCCCAAAACTTTGTCTATGACTCACAATAAGACACACTGAGATAAACCATATGAAATTTTCAATTTTTTTGTTTTAATCCATAGAAACAGCAAAATTATATGTTCAATCTAATGCATTTTTAAGGTAGGACCCAATGCACAAAATACATGCACATTTATACACACATATGTATATGGAGATACAACTATTTGTATATAATGCAGAGATACATCTGTATCTTTATACATATGTGTACACAGATATGTATGTATAGATCTGTGAGTATATGTACATGTATAAATGTATATGCCTGATATAAAAATTGCACAAACCAATACTTACTCTAATTATGTGTCTAAATTAAATCTCTTACTTGCTACATTTTATTTTAAAAGATAGAAGTGATATTGAACATTTTTTAAAATCAAACTCTGATATTTTCTATTCTATTTTATTTCTTATACTTACATCCCACTGAATGGATTTTACAATTTGGTAACTGGTTGAAACTCTCAGATTGAAAAATACTGAATTAAGGGAACTCTAACTGTAATCAGATAATGACAGAATTGACTTGAGCTAAACGATGACTGGCATTTTACACCACCTCCCCAAGTTGTAAAGCAATGAGGAGCACAGGGTCTAGCCCTGAATGTTTGTGAAATAAACAGAATTTCTTTTTTTTTTTTTAATAGAGGCATGTTTTTTATTTATTTGTTTGTTTGTTTGTTTTGTTTATACATGCACTGGGTACAGTCAGAAGCGCGGGAGGGTGAGAGAATTCACCAGAGCCAGAGCGGGGAGCAGAGCAGGCAGAAGGACCGAAGTACACTGCTGAGGGGAGCAGCGGGCGGCAGGGGAGGTCTGCGCGCCATGTGGGACCCTCCTCTGGTGGCCGGGGAGCAGCCGGGGATCGAACCGGCACCGCAGAGGCTGCGGGCAGCTTCGCAACCCAGCGCTCAACCGCTGCGCCACCAGGGAGGCCCATAAACAGAATTTCTATAGCTGGACTCCAAGAGTAACTCTCATGCAGAAGAACATATGAGTTTAGTTGTATAAAGGAAATACAAGGAAAAACAACTTTGAAAAATGTCTAATTTTTTCCTTAAATTGCTAAATAACAGTAAAAGCCTTCTATTTAAATAGAAGATAAAGAACTGATACTTTGAAAAACAAAAGGTAATTTCCTGATGGCAAAGAATTCAGAACTGAGATGCAATAGGACGTGGCGTGGGACTGCGAGGACTTTACCACAAGTCTCAAGCCTAAAGATAATATTTCACTTTTTTAAAGGCTTGTGTTTTACTTTGGGGAAAAATTAATTTTAAAAATTCAATTTAAATAGCAATTCAGTGTAGTGGCGTCTGAACAGCTCTAAGCCTAGGAAAGCTACCTGACTTCTGGCGGCTTCCTATTCTCCTAAAGTAAAACAAAGGAATAGAAACTGAAATTTCCTCTTCATCTACTATTTTAGCACCTGATGATTATGAAATATCTGGTGGTAGCCTTCAGATCATTTTAATGCAAAGATATATTTCTAGAATCACCCAAATGGCGAAAACTCCGAATTTGGCCCATGAAATTAAACTGTATCTAGTGATCCACCACCCAGCTCCGATAATCCCAGGGTTACAGAGCTCCTTCTCAGGTCACAGCCCTATCATATTTCATAAACTGTAATTTTATGTATCATGTTACTTCTTCAAGTTAACTAACTGCCTTTCTTGGAGTTTCTTTGGCTAGAGTTTCCAATGGAGAGGCAAAATTTATTTGAATACCATAATTAAATCTCTTGGCGGCTGTATTTTATTTTAGAAAACAGGAATTATATTGAACATTTTTTTTATCGAACTGTCATTTTTATCTTAACTGTGGCTTAACCTCCTAATTTAATTATTTTTTTCTAATCTACTTTACAGCTAATAAAAGAAAGATATGAAAAATTAAATTACATAATAAAGCATGAAGCAAGTACAGCTATCATGAGACTCTCAGATTGAAAAACTAGCACGAACTAATTTACACTGTTGAAAAACTATCTCTACTCTTATTAGAAAAGAATTAAATAACAGGGAAAAAAAAACTCTTTACATGGAATAATAAATCATACCATTCTAATCTACATATACCTTTAGGACCAAGGTTAAATCTTTGGAACAGAATACCAACTTTTCAACCACAATAGAAAAAAAAAAAAATCACCCCTACAAGACCTAGTGCCAAGGTCTCTGTCAATGGGGATTTATAGAAACGACTTCCTTTGCCCTCTTATCTCACTTTTAAGGAATTTAGGTTGCAACTCTAATAAAATAAAAATTGTTATTCTTCCCTGGCTTACTTTAGAGTATGTCCTAAATGTGTCTATCCCCTGTAAGGGCCATGTTAAATAAGTTCCTCCAAAAGGTAGTGCCCAGGCTCTGCAAAATACCTGCATAGATAAGTATTTTCAAAAAGACTTTCACGATGATGAAACAAATTACATTCACAGTTGTCATTCTTTGGGGAGGTTAGAAATCCATTAAATAATATCTTAGCTCTAGAATCATCAAAACCTTTGGTAAAGTTTTATAAGAGTCTCTGTGAATAAGATACTTCCTTGCTACAGTTCAGCAGAAGCTAAAAAGCATACACATGTGCCTCGCTAATTCACACTCATTTTCCTGAGTCCAGGACTCAAAGCTCTGATTTTGGCAAAGACCACAGGTCTTCATAGCAGTTTGGATTAAAAAATACTTTGTTTCATGATTTCCAACTTAAGTGCAGTAAACAAACACCACCAAATTAGTTGCAGGGAAAATTCGGTGTTTGGGATTTTGTTGTTATGGCCTATTTAAAACAAACCACCTCCACAAGTCTGGAAATAAATCACTTATTTAATGATTTCTCCACTAACTTTTTTGGAGCATTCCGCATTCCTCTGGGGAAACCATGACATAGCACTAGGTACAATGATTGAAAAAAGACACAAAAAGCATTGAACATGCCCCTATCCAAAGGAAGGGTTGTTAATCACTCTGGGGGTGAGACATTATTATCAACAGGGATGAATATTTTAACTCTAGGGTGGAGAAACTTACTATAGTAGAGGAACAACTGTTTCAACCAGGTGATGGAGGTTTGCATGAGCAGGGAGAAGCTCAACTGGTATTGTGAACCCTTGTGATAATGTGCTATTACGATCTATCCAATTTCTTCTCAAAAACCCATAGCCCCAACTAATCATAAGAAAACATATCAGAAAACCCCAGTTTAGAGACCTACAAAATATTTCACCAATACTTCTCAAAACTTGTCAAGGTCATGAAAAACAAGGAAAGGCTGAAATGTCACAGAACAGAGGAGACTAAGGAGATATGACAACTAAGTGCAATGTGGTACCTTGTACAGGATCGGTTCTGGAACAGAAAAAGAACAGTAACTGAAAATTGATGGAGCCCCCATAAGGTCCAGAGTTTTGATTAATAATGTTCCAATGTTGTTTTCTTAAATTTCACAAATGTACCATATACCATGGTGATGTGAAATGGCTTACCCAAAGGGATAATGAAACTGGGCTGGGTTATACAGGAATTCTTTGCACTGTCTTTGCAACTTTTCCATACATTTAACAGTATTCCAAAATAAAGTTTGTTTTAAGAAGCCAATGATGCTATGTGAATTTCACCCCAATTACCATTACATATATACACACAGAGACACATGCACACAGACATAACATACACACATAGCGAGAGGGAGAGGAGGCAGCTGAACACAAGGTGTCAGTAAATGGTACAGGAACTTTGAAAAGACTACATTGAGGTCCAGTCTTATAAACTTGCCAATATTTGACCTTTTTTTGACCTACAGAACAGGATTTTCTTAGGATAAAATCTTATTATTTGCTTTGGGTTGAACAGAACTTATGACGAAGTGGAGCTTATTTACGCTGGGCATAGCAAGAAGGAACACACTCTAGGAGAAGGTGACAGTGCAAGCAGAGCTGGGAAAACACAGGATGTGGTCAAGGGCAGAAGAGTAACCCACCTGTGCAGGAAGGCAGGGAGGTGACAAAAAGACACACTGGCAAAGGAAGGGCTTTGAGCTGGGCCCTGAATTTTAATACCTGGTAACAATCCTGGCCTCCCAGCGGCCAGGAATGTCCTCTGGAAAGGACTGCAGCTGCTTGTGACATTGACACATGAGCTAGTCCTCCCACACTGATGGCCACCTCCTCTCGCCCAGAGTGAAATTTCCGTATAATGGAAAGATCACTGAACTACAAATTGGCAGATCTTAGTCCTGATTCTGGCTCTGCCACTAATGTAGTGAGAAACCCCAAATAAGCAAGGCCCCTCCTCTGTCTATATCTCAGATTCCTACCCTGGAAAGGCAGGGGGCTGGGTGGGTCACTCTCTATGGGCTCTTCCAGCTCTAAATCGCTCATGCCAGCAGGGAATGAAATATGCTTCCTGGCTCTGGGAATCAACATGTGGTTCACTCCAGTAGAGAGAATGATGCAAGGTCCTTGAAAGTAAAAACACTGAGAATAAAAGGACTGTGTTGTTATACACAAGAGTCTATTCTTTTATGATACATGTCTAGACCCCTCTAAATATTTAAACAACAATACTGTACCAGTATGAAAACTCTCTAAATCAGGCTCTGTGGTTAAGGAGGATATATGAACAGATGTGATCTTATTAAGACCCTAATGTAACTCACAAACAATTTGTCATATCTGACGGGTATTGTTAAATTATGTCCACCTGCCAGAGGCAACCAGAGAAATTACCAACTGCCTTTATTCTACTTCTCCTCAAAATTCCCCAAAAAGCTCCTGTAGATGTATCCGGGATATGTATTTTTTAAAGCAGTAACCTAATTGTCACCAGCACATAACAGCCAATGTCTCACAACTCCTTTTCATGTACATTTTATTATGGGCCCAACTGTTTCAACACCCTAGTGGTTCAACTTTAATGTAGCTCAGGAAACCCCTTAAATAATATCACAAAATGCTTAACATCTGTGAAACTTGGACCAAAAATGTTCCAATTTTTTTCTTTGGTTTGGGAGGGAGTTCTTAGGGAGGGCATGCCGGCCAAGGTTTTCATTAACAATCGTGTTTGAGCTCAGGGTTTTTCTTTATCACCTCATAGGCAGAAGACCATTTCAGGTTTACCTTAGTAACTGCTCAGAATTATTTCCAGCACCAAGGGCCATGCTCACTCAGAGTCAGTTTAAAGTGAACCCATTTCCAACCCTTTCTCCAAATACCTGCCTCATCTCTCCTCCTTGCATTACAATATTTTAACTAAGTGAAATGATGAAGAGAGGGAGAAAATGAAGTGTAGAGCATGTGGCTTATTTCCCAAGCTATTTCAAAACTTCTCAGAGCCTTTTGGTCTCCAGTGGTGTTTGAAATATTCTTTATCCCACTAAGGAAAGGATGAAAAATTGATCTCCTCCAAACTTCAAATACTGCATATTTCCACAACTGCAGACTGCAGGAAAGAAAGGCAGGCTTAGGAGTTACCAGACCAAACAGGAAGCAGTTCTCAGAGGGCTCACAGCTCATCCCAGGCAACTCCACGCACAGAGTGTGTACACAGAGCTGCTAGGAGAATAAACACCAGCTCCACTTCTGAGAAAAATCAAAGCAAATCTTAGAGAAACTGAACAGAGTCAAACCTCAGTAATTCGGATTAACTGGGGGGAAGGTCAGGTTGGATCAGGACAAATCCTTGATAGCACAGTTTTCAGTTTTGGTGTTTTATATATACACACACACATACATAAAATGCAACTGCATTCATTTCAAGCTTCACCCTAATTCATCCTTCCAGCTTCATCTCTTAGCAGACTCTCCAGCTCCCCATCTCCCTTGTGCGTGACCCTAATCTCCATGCAGGCCATAAACTTCCCCACCCTGTGGCCCAATTCATGACTTACCTACCCCACATTTTGTCTGAAATGCCCATTCCCCATTATCTTCTTGGTAAATGCCTCAATTTTCAAGACCCATCTTCAAATGGCACCTCCTAAACAGAATGAACAGCACAGGCCCTTTAACACTTTATGCAAACCAGTAATAAAGCAAAATGACTCTCACCTTGGTTGAGTATAAAAATCACCTGGAGAATTAATTAATAAATTGCCAGCCCCCACACCCTAATTCTAGCATTGGCTGAGCAATGGTATCTTTTTATAAAGCCCTCAAGTGACTGTAATATGCCATCTGGGTTGTAAGTCTTTAGTAGGGAAATTATCACACTGTTTAAATGATTTGCCTGTCTCTCAAGAACAGTAGGCCCTCAAGAGAGGCTTGTTGAGGCCAGGGATGAAGGAGGGGAGTCCTTCCAGAGGCTTCTCTAAGAGTGGAGTTTCATGTAATTTCAAAGCTTTTGTCCCACATAGCTTACCATCAGCACTCACTTATGTTTCACAGTGCACCTGCCACCCACTTCCACCAGGGGTATCATGCCTATTCAAAAGCAGGGCTCACCACTCTAGTTCACATCCACTTCCATTAACCCCTCCCCCACACTGAAGGCTGTTTGCCACTTGTGTGCTCTCTTCCAATCTGCATCTGGTCCAACTACATGCCTTCTTCACCGTGTGCTTATCATTTCCTCTCTTAGAGCCTTTTCCCTTCCACTTCCATACCCAGGGGTGTGCTTTCCCACTCAGCTCCACTGACTTTAGTGCCTGTCCTCCAGTTCCTTCATTAAGGACCCTGTGTCATGTGCTTAAGCTTCATTCTGGTGAGAGTCAGGAATGTGTGTCTGTAGGGTCAGGAATGGACATGGTACAAGTTTTCTGATCCCATGCAGACCGGGTAAAGGAGGAGTCAGAGTCCTCAGTGGTTTTGCAGGTTTTTTATTGGGATTACCAGGTACATGGCAGGCCTCCCAGCCCCCAGCATGTCTTCACTCTATCTGGGCTCTCCAGCGTTCTCTCGGCTTCTGTCATTCTCGGCTTCTCTTTCTCTCCTGCTTCTGCTGGCGTCCCCATGATGCCGCCCTTAAAAGCCCAGTCTTAGCCCAGGTGAATCCCATCTACCTATGCCCACACCCTATTCCAGGTGCCCACCATCAGGCATGCATTCAGGACCTCAAGGATCCATCATCTATCCTGATGGCGGGAGGGCAGAAAAGCCTGACATTTTTCCTTATGCTACAGTCCACCCCCTCAGGGTTTTCTGCCATACAGTCTATACATATATACAATTTTCTTAGCAAACATAAACACTGCAGCCATGGCCCACAAAAGCAAATACATCACAATATAACAAAATACAACAGAACACAAATAAGTCCAGGCAGGGCACCAACCTAGTGGCAAAAGACAATTATTGGTACCAGCAGATGAGCCACCAAATCTGCTGCCAAAGGCACTGCTCATACGAGGGAGGGGAACCACTCACGGCATCTACTGTAACACGCCAGGAGCCGTCAGGCTTCCTGGCCTTCTCTGGCTGTAGTCTTGGCTACAAGCCACACACCACATCCACCCCAAGGATGCACTCACTTTGGGATTGGCGATTCTATTCTGTTGGGGGTAATCGCCAACCCTCAGGGTTTCTGTCTGTGGTCGCTCCAACTTTTGGCCTTCATAGCCACCCATGCGACTCGCAGACCCCTGCACTCAGGCCAACCCACTGCACAAGCGCATGGGTTGGGGATCCTTGGATCCAAACTCTACATTCAGCTTGGGCTCCACCCCAAGCCACGTTCCTCACCCGTCCCCCAAGGACGGGTTCTTCAGCTCCTCACCCTCACTCCACAACGAGCAGGGCATCACCCACAGGTGATTTTATGAGACTCACTGGCCTTCCTCAGCTTCCTTAGTGCTCAGCAGCCACTCAGGGCTTCCCAAACTTAGCATCAGCACTAGCTTTTGCCTTCTCAGTTGGCTTTTCTCCTCCGCCTGGCTGCTGGGCATGCACAGGCATCAAGGCCCACTGGCCACCCCCAGATTCCCATCTCCTGGGGTGTACAAACAATAGCATCCTCCCCCAGAGTCCCAAAAACTTAATTTGCCAAAGTTCCTCCACCTTCTGGCGGAATTGTCAGTCCAAGTTCATCAGTCTGAGTCTATCATTCCAAGTCCATTAGGCCAAGTTCGTTGGCCTCTCCCTTCATCAGCACTGGTGAGCTCCGAATCGCGGTCCTCTCTTCCCCGATGATTCTTGCTGCCTCAGGGGTCGTTGGCTGGTCCTCTTGGGTGTCTCCTTCTCCACACGAGGTCTCGTTCCGTGGCTCCGGACCTTGTCCATCTCCTGTGCTGCCATGACGGCTCCAGCGTCGTCACAGGCAAACACAGTCTGTTACTCCTTAGTCCCTCCAGGTCTTCAGAGGGCTCCATACCCGTCTGCATGGATCAACTTGCTGACTTACACCAATTGTAGAGTCAGGAATGACCACTGAGCAGGTTTTCTGATCCCATGCAGACAGGGTAAAGGAGGAGTCAGAGTCCTCAGTGGTTTTGTAGGTTTTATTGGGATTACCAGGTACACAGCAGGCCTCCCAGCCCCTAGCAAGTCTTCACTCTATCTGGGCTCTCCGGTGTTCTTGGCTTCGGCTTCTCTCCCGGCTTCTGTTCGTTCTTGGCTTCTCTTTCTCTCCTGCTTCTACTGGGTACCCGTGACACCGCCCTTAAAGGCCCAGTCTTAGCCCAGGTGAATCCCATCTACCTACAGCCACACCCTAATTCCAGGTGCCCGCCATCAGGCATGCATTCAGGACCACAATGATCCATCATCTATCCTGATGGCGGGAGGGCAGAAAAGCCTGACATTTTTCCTTACCCTACAGTGTCTTACAGAGATTTTAAACTCCTGCCCACAATGCAAGGCAGGGCACAGCAGGCACCCCACATGAATGTGCTGATAGAACCCACTCAGAGCTGGTCCTCTTCTTTCCGAGCCAGAATGCAGGACAACAAAAGAAAGCAAAGGACTGAGGCTATCAGAGCTCAAACCAACAACAAAAAACAGCCACACACCATAAATATGACACCAAATCCTTCCATGGTAGAGAGAAATCTAAGATGACTCCATGATGGTCACAGTGGGTTGCTGTCATGATTATGTTCTGTTACACAGAAAGGGTGAACTAGAAAGATCTAGTTAAGGCTAGTCATCAGTTGCCTTTAAGATAAAGGTAATTATCTGGATAAGCCTCATCTAAGCATGCGAGCTCTCTTTTATTTATTTATTTTTTTTGTTTGTTTATACATGCACTGGGTACAGTCAGAAGCGCATGAGGGTGAGAGAATTCACCAGAGCCAGAGCGGGGAGCAGAGCAGGCAGAAGGACCGAAGTACACTGCTGAGGGGAGCAGCTGGCGGCAGGAGAGGTCTGCGCGCCATGTGGGACCCTCCTCTGGTGGCCGGGGAGCAGCCGGGGATCGAACCGGCGCCGCAGAGGCCGCGGGCAGCTTCGCAACCCAGTGAGCTCTCTTTTAAAAGCAGAGATCTTCTCTAACTCACTGCAGATGGTAAGCTATGTGGGAGTCAGAGAGATCTGAAGCATGGGGAGGAGTCAACATGAGAGAGAGATCCACTACTTGCTAAAGATTGGAGGGAGGGCCACAAGGAGAGCGTCTGAGAGCAGCCTCTTGAAGCAGAGCAAGAACCCTCGCCAACAGCCAGTGTGACGGAACTAGTAAGGAACTGAATTCTACCAACACTCTGAATGAACTTCGCAGAATCTCCTGATGAAAAAGCACCTCGACCAACAACTCCAACTCAGCTTCATGAGACCCTAACAGGGAACCAGAGCGACTGTGCCCTGATTTCCTGACCTGCAGATAATAAATAGGTATCATTTGTGGGAAGTTTGTTGCAGATACACTCTCAATCTCTTCCCCTAAATTAGTCAAACAAGAAAAGACCCTCTTGTGAATTAATAAATTAATCTTAATATGTGTTAGTCTTGATTAATACATATTCCACATAAATAAATGACAAGCTTCTGAAAGAATGAAAAGTACCAATGTGGGTTAACTGGGAACAAGGTCAGGTTGATCAAGACAAACCCTTGATAATATAGGTTTGGACTCTGTTTTGTTCCAAATACTACCTTTTTTCTGAAAGTAGTAAGAATAGTGTTCTTCCTACTGCCTCTCAAAATCAATACCTGCATTCTAGTCTTCAATGAAGAAAGGTGGCAAAATGTCACAATGGCCTCCATATTAAGTGTTATTAACACAAGAGTGATTTATGAATTAATAGAAATGGAGTAACAAATCACATCATCTGTCCACAATGTTATTTATTGAGCACTACTTTTTTCAAAGTCAACAAAAGTTGGTGAATGGGGATTCTTAGCTGAAACTCCATTGCCTGATGTTCATAAAGTATGCAGGTACAAGATGCGACCATCATGGAGTCACCTCACCATGTAGGGATAAGGGCACTTGAGTCCTCATGCCCATTATTAGGAGGAAAAGAATGCCTCTACTTCTTGGTCCCCACCTTGCCTAATGGTGGGTAAGAGGCAGTGATTAGAGAGGGGCTCTTGGTAAAGGGTTCTCCACCTCCCACCCTCCTGGTGTCTCCTAAATGCACACATCATGGAGAGTTCCCTAAAAGGGCTCATGGAGTCAGCTCCCAGCACCCACCCTAGCACTGTGACCACCAAGCCCACCAACCTCTCAAGCTGACAGGTGCTGCCACCAACTCATGTGCTTCTGCAGAAGCTGCTCCTGAAGTCACCTGCCAGGCCATGCCCTCAGCTGAGGGCTCCTGTGTGTCTGCATCAGCATTTGTCTGAGCATCACACCTCCATCATCCACAGGGGAAATTGATGTCGACAGCATGGCAAAGGAATGTAACTACAGCTTATTCTAAAAGCACGCATTTATTTTATTTTATTTCAGAAATGTATGCATTATGTATGGCTGTACATAAACGATTTTATAGAGCCTCTTAAATGATTTACCATGAGGTATGTGTTGATTATAATCTCTGCTTATTTAAGAAAGCCTTGTTTACCCCCATAGTAGTTAATGCATTGAGACATGTTTCAACTAACGGTGACACCAGTAAACAAAAGTTACTGATCTACCTCTTGAGTTATAAAACTTGTAACATGCTGTAAACAGCTCTGTCATTTTATTTAGCATATTGCATTGTATGAGCTGCCTTATTTATCTAGTGGTAAATCTTTATGTATCAAAAATGCTACAGAAGGCACAACAGATAAATTACAGACAGACACTAACATCTGACTAGTTAATCAAACAAATAGGACATGTAACAAAGAGAAAAGCTATAAATATTGACAACAAGCTGCTTCAGTCACAAAAACATTCAATACTTCAGTTCTCAAGTGTGAGTTTTATATCAGTCCCCTGGAAACAGTTTGTATCCTCCAATAAATTTTTACAGTTGATTCACCTGCCTGATACCCCTCAGCCATTTCCTTCAGAAGCTGTCAAACCCGCCAACGATAATATATGGCCCGACCAACAAGAACAGCTGTAGCCATTCTCTCTGCAGGTTCTTGCACCCTGTTCTGCATAAAATAATACATCAAGATTAATTGATTTCCCGTCAGTCTCACAGAACAGAAAATTAATTTTCATGTAGCTATTTTCCCCAGCATATGAATTTTGTACATGGCAAGTAATTTAAGTTTTTAATTATTCATGAGCAAGGAGGGGGTGGGGAGAAACATGATAAAGTAAGCTTGTGAAAACCCCAAGGCCAATCCCTGGGCCTCGGTTTGTGCTGAGGCAACAATAGCACTCGCTAATGCCCATATAAATAATATATGTATTAACATACATCTTAGTACAACACCAATTTCTCTCACTCTGACCCGAGACTACCAGGTCACCCGGCGGTACTTTGTCAAAGTCGCCGCACTGGTTACATGTGACATGCTGTGGGAAAACACAGAACATGTCAGCCATATTGAATTGACCTCCGCCTGCCTCTCAGTGGCGGCCACACAGTCCAGGCATGATAGGAGGTAATTTAATGGTCAGTGTGTGAGTGGGACCAAGCAAAAGTTGCTAATCAGCCAGGTGCTACCTCAGCAAGTCTTCCATTTGCAGGTGCCACTGACTTGTGAACAAGAAAAATGTAACCAGAAAATAGAAAGAAAGCATTTGACTCACTCAGGCCTCATCTTTCACAGACTCTCAGCAGACCAGCACGAGAAAAACTGTCTCCTCAGAAAGGGAAAAACCACAACATGAGCACCTCCGGCAATCAAGCATATTTGCTAAAACGCGAACTAAAATGCTCCCACAGTACCTCCTTAGCAATTTCATTGGCATACTTCATATAAACTGCAAGACAGGCAAATGTGTGGAGCCTGCTCAAGTCAAGGAGCCTGATTTAACCCCGTTAGGTCCGAATCCGCAGCATATCACACAGCATGCTTGGGCATGGAGTAAACTGGCAACTGAGTCAAGGACTTCTGGGCATTGATTATTTATGGATACCTCCTCTGCCCTGAATATTAAGAGCTAGTGTGAAATCAAGAGCTCTCCATCAACAATTGATCCCCTCCTAGTTAAAAAATTAGACCTCACCAAGCGCTGTTTAAGTATCAGAGAAGAGGAAATCTGAGCAAATCAACAAATTCATACAGGACAAGGAAAATCCAAAAGTGAGGCAAGAAAGCAGAGGTCTCTCAATCCACTGAATGGCAAAGGGAGAGCATGAATCAAGCATTTCTGAGAGGAGAGTCTGACTAGGTCACCTGAGTAAGCAGCTCTGAATGGGGGCATGCCCCCCCCAACAACAACTGCTCCCTCAACACCCCCTGCCACACAGACCCCACCACCAGGGGGAGCATTTTGGCTAGCAGGAGAAATGCTGAGTAGGGTAACAACAAAAATGAAAGGAACTCAAAATAAGTCAGAACAACAACAACAAAAGCACCACACGGGAGAGGCTCTCAGTTGGGAGAAGAGGTTGGGTTTGATGAATCTGATGAAATATTAATAAAGACACAAAAATGGAAATTTCTATGAAAGCCCTTTCTTTACAGCTTATATAAATGGCCACTCTCACCAAAATGAGAGAGAAATCAGGAAATTAGTTCTCTGCTTAGATAGCCACGCCTCACACTGCAGGTTTACGTAAAACTGTGCTTCCAGTGTTTCCATCATAAAACGTGTTTTTCAGTAACTGGTAAAAGTAAAAGAACTCACTTCACTGAGAAATTTGGCACCCATGAGGCAGCAGAGTGTAGTCTGTTTTAATACTGTTTCAGAATAGGACTTCAGGATCCTATTTCTATTACCTTCATGGCTTCAGACAAAGGAGTAACATGATACATCATGTCAAGCAGCTAATTATTAGCACTCAAGACCAGTTAGTCAACATAGGCTCCGTTAAAATTAAAAGGAGAAGCATTCTCCATTGTTTCATGTGGTGTGTTTGTGAAAGGAGAGTCAATGAGGTTTGCCTAAGTCTTTGTACCTCTCAGTTTAAAGACAAAACAAACAGGATGAGGAAATTAAATATAGCATGAGACCCCAACAACAAAGACCTGGCACAACTACTGCCAAACAACTCCAGATCATGGTGCCACAACATGACCCAGTGCCAAGAAACATGTCTAGGCTCCCCTGACCTCCTGGAGATGCCCATGGCCACATTCCTGGGGTGGCCTCCCACCACTCCTGTCCAGAAGTGATGGGGTGAAACCACAAGGCCCAGGGAATGTCAAGGAAATTCTTAGCTAATTATTTCTCGCTGCTGAACATATTCAACAAGCCCCTTCCTTTGCTAAAAGTTCTGCCATAGTGGCAGATTAAAAAGATTTGACAAAGCAAAGAAGTAAAGAAGAGCTTATTCTCTCAGGATGCTGTGGGTTTGGTTTGCTTCTGACTGGTGATGGAGCTTCAGGAAGGCAACACAGGGAGTCGATCCAATGAAACCACTCTAGCAATCAGGAGGCATCCGAGCCGTGTGCGTGCATGTGTGCACTTGTGTCCACAAGCATGCAGCAAAGATAACAAGAGATTCGAACAAAATCATAAGTATTCAGTATGAGTGCAAAATCCACATCAGTCAGGCTCCCCAGCCCACTCCTGCCTGCCCCACATGCCCAAGAGCATGGCAACTGCCATCTGCATAGCATCAAAAGTGCACTTCAATTTCTACCTGTGTTAGTAGGTTTTCTTCATCTGGTGGGGAAAAGAGGTTTGCTTTATCTCATTTTGAAAATAATACTATCGAGAACATAAATGAACTCATTATGCACACCATAAAAATATATATATGTGTGTGTGTATGTGTGTGTGTTGGCAATTCTGTAACTAAAAACGTAAAAAACTTCTTGAAGTCAATGCTGCTACTGGCATAGCTTAAAGGTCTTTGTTTCTGTAACTTCAATTGAGTGTTTCTATTTCTAAGTCTGGCAAGAGGTTCTAATTATTGTTAGAAGCCTAATTAGCATTTAGTATTACATTACAACAACTGCAGCAAAATTGTACCCATTCTCCAATAAACAGTATTCACAGTATGCAATCAAGCCGCTGTACCGAGCAATGAGAATTAATAGCACCGCACGACAATGGTAAATCCTCCATCTCCCGCTGTGTGTGTTTAATAATTTTTCACTCCTTCCAGATTGTTCCCATCAAGCACAATTCCCAAGGTCCTAATCAACCACCCTCCCCATCAATACTACACAGAGATCTGAGCACTGAAAATTATCTGCAATTTCAAAAAGTGCTTTGTTGCATTATTAGGCCACTGACCTAAGAGGTAATGGGTAAATAGTTTCTGAAAAATGTCCAAAGCACAACATAAATTAAAGCTTATAGTCTTGCCTGCTGTTCTCACCATAGCTATAACTGCAAACTATTACGGTTTTTACACAATATTCCTAACTATAATTTTACACCATAATATTGGTGCAAAGCGCCAAATGTTCCGCTTTCACGTGCCTTCATTTACTAAACAAGGAGCAGGGTTTGGGGAGGGAGCTGATGTATTCGGTCCTTTAGAGTTACTCTTAGCCACATCCTCTTACCATCTTGCCCCTTTGCCTACTAGCCCAACCCAACCCACACACACTAAGTTCTCAAGTAATGTGTAAGATTTTTAATGGTCAGAGGTAGGAGACTTTTATAAGCAGTGGTGTGTCTCTCTCACACATGGTTAGGTGCATGGAGTTAGGATATGAGGCTTCTGAATGGACTCTGGGGTGAACCAGGGAAATACAACTGAAAGGCTAGTTTCCAGAGTCTTCTGTTGCCTGGTGACCGGTGATGAGTTAACAATGTCACACAAGCAAGAGGCAGGAAGAGAAACACTGTTTCACCAATCTTAAAAGTATACTTTGGGCTAATATGAAAAGAAGATTTTGACCAAGAAAAACAGATTCTGGGGCCTCGAATCATAGTAGAATGCAGGAGCCAGCACTGCCCAGTGTGGCTAACCCAGAGGCAACACATAGCACACCATAGCAATCCCCACTGAGAATATACATCAGTGCTCCACCAGGAGTTTAGGTTGGATGCTGTGGCTGATTACTTGTTTCATGCAAGAGCAAAGAGAATAGAATTTCTGACAGTTTAACCCATCCTAGCCCGAGTAAATATTTGAGGGACTTCCCTGAGCAGAGCTAGATTATCCTGAGGTTGGCCACAGCTTACCAATGAAAAAACACTTTTCACTATGCCACACCACATCAGCACCCCTAAAAACAAAAGACTTTCACCACTCGGGTGGATTAATGCCATGATTTTCTCAAGACTCATGACTTACTGAACAATAGACCAAATTTTCTGCTGTGTCAATACTCCTCATTCACATAGTCACTTATTAATCTATTCAACAAATATTTATTGAGTTCCCCCTACCATTCCAGCCATTTGATATACTGTTGCACAAAGAGGGCAAAGATTCTACCTTTATGGAGCGTGTATTCCAGAATGATATGGGCAGATCATCTCCAGCTATCCTAAGTAAATTATGTCATATGTTGGAAAGTGATAAACATGGCAAGCCTATGAATATATACACATGTATCTTAACACACACGTGTATATATATATATATATATATATATATATGAATATTACTGAGCCAAAAAAAAGAAACACTGCCATTTGTGACAACATGAATGAACATTGTGGACACTGTATTAAGTGAAGTAAGCCAAAGATAAATAGTGTATGACTTCACATGTGTAGAATCTAAATGTCTGAATTCATAGAAACAGAGCATACTGGAGGTGCCAGCAGCCGGGAAAAATGGACCCCACTATTCCACTAGGCTATGGTAGGGGAAGAAAAAAAAGCAGAGCTGCTTGAGGTAGGGAGTTTTTAAGAGGGAAAGCTGCAGTATCAAACTCATGGCCAGGGTTGACCTCTGCAAAAAATTTTAGCAAAGACTTGAAAAGAAGGAAAAATACTAAGTATCCTAAACCTGGTGAATTTATTCTCCTAATTCTAGACCCTCCTTCTATTCTATTTTTTTGATGTCATAGTGTGCTGGGCTGGCAGGGGATCTCAAAAGTTGACCATTCTGCTTTCCTCTCCAAAGTGTCCCTAGTGGTTGTTCTCTCTGTTCCCATGTGGTTGATTTCATTCTCTTTCAGAATAATCATTGAGCATTTTCTCCTTCTGGATCAACACCTAAGTTTTCACAACTTTTTTCAGTCCTGCAAGTTCATATCACCAAAGCAAACCAAGTATTTTTTTTATTTTAACATTTATCATTTTTTACATTTTTTCGACAGTATTTGCTTCCCCCCAAGCCCTCAGATTGAGTCCCCATAGAATTTCCTTCCCCAAGGCACACATGCACCATCACCACAGTCCCCTGTGCTCCTCCCTCCCTCCCTCTCACCCCTCTCCCTCCTCCTTCCCTGCAGTACGTCTCTGGTTTATAATTGTCTGTTTTTTGTTTTGTTGTGTTTTGTACTATTTTTTTTTTTACACTGCTGTCTTATTTGGTTCCCCTATATTCCTGTTATAAGTGAAACCATCCAATATTCTTCTTTTTCCTTCTGGCTTATTTCACTGAGAATAATTCCTTCTAGCTCCATCTGCATTGCTGCAAATGGCATGAGTTTATCTTTTTTGATTGCTGAATAATATTCCAAATATAAATTTGAAGCAAGTAGAAGAGCAGATGACAGAGTGTCATAGGCCTAAGCATTCACATGAAAAATGACCCATTTATCTTGGTTCCTCAACTAACATGAAATTCTAAAAACCATCTCCCTTGGGTCTCCTGGATACCAAAAAGAACTGGGTAATACCTAAATAAAGGTATGAATCTTGAAAGGAGAGGGTTTGAAAAGTCTTCTCAAAGAAAATCTCTCCCCCTGTTTACAAACAGAACATTACACCAAAGAAAGATCATTTGCGTGCCTCTCTTATGCTTAATTACCTATACTCTATTTGGGAATGACAAACCCATTGGTATAGAGAAAGCTATCATAATCTGCAACTACATCCTCCTACACCTACCCTAACCATTATTACAGATACAGGGCATTAAAAGGTGCATCTGATTCATGAGGAAAAAATGCTTACTTCCTCTCCACTAGTTCCTGAAGAATTCCCCTTCCACCCCATTTCTTTCTAGCAAAGACAAGGCAAGAACTAAAACTTAAAGATAGGCAACTAATTCTGCTTCAAACACAGGTCAAATTATCATCTAAATAAAATGCCTCACTAGCTCTTGTTCACTTTGTATAACAAAACAAAGTGAAATTGTGATACCAAAAAGAAGGACAAGAGAACTTTCTTGTGCACTTAGGACATGGGATGAAGAATACCTTTATAGAACAGAAATAGTTTACCTGATGCAGACAGATAAGCATGACAATATGACAGTGAAGTACATGAATCATATAAACCCTTTTTGAGTTCTCAAATAACAGAAAACTATACAACCTAGTTGGCCTTTCTTGGAAGAATAACACATGCAAATTAATTGACAACCGTAGTAATAACAGCAATAACAATAATGGCAGCTACCATTTAAGAGTTTACCACTATGCTCAGTGCCTTCCATGCAAGTTTTCTTTAGACTTGGGAATTTGGCAACAGTCTTAGCATGATTGTAAAAATCACATGTAAAGCAGACAGTGCAATAAAATGTAGCCCAAGTATTCATTTTAGTCCATTCATGAGAGATTCTGACACATGTTGAAATTTGAGACCCCTGGATTCCTATCAACACTGGTTCAAATCTAAGTTGATCTTTGCACCTGTAATTCAGGAAGCATTCCTTGTCTTCATACGGGGAGCCACAAAGCATTAGTTTTCTAGTGCACTTCTTTATCACTGCCAGTATTACTCTTAGGCCTGAGCTAGAGGAGACTCCTTCCTGTGTCCCTCCTCGGGAGATACAAAATCCTCAGGGCCCAGGAAATGCTAGAGTGTACCCTCCATCTTTTAAGACTTACCTGGGATATCCAGAATTCTGTAATTCTCTGCCAAAGTAAGAGGACTTTCAGAAACTATACATCCCTGGTCCATCCTATAAAAGAAAACTAATGAGTCCAATCCAAACCTAACCCATATGGCTGTTTGTGACAAGCTGAAGATGGATATGCAGTATGAACACACAAGCACAGCCAGGTGCAAGAGACTCTTCATAGGGAAAGACATAGTCCAAAGTACAAAGAAGGGGATGGACCAAGCACCCAGGTAGGGAAGGCCTCTCCATGTTACCATGTTCAACTTAAAACCCAAAGAAAGTGAAGGTTTCTAAACTGAAAGCTGGAAATCCAAGTCATTAATGAAAGTCTATTTGTAATGATTAGAAGATAGAGCATATTTTGTTTGAATTTTTTAATTTGATTTGTAATTTTAAATAGTTACACATATGATGCAAGGGGTTCTATTTGTACCCTTGCCCAAGAACCTATAAATGTTAGGGGTAGGCCTGGTTATTACTCCAGTGTTCCTTCCCATGGTTTACTATTCCATGTTAATTAATGCTTCCTTTCCAGGCATGGGTATCCCTCCATTTCAGTAAACCCAATAGTTAAGTATCCAGATTTATAGATACATTTGAGAGTAGGTGTCCCATTTACTAAAGAATTCCATTATTCAGCAAACTCCCTAATGCATTTGGTTGAACTGATAAAAATTTATTATATACACACACAATCTCACAAATTCATCTTTTCCTGTGTAAAGTAAAGGTTAGGGAGAAAATTTGATTGATTTCCCCTTTACAATTATTTGATTTCACAGTTAATACTTAGTCACTCTGGAAAAATTAGAAAATATAGATAAAAAGAACAGCATAAAAATCATATCCTATAGTATTTGGAAATATCAGCACTATTAGCATTTAATGTATATACTTGAAATTTTTTTCGATGCATTATGTATATGTGGAAATATAGAGATATTGGTAGTTAACACTAAGAATTATATCATAAAATGATCATATACAATTATTTAGTACCATCTATGTGCCAGACATTGGAAAATTCAAGGTTAACAAGATAAGGTTTCTGTTCGTTTGTGCCTTAAGCTGAAGAGATCAACATATAAATCAATAATTATATTACAGTATGAAAGATACTTCACCAGAAATCTATAAAACAGGATTATACAAGACTCTACAGAGTCTAGAGATGAGAATAATTCTTTCTGCCTACAGAATGACTTCAGGATTTTGACAGTACTAATTCATATTTTTTCATTCAACTAATACTGAATACTTACTATGAGTCAAGCACTATTTTAAGTATTATGTACAAAATAAAGTGCTACCCTCAGAGAGCTTACATAGACAATTTACAAGTAAATATAAGAAACAATGTCATACACCTTGCCCTGAGCATACAATAAGTGCTCAATAAATGTTTGTTGAATGATTAAAGAATAAAGGCACATGATGAGCCCAACTATTTGCACTGCCATTTCAAAGACAACTGTTGTCCTTGAAGTTAGCATAGCAATTTTGAAGTTTCAAAACATAACCTGTTATGTCTGCTCTGTTTCACTTAAAAATATGAATCCAATAGGCTTAATCCAAAATCTCTAGCTCTGAATTGGGTTACCATGTGTTATATTTGATTTGTATTTCCATCAGTATCAACCCAAGCATCCTTATATAGACACCAGCAATGTACATGATTTATAGCAAGTCAGTCAAGGCAAAGCCTATAGCTTCCCTTCACATTTTGACGTTATCAGATTACTTCAGAAGCTGGCAGCAGCTACCATAAGTAACAAGCTGTCAGTGTAAATAAATCACTCTCAAAAATAACTGCTAAAAAGTATAGATTAGTATGAGCAGAGGTGGGCTCGGAATTTTTCTTTTCATTTTCCCCTTCCCAAAAAGTCTCCTGTATATTTAATTTTATATAAGAGAATTTATTTTCTTTTTTTAAATAAAAGCTTCCAGGTTTAAGATCCATATAATAAACTCATGTCTCAAAAGGAAAGTTTGTAGCTTTTGTATATAAATCTTAAGACAATCAATTTGCAATCACCTAAAGAAGCCCAAGGTATGGAGAACCAACTGGCAAGTGCTGTGAAGAGCAACCTACGCCAAGCCAATTTAATTTCCTTCTATGATCTAGTGACAGAATGACAGGTTGCAGAGATAAGAGAGAAAGCAATAGATGCAATCCACCCGGACTGCAGCAGGATTCACTCCCTGTCTGGTCTTACATGATACACTCATCAACAAGCTAGAAAACCTAACCTTAGTAGAATTCAGAGAATTGGCCCACAGCCATCCCACTCTCCCCAAACAGGATGTCCAATGTCTGCTCTGCCTGAGAGGGAGAGGGATATGTTACCACCCTGGAAAGGTAAATGGTGGTACTGTGTCCTTTGTGCATCTCTGAATGGGTCAGTGGTTAAAGGAGCATCACACAATTGTCCTTGTAGGTCAAGGACTTACCCAGACACGTGTACAGTAACCAGAGGCATAAACAGGGTTCTAATAGTTCATGAGACAAATTCAGTACTTATCCTAGAATGAGAGAAATTTTAGTGTGAATAAGATGCTATATGGAAAAACTTGAGCTCACAATAACCTCAAAAAGAGAAAATGGTGTATGTTACTAAATTAGCCCATGATAGTGTGGGTTACCATGGCTTTCAGGTAGAATATAAAAGGAAATTTTTAGTGATTTGTTAGAAGAAAGTTAGGATGGCATATAATGGGTCAAACACACAAGACTGCGGATTCATCTGTATTTTATTTGGAATTGGTCAACCTATAGTGTCCTGTCCTTGTTCAATCATCACATGTTACACAGATATCAAAAAGTGTTCATGCAAGTTATTACTACATAGGCACATAACACCCCTTCCTCCAGGTTTTAATGGCTTAGTTTATTCTCTTGACCTTCCCACCCCAAGGATCTAAACCCTTCTGCTGTCTGTGGCCACTGATTTGTCTGAGAATTCCAGAATCTAGTAGCTCACACCAAAACCTCGCATTCAAGAACCCTCACTGTTGGAAAGTCTGGCTAAAAATGGTCAATATTGGTCAAATAACAGATCGGGAATTACTGAGAGAAAAATGAAGGATAAACCTGGGGAGTTGGTGACAAATCTGTCTTTGGTGGGGAACATGCCCAGTTACACCAGTGCACCAGCAAGTGAACCTTCCTCCTACTTCAATGGGCACATGAAATGACCTGGTTTTACTATATGACTAATAAAATTCTAGCATTTTTTAAGTGTGAATTACCACCACCTTTGCCTCATACACAGAGACCAAATTATCCATCTACCCAAAAAAATATACTCCACACCCATTAGCCACCACCCCCCTACATTGATTTCTCCATGCAAGCTTGGCAACTCCCAGGCCCAGAAACACAGCACACCATTTACATGTTGTAAAACTTGGCCCCCTTTGCTTAGTCTCTGACCAATGTCATGTTATCCCTGTCTTCTGGGTTATTATACTATCTCTGTATCAGCACCCAAGAAACACACACACACACACACACACACACACAGCATTACTACAAGCACAGACAGAATTAAGCACATAATAAATGTTCAAAAACATAAATCTTTTTAATGGTCAGTGGTAATTTCATTATGAAAAGTTGTGTGTATGGTCCCCACTATTGTTCACTATTATGAATTATAGTTATTTGGGGTCCCTTTTGATGGGATGTTGTATTTTTAGGAGGAAGGCTGTAGTTTGATGTTACAGAAAAAGCACAGGCTTTGGAGACAGAACAACATTTCTCTCCCTGTTTCACTTATCAATGGATATACGTCTTCAGGCAAGTTACTTAATTCTGTAAACCTCAGTTTCCTGTCTGTGAAATTAGGATCATAATATCCACAGAGGGTTGTTATAAAAATTAAATGAAATAATGTATAAGTTATTGTCTGGCTGGTGGACATTCAAAAACATATGTTCTTTTTCCCCTCCTAATAATGGGGGGGGGGGAAATCAAAGGTAGTCTTAATGCAAATTTGAGTCAAATATTTCAAAATACCACAACTTATAACTCTGGGAAACAAGCTAATCTATGAAGCAGACTGAAATGTAAGACGTAGCTTTTAACAGACAACATTAGCATTTTTAGTGGAGACAGGTATACAACAATAAAATTAAATTAGAAGAGCTTCATGCCTTCACTAGAAATGTCCTTTTTCAATACCACAAAATAAAAATCAAAGAGAAATTAACTGAGGAAAACAGAAACACCCACAGATTATCATCTTCCTTTGTTATGTAAAATACTTGCTAAAATCATATTTGAAGATGCTTTTGCCTTGTCATGTTAAAGAATGTACTTGCTGGTTAAAAATAAGCATTCACAAAATATACACAGTGTGGGCATATAATACACGTTTTAAAAGACAGAAAATAACGCAAGCTATAACCTCATGCTTGTCTTACTGCAAATAGAGCCCGTGACCTTTCTAAATGAAGACAAGAATATAACTCTTCTCTGAATTTCTAATATGATGCCCTAACATTCATATTTCCACCAATAGATATTTTGTTTTCAACTTTCAGGCTTTTGAGGTAGCACTCTTCACATTCCCTATTTGTCTTCCGTGGCCAGCTGAGCTTAGCTACCCAAACACACATATAGACGCTCAGAGGACAGATTTGTCATGCTGACCTTTCATATCTCCTCCACTTTTTAACTGATCGAGATTCCATCCCACGGAAACATGCACACAGCATCACTGCAGAGGAGAGAAATCAGGTAAAGGATGGCAAAGATAAATACCAGAGAAGCAAGCTAGAACCTGAATGCAGGGGACATTGTTCACAGAATTATTCAAGGGAGGAAAGCTAGTTGAAAGCTAGTGAAGCAGGCAGTACACAATGTAAAATTAACCAGTGACCTTTATCAGAACGCCAAAGGTCAAAGCAATTTGTAAGGTAAGTACTTACCAAGCATCACGTGCTGGCCTACACATAGACTAGAACCCTGCATAATCAAACACTGAAAAAACTAGCAGAATAAAAATTCCCTCCATATCAGAGAGGAACTAGAGTTCTAAATGAAGAGTATCTGTAAGTATATTACAATACCCACAACCACCTCCCCATCCTGCTGGTGTGGAGAGTTACCAATGTTGTCTCAAAGCTTCAAGAACATGACAAACAATATACTTCTTGCTCACTGGCAGGCTTATATTAATGGGCTCCATGAACTAACTTTCTGGGAAACACCTCAGTCTTCCAAGGGAGGGTTAAGGAGCTATACTGGTCATACTTAAAACACTATGAAAACCTCTGTATTGTGAGTTTTACACACTATCTGTTCCCTCCATGCGAGATGAGAGCTTCCCTCCCAGTAGGGGACTTGGTCATGAGAAATGAGTGTTTTTCCCTTTTGCTAGTAAGAAATCTTAAGACCTGGTGTAAAAACCACTCAGGCATAACATGTTATAGCCCAGCAGGTGCACTGATTAGCTAGGTTCCATAACCATAAAGTCAACAATAATCTACCTACATGCCCTTTCTGCAGGTGGTTGACCTGTGAATGCTAAGTAAGTCAGCAACAGTTCAGCCAGAATTACATTGGAGAGCATTATGAGTAAACATGAATGTTCCAACTTGCCCTTAACTATACCACTGGGACTCCAGCCTGCAAAATAATCCATTATCCCTGCTCACCACCAACCCCAACTGCACCTTGTTGTCTTCTCCACAAGGACTTTCCCCACTGTAACTACACTCATGCTTACTGTGAGTGTTCCCCTGTTAATGTGGCCCTTCCTGTTTTCATCTGTGCCATCCCTTGTACCAAAAAGGGAGTGACTAACTCCCACAGTACACAAACTTTAGGTCAGGTTTTCCCAGTAATGTTGACTGATGACACTAAGCCATTTACACTGTCTTCACATACCCCCTGGAGACATTAGCCACACATTGGAAATCCAACTCCCTTGAGTTCAGGACCACAAGGTAAGGGAAATATAAACACTTTTTTTTTAATTATAAAGGGAAAAATATGCAACTTAGGAAATCCAAAGCAACATCTCTGAGAATCTAGAAATGGTCCCTACGTTTTGCTACAATAAACAGGGCATCAACAAGCGAAAACCCTCCCACCCAAACAAGGGTAGATGCAGTTTTTGCAAATTAATATTGTTATATTTCTCTTTTTTAATGGCTTGGAATTTATACCAAGTTAGACAGGAACAACCAAAAGTATAGAGCATATCTTCAATTGTAACAGGGAGTGCTGAATCCAAATCTATCCTTAAGGAAAGCCATTTCCTCCTCAGAAAGCAGCAGGCCCAGTTGCCTATAACAATAGAGGGTCAGTCACTGATGTCAGGTGTAACACCACTGTGTGATGGAGAAAGATTTACACAACCCCTGCTCAAAAATAGTCTAGGAAGTTTGATAATTCATAAAATCATAAATTGCATATCAATTACTGGAGATGGAGGGATTGCTTTATCCCCAGATCCATTCATTCCCGAGATATGAGATCTTTTTACAGGACCCCTCGAGTGAGAGGAGACAAAGAAGAGGAGGACATCCCTCGTCATTTCTGCTGTCATGGCCTTTCTTTGCAAACCTATCGCTCCTACAACTCTCATGTTTTCCCACTAGTGCCCCCCTCAGGAAATGAGGGGACCACAGGAATAAACTGAAAGCACGAAGATAAAAGTAGCACTGATCTTTAAGAGAAAGAGGTCTAGATTCTTCCAGTTCCTAAAATTCAGCTAAAAACTGAACTAAACCTACTAAATATTAAGAACACTCATTTCTTTACATTCCCACAGGCAGAAACTTCTGCACATCTAATCAACATTCTTAGGACTGAATTGACATGATTTCTAAATAACAATTTTTTAAGTTCACCAAATATGATATGACCCTAAACTTCCAGAACACAAAGGTAGCTTTTTCATTCTTTAAGAAAAAAGGAATGTGTTTATTCTATATTTGAGATGATTAAAGTAAATAATCTAAATGGGCATAGCTCTGAGTTCTGTTCGCAAGACAGTCATGTATAGGAAAAATAAAGTAATACACCTTCAGGAGTAAAACTACCACAACCCCAGACTAAGAGAGCCTCCCACTTGTCCATTCTGTGACCCCATCCTTAAAATGTGCAGTGCAAAAACAGATGATACCCTCCTACTCCTGAACTTCTCCAAATTAAACATCTTCCCAGGAGCTAGCAGCAACATTAAGAACCCCTTATCTTCACCCTCACATAGAGGCTCTCAGATGAGAGTATTCTAATTCCCAATTTACAGATGGGGCAACTGAGGTCCATTGTGAATAGGGTCATCAAAGCTGGGGAGAAAAGAGTCTGGGCATAGATGCCAAGCACAGTCCAGGCCACCTGCCTCCCAGGATTACAATTGCTCCACTGCACCACACTGTTGTTGAAGTCAAAAAGAGTGTCAATATTTCCCAGGATGCATAGCTTAAAAGATAAATCATTCCTCCCATACCTCAGATAAATTTTAAAACTAAGAGTAAATGCAATGCAAATACTACTATTAGATATTTATTATATTGCAAAGCTTGAAAACAGTCAAGAAAATGGAAAAGTTACTTTTTTCCCTACACAAATTTGTTAATGGGTGGCATAATGGGGAGCCCTGTTTGCTGGCACTCGGTGAAACATCTACAAATTGCCTCTGCAAAGCATTATAGGTTGTCAGACTAATGTAGTTGAAGATAATTTGGCCTTTCAGTGAATTGAACCTCACAGCACGATTATACTCCACAACCAAGTAGAGTGTCACAATTATTCTTTCATGCTGAATTACCATATAATGTCATGAGTCTACCTGTCATAAGTCCTGTAGTCTAGTCTGAATTTTTTCCCCGAATCTATGGTTCATGGCAAAAAAATAATAATATTTTTTTTGCTTCTAACGGAAATCTGATTGTTTTTATCAACAATAAATTTCATAGCAAATCAAAGGATATGCTTGGACAAACAATCCGATACTCAAGGTTAAAAAATACACAAATAATAAATTGCTGGTGTGTCATGTTCAATTTTTACTACGGCATTACACTGCAATAACCATAACAGGATCTAAATTGTTGTCAGAACATTAAACAAACCCCCATACTTCACAAAGGCATCCTGTCTGAGTAATTCATACAATGGAAACAACTATCAAATTTTCCACTGTCCCACCGCTACACCATACATCAGTGCAATTTTATGTATTTGGACAATTCGTTGAATAAATTACTTCCATCCTGCCTGCTCTTGCCACTTCTGTTAAGAGTCATATCAGTTTTAATTGTCTTTCTGTCTATATGGAGCCACTGTTTTTTTTGGTCTTTTCCTGTGCTATTTCCTCAGCACCAAAATAAACCACAATCACCAAAATAAACTATGAACACCCATCAGAGCTGGGCACGAGGGACAGACAACTCAAAAAGGAGTGTCTTGTCAAAGGCCAAGTGGTTCCTTCCTCTCTCCTGCTACTAGACAGTGGCTGAGCATGTGTTGGGAGTGTGACAATCCAAGGGCTCATGGTGTCTTTCCAATGCCCCAGCTCTAACTAAAAGCTAAAGGTATCCAAGAATTGCATTCTACTCCATTTCTGTTTGCTTACTCACTTTATTGGTTCATACAGCATTTAGCCTGGCCTGGGAAATGGGTTCAGCCAGGGCTACAAGTTACTAGTTCCATTCACAGTCAGAATCCAGACTGAGTGGAAACAGCTTACCAGTCAGTTCATGGCAAACTTCAGAAACTGTTTCCCTTTGGTTTGTTGCTCCCAAATGGCCAGCCCTCCTTTCCAGGTTGAAAACCCACCCATCATTAAATCACGGGGGCTCTGACCCCAAGTACAGTTGCAGAACTAACAACATAATGGGCACAAATAGACTTTGTCTATACAAGGGGGAGTTAATGACTTCCCATCGTGTTTCTCACCACCTCCAATTGAGAAGTAAACTGACACCAACCAAAGGGAATCAGATCAATTGGATGCAACGCTGCTTCCTAAATGAGATCCTCTTGGGTCTGCCTATACTGAGGCACATGACTTTGTACAAAGTCAACATGGTAAGTCAGATAATTTAACAGAAAGAAATATGAGTGAAGTGTCCTAGACATTCCAAACTAACTCAGGTGCTATTTTGAAATTATTCCACCACCTATGTCACCATAGCCAGATAAATAACCACACACTGAAACCTCATTGTACTGAGTATTTGAAGCCTGATGCTGCCAAAGAAACTATTATATGCTGAGCTGCTTTTGCTATTTCCAACAGGAAACTCCCTCATTGAACTGGTTCCAAAACAGGTCCAGTGTATACTAAACATTGCCCCATATTAGTGTCGGGTTTGTGACTCCAGTTGGCCACATTTTCTTCTCAGAGTAACATAACAGAAGGAAACCCCATTCTGGAGGTTAGGCTTGACTTGGTACCCCCATATTAACTTTGTAGCTTGCTGGGTAGTAGAAAATAACTCTTTATTTATAACCCCAAAAGCAATAATAAACACAAAACTATGATTTACTCTGAACCTTCCTATTATTAAAACACTTTGTCTTATAGTTTTATTGATTTACAATCTGTCCTACTTACTTTTTTAGCATCTGAAAACAATCAAGGCACAAAGCTGCAAAATGTTTGGACATTAATTGTTAGAAGACAGCATTTTATTCCAGGCGAGGGGTTTGAGGCCAAGACAGCGATGCATTCTGGTACCGGAATGATTTATGGTCTTGTAGCAATAACGATGCACCAGGGCCATTAACATATTGGCAGGCCCTAGGATGGATTAGTGGCATTGATTATTTCATGGGCCACTGATACCCATTTGTTACAAGGAGCTCAAAGATGGCCTCTCCCTAACTGAAATCTTTTTATGAGCAGACAGCATTTTAAATATTAGAAACCTGGGATTTGGGCCATTTTTTATAATCTTGCTCTCGCCTCACCTTAGTGTGCAACCAAAAAAAAAAAGTGTCAGAAAAATTAAAGTTCATTCTTCACCAGCAGCCTTAATTCCTCAACTCATCATAACCATGTCTTCTTTAAAAATTAATGATTGCCAGCATTTAGCCACTGGTTGTTGCTATGAAGATCTATGCAAAAAGCAAGGATCCCTATAGAGTGTGTGATATATGGAATACTCTTTATTACTACAATAAAACTTACTGACATTTCAATACTTCTGCAAATAGCATTATAGTATCAATCTTCTGAATTAGATTGAAAATTAAGTTGTAAATTAAAAGAAAGTGTACTTTGGAATACAACATGATATGTCACCTAGAAAAGGACCTTTGTGCAAAACTGAGCTGAGCCAGGAACAGAGATGAGCCCAGTGCCTCAGCAATGCTGCTCATATCCTAAAGCTCTAGGTTCCACTGGAAGAATTTATCCAGAAATCCTGACACTCCATCACTAGAAACATTTTCTTTCATAGTAAAAAGTCAAGGGATTTGAAAACAGCCTTTTATGAATATAATGAAACCTCAAATCTTAATATATTTTCCTACTTTGCCACATTCTTTTCATAAATTTCAAATAGGGCACATATAGAATAATAAATACCTTATAAAATAGACAGAAATTACACATCCATTATGATCATAATGTGTATATATGTATATAAAAATATCTCCTCTATATCATCAAATATAAAATTTCTCTCATCCCTACCCAAATTAGCCCGATCTTCAAAGATGCTCAGAGCAGATAGTTATACAAAGCATGCACAACTCGGAAACTATGGGGTTTAAAGCTGATGTGCATACTGTAAATTACAAAAAGCCTCTGACTGAAACCAACACAAAATGGCTATGTAAAAGACTACTGACTTCCTGGTCCCCTATTTAGGTTTTCTAAATTCCTGCTATGAGTGAGACCATCCGGTATTTTTCTTTTTCTTTCCGGCTTATTTCGCTGAGCATGATCCCTTCCAGCTCCATCCATGTTGCTGCAAATTGCATGAGTTTATCTTTTTTGATTGCTGAGTAATATTCCATTGTGTACATGTACCACATCTTCTTGATCCAAACTAATAATATTAAAGTAAAAATCATAATCAACAAGCAACTATAAACCAGAGATACACTATGGGGGGAGGGAGGGGGAGAGGGATTAGAGGCAAAATAAGAGGGATGAGAATTGTATGGGGAATATAACCAAAATGAAAATGTATACATTGTGCAAAAATGAAAAATGATGTGAAAATTATATAAAATAAAAAAATTTAAAGACTACGGATTCCAAGTATGTATTTGTTGAAAGTCAGATGTCTTAAATCACTTTAACCTATCTTCCACATTTCCTATACCCACAGATGAAAGTGCATAATTAAAACAGAGTCATTCTAGTGATTTCAAACACCTACATGAAAATCCAAACCACCTCCTACCCAGAATGACTCCCTCCTTGCCCCATATGGTCTCTCATACATTCTTTTAGACTTTGTTAAAATAGAAGCTCTTTCAGGTGGGTACCTCTTGGATCCCACTGCTCTCTACTACCACATCTTCAGGGATCTACACTTACTACTCCAGCCAGAATAAAGAGGCTTTTGACTTGAGAGTTAATTCTGGTCCCCTGGTAGTGGAAAGCTGTGTTGAACAAGATTCTGAGGCAGAGTATTGGCTCAACAGGCAAAGATGTCAAAATTAATTAGTCACAATGATTGAGAGTCCAGTAATGGGGGAGATAGTCCAAATGCTGATATTCATGGTCCTGAATTCAAAAGGGAACACTTTTCCCTTAACTAGTCTGAAAATCACGCAACTGAGTTACATAAGGACAAATATTTGAGTAGCTACATTCACAAAATGGGCATAAGAAAACAAAATCTCTTCTACAATAAAGTTTTAATACAGACTATGGTTCAACAGGTTTTAGAACCAAAAAGAATCATGACATACCCTAATCCAAGCCTTTTATATCACAGATGGAAAAATCAACACCTAGTGACTCACATAAAATTGTACAACTATTGGTGGAGAAATGAAATTCTAGGTCCCCTGTGCCACTGTTCTCTCCACAACAAAATGCCTACTTTTCCACTGTCTTATACGCTGCTTATTTTCCTTCTTTCCCATGTGTATAATTTTCATATTTTACTGAGATTTGATGTACTATTGCAGACTTCTCAAATTTTGGATTACATGATAAGACAAACTCGATATTCTGTATTACCGCAAATTTAGGAAAACAATCTTGGAGTATGATGCATGGTAATTCAGGGTTAAGTAAAAAACAACACAAGGAGTTTTTCACTTGTTAAATTTTTATTTTTATTTTAAATAGGGAAGAAATACATAGTACATGTAGACTTGAGATACATGAAGGTGTTTTGGGCTTTAGCCTCTAATTTATGAGATTTCTGTGTACACCATCCAATATTAAAATGTTCCAGAAAAAAGAGACCCACAAAACCCTTAAGTTATCGCCTACTGATTTGGAAAGCAAAACTTCCATTTCCCAAAGTTTTCAAAGATTCTTCGCTGCTCTCTGATACCATCCATGGACTACTAGACCGAATAAATCATGGGCCTTCCAAGATAACAAGAAGGCGCATGAAGGTTAAAGTATACCACCAATCTTCAAAAGTTTTGCACTACCCTATTTTTCCCTCAACATGCAGAAACACATTTTATAAAGGCTTCAGATTCCCTGTCTCCATGACCACCTCTAAGAGAAAGCACTTCCTTCCTTTTTAAAAGTTAAATGTTAAATCCTTCTGGATGAATACTCCAAACCTGGAACCAACCCTGAAAGAAGAAGTTCCTAATGGTCAAGTTTAATCTGAACATGCTGCAATATCGACCTTTCTATTCGTTTCTGGGTAAAAATGGTTACTTTCTCACACAGAACCACTCCTGGTACACTGAAAGAATATCCTTCAAGCTTCTCTTCTTTAGACAAATAATGCCAACCACATAAAGCTCTCCAGATATACCATTTCACAAATTATTAGTGCTACAGTTCCCCTGGACTTTCGCCAAATTTCCTACATCCTTCTTAAACTCGATAATCCAGATGGCATTACGGGGCTGGGTGTTAATTGAAGAACAGCTTAACTGTTTGGACATGTTATGCATCTATTATCCAATTGTCAATCTTGTAATGTTTGCAGTATGACTATATCTTTGGGGAAATGAATGCCAAATGAAAATTTTCCCTAATCTATTTCTCTTCTAATTCTCTTAGGACTCTTTCTGATGATTTGTTAATCTACTTCACTTTATTCTACAAGCTCAAGTCAGTCACATAACCAAAATTAACAACCAGACTCCTGTAAATGGTTACTAAGTAAGATATATGTCTTCTTTGAGGTATTTATCCTTTTTATCTGCAACAACCACTAATAAACATGACTGTTAATATAACTACAGTAATAAAGGACGCTCAATTATGAAAACAATTCTCACCTCATATATTGTTCTTATGCTTTTTAATTCCACTTTTATTTTTATATTTTTACTAAATACTTACTGTATTTTTTTACAGTAAAACCTTATTAATTCACATTACAAGTTTTGAAAAAGACTGAAGATGAGTTTTGTCTTATTTATGATAGAGAACCAAATCAGGCCCATGGCAGGTACTTAATAAATTACATGTTGGCTAAAAAAGTAATTAATGGTCCATTTATAAGACTGTTCTCAACTTTTAACTCTCTCTGGACCTATGCCCTCTGCTATGTGATTTTTTTAGTTCCTATCCCTGCAGTTTCTATCCCTAACTCACAAACGGCAGTCTTGTTCATAAGACTTTATGAGGCCCATCAAGTGAATACTAAAGTGACAAAGAGCCAGTTTCGAGTCTAAACCTTCAAGAACCACACATTTCTACTGCCTCTCTGAGAACCTCTGACATTTAAAAGAAGAGATTGCCTGCAAAGTCCATTGGTTACAAACAAATAGAGACATATGGAGGAGAGCAGCCCAACCAGCTTGCTGACCTGACCATGAAGCCAATGCTGTAAGTGCGGTAGTACCTGCTTGTCATGTGCTACTAGATACTGGGGTATTCTGTCAGGAGCAATAGTGTTGTGACTACACTTGATATACAGTTACTAGAACAAGTAAGACTGCAGGGTCATGTTTGAGCACATGGAGAAAAATCATGGTCCATTTATACAGGAAAACATTTAAAGCTAATTGTAATGTATCCTTTAAACCTCATTTAACACCTCCTTTAATAATCTCTCCTTCTTCATTAGGTAGAGACTACAATTTGAGGCTACGTTTTTAATCTAAAAATAATCAACCTTCATTTTTGTGCAATAAGTAGATAAACCTTGGCCCCAAAGCTATGAATGGCTCAAGTTTTATTCAGCATCAAACAATACATGCAGAGGAACAAAATAAGGAAAGACACTTCCATTATCCCCATCAGTGGAGCAGATAGCAGGTATCCATTTTCATGAATGCTCTACCCTCTGCTGGCCCTTAAGATGAACAAATGTTCTCTGGAAGAGCAGGATGGCAGTTTCTGGAAATTCTTCAGTGGCACTGTGGAGTAAACTGAAGTTGTCCAGGCATTTTAGTGAGACGAGCTATCTCCAGTCACTCATCACACCCCTTGTCTCTTGGTCCACCGATGTCACACAAAGATGACACTGAAGCAGAGAATCCTCAGAATAGACCAACTGCAGCAGGGATTCTCTTCAAGCACCTCCATGTACCACCAAGGTGGCCTCTGTTGCGTGGCAATAAGAGCCATGCAATTAAAGGCGAGTTTCCATTTTATGTGCTCAAGCCTTCTGTGGCAGGATCCCACGATTCCCTAGGAAGTTTGATTTACCATCCCATCACCCTATTTTTATAGGGCTTGACTCTGCAAATGGAACTGATGGAGACCTCAACCGCGATTCACTGAGTCCTCAGATTTAATTGCAGATTTACAATGCCTACGAAGCCATTCTGTCACACTCATGTCTTCTCAACATGCCCCTGGAGGGGACTCTCCAAAGCTTCAGCTGAGCTCTATTACCTACCCCCCAAAAAGATGATTTTCTTCTTCACATCGCACTTTCCCTCACAATACAGGAACCCCTGCAACGGTGTGAATCCCTGCAAGGGTGTGAGACTACCAGTGGGGACAAGGTAGTCAGGTATGAGAAAGTTCACTTGAGGGGTTTGACAAAGTGTTACAGGGAAAGGAGGAGGAGATGGGGAAGAGGAAAAAGAAAAAGTATATTCTGAGTCATGTTGGTGAAATTTTTCATAGCTAATCACACACAAGACTGATTCACTGCTCACTTTGCCCTGCTCACTCATTTTTCAAATCATACTTTTCACTGCCCCATCAGCCTGTTTCACCAAGGTCAAATGAAGGGAATGAAGGGAATGATAGCATGCACACCACACTGAGATTTATTATACACGGTGTCACTCACCTTTTATGTGGAGCAAATGGGCTCCTGAAATCACCATTTATGAAGATGAACCTGAGGAACAGTGTGAAGACGGGAGGGGGACTCAGTCCAAATGGCACCATGGAACCATGGAGTGGTTCCTTTTCCAAGCAGTGCACAGAACACAGTCTGATGTCACTCTCTTACATGAATCTAAGTGTATTCAAGACCTTTAATCAATGTCAGAATTGCTTATCTGCCTTTGTCCTATCTTACTAGAGCAATGGATAGGGCTTCCCAAACAGGTAGCATTTGAGTAGATCTTAAATGAAGTACATTGGATAAATAACACTGTTCAAAGATTTTTAAACCCACTAGGGTGCTTTAGGTTGCAAATAACAGAATATAGGACTAAAAGTAGCTTCAATAGTAAGGGCTTATTATTTAACAAAAGAAGGTAGTATGCTTTTACAGAGTTAATTTGACAGTTTGTGATCATTAAGGACCCAAGTGCTTCTCATATTTCTGTTCTGTTACCCTTAATTCAAAACCTCCCCTCATGGGCAAAAGATGGCCGTTGCAATTCCATGCAGCACATGTAGACACAACCATACCCACTGAAGCAGAGCAGCAGAGATTTTCTCCTTATGAAAAAGGAAAATTTCCTAGAGGCCCCCACTGTACAGAAGACTATACTGCATGACCATCGGCCATAACATGATTACAAGCCAATACCCAAACCAATCAAAGGAAATGGGAATAGAGTTACTCTGACTGACTTAGACCAATCATGGCTTACCCTCTGACACTGGGGAAGAAGTACTTCTCATGACATGAAAGATTAACTATATGAACATGGCTCTAAGAGAAAACACAAAGCAGGCCTGGGTGGTTATTGGATAGGCAACCAATGCCTGTTCCACAGATTAGAGTCCACTCCTACCTTAGTATTTTATGTTCACTGCTCTACTTTTCCCACTACCATCATGGATTTCTTCCTGACATCACTGAATTCTCTGCTCAAATGTTATGCAAGAGACCTTTTCTCATCACTCCATATCAAAGAGCCAGACACTCGCCTTTACATGTTCTACTCTCTATTTAGTTTTTGTCATCACTCTTACCAATAACATAAGTGAACACATGTATTTGTCTATCATCTGTCTCTTCCCTCTAAAGTATTAGTTCCTCAAGGCACATGATGGACTCTTAAATTTTTGGAAAGAATGAAGAAGTAGAATTCATTGGTATTTCCCACCTTCATCTCACTTCTCTGCTTGCTGTGCCAAGAAAACAGATCTCCTTTCTCTTCTCTATTTTCCTGTCTCTCTTTGCTCATGCTATCCCCACTCCTGTAATATTCTCCCCACCTCTTCTCTGCTTATTTAAATCCCATCTTTTTTTTTTTTTTGTGGGACCCTTACCAGTGGCCAGGGATCGAACTGGCGCTGCAGAGGCTGTGGGCAGCCTCGCAACCCAGAACTCAACCACTGCGCCACCAGGGGTGGCCCTTAAATCCCATTTTTACAAGATCTACAAAGAACTCATACAACTCAACTAAAAGAAAACAAATGATCCAATAAAAACAAATAGGTAGAAGAGCTAAAAAGACAATTCTCCAAGAAGACATGCAGATACCCAATAGGCACATGAAAAAAAAATAATAATAATAAAGGTCATTATCACTAATCATCAGGGAAAAGCAAATCAAAACCAATGTGTGATAATCACCTGATATAATGGCCTGTATCAAATGTGTCAGTAAGAATGGGGGGATGGGGGTAGGAAAGGAACACTCACACACATTTAGTGGGAATATAGACTGGTCCAGCCTCTATGAAAAAACTGTATGACAGTTTCTCAAAATATTTAAAATAGATATACTATATGATTCGGCAATTCCACTCCTAAATATTGACCCAAATAATGCAAAAAAACACTAATTCTACAGGATATATGCACTTCTACATTCATTGCAGCAATATTTACGATCACCAATTATGGAAAACTAAGTGCTGAAGAAAAGATGAGTAGATTAAGAAGATGTGGCATATATACATAATAGAATGGTATGCAGCTATAAAAAAAAGATGAACACTTTCCATTTGTGAAAACATGGGTAGATGCATAGACTTGAAGGGAATTATGCTAAGCAAAATAGCTCAAAAAAAGAAAGACAGATGGTTTCATTTATATGTGGAAACAGAGCAACAAAACGAAGTGTGAGACGAAACCAAACCAGAAACACACCCTAGTAATCTGACTGTAGAATTGAGGCTACTGGAGGGTGTTGGTAGAGATCAAAGCACAGAGGGAGCCCAATGGACTATGCTGGAGAACAATAGGTGTAGTATGGTAACACACACCTGAAGAAGTGTGGTCCTATACCTTTGAGTCATGTACAGTATTGAAAAACCAATGTTACCTCAATTAAAAAAAAAAATCCTGTCTTTAAAATCCAGCACATATTTCAGTTCTTATATGAAAGCTACCTTGATATCCAAACTCCACATGATCTCCTAGGAATAATTTCAACTTTTGAAACTCATATTACTCCTTTCATAGTGTTTTCCTTGAACCCAAAGTGGAACCGTATATGCCCTCAGATGTAGATTCATTGAACACTCTTCATAACTGAGGAAAATGAGTCCTAGAGATGTTCATATTTGCTTAGTATTGAGCCAGCAGAACATGTACCAGAGTCTTCACTGATAACTAATCAGCAATAAAATTCATAGCAATAGACACTTTTCAATTGGCAACTTTTATATTTGCTGGGGGTTTGTGACAAATGAATAGCAAATGAATACGCACATGTCTGCTAATAAGCACAGGCACAACATTCTGTCAGACCCCCAAAAAAGGAGACTAAGACTCAGCTGAACAAGAGAAATCTTTTCTCCTTCTCTCAAGGATTTAAGTTTATTTATGGAATTGAGCATTATAGTGTGGCTGCAATTAAAGGGGAATAAGGCAGCAAGGGACAGGGGACTGTGAAGGATATCAATTGCTGGACATTTCTAAGCTTTAAACTTCTCATCTATGGAAGGAATGGTATTAAAGTAGATCAACTATCTAGCAGACTTTCCTTAAAAAAAAAGGGGGGGGCTGATATGATATACCCTAAAAGAAGAATTGTTCTGGTTGTAATGGGCACTAAGATCATCACTCCATGTGTGTCTTTCTTATCTTTAAGAATGATTCCTTTCCTACTGCATGGCTTGGGAATGCCTTTCTATCCCTCAGTTAATGATAGTCCTGAAGTAGGTGATTATGATACTAACATCACTAATAATAGTGAAAGATGCAGTGTCTCAATGAAAATTTTTAACTCATGAAAACTTTAGGAAGAAGTCACTCATATGGAAGAGGATTTGGTCTTCTGAAACCAGGGTAAGTCCAGTGTTTATTAACAGGAATGAGTGGAAAGGATGGGTGAGTGGACAGATGAATGGAAAGAGGGGTTAAAGGTAATTTAACATGTTAATTTAAGAAATCATCAAGTGATCATCAATTACTCATTAGATCAACTTTCATCACAGTTACACATAGAGAAAAAGTTACATAACCTAAGTACCCAACTGTAAGAGGGTAACAAAAAAGAATCTTCCTGAGCAGTTTAATATATGGCTCTATAACTTGGCATGGACCTTGCCCTAGCCCACAGTGTAAGAATCTGGGGAGATGGACTCAGGCACTGTTAACCTTCTTCTGGGAAGCAGGAGTGTAGTGATTCTTAAGAGACATGCTGATAAATAGGATGTGAGGATCACAAAATAGGGACATTCATGTGAGAAGACCTACCATCCTTTGCCCAAAAGTTTCCCCAAGTCACCTCAAATACTCCAGGTTCTAGTTTTCAAAAGGGACCACAACTCTGTGACCTGTTACACTGAGCTGTATCTCTAGGCCACATATGAGCCTGCCTGAGTAAACTTAATTTTATCACTTGTCAAGTTTTTCAACCTTTGAAAAATTACTCAATACCAGGATTAATATACGATATAATTTCCAAGCGGTTAGCCAGCTCTGATCTCATATTATCCCATAATGATGCTGGATGTGCACCTGCGGGTGGCATGGCTGCCAGGCTGCTGCAACTTCCATCTGCACATGAAGGTGGGTGTGAAGAAGAGGACAAATCCACTTTTGAACATCCTCGGAGTGATAGATAATCTATGCTAGGCCTGAAAATATGCCTCATGGATCTCCACACAATAGACAGCTTATTAATTTCATTTTTAAAAAACACTCTTTCATTTCTAGCCAGCCCTTCTCCCAAGACCCTGCTTTAGTAGTAAAGATAGCTATTATGACATTCTGAGGCCTCCAAGGTCCAGTCATGCTTGGAATTTTGTTGCCACCTCAGACACTGAGTCTTCATGGATCTGAGGAGAGCAACAAATACACTTGCAGGTGTGTTACAAGAAAGACATCAGCTTCAAAGCCAGGTGTGTGGACATGTAAACCAGAGTCTCAAGGAGAGGAAAAAAAAAAAAAACCTTTTTGGTAACATAGAGTAAAATAATCAGAGGCTCTTACCTTTCCAGGCCATTTCTTTGGGAAAAGAAACTGAGATGTGGGGGAGATAATAGAAGGAAATGGAGGGAATGTTTCCTACAATGTATTCCAAAATGAGATTTCTAGAGCTTCATGAGGTACTAGATTCCACGAATATACTGAAAATAGAGAGAATTATTTTGAGACTACCACATTGAGGCCTGGATAGTGCTAAGTTATGGATAAATGACCATTCCCATTATATGGCGGGTGGTTGAGGGGGGATTCTTGGGGGGATGGTGATCAGTCTTTGGCTTCTCTTTTGGAATTTTGGTAACACTAATTCTTTTCCAAGGCCCCTAAATCAACTGGTCTCAGAACATCACTCTCTTTAGTCATACAAGAAAATAAAATCTTAAACTTATATCTGAGGATGGCATTCCATTACAATAATGATTTATCTTCTGTTACTTTGTACATAATCCCCAGTTGTTAATATTTTAACCAAATCACTTTTTGACCTCATGCTCCTATTTTCTGAAAATGCCGTTTCGTAAATAGTCATCCTATTATTCATGTATGCAATATTATATATTTTTCATGGGAGGGATGATTCACCTTTTTCTCTACTTTTTTTTAAATTTTGTTGTATTGTGGTAAGAACATTTAACCTGTGATCTACCCTCAAACTCTTTCTTTGCTTACTCTAACATATTTGGGACTTGGGTTAAAGATTTTCTACCTTAAATTGTTTAAAGCACTAAATATTGAGTCACTCAGTAATATATAGAGACTGGGTAATGGTAGAAAAGCACTAAGATTTTCCTGCTCAAAGCAGGCATGCATTATCATCACTATCACATGTCTTCATAAAGCAACAATAGATCTCCTTCTGGAAACACCATTTTAAAAGGAGCAGGTAAATATTATTATTTACGACACTATGGCAACAATAACTGATTAAGGTAAATTTAGTGGAAACATTAAAAAGAATGGCAGGGAGAGAAAATTTATTCTGTAGAAACACTGTGTGAACTTATTGGAAATAATCAGTCGCTCAGTTTGAATTAAATGAGTGTGAGTAAACATAGTTTGGGGGGCAAGATGAGGTTGAAAGAGAAAGCCTGGCACATAATCGTAGATGGAATCTGCAAGCTTCCCTCTGCCATGGCTGGGAGAAAATCTGCAAAGATGCAAACAATCCTTGGGTGTTCAGTTAGCAGTAAGTAAATTGCTGTGGGAGCTAAGGGCGGGCATACTTCAGCAGGCAATTCCTCTCTGTCTTTCATTCTGTTTGTCTGTGTTAAATTCCCCCTCTGCCCTCATCTATTCTCACATCCAGTTCCCTGCTTTGTCCATCCATCAATCCCCTCACTTTGTCAGTGCTGACTTCATCCCGGCTCTCACAATCACGTTGCAGCCATCCCGAGGCCGCGGGGGAGCCCCCACCCGCCACCTCCTCCCTGTTTCCCGATCTGCTGACTTGGGCCCAGTCGGCTGCTTGTCGTTTTCTATTGCACAGGCAGCAAAAACACTAATACTCAACCTGATTCCTATCGTCCTGCTTTTCACCTTTTCTATTGAGGGGAATGAAAGAAAGACCGACACAAGGTGGGGCGGGGTGGGGGGGCGAGGATCGAGGTGGGAGACATGGTGGAGGGTGAGTAATGGAGAGAGATGTTTGCTGAATTTTCTTGAACAATTTGCACACCGGTCAGGTGGAGGCTCAATCCAGTTTCCTGTACCACACATCAATAGAAATCACAGGGAGAAAATGTAGTACTAATTAAGGCTTGATAAGCTGTAGTCAAGTGCAGTTTAGGTTAAAAAAAAACAGCCAACTACCCAGACCTTTGCCAGTCCAACACTACACAGCACTTTCATTCCCAGTTTAGGATGGAAATTTTGCAGTACTAGATTTATTTTTTTTTAAGAGTTTTGCCTTCAAAATCAAACAGATAGGCTAAGAGAAAAATATTAGATGATCATTTTTATTCAAAAGGTCATTTGCAAAACATTTCACCGGGTAGGGGGGACAAGCTTACTAAAGAAGAAAATAGTTACCTAGCAACAAAACTATTTTAAAACATTCTTCAACATACTGCCTGATTGTGTGCTCTTTAATTCAAAGGTGTACACTTCAGAGCGCCCAGCGAATTAATAAAATATTTCCTCCCTGAATTTTAGACTCCTTTTTACCCCCTAAACAGGGCAAACTTCAAAACACACCATAATCAGGGTAATAAAAACTTTTTAATGCTGCACATTTCTTTAAATCTTACTTCTGCAGTGGGAAACAAAAGTTCACTTAAAATATAAGCAATAAAATTAGTAAAACAATTTATAAAACATTAAGATGACTTTAAAATAAAGGAGCTCACTGGGTTACATTTTTTCTAAATAGTTTTCTGAAGAACAGTGAATTGTAACCAGTCACAATCATAGCCAGCATTTAGGAGGTATTACTACCTGCAAAGCATTTTCACATGTGTTATTTGATCCTTGCATTAATCCATTCTCCAGGGATTGGTACCTTTTTTAGAACTCCCACAATTCAGTAACTTGCCTCAAATCATACCACTGCTAAGTAAGGGCAGCAGGATTTAAATGGAGCTGCTGGGGTCCCAACTTTTTATCCAACAGATGGGTGCATCCCATCACCCAGCCCCCAAAGCTTCTTTCCAATTAAGGAAAGAAACCTGGAAGATCCACAGAGATGAAAAGGACTAAACTAAATCAGTCTCACTCCCCAAAGTGCAACCACAACATACTGAGATTGATGTTTTTTTTTTTTTTTATAGAGGCATGTTTATTTATTTGTTTGTTTGTTTGTTTTGTTTATACATGCACTGGGTACAGTCAGAAGCGCGGGAGGGTGAGAGAATTCACCAGAGCCAGAGCAGGGAGCAGAGCAGGCAGAAGGACCGAAGTACACTGCTGAGGGGAGCAGCGGGCGGCAGGAGAGGTCTGCGCGCCATGCGGGACCCTCCTCTGGTGGCCGGGGAGCAGCCGGGGATCGAACTGGCGCCGCAGCGGTCGCCGGCAGCCTCGCAACCCAGTGCTCAACCGCTGCGCCACCGGGGAGGCCCTGAGATTGATGTTTTAATGGACCATCCCAAACTCTTATTTATTGGATGAAAGAGACAGCCTTGGCAAACAAGCCAAGAGAAGTTTCTAGAAGACCCTGAGAAACAACAGTGACTTAGAAATGTGTTGCCTTTCAAGGCAATGCCTGAAGAGCTCAGCACTGGTCTAGATGTTTACATTTTGGTGTGTTTATTAGGAAATCAAGCACGGTATCCTGTGGTCACACCTCGTGTCACTGAGAATTTGGGAGACAAGCTGCAAATTACTAACCAGGGCAGGTAAAGCCACAGTATGAAAAGCAAAGAGGAGGACAGGAGAGCCAGCAAGACCTCCTGCCTTGCAGTCTTAACTCTGTGCTATTGCCGTATTCTAATCCAGAACCTTCATTCACAGCTCGTTCCTCATTCCTTTTGTTTCTGGAACCCATATGCCCAGATGTGCTTTGGCTGTCACAGGAGAGGCCAGGGGAAGAGGTGGGGGGGAAGGCAGCAGCAAAAAGTCTCCTCTGCAGAGCTACTATACACATCAGACATCTCTAATTAGACAGCAACAAAATTTTATTAATAGGATGGACATTATAGAATGAGCTTGTTATAAATGGGCCCTGTCAGGGCCTTATTCAGCTACCAAATGAGTATTCTCAGTTCAGTGCTCTCATCTGAGGCATCACGCCTAGTGCTGGATAACAAATGATTGCTATTAACCGTATTGTTAGTAATGATGGCTGAAAACAAACAAAAACCCATAAATAACAGTCTACAGAAAAATTAACCCATAAACTTGATAGATATCCAGCTGAGAAATAATAAATGACACTTTGGGGCCTGCTGGGAGAAGCTAGTGGTTTTTGTTTTCCTCTCTGTCATTAACACATTTTCTGTGCTAAAAATTAGATTCTGATATATAATTATCAACGCTCCCAGATATTAATTCTGCTATTGCTCCCTCGGTTTCTCTTCTGGCTGGGCTATAATGTTATTCACAGATTACTCTGAGAAAACACATCAAACACTTAACAGAATAGGTCAAAGTGACAAGCAGCTTCTGCTGACAACACCAACCTGCACCGTCTTTTTTACCAGGGACACAAAACAAATTTCTCATATTAATTAACTAGGGTTCCCTTCCAGCCACAACAGGCCTGTGCAAGGCACACGATGTGAGCTAAGCAAATTCCCGACTTCTCTAATGAAGGCGGCCAAGGGAAGCGAGGAGTGACAAAATTATCTTGCATTTATGGCATTCAAATCCACATTCATTAATGTCTTTCAAGGAGGAGGCAGGGTTCAAAACAACTTCTAATGGCAGAGCGTGTCTCACCTTGAGCCCCCTCCTCTCAAAGGGCTGAGTGGAAGGGCAAAGACATACACACCCAGTACAGCACTTGAGCAAGAGGCCTTTCTCAAAGGAGCCAGAATTTTAGCCATGGAACGCGAATTAGCCCTGTCACTGAGAAGGACTTTAACTTCCCAAATGCCATGACTTCTGCACAATTAATTGACCTTGACTGGAATACAATCTCATCTGTCAATGGCTTCTATTTGTCAGGAACCACCAGGAGAAGTGAAATTCACCAGGCTTCTCCATGGCCTGACCTATATCCCATAAACAAATGAAGAACAGGTCAAGTTCTTATCACCAGAGTTAGCATTATTAATGCAATCTGCTCTATGGGTTTCTACTACTGCTATCTCTCTGAAATTTTGATTTCAAGGAAAATAAGGGGAAACTTTTTCTTTTAATCAAAATATTAAAGTGCCCAATTTAGAGAATGTATACCATTGCTATGTTTGGTTAAAAATAAGATAATGAAAGGTTGGGTGAGGGATCCATGAAAATAGGAAAATACAAATAAGTGAACAAAAAAGCATGCATATGATCCTCTTCCCAAGGCTGCCCTTCTACCAGGAAATAGAAGGCAGTAATTTCCTACTGCTAAGCAAATGCCTCCAAATACAAGCTCTTTTACCAATTAGAACTAAATATAAAAACAGGAAGTCCTTAAAATTAGGTAGCATTATCAGAGCTCAAAAGCAGAAATGAGGAGGAGAGGGGATAAATGCAAGAAGCTGAGAAGAGAAGGCATGGGGGGGTGGGGGGATAAAAGACCCAAAAAGCTACTGGGGTGGGTGGGGAAACCAGGTGGGTATTTTGATCACAGACTTAGGAAACCTTAATTAATTCCTAGCAGTTGCTGGATGTTCCCTTTTGTCTTTCAAGCTCCATCAAGGTCCTGAGCTGGTCAATCTTCTAAATATTGTTTTTGAGGTAGGATATTTTTTTAATTGAGCAACTGATCTCCCATCTCACATGGCTTATTTTTAACCCCCACGCCTCATCCCCGCGATCACATTGCCTTGATGACAAGAGGCCTAAACTGCAAATCCCTCACCTCCCGTGCACTCCATTTTCTCAGTATCTGGCATTGCGATATTAAATAACTATAAAACTAGAAAGCCAAAATAACTAAATCACCTGGCAGCCAATTTCTGAGAGTTAAACCACAAACCCGGAAAATGGTGGAGTGTGTTGAAATAATGTAAAGGAAACCCATAAATTCAAACTTTATGTTCTGTAAAGAACAAATATGAAAAAGGCATCAAAATAATGAAAGATTGTTTATGTATTCTGGCATGAAATGGGAATGTGTTATGAGAGAGAGAGCAGTGGTGGAGACAGATCGACGAAGCTGACAGTGTGGTATTCATCCTGCACGGTGGAGCAGACGTCCCGCTAGTGGCAGTAGACAGCGCAATAAATCAAGGGCTCTCGAAGCTGTACCTACAGCTTATTACATCCAAGATGACAAATAAATAATAATCCCTGTCAGAGCGGCCCTTTGCTCAAGGATTGAGCCTGAAACCTTTGGCTCATCACTCCTCATCTTAAGTGAAAACACTAGAACTAGGGAATTGGAGGCCACGGTTTGCTAAGCTCATGAAACACAAAACAAGCGGGACCTGGGAACTAGGACTGAACAAGAAAGGTCAAGAAGTAAAGAAGGATAAACATTTAAATAATCCTGACCGAGAGGGGGCAAAGCAGCAGAAGGAATGTGGGTTAACGTGCCCTAATCATCAGGGGGAAGAATAAAACCCCACGTAGATTCCCATCCTCACCCCTAAAAGGGAGAAACAGCAGGCTTCAGTTTAAATGCTATACCAGCAGGCCAAGGGTAGGAACAGACATGCTGGGACCCAAACACCAGTGGCCACCACCCTCCCAGCTTCTCACTACTCCTTCAGCCTTCCTGTCATAAGCCACAAAGCATGATCCTCCCAGGGGACTAATTCCAATTCTCTTGCAGCCTCAAAGGAGACTGTGCAGACCAGCCTGGGAGCTTGAGGAAGGCTGAGTCACAGACATCCCTGGTCTCCCTGCTTGGCATCTTGGTCAGCTCCCCTTTGTGTTCACTCATTCACTGACTCTTCCCTGTAGGGACAATCGAGACCCCTGCTTTTAAATCTGCCTGGTATCTTGGGTGTTATGACCTTGAACTGTTCCCTTAACTCTGACCAACCCAAGTCAAATTCATCATCTATAGGGATGATCATTTCCCTCTGGTTCCTGACAGGTTAGTGGAGAGTTCCTGTAAGGGTCCTGAACAGCTCTTTCAGATCACCCTTTTTTTTATTATTATATTTTATATAATTTTTACATCATTTTTCATCTTTGCACAATGTATGCATTTTCATTGTGGTTATATTCCTCATACAATTCCCACCCCCCTTATTCTAACTCTAATCCCTCTTCTCCTCCTCCCTGCCCACCACCCCGTAGTTTGTCTCTAGTCTATAGTTGCTTGTTGATTTTGATTTTTACTTTATTACAATTAGTCTTTTTCCTGGTCCCTTCAGATCATCCTTTTGTCTGAGCAGACTCGGCATTAACGGTGGTTCTCAAATTCACTTTCCAAACAAGGTCATCTCTTCTCCTGTCTGACACATCTCAAGGCCTACAGGGAAATACAAAGGGAGATAGTAAAATCTGACAGGACCAAAAGGATCTAGACCCCCAGCTCCCCCAAAGAGATCCCCCAAACACATACACACTCCATCCTTAGAACCTATGAAAATCCTGCTAGCTTCCTTTCAATCAGTCTACTACAAATTTCCAATATCCCTGCACATTAAAACAAAACTATGCTTTGTGATTTAAGAGAACTACATAAAGCTGGGTCTGCCAAAAGGGCATAGAAATCACTACAAAGGCCAAAATCCAGGGGCTAAAATAAGAGTTTCTGATAATACCAAGGGGAAGTGGTCACCATTTCATGACACTCTTAGAGTACAGTGGAGTCCCCAACTACTGCTTCACCTACTGATACTTTCTTTAAAGAAAGGGTATGAGGCAGAGAAGAAAAAGCACCTGCTTTGGTCAGGTGAACCCAAGTCAAATTCTGATTCCACAGATACCCGATGAGCTTAGGTAGGTCACTGAACCTAACTGTGTTTCCTCTTCTGGGGGAAAAAAAGTAGTGCTACTGCCCCATCCATAGGACTGCCAACTTTAACTGGGATTACATGCTTGATAGTTCCTAACATGCGCTGGATGCCCAATGATACTAGTTTCCCATTCCAGTCTGTTTTTTCCTCATTCTCTATCACCTGTTAAAGCAGAATTTTGAATGAACGGTGTCACCCACATGACTTTATAGACTTAAGAGCCTTCAAAATACCCAAAATTTTCTATAAAAACACAAAAACTTCTAATGAAAATAATTTCAGCCCAGAGCAAATACCTAGACCAGAACTTGGGACAAACTCATTTAAGGTTTTTAAGACACTTGAAGCTATAAACTGGCAAATGATTCAATACAATGGCTTTCTTCAGGTCAATAATTCCATACCTGGAACTCTACTCCTAAGAAAATAACCCAAAATATGGAAAATTCATTTGCAGGAAGACATATTATTCTGTTACTATGGCAAAAATTGTGGGAGCAAACTACATAGCCCATAGTAAAGTTTTAAAATGTTTTATTTTTTAAAATATGGAAAGCTTATTTGGTAGAATAATACACAGTCTTCAAAAATGATGATTATAAAAATAACGAAGCAACAGCGAAATGCCTATGATCTAACATAACATGAAAAGGTCAAGACACAAAATTGACACTTGGATCTATTTTCATTAAATAGCATACTATCTCTGGAAAAAAGGCAAAGATGTGAACACATAATAGTTATGGTATAACTCTTTCTTTTCAAACATTCTATGATAATACTTCACAATGCATTTTTCATTAAAAAATGATTTTAATAATTCTACAATAAAGAAATTAAATGAATTAAAAGGTAGAAATCTGGAAGAAAAACCCTATAGCCACCAAGATTTTTTAGACCCCCATTACTTCATGTTAGTCAAGATGCCACTGTGGGGACCACTGCTGAAAAGGTAGGCAAAAGATGGACTAAAAATCATTTTTGAAATGTTGTTCTCCTGAAGCCTCTCCCATGCTCCTTTTCCAGTTACCCTTCCCCCAATGCTTTCATGAATGCTTATAGTCAGTAGCTCCCCATCACCCACACATGCTTCCACCATCATTGCTGATGTCACTCTATTTCTCCTCTAGTATTCAAAGATTCTTGTTTCTAGTGAGAAAACTCCCATCTTCACAGTCTGAGGTCTTGAAGTCCCTCCTATAGCAATTTTTAAGATCCTACTTGCTTCTACCATTTAATGTTCCAAAGAACCATTTCAAAATCAAGTTGTTGCAGACAGCTAGAGATTACGCAGGAGGTGAGATGAAAAACAAAGAAAAAGTTGTCCTGTAACTATCCCAAGCCCTGGGTCCCTTCCCTCACTCAGAGTTAGACTTCCATCCCCTAGACAAACACCACCTAAATGTTCTTCCCTAAATATATAAGGTGATGGATATCATAATTACCTAGATGGGATAATTACTTCATACTGCATAGATCTATAAAGTAATGACAATGTACACTTTAAAAATCTGATTTTATTTGATAATTATACCTCAGTGAAGTTGAAGAAAGACTTCCATTCTTTGGGTCTCCCTCCTTTCTATCTTATGCCCTGAACTTATAGTAGGGATAACTTTCAAGTTGGGAATACTTCAACTTTCTTCATTAACATTCCAGCTCAACTTGCTATACTTGGTGGACTGGGAATTTGTTACTCAGGACAGTCGGGACATGATGTGGGCTCCTGCCAGGGCTGGGGCTGCACTCAGACTGCTGGCCTTTCCACTGCACCATGCTGGGCCCAATGACTGGTTTCCACACAGCAGGAAAGAAAAGGGAACACCTTCCCAGTATCCTGTAGAGAAGTATGAAAGGCGGTCCAACATGGCCTACATGAGACCAGGAACTCAGTGCTCCTGAAAAAGAACTACCTCCCTGAACCAAGGTACATCCCAAGGTCAAGAAATGGTCACCAAGAAGCCTTGGGGTCTGGGGAAGAGCAGCACTGCACTACGGCAAATTCTTAAGGATCCAAGATTAATTTTTAAAACACAGCATTTGGGATACCTTTGAGTTCATGGGCTTCAAGTGGGTTGACTTAACAAAAAGATATGAATAAGAAATAATGCAATTGCTTAATAAAACATTATCACTGTTTAAAGGTCTTTTTAAAATATAAATGTGGCAATTCTGCTAATACAAACTATATACATTTGTAACAATCTAAGAAGGCTGAAAGGTGGTTATTGTTGAATTGAAAAAGTCCCAGAATCCCACTAAGAAAATAATGTGAGACAATAATGCATGTTTCAGGTACATACTATAACTGACTTAAATTATTATGGATGTACTTCATACTTAATTACCTTTCTAAAATATGTCGGGGTATTTTGTCATAAACTCTGCAGAGTCTGCGTACCTCGACTAAATACTGCTCTGAAATGCAAACCCTTTGCTAATGTTTTTATTTGAATAACTTATTACCCAATATAGCAAGCATCAACACATTTTATAGAACCAGAACTTGGCTCTCTGAAATTCCTCCTACCCTAATGCCAGTCACTGTTGGGAGCATTTAGTTATAAATTGTCTTTCAATAAAAGTAAAAGCTCCCAAAACAACAAAATGAAAAGACACAGCAGCTTAAATCAAGGGAAGTCAATTTCCACATGCCGATCCTAAATATTTCATGGCCCTATTTTATTCTGACATTTGTAGATGACTAAAGTGTTACAAAGGAAATAAAATGCTGATTAAAGAGTTCACTGTCATAAAGGTTACTGAATTGTAAATGGCCCTTTCCATCTTCCTGTTAATAGGTACCCAGCTGTAAACATCATGAAGGATGTGACGGGAGGGCGGCTTCCCTCCTTTAGGAGCTGTATATACATTAATCACTGAATCACCAAGCCATGCTTAATTGCAAGCTGTATATCACACAAATCCATGGTAAGTAGAAGGAAACTCATTATTGCTGCTTCGTAACTACTGGGTACTTCTCATTTTAACCTCCTCACACCTGGGACACTTTGTTGCTTTACAACAGGAATGCAGAAAAGGTATTACACCACTAATTACAGCCACACTGGCACCTCCATCTCAGCTGCCTGGAAGAGAAAATGGGACTCTCACAGATCTGCAGCCATCCGGGGCTTCTGCCTCATTGCCGCTAAGTGAGTTTTTATATCCCCCCCTTGCCACCCCTCCTCCCCTGTTCCCTTCCTGGGGACAACATGTTGAAATCCATTACTCCTTGAGAGTTTACAGAACTGTTTAAATGATAAAGAAAAAAAAACCCTGCAGTATATTTTGCTTTGACAAAATTATTGATTTAAATCCCATACAATAGCACAATACTATTTAAAGGTCAACCCAAGAAAAATGAGTTTACACCCGAACAGAGCCAAGCTTATCTGTCATGAAAGTGTAATGATGTGTTTATTCCCTCACTAGAGTGTATATATTTTTCAGGAAGATATAACAGTCTACTTGCAGGTGAAATCTGCTCTTAAATGGGAATTTCAGGAGATATTTACATTTCAGATGGTGGGGCTGATATCTGAGGCCCTGAGATCCATTTCTGTGCTTAATACTCAGTTGAGTATTTATTTTCATCCCATAAAAATTATTATTTTCACTCCCAGTTCAAAAACAAGACATACACTTGAAAACAATAACACCACTCATACAGGGACCTTTTAAGAAGCCTAAGGTTGCAAACAGAATCCAAAGGAGGCCACAATCCCTGCCTCTCTTGCCCTTTGGTTGTCTCTTTTAGATTTCAAAAATAAAGCAGTAAAATGTTCCAGGTTCATTAATTTCTAAAAATATTTGTCACGTGAATCTGCATATTTGTCTTCTTTTTTTCTTTTAAAAAGACTGACTGGGGCCTCCCCTGGTGGCACAGTGGTTGAGCGCTGGGCTGCGATGCTGCCCGCAGCCTCTGCAGCACCGGTTCGATCCCCGGCCCCCGGCGAGGGTCCCACATGGCGCGCAGACCTCTCCTGCCTCCCGCTGCTCCCCTCAGCAGTGTACTTCAGTCCTTCTGCCTGTTCTTCTCCCCAATCTGACTCTGTGAATCCTCTCGCCCTCTCGCGCTTCTGACTGTACCCAGTGCTTGTATAAATAAATAAATAAATCTTTAATTAAAAAAAAAAAAAGACTGACTGATGTAACGACCTACCTCATAATCACCATCTCTCTTCCCCAAGCAGCCTGCAGTACTCAGACCTGGTTCTCACTGAGATGGGGAGAAGGTGGGGAGCCTGCTACCACATCCAGGTCACGCTGGGAAAGGCCTGGCCCACTGCCTCTCCATTGATCTTACTTGAACAAACATTTACTGGGTGCCATGTTAGTTAGAGGGCTGCAAAGGAACACAGTATCTTCTCTATTAAAGAGCTTCATCCACTCATTTGGGAAATATGAACTGCACCCAATGTGGGCCTGGTACTGTGCAGTGACCATGGTCTTCCAGGGCTGACAGACACTGAATACATTACAAGTGAACTGACTGTCCCAAAGTGGGCATGCAGGATGCTAGGGGAGCATACAACAAGCACCCCAAGCTTGTCAACAGGGTTCAAGGAAGTCCTTCCTTTGGAAGTGACATTTAAACTGAGACCTAATGGATACAAAAGCATGAGGTAGGGGACAATCAGAGGTGGCAGGTGAAGGCAGAGGGAAGGGCTTGTGCAAGGGCACTTAAACAGGACAAAGTCATCTGCAGAGAATGAACAGAGTAAAATGTGGTTTGACTGAAGGGCAGGAAGGAGGAGAAAATCCTGCCAACAATACTGAGTTCTGAACCTAAGGGAGACAACTAGAAGGTTTTAAACCTGGGAGTGACATGAACTAGGGCAGTATGAAAACTAAATCAAACTAAGCAAAGCTCGTTGCAGAGAATTTCCTTCCTGGAGGGCCATTGGAACAGCAGGGACAAAGACCATGAGGGGTCAATGCCAAGTTTTGCGTGAACAGCAAAGAAACCTCCCTCCCTATCACCACCAGTGCACAATAAGGACATTTCCAGGAACTGGTCTTTATTCTGGTGTTTTAAATACTGGACTGACGAGGCTCATGATTCAGCCAGTAGGGTCTGCTCCCCTCTCACTGGTGCAATTTGGCCAGTCTAGGGAATGTCACAGCTCTGAAATTCTTATTACCTTCCTCTAGCACCCACTCACTGGCTATTTTCCTGTCACTAATAGCTCAATTAAAAGCTGAGCTGCAAGAAGAGCACTTCCAAATACAGGTAGTTTGTTGCTAACACTTGCAATGAAAGCTGCTTTTGAGTCTTTGCTCAGAAGGAAGAGTGAGACTATTGGCTAAAGCTAGATTTGAGGGTTGTCGAATTTTAATCTATCCAGACAGCTCCCTGTTCCCCACAATCCAGGTGTTGGCAAATGGGCTGTCTGCAAAGTGTTTTGTATATGAATTTTATTTCTCTTCCAACACTCCTCATGGGGAAGAGGAATTGGTGTTCAAGAATCTTCTATTGTTCTGTTGTTGGCAGATTCTCATAGCCTCTCACATTCAGGCAAAAGCCTAAAGCTGCTTGTCTTGTTGAGTGAACCACAGGAAAGCAGAGCGAGTTCCACAGCCTATTCTATAACTGCCCAAATCCTTTTCCCAACACCACTCAGTGTAGAAATCCCCTGCCTGCTCAGGCCATCCTTGATCCTGCACTCCCTGCTTCTTCCCAAACCATGCCAATGCTGAGATGTGGCAACTCTCTTAAGTTCATGACTAAATCTCATTTACCTATCGTGAAATTGTGAAATGGAAGATTATAACAAGCACACTTCCCCATCAGATGGTAAAGTGGAGAGATCACCTGTTTTCAAATCAAACACACCTGGGCCCACAATGAGGTCCCCATCATGAGTCACACTTCCCTGGAAGTTGAAACTAGGACCCTCCATTTTCTCAATCTCCATCCATTTACACAGTCAGTCAACACATACTGAGCCTACATGGTCCAAGAGTTTTTCCATTTATCTCATTTAATCATGCCAATAATCTTAGAGCAAATTCTCCAAATTTATTTGATGACACATTCCAACATACGTTGATTTATTTTGCATTATAACTTTAAATTATACAGACTTACCAAAATACCAATGTATTCATAAAAACATACAAAATAGACACTTAAAGGATGGGAAAGAAAATACAAAGACTTCAAGTGTAGTTCTACTTAGTAATGACGTCAAAATCTCTGAGGTCACAAAGCAATGATATATTTTACACAATTATTCATTCAAAAGATTCCATTTTCCTTTTATTTCACTTTTTTAAAATGTCATCTCAACCCTTTGTGAAAAAGCAACTTAATAGTTCTAATTTCAATATATTTTAAGACTTGGTTTTAATAAATGATTCACTGTTTGAAAAGTTTGTGAAATATGTATGTATTAGCTTACAGTGGCTGCTATAACAAATTATCCAAACTTGATGGCATAAAAAACAAATTCTCTCACAATTCTGAAGGCCAGAAACACAGGAGGGCTGAAATCAAGGAGTTAGCAGGGCCCTGCACTCTCTCCAGGGATAATATGTTCCTGACCATTTTAAGCTTCTGGAGGTGGCCAACATTCCGTACCTGTGAAAGCAACAATTCCTCTCTGGTCACTGTTTCTTCCTCTGGTGTCAAAACATCCTTTGCCTCTTACAAAAACACTTTTGATTGCATTTAGGGACTACTCAAATAATCCAGGATAATTTTCCCATTTCAAGGTCCTTATTTTAATCACATCTTCGAAGACCCTTTTTTTCACATAAGGCAGCAATCACAGATTCCAGGGATTAGGACCTAATACCTTTGAGGGGTGAAGGGGAGGGAGAAAGGCATGGGTGGGGGGACCATTATTGAGTACCACATTACATATGGAAAAAACTACTAATCATTGGCTGAGTTTATTAAACATGATACTCTTTCAGTCTCATTAACCAGTCATGCTCAGATTTTGTTTAAATTCAATGACCAAATTTCTACATTTCTTTATGTCAATTACACAAAATGTATGGCAATTTATTTTTCACAAATGAATTCAAAAACCCTTGAAAATTCCATCTCCTTTTTTTAAGTATGCAGAGATGAGCACTTTTATGGATGACACACCTAGACAGATTTTAGCATTGAGCTCACATGATGAGGAAAACCTTTCCAAACATCTGTTTTCAAAATGTTCTCCCTATAGCATGAGATTCTTTCAGAAAGCATTTCTCAACCACATGTTTTTTTCCCAACATGTCTGTTAGGATATATAATATTGTAAGTGTTAGGAAGCTGAATTTTTGTATAAGTGGGGAATGCATTTATAATTTTTCAAAACTCTCAATTTCTTTCTCATGACATAATCAGGGAATCCCTATCAGAATCAAAGATTTCTGAATTTAGTCCCGAACTGATAACAAAATATAATGTAATGGTGCTGTTATTTGGAGCTTTATAAATAAATAAATAAATAAATAAAATCAGACCACAGGCATCCCATAACCAACAACTAATAAAATTCAAAAAATGCTAAGAACAAAAACTTTTATTTGTACTCTGCTGAGTCCCAACAAAACTAAACATCAGATCATTGCCCAGACCAAGTCACTATTTCCTTCATCTTCTCAAAGTAGGGATATATGATATGAATAATAAAGTACATATGTTATGTTCAAGTAAGGCATAAAGTAGGATATTATGAACAAATTTATCAATAAACATTTCATTTGTAGTCTCTCCCTGTCTCACCTCCTTGTAAAGACTCTGTTCAATACCGCATTGTTGTCTCATCACTACCCTATCACTTATCAGTAGGATTTGAAACAAATATTCTGGTTTTTTTTTTTGTTTGTTTGTTTGTTTTTTATTTTTTTTTAAATAATAAATTTTATTTTTATATTCCCCCATACAATTGCAAACGCCCCATTCTGACCCCAATCCCTCCCCTCCCGCCCCCCCCACCCCCAAAAAGTGTCTCTGGTTCATAGTTTTTTGTTGATTTTGATTTTCACTTTCTTATAGTTATTCATTTTCCTGGTCCCTTATTTAAGTTTTCTAGATTCCTGCTATGAGTGAGACCATCCGGTATTTTTCTTTTTCTTTTTGGCTTATTTTGCTGAGCATGATCCCTTCCAATGCCATCCATGTTGCTGCAAATTGCATGTCTTTTTTGAATGCTGAGTAATATTCCATGGTTGTATATGTACCACATCTTCTTGATCCAGTCATCTATTTTTGGGCATTTGGGCTGTTTCCAAAGCTTAGCTATTGTAAATAGTACTGCTATAAACATAGGTGTGCAGGTGTTCTTTGGAATTGATGTTTCTGTGTCCTTTGGGTAAATACCTAGGAGTGGAATTGCTAGATCATATGGAAGTTCTATGTTTAGTAGGTCCAGAAATCTCCACACAGCTCTCCACAGTGGTTGGACCAGTTTGCACTCCCACCAACAGTGCAGAAGAGTTCCTTTTTCTCCACACCCTCGCCAACATTTGTTGTTGCTAGTTTTTTTAATATGTGCCATTCTCACTGGTGTGAGATGGTATCTCATGGTAGTTTTGATTTGCATTTCCCTGATTACAAGCGATGTTGAACATTTTTTCATATGTCTGTTGGCCATTTGCATTTCCTCTTCAGAGAAGTGAAACAAATATTCTGATTCTAGCACTGAAATAAATATTAAGTGAATCCAGATCTTCACAATCAAACTATCATCTGCAGGAAAATGACGGTAGACAAGAAGTCTGGAAGTAGAGCAGCAAGAAGCTAAAGCACACAGAACACCTGGACAAAGAAAAAGTCATCATAGACTGAAACTAACAAAAACGCAGTTAGAACTTGGATCATCCAACACAGAGAGAGTCAACAGCAGTATGTACAAGAAACTCAAGGCTTCCAATATTTCAGAAAAGAGAAAACAAAGGCAGAAAATCATATTGCATTCAAATCAAGTAACCTGGACTTGCATCCCCATCTTGTTCCTCACCAATATATAACCCTGGGCAACTTATTTGCCCTCTCTAGACTGAATTTTCAATTCAGTTATTTTAGACCTTGTTAGTGATCACCAATCTGTGTACTACTAAAGCTATTAACACTGTTCTTAGGTTGAGAGACGGTTTTAAAAACCATGTGTTGTGCAGAACTAATCATATGTCATCAGAGATATTTACCAATCATGTCTATTCTACCCTCTTTGGGTCACAAGGTAAGAATGGGGCTTTGTAATCAGTTCCGCCAATGAACTGCGATTTACTTACTTGATAATGCAGGACTCTTTAAACTCTTTCCATTTTAATCAATGTTCAGCAGTATTCAAGTTGTCAACTGCTCTGTCACTTTGAGTCTCTGTGTGGATAAAATGATCAGAGCCCCTTTTCCAACCCACAATGTGTATGAAACATAGTGAGAAAAACTTTTGCACTGTTTACACCTTTGAGATTCTGGAGTTACTTGTTACTACTTGATAACTTAGCCAGACCTATTTGATTCAACAGGCAATTTGGAATTAAGTTATTTTTATTATTATTTGCCCTCATTATTGCTGCAAAACACTACCTAAAACAAACAATCGTATGTTTTTATAACTCTATTTCTCAAGGTAAAGCAGGTATCATATACCTAGACCTCGTGATTCACTTTTCAAGGTATATGTCTATTACTCCACCCATCTCTCAAGGGGTCTCCTGCAAAGAACATGGATCACCTCTCCAGTAAGAATGAAGAAGGTGAGAACACAACAATCACAAAAAATAACTTCCTAATGTAACAAACTCTTAAAGGGGTAAAAAGCAGACACAAATGAGCATAATAGAATTTTTTTTATAAACAAACTTCTGGTTATAGGAAATGTAACATTCCAGGCTAGGCACAGAGATTTTGCCTACAGAAAGAAGTTTGGTGATGAGACTTACCGTCTCCCACCTGGGCAAAAGACTTCAGGTCAGTTAACAAAGACTACTGAAGAGACAGGGACAGGTACAACTCTAAGGATGACTTTATGAGGTCTTGTTGGAAGGGAAAGGAGAACAAATTTAAATATTAAAAAATAAGCTCTTGGGCAGCAGAAATGCAAAATGTATAATGCATATAAAATTTAAGAAGAAAAAGCTAGATGGGTAAATATATATATATATATATATATGTGTATATATGTATGTATGTATACACAACTTTCAAAAGCATAACAAGAGAAAAAGATAAAATAAAAGCAACTGTATCTTAATCATTTGATAAGTAATTTGTTTTGAGGTTTTTGGGAAAATAGTGTTAAGAGCTTAATAGATGTAATACTTAAGACAACTTATTTGTGATATTTTTTCACTCAGAGTCAAACCCCTGTAGGATATTTCTTGCTTTCCACCCCTTGTCCCTGATGACTCATCACAGAACTGCTGCATGTGACCTCAACTCGCATCTACTCCATGGGCACTCCTCGGGCACCAGATGCACAGGCCTAACTTACAGCGAGGGAGGGGTGGGGTGAACTCACACCGGGTGAGTTCTGGGCCTCTCAAGGATGGAAGGAATGTGCGATGAATTAGCAGTCAGACAGTGACTGTCATTGGTAATAACTTCTTATTATGTCAAGGAATTTACATGCAGATCAATGTGAGCAATGTGCATTTGCTTAGGCCGACCATAAATCACTATCGATTGGCACACCAATTCCTTGCCATAATTAGGAGCTATAGACAGGGTTGCAATATTATCTTAAATACTGTGTCACTACTCTCCGTATATGGCTGACATTCCACATCATTCCCATACTGCTGTTCTCACTATCTGCAACACCCTTGCTGTTGTTACTTGGAATGAGGAGTGGGGGAGATAAGTGAATAAAATGTCCATATGAGCAATATCTACCTGAGAGATTCCCCATGCCCTATTAGAGATTTTAAAAAATGGGAATTCCTCCATATCCATATTGAATTCCTGTGTGCAAATGCGAAAGTTGGCAACATGCTGCTCTTAATCTGATTTATGCACCAATTTATTTTATACATTAGGCACACTGTATGCGGGCTGACTGATGCATAAAAATTTCATGCAAAAAAGGACTCACTCCCGTACAACTGCCTTTCAGTTATTATTACCTCTTGTGGTTCGCATCCTATGGTGGGTAGGACAAATGATTCCATATACCAAATGCATTTTGCCCACTATACAAACATTTTGATCTGTTTCTCTTTCCCCTCAGCTCCAACTCTGGAAAGCGAAAAACGCTATATCTTAACTTTCTGAAATCCTTTAATGCTACAAACACCCACTTATGCAGAGAACTTCTCTCCATGTTCACTGTTAAACTATGTATATTATGAGCACATACACAACAGAGACAGAGACAGGCACATGCTCACTAGACACATGGGTGTCTTGGGATAAAAATCTTTTTTTGGTTAAACATTTCTTTCTCTCTATATCATAACCATGATGCATTTTTCATTACTTTTCTAATTACCTTCCCAGGGATATATGTTCCCCAGAATATTATTAACAACAAAAATCCAGACAAAAAAAGCTTTTGGGGTAGGGTTTTTAGATAGGGGGGAAAAAACAGCTAGAAAAAGCATCTTTCTGTATTTTCCTTTTATTAGAAGTCTCCTTTCATCCAAGAAATATGGGGCCTGAAATAAATTGTACCATCCTGCTTTTTTTTATTCAAATCCTTGCCAGAGCTAGGCAGTATGCTAATGAAAACAGGTTGATAAATGACTCCCTGATATTTTCCAGACATTTTTCTCTCAGAAGTGCTCTAAACTGATGTAGCTCAAAGAGAATAAGGCGCATTAAGTCATTATATCAATTTTTGTTACCCAGATACTTCAGTCCCAGTTAAGCGCTGACAGCCAATATAAAACAAGGCAAGGGCATCATACGACTCCATCGATCAAATCTTGTCGTAGATAGATTGCCTATTACACAAATAGAACTAGCGGATTCAGTTTGTAGTTTTATGCTCTCCAATTAAAGGATAACAGGGTACTTTCCCATAAATCTGCTAATTGCAACTGAATTAATTTAACAAATTTCTCCAAGCACAGAGGAAAAAGCGATTGGTTAAGCTAATGTAAACTAGCACAGGTTGTCACAAAGAGACTCCCATAACATCCTTTTGCTATACCTTGATTGGGCAAGATGTCACAAGTATTTAGCTGCATTGTGGTTCTCTGGCAACAGACAGCTGACAAGCATAAAACACTGCACAAATAGGAGATAATTTATTTGTGGTACTTTTTTCTTTCCCTCACTCCCCACTCTACCCCCACCTGAAGGATGAAATAACTCCCTCTTTGCATCTAATTAATGTTTCTCTCCAAGCAAAGCTGTTTTTCTAAATCAGAATTACACCAGCCAAAGCACTATATTATAGAAAGGGGTCTTTCCGCGCCGCTCAGCCAATGGAAGTGATGGGCAAAAAGTGCAGCAGCTGCCCACTGCATTTCAGAGGAGGAAGTAGCTCCATGCTCCTGAATAGGGCACAGCAAATGCAATGCAGGGCGCCCACTCGCACAAATTCAAACACACAGGTAACTGCAGGCCAGGTGCCAGAATCAAGGCAGATGATCCCAGGCCATGAAATACTGTGTCGCTAGAGAATCACACCCCTGCTGGCTCAGCATAATGGAGCTGGGGTTGTGATGATCACCACGTGCAGGGGCATTCTAGTGACAGCCTCCTCTCTTCCCTCTCCACCATGCCCTGTCAAGCTTCAGCCGGGGTTTGCGATACCTACAATGGCCTCAGACAGCTAAACCTCGGAGACTCATAGGTGATAAGAGGTTGAGGAATGCTAGTGGAACTGAAAGTGTATTTTCCAGATTTGGTGGAATAGGACAGATTTTTAGTATCTTGCCCCATTGTGCCCATATTTTTAGACTGAATATTGTAAGTGCGAGCTTGCAAAATGCAGTTGCTGTATCTATCCATACTTGGCAAAAATGACCTCCTGTTGAAAGTGGATAGATTTCAGTTTCAGAAGAGGTGATGGAGCCAAGGGATCTGGGAGAAGGTCAAGGCAGCAAAGCCAGGATGATGGTCCTCCCCAAGTCAAGTGAAACTAAAGTCAGGCATCTCCAGTCCCTTCCTCGCCTTTTGTGATCACAGCTTCAAGCTTCCTCACTGGGGAAACTGACTCATTCTAATCTTGGGAGGGAGGGTTCAGTTTAGACACTCTTTTCCAAAGCACGTTTTTAGTAATTCTGTTCACTGTTATGTGCTTCTACTGATAGAATGCTCTGCCACATCACCCCAATGTTATGGTATTTGAGATAAGAACAACCTGCACTTTGTACTGTGGACATGGCACAGGGAACAGGCAAGAGGCCCCTGGGGATACAACATACACAACTTTAAAACTGGATGAGCCATCTGGCCAAGGGGCATTGCGATTCTGCAAAGGGAGACAGGGTAGGTTGAGTCAGGTAAGAAAGCACAGGATGTCCATACCTATGCATTACTAGTTTGCCACTCAGCACCTAACCAGAAAGAAAAGTGATACACATATAACAAAGTCAAAAAAAGGTATTTCCAAAGATATATATGTAAAAATGCTGGCTCAAAGTCCAGAGACCTGGATTGCAGCCCCAGTTTTGCCAATAAGTTGTTGTGTGATGCTGGGATCCCACCAAGAGATCTCATCCTCATCATTATCAAAGGAAAGTATAAGAATTAGATCTAATGAAGACTGAAGATCTTCCCACTGGCTTCCAACTGCAGAGGCATGTGGAATCAAACCCCAGGGTGCTCCCAGCACTTTTTAACAGAATACATAATAGAACTGTGTGTACTGCATATGGTAAGGGTAAGTATTATCTTGCGGCATTTCTGAGTCAGTTATGTAAATATCTATGCGTGTGCAGGCTTTAAGAGAAAATATGTTTTCATATCAGTAAAAAAAAATTCATAAACTGAAAGCCCCCAATCTAGTACAACCCAAAGACTGAATGTGAAGATTTTTTGGAGATATCTTCACATGTTCCCATAGCAAGCCACCCACAAAGGCTAGAGAACAGGCAGGCCATGGCTTTGAAAGGATTGGTGCAAAAGTTCCCTCCCAACAGCAATTCATCAGTCATTTCTGATGAAAATGACAGAGTAGGAAAACCCTCATCTCAGCAAGACTCCTGTCTCTATGCAGATAATGAACTGACTCAGCAAGGCCCCCATTCTCATTGGTGTGAGTACCATACTCAGTGCACAGTACAGGGGCACAGCTTTGCCGCATACAAATTCTCAATACAGAATTTAACACCAGGTACCCCAGGAATGGGCAAAACCCCTGCCAAAGGGAGAGAGCTCTCATTTCTCACCTCATCTGAAGGCAACAGCGGCTCCCTCATGAACTGTGGGAAAACTATTTCCCAGGTTGTTTTATGACTCACCTGCATGCAGATTCAATAGCAGGGACTTGTTCCTTACTAAAGGACTGCGAAAGGATGGCCTGGAGGGGAATAGGTCAGCCTAAAAAAAACCTTCTAGACATATCTCAAGAATCCACATAAGATGAAGAAAAATCTAGAAGTAACTCCTCAAACCTTCACTTCTCGCGTTATGCTGAGCCCAATACTCAATAGTTAATTTAAATGGGCTTTGTTATGAGCTATGATCTGATGTGCTAGTTGGAAGAAAGGCCTGAGAATAAGAAGTGATGTCATATTACATACAGGTTAGATGGAATCTAAGCTCCTGGAGAGAAAATACTTCTTTAGCTAAAATATTTTCTATTATTTGACTACCTTCTAAATGAACATAGCTTAAAGTTTATAGAACTTGATTTATGGAAAACGTGGAGAATATGGTACAATGAAAATAACCACAGGAGATTCATTAATAAAGAAAGTAAATAAAGGGGCTTAGGAACCATCCAGCTAGATAGGCAACAAATATTTTTTGAGCACCTGCTGTGTGCCAGGCACTAGACAATCAAATACAGGATGAACTGTAGACACAGTTCCCTAGTCTGGTTGGGAAGAGAATTGTTAAATAAGTTTTATAAATAAACAACTTACATGAACAAAAGAACAAGAGTAAGAAGCAGTGTTACTGGCTTTCTGTCCCCCCTGACTGGGTTAGCCCTTCCACACCCCACTATCCCTCTGTTTCTGCAGCAGAAATGTTTCTTTGTGGCATTCCAACCTTCCAACTTGTTAAGGTTCAAACTGTAGCTCTACCACTATTCATACCTGTATGGCCATGAATAAAGTTCTTTATCTCCTGTGCCTCAAAGTCTTCATCTGTAAAGCAGATGATAACGGGACTTACCCCATATATTTGGTAGAAAGAAAAAAATGAGAAGATACATCTAAAGCACTGAGGACTATACCTGACATATAGGAAGAACCTAATAAATGATGCTGTTATTGTTTTATTATGATCACTCTTATTGTTTATTTGTTTTCCATATTCCAATCTCACATGCAAAGTTCAGTTCAAACTGCCTTTTGATTGTGAAACTCTCCAGACTTCCTCTATATATACCCTGAAATGTAATGCCATACCTACCGTAATATCACCGTCTTTATTACATGATGCTAAAATTATTTAAGTAGCTCTTTGGTCACCAGATCCCAACCCAGAGGGGAGGTCTTATTTGTCTTGTTTCCTCAGTGCCTGGATATCAACAAGTTTTCAACAACATGTTGTCATAAGATGAATGGGTGAATGAATTGCTAATGGGTCACCAGATTGATGAAGTGGCCTGGAAAACTCACCTTGGCTCTCTCTCTTTCCTAAGAAGGGATCCCAGCAAGCCCTTGAGCAAACAGGTTGAAACCCTCCCATGCATACGCCTGGCCTGAAATGCCACCACTACTGTTTGCCACTATTTGAATAGCATCTTGGGGGAGTAAGGCTGTCCCAGAGAAGTCAGGGGAACCCTTCAAATGCTCAGATCCTCAAGGAGAAGAAATCTCTTTCCAACATACTCCTAAATTCATTGAGGCACATGTTCTTTAAGTCTTGAGCTACAAAGATTGAAAGCATATTTCTATGTATTGGTATCGTTATGTGTATAGTAACAATTCCAGAAGCCGGGCATGACTGCACTAGCTTTATGTGTGACAAAATCAGCGTATGTATTATCTGAACTCAAGAAGTCTATTAAATTTAAGTGACTCACTTAACTATCAGAGGAGAAAAGATCCAATTTTAAAACTGAAAAGAGGAAAAGAAATAATTGCTATTGTTTGGTAGAAGTTTATGTAAATAAGTAGAAGGCATATCAAGAAATACAGATGCCCAACCACATTTGCACAGTAATGAGAAACAACTTGGGAGAGAGTGGAAAATGTTTTCTCATTGGTAGATCAGAGATGGTATCGCCTTACTCTTCAACTGCATTCAGTATCCTCGCTCAGCCCGCAAGCCTGAGGCCACTGGGTTCACGTCATGATATGACATAGATCCTGTCCATGGCAGAACAGGTTAACCCCCAAACCATTTCTCTTTGGCACATTCTTCCCTTTGCATCTTGACATGGCAGGTTTTCTAGAGATCTTGGGAAATGTTTAATCTCTAATTGAAGGAGAAGCTGATAATGTCCCAGGCAAGCTGAAAGTACAGTTGGAGCAGTGGGACGAAGAGCTCACAGGAGACTGAAACAGCCTGCGGGGAGTGTCTGCGTGCTCACACGCCTTCACAGGGAACAGTTTGGTTCAGATGGCCACAGCAAGCCACTGTTGTGCTCACTTCATAAGACTTGGGAATATTTGGCTAAGAACTCCCTTGTTCTTAAACATTTCTAAAGTTAAAGGCAGGGCCCCTCTTAATTGGCCACAGAGGTAAAATTTTTATTGATGACAGTTACTAGAAAAAAAGAGGACAAAGATTTAACAACTCTGCCCATCTCATATATAGACTCCTGGGTATGAGAGAGACCCTGTGAACTAGTTTAACCCACAGATTCTACTTAAGTTTACGTTCCTCAAGGAGTTTCCACGGTCCTCCACAAAAATCTACTGTAGCACTTTTTACTGGCTAATCATTTGTTGGGGGTGGGTGGAGAGGGTGACTGATAACCCCTCACACCTCTGTAATTTGCTTAAGATATATCTACAACCAAAAAAAAAAAAATACCTCAGTCAAACTGGAGTGCTAAAACATCTTTTTACTATGGTACAGACAAAACCAGATCTAATCTCCAAAGATCTTTGAGGGGTTTCTTGAAAAACATGCACATGTCTACACCAGGTAAGAATCAGCTCTATAAAAACCTATAAAAGGGAGTGTGGGGGGCACTCCAGAATTGCAATGAACTGCATATACACCATGGACCCTTTCAGAGGCAGCTCCAAGGCAGGAAGAATGAAGTCAGACGCACTTTGTAACCCCACGCTCAGCACAGTACCTAGAACACAATAGGTGTGTCAATGATCTGTCAAGAGTGAAGGAAGATCTTAGTGTCTTTGCCAAGCCAAGGATGCCCAGTGCAGACCCCTTCCACATGCACAATTCCACCAAGGTAATAAACTCCAGAAAGACACAGGCTGCCTTCACCAGCTTTCATATAAGATAAAGGAAAGAAAACCAACACCACCCAGGACCTTGCCTGACACCCAAAACAGAGTGCAGGACATTTTATTCTCCATTAATTTGGATATACAGTATTTCTCTATGATTTCTGTAGCAGGCAATGTTCTTATAAGGTTATGAACTGGTTTTGCATCGTTCCATTGCTAGAATTTAATACTGTACTAAGTGTGATATATCTCAGCCATGATTAATCCTGCCCAGTTCTGCAGCAAGTTTCTATAAAAACCAACTTGAAATACAGGACTCTTAAAGCCCTTGCCAAATCTGCAAGATGTGATATTAACGCGGCTCCAATCCAGGCAAGCATGTCTAACTTACACCAAGACCGTCTACACATTTCCTTTGTGCTCTGTGGGTAAGCTATTTATCCTATCACTGAGGCTAGAAAATTTGGTGAGGGATGCCCTGGCCAGGTTTACAACAGCATTATTAATACTGCTCAACAACAAAGTAAAATTACAGATAAAATCTGAATAGGCCTATTATTGTTTTTAGAGGGAGCTAAATAAGCTATATAATTTGTTTGGGCCTGAGAAAGCTCAGCCAGGCACGACAGGAGAGGAAATGCACACAGCAGCCAAGTAGCCACCAGAGCTCGGCTACGTGTAAATCCCCTCCTCGAACATCGTGATGTGAATTAAAGCAGATGAAAGTTTTAAAATGTCAGGCGAGTCCCTAGGGATGGATATGCTTTATGTTTTTTATACAGTGAACATTAATTTCAAATGGAAAGGGAAAGCAGCCCTCTATCTCCAGCCATTTGCTCCATTTTTTTCTAAGTTCCATGTGTCCACTTTTAACAGACCAGTCTCAGGGGAATTGATGCTGCGCTGAGTCAAACAGTTGAGCTCAAGGAAAAAGGAAAGTCCTTGTAAGGAAGAAAATAAAAATTCACCACCCCCTTCCAAGAAGCAGCACCACTGTGGAAGATCTGACTTGGAGTTAGAAGAGAGAGATTTGCATCCTGCCTCCAACTCCTTCCAGGGAGGTAGCCTTTGGAAAAACTTCTCTCATCATTCATTCTCTTGACGAGGTCATCAGAGAAATAAAACAGTACATAAAATATAGAGTAACTAGACATGCACACATATAAATGTGCACACCTGCATATGTATAATGGTGTGTATATGTGTGTATACACAGGCACACACATATACACATTCTTTTAGCTCTTTAACAACCTCCCCTCCTATTCAACTTGTAGCATGCATTTCTGGGCTTTTTAAACTGTTCCACAAAGGAAACAAGATTGTCACTCATTACCCATTCAGTCGTTCATTCATGCAATAAACACCAATGTGCCAGTAACTTTGGGGACCAATAGAAAACAGGATGCTGTCTTTGCCCTCAAGGAGCTCACAGTCTACAGTTCTAGTGGTTCTTCCCACAAGTTGAATTCCAGGTGAAATTCAGAAGTCTTGCCTTCCAACTTAGGCCAAGAAACCTATTCGATACCATAATGATGATGGCACACAAACTGGCCTAAACACTGATCTGAGTTACAAGTCTGGAAATCCATAATAATTTAGAGTATTGTCTAGGTAGAAGTCATTCCCTCTATGGCAGAGTTTACTTCTCTGCCCCACTGATAATGGTCTTCACTATGAGATTTGATCAGGCCAGTGAAATTTATTGGTGTGATGTGAGAAGAGGACTTAAGTGTGCTCCCATCACACTGCAGTTTGGCTTGGCTTGCAGATTTCATTGATTTATCATGAGAGGAGCATGCATCTCACAGTCCCTCCTCCATCAGACTGGGCCCCAGAACACACACCCAGAGCAGATGTGAAGCCAGTATATAGCTGGGGTCAAGGCCAGCTGCCCTGCTGCCTGGAGTCCAGCCACCCAGCCGAGATCAGCCAAACCACAGGCAACCTGCAGAGCATGAGCAAGAAAATAAATGGGTGGTTTCTTCTGTAGCATCATTGTGGAAATAGCTGACCAATATAAGGTCTAAGCAGAATCCCAACCAGAAAATGATTGCCTCATCAAAAGCAATTTGGCACAACTTAACTACTGAAGCATTCAAATGAGATTATGGTACAAAACATGTTTTTCATGGTCAAATCAATCATTCTGTCTTAACTTCTCTGTGCTTGGTTTCAGCTCTCTATGTTGAAGGAAATTAACACAAAATAAGTTGATGAGTATGATTCAAATCAATAATGTTAATTGGGCTCCTGAGCATAAGATAAAATTACTTCAAATCAAGACAAGGTTAATATAGTTTTCCCTTCATGCAGCACCATCTATGACAAATCTATAGTGGTCCAAAATTTCCAATATCATTACCATGCTAAAAAGACAGGACTGTTTTCCCTACCAAAGGTTCTCTCAGTGTCCACCAGCAGGTTAACCAAAGATTGCAAAGCATATCTAATTATGTGATTAAGTTGTACCTGAACAAGAGGGAATGTATATCAATAGCGACAACTTATTTTAAAATTTCATTTTGATATTTTCATTCTGTCCTACCTAATTCCACTTCCCCATGCCTACTCATGGAATCGCTGGATATTTTCTTTTATAGCATATTTCATTCTGGGTGCCATTATTAGCTAGCAAAGAAAAAAATCTTTCAATATTCTTACTGAGTCTATACAATATGTAAGGAGATACATGACATACTCAACTGGGAAGACAGATTAAAAAGAATAAAATCAGGACCTCCCTGGTGATGCAGGGGTTAAAGTCTCAGTGTTATCAAGCTATCACCAGTCACTGTGCATGAGTTTGATCCCCAGCCAGGGAGCTACCCACATGGTGCAGCAGACCTCTCCTGTCTCACTTGCTGTTCCCCTCAGCAGTGTATTTCAGTAGATACTCCTGTTCTGCTCCCCACTCTGTCTCTGGTGAATCCTCTCACCGCCCCCCACACACACCTCTGTCCTACACCCCAGTTCTTGTACACATTAAAAAAAAAAAAGAATAAAATCAGCATTGCAAGGTCCTGTTCTCAAGAAGCAGGTTCAGTTGACAATGACTTGTAAGTAGCAGATAGTCGATTGTATACATATATAAAGATAATATAAGCAAGTCATATTAATTGGTTACTTTTTGGCTACTTCCCTTTCATCCCTCTCTACAGTCTTCCTCCTTGCATTTTCCTAGGCTTTCCCAAATTTGAAATGGAAATGACTCCATTTGTGTGGAAATGACTCCATTCTACCCAGAACAGGGTTCAAATGGTTTAATCATATCATTAGAGTCCACTGCCCCTGGCCACAGTAACTGGTTCAGAGACAGGATATGATGCTGTCTTAACCCACTAGTCTGCTGTAATAAATTATCATTGACTGGGTAGTTTATTCAACAACAACAACAACAAAAATTCATTTCTCACATTCTGGAGGCTAGCAGCCCAGAATCAAGAAGCCAGCATGGTCAGGACTTGGTCGACCAGCCTTTTTGGATCTTCACATGGCATAAAAGAGATCTCTGGGATCCCTTTTTTAAGGACATAAATCCCATTTGTGAGGTCTCCATTCTCAGGGACTAATTATCTCACAAAGGCCCCATCTCTTAATACTGAGGGTTAAGATTTCAAGACATGAATTTTGGGAGGCACATTTGGTCCAGTGCAGACTACATTTAGACCCATCTCTCCAATGAGACTCAATTTTGGGGGAATTCTATTTGAGCCCCAAGGGAATTGAACTTCATCCCTCCTGCTGGACTGGAGCCAGGACACATGCAAGACTGAGTTACTGACTCAGGCAATTCCTGAAACCATTGCTACCATGAGCACCAGGGTCAGTGTTGACTTTTTTTGTCTTTTTTGTTTGTTTGTTTTAATTTATTTATGCATACAAGAATTGGGGTGCAAACCAGAGGTGTGGGGGGTGAGAGGATTCACCAGAGACAGAGTGGAGAGCAAAACAGGCAGATCTACTGACATACACTGCTGAGAGGAGCAGTGGGCGAGGGCAGGAGAGGTCTGGTGTGCCATGTGGGCCACCTCCCTGGCTGGCCAGGAGTCCAGGGATCGAACTTGTGCTGCAGTGGCTGGCAATAGCTTGATAGCGCTCTTTAACCCCTGCACCACCAGGGAAGCTCCACCTTTTTTGTCTTTAAGAAAGTTTGAGTTGGGCTTTTTTCCTGTGATTTGCAACTATAAACATCTTATCAATGCAACATTCAACACACCTTGAAAGAAAGGGATTATCATGGATTAGAAGAACCTAAATAGAATTCAAAGAGGAGGTGGGGTCAAGTTTTGCACCTTGAAAATAGATAAACTTTAAATGACTGGGGTGAAGGGGTGTGGTGACAGAATAGGAAAGAATGATGAAAAAATAAAACAAATCGACTAACCAAGATGATGCATCAGAATAGTAGTTAGTGATCCTGCTGCTGATATTGGTAATACTGGGAAGCCATGAACATACATAATTTTACAAAAAACACTCTCTTGTCTAATCCCCACAAACACTATCAAGAGCTGCACAACCATCCCCAGAATACAGATGGAAAAGGGGAGCCCAGAGAAATGTGTGACTTTTATAATGTCACACAGGGTTGGTTAGGTTCCCACAGAACTGGACAGGATTCTGTACCTGCACCCTCACCTAACAGATGGATCTATAACAAGTTACTGCAACCTCTCTGTGCCTCAATTTCTTCAAATTAGGTATAAGGTTGTGAGAATGACATGAGGTTGTGAGAATGACATGAGGTAATGCATAAAATGTGCTTATTACAATGCCTAGAGCAATGTGTATGTCCCATGAATATTAGTAATTATTTTTTGTTATTGTCCAAGAAAAAGAATGGGTCACAGCCACAGCAGAAACAAATCAGGACCAGTGGGCAGCAGTGACAAAGTGGGCGCTTTAGGTTCAGTATAAGAAATAGGTTTCGAACCTTTAGAGCTTTCTGGAAACAAAATGGATTGTTTCAGAAGGACTGAACTTGCCATTCTGGAAGTTTCCACTCAGAAAAGGAAGACTCTTTAAAGATAATACAACATGGATTTAAGCATCAGAAGCATGATTTTAGGATGTGGCCCAAGAATTTTTTTTATGGTTGAGATTCACCAACTCTATGAGAACCATGTTCCTGCCAATTTAATTCCCAGTGAACCCAGAAACAGAGGACTAGCAGATCCTCTCCCCACATCTTTCCAGTTCTCCTTCCTTTACAAGACTAGAAATCATTTGCACATTAAAGAAATGCGATACAAATGTGACTGGACTCACTACACCTGCACTATCCTCCAATGCTGTGAAAAGCTAATTTCAACTGTCACTTACTGGAAGTAAAATGACAAATATCTGTAATATCTGTCAGGTTATGAATGCTTTAAAAAGAGTTATGCAGCTGTCAACATTTTGATGACATTAACAAGAGAAAAGTAAACGAAGAAGAGGAAACACCCTGTCTGTGGAGTACTCAGTTGCCAAACTTCTCTATGACTTAGATTAATAAAAATCAAATCACCGCCATAAAAAAATTCAAACAATGAAGACTTCTAGAGAAAACCAACAGGCAAACCTGTTAATGCTGCCAATTCTATAGATGAGATCATCAGAATTAGTTTCAACACTTCAGTAGAGAGAGACTAATTATATCAAGGGATGCAAAATCTTTACTAAACTTCTCCCTACCGCTATGGTTTAGGAACAGATGTGTAAAATTCCTAATCCAAGGTAACCAATCTTTGGAAGAGCTTCTGGTAATAGTGGAAACAAGGTACTATTTAAGTAGATGACAATGCATCCCATTTTGACTGGCAGAATCCAAATCTATATCCATACCTTGGTATTAATAATCTATACTAGTTAATTATTACAGTGTAAATATTTCTGTTTGTGCAAATGGGTGCAAGTGTGTGTGCATGTATGTGTAGCTCTATATATATATGTGTATGTGTGTATACTTGTGTGCATATATGTGCACATTAAAATTTGAGTATGTGTAACTCCTTTTCTTCTACTTCTAAATGGATGTTATCTGTAGTTTAGCTTTAGGGGGCAAACACTACATTTTACTACAAGATTTTCCACAGCGAATGACGCTGACTTTTTGCCATGAAATTACACCAAAATAGATATGGGGGGGGGAATAACCTTACATTTCATTCACATGTTTATTTGAACACATTAATCACATATAATCTCAATGTTACCAACAAAATGACCTCTCTGGGAACAGGGGCAGGTGGTCCAATTTTAGTTAAGGAGATTTTAACTCAGTGGGTAATTGGACTCAATATAAAATTCTAAGCCAAAATCCACATTAAGTGTTATCTGTTTTTCCAATATTTCTGCTGCTTCTCTAATATCACAGGACAAAACAACAAACAAGAACAATCAGTGTGAAAAGTGGGGTTTCCTCTACGGGCTTGAGTGATTTTTTTTTTTTTTTTTTGCATAAAGAAGCTATTGTGGCTGTCTTCAGTTCATATATCCACTCTCTACACATGGATTTTTCTACTATCTACTCTGTGCAAAGAATAATATGCACTGTAGATTCACTGAACTGTGACTTTTTTTTAATGAAATAACTGAGGAAAGCCCAACCATTACAAATGAATGGACTTTATTTTTTAAACGTTGATTCATCTCTGTGTATGCCTTTTGACCTGGGACATCTGCAGCTCCATTTTTTAAAAACATTCATGAAAAATCTCCTCCATCCCTCTTCCAGATTCAGAAATTAAATCATATGGGAATTTTGACAGCCAGCCAATGTCACTCTTAGAATATCTCCATACTGAGACTACCTAAACCTTGCCCTAGCCTATAAATTAAGTCATTAACAAATATATACAGATGGGGGAGGAATAAAATGTTCTGCCACAAATCAAATTCCACATTGCATAGGGCACTGGCACAATTCCCATGGAAGTAAATAAATTTTGTGACAAACCAACTTCTTTTCCCCAACACACGCCAAAGGTAGCATATTCTTTTTTGCTATTCCTAATAAATCTGAGAAAATCAAAAGTTAATATACCATGATATTTTTGTTACTGCCTCCAATTAAATAAATATTCAAATATTATTAAAAACAGAGCTGGTGGTACAACAGGAAAATCCCTAAAGGCTCTCACACCTTGGGGTTTATGGAATAATAAATGCCAGTGCAGAAGCCAGGTGGGGCCAAAGGTGGCAAATTACAATGTGAAGGCCACACTCCCCTGCTCTAGTTGGAGATGTGTTAATTGGGTGCCTGTTTGTGAAGCCATTCTTTGAAACAAGAACTGTAATGATGGGAGTGTAGGAAATCACTCCTTTGGGGAATTTTCTTAAGAGAGAAGTCATTCAAAAGCAATTGAGAAAGAGGGTAAAAAAAAAAAAAACTGAAAAAGAGGGTAAAAAAGAGAGTTGCTAACCAGAACAAGCAGAGAGAAGTTCAACCACTCACAATCAAATGCAAGCATGAGCCAAAAACAAAACTCACTCCTCCAGGTAAGAACAGAACAGAGGGAAGACGCACAGTGGACTATGGTGGTGGATATGGGTGAGCTGGTGATGGGGATATCCAAATATTACCTCAATTAAAAATAAATAAAAAGTTAAAAACTCATCCCTCAGGAGAGAATGGGTATTCCAGGAGTAGCCCCAAAAGAAATGCTGCCTCTGAAATGAAAAGTGAGGATGAGTTTGTGCCTGCCTACTGCAGGGATCTGCTGTGCTGTGGCCAGGTACAAACAGAAACAGTTCTGGGTAAAAGGGAAACTCTCCAAGGACTCTTATTTTCAGATGGCAACTGTAGATGATAGCAATTGAAAAGATACGTTGGAAAAAATCGTGGAGTTCATTTTTGTCCAAGCCATGATTTAGTGTAAAAAGTCTGTCCTGTAATATCCCATTCAGCTTCGCATTAGATACACATTTGTACTGGCCACAGAGTAATAAGAATGTCCAGAAGTCTAAGCAATTCATCTTCTGGAATCAGAAGAAAACACCTTCTTCAAGCCAACTGTCCAAAAGAGAACCCGACCAAGAGGCTAGCATAGATGCTGGTCAGAAAACAGCTAAGCAGAGACTCAAAGCAAATAATCTAGGAGCCTCTGCCCATGAAGGCAGTTAAGTTTTCCAAGGGCTTGAAAGCCTCCCACTGTACCTGGGAGTGACAGGAACCCAAACCTTTCCCTGACTGAAAAATCCCACATCACTGAGCATGCTGAACATTTCAGAAGACTTTTATCTCATATCCCTGTCTAATCCAGCAGGGACAACTTGGCAGGCCACTGCGGGCTTTGGGCCATATCTTATGAATCTCTGTTCTAAACTATAGGTGGCAGAACCACCACTGGGTCTTCACTGATTAGATCAGACCTCAAAAATACTCTAAGGACATAAGCCACACTCTCAAGAAGGCTTCCACAAAATGAAATGGATATGCCTTTCCTACAGAGGAAAACACACATCTGAAATGGGACCTCAGAAATCAGCTGGGGTGGGAGGTATTTCAAACTGCAGGTCATGATAAAAATCCATTTAAATGAGTTAGGTGAGCATTTTTTTTGCACAGAATAGATGGAAAGGACTAGGCTGAAATGAAGTGGGAAATACCTAAATAAACTGCCTGCATTAAGGTCAAATATAATACACACTCACGTGTTTGTGCGTGTGCTCATACACACATGCACGCACACTAGATTACAAACTAAAATGTTTTCTTTGTGAGGACTGTTTTCTGGAGTGACCTTTTCATTTTATAAGTGGGTCCTCTGCAACCCAAGAAGACAACACAGTGTGTCCAATGTTGCAGATGACAGAACTGGAGTAAATCCAGGAAGAAAAGATCAAGTCTCTTATAACCATGCTGCCACTGTGAAAGTAACTGTGTTAAAATCTTGCAAGTCATTAAGGTTGCATACACATCACCATCCAAAGGAGCTCTTTACATAGTTTAAAATGGCCTACTAGAATCATGCTTAGGTCAAGTCCCTTGCCTGCCCTGCCCTGCCCACTTATTCATGGGGATCCCCATTAGTAACAGTGGCAACTGACCAAGATCTTTTAGATAACTTTGAAAAAACCATTGGCTCTGCTGGCAATGTTTCACAACAGAGAAGAGCAATTAGTAAATGTACAAATTGAGATCCTGCTCACACAATGCCACTTCCAGTGTCGAGTGTGTATTTGTTCTAAAATGCTTTGCTTTCATTTGTGTCAGCCGTGCCTATAAAAAATAGAGTTTATTTGAATTCCATAGCCCCTTTTGAATTCCACTCTACTGAATTTAACAGGAAGAACATAAGATCCCACCAGCATTTTCAAAGACGAAAACTGATCAATACACAGGCTTGTAACCAAACCAGCAATGATTTATTCTTCACAATTATGTGGAAAGGAAAAGGCTGCTGCAGCAACTACCCAATACTTCCCTTAGAAAAAAAAAAGACTATAGTCTCATATTAATGGTGGTCATCTGACAGAAACCAGGTCAAACACACATGCCAGGCCCGGTCCTCCTACTGCCCAGCCAATGGACCCATGCAGATACTGAGTGTCTTGCTCAGAGACTACTGGTCATAGGTCCCCAACACCCAGCAGTTCTGCTACTCTGCAGAGGTAATAAAAGAAAAAGCAAGAATTCAAGGAAATTTTGACCCACAAGACCTCCATCTTACTTGTCCTCAATATGGTCCTCAACTGGGCAGTAACCTCATTCAGCACTGCATGTGCTTCTAAGTGAACAGGAGGGACAAATATCTGGGGATGGAGAGGACATCTTTAAGGATGACTTTATTCAAGAGAGAAGGTTCAAATAATAACACTCAGCCATGGGTATGACACTTTAGTTAGAAATAATATTCTCTAAGAAGAAAAAAGAAAAATGAAATGCTAGGTTCTCCACATATTTATATGTCTGAAGGAAGCCATAAGAAAAAAAGCTGGCATGAGCTATAAGAAATTGGAGCTTTCAAACATGCTGTTTCCACCTTATCATTCTTATCATTATAAAAAAAATATAAACAGCTGCATTTAAAGATAAGGGAACAGAAAGGTGTTGTGTATGTTGCCCAGATGTTTCTGAAATCCATTCCCTGTTAAACTTATCTCCTCAGAACTAAAGACACCTCTAATCTCTTCTAATGGCTTAATCAAATGAAATAAATGGCTTCACATAATATCTTCTTTAAAACTTGCACTACTAGTCACCCATGTGTACGTGTATACAAACATTCACACACACAAATAACTAAAGTAGGGGGGTTTTTAAATACTTACCCAAGAAAAAAACTGACTCCAGACTTAAAATGTTTTTCACAAAATATATTTTCTCAAAGACAACAAGTGAGAAGTCAGTTAGGATTTAAAAGAGAGATGTTCTGTTTTCTTAAACTCCCAGTGTCTTCATCCTCATCATAGACAGTAACGGTTCCTTTCATTCCATACTTCAAACATACTACACTCCTACAGTGTCCAATGTGCACTAGGTAAGGAGGAGAAGAGAAAATAAATGAGATGATACAAATAGGAAGTTGGAAGATGGTTTGAGAGAGAAAAGATGAAAGTTGTAAAGAAGGGTTGTATAAAGGGTGAGGAAAGAGAATAAAGAAAGAATATTGACTATCTGTCCAGTTGAGGTCCCAGCCCCTGGTATCATCTCCAGACATAAAAGGTCAGAGTGCAGAGAAAAAATATTCTACACCCAATTTGTTACCCTTTGTGAGTTGGCTTCACGTTTCTGCTGAGCAATTAATCATTCCTGAACAGAGAATTAAGAGACACAGGGTCCTTAGAGAATGCATGGGTTTATATCCATGTTTTGCTCTGAGACTAGGGACCACTAGAGGGCTCGGCCCAGGCCTAACTTGAGTCCCAGAACAGACCCTGGCCTGTGCAGGCACCAGCAAAGGACTTTCAACACTCAACAACCTGTCTATCTTGAATAATACAGCCGTGTCATATAATACCAAATATTACGTTATCTGTTTTCTCTGCTGACAAAGAAGTTATTAAACCAGGTGACCTGTAAGGTCTTTTTTGGTTCTATCACCAACCAGGCCTGAGAATGTTCAGGTTTCCCTTCATCTACATTTTAGGTAAATGAGAAGGCTCCAAATGACTTTACCATTGGTCCTACAACCCCCTTGGAAGTTTCTATAAAGCACAGCCTAAAATGAATCAGTAATCTAGCAAACACACATCCCCCCTCTTTTTTTAAAGACCATACTGAGAAAGCACATGGCTACTGTGTGTGTTGCCACCATACACCAGTCGCAAGAAAGCAGAGGATGAAATGGACTACATTCTGCATCATTCATATGATGCCATCATTTAACCTCTTCAGGCAATTTCAGTCTTTACAGACAAAAAGTTTGGATTATCAGGCAGCTCTGAAGTGGAACTCAGAGCCATAGGAAGCCAACAGTGGGAGATAAAAATATAGGTAAAGTTCATAATGAAGAAGGGGACAGAAGGTCCCAATGGTTAGAGCTAATAGTTTCTACAGAAAGGAACTGTGCCTTGAAAGAAAACCATTGTCTTGCAGATAAGCACAAAGAAAAAGCTCTCTTTGAATCATTACACATAGCTACAAAACCTCAAAGGGCCCATCCTCCATTTGCCAAGATGCTTCCCCTTTTAGACTTGTCTACTTACCATGGAGTCCTCAAAAGGCCACACACCTAAGGATAGAACGTGTTTGATGACCATGTAAGAAAACAAAATAATCTACTCGAAATTAGGGTTAGAACTCATTAAATTGAAGTCTGTTTGTCTGATGTGTGACACATTCAAGTTTCTTCCAGACTTTTGTCCCAAGGTAGCTTGAGGGAAATGGAGCATAAACCAAATGAAAATGGAGGTCTCTCTAAGCCCATAAAGGAACAGGGAGGTTACAAAGTTCTTTCTTGTGAAAAATAAAAATTAACTAGTGAGGGAATCAAAGGGCAGGAGTAGATTTAAAAGTTGTTTTTTTTTAATATTTACTTCTGAAGCTTTTAAAATCTTTTTATTGCATAAGCAATATATATGAAACTGTCCTTGAAATAAGAGTGAGATAGGAATATTCAAGTGATGATGAAGAGATGCTTGGGGCTTCCTCAAGGTGTGCTTTGTAAAGGAAGGCTCAAGGGTGTCAGTATTGTCCCAGAAAACTCAGTTAAGAGGAGCTGTGGTGGGAATCCTTGCTGACAATGTCTGAAAATGAGACGGAGCACCCCAGCACACTTGAGGACTCATCCCTCAAGTGTCCAACAGCAGTGAAGTCATTAAAGGTAAAGGGTCAAAACATCTGTAGGTACCGACACTAAATCATGGGATAAGTGGGAAACATGCTTTTCTCTCTACTTTGCTGTTGGCTTGACAGTTCTCAAGCTAAATGCAAACCTTTTTTTTTTTTAATGCTGAAAGGCTAATGTCTTCACTTCCTTCTTCTTTTAGAATGTCTTCCTACTAGCAACCTCAGATCTAGAAACCCTATAGACCTTATCACCTAAGCCACAATCACCAGCACAGTAAGAGGACCAGAGGCAGACAATTTGCCCCAACAGGACCAGGAATGCTTGCTGTGCTGAGTATTCTGAATCAAGTTCCAGCTCTCATAGCCTCTGCAGAAGAAATGTCATGGCAATGTGGAGTAGGACCACATTGACCTACTAGAAGAGCAGAGGCAGCCAAGATGCCAGGCCACAGAACTCCCAGAGACCAAGGAGCCGGTTCACTTTTGCCTTGCTGGCTTGTATTCCACCCCCCTTGGGAGGCTTGGCACCTCTAACTTGTCACTAGAAGTTACTCTATTACTCATTCACACTTTGCCCTCTCCCCTCTTGCTTAGTCCAATTTTATCTCAAAGCAAACCTAGACTAAGACAGATGTGGAGAAGAGAGAACCAACCTAGTGAACACCCATGAGTACCAGGCTGGAGAAATCAATACCCAAAGAAAAGACTGCCCTATTCCCAGAAGCCTCCTTGGAGCCAAGCTACAGAGAAGGAATGGAAAAAAAGAAAAACCATTTCTCAACAGCCAGTCTCCTCTACACAACCCTCTAACATAACCAGAATTTTGGTGATTTTTTTCATTCCTCGAAATTTCTTTGCAGAGCCTAGAAGGGAAATTTATGTAACAAATGAAAAAGAAAAGACTGGTTGTGTTTCTCTATTTATTCTTACATTTAGAGTATAAAATAAAATAGAAAGATAAGCACTGTTAAAGGGAAGTGAAGGTGGTGACGGAAGATCTTAGAGCTTTCTCCCCTTTGTGCTACTTTGGACTGAACAGTTCAAAGTCACTTTAGAGCTTATAAAGTAAACATATATTGCAAGTTATTCCTTTTTGCTAATAAAGGAGATTTCTTTTTCCTTCTTAAAGGTCATTTATACCCTTGATATTCTTAGAACAAGTGGCCAGTGACAAAGTAGGGACATTACTGACAAGGCTTTATAAAGAGGCAAATATTACTTCCACTATCACACCAAATCCACTTAACATCAAACAATGTTTCATTAGCTAACAAGACATTGCCTTTCAATGAATGAAAACTATAATAAAGAGTTGCTGTATTTTAAAAAGTAATGAATGTAATTTTTGCTCTATTTTATGTTGCCATAAAAAAGGGCCTTAAGTGTACTTCTCATCTGCTCCCCTTCTTTAACTACCATAATTTATGCAGATAAATGTGGGATGAATTGCATCAAGAACACTATTCAGATCGCTATCCATAAAAGTACTTAGCTATCATTTTCTTTTTCTCCTATTTATATGTCTTTATATTACAAAAATCAAGTTACCAACATTAAAAATGATGTATTGTCACCAAAAGTACTGAGGCATAACATCGAATAATAAATTATTAATCTTTGAAGGTTAAAGCCAAGTTTAAGAGATAGCGCTGCTTTGTAGCACCTGGCTCCTTTCAAACTGCAGCTGACTGAGGGAAGCTTACAAGTGACAGAAACTGACACCCTGCTAACACTATCAGTCTGAAGATTTACTGCAGAACTCTAAAGTACTGTCAAGGGCAGATCAATATTTGTGATAATTCACAAAATAATTTGGCTTTACATAATAGGCATAACATTATACAACCTATAAATGCAACTTTGGGTGTCTAAACACAAACATGGGAGGCAGTGTGTGGTATCTCTAGTTTTCCCAGAACCTCAGCCTATGAAGATCTCAGATTAAAGGATTAGGAGGGGCTTCATCAGGGGATACTCCTTATTCCATTCTGTTACCTATCTCCCCCAAAGAACATTATGTTGGGGAGTATGGTAAGTATTCTGCTACATTCCTTATCATTTTTGACTACACAGACCCAGAATGCAACTATGTGCCAGAGCACAAGCAAACTCATACCCCAGAAATGGGAGTGATACCAGTTTACACGTGAAAGAATCAGGCAACAGAAAATAAATTTATGGGAATCCCAAATGCTATAAATAGGGTGAAGACAATGGTGCAGCTTACAGAATGCTACTTGTCAGCATTTACACGATAACAGAAATCTGTCAGAGTCAATACATTGTGTCTATACATTATAGAGAAACATTTACAAACTTGACCCACAAGTTAGTTCAAATCTAAGATGGGAAAGTAGGAATCTACCTGACTCTAGCTTCCTAAGAGTAGGAAACAATATACTTGGTGCACAATTGCTGTATTATAAATATGTGTTGAATAAAATTAGCAAAACAGCAACTTTTGATTGACTTACTCTCCGACTTATCCCACATTCCTCACTATCACAATCTTTTCACTCAGGTACTTTAAGAGAGTTGAGATAATCTGTTTTATTAACTAGGTATTTCTAGATCACCAGTTAAAAGTCATAGTTAACTATAGCTCACAAAAAAGGTTCCTGTTTCTTTCAGAAACTCCTTAATGAAAATCTTTTCTTGATCATCTGCTCTATGTGAGACACTGTTCCAGGAGATCCAGTTGTATACAGGAAAGTTGGGGCACAAGGAGTACCATTCATAGTGCTTGTATCTGGAAACAAATTTGAGCATAGTAATATAATCACATACCAAATCCAATGATGGTCAGTGCAGGGCTGGCAGGCACAGGGCCTTGACCTTCCCCTCCCATACCTGTGCTCATGGCAGACCCTGATCATCAGTTAGGTCCACTATTGCTGAGGTAGCACTGAGAATACTCACCACAGCAAGGACCACAGTTCTTACTTATCCTAGGTAACCACTTTCATGGGATCACAGCAGTGACCATGATGGAGTACGTGTTTGCCAAGCACTATGGGAAGTACAAAAAGGCTTAAGATACAGCCCACAATAGGTTTCCAGTCTATCTGAGAAGAAAACCAGTAATGCCTGTTACAAGGTGTGGGGGTTGCAGGTATAAACGCAAAGGAAGTGACTCAGACATAATGGTTCAGATGATAGGTATTATTGGCAGGAGTGGATTTGTCAAGATTATTAGAATGTAAGCTTTAGGGCCCCTCATTTGAACCAGAGGCATCCAAGACTTTCAAAGAGGCCCCAGAATTGTGTGTATTTGATTTTGATATCAGAATTAAGGAGGATGAAATAAATAGATGGTGGTGTTCAATGAGTGCTGTTGATCATGTCATTCTTAAGAACTAAGGATGGGCTTTCTTCTGAACTATCTATTTGCACCAATTCTGCCCCAGGCTAGCATTAATGGCAAAAGTCCAGAAAAATGCTACTTTAAGGAATGAACAGGAAGATGCGCTCATTAAAAATAAAAGTAGTAAATTTCCTCATCTGTAGTTAAAATAAGTTTGGACCAGATTATTTGTTTGGATTCTTGCAGCTCTCTGATTCTAAGCACTACAGGATCCAAAGCTCTGTAAATTGACTACCCCATTCATATTCCAACAAAGAAAGAGCCTGGCAGGAGATCTTCACTTAAAGCCTACCCCATTAAGTGAAAGGATGCATTCAACTTAACCTATATTCTTAAAATTTTATTCCTAATGAGGTTATAAAATCATAAGGGCAGGACAAATATTACTAAATACAGAATCAGAGTTGGGAAGACCAGCAGATGACATAGTCTTCATTAATCTGATATGTTTCTTTCTTCCTGGTTTTCTGCTTTTTTAGTTCCTTTTTATGTGCTGTTGTTTTTTATTTATTTTATTGATTTGCTGATTGTTTTATACAACAATATAATTTTGAAATCACAACTTCACCCCTTCCTATGTGCACACGCTTCATTCACCCTCCCCCACACACTGGGAAAGGGTAATATGTTTATTTCTAATGTAAGTCTCATATTGGAGCACAAGGCTAATAAAACATTCACTTCACAGTCCTATGGATAATAAAGCACTAAGGATGTCCACACTGTGTTTGCCACTCTTCCTCCTCTTCATCCTAGCCTCTTCCAGAAAACACCATGCAACTGCAGTTGACTCAAATAACAGACTGATAAAACCAGTCCTTACTCATCAAGTTGGGGGGCCTGGCTATAACCTTGGGAATCCAAAGAGAGGGGAATTTTATAATTTTAGTTTCAGGTTCTAACGATAAAGTTTAAAAATAAGTATTTCTTTGGTTTAATGAAAAGTCAAGAAAAAGAGGGAATTAGATTTAGAGATACTAAGTAAGAACCCTTTCAATTCTGACATCTTGAGATCTAACTATGCAGCCCTTTTTCAAATATGGAACAAACAACACATAAGGGAACAAGAGCGTGGGTATTCTGAGTGTTTCAGGCCACTAGAGTAGTCAGGACAGTCCTGTCATAAATATACCAGAAGTGCCCTCACTGGAACTTTAATCTCTACCTAAGTTATCCAAAAAAAAAAAAAAAAAAATCACTGATTATTACACATGTAAAACTATTTCTAGAATTTCTGCACCATTGGCTAAAAAAGCTCCTTATCACAGAGTAGTACATGCAATTCTGGTGCCTGTTTCTACACTTGTCCTACTGTGCTGATGAGCAGGTTGGACTAATAATATCAAAGAAACAACAATCTACCTGAACAGTGAACTCTTGAATTTAATTGTTCTTTTAACTTACAGTTTACAACTTCTCTCTTGCCCTGGAAATTCACAATTAGAAGATTCTTTTCATCTGACTAGGTAAGCTTTTGTTTTCTCTATTTAGTAAAGTATGACTGAATTGATTTGGCACCAATAATAATTAAAGAGGTAACATTCACAGGTCAATAATCTCTTGCCTATAACTATAGAGAAATACAGGTACAGTAACATAGATATAAAATCAGATTTGTTCTTCAGATTTTACATATATCATAGATGAGTTCAACAGTCCTAGCAAGTGATCATATTTCCAAGTGAAAGATAGGAATATTCATACTATAAAAGGATAGTTTTTAAGATGAGATAAACTCAAGACTCACAGAAATATAAAATGAACACAAGTAAAATATTAAACTGAATATATTAACTAATGAGGAACTAAGATGTCATGTCAGTTCAAAAGAGAATTTCACCATACCACACATACACAGGCAATCAGGAATGCAAAATTAAATTTTCAAATAAATATAAAACTGGTAACCACAGAGCAATAAACAATTGCATAATATAGGATAGAGTTCATTTGCATTTCTATGGGAAAAGATTAGTTGCATTATTATCAGTTTCCTACAACTTAAAGATTTGTAAAATAACTCAAGATAACAATGAAAGGCACAGATAATCCAAAAAGATGCCCTAGACAAAACACCCAGGAATATTTGCTGCCAATTTCAAGGCTTTCACAATTACCTTACCTTAAAAAGAGCGATGAATAAAGATTACAGCTTCACAGCACTTCAGGTCAAACTTCATTTCAACTTAGTCTGTCACAAAATTATTTTTTAAATTCTGTTTTCTGAACTCCATGGTTTGGTCAATATCTCACAAAAAAAGTGAAAGGGTTTTCTTTACACATTAACAACAAATCTTACTTGGGTTCCAATATGATGAACAATATATTTGGGGGGACAGACCTTAATGAATGAGGGCATTCCTCACACTAATGGAAAGCAGTTTAAGAGTCTAAAGAAAACCAGTATATTCTGTTAGCTGACTAACTTCCAGTCACAACCTTTCCCATTACTGAGCTAGACCAAATAACCTGTTTTCTTTAGGCCACAGTAAATAGATCCCCAACTGTAAATAGATTTCTTAGGTCCCTTCATAGTCTAAAACTCCAGAATTCCTCCACTGACAACAGAAATTTCAGGGACCATTCCTTGGCACAAGAAGAAACTATTCCATTCAGTGTCAAATAATAAAACTTCAGGCTGCTCTCCTCTGTTGAATGCCAGAAAAATCCTTTCTTCTATTGAAAGAATCCAGATCCTTAAATTCAGATTTGAGCTTAAGTACAGTTCTATTAAGAGGGTGACCAACAGCAGGTTACTAAGTCTTTCCTTATCTGGAAATTAGACATAACATCTAAATTTCAAAAATCTACTGGGTCTATCTGGCTTATCCAATTTTTTACTTTCACTATTACATAGTTTCATTATGACTCCCTTCAAATATTCTGTGTATAGTGTATACAGTCTAAAAATTTATAATTGAATACACTTCTTCCCAGATACTCAGATAGATATTCAGTGTATATTCAATTGCCTCAAAATCAGGTACATGCCTTTAATTCGTTTCATCCTGCCAGTATTCCAGGCAGTTTTGCATTTTTGTATTCCTTCACATCCTGAAAGAATTTATCTTGCCCTTTTTTGTCCTAGCTTCCCCTATCCATCCTCCTGCTAAGGATCAGTTCTTCCATGCACACTTCCCTGATGTCCTCAAGTTGGCTTAGAGTCCTTAGGTAGATCCCCCTGCAACCTGTCCCTCCTCAGCCCTCTTCAACAACACTGATCGTGGCATAAATATTCAAGACTACTATGCTCTCTGTTAGAACATGAGTTCCTCGAGGTCATTCAAAATATTATCCAACTCTGTATACCCCGCACAAAGTCCAGGCCTGGCATATAGGTGGTACTCAACATAAGTTCTTGTATATGTGAATTCAATTTCTCTCCAGCATTTAATACAGGGATTTGTCCATTGTAAAGAGCCAGTGAGCTCAAGAGCAGAACACTTGAGTAGGCAGTCTAGACGAAGCATAAAAACAGCTGCATTATCTAGAGTAGGGGCTGGACCATCTCCCATAGATCAGAACAGCATTGGCAAAAGTAAAATTTTTTGGACTACTAGACCCATAGGAGAGTCACTGATAAAAAGAGTTCGTGACAAATGGGAACAATTGTAGAGCCTCCTTCTAGATAACACACGTGCACCTGCATATTTTCTAAGGTGCTCTGTATTTAAGACAAACATTGGACTCTGTGCTGCTTGGAGCTTCCCCAACAGTCTTTGTCATAGAACAAATCCATTTTATGGTATCTATAACACCATGTTGTTGGGAATATGGGTCAGAACTGAGTCCAGAGTAAGTTCCAAATGGGAAACAAAGGTAACAAAGCTCAGACCAGCACTAAATGATAGACAAAGACAACATACAAGAACCAAGACAAGACAACCAAAAAGACAAGGTGGGCATAGTCAAGTCCAGAGTCATATTGTGGTTCTCAGCCCTGATTGAATATTAGAATTATCTGGAGAACTTAAAATACTACAGATTTCTCAGGTTCCCACCTCAGACCAATAAAACTAGATACTTATAGCCAAGGAATCCATCTTTGCTGAACAGGGGACATTTATATATTTCCCATAGGCCTAGAAGCCACTCACCCATCATAGCAAACCTGGAATCCACTAATGGAAGAAGCAGAGCACTGGTCCAATAAGAACAGGTCCAAAGGAAGCTTCAGCTCAACCCTACCTCTGCCTTAAGAGTTCTCTATGAAAAATGCCACAGACCTCCCCAAGAAAATGCCACTGTAGCTGCCCCCTAAAAATAGCTTGGTTTCCTTGGAAGGGTCAGATCCATGGCCTCCAGAGAGAAAAGCATAAACACAACTCTTGCCAAACCAGGCTCTCAACACTTAAATCAACCTGCGCTGAAGTCCACACAAAGTTCCAAGAACAAGAAGAGTCTTCTATAAAGGTTTAACAGCAAACCATGGTTATGCAATGCACCCAGCTTCAATTCTCAAAATGCTTCATGTCCAGAAGTTCACATTAATTATTACTTTACCAAATGAAAGTGAGTTATGTCTTTCTGTCATTTAGGCCAGGATATTCTCCAGGCTGCCAAAAACATGCACATATCTAAATACCAAAACTATGTAGGAAGGCTACAGTACGTCCTCACCAGAGACAAGACAGAATTTTCACTTCATAAATCAACATGAAACTCCAAAAAGGCGGCCAGTTGAAAAGACAAGTTATGCTGATGAATTTTTTTTTTAATTCACCTCATTCAGGGTAACTGATTTTTCTTTTGCTTCATGAACAAGTAATTTTTTAATGTAAATAATAAAATCAGTTAACCGTGTATTCTTATTGCATGTGGAACGACAAAGTTTTTATCTGAATTAATTAGGTGATTTTTCACTAATACAGATTTGTTGCTTTTACTCAAGACTGTGTTTTTAATCAAATCCCTTCCCACCCTGACCCTCACCCCACTATTAGAGGAAATGGAAAGCAGTGAGGTTAGTTAAAATGTGTTTCTGTGTGTGTTTCTTTCCAAAAGATTCCTAGTGGCAAAGCCCTAAGCATCAGTGTATATAAACCTGGCTTTCCTTATATGGGATAAAATGCAAATCCCACCCCCTATTTAGAATGTGTATTAAATTTATTTCATCTCTGTGTCATCAATGCTAGGAGCAGCCACAAAATTCTACATTGTGCCTATGACTTGCACATTGTAGTCCATATTTTTAAGTGAATAATTAATGAGTAGGCAGAAAATCCAAGCTCTTTTGCCAGGGAAGCTAAATTCTTTCCTTTAGAAGTCGGCCAAAGAAGAGACCTCGATTGACATTTTCCTCTCTGTTTCTTATCTCCCTCTTTCCCATCCTACTTAGGAAGCAGTAAGAACAGGGTAGCAGGCACAAAATTACCCTCACATCCTGTAATTTGTCTGGTTTATTGGAACTGAGAAGTGGTCTTATGAAACCCAAGTCTCAAACCCTTTTATTATGATGATTATTTTAGTTTTGAACACTTCATTTTTTTTCAAGTATAATTTTTTCCACTGTTTTAAGCAACTTTTTACCAAGTTTAATGAAAACAAAGATGGTGTTTCACTACTCCCTCCATAGGAAAGGACAATCTTTTTATTAAATGTTTCCTTTGCCCACATAAAGGTGCCACATTTGTGAGTCTATGTGTCTCACTCTGGAAATTATTTTTGCTGTCACTCACAAAAACCTTACTGATGTAGCCAAAGAGGAAAAATGTTCCTCACCCCTAGAGGTAACACACTGTTATCCTATCTTGAGGACTGAAGGGAGGACCCTGGTTGTAATCACCCATCCAGATTCGCACTACACAAGTGCAGTCCATAAATCGGCAGCTTTGGTGTCACATGGGAGCTTGTTACAGATGCAGATGCTCAGGTCCCAGTCAGACCCCCTGATCAGAAAACCACATTTTAATAGCATCCCCAGCAGACTCTCTTGCACAGCAAAGCCTGGGATGCACTGGTGTAGCACAAACTCCGGCTCAGGGTGAGAAGTAGTAACATCTCACAGAAGTTCACTCTGCCCAATATCCTCCCAGAATCTAGGTGTGCAGGACTGTAAAACCCCAGCAGCAAAAGGCAGTCATTCCTCAAACCAGGCAGCAATGGGAGGAAGCAGGGAGAAGCACCGAGTGGTGGTGGCGGAGCAGCCCCCCAGCCCTTGTGTCTCAACACAGCAGAGTCATTAATTAAGATACACTCGGCTGCTGGCAAAGCAGTCGCTCTGGCGTTCCCTGTCTGCCTGGGACTGGCGTGAGGTGTGAGAATCTGGGTAGCCTTCTCTGTGGCTCTGCCCCGCTGGCGTTGATTGTGTATGATTAATGATTTAAAGGAATAAAAAGAGAAAGGTCAACTTCTGAGTTCAAGACAGAGCAGCTACATAGGGAGTAATTAAGATACTTGTGTAAGCATGATTAATAAGCACAAACTGGCACTCTGGGCAGTAAACAAGATGCAAGCAGATGGTTAGCATGGAAAGGGTTGTTTTTTTTCTTTCCTAAAAGCAATTTTTCAGCAGCTTGAAACTTGGCTTGTGAATTCTTTTACTCCCCCCAAGTCTCAAAAAACTCATTATCTCCACAACATTTAAAAAGAAAAAAAAACCTGGAGATCCCCTTCGATGAGCATTCATTCTCTCTTTATTAAAAAAAAAAACTTACTATTTTATTTTATTTTTACAGATAACTAGAGTTTGCTTGTAAAATGGATGCTACTCATCTTTGTTTCTCGGTGCCTTTTATGTCAGGCATCCCGTGAACTGCCAAGCCTGACAAGGTGGCTCACTGTGGAGTCTTTTAACTCCCACCCACCTCTCCTCCCCCCATCCGGTGATGGGCAGAACAGAGGCATCAGCAGTGGCATTTCTGGGGAGTGCTGGCAGGCAGGTGTCAGCGCCGTCCGGCAGGCGCCCCTCACGAACACTAATCAGCCCTGGTGTTCTTTTACAATCCATATCTAATTCGCAAGTTTCATTCTTTCTGAAAAACAATTACTGGGTTTTGAAGTTCATTGTGCATTTACTCAACTGTCTCTTCACATTAACGTAAAGTGGGAACAAGAAAAAATAGAGTCAGCAGGGAAGGGACATCAAAAGATGTTAAGAGAGGATGAAGGCTTTATTTTAAGAGTAATATAATTACAGATGTGTGCCCTATTTTGCAATAAATGAAATACAAAAGGTGGATCCTGTACCTTCAAGAGCATTGTGTGTGTGTATGTGTGTGTTTGTGTATTTGTAGACAGAGACAGAAAAAGAGACACAGAAGAGAGACAATCGGATACATATATTCCTCTGGGGATGGGAAGAAATTAAGGCAGAAAGTGGTCATTTATGACTTAGAAAAACAAAGATTCTCCCAGGGTCAAGAAAGTAAGATATGCAACTCACTTCGCAAAGAGCAATAAATGTGTAATAAAGTAATATAGCAATGACAAGCAAGAAGTCTTAGTTTTCTCCCTCTCTGCTTGAAAGGTGAAAATTAAACAGGTGAAGGAAAGGAAGGGAAAGTAAAACACAAAGGGAAGGGGAGGAAAGCCAGAAGAGGGAAGGGGAAAAAAAATCTAGAAAGTTGCATCTTAAAAAATGGAAAAAGAATAGGCATACCTGAGGAAGAATGTGACATAAACCTAGAGTGTCTCTCCTGAATTTCAGTTCTTGAACTTCACAAGGCATACAAGGAGTTAATACCCCCAGACAATTCTCAATTGTGACCCTGAACAGAGGTAGATGCAAATCATTGTGTCAGGAAGTTGGTATGACACTCCCAAGGCCAGTCTCAGCAAAGTGGCCAGAACTGCACTTGTCAGTTCCTGCCCAGCCCCAAGGGTCACCCATCTCCTGCTACTGGACCAATATGGTCAAGCTTCTCCACCCTCTGGCAGAAAGCATTCGGGTCCCATACCAGAACATCACTCAGTTTATGACCCCCCAGGACTGGGAAGGGCCACAGGTAATGGCCCCGGGACTTGGGCTAGTAAATGACCTTGAGCAGGTGACTGGCATGATTTTCTTCATCATCACCACTAAGAAAGGAAAAGACCCCAAGCTCTCAACTATAGAAAATTCTAGTTATTATCATCACAATGCTTGGCCTCCTCCATCAACCTTCTAATTTTTTAGACACCACACTTTCAGTAATTCTTCGATTAGTATTTTCCAAAGGTGTTAAAAAAAAAAAAAAAACTAGAAGTGTTTGAAATACTCTAGGTTACTCAGAGTGAAAGGGGATATTTTTCCACAGAAATCTTCAATCCCTTTAAGATGCTAATAGGCTTTGTGAATTGTCCAGAGCACATCCTTTCCCAAACTGACGTGTCTTTAGAAGTGTACCCCTTCCCTATTCCACGAAACACTCTTTGAGAAGCACAGATCTACATTAAAAAACCTTTGACTATTGGACAGTAATTAATTTACCCTCTATCTTTTCCTTCCCAAGGCACAACACACCAGTCTTACAAGCTTTTCCTTCAGAGATCTGTTTTCTATGCCTTGCCCTGCCTCCCATTTTTGCACATTCTCTTTGAACTCTGGTAAGCAGCTCCAGAGCTCCAACAAGGATCTCATTCATGCAGCAGGAAGTTAAATGGCTTTGCACATCATACTCGCTTTAATACAGCTCCAGATTATACTGGAGTTTTTCACCCCTGTTATCTACAAATACAAGCTAAGGGCTCTCTCCAGATCATTCATATCCATTGTTTTTATTTGCTCCTAAGTTACTTAGGAGCAGTTTTTGGAACAGTTACAAAAAGCCTAAACACTGTGAAGCAAGAGCAGGAAGGAAAGGAATGTCCACATTCAGCAGGGTCTGCCTTCCCAGCTCACATATCTCTCACAGTGTTCTATTTGGAAGGCGGTTTATGAAACTATGGCAGAAAATAGACATCAGTGTTCTCCACAGTCTAAGCGAAGGACAGTAAGGACCAAAAAAGTCTGAGCAAAGAAGTTCTCTTCTGTATTAGAATCCATTCTTCAATGAGGACTAACTAGCCTGTACCTAAAATGTTTAAACGGCCTCTTCAATCTTCCTCCCTGATTCCAAGCTCTTACCCTAACACTGTAGGTCAGAAATGGCATTTCTACTCTACCCTTCCTCTATTCAAACACACATTTCATCCTCACAACAATCCTGAGATTGCTAACGGGAGGTACTGTTAGTATCCTCATTTTACAGGTGAGAAAAGTAAAAAACAAGAGCAATCTGCCCAGTGTCTAGAAAGTAGAAGAGCTGAGATTTGAAGTAAGAGCAGGCAGATTTCAGGTTCCAGACCCATGCTTTCAGGGCTGCATGGCTCTCTATAACCCAGTGCTACCCAACTGCTCAACCATGGTCCCCACTGTCCCATCACATTGCTGCCTACCTTCTCCTTCCACTCACCACTCTAGGAATCTTCTAGGTCAAGTGCCACCATCCCTAAGCTCTTTCTGATGACTCCAAATACCACTGACCTTTCCCGTGAACTCTCATAATGTGTGGCCTCTCTCACCCAACTTAAGGAACACTGTGGCTTATATTTTCACAATTGCTTTCAGTATTTTGGTTTCTTTATCTCAACAAGATTATAAACTTCTTGAATTTTCCATTAGCAGACTAAATAAATCAATGGACATACCTCTACTGTTCCCCAAAGCGGCCCTTACTGGATAGAATCCTTCTACTGCTACCGAACATGTCTTAACCAGAATTTTTCTGGTACCAAGTCTGCCTCAAATTTTCTTCCACACTCCTTTCTTCTCAAGCCTAAGCCTCCATTTTATTGTCTCTCAGGCTGGCCCACAAATTGAAATAGAACATGATGCTTAATTTTATATCAGCCCGTTAAGCTGCTTTAAACATTTCAATACTCCCCAAATGTTGTTAAATATATGAACTTGCACTTAGAGTTGTCAACAACACATTGACAATTTGTTTTATAGTTGTATGTTAATCTACAATCTGTTTAATGCAATCCAATACATTATTCAGAATGGTGATATATAAACTTAAGTCTTAGACCATGAAATATCATTTAGGATTAAGACTCTAATCTCTTAACAGAGGAGATATCTACTCAAAAGAGCAAGCAGCTAGGAAGTCCCTGTGTATTAAAGTTGTCACCATTGTCTCCTGCAACACAGAAAGGAGCTGTAAGGCAGCATAAAGGGGGGGCAAAGATGACCTCTCTACCTTCAAGAAAAAACCCCCTCACAAAATCGGACTCAGAAAAAAGTTTAAGATTCACTCCCATGAAGTGCTGTTGATTTCAACCTCTTTTTCCTCCCCAGAGTACTCAGGTAAGAAAACAAATATTGACAATGGCAGTGATGGTTAGCTCTTATGATGCCACCATATGAAGGGTAGGTATTGTTATTTCCCCACTGTGCAGATGAAAAAACTGAGAGGCATAGACAGAGTGTTGAGCTAGTCTATCTGGCTCCAAGATCTGGATTCTAGTCACTACTACGCTAATAGCCCCACACACAACATCAGGCTAATCTCCAGATCAAGAATTGGAAAACCACTACTGGTTTCCTAGGATAAAGCACTTGTTTAATAAAGGTTTTGGGGTGAGAGAAAGTGTGAGCTACAGTGAACAATTAAAAAAAAAAAACCTAAAAACATTCTCTTCAAAAAGCTCACGTGCAATAGAGGAAATGCAGCAATCATACTCAAGAAAAGATCAGCAGAAGGTCATTAAAATGCCCAAAGATGAGTTACATGAGGGAAGCGCCTAGGAAGAAACTGATGGTCTGGATGGTGAAAGGACCATCATGGAGACAGATGTAGAAAGGAAAGGTTACAGTGAAGGAGGGGTCCAGGCTTCATGCCACAGCCACATATCAGTCAGGCACCATCATGGGAAGATGTAGCCTAAGAGTCTGCTAAAAAATAGGTTGCTGATCAGTTTCATAAGAAATATCCCAACCACAAACAGTGAGGATGCAAAGCCTATTCCTTTCAGTCCCAGCGACCCAACCACGGCCTTTTCCCTGCCCAGAACACAAGTGGATATTTTCCCAGAAAACAGACTTCATTCACTCTAGGAGGTTTCTTCTCTCCCTGATGTCAGGAGATCATATTCTGGCTTACATGTCTGATGTCATCAGATGGCCCACATTTCAATCCCCCAAGAATCAATGCTTCCAACATTGAGAGTCCAACATTACTGGAAGCCATTATGGGCCTCAAGCACATACGTAGGCAGTCTCCATGCAGCCTGATGAGCAAGAGTCTGGCCTTGGACCTGCTGAGGACACAAGCAATCCCAGTGGATGGTCAGCCTCTGAGAACTGTGCCTATGACAACCTTTATCAACTCTGTGCTTCACTGTTTGGCAGTGATGTATATTTCAGAAATGTCAAAATTCTCAGAGAAGTGTGGTGATAAAATAGGCTGTTTGCTCTCTGTATTGATATACCCGATTTCAGACTGTCAAAGTGCTTTTAGTTATAATAGGAACTGTACAAAGTTAGCTTTGCTTGTTTTGACAACCACAAAAAAAAGATTTATCAGTTACATGTACCCGTTAAAGTGCCGAGGTTTCAAAGTAAAAATTGGTTGTAGCCAAGTTGTAATATTATTAATGTTTTGTGATAACAAAAACACTTTTTAGATAGTTCTCATTGCCTTTCTGAGAAAGAATTTTGGAAATCCAGTCCACTTGCCAGAAATTTGTTGCCTTTATGCAATAATTCAAAATAAGGCCGTGAAAACTGGAGCAAAGTTAAAGTTTACTGTTTAACTTCTAAAACAACAGTCACATAACTTTAGTGTCACTATGACTTTAAATCCCTGTGCTGTAAGGTTTTCTTTCCTCTTCCTCTCTGTAAGGTTTTCGGTACGGTTTTCTTTCACATTCCTTCCCGAACCCCTTTTTTTTTTTCATTTTGCTTTAATTCAAATATGCGAAATTCCTACAATTTTCTCTCTCTGAAAGCTCTTACAAAACCAACTTGCATTTGCTCACACTTTCTTTTAAGTTGTATTATTCTTAGGAGACTCTAGTGTTCACATCTATGCATTGCACAAGGTTTGGCGCAACTCCTGCCCCAAAACTTACTCTAAGACAAGTAGTTATTAGGAAATTGTCATGCTAATAAATCTTAAAATGAAGGAATAAAGACAAAAGGAAAAGGGGGAAGACAGAGGAAAGGGTATAAAAGTCAAACAAATAGTTCAGATATTAAGGAAAATGGAAATGATTCATAATTTCCCAGTTACAGGGCTGGAAGCTAAATCAGATCGCCTCTGTCTTCCCATGTGTCTAGAATTTCCAAGAGTATAATTCCATTTAGCAAGTTTTATTATATTCCTGAGGACTGTGGGTTCCAATTCAACTTTCATGAACTCAGTGGATTGACTAGCATCTCAGTCCCCTACAGGACAACCCTGTAAAGATGAATCTCCACTGGACAAATAAGGTTCCTAGAGGTTGAGGAGCTTGCCTATAGTCAGACAACAGGTGATAGAGTCAAAAATTGGACCTTTCTATCACCTCTTGTGGAAAAAACCTAATCCCAAATGACAATTACTACACAGCCAAAAGGGCAATCTTTCAACCAAGGATCTGCTTCCAGCTTCACATTAGCTGTGTTCCTCAGCCAAAGAAAGATGGCACATCCCAGACAATGCTTTCTCACCAAGGGCAGTGCACTGACTACTGGTGTCACTTCCAGCACTGGGACACCAACATGCCTGTCAAGGCCAGTCTGGAGACTTTGCTGAGCAAACGCTGGACAACTACAAACTGCTTAGCAGACATCAAGAAGGCTGACTCGGGGAGATGTAGACAAAAGGGTATATTCAGCAGACACCAAGGATTCAGAAAGGAATGCTAATGGCATTTTTTTCAATGGTGTTTACATTTTAAAGCTTGATGTTCTCTGAAGCTGATGCACAAATAGAATATCGGACTCAAGTTCCAAGGAGTGAATTTTCACTCACAAGTATAAAATAGTCTGAGTTAGAAAGGAAGCTAAGGACTAGCCTTTAAAAAAGAGTAGCAATGAAGAGTCTGTATGTCTAAATGGCTCCTTAGTGAAACACATAAGCATGTTTATTTTATACCTCTCCCTGTCACAGCACAAGAGGAACCCATGGAGAGTCTGCTAAGAATACACCCCCAAATTATATTTTCATTATATTATCTTATACACAACCAAACATTTACACTACTACCCTACAGTTCCCCCATACTCCCCACTTCTTAAGCAGCCTGGCAAATTTAATTAATTTTCATTTAGATTTAATTTGGATACACTTCCATTAAACCTAACGAGAACTCTACCTAAGCAAGGAGGAAGTAGGAACTGAGAATTCAAATTTTCCTTCAAGAACCAGACCCTCACCCATCACCTCAAGTGACAATTAGTTTCTGCAGCACATTATATGAGAAGAACTAATAAGGCAAAGGAATCGAGGGCAGGCTTTTCCCTTCACAGTCCTGTCTGAAGCTTAAAAGAAAGTCTGAACACTAATGAATTCTGAATTCATGTCAGCTCAATAGAGCAAACTCTTTTATCTTCACCTGGAATTGGAATGAAAGAAGAAAAGTCCAACAGTTCATCCACTTCCCCTAAAAAATACTGTGCTTCGGACCTATTCTTGGCTAAGGGAGCCTCAAGTCCATTTAAGCTGGAATGCTCAGAGAAATTGTCTGATATGACCAACTTATTTTAAAGAGGAGCAAATCTGAGCCCATAGAAGTTAAACAATGAAGTCAGTCTTCAGAACCAACACTCCCGGTCTTGAGTTACCACGCTGCAGTGGACAGAACAAAAGTGTGGGCTTTCATCCAAATGGTAAGAGTGTTTGCCTGAATTTTTTTCTCCAAGTCCTTGTGAAATTCTAAATCAACAAATGAAATATGTGTAAACTAGAAAGAGGCATTAATGGGCTCAGGAAGACATATTCTAAGGGGACCTCACTTCCACAAAATGCTTCCTGGATGAACAGATGTAACATTCTAACGTACACACACTCCCAGGATGCATGCCTACTAGGGACCAGAGGAAAACATCTCCTATGGACTCCTATGGATTCCCCAGAATATTTTGCAACAGAGAGCAGCTGACTGCATGTTTTACAAGAATTAAGTCCTGGGTCCAAAGATTAAAACAAACTACAGGCAGCTCAAAACCTAAGAGGGAAGGCTTAATCCTTTACAGAACTATTCACTGACAAGTTTAAAGAAGAAACAGGTTATCAGACAAAATAGCCCTGTAAAGCACTATGATGCAGTAAGGAAAACAGTTAGTTCCCAACTAAGTTTATCTGCTCTGACAGCTTCTGTCTTGGCCTGGCAGAGGTTGTGTGTCTACATGGTGAACTTAAAGATAACCTGCAACGATTACACATCCCCATGCATTTGCCAAAGGTCACTAAGGATTGAACATTTTGCTTCAGTGCCTCCACTAATCCAAAGACATGCCAATCTGCTTACAGTTCCACAACATCAGGAGTCTTGGATTTTACTTTTGAGGGACTTGGCTTTGTCAGAATGTGGTGACTACTAGCACAAGGCTGAGTGACCATGGCTACAATGAATTTTTAAAATTTTTTTTGGTTTTAAGATGCCCAGAAAAGAGGATATGACTAACAAGATGGTGGTAACTATGGTTGGACAACATTCCCACTCTGAGAACATAAAAGCTGAACAGTGGAGCATTGAGAAATTAAATTCATGGCCTGGAAAACAAGCCAAGATTAAAAAATGTCATGTTGATACAGTAGGTGCTCTTGAGAGTTGGGGGAAGATGTCAAAACTGGATTGATTGCATTTTCATAGCAATGTTGTGTGATGGAGGTGGGGAAGGGTCAAGTGTAGCAATACCCTTTGGTGCTTTGGGGGCACATACCATATCTTTCATCAAAACCCCACAAACAATGTAAAAAGCCACCATGATATAGCTCAAAATTTTCAGTCAGCAGAGCCAACCCAAGACTCTTCCCATCAAAGGCTAAGCAATATTAGCTGGATCCGCTGCCTTCATGACTCTCAACTGTCAACATTGAAGGACAAAGGCCCCTATGTTTCCCTCTTCTAATGCAATTTGAAAGTCTCCTACCCACATCTAAGCCAATATCCTTTCCAACCTTCACAGATCCTAACAGAAGTTAATATTTTTCCTTTAAAAAAAATGGATGCATTAATGAACTTACTGTGAGAGGCCCCAAAACTTCCCTATAGTTTAACTCCTAAAATGGAAAATTAGGACAAACTCCTGAGCTAGAGAATACCAAAGGTTTCCTAAGAGTCTGAACAATCCTGGGGGTTGTTCAAAAGAATAACTTTTGAACTGGGAAGACTTCTGAACTGGGAAGATTTGTTCTGGAACTCAGGCTTAGGAACTCATCAGTTTACCTTACAGTTTGCTAGAGCTTTATAGGCATGTCCTGTCTCTTGCCATATGACACCAAATCCCCTTGTGAAAATATCCACAAGACAAGAGGAGAGGAAAGATGTAGGGCTTTCCAAGGATGAGGAGCAAAAATATTGAGAAAGAAAGAAATGGAGAAGATTGGGTTGAAAAGGGTGGAGAGAAATTTTCTGAGCTGAGTGGCTACTTTATCACTTTTCAAATCAGTGCAAAGGACACAAAGGAGCTCCCCTGCCCTGAGGAAAGCACAGGCTGCCCTTTGTTGCTCCAGCTACCTCTGTAATGCTGATGAGAGTTCTCTCTGGTCCCATTTCCCCACCATGGGGGCTCATCCTCTGACCGCATCCTCACCTCTGGGCTGCCCTCTTATTTAGTCATGGGACAACAGGGAAAGGTTCATCTGAGGGTCAGGAAGATGGTTGGTCCTGAGCCTTCCTATCAGGAGAGGGCCCTCCTTCCCTTACTCTTAAGGGGATAAAAGACAATTCCAAATCTGCTTTCTAGCTTCAAAAATCACCAGTATAAACTTCTTTTCCTTCAAATGGGGGACAGGTCACAGAGGTGTGACCTGTTCCATGATCAAAGCTAGAATTAGAACCCAGGGTCCAACTCCCAGTTCAAGGAGCTACTGTGTTCAGCTGTGCTGCCTCCCAGTCTTACAATAAAGTGGGGGCACATCAGTAATTGCATGGGGGACATAAGAAATAGTAGGGTTGGATAGCACCAGGCCTTCTTTCAGAAGAAAACAACTGTCATTCTACAGTGTAATCTGATGACATGTCTGCAGGTTTCAGTCACTCACAACCTCTGTTTTGTCATCTATGAAATGGGGAGTTGCCTACCACCCAAATGAGACAGAGCGCTAAGGAACATTTGATATTACTCCTAACACGTCAGTCACACAGTAAATCTTAGTCACCTGCTTCTTCCACAGAGCAAACACTATGTTTTTAACACAGAGAGATGAAGCTGCCTTCTTTCTGAGTTATCATATTTGCTATGAGGTAATTGGCAGCTCCCTTTCATTCCATGACAGCTCTGGTTGTTTTGCATGGGGGGCAGTGGGGGCTCAAGAGACTTCCTTGGACTTGATGCCAGATAATGAGACCATATTTCTAGTCACATCCCCAAGTAGACCAGGACCAAAACCACATGGTGCCATATTTGCATATGTGGAGCAGCCGACACTCTGAATGCAAACCATAAATTTTCTGTAAGAGTCCTCTGTCCAGTCTCTACTTAGACCCAACAGAACACAGGAAGGAATGTCTTTCCCAGATTGATTTGCTTTGATTCTCAAGCAGATAATTCTGCCCTATCTGCCAGTCTGAGTGCTAGGGAAATACACAGCACCCTAGGAAGAGGCGATATGATGAGTGTGAACCAAGTTTCAGGAACAGAGATCCTTGACTAAACACCCAACTCTGTCCCCTTCACTTTGTTTAAGGGGCCAGTTCTCAAGTTGTTGCTCTTATGTTCCTTCTCTGTTTAATGAAGAGAAAAGCACCTGCCTGACAGAGTGGCTGTGAGATAGACCTAATGTACATCCTGACATAATAGTTATGAGAAAAAAAAAAAATAGCATCACAGCCCAAACACCAGCAGGCTCTTTCCACATCCCTAAACTACAGGAGTTGGGTCTCACTGAAGGTAGCCAAGCTTCCTTTTGAGAAATCTAACATGTAGAGGCAGAAATAGAAAGTATACTTCAACACAGCATCCTCAAATAAACTCTCTGTGGGTCCTAGAACGTACCTTCATTTTCATGGCTCTCATAACTTGGTGTGGAGAAGGGACAGACAGCAGCAGAGAGGCATGGAGTGGGAAGTCATAGAGACAGATCAGTCAAGACTTAGAGACTGATCACCTTTGTTCCTCTCCAAGTCTGATTCCCACTCTCTGGTAGGCCCACTAGATCTTTCATCTTTGGTCACATGAGCTAACTCTTTGCAAATCATCCATTTATGCTTAAGCTACTGCAAATTGATTACTGGTTATATCAAGAGTTGTGATCAAGACAGTAATCCAGAACCTAAGCCTGTATGGGGTGGGGGTGTCACAAGATGTCCTTGTCACCACCTTCTCCTTCTTTGTCAAGAGCACAAACACCAGTAGGTATTAGGCTCACTCAACCCTATCCCCCAGAACATGCCTTCCTCCTCTCAGACTCTTTCAAACAAGTCTTATCCCCTACACACACACACACACACACACACACACACACACACACAAATGTCTTTCTTGACTAATTATGGAAACAGCCAACAGCAACTTGCTGGCATTAGCAGCACAGAGTTGGCACGCCCCTCCTGCACGATCTCTTGCTTGTGTGAGTCCTCATGGTCTCCTTCATGGAGCTGGAAACCACCCATAATTACCTCCATCACAGCCAAACACTTTAGCAACAAAAGAGCATTTTGGTCTTTAGGGTCTTTTTACAAAAAATAATTGGACATGGCAAGAATCATTTCAGCTCAAAGTTGCACTTTGTGCAGCCTGCTTCAAGACACATTTCCTATGACTTGTTGCAGTTCCTGAAGAAGGGTGAGGAGAGGAGAAAAGGGAGGCCTCAGAAAAGCCTGGCAATCAAGTTTGGGGCAGTTCTCAGGGAAAGAGGCACTGGGCAAACTCCTTCTCCCTAATCTGCATGGTGACTGCAGCCAAGTTTACTCTTGGAGCTGTGAGAAGGACCAATTAATTTATCAAATCTGCACCTCTTTCTGCCATAACATATTTCCCTCTTGCCAACAAAAAATGTGTCCATTATCAGGCAGGTCCCTGTCCTCCTAAGCAGCCCATGCGGCTGTATAATTACACTTCTTTCCTTGACAACTTGCATGATTGTTTTCCTAACAGTATATTACTTCGTTAGTACTTTCCAATATACGTTATTTTTAAACTGTCACTTTTGCCCAACTCATCCCAATTCGCACTCGTCTGTTTATCATAACAATCATTAATAACTGTCAGTCCACGCCATCAATGTAACGAACTCACTCCCTCATTAGCATGTTCTAGCATTTGTTCCGTAGAGGGGGCTGATTATTTTTTACAACAGGCCAAGCCAATTACTTTAGTGAAATGGAATCACATTAATCAAAACTTAACAAGGTGGCAAATTTAAAGATATCAGATTGCAAAAGACAGCATAACTAATATGTCAGTGTCAGGGGTAGCGTGTAGGTATGCAGCAGCTGTACTAAATATATCTCTTCTTGGAGGCCACATGAATTTTGACGTTTCATATGATCTGACAACTACCAAAGTGATATTATAGAAGGCAAGAGCCCGGTGCTGCAGGCTCACGATGACTTTTGTAGATTCTGGCAAGGGCAGTGTGAGCAGGGAGGGAGGAGGGAGAGGGGAGAAGAAAATGGTGGCCGTGCCTATCCAGGCTGGCAGACGGCAGTTGATCATGTCTCCCTGTGCCAAGGCATTTTCTTTTACACTTTAAATGATGATAGTCATCCATCACCGTCTGACAACTGCATCAAAACCAGCTGCAAAACATGCAAAGCCCAGCAGTCTAAAATATGCTGACACAACTAACAGAAAAACAGATAAAAAAATATAGATATATATTTATATATTCCATAGGAAAAGGATGTTGGAGAGGGGGAGGAGGTCTAGAGGGAATGGGGGTGGTGGTGGACTACAAAATATTTAGGAGAGGAGATGAGTGGAGAAAAGAACCAGGGCAGTGAAGGAGAGGTAAATAAAGGGAACAAAAGAATGAAAAGGAGACAAAGACGAGGAGAAAGAGAAAGTGATGAATGGGAGAGTCAGAGAAGAAAGAGAGGAGAGAGAACACATTTAAGTTGCTATCAGTACTGGGAAGGAAAGCAAAGTGAATCCTCTTACATGGGTTATGAGTCTACCTCACCAGTACTTCCCAGTGCTGTCTTATGTCTAGGTTTCACTGCCCAGCATTTGAGTCAATCCTTCCTGGCCTCATATGATCCAGGGGAAGATACTAGGTTCCATGCAGATCTCTGCTGCCTGCTTTCACCCCTTCGATCAAACCCAAGCATTCCTGAGCTCCTTGTGACCCATAGAATCAAATCTAACTCTCAATTCTTCAGCACAGCACTAGAGCCCCACCTTCACCACTAGGCTGCTCCAAGCTCAAACCGATTATACTGTCCCCTCACTAACTCACCCTCCTTCCTGACCTCTTCAGCCACTCAGAAAGTAGTTACAATTTCTTCCCTGAAATGTATTAGCTGGGTAATGTTAAGTCAGTTATTTGATCTCTCTGAGCCTTGATTTCCTCCTCTTCAACAATGGGGATTATGTTACCTACAACTCAAGATTTATGGCTAACAGTCAAATAAACACATAAAAAGTACCTAGAAGATATCTGATAACATGAGTAGACACCATTCTGGAGAGTGGTCCTTGAAGCAAAGACTTGGGTTGTTTACTTGTCTTTTCAGTAAGCAAGCTGTGGAATTCTGTGGTACTAAACTAAAGTAGAGCCCTTTTTTGCAGTTCTTATCTATGCGGATTGGATTCTTATCCCAGGACTGCAACCATCTATTTAATAAGCCAGGGAATCAATTGGCCGCCTACAGAGGACAGAATATGGCCAACAAGATTTGTGAGTCTTTTGAAGATGAGCTACCTTGGCACAGCACCATAATCCAGTGTGATACATCTGGATACTTCCTTCTCTGGACCCACAACCCAACCAGCTAACCATGATACTGTTATTGTATTTAATGGAGCCTGTTTATTCACTGATTCTGAGGCAGCCCACAACCAGGTACACCAGGTTGGCAAAGGCTCCATTGTATAATGTGATTAGATTCAGTTATATCACACAGTTCATGAAATTGTGCTATGATTCATTTTTACAACTTAAATAGCTATTTGGTTGGGTTGCCAGGTTGAACGTGATGAATGTGTATGATAAAACAGAACAAAGAGAAGGGCCAGTGCTTGTAAACTGAAGCATTAGTCAGTATATTAACCCCTTCCCTTCTTAATTGTGATACCTACCTGTGGGCAGCTGCCCCATGGTCCCCCTCCTTCAGAATGCATGACTGGTATCAGATGGGTAGCACAGAGGTGACAATCTAACATTCTCCCCAGCAAGGTGAAAACTGTGTCCAGAAGTTCACATCTATTTCATCCTAATCTCTGCACAGTTAACAGCATGAGTCTCAAGTGTTCACAGGACCTATTTCAAAATCCAATCACTTCCCAGATCCCCAACTGACATTCCAGTCCTGAATCCTACATGTCAAATATTTAACTCATGTGTGAATTAACACTCATGGCAATCATAGCGCCACATTAGCCTGCCATCTCATTACCTTCATGCCACCTAATTTCTGTGAGGAAAAAAATAACTGAACTGAAAAAGAATGACTGCAGCATAAAATTCAGTTGAAACCACTGGCAACCTGGCAACCCAACCAAAAAAAAAAAAAACAACCCCAACCAGAACCTGCATCCCACATCTCACTAGAGTCCTATCTATATCAAGATATCCAGAAGGACCCTGTCATAAAGTAATCATCACTTTGTCAATGACCATGTTTTTAAAGAAAACAGGATCTTCATTTTAAAGAACCACATAATTTTAATGGTGGAAGAGATCTTACAAATTAATTCCAACACTGGCCCATTTCATTTCCAGAAAGAAAACCTGAGTATGGAACATGTCTCAAAGATGACTACAAATATCCAAGTGCTCTTCCAAATGTGACCCTGTACTCCTGACCCAGGAGTAGGCAAATTCTTCTTCCCTTGGATCAGGGCAGGCTGGTGTCACTCTCCCTGATGTCAGTCCCACTGTGTGACTTGCATACACTGAAGCCCAGTGACAAATGTGATGCAGCTTTCAACTCATCACTGGAACACTTGCACATGGACTCTGGGTCTCCACATAGACATCCAACTAAGCCCAGAGGTGGCCACACCAAGGAAACCAAGGCACATGGGGAGGCCACGAACAGGGACCAGTCGACAGTTCCAACCTCTTTAGTCACAGAAGCCCATATGCCAGACGTGTGTAAATGGGCTTTCAGATGCCTCCAGCCCCATCATGGAGTCACTCCCAGTACTGGAGTCTTTCCAGTCAGAGCTTATGGATGAGAAGCAAGATTCTCTACTCTGTCTTGTATGAGTTTCTCACCCAAAGACACCATGAGCATAATACAATGGTTGTTCCAAGTCTCTAGGTTTTGAGGTAACACAGTGACAAATATGAAAACTGGGAAACCTTGGGATGAGACACAAAGACCGAGTCAGAACCAAACCCAGCTCTGCTGATTCTAGGTTTAGTACAATTCCCCTTTCCCTCTTGTCTGCTATGACTCTTTGCATAAAGCAAGCTCTACCTGTGCCACACACCTCAACTTACTCTGCCAGTAAGTAAGGCAGGAATAAAGAAAAGTTTAACCAAAATTATTATATTAGATACACAAGGAATAAGCAGAGGTTTTCCCTGTCCTTGAGACTAGTCAAATCTCCCAGAGGACCAGGCAAGAGAAAACGTATGTTCAGTATGAACAAGAGAAGCTGGTATTTGGGCATCCAAATAGAAAAAATATATATACCACCCAGCAGTCACTGACATTCACTGGCCCAATGATTTGTTCTCAAGTATAAAATTCCCTGAAAAGCAATCACTGCCCCAAATGGAGGCCCTTATATCACATCTCCCACAAATTCTGTTTTACTTCAAGCTAAGAGAGTATCAACAATCCCCCAACCTGCTGACCATTTGGTCAGTGACTCAGGCATGGATACTCAGAATGGAGCTGGCAAGAAAATGTGTGGACTTAGCAGATTTAGGATCTGAGACTGAGATCCAAACAGATGCAAATGACTACATTACATCTGAGTCTCATTCTCTCACATCCTCCCACAGGACCCTCCACATGGCCGCACACTTCAGATCCACCCTGTTTTCTTCACATGAATGAGTCTGAAAAGAACATGTCTCCTCACCACCTTCTCAGTCACAAGAACCCAACTCAACAGCCTTTTAAGAAAAAAGACCTTTTGATCAGCTTCTCCTTGTGGGATGAATAGCATCATCCACCCAGAGCTGGGCATGACAGAAATTATGAGTTCAAAATATTTCTCCCTAAATTTGCCACAGCTTTTTTCCTGGATCCAAAAATTAAACCTCAAAATCTGACAAAAGATGCTTATCTTGTTTATAGATTTAAATGCAGTCTTATAAAAATTAAATCACACTTAGCCATTCATACAAAGCATTGTCTCCTGAAAGTAAGAATCAGAGCTTTAAAATAACTTTAAACTTTAGTAATATGTGTGCATATATGTTCTTATATACACATTAATCAATACATGCTTAGCATTTTTTAAATCAATGCCATCCTAGATAATGAGATGTAAGCTGACCACACAGATTACCTTCTGTAGGAAGCCTTCCCAACTGCTCAGAAGGCCCTTTGCCTTCATCTCCCCCCACCCACGATCATTTAACCAAAAATATCAAACTTCATTTTTTTCTCTTTTGTTTTAATTAAAATAAGCCTTTTTAACAAGGCAGCATTGATTTATAATGTATATATGATTTAGAGATCAAGGTTTGCACTCTACAGATGTGTTATCACACCATACTTACCACCAAGGCACTGACAGTCCAGAGCCCTCTGAGTCTCCTCCCTCTGTACTCTTCTACCTCCCCCACCAATTCTGGTAGCCTCAATTTTACAGCCAGATTTATAGGGTTATTGTTTTGGTTTTATGTGACCCTTTTGTTTTGTTTTTCTATATTGTACATACAAGTGACACCCTCTGGTATTTGTCTTTCTCCCTCTGACTTATTTCCTTTAGCACAATCTCCCCCAGCTCCATCCACATTGTCACAGATGGCAAGAGTTTACCTTTTCTTGGCCCTCTCAAGGATTAGACAGTTTACCTCCTTTTTCTAGACCTTAGTTTTCTTCAATTGCAACGTACTCAAAGAGATAAAAGGACTTGTTCAAGTTCACAGAGATTAGCAGGAACTTACTGAGGTCTCTGGCTCTCAAGAGATTGTACATTTCACCCCCACCTCCTCATTTAGCTTCATATTTGTGGTCTAGCACAGGTCCTGTCCACTGCCACCCTCATGGTGTTTGCAGGGCAGTTAAGCCCAAGTGATGCTGTGCCTGGCATGAGAACAATCTTCTACCTCAGCGCAAATGGCACAGATCCCAAACTGAGAACCCCCATACTCTCACATACAAACTAGCAAGGGGGAAAGACTGAAATATCCCAGAAAGGGTTTAAAAAAAAACTCCCCTTTGAACTCAATCAGAAAGTCACTTGAGGACAGAGCATGTAGCTTCACTCTCCCCAACATTCTCACCTTGCACCAGGCATTCCCCAGCTCGACTGCTGTGCTAACAGAGAGGCTGCAGATGTGAGAGGGGCCTCTAATTTATTTCCCTCTCTGATTTATTTCCCCTCCCTCCTCCAGGCACATCACTTTGGTATGACAACAATGCATAATTCGATTACACATGATATATAAAATCATTGCAGCTGTTCGAAAATATTCACAGCAAGAGAATTTCAGATCCACACTCAGACACAGACACATAGAGTAAGACTTTGTGAATATCCTGCTAAAATCACATGGGGAGAGGAGAAAATGGTAAGAGTTTTTGATGGGTTAGGTATTTCTGGCACTCCCTGCCTGCATGCTTTGTCCTTGCGAACAGAATGAAGAGTACTTCCTTTAAAAAACATCCAGAGAAGGTCTAATGGGGGAAAACAGCATTTTGGGGCAGAATGATGGCAATACAACAGAAAAATGAGAGTGTGCACCATTTAATTTTACTTTAAGGTGCTGCTGTGAAACCGGGTGCATTTAATTCCCTCTTAAACGCCACGTAAAAGTTTCTCTCCCGCCTGCACACTCTGTGGGCTACATACCGTGCCTAAGATTAATCCCTCAGGAGTTTTTTATTTCCTATTCTGCCTATCTTTCATCTTCACCCCAGACTAAGCAGATGGATGTGAATTCAAAGTTTTCTGATCTTTAGCACAAGTTATGGAGGGTTATCTTTGGCTGTATATCTTTCCGCTGGCAGTGCTCCCTTGGTGATGAAGGATTAACCACCCCAGCTGTCTCTTCCCAGAATGATGCAGTGCCGTGCTCCTCAACACGACAGCATCACTTAATCTTAATGTCCGCTCTCCGAGCGCAGCCGCGCAGGACAAAGCCAATCAACATCAGATGCCACCAAGATGGACCTACTGCTTGGCCCTGGAGTCTCTCACCCTCTCACTCCTATTAATCAACATCATCCAACCCAATCCCAGAGTTCACTTCTCTCAAACCACAGTTAAACTAAGCTGGGGTCCATGTTAACCATCTGAAGCACGTGGTGAAAGGAGGGGTGGGGGGGGGGGACAAACAGACCCGTCAGGAACATAGCGTGCCAAGCCCTTCCCTCCCCACCAACTCTCCAACACCAGGATCAATTCTGGAGCCCCCCAACCCCTCTTCACTCATTGAAAATCACCATATGGCATAATGGAGATTATGTGGACTGAAACCTACCTGTTTTCCAGAGACCCTGAAAATCTAAAGACAGACATGGGTTCATCCACAATCAAAATATATCAGCCACATCACCCCCCCAACCTCTGCCCTCACCAGCATCTTCTATATTCTACTGTTTTTTGCACAATAACTATATTCGATCATATTCTACTTTCTTTGCACTATCACTATAACTCTATCACTACATATGACACAAATGGAAACCCTGACCCCAATGAAAAATGCACTATTAGTGAGACTGATACATTCACAAATAAATCCAATCCTATTATCCTATTAAGTCCCTATCCTCCCTCTTTGTCCCTTTTTTAAGTTTATGTATCACAGGTGGGGAAAGGAAAATGGTACTCTCATGTTTTTCTCTAGCTCCAAGCAATTATAGTAAAGTACCTCCCTTTTCTTTCTGAAAGGAGGGAACAAAAAAGTCAACCCAGATCTCAAAGGCAAACGTAATAAAACAGTAAATTATTGCTAGAGTTTACTAAACAAATGCAACCTAGTTAAATTTGGAAAAATCTTCACTTTTGCTTACATTTGCAATTTTACTGCTGAACTACTGGTATTTCTTACTTATGCAACATTAAAATGTATAAGAAATCCTCTTGTGTGCTATATCCAGCATCTACTCTTGATTTATAATACCCAATTTAGGGGGGAAAAAACACAACTAAACCTGATTTAAATCACAGATTACTCTGTAAAACACAAGCAAGGAACTATTCCAAATCCTAAATGTAATTTAAACATATTTATATTTTACAGTGATATATTTTCCCCATTCCTTGTCTTACAGCTGTAAACTTTCTATAATTATATAAGCAATTTCCCTAAGGTCACAACATTGATCATAGTTATAAATTGCTAAAGTACAACACACAGTGAACAGTAAAATATATGCTGGACATCACAAACAGTTTCATCAAATCAGGAGTGGGGTGGGGGAAGAAGAGGCAGAGGAGAACAGAGATAGAAAAAGGAAAAAAGTAACAAATTTTCCAAGAAGTCATTATACAAAGAGACATCCACTTCCCCAAAGCCATCTGGAACACAGCTTTTACAAACTGTCCTGAGTAGGGCTGGTTTAATGTTTCATAATCATCTTAACCCTTTGCCTAATATTCTGAAGTCAGCTAAGAAGAAGGTTTAGGAAACAAACTAGAACAGTTACTCAGTTAAAAGCACAAGTAAAAACTGAGAAATCCTGCACAATTAAACTACTCTCTGTCATAAACAGTAGTTCTCAAACTGTGTTCCTAGGAACACTGACATACACAGAGAGATTTTCTGGGTAAAGCAAGTAGGAGACAGGCTTCCTACACGTTCTCGGACTAGGGCAATTCTTCTATGATCTGTTTCCTTCCTTGGTGCTCTGTGGAAGAAATCTTACTTTGAAAAACACATAAAGATTGTTTTTAAAAATAAAAGGATTTGAAAACTCCCAAGTCTGATGCTATCATAATGAAGGATGGAATCTAAACGAAGTTATTTGATGCTTTCTGGATGTCAGTAATTCTAGAGTTTGGAGTATGTTGGTGCTCTCTGCACAGGATGCAAATGGGGTTGCTGTCAGGTGCCTCCCGTGTTCAGGGTTCTAGCCAAATTAGCTGACAGGCTGGTCACCCCCAATGGTTAACAATGCCACACTCCACTCTGGGCAGCTGCCTATTAAGAAGACAGCTGAGACCCAGAGGGGAGGCAGAAATCAGTGTGTGACAGACACTGCCTTCTCCATGGAAAAGAAACTTTAAAAGACCTGTGTTGTCTGAAAGCTGAGGAAGGGAGTAGTTCAAAACAGCTAAGTGTCTCTGTAGCTCAGGACCCAGTGCAGCTCTCCAAGAATACTGCAGCGCTATTAGCAATTACACCTGCTTTCCAGGAGGAGAGCTAGTGTGAGACTGAGCTCCTGAAACAATGTCTCCCCTCAAACCTGGTCTGTACCTTTTCTCTCCATTATTTCTGCAACTTATTCTGCCACTTGATTCTCCACCCTCCCTCTTCATTTTTCTACTCATTTACTAATAATGCCTCACCAAAAAAAAAAAAAAAAAAAAAAAGCCTAGCTGGCTTCCTGCAACCTGGAAGCTTTCCCTGATCAGAGGTAATATTCACAACACTGAACTGATAGGTGTAGACATGCACAGAACAGAAGCCGGCTGCAGTGAACAGTCGTACACAAAGAGGTCAGTGTAAGTCTTGACCCCAACACCAAAATACACAGAAGCCACACAGCCCACCAGCTAACTTTGCCAACTTCAAACTCCACTCTACCAGTTTCTTTCTACAGCATATTAGAATACTAAACTCAGTCTGTCTCCTCCCCTGAATGACAAGCATAATAGTTCCTGCCTGTGAAACGCAAATGAGTTAATGGAAATAAAACTAAAATATAGCATAAGCACTCAGTAGAAGTTAAATACTTTCTATTCATTTAACTGCTTTGGGTTGGTTTGCTGTTTTCTGTTTGTCTTTTAAGTTGCCTAAATGTGTTCTTTTAAAGAGGAGAAAAGCACTGCAGATTCTGGTCTCAGAAAAAGGGAAACCTCTAGGCTCTCTGAACACTGAATGTGATGAGAAACCCCAGAGCTGTCAAACTCCAGGTGGAGACAGTCATGCTACTGGGGTTATCAGAAGATCAGAAGAGACATGGTACAGCTAAGACTCTTACCGGGTTTTCATCACTTATCAATTAAAAGTATCACTATGTCAATTTATTCAATTACGTAAATAATTTTACTAGAGCGAAATTTGATTCTGTCAAAGAGCAGTCTCCACCAAAGAGGAGGTTCCATGTTCCCTGGCCCATCTAATGAAGAGGGGAGTTGAGCAGGGAGGGAAAACTGAGGAAGACTGGGATAAGGAACTTGGAAGAAGACCTGAAGGAGGCACATGGAGCAGAGCCACACAAACAACTATTATTGTTTGCTTCTTGACTTTGGGTTTGCACCAGCACTTGGAGACATGGAAGAGGAGACTTGCAGTAGAGACGCTAGGAAGAGACATGGGTGAAAGACCAATGGGGAGGTTGACAATGGCAGCTTTTACCTTGACTTGTACTTTAATTTTGTTCCTTTGTCCCAGACTTAACTGGCCCCTGCTGCCCTTTCCTGAGGGATTCCCTGCTAGAAGGTGCCTTAGATTTGTGGCAAGCTTTTAGGCATCAGCAGCTCCACTTTGGGCCAACCCTGTTTGGCTGGACATTTACCCACAAGGGAATGGGTAACTTGGGTGTTTTCCGGGGAAACTATTATCCTTTCTTCTCTCCCTATGCCTACTAATCCCATTAAAGTTCTTTCATACTACGAGTATGCTTTGTCTTTATGTGGCACAGATGGCAGAACCCATTTAGAGTGTGCAAGTTTAGGGGTCTCGGGGTACCCTTCAGTCTGCCCACTAATGATCCCATTCATGAAAAAATTTTAAAGGGTAATTAAAATCACCAGTAATCCTGCTGCCCTGATGAGGAGTATATAGCTGACACTTAAAATTTTTATTGAGAGCTGCTATATGACAGCATGGTGTTAAGTATTTTTAATCTAATTTAATTCTCACAACTCTTTGACATAGGTTGAGGAATTTTCTCAACCTTACACAATCACAGTGGCCTTAAATGACAACACCAGGATTTGAATTCAGTTCTGTATCTAAAGCTTTCTTTCTTGGTTTCCAAGCAAGATTCCCAGAAACAATGCAAATTCACATATTGATTTATTTCCTTTAACCCTTTTTCCTAGCCTCAAATATGTAGGTAGGTAACTAGGTAGGTAGATGGATGGATGCAAAAAAAATTTTCGTGGAATAATTAGTTTTTACATCAGATTAATCAATAAAAATAGTTACACATCAAACATATATTTGACTCAGGTACAAAGTCTCCAGTCCTGTGAACCCTGAATTTCTCAAATAAGACTATATGTTACTGGGCCTCCCCAGTGGTGCAGCGGTTGAGCGCTGGGTTGCAAAGCTTCCCACAGTATCTGCAGCACCTGTTCAATCCCTGGCTGCTGGGCGCGGGTCCCACATGACGCGCAGACCTCTCCTGCCGCCCGCTGCTCCCCTCAGCAGTGTACTTCGTCACTCTGCCTGTTCTACTCTCTGCTCTGGCTCCGGTGAATTCTCTCAGCCTCCCATGCCTCTGACTATACCCAGTGCTTGTATAAATAAAATAAATAAATCTTTAAAAAAAGGGCAAAATTCATACCTTCATTCAATGAAAAGAAGGGAAGGATGGAAGGAGGAAGGAAGAAAGATTTGAAAAAAAAAAAAGACTATATGTTACTATATGGGCAAATATTACAAATCTCAAGCAGAGGTACCTTCCACTCAGGCTTCAGTCGCTACCACTATGGACACAGCTTCTCTCAAAAATGAGTAAACAGTACAACACAAACTCACAACTCCAACTCATGGGCTTCTCAGAGAATAACGGGGAACACAAAGCAGACTTTAAAAGAAATAGTGAAGGAACAACATGAAGTTGACAACATGCCAGGGTAAGAGTTTCTGTACAAATATTTTAATCAGAAAAAGCAGCTTGAGGCATCCCATTAAATGTCAACTCTTTTATCCTTCAAATCAAATGCCTCATTTTTCATCAATTCCCATAATCATAGAACCAGAAACATTCCAGTTGGGGCCCATTCTTCATCTCTTTCCTTGTGGGTACTGGTGATTACCTTAATTATGAACAGAAATTAGGCTCACTTGGCACTTCTTTTTTCTTAAGGCCAGAACCTTGAATTCTTTTCCAGCAGGGAGAAGAGATAGAATAAAATCCATCAAACAAAAGAGAACTAAAGGACTTTGAAGGAAGAAACTACCTAGCAACTGACAGCCTCCACTCCTCAAAAGTCATTAAAAAGAGGGGTAGGAGAAACAGAGCATAATCCAACGTGAAAGGCCATGTCCTGCCCCCAGACACAGAGAAACAATGCCCAGGGCTCCCCTGTTCCCTGACTTGAAGATGGTATCTGAGTTGGTTAAACAGTCCTAAGAGCTGGCAAAGAGCACCATAAAGACAAATGACATCCCACCAGCCATGTACCAATTGCTGGGTTTTTGAGCACAAACACATGGGTACACAAAGGGCATCAGAACCTGTGCTCTCTCTTTTCATTTCCTGGAAATCACCTCCAAATCCTGAGATAACTACAGCAAAGCAAGCTGCAAAGGTCTCATATTTCTCTAAAAAAGGTGGCAAGGAAGATCTCTTCAGAGGTGAGAAGACCACCTTTCCATGGACTTTCAACTTAATAAATTTAAATCATAGGGGAATACCATTGTTTTCACCATTTATTCATCTTCTTTTGCCTTTTTCACTGATGTTGTACAGTTTTCTTCATATAAGTCCTGCAGTATTTCTTACTAATTAATTTCTAGGCAATTATTTTTACTAATTATAAATAAGATCCCTTGTCCCATTTTACATGAAGGATTTTTCTGCATATTTTGACTACTTATATAACTAATCATTTTTTAGTTGAGTTTTCCAAGTTAGCAATCAATTTACGCAGAAATGATACTTTGATCTCCTCCTTTTCATTATTTATACCTCTGTTTACTATTTTCAATCTTGCTGCATTTATTCAGGTGATGAATGCAAACTCAAATACTCACAGGGCCCTGGCAGGTAACATAATTGAGCGAGCGGAGTCAGGAAAGGACCAGGTAACCTAAAAAATGGAGCTATTTGTCAGGAAGGGCAGCTGCCATGATTCTCTGGCGTCTTCATTCCGGAGTAAGGGCCTCCTCTTTCCAGATTTTCAAGAGAAAACCAGCTAAGGGATTTTTAGTGAAACCTCCATGTCTTTAAAAATGTGCAACTTTTTTTTTTAATTTTACACATAGGGCAGGCCAAAACAGAATGCCTGAAGGTCAGATTCAGCTAAGAGTGACAAACCATCTCTGGGTGAGATCTCCCAGAATCTTTAGAAAGTGTTGCATTTAAATCATAATGAGGTGGACAACCTTCTCTCAGTCCTGACTTTCTCTAACACTGGGCTGCTGAAGAGGATAAGGTAAAGAGTATCAATTTAGTCTCATGTAATGCTAGTTTATTAGGAATATTTTGCCAGAAATGAATTTTGTATATTAAGATGATTGGGCTTTCTCCTTAGACCCCATGTAATTATTTACATTAATAAATTTCCTAAGATTCAAGAAAAAACAGAATACTTAAAATATTATACTGTGGGAGACTCCACAGGAAAATATGTGCTTTCCAAAAAAATATAAAACAGATCTTTGCTAATTTTTGTAATTCCTTGGTTTTATCTTATTGGCTCAACCCTCAGTTGTTACTTGCTTTCTCACCCATATTCCAGAAACTTATGCTAGTCTGTCAAAATCCTAGTCATAAAACTGCCACTGACATCATCTGTTTCAAAAAATTATTCACAACTGCATCCATCATCAATGCAGTCTACACAACCAGTTTCAAATTCCAAGGCAATTCCACACCACAATCCACATCTGTATTCCCAGTCCACTTTAATAGTTTCCCAAGTTTACTTTGATACAGTTCACTCTTTGGGAAGATGATAGAATGACAAATTTTCTGGAAACAGGTTTTCTTGGGGGGAGGGAGATGGAAGCAGTGTTAAATAAAAAAGATGTAACTTGCTTAACACAGAAAAGACATTCGGTGCATGAATGTAAAAACATCACTAAACTTGGCTTACAAAATTGTTAATTATGTATTTGACAGTGAAATATCACAAACAGCTGGGGCTAAAAAAATACAAACCCACACAGAGAGTGGGTAGCAGTGGGAAAAATACATTCAGACAAATGCCACTGAAGAAGATGTTTAAACTCAAGCTCTTCCGCTGTAACAACTTTTATACCTATATAGTGGGTCGCCAATCTCAACAAAAATTCACAAACCCACCTCTCCACCTCCTAGTCCAAAACTTTTCAGGCTCTAAATTAGCACTTCTCCCCCACTTAGAAAGTTGGGCCATCAAATTTGGGGCCACGAGAGAGGAAGAGCTGGGCCAGAATCTAAAAAAATGTGCAGACTGAGGCTCTGAAAAGAAAGCCATCACTTTGAGAAGTTTGGTCTTCATTTTTTTCAAAATACGTAAATCATCTCAATGCCTTGAGAGACTGCTCCACAGAACCTCCCAGAGCCTCACATGCCATCTCCTCTCAAACACATGCTGGAGCACTCACCACATTGTCTGCCAGGAATCCGTTCTCCAGCGACCTCTCCCTCAAGCCACAGGGAGGAGCCACGACTAGAAATACTCACATGGAATTGTTCAGAAAACTCTCACCAGCAGAGTAAATGACAAAGCCCAAACCAGACATGGGGGGGTTGGAGTGGAAAGGGGGAATGGAGAATGGCTGCCTGACCCTGTGACACTAAGAGGAAAGATCCTTGGCAGAAAAAAAGTATCTCCTTCTTTAGGGACACCTTCAGCAGCTCTATGCTAGAAGAGACACACGTTCTCCCAGGACCTGAGATAAAAGCAACCTGGTTCCCTCCCCACAAGGCACATCTGGTAGCAAAACAGAAAAGCTGATCTTTCTTTAATTCCCCAGCATGGTAACACTTAACCTGAGTGAGAGTCTTAAGGGTACAATCTTAGGCAGAATAGTAAAATATTTCTATAAATGTTATACTTTCTAATAAGTCTAAGAGTTTAATAGTAAAGTCACCTTGAATAACTTAATCATGATTAGCTGAAGAGGATAAATTTGAAAGTCCCAAGATTAGCACCTTCAAGGGAAAAAAGCATCACAAGAGTCTTCTCTTCTGTTTATTTTTTTTTCTGTATCATATTATCCCATTTTTATTTCTTTTTTAATAGTAAATTTTATTTTTATATTCCCCCATACAACTGCACATGCCCCATTCTGACCCCAATCCCTCCCCTCCCGGCCCCCACCCCCCAAAAAGTGTCTCTGGTTCATAGTTTTTTGTTGATTTTGATTTTCACTTTCTTATAGTTATTCATTTTCCTGATCCCTTATTTAAGTTTTCTAGATTCCTGCTATGAGTGAGACCATCCAGTATTTTTCTTTTTCTTTTTGGCTTATTTCGCTGAGCATGATCCCTTCCAGCGCCATCCATGTTGCTGCAAATTGCATGTGTTTATCTTTTTTGAATGCTGAGTAATATTCCATGGTATATATGTACCACATCTTCTTGATCCAGTCATCTATTCTCTTCTGTTTAGATGGGATAATGAATCATTCTTACTTGACTACCCTTCACCAAGAATTTTTAGAAAATGCTGAGTCCTGGGCCTCCCTAGAGGCACAAGAGGTTGAGACGCAACCTATGAAGCTATCCGCAGCCACTACAGCACAAGTTTGATCCCCGGTCAGGAAGCTACCCTCATGGCACAGCCAACCTCTCCTCATTTGCCTGCTGCTCCCCTCAGCAGTGAATTACAGTCGATCTGCCTGTTCTGTTCCCCACTCTCTCTCTGGTGAATCATCTCACCCCCCACACCTCCGGCCTGTACCCCAGTTCTTGTATGCATAAATAAATAAATCTTTTTAAAAAGAAAAGAAAAGAAAATGTTGAGTCCTACGAGATTGTGATTTCAGCTTCTCTGGAAAGGATCACCAATGGAAAACCCAATGTCTTACTTCCCCTTCTCTAAAGATTTCCACATCTTGGACCAAGATTTGAGAGATTAATATTCCCTCTATTTCAAGCTGTCTTTAAGTATACAAGGCACCATGTAACTAATCTCCAGGGGAAAGTACCCAGCTCACTCTTCACTGGAATACTGACTGCTACTGGGATGTGGAGGCTGCTGATGGGAAACAAAGGCTGGGGATATTATAGGCCAGCAGAATAACAGGCGAAGGATCCACACAAGGACAGAACACATTATGGTGTCCAGCACTGACTTCAAAAACAAACAAGCAAATCATCATCCCAGGAGACCTAAGAGCAATGTATCCAAATGCCAAAATAAGGGGAATCAGTTCAGGGTGGGTCTGTGGAAACAGCTTTACCTTCCAGAAGCCCATGGCAAAAACCACATCAATGCCAGTCGTTGGAGATCACTCTATTTTGCAAAATATAAAACTGTTTCATTGCAAATCTATGGAAACAATGTCACAGGGGCCAAGCGCTGTCACTTCGAGTCAAAGAAGGCCCATTTCAGTGTGGCGCTGATGGCCAGCGATGTCAAGGCGAATTACACCCCCACTTGCTGAGAGAGAAATCAAAGTCAGGAGAGGAACGTTCAGCTGGAGACACACCCACAGGAGTTAGGAAAGCCAGCACTCCTTCCAAGTCATGCTAATCTATCACAGGCTCAAACAAAGGATGTGTTTTCCCATCAAAAAAAAAAAAAAATGCAAAGGACTGGTGACAGGATGGTCCAAAGGGAGACTCAAGGAGCTGATATGAAAGCCAAGACTCCACTCTTGCCACATGTTGGAGCAAGGAGGAAGGATGCCACACGTGGGAGCAAGGAGGAAGAATGCCATACAATTCACTGCCTGGTGGAACCTGAATAGAAACAGAGTAATGAGCATAACCAGAACAGGACGAGCATCCAAAGAGAGGCCTGGAGAGTTCTTTATCCAGGTTGCATGCAGGTTACATGAGCTACCTGACAGAACCAGCAGGTGGAAGAGGAAGAATGTATGACTCAGAGTCAATTGCTGTAAGATCTCAGGCATGTCACCAACAATCTGGGTCACAGTTCAGTTACACCAATGGAAAGATTCTGCAGAAACAGAACAGGAAGATCAATAGGTAGAGGCAAGTCCAAGCCAGGTTCCAAGGTAGGAAAAGAATGGCAATGTTTTGCATATTCCATAAAATTATAATTTATATCCACAGATTTAAACCAAACAAGAAAGAGTGGGAAGGATGTGGGCAAACTTCTAATGGGGAAACAGTAAGTTGCTCAGCCTCCCTGATATATACCCAACAACTATTAAAGCTTATGATTGCAGGGGCTCCATGGTGTCACAGGGGTTAAAGTCTCAGTGCTATCAAGCTATCACCAGCCACTGAGGCATGAGTTCAATCCCCAGCCAGGGAGCTAACCCACATGGCACAGCAGATTTCTCCTGACTCACTCACTGCTTCCCTCAGCAGTATATTTCAGTAGATCTGCCTGTTCTGTTTCCCACTCTGTCTCTGGTGAATCCTCTCACCCCACCTCCCCACATACACACCTCTGGCCTAGACCCCAGTTCTTGTATGCATAAATATTAAAAATAAATAAATAAAACTTCTGAATCTTAAGATGGAGGCTGCTCAAGCCTTTATTCAGCATGTGTATAAACAAGGTATGGTAAGTATGTGTTCATAACATAAAAGAGAAATAATGCCAGTTATTAAGTGTCACCTGGGTACATAGTGCTGCATTATTGATATGAGCATGCTTATAAGATTGCATTGAATTCTACTAGTCACCCATTTTACAGTGAGGAAACTAAGGCTTAGAGAAAGGTTATAAAATTGTTAACAAATGTTCATCAACACTCCGGCTATGAATGTAACAGAGAGTAAGCTACTGAGAGTCTCATAGAATATTTCTTCTTGGGACTCTGACATTCACTCTGGAAATTCAGCATTACTGGGCCCTGGAGTTTTGGGTTTGTAAAAATACCTAAGAACTGAGTGCAAACTACCCAGATTATCAGTGATATTCAGACACCCAGTGATGGAAGCGCCATCGTGGTGTTTACCTCTCCTAGAAATCAAAGAAGTGAGACAAAACTCTAAAAGTATGGGAGGGCCTACCCTGGTTGCACAGCAGTTGAGTGCTGGGCTGTGAAGCTGCCCACAGTCTCTGCAGTGCCAGTTTGATCCCCAGCCACCGCCAAGGATCCCACGTGGTGCAACAGACCTCTCCTGCCACGCCCACTGCTCCCCTCAGCAGTGTAATTCGTCAGTCTGCCTGTTCTGTTCCCCTCTCTGGCTCTGGTGAATTCTCTCACTCTCCCACGCTTCTGACTGTACCCAGTGCTTGTATAAATAAATAAATAAATCTTTTTAAAAAATAAAAAAATAAATAGAAGTATGGAGGGGAAGTGATGACCCCCACTCCTTGAAATATCTCTCTCTCTCTCTCTCTCTCTCTCTCTCTCTTACTCACTCACACACACATACACACACACGAGATGCTGTGCACTGCAACAAACCCCACAGATTATCCCTTAGCCACAAAAGCCGGAGTGGCTGGCCCAGCCAAGAGGAAATTCAGCAGGAGGGTATATAGGTTCTGCCAAATGAACAAAGAAGGATCATCCCAGGCCCAGTCCTTCTGTCAGGAAACTTTTAACTTGAGACATAAAAATGAAAGATTGCCTTTGTTTAAAACCCTCTGAAGTTTCTGATCATGATGATTTATGTAAATAAAATGTTAAATTAAAATGTAGGTGTTAATAAAATTACATATATGATAGAATGGCTGTTCTTTTTAAACTGATTGGCAATAAATTTTCTAAATTCTGATTGCAGGTGATTCAGGCCTTGAAAGCTTTGCCAACAATAGCCAGCAGAGGTCTATTACTGAAGTGGTATTAATATAGCTATCATCACCAATTCGAAGCAGATAATAAAGGACTGACACATTTATTATCATTATTAATTAACAGTTTTCTGAGATGGAATTAAATCAATATGCTGCTCTGATATCATTTTAACTAGTTATGCAAATCAAACATTTAGAGCCCATGAGCAGATATAAATGCCATTCAAAATTCACTTCACACTTATTACTGTAATATCAGAACTTTCAGGCTTTGCTAGTAAAAAAAAAAAAGGACTTAATGCTCATTTAATTACACTCAGACATAAAGCTTATGGAATGAAAGTTGAAATAGCTGATTAGTTAGGAAGTCACAGTAAGGCTGTAACACTCGGGATAGACAATGAGATAATAATGTGAAAACGTGGGACTCTGCATAGAGTGGTTCTGGCAGAGCCTATTAAAAAGAACAATGATATGTGTAGCAAAATATGTTTTAAAATTACAAAGTTGAGGACCCTTTCTTAAATCCAGACAGGAAAGGAGGAGGGAGAAGAGAGAAAGGGAGAAAAAAGACAAAAACTAGGGGGAAAACCTACAACTCATCATTTATAAAATAGAAACCTGCCAAGCTCAATTGCCCGGCATTTCTTCCTAACTAGATGATGATGATTTCTGAGCTTTCTTCATGCAGAATGCTAACTCTATCTCCCAGTTTTTCTTACCCAATGAATGCAGGTCTCTGTGCCCAGTACAGCTGTCAGCAGAGTCACGGTGAACCAGCGTTCTCCACCTCTGGGTCCAACAAGACCGAGGAAAGATGCAAAGGATTGACAGAGGGCTTACATGTTTGCAAAGGCGGTTAAATTCTGAAAAAGGGTGGCACAAAACACACTAGCAGAGGGATTTGAACAGTCCTGCATCTATAGCAATCTTGGCAATGTGGAGCTGTTTGTGATCTTATGGCTCAAAAAAGTGATGCCAAGAGACAATGTGAGGACCTGAGTGACTTTAAGTTCTGAGCACTCGAGTGACCTTCTGGAAACATGCCTACTGTGAGCACAAGGGGGACAGCAGGTGAAGCAGGTGAGTGCTCCTGACGCCTGGTGAAGGGCAGCCAGCGATAGTGCCTGGCCCAAGGGGCATGACTTTGGCTTATAGCAGGGAAGCTGCATGTCCCGCAGACACTTCAAGCAAGCAGAATTAGGTTAGGGGTAACCTTATGAAAAGGAGTGAATTGCTTCTATAGTTTAACTTAGTCTGAGAAATACCTCACTCTTCTTTTCCCCTCCAAATCATATTCCATCTTCACCTGGGAGGAGTACATTTGATCCTCAGCAGTCAGTTTCAGAGTCAGAAAATGAAGAGTACATATACCCATAGAAAAAGGCAATGCAATTGTTCTGCTATGACCCAAAAGGAACAATATAAAATGAAGAGAATGAAATTTTATTATCCTTTCCACACCTTCCACCTTTCAAACTTAGCATCTTAATGTTCTTCATGTGTTTTTAGAAACATAAAGCAAAAGCCACAGGCCAGTATCCACAATGTTGTATTGCCATTTGTTGTGGAATTTTACAAGTTAAAAAATCATAATGGCCACAATGCTAAAACTCTATGCACCAGAATCCTGCTCTGGAAGGGGGAAAGGCTCTATCAATCTGACTAGTGATGGGGGTAGGGAAATGCATCCAGGAAAGAATAGAAAGATGTCTAAGAAAATGCTGAACAGCAGTCAACTCAGAGTAGTCTGACAATACACGACATTTTAGTGTCTTCTTTGTGCTTCGATGTATTTATTTCCCAAGCTTTAACAATGACAATTCTTCCCTAAAGAATATTTATTGAGGGTCAGGCCACTGGCCAGGCACTGTATAGGATGCTGGAAATACGACCATCAAGCCAGGCAAGATCCCTGCCCTCTTGATGAAAGCAAATAGGGGTGCCAGAGAACCAAACAAGCAATTACAACCTCGATGATTTGGGTGATTTTTCAAAAACATTAAGTCGTAGACTCTGAGGAATACACTGGTGATCAGAGGTAATAGAAGTGGGTAGCTCATTGGTACAGGACTATTGGTGAAGGGTGAGTGAAGCATACGCATATGGGAGTGAAGAAATGTGTACCCAAAGTTATATAGATAGGTAAATGACTAACAAATTATCTTTTATTATTTAAAAAATATTTGCCAAGCCTTTACTGCTATGATTCTATATATCATTCCTGGGTCATGAATAAGCTTAAAATCTCACAATTTAGAGTTTCCCTACCTTCCTAAAACAGGAGGGAACCTCACACTTCATTTCCTGCTCTTCCAAGTGGAGGTGAAAGACTTCTATTGGTAGCCAAGATCCAAACACCTAGGTAAACTGTGTTGGTGGTTAGCTGAGCTGGCCCCTTCCTGCCCTACCTTCTCTTTTTATCAAATAAGCTTTTTATTATTTCCCAAAGGCAATAGACTGGAGGGCCCCTGCTTTTACAGTCCCTCTGCCCCCTCTGTATTAACCACACTTGAACACCAGATTCAACAATTCTATCTGTAGCTAAAACTGTCTCCACCTCTGACTATCCAGCAGCCCCAAAAGGAAGCAAAACTGCCATAAATCATCCTCTTTGAAGACTTTTCATCTTTTTCAAAAGTCATCTTTTTCAGTATCTTCAAACATCTGGAGAATACAGAACTACTCAACAGACTGTTCCAGTGTATGAAGACTAATGTGAAAATGTTTATATCTGAAGGCGAATGTTACATAGAAGATAAAATACAAGTTCACCCTGGTAGGTGACAATGGAGAGACTGTTTACACTGACCATTGATCAGGCCAAACCCTAAAACAATCTTTTACCGGTATGGTCACTGATGGGACACTACCTCCCAGGGAGGGATTAGCAAGTGAGACCAACAAGTAGAGCATTGAGTCCTGAGGAAATCTTCACTACAATTTGACAAACAGCATCAGCAGCAGTAAATGAGGGACAAAGTCTAAAGACTAGAGCAGTGAGACCATCCACCCAGGACAGGACTACAGGAGACAGGACTAGGGCACTTTGGCCCTGTGGGAGTGCGGACCTTCCAATGGCAGCCTCTCCTGTCAGTCAGCAGCCCAGCAACTTTCAGGCCATTGGCAGGCCATGCCTCATTCTTCACAACAGCAGCTGTGTTTCACCCCTGCTTTCCCCACTCCTGACTGTGGCTAATCCTGGGAGCCTCTGGTCATCCAAGGGAAAGCCATGGACAGTAGAAGCTTCCATGTCCCTGCTTCTCTTTAGCACTGCCACCTGCCAAGCAATGACTTTTAGAACACATCATAAAACTAGAGTTAAGATGGAAACATCAAAGACTTTATCAACCACACTTACCCTGTTCCTTCAACCCTTCCTAAGGGGCCTTCCTCCCTACCAACTTACAAGATGCTTCCCACTCCAAAGTGTCTCTCCTGACCCTCCCACCCTGGGTTATCAGCCCCACCCTCTCTGCCCAAGGGTATTTCTGTGTCTCAATAATTATCACTCAATAGTAACAGGTGCCAAAAAAAAAAAAAAACCTTTATTTTCAAAGAACTGAGAGGCAGAGTAGTGAGACCATCACCATGTGCACAGCAGGAACCCAAAGTCCACTGGTTCTCTTGCCATGGGCACAGTTCTAAGCAGCCAAGGTATGTGCCCGTGGGCACCTTGGTAGGTGGTGAGCAGTTAAAACTGAGCATCATCTGCACTATAGCTATCTTTGGAAATTAAAAGTACACTGTATACAAAACAAAGGCACAAGTCTCTATATATCCTCTCTCTTCTGTGACTTTTCTTAAAGTTGGAACTTGAGAAGAGAAAGAATCGGGGAAGATGGGATGAGAGAAGAAAAACTACTTAATTCTTTATACAAAGAACACATAGTTGTGGGGTTTTTTCTTTTTTGCCTAGAAAGAAAAATGAACAAGATATAGCAGGAGATCTACAAATTAGATTTTTCAGAAAATGAGCAAAGTCAGGTGCTCACCTGGATGAGTAATAAGACAGAAAATTATTTTTCTAAAATAGCTCCTTCCAGCTCCTTCCAACCCCACTCCACCTTGATCTACTGCAGCCCAACCTGGAGTCAGGAGTAAGTCTCCTGAAGTGTAGCACAGTGTAGGGTGAAGACCATGGACTCTGGAGATTTACTGCCTTGATTTAAATTCTGGTCCCATACCTGTAAGTGAGACAAGTCACCTAAGCTCTCTGCCTCAGTTTAATCATCTTTAAATTGAGGATAACAACAGTCCCATCTCAGAGAACTGCTATTAGGGTTGAATACAGTTGGCACATGGCAAATGCTCAGAACAGTGTGTGTGGCAAGTAGGGGCTACACCCTCAACTGCCATCAGCAGCATCACTGCCACCTCAGAAAGGTCTTTCATACGCAAGCTGTACCCCCAGGCAGCAATGACCCCGCCATCACTTCACAAAGCTCCCAGGGCTGAGTAGCTATATAATTGTCACACAGGATTATCCAGATCCAACCTATGAATGTGCAAACTTCCATGAATGAGATCACTTGAAAGCAATTTTGAGAACTTAGTCCTTTGACTCTTTATATAACCAATTTATAATAATGGAGCATTTTTGTGGCCCACGAGTCTCCTGGATTGTTATTAGTGCTGCCTTGGTTAGGAGGCTGCAATATGATCCTCTGACTAGAAATACTGGCATAATTTATTGCATTATTACTCCTCTGAACCGAAAGCAATTAATTACCTGGAGCAGGATGCACAAGTGAAAATTTATCAGAGGAAAGTGATGAAAAATGTGCCCACTGCTTTAAAATAATAGGTGCTTAATGGTTTTTTTGTTTGCTGGCTAATCTCAGGCATCTTATAAACAACTCCAGCTCAGTTATCAGTTGTGAATTCCACCACCCCCCTCTTTTTGCCCCTTTATATTATTCTATCATCCCATATCTCCCTTGAGGACAGGAAGAAACATCTAAAATATTCACTTAAAAGCAGAAAGAAGACTCCATTCCTCTTCTGCATGGTAAAATCATTAATATAATGTAGGAATACGTGATAAAATATATTCCTATGTTTATCACTCATGTTGGTAGCACAAATATATCTGCCTGGCTGACGTCTCTTTTTCTCTATCACAGCATTTTACTTTAAAACTTATAAAACTCAGACTAGATAAAAAGACACACTCTAAGGGACACATGTACATTAGCTATTGTCTCCAACACCTCGTAAATTCACATCAAAATCCTCAAATATGGTCTCCGAGATTTTTTTTTCACCAAGCACTTTCCTAGGCCTTCTATTACCATCATCGACCAAGATCCAGAAAGAGAGAGGAAACAGGCCCAATAATGTGTTATTGTATTATTTATAAATTTTCATGTACATGTGAAAGATAGGAACAGGGCTAAATTCATTATATTTGTTTCTACTTTTCAGAATTATTCACATCTGTATGATTCCGTAATTGTTTCTTCTATAAAGTTATTGGAGTAATTTTGCTCCGTATATTCCCGATCAATTCCCCCTCTCAAGGGCACAGTTGAAAAGTGATATTTGAAAACGGCCTCTGATAGATTGCATGGTTAGTCAGCAGCAGAGACAAACAACCTAATCCAGCACAAATTAGTTCGGCTGCCAGCAATAGTTTTATACAAAGATGTAAATTATGTTGTCAAAATCGGTCGCTTTCTAGCTTGCTGCTCAGCTAACAAGAAACCACTTTGGCTGATAAAGATGAACACTAAGCGTCCCTCTCTTACAAATTTGCAAATCTGCCATTTCAGCATTCTGTTAGCCACAAACAAACAGCCAGCTATAATTGCTTCTTTTCTTCCGAGGTGGTATTTTTCCCTGTCGTGCTGTTCCTTCCAGGCTGCTCTTGAAAATAACAATAACAACAAAGCCGAAAAGCACCCAGCAATAAACACCAGCAACCCTCACTCAAGAACCGAGGGGAAAGCTCGGCTTCTGCACCGGCCCCTCTCCCGGCCTTACTCCTTCGGGCCACAAGCACCCACCTGGCCCCGTCGCCCACCGGGCTCCAGTGTGGACACAGACAGTGTCACTCCCCAGGTCTGCCGGAGGACTGAGGGCAGGAAGAACACTCGGCTTTAATGGAAATGGAAATATTCTTACAGCTTTGAACAAGAATTGTCTTTGACAGTAGCCCATCCATTCTTCTTTATTTTACAAGCTCCCATTCTGAGGCAGGGAGGGAAGCAGAGCACACATTCAAGGGGCCCAAGTAGAAAGCTCCACGAGGCTGCCGGCGTTAAATTGGAATCAGATAGATATTATGCCGGACTGAAAATAATAACGCATTATAACAGTAATTATATCCAGCATAAGTCAAATAAATAAATTATAAATTACAATTACCCTTTAAAGTTGCTAGTCTGTTTGCTTTACAATTAACTGCAGGTGCTTCTGCATGTTTTATTATGGTCCCAAAGTTATATATTTGAAAGAATGGTACAGATGATTCCTGTTTATTTGTTAAATTAAAGCATTGTTGGTAAAATTACGGCTTAATTAATATTATGGGTACCGTATAACAAAATAGTTTACCTTGTACATAATTTATTTCCACATGCATATCTCAGCCCAGACCCATTACAGCTCGAAGGCAGCTAAAATAAAATATTCCTCCTTTGCTGGCATTTTTCTAAATAGCAGTTCACTAAATCAATATTATTCACTTGGTATTTTTAAAAGCAGTGTATCTTAATAATTACACAGCATTAGAGTAGGCAATAATTTTACTTGCTAAGCATATTAAATTTAGCAAACCATCAGTCAAATAGTTTGTTCTTTCTCAGAATGGGTAAGCAGTGAGTGAGTTTGGAATCATGTTCCTTTGGTATAAATGTCACATAGAGTTTAAGAATGCGTCCGTGACTCCCTAAGCCAGCCTAGCACTATATATCTTTATTAGTTTCCGTGGTCAGTGCAGTGACCAGTTGTTTATTCTCATTACTCAAGACAAGGTAAGCCACTCGGTAGTGACCGCAATCACAGCTAAAAACATATGACTTTGCAGAAAGTAAAAACTGTAGACAAGGAGACATGTACAAGGGCCGATGCTGCTCAGAATGGAGATCTGGGAAGGACAAGAGAGAAGATCATTAAACCTACACACGCCATTTCACATCCATGAGCATTCGAGCCAGCTTGACCCTTTTATCTTTGGTTTATCTTACTTCTTTTCTTTGTTCTTAATTCATTGCAAAACACCATTCATTTTATGTCTGTCCTGTCTTTCTTCATTTCTGCATTATTTTTCCTCAAACTCACAGAAAACACCTATGAACCATTCTTCTTCCTATGACATCATCCCCAAAGAAAATAACTCCCCCTAGATAATTCCAACTCCATTCTCTCTCATCAACACACACATATACACACAGCTTTCTTCAGAAAAATCAATTCATTCACCTCATAAAACCAAAGTAGGCAAATTTTACCTGAGCTATAGGCAATAGCCAGGACTATCAAGTCAACATTTGATTGATGCATTTAAAGATGCTGTGGTCCCTGGATCGTGTGTTTTAGGTAAATGGCTAAAGCCCCTTTGTAATCATAAAGGGAAGAAACAGAAAAAGCTGGGAATCATTAATTAATGCCAGGAAACGGCCTCACAATCCACAAGGAAGGACAGTCACCCACAATTTCTTGGTCTTCCTCATTCCCTCTTTCTACTCAGAGGTAGCCCACACTCACCTTCCATGAGCCCCTAGAAGAAGCCACTCCACGATCTGACCTCAGTAGAAACTCAAAGAAGTCTCTCCCTCACTTTACTATGACCAAAGTCTAAACTATATACAGGTTGGGGGCTCCCTGGTGGCGCAAATGGTTAAGACGCAACCTACGAAGCTATCCGTAGCCACTGCAGCATGAGTTCGATCCCTGGCCGGGGAGCAGCAGACTTCTCTTGCCTCAACCACTGCTCTCCTTAGCAGTGTATTCCAGTCAATCTGCCTGTTCTGTTCCCCACTCTGTCTCTGGTGAATCCTCTCACCTCCCACACCTCTGGCCTGTACCCCAGTTCTTGTATGCATAAGTAAATAAATCTTTTAAAAAATAAACTATATACAGGTTCTGAAGAGCTGACAAAACTCAAAGTCTCAAAGGTCTTCTATACCCAGTGAGTATATACAAAGACCAGTGGTTCACTCAATCTCCTCTTCTTGGACCACACAAGTCCTCTCACGCCACTGAAAGAGCACAGTTCTCTAGAGCATCGCTCATGGGCTGCCACGGTACACACTAACAGGGGCAGAACAGCTAATCCAGGAGTGGGAAAGTGAGAACTTCCTTGGAGAACAGGGGCAGAGTGGAGGGCAGGGTAGAGAAGGAGAGAGACAAGTCATCCAGCCCAAACTACCCACAGGGCAATTTTGAGTATTGAGTGCATGCTGAGCACCACACTAGACCCAGGGAGAGAGAAGTACAAGATGAGACCCACATGTATGGAAAAGGAAAACCACAAAATTCTAAGTTAGAGCTCAAAATAGCAACAGAAGAGAAACCACAAAGTCATGAGGATAAATAGCCAAGTGAAATACCCACCCAGTAATGCCTTCTGGAGTAACTCACAGTCACTACGACAGGGTGCTTAAGGAAGGAATTAGAGCATGGGAATTGAAGTAGGTCTTGAAAAGCAATTCACAGTAAAAGTAAACGAAAGGGAAGGGAAGTGTGGTCAAGGTGAGCAAGACTGTGTACTACAGGCTAGAAGAGGAGGGTCATAAGGCATCAAATTCCAAGAACCACATCTGCATACCCAGGATAAAGCACAGGCACACCTGAGGGTAGACCAGACTTGACTGCAGAAGCCAACCTCTAGCCAAAATCCACAGCAGAACAACAATCAATGCACTCACTCTGTGACCCATTTAATCCTAGCTTATCAAGGCTGGATTTTTTCATAAGATATTCTGCCTACACTGAGTGTTAGGAGAAAGTAAGTTCAGCTTTTATTCCACACTGGGTACAATGCATTCAATACTTTCCTGATACTTACAATCAAGATTGAGATAAAGCTAAAAAAATTACTGTCCTTCCCAGTGAAAAATATGAGCAGGCCCATCTTGTAAACATGAAATTGTCCTTCCAGGGGGCAGGCAACACATACTTCTGTCCTTTATACGCCAGTGCTTCCGGAGGACCTATTCCTAAAGTGCTGCCTGGGACTTTTACATACTACAATGAGAGAAGACTATTAAGGTAAACACTTAATAGAGCATGGCAGGTAGGTTGTACTCTTGCTATTAGTACAAAATATGACTAAAGAAAGGGGGAAAGCTCAAGGTATTAAGTGCACTGTGCTGGGCACTTGAACATATACTGCTACATTTATATCTGAGGATAAAGGTTAGGCAACTTTCTGTGTGGCTCTTACAGCTGTCAGGTTTGCAGAGGTCAACTGAGAACCCATATGTACTCAATTCTCAAGGATGTGTTGCCTTACCCAGCTTATACCTCAAGGCAGGGGTTCCTGTCTAACAACAAACCAATACATAGGATCATCTTCATAACAGACTATGAGGCTGAAGAAAGGGTCAGAAAAAAAGTGAGGTAGAAAAAAAAAAAGGTTGGGGAAGGAACATGGTTATTTTTCTCTCAATTCCAGCCCAAGAACAGGAAAACTTTTTGGGGGTTTTATGTGTTCATACTCCATCCTAGAGCACACATCCCTAATACAGTGATAAATTACAATTGTTGATATTGATTAAAACCAGCACTACAGACTTCATATCCACTAGTAAGCAACATACTGTGGATACTAGAAGGGACATTCCCATATACCTGCAGTAGCTTCTGTTCTAAAGTATCAGGTAGATACATAAAGGAATGGTACACTATATATTCAGGACAATGGGATGGAAGTGGTGGGTTGGTGGGTGGGTGGATGGATGGGTGGCAGGCAGGTAGGGAGGTAGGAAGGTAGGTAGGTAGGTAGACAGGTAGACAGAGAGGCAGGCAGGCAGGCAGGCAGGCAGGCATGGATCTGGTAAATGTGACTATATGCAGATTGGAGTTTGCAGAGGAGAGACAGGGAAAGAAAAGGATAATTAAAAAGAACAGATCTTGGATGCAAATTATTCCATATTTTACAGCATTCATAAGTAGGACATTATTTATGAAGGGGGAAGATGCCATATTAGAGTTGGGACAAACTCAGCAAATGCTAACACCACCACATCAGGTAAAATGCATTATAGGACAGCAACACAAAAGCAGTAGCAAGTGAGTCCATCATTGATTACCAAAGAATATCCCTTAGATGAGTACAGTGCTGCTATTCACAAAGCTCCGCATCAGTCCTCTAATATTTCTAGGAGAAGAGGAAGATGCTTCTTCTCAATGGTGGCCCAGTAAGGTTGACTTGCCAAAGATTAGTCTTCAGTAGCACATCTAATGTTGATTATGGTGCCTTCTCTTTCAGAGGAACAAAAGGTTCAGACATAGATGGACTATGGTGTGAGGCTTTATGGAGGAAATAATAGACAACACTTGACCTCAAGGACTACAGAAGACTACAGAAATGGAATCCATACAGTGATGGAGAGGCAGAACAAAGCAATGAAAGTTGGGAAAGAAGACATGGTTGTGAGGTGATGAGTTTTGTTTCTCTGGAGCAGAGTGTATAGCAACAGAGAGGCACCAAGAGAAGCCCATAGAGAAAAAACTGAGTAAAGCAATGAATACCAAGCTAAAGAAACTACACTTGTTTCTACAAGTCAGTGGGAGCCAATGAATGATTCTGAAGAGACTGGCATGATAAAAGCAGTGTACTGGGAAAATACAGATTACTTAATTAAAGGGTAGATTAAATGCCACCATTGAAGATAGAAGGAAACACTAAAACATACTAAATTAGCAAAATTCTCCCAATTAGAGTGAGACATAAGCTGCCAACTTGCTTTGACACAAGGGTGCCTCCAGGTACCCTCAACCAGCCATTTGCTAAATGATACAGGCTCATTCCTTCCACTTAAGAGTTTACAACTGGGAGGACTTTGGCAGCCTTCCCCATGTGCTCTTATGTTGCCACTCTGCCCTCCCCTCAGACTTCTCCCCACTCTGCTATCCATCCATAACTGTCCAAGAGGAGAATTCTACCTACCTGCTCTCAGTATTGGAATGCACATGCCTGGGAAGTAACTGCTGCTAATCCGATAAAGGGACTGTCAAGGCTGCAATAACTACTGAGGGCAGTAGTGTGTGTACTCAACATGTGTACTTTCTCAGAGACTGCCAGTCCCTTAAACCATTGTTCTCAAATAGCGGGGTGAGCATGGATTATCCCCAAGCCCCACCCCCATAAAGTCTAGTTAACTAGGTCTGCAATAGGACCCAGATATCTGCATTTTTTAAGTGACTTCCAGGTAACTGATATTCAGACTGATTTGAAACCACTGAAACCCAGAGAGGAGAACAGAAGTTACGGACACCCTCACAGAGAGAATATGGTGTTATGTTCTCATCTTCTAGATCCCTTCAAATGAGATCATGCAAGAGGTAGCCTATAGAGCCCCAGTGCTACATCTCAGATATTCCGATTCCCCATGTTTGAAATCACACCACAAAATTATTAGATTGATATACATGAAGCTATCTTCATAAAAGTGTAATTAAATCAGAATTTTAGATAATTCTGATATAACATACACCAAAATTAATTTTGTTCCATTACTCAGAAAAGAATTATGATATTAAAGGTGACAAATATATTTAAATTCCTAGGGAAAAAATTGTATATAAATTACATAATCTTTACAGAATACATAAAATACCATTTAACACATAGATCCCAATCAACAATCTGATCTGGAGAATAACAACTTTTGGTCATTTGGGTAGCACTCTATAATTTTTGCTGTTGTGCAACAGAGTTGTAGTATTATATACTTAACATGGTTTCCTTTAATTGACTCATTTTCCTACTAGCTCAAAATTAAAATATGAAGGTTATAATACAGCCATAAATGGATAGCCAATATAATTTTACCTAAACAGAAATCAAGTATAAAAACACAGTTATTAAAATTTTGAAAACCTGTTTTGTACCACATAAAATCATTTCATTGACTACCAACTACCCAACACCTTGAGAAACACTAATCTAGAACCAGCCATCTCTGTTTCACAGAAGAATTAATCTTCTTAAAGTAATTTCACTGAAGTTAAACAGCAACTAAGTGAAAGAGCCATAACTCTGGTCTTCTGAATCCTTGCTCATTAATGCTTCTATACCGTGAACATTCTCCCAATGCATTAATAGCAAATCACAGCCATATTTTACTTAAAATAAGTACCTAACTACCTCTATTAGGTAATATTTTAGAATGCTAGTTCCAACAACTTTGTTCATATCTGAAAATACTTAAGGGTTTGTTTTTCTTTTTTAAACATTTGTTTAATGAATTAAAGAGAAAAAACTCAAGAAAACAACCTCACTTATACTAGCATCAAAAGTATTAAATACCTAGGAATTTATTTAACAAAGGCGAAAGACCTATTCAAAAAAACTACAAGACACTGATGAAAGAAATGAAGACACAAGGAAATTAAAAGATATTGAATATTCAAAATCTTGGACCAAAGAATTAACAGTCAAAATGTCCATCTCACCCAGAGCAATTTACAGATTCAGTGCAAACCCTATCAAAATCCCAATGGACTTCTTTCAATCGCATAAAGCGAACATTACTGATAATTATGTCTATTCAGATTCTGAATACATTACAAGGCTACAGTAACCAAAACAGTATGGTAATGGAATTCAAATAGACACATACACCAATAGAATAGAATTGAAACCCCAGAAATAAACCCACACTTCTATAAACAGTTCAGCTATAAAAAATAAGCCAAGAGTATACAATGAAGAAAAGAAATCTCTTTAACAAATAGAGTTGGGGAAACTGGCCAGGCACATGCAGAAAAATCCAACTAGACCACTCTCTCACATCTTTAACAATCTTTAACTCAAATTGGGTAAAGATTTAGATGCAAGACCAACATCCATTAAATACATTGAAGAAAAAAATGAACAAAACACTCCACAACATTGGCTTCAATGATGTATTGAGGGACTCAACACCAATGGGAGGAAAAGCACAAATAAGCAATTGGGACTACATCAAAATGAAAAAACATCTGCGTAGTAAAAGAAACTATCACTAAAACAAAAAAGAAAAATGTGTGCACCTCATATATCCCACAAGGGGCTAATATCCAAGATCTATAAAGAACTCATACAATTCATTAAAAAAAAAAAGAACAAGGAACCCAATCAAAAAAATGGGCAGAGTAACTAAGCAGACACTTCTCCAAAGAAGACCTACAGGTGGGAATGTAGACTGGGTCAGCCCCCATGGAAAAGAGTATAGAGTTTTCTCAAAATAGTGAAAATACATCTACTGTATGACACAGGAATTCTACTTCTAGGTATCAACCCAAACAATGCAAAAACACTAATCTGAAAATACATACGCACTCCTATGTTCACTGCAGCACTATTTACAATAGCTAAGTTGTGGAAACAATTTAAGTGCCCAATTTCAAATGACTGATTAAACTGTTGACATGGTACATACACACGATGGAATACTATTCACCTATAAAAAGTTTTAAAAGATGAAGTCTTACTATTTGCAACAGCATGGATGGAACTGGAGGGGATGATGCTAAGTAAATAAGCTCCAGAAAGAAAGAAAAGATGATTTCACTCATATTTGGAATACAGATAAACAAAACAAAGGAACTGACAGAATGAAACTAAAACAAAGTTGAGAAATATGACTGCAGAATTGAGGCTCTGAGAGGGTGAGTCTCAGCACTATCAAGCTATCCACAGCTACTGCAGCACAAGTTTGATCCCTGGCCAGGGAGCTACCCACATGGTGCAGCAGACCTCTCCTGTCTCACCCACTGCTCCCTTTAGCAGTGTATTTCAGTCATTCCACCTGTTGTGCTCCCCACTGTGTCTCTGGTGAATTCTCTTAACCCCTGCACCTCTGGCCTGTACCCAGTTCTTGTATGCATAAATAAATCTTTAAAAGTAAATAAAAATTTAAAAAATAAACAAAATACAATAAAATAAATATCTGCCATACAGACTTTTCACTAATTCTTACACTTCCTTCTTTTGTACCAATAGTTTGTTTTCACAAACTTCATAAACTTTATACATAAAGCAACATTTTTAACTCTCAACTCTCACATTTTATAAATTCTATGCATGTTTTTAAAGATTTTAGTATACTGAGCAGTCAGATATCACTTACGAAATTTCACTGAGAGTCAGAAACCCACTGCAGGCTGGGGGTTAACTCTCCTCAAGTCCATGTCTTTAGTTACCAGAGATGCAGAAAGGCACAATGGCCATCCCTGTCAACCACCAAGATTTACCCAAGATGGCATCAACTGACCATAAGCCCTGACTGTTCCGGAAGAACTTGCTAAGCAATAATGGAGTCCCCATTATGGTCAAGACTTGGTAAGTACTACACCAATCCAGGGAGCAGTGTCAGCCTCCTCTTTCCCAGGCCCTCAGCACAGACACCCCAGAATAGGTACATTTCTCCTATCTCACTAGGTGTTCAAGTTATAACAAGGAGACCCAGACCCTGACTCTAAAATGGGGGGTGGGGGGGAATCCACAAAACTGCCTTGTAAATTAAACAGTGCATCATGAGTAACACAGATATTATTCAGTGAATACATCCCAATTGTGTGCCCCATGCTCCGTTGTCAGATAAAAGTATAAAACCCAAGTACTGAAAAGGGACCTCTGAGTTTGGGTTTGGCTTCCCTACCACCACCAACATCAGGGAGAAAAAAGGCAGCTGAATCAGGATGGGGGTGGAGTGGGGAGAAGAGAGAGATTCTGAGATGCAGAATGAAGGAGAGAAACAAAATACTAGGGTTTCTTTCTTCCCTTTTTTCCCCTAGTCTGTGGCATGAAAAAAACAATGGCTTTTCTGAGGCTCGGTGCAGACAAGGCAGCTCTGAAAAAAACTAATGGCCGTGATTAATGACAATGGGCTGGAGGAGAGTAGGGACACAGCCGCCACATACATCATCTCTTCCCGTCAGTCTCTGCTCCTCCCTGCCCCTCTTCCTCCTACCAGCAAGGCATTATAAAAACGTCTTATCTGCTCTGGACATTTATTTTAAAGCTGAAATCGCAGTTAAGACCCCCACCCAAAAGAAAAACAGAGTGAGAAAAAAACAGCCAAAAAAGAATGGCACTAGAGAGGGGTAAAAGAGGAAGGAGCAGGAGAGACAGAGAGAGGGAGACAAAGAGGTGATGGGTGAACAAGAAAATGGCATGTAAAATAACTATAAGATATTCCAGGGGAAAATGTGCAGGCTGTAATCATTCAAGATTTCAGCAACTTGACTCCTCACATGCTGAAGCCACATTTTCAAGGTCTTATCTGCCATATGGTTCCCTGTTTGGATGATTTATTAGGTGTAGAAAGCACACTGATAAATTTTACTGCATTTCCCTGAATAGGCAACCTATGGTGTCAATAACAAAGCTCAGGCGACTTTAATGAAAACTGCAAGCACCAAAGGGTAACCATTTATTTATGAGTCGCTATAGTATTACTAGGACAAAATTTATCTTCCCTTCTCACGCACTCTGTAGAAACCAAATCTGGTCAAAGTAACAGAGATCACATCCATATGTCAGTGGTTTGCTAACATCTCTCCTGCATGAAACACTGGCTGTTGCTCTGGAGAAATTGTTCGGAGCTTTCAAGTGACCCTTTTTGCATAAGAAATCTTGTTTTTATGAAAAAACAAGGCAAAACCTGAAAAAATCTGCAAACACTATAGCCTTAGCAATCACACTTAAAGGCAACTGTGAAATCCTCTCGTTTTTCTTTACCCAGAAAATGGGACAGCTGCCCCAGGGGTAGAGATGAAAAAAAAATTTTGAAAAAACAGGGTGGTGTACAGATGAGGAAGAGAGAAATTTAGAGATACAGTCCAATCCATAAATATTTGAAACGTAGCAGTCCACACAACAGTGTTCTCCTCTAGCCATTCTGTTTCTTAGGACAGCCTTCATGAAATAAGTAAGAAACTGCACTCTCTACTCACTGCATGGTCCCCACCCTGCCCCCTCACTTGCCCCCAAATGCACCTCTTCTTGGCAACTGGCTATCTGCAACTCTGATGTATGTGTTATTTTCATAACAGAGAAACAACCCAACTTTTTGAAAGTCCAAAGGCAGCAAAATGAATAGCCAAACTTGGGGGAGGGGATTAGAAAGGGGGGTTACACAGGAGATGGGGGGGTGCTTCTAGAGGGGTGGAGGGAAGCCAGAGCGCATGCTCAGAGTTTAATCCTGCACCATGGTTAACTGCGGCAGCAGTGTCTGGCCAGATTATAGAGTCTACAGTTTCCCCACTTGCCTATCCTAAGCAAAGACAACCCTGCACAGGAATGCCAAAAGAAGGAAGGGTAAAGGAGTTCAACCACAATAGCATACAATTGAGTAATGCTCTTAACACAGCAAACAAAAGCAAAACTGAAGCAAAAAGGCACAGCCAAGATTGACCCGAGCAGCTCTCAATCCTCATTTCTTTTTCACCAAAGTTAATTCGCTGAACAATTCCTCCACTAGATGATTTTTACCAGGTTGGTTTCATTTTATGCTTTCTGTGAGACAGTTTTTACCTTGTTCTGCACCAGTATTTCCTCCAATACTTCCACAATGACAGGGCATGAAAATCTGTGCTTACTGGTTGTATTCCAATGTTTCTACAGCTACCACTTCCAAAAAAAAAGTAAATAAGCTTTTTGGAAATCAGGATAAAAATAATCAACATTTTAGATAAACCTCTTTTCATATCATACATAATAAACAATTCAAAGTCATCTTAATCAGTCCAATTACTGCCATCACTGCTTTTAAAATCTGCTTAGTAAAATGGTATCAATTAAAGTTTAATGCCTTATAAAAGATCATTCAAGTATTATAGTAGAATTAAGAGGAAATAGGTGCAGCTTGGGCTCTGGCCATATTTTTAGAGTTTCTCAACCAGAGAGATTTACAAGAATATTCATTATTGCCTAGATTGCTCTCAATTCAGCCACTGCTTTATTGAAATAGGTAGGGTTAAAGGCTCAGCATGGTTCAGAGCATACTCAACCAGCTGCATTTTCAGTTTGCTAAATATTTCAACTAGTTTTCAGATGCGTCACCTTAAATGAAAACTCACACTTTTACCTTTCTACACTTTTTCTCTCCATTTTTAACCATGAGTATATCCAAAGAAAATATAATCCATATAATTCATTTGTACTTAGGGCACACCAAATGGAATGAATTTTGTGTGCTCCTAGAACTGCCATCAACTTTCCTGATTGCCTCAGAAAGATTTTCAATCATGGGAAGCCCCATTCTGGGGGGAATCAACAAACTCAAATCCTAACACAGCACCAGGGAAGAAGGGTGAGGAGAAGAGGGCTAGAAGCATAGAAATGGGTAATGGAGGAGACATTCAATCAAAGGCTCCAGGGCAGAGAATGTCATACTGAGGGCCTGATAAATAGATTCAACTTGTACAGTTGTCCAGGTTGTTCACCATACAATGGGATTTGGCTGAGGGAACAGGTGGGACTGAAATATACAGTAAGCTCCAACTGCCAAGCTCAGGTTCTTGCCAGGGACTGTATCTTCACTAAAGGCACTGAATGGGATAGCTGATGAAGCCGCACTGAGAAAACCAGGATAACTCAACACAGAAGGACAAATCTATAGAGTACCATTTCATTTATAAGAGATACTTGGAGTAGTCAAATTCATAGACACAGAAAGTGAAATGGACAGAGGGGAGGGAGGAATTGAAACAAATACAGTTTCAATTTGGGAAGACGAAAAAGTTATGGAGATGGATAGTGATGATGGGGCACAAGAGTGTGAATGTACTTATGCCACAGAATTGTATATGTAAGAAGATTAAAATGATAATCTTTATGTCATTGTATTTTACTACAATAAAACAGACAACAAAACCAGAGCTGACCACTGCCCAGCTGACCACTGCCCAAACTCAGTGTTTCCAGAAGCCCTGGCATTGGTCTGACAACTAGGGGTGTATCAGGTCAGATGTAACTAGTGACATACAACCTGTTCCAACCACTACTCATAATGCCCATCTTTTAACTACAAAGGACCTCAAGACTCCAAGGTTTCTAAGGGTCCTTGTGTCTACTGCAGCAGACCGCTCTGCTACCCTGTCCCTCCTCTGCCTGAATCCTCAGTCAGCTTTGGTCTCCGCTAACTGCCTTTCTGTCCCCAGCCTCACCCCACCCTAGACCCTGTGAGAACAGAGACACGCTTTCACCCGAGTTCACCTCCCCCACCCCATGCACACACAGAACAGTTTATTACTTTACACACTTTAAGTTTCCACCAGTACAAGGCCAACTCAGGAAGAAAAGTTCACGACTCCTATAATTTGGAATTTGTGGTAAAATTTTTAAGCTGGGCCAAAGAAAGGGTTTGCCATGAAAATGTACCATATAAACAAAACTTGAGAGGAAAATGTTCAAGTGAAAAGAAGAAATTATTCTTCGAGGCTTTAGTTTAATAATATATTTTATGGAAAATCGATTGCCAATTACAAACACATTTAAAGAAAACACATTGTGTCCAGATTGGAAAATCTGATCCCGCCTCAGCCATATAAGCATGAGTCAGACCCACAGAATTCCTGGTCATGGTTTCCTTATCCCAAGAGTTGGACTTTCCATGGATCTTCTGAGCACCATCAGAATATGCATTTTAAATAATGTACTTTGTGTATTTACATGTGTGTATATAATACACATACATGTGATAATGAGGTCTGCTTCTGGGTGGAAACATTGTGTCAGTTACTTTAAATTATTTTCTGTACTTAAAAGCTGGTGGGAAAGGTTGCACAACATTGCAATTGCACTAAATGCCATTGAATCCTATGTCTTGCAATGGTTAAAATGGTAAAACTATGTTATGTCTATTTTATCACAATGTTTTAAAAGTAGTAAAGCTGCATTTCTTTGAAAACACTAAGAATGCTCACCAGTTCCTAAGCTGTAATTCAGTCCAGTTTCTCCAACTAAAATTTTGCAATATTAGCAATAAAACTAGCCACATTACCTAGATGGGCTTTTCAACTAAGCTGGAGATCGCCTAGGTATGTCATGCTTGGGCCAAAACTTGGTGACTGGGCATTCTTTCTGCCAATAAAATGTAAAGGCCTTTTCATTTACCCACTGAAGAGGCCATGTTCCTGCCTACCAGTGACTCCTTGGTAGAGGCAAGATTGATACTTGTCCCCAAAGGAGGGTCACACAGAGTAGGCATATTGGGGGTCTGGTTCTGCTTGATGCTCACATCACTGCCACAAAATCATGTAACATGACAGCATACTCTCAGGTGTTCTCACCTGGCCCAGGATGGGGCTGCTTCCATGGACCACATATGCCCACAATGCTTAAAGCTGTGGCAAGTCGTCTTATCTCAAATTTGCAAATTTTTAAGCTAAACGAAATGTTTCCTTGACCTTGCAATAATAATGTAAGAATTACATAAAATATTTTTTAAAAAAAAAGAATTTTTTTTTACTATTTTCTCAAGGCCACATTTACTTCTTCCATAAGCAGGTACTGAAAGGCAGACCACTAAGATTTTGGCTGCTGTAGCCACAGGCTTTGCTCACATGAAACTCACTGATCATTATTTTTAAAATTTCATTCCTCAAAATTGGAGTTTAAAGTCCCAATTAATTGCCTTTGACATGAACCAGAGTCTTTGATACCTCACTCTGATAAAGTCCATTTCTAAGCAGTAGCCTTGTATTTGAGCCTCCCCAGGCCTCCTGGATATCACAGGTTCCAGATTTGTAGCACAGATTTATTTGCAAATGACATAACCTCCTCTCATGGCCTTTTAATAAGTCCATTTTCTGGAATAAATAGTGAACTCTCTCCAGCAATTCTTATCTCAGTTTTTCTTTGGAACATCCTAGTACCAATATTTTGGGTTCTTCCTTGATTATAATCCCACATCCTAGACTTGAAGTAAGCTGACTCCACTTCTCCACTCCACTATCACAATCAGAGCTGCTAACTATCTCCAGGGTAGCCCTGTTCTTTCTAACCTTGTATTGGGCAAGGTTAATTGTAGCCCATGAACAAACAAGGAAGGGCTAAAGAACAAATAAAGGTAGGGGATGGGGGAGATGTCTCTGTGAGGCAGCAGCACAAACTAAGTGAAGCGTCACTGCACTCAGACAAATACTTGCTGGTGTTCAAGCTCCCGAAGATCAAAGGTTGGAGTGTGGCCATTGACCAAGAAGGCAAAGTCAGGCAGAAGCAACAGAAAGAGGTTCTTTGTATGAAACAATGAATAGAAAGGAGCTAAACTCTGGTGTGAAGTGCAAACATAATCTTTCTCATTAGTTTCATCTGCAAAGGATAAGGCTCCCCACTTCACAGTCACCGGTCCCCTCTATCTCACTGATTCTAAATCAAGCGACTCCCAGTCTACTACACACAGATAGAAGACAAATCTGGGCCACTGTCTGACCACTGGCTTTCTCACCTTTCCAACCAACCTCTGTCTGACTGGGTGCCCATTACAAGCAATCAGAAAGCAGCTTAAAAACAAATTCCTAGGTTCCACTAAAACCCACTGAGACTGTATCCCCAGAGTGGGACTCAGGAATCTATATGGTCCATAGCTCCTTGGGTAGTTTTGATGCAACCAGTCTACAGACCAAATGTGAAAACCACTAATTCACCTCACTTGTTTTTACATGAGGAAGGAGAGCCAATGTGGTATCAAACCTAAGGAAGGAAAGGATTTTCCTTTCCAAAGAAAAAAATACTTGCTGCTTTCATTTTGTTTATGGATCATTAAATATCAAGAAAAAGAAAGTTAGAAATCCAAGAAGATAGTGTATTTAAAACCAAAACTGAAAATAAAAAAGAGTAACTTTTCCCAATTTAAAAAAAAATTAAAATAAAATAAAACCAAAACTGGAGAGACCACAAATGAACCAGAACATCTCAAAATTATCACCTGCCTCAACAGAAACATGTGTTTTAATATATGGAAGAACCAAGAAGTACAATATTATAGAAAATGACTCCCTAACTCTATCAGTCTTAACATATATAATGAAGACAATAAACCTGCTGAGGGAAAAATATTGCGTAGGTCAGTTTTGTTCATTCAAATCTAACAGATTGGAAATTTACAGAAATTTTAACAGGTCTTTACTTTCGGATCACTTGTCAAGAAAGACTGTTGTTCATAATGTAAGACTGATAGAAACAGTTAAAAATCCTAAGAGGACAATTTTGAAATGTCTTAGTCACTTTGGAAATAGCCACTTTTATAAAATGTTATGATACTGTGCCAAATATTTTAACCAGTCATTTAAACTGTCCTAAGAATGTCAATTGTAGACTTTGATATCCAATTCAAATTACTACATAAATTTGGAAGCTACAAAATCAATTTTCCATAAAATATAATTTGGGCTTCACTAATCCAAACTGGCCTACTTCCTAATTAGGTTGAATTCATGGGGTTTTATTGTAATGCACTGCCAAATCAAATATAAATAACTTGGAACTTATGCTATTTTGGATTATCATACCATCCCTTCCCTCCATTAGCAGGGATAACCAGAGGTTGCTAGTATAATAAATATATAATGAATGGCAACACTGTCCCTGTTCCCCAGAAATAGAGATGCAGACACAAACATACCTTCAGATCTGTTAGTCACTATGCATTCTGCCCTCTCTCTTGCTTGTGGCAAATAGTAAATTTTCCCAGTATGAAGAGACATGCCAATCGACTCGCTTAAGCCAAAGGTAAACAGAACGGAAATGAGAAGACAAGAATAAAAAACGGCAAGAATTAAAAAAAAATCTTTGGGAGAAGCAGCCTCCATGCCAGGAGATCACCCCTTCTAAGTGTCCCCAATTCCCATAACATTTGAAATTCAAGAAAGAGTGGAAATCCAGAAACACGGGTGGGATATGGAGTCTGAATGACTGTGAGTTAACAGAGAGAGCCAAAGCTGCCCAGAGTGAGCCCTCTGCAGTAACAAGAAGCTAGGAGTCAGTGAGAAAATGGAACTTCAGTTCTAAATATAGCAATTTTTTCCTTTTCTGGTTTTAATACTTTCATTGCACCTTTGTTTTAAAGGCACTTCAGGAGTTCTGACATTTTCTTTCCACTTCTGAATCAATGGAGAGGAAATTAAACCACATGGTAAGAGAACTGACATCACCTCACACACTCAATGCAGACACATGCATGTGTGAACACACATACATGTGACCTGTTCTGTTTTAAAAAAGGGAGTTACCCACAATGATATCGTATCCCACTGACAGAAAACTCAGAGTATTTGGAAGGACAGTTTGTGTAGGAAGAGAGCATTGCATTACCACTGCAGCCACTACCAATCTTTCTCTTCAACAGTTTACATAATGATAAAGAACCTGAAAATTCAAGCCAGAGATTCAGAGCTCTGTCCCCACAATACCTCCTCCTCTTGTATGATCTTAGACAATTCAACTAATTTCTATAAGCCCATTTCCATACCCTTGAAGTGTTGTTAACTATTTTCATCCCAGTCATTATTACTCCATCATCAACACCCAGCAGAAGTTGTGGGGAGAGAATAGCTACATGTACCCAGAAAGAATGCTTGAAGACATGGATCCGGGCTGTCAGCCCCAAATCAGACCAGTCATCTCACCAAGGGGTTTCTCAAAGTGTTTAACTTCTCCCTTTTCTTGTTCTTGCATGGCTAGGGGAAAATAATTTTAATTATCCTGTACTGTAAAAAGTTTCCAGGTGCTATTTTGTTTGGAGCAAACACGGATAACTTTGGAACACATCTAAATGAAAACAGACTAACAGCCTTTAACATTCAAACAGCTATTGTCAGCCAAGCTCTTAAGAGTGTAACCAACAACCATCAAGAGCTCTGCAAAGATGACACTTAAAGTCAGAGAAATGGTGAGCAGGGCTGAGAAGTCCAGTCTTCTCATACTTCGTCCCACAGCTTTTCTGCTACACAGAATTTAGTCATGTATATTCGGAGGCATTCCCAGTGTTTTTGTTACTCTTGAAAACAGGGGTCCAGGTTGACACTAAGGAAGTTGAACTCAATGATTTTCTCCTTTTCTATTAAATATCACAAAATAACCCATCTCATTTCAGTTTATCAGGGGTGCCAAGGATGACATCAAGGGTGAGCCATGAATCTCTGAAAGAAAACATAAAATTTCATGTTAATGTGCATTTTTTTCTGGGACAACAGGCCAAAGATTTCATCAGGTTCTCAAAATACTTCACCTTTAAATATTAGGAAACACTGACCTAGTACAACTATTTTTTTCTCTTTCTGAATTTGCCATGCCACATGCTTCTCAGGAATTTCACTATATTCCTTCACTTCTAGTCTCCAAAAATTAGTTCACTAATATTTTGGAGATTCATAAAAGCACTCAGACCCCTCTACAAAAACTCAGTAAGTTAAGTAATTACTGACAAAATGTCTTGGTGGTCCTGGGTAGAGTTATTAATCAGTGAACAAAATTTTCTAAAAAGTATACTCTTAATAATGAAATCGATCCTAAATTTGACTCAATTTAAAATAGAAGCTCAAAAGATGAAATTTTCATGATTGTCCTTCTTTACCTGAAATCCATTTTATGAAATACTGACTTTTCAAACCCTTTGAGCTCAGTCTGTCTGTATCCAGAATGGTAAGATCCTGAAATATATAAAGTTGTTGCTATTAAGCACCAAGATATAAGGGTCCTCTTTAGTAGAAAGCTGGGTAACTGGATAGTTGAAACCTAACTATCCATCATAAACACCTTCAATACATTTGAAATAGTAGAGTGGACAGGTTCTCTCACACTGAGGGTCATTTATGAAGCGATCAAAGGCTGTAGTGGGAAAAAGAAGTATGAAGAGGGACAGACTTTATAGAATGAATAACTTTTCTCATTCTCAATATTTCTTATATTCTTTTACAACAAATTGCTTGGCTCTTGAGAACAGACTCATAAAAGAAGTGAAATATATTTTTCTATCCTGAATCTGAACTTTTTTTTAATAAAGTTGTAATGACACTTTCCAAATAATATGAGCCAACTCTTCAAATATTTCCATTGTTTCAAAGACACAAATTACTCTGTGTATCTATGTCTATCAACTGAATGAGGGTGGAAAACACATGAAAGTCATTTGAAAGACAACATCTCCTAGGAATTATGCTTGGAAGCAGGAAAAGCCCAATAATCCCCCTACCTAGATAAAGAGAGTTTTCCAAATGACTAGGGGGACCAACAAGAGAGCAGGGCCAAGCACTTGAATGTTATAAAGGAGGCACCATATTAGACTTTGGGGAAAGAATCCAACATGCAGCCCCTTGATGGCTGGCCAATCTCTCCACAACACAGCCCTACCTTGAGTGAAAAGGAACCAAAACAAAACAATATCTTCAAGCAATTTACACACAATTCAAATGGAATTTCTCCAAGCTCTGAAAATTTGAAGTTTATTCAGTCCATATGCTCTCCATCCCTTCTTTTAACAAACAGAACTTAAGAGACAAGAAGTCATTTCTTAGTCACTCAAGATCAAAAATCCCTCCTCCCTTAACCACAAATCATTAGTGACAGTAACTGTGCGTCATGTGGAATGTTTGGGGATTATTTTTTCCTCCTAATAAGAAACTCACTGGATATACTTTTTAAAGAGTCTCAGAAATTCTACTCAACTCTTCTTCCATTAGATGCAAACACATGGCATATGATTTGACCTAGTGTTATGTTCCTGAAGCCAGGATTTAGGGAAGGTGACAACAGACTAACAGGGTAATTGTCAAACACAGAAGACAGGACTCTGAAAAAAAAGATCACACACATTTTTGTCATGGAAAAGATAAGGTTTTGAAGCAGAGGAGGTCATTTTCACTGCCTAAGTCAAAATTCATACCTTCACAGAGATGGGAAAGCATATTCTAGCCAGGAAGACATCAGGGCAAATTCTGCCTTTTGCCACTGACCCTGTACAAAACATTTTTTCTGAGCCAACTCTCATCATTTGTAAACTGGTGGTGATGATGAGGATGATACCTAGCTCACAGTGTTGTTGAGATAATTAAATAACCCATGTAAACCATTGAACAGTGTCTAGCACATTGTAAAGCTTCAATAAATGTTAGTTTAACTACTGCTTTTACTGCATTTTAATTACTCAAGCAAGGAGTGGGAAGCAAGACCCAAAGTCTTCTTTCCCTGACTCTGCCCGTAGTTCTATTCTTGTGCACAAAAATTCCCTGAGTTGTACCTTTGTTTCCACTAAAAAAAAAAAAAAAAAAAAATTCCTCTCCCCCCAGGAGGAGGCAAGTACTAGAACCACACAAAGCATTTTGAGAGTGTCTGTTATTCCCATGACTTTCTCAAGAATTGGATTGTTCTGAAGGCTTTCATTCTCTCCTCACATCCTCCATCACTGTTCCCAAGGGGTCAAATTAACTTACAAGGGAACCAGCATTCCTGTTCCCGAACTTTAAGACAAGGAGTCAGAATTCCCAGGCCAAAGATGTCCCTTTGAGCAGCTTGGAGGCATCTCAAACCAACAAGCAAGAAAGAGCAGCCATTCATGGAACAAATAAGTGATTTGCATTTCCAAGGATGTGGGGAAACATATTAGTTATAATTAGCAAACACGCAGAGTCCCCGTGACAGCTTCACTTTACAAATCCTTGAATGTTTGACAAGAAAAGGTCATGTTTTGTAAAATCCTCAAAAGGTCATTCAATAACAAATCACATGAATGAAATCGCAAGGGTTCAGGGAGGTTAACAGAAACACCACAGGCAGTAAAGTGCGTTTTCAAGGTAAACAAGGAAAATAGGGAAAGCGGCCTGGCCTCAGCTCTGGAAGAGGAAAAATAGAAGCAATGTCTAATTTACCAAACACTATAATTTCAAGACATTTTCTCTGTACTTGGTGGTTTAACACTGAATGTTATTTCTCATGTTCAGCACACTTGGAGATTAGCAGATAACAGCCCAGCAACATTTCAACAGTTCTTCAAAAGGTCTAGGCTGACCTTATCCAAGACTTTTATATTCTTTAATAAATCTCATGAGTCAATTCCACTTAAAACAAATCAGTGTCTGCATACATGACATGAACTCACTTATACCCACCACATACCTATGATCCCCATGTAGCATCCCCTCAATACACACACACCCCAAATCTGGAAACTTTAACCCCAGAAGCTGTTCCTTCTGGCACTTTGACCTGCTCATGACCTCTTTCTTCCCAGGTCTATTTTCTTCTTCAATAAGAGCCAGCCCCACATCTCTCACAGTCAGAAATAACAAAGGCTTGTTTATATAGGGTAATTTAGCAACAGGATCAGAGGGGAGGCAGAGAAGGATGATGCATCTGATCTACAGGCCCATGGCACAATTCAAATGTACAGAGGCCATGGGTTTAATGGGGACTCCCTAGGGGCAGGGCCAAGAGGCTGACTGTTTTCCAGAAAGTATGGCCAAGGCATGTGGGGTTGGGCATGCCCTTCACGTACAGAGTTACTGGGTACTGAGATGATGAACGCTATCTAAACAAAATAGTAGAGCCTGAAGCCAAGTAGACAGGAAACACAATCTTGGATACGAGTCACCCATTTAAGCACCTAGGAAAGGAGGAAGCATTTTAAGGAAGAGGCACAGGCTCAGAGTTGGAAGGCCTGGTACCTGATTTTCTCTGTAATCTTGAGCAGATCAATTGACCCTTTTCTGGTCTCAGTTTTCCAATTTATAAAATGGGTTAATAAGTCTTAATTTAGCCTATGGTAAGGATTAAACAAAATAAGGAGCAGCTAAAGGGGATGATGTGCTCTGTCTGGACTTAGCATCCACCATCTTTTCTACATTCTACTCCAGCCTCAGAATCTCACTGAGAAACCACTCCCTAGAGTCCTATTCTGTATCCACTATCACAGCTATGTGTGGTTAGTTAAGTCAACATCTTAATTTCAAATTACATGAAATAGGAAATGGAGCTCTTCTCATAATGGCCACATTTCCAGTGTCCAACAGCTACACATGGGTAGCTCCTACCAGAGTGGGCAGTGCAGATACAAAGCATTTCCATCACTGCAGAAAGTTCTACTGAGCAGCAGTTAGATCTACTTATTTTGATGGAGAACATCTCTGCCAACCTTCCCTTGCCACCACCCCACCCTCTCCAGGGACATCCCCTTTCCTTCGGCCTCCTGCACCCCTTACTCACCATAAGATTATCCTCCAGATACAGCCCTGACTGATGATTCCAGCATGTACCTCTCACCTTTACAATTACCTGCTGACCATGGAGCCCTACCAGTTTGGCGACTGTTTGATCAGAATGACGGTCAGAAACAGGACACCGCACTTTGTCTTTCTTGCCAACTATTTTAGCTTATTTGCCATGAGTACAGGGTATAATTAATATCACACAGGAGCCAGCATTGTCATTTTTCAAATCATTTCCCTGGAAATGTTCTACACCTCTTAATGGCCCTGCTAATGCTGTAGCTGTCATGTTTTGGACAGCTGCACTTTTACAAGACAAACTCTGCAGCGCCAGGAGCCTCTCTGCAGACTTTTTAGCTCAGAGGCTCAGAGGCCGTGAACGCCAGCCGGTAATGGCTAGATGGAAATCTTTGATTAATTTTTTTACCTCTTGGTGCTGACTGCTTCTCAAGTGTCACCTTCCCAGCTTCCATGCCCAGCCACCTCACCCCTTTTTGCCCTCTACCCTTACCCCCTCTCCCACCACCTCTGTTCTATGCCACCTGATGGACACAGGATGAGTGAAATAGGCCAAAGTCATATGACTGATTAAAGCCAGGACACTCTGCCCAGAGGTGCAAAGGCTTAAACATCTAGATGGAAGCCAGGCCTCCTTGCTAAAGGCCACACACTGAAAGAATAGGGCACTTTGTACCTATTTGATTTTATTTTTGAGAAATATGCGTGTTCCTCCCTGATAACTTTTAGCAAAAGTTAAATGTCTCTACATACAGGGTATGTAATAAAAAGACTGGGGAAGGAGGTCAATAAAAGGAGGGTTACATTTGAAGTGTCCAAGAGAACCATGTGCAAGTGAGCCATGTCAAAATCTCCTGAGGGACAAGAAAAGAAGATGCTTTTAAACAAGATAGACAAATTCATCAGATTGTTTTGGGTAGGAACAGCTTCTTGCTGTTGCTTTATAATTTATAGGTGAGAATTTTTTTTTCTTACATAATCAGTTTAAAGGGGGGTTGTTTCATTTAGATGTCATGGTTAATTCTGCCCAGAAAACATAACGACATTATCCTACCCTGTCCAGGAAAGCCCTCTCTGCTGAGGCCTTCTGTCTTAAAACGAACTAAGGCCAGATCTGTTTTAAAAGGAAGTGCAAGCCATCCTAGGGACACAGCTCTCTTTTTTAGGCTAAACAGCAGTGTTGACTCACTGCTCCTTTAATACTGTGTTTATTAGTGATCTGCAGCCCACGGAGAGACAGCACACAACTTCCTTTCACGCTGTGTCTGCAAAATGCTACAGAAAGTTGGACTCATCAGTGAAGCAGCAGGTCCCTTGGTTGAAACCAGCCAGGCCAGAAAAGTGACATGAACAGGATGCTGCTAAACATGCACAATTCAAAAATACACACTGTATTCTCTTCTGCATGATTTGCTGCCATTTAAAAGACAATAAACAGCAACTTTAGATTGCTAACAACGTGTCATTTAAGGTTTGCTGTTGCTCAACATCAAGAAAAATCAATGCCGGCTCTACGGGGGCAGCAAACCCCGAGAACTGAGCTCCATTTCAGGTCTGTTTGAACTCATTTCCTTTCTCCATGGTTGCCCCCTTGTACTCCCCCTCAGGCGTCCCCTCGCAGCAGGCTGACAGCTTGACACATTGACAGCTCGCACTGAATGACAACTGATTTGTACAAATTTCAAGCCTTATAAATCTACCTGTCACAACAACAACATAAAAGCGCCCAGGCCCAGCAGGTAATTCAGAAAAAGCTTCCCTTGACAGCACTTTCTGAAAAGCAATGGCGTGCCTCCTGCCAAAAATTCCAACTATCATCCTTGTATAACTTTGAATAAAAATTCAGGGCCCATTTTCTTGCCAACAGGCTACCAATCGTCTTATTTAAAGATTAAAAAGAGTGAACAGGAGAGAGGGGGGAAAAAAACATCCACACAATTTCATTTTATACTGATATGAAAGTAGCACCACCTGCTACGCCAGGATTACCACACCGTTTTTCTCTCCGGTGCTCAGAAGGAGTAAATGAGTGAGGCTTTTTACGGTATTTAAACAATATCCCAGATTGCAGGGGCTGCACCTCCCAGCACCGTCCCTGCTCACCTGGGGCCAGTCCTGCTGCAGAACGAGACGATCTGGCCACGGGAGGCTGGGAGGCTGGGAGGCAGGGGACCCAGGCCATCAGCCATTGTTTTAAATAAAATTACCCCAAGATTTCTCCAAGACAAAGGCCGTAAGGACAAAAGTTCCCTAGTCTCACCTCTCTTGATCACTCCTGTTACTAAAATGATTGAGCATATTGAGGTAAACAGGCAATCAAAATATCCATTTCCTTCCAATCAACAGCCTGTTACACTATTTCATCATTGCACCTTTATTACAAAATAACAACTGGAGTTGAGAATTTGGACTTGGCTTTTAGGCATGGTTTTATAATTATGTGTAACACTAAAGAAAAATATCCTCTGGCAAAATAAAGTATTTAAAGGAGTGAGACAGAGCACTTGAGGACTTAAACAGGAAAGAGCAGTTTCCAAAAAATTTCTCTTTATCTCTATGATTCAAGCCCTTCCAAGTCTACATAATAAAGAGAAACGTGTAGCTGAAAAGCATTTGGCATATTTCTCATGTTTCTCATTTGCTCATGTAAAATCTCTCAGTGGACTCACAGATGGGAAAATGAACTTAGTCTTGCCTTTGAGGGTTTTGTTGTAAGTGCATGTTGCAGGGGAACGCTAAGGAGAGTCAGGAAGAAGACATGAGACCCAGATGAGGACAAAGTGAGCACCAGCAAAACAACCTGTCACTGTGCAATTCATCTGCTCTCTTTAGCAGGGGAAATCATCACGGTGAAGAACACAGATACCAGGGGTGGACATTTTTATTTCAAATCCTGACTTCTTCATTTTATGAGTTACGTAACTCTGGGCAGGAAATATTTACACTCTTTGTGCTTCAGATTCACAGTCTGTAAAACAGGCACATAATCATATCTACCTCAGAGAATATGAAGACTAAATGCCTGCTAAAACTTTAGTTCACAGTACATAATACCTATTCACTAATGTATTCATATAGATCACAAATATACAGTTTATACATACACATATATGTATCTAAAAACACTAAAAGTAGTATGTTATGAAGAAAAAATGTAAAGTTATTACATTATCATATTAATACTCTCTTCAAGATTCCATATATAATTACTTTTCTCCAATGTAGTCAAATAAAAAGTAGGGGATAATCCCTAAAAATGTAATCCATTTGCTTAAAATGTGTAGATTAAGAGATCAATGTAGCTGAACTGAATTTCTTTTTTATCCTATCGTTTATAACTTTCTTTATCCTTTCAATTTGCTTCTTTACTAGCACACAACTGAACTGTCCAGTGGCCGGAAAAAAATATGTATATTAATTTTGAAGTACATAGTTTTCACTGTCTTAATGCCATTTATTACTCAAATATTATGGATGGGCAGATTGCAAGGAGAAAAGCAATACATATATACAACGTACTTACAAGTAAAGATATAAACATGTTTACCCAAACATACATAAATAAGATAGTATTTTGGCAGCAAAATATAGTTAAAATCAGTATTATCTGGCGAATCCTGAAACTGAGATGAGAATAGAATAGAATGTGATAATTTGCTGTAAACTCCAATGTCAACATCAACTAATCCCTCAAATATAACTGAGATTATGATTATCCAAATTAATCAACTGATAGCCACCTTGTAACATTATTGTTATCCTTCTCAATTTGGTTAATGTCAAGACTGAACTTTGGATACCCACAGGGAACAACAATCAGCAAATCCAATATTTTGTAATTATTTATACAAAAGAATAAGTGTTTTGATTATGAACCATTTGTGGCCATTAGTAAATAAAATTGGGTTTGAATTGCGCAAGCATGTTTGAATTTCAAAATATTTGTATGCAAGCTAAAGAGGCCAAAATCAAGCAAAATTTTTATCGAGTAAAATAATTGATAAGGCAAAACCAAAGTAATTACACATCAAATGTTTATAGGGTAAGATGGAGGGGAAATTGCTGATAAAATTGGTAAGTGAATGACCATTTATATTAATTAAATCTGCCTTCCTTTTCATCTTTCATTTTATAAAATAGGTGAGGCATAGACAGGCAAAAACAAGGTATGCAGAGCATATCTTCAAATCAATATCCCCCCAAAGTAAGTAAATTAGATTGTTCCTACATTAACTCTTCTCAACAGTATGCACTTGGCCTAAAAAAAAATGATAAATAATATTTTTGTTAACTGTTTTCTTCCTGACATCAATCACTCAGATTTAACAAACACTGTTTTGCATATGCTGAGATCCCCCCTACTATGACCAATTAAATAACAAATCATTCAGTGGAAAACTGCAGGCTGACAAAGCCATAATCAAGTACAGTCTTGGTCAGTTAAGTGGCACGTTGGCCCACTGACAGTTTGCTTAAGAAAAAAATAGGAAACTTCAGATGCAAAACACATGATGGCTTAATGTGTCTTTTACATTTATATTCACGGATGTACTATAACTACTCATTTCCCAAGAAGTAAGAATAAACAGTGCTTTCAGACCTGTCGGCCTTCGCTGTCTATAAAGTTGTTTTGTGTGTATGTGTGTTCTGAAAGATTTCTCATTAAGCTGCTTATTCCTTCAGTTCAATAAGGACCAAACCTGAGATCTCACAAAGTCACCCACCTAGAACCTGATGGCATTTTCTAGTGACCTAGGAAAAAACTGCTACCACTCATTGAGAAAATCCTAAAAACCTGCCTTCCTTTTCATCTTCCATTAATTGCAAGACAAAAGTATAAAAATAGGTGAAGCATAGAAGAGAAAAGCAAGGTATCTCAGTTAAAGTTCATCTGCAAGTCAATATCCCCCCAGGGAAAGTAAATTAGCTTAAGTTGACCTAAAGCTAAATTTTCAATCCTTCAACCAACAATGCTTTAATAAGAGTGGCTAATTTTCTACTTCCCCTGGATCTTTGACTACATTTCCTGGGAAGGGGACCAACTTAACTCAGTTTTTCCTACACACCACTAGACACAAAGACATTTTCCTGCCACCTGAGAGTATGTGAGAAGATCTATGAATCACTATGGCCTCCTCAGTCCAATGTAGAGGAACAGAGGCCCTAAGCTACCTAAGCAGACTCCACCCAACCATGCTGAAGGCCACCTGGAGTCCAGGTGTCTCTTGTCTGGCGCCCCCCAGGGGCCAGATTGGAGAACTGGCCAAGCAAAAAAGGAAAAGAGGATCCACACAGCCTCTGGCTTGAACTTTCATGGAATCAGTAAATTTTTACCACTTAGGACAAGCCGTGTTATTTGTAACTGTCAGAGGGAGGAAAATCTGTAATTGTTAAGGGGGATGAAGCCTGTGCAAATTCTTTCCTGTGCAAAGTGAACAGTCAATCACTTTTATAAGGACAGCAACAACTGAAACTATCCATTCGTATACTTTCCTTTAGTCAACAATATTACCTTTAGTAATCTGGGGAATGTGCATCCATAAATTACAGAAAGTGTTATTGCATTGCTGAATAAACAGCAACATTTCCATCAGCAGCAGCAGTGGCAGCCCCACAAAGGTATAACAAACAGACTCAATCATTTTCTTGTCAAGCTTTGCAATGACTGCAGAGTTTACTGCTGGAGATAATGTTGCTTTCCTCAGCATTGTGTGCCAAACTGCAAACTGCTTATTAAAACAAAACCTCTTTTTCGGAGCAGCATGAGTTGGATAATCACTTATTGCACTCAAGAAAAAACAGGTTTGGTGCCCAGAGGAGGTTAGCAATCAGGCATATGTGTTAACATTTGGTTAGTAAAAACTGGTTAAAAAAATAAATTATCCAACATTGAGGTGGGGGAGGGAGGGAAGAAGTTAATTGATTAACATCACTGTCCCCAGGATGAGAATTTTCCTTATGACATCAGTTTTTGACAGTGTTTCTAAGCAGTGTACAGTGAAAGCTTTCGCATAGGGAACAGGTCAGGAGGGAGTGGGAAGTGAGATGATTATGGGAGGAACCCAGAATTTCAATATATCTGGTCTCCATGCAAGAAATCTCAGAAAGGAACTATATTCCAGGGGCAGGAGCTAAGACTGAAGAAAAGGACAGGAGGGGAAGCAAGTAAACTTTAAGAACTAGGTATTTGTGACTAAACTATTTCTGAAGACAGCACCTATTATTACACTCCAAAGAAATCACTTGACATAACTAAGCCAGTGATAGCACTGAAAAACCATCCCCAATTTTCCTCCACTTAAAATAGATTGACAGCCATTTTACTGAGCCTGAGGAACAGGTATTCTGAGACAGAGCCTGGGAGGGCTGCCATGTCAAGGGAAGTGCTCTGTGAAGAAAACCGTTATTCCTATCTATGAAAGACCTGCCTCAACATTTTTCTTTTTCCTTTTTCTTTTCATACCCATTAAAGCTGAATTAATACCAAAGTAGGCAGACCCTCCTCCTTCAGCCCACCCCACTACTGTCTCCATACCACTGATAGCCCTGAAAGTCCAGACATCAGCTGTGGAAAACGAAAGCCTATACTTTGGACAGCCCTATCAGAACAGGAAATGAGACTTTGAAGACTTTATTGTAACTTTGGGTAGCATATGAGGATTGATTCCTATCACTGCTCTAAGATGAGAATGAACAGAAAATAAAAAGAGAACTGCCACAAAGGTAAGGGTAAAGCAACTCCAGTTAATGTCATTCAACTTCAACAAAATTGGGGTGGCAAAGGAGCGACAGCACCACACCCCAATCCTGAAAGAGCTGGCAGGTCCCAGGCGCGCCTTACTCCTCCTCCCTGCCGTCAATCTGCAGGACCAAGAGCTCTTCCAAGCCAGCTCATTCCTCTTAGCCACTTGGTGGCTCCATCATGCTGTTCCCCCTGCCTGGAAAGCTTTTCTCCCTTTGATTGGTTCATTATCCACATAATTAGCCACTTCCTAAGAGAAAGACCTTGGCTGACCACTTAACATAAACTAGCATCTTACTCCCTGACCTCACTACCCACCATGTCCCCTGTATTTCTTTTGACTTTTCTTCCTATGATTACCTCTACCTGAGATTATATAATTTATTCATTTTTTTTTAAGATTTATTTATTTATGCACACAAGAACTGGGGTACAGGCCAGAGGCATGGGAGGGTGAGAGAATTCATCAGAGACAGAATGGGGAGCAGAAGAGGCAGACTGACTGAAATACACTGCTGAGGGGAGCAGCGGGCAGGAGAGGAGAGGTCTACCGCCCCATGTGGGTATCTCCCTGGCCAGCTGGGAATTGAACCCGCACTGCAGAGGCTGCAGACAGCTTCACAGCACTGCACTCAACCCGCTGTGCCATCAAGGAGGCCCTTTATTCATGTTTATTACTTGTCATCTCCATAAGAAGATAAACTCCATAAAAACAAAGATTTTCTTTTATTAAGAACAATAGCCCCAGCACCTAGAAGAGCACCCAGCACCAAGTAGGTGCTCAATTTTTGACAAATTACTTAAAAACAAACACCAAGTTCCAGAGAAAACATCCTTATGAACATAAATCAGAGACCTCTATCACATCCAAATGATGATTTCTGAGTGCAAATTATGAGTACTAATTATGGGAAGGACTGTGCAGAATCATAAAAAATTTTGAGTATCTCCGGGACCTCCCCTGGTGGCGCAGTGGTTGAGTGCTGGGCTGCGAAGCTGCCCTCAGCCTCTGCAGCGCCGGTTCAATCCCCGGCCACTGGGCGAGGGACCCACATGGCGCGCAGACCTCTCCTGCCGCCCGCTGCTCCCCTCAGCAGTGTACCTCGGTCCTTCTGCCTCTTCTGCTCCCCGCTCTGGCTCTGGTGAATCTTCTCACCCTCCCACACTTGTGACTATACCCAGTGCTTGTATACAAAAATAAATAAGTCTTAGAAAAAAAAATTTTTTGAGTATCTCCAAGAATATGCAGAAATAGACTACTCATGAACTGAGTGTGAACCATAGAAATTTTGGTTTTGCTTATTTAAAGTACAATGATGAATGAAATTGTCCATGTTATAAGTAAGAAGAAAACTCAATTAGAAGTTAGAAAACCTGAACTCAAGACCCACCTCTGCCACCAAATGTAACTGGGAATGCTCAAAAAAGTTTCCACATAAATTAGTGCAAATAGCATTCTCAATCCCAAAAATAACCTACCAAATCATACCAAATAGGGATGTTCTACTTTCTGATACTAAAGGAAAACAATATTATAAATAGCTACAACCTCTTCCAAAGACATTTGTCATCAATGCTCACCTCTCTTCTCCTGCCAGCATTTATCTTTCTCTTCACATCTCTTCCACATTCCCCACCGTAACTTCTTTTGGTTCATTTTCCCTCATCTCCTACATAATTACCCAACTGCTTTCAAGTTGGGACAGCTCATACCATATCCCAAAATTAATTTCTAGTAAGAAAACATTTTCAAAAAGGAAACCATAAAAGTACTAAAAGAGAGTGAAGTCCCTTCCACTGTAACTAAAAATCCAAAAGCCATAAAAGATAAATTCAACTGCACATAAAACAAAAACTTCACTATGTTTTGTCATGAAAACCAAAAAAGCTACCAAAAGCAAACCAGTAGGCAACCAGAAAAAGTGGCAAAAAACCAATTCTATCCCAGAAAAAGGACTAATTACATACACATGGTACACACAAGTGTATACACAATTAAACCCACACATAAACACATATCTGTACACAGAGAGCACCCAAAACAATCATAAAAAAAGGCAAAAACATAATAGAAAAAAATGAACAAAGGACACAAGTGCACAGTTCACAGAAGAGGAATACAAATGCCTCTTAAATATGTAATAGGATGCTTAACCTCACGCACAGTAAGAGAAATGTAAATTAGAACGCTGAGGAGCCATTTTTTACCTACCAGATTGGCAAAAATCCAAAAGTTTAATAACATGCCCTGTTGGTGTTGGTGAGGCAGTGGGAAAACAGGCATGCACCTAACATTGCTGGTGAGGGTATAAATTAGTTTAACTCCTGAGGAGCACAATTTGGTAATGTCTATCAAAATTATAAATGAGCATGCCCTTTGACTGTGTAAGTTTATGTATTTCTGGGAATTTATCCTATAGGCACACTTGCAAACACTCAGAAATGACAGTTTAAGGTCATTCACTGCAACTATGTAAAAAATGAAAAGCAGAGAACAAGAAAGAACCATCAATAGGGGCTTGGAAAAACAAACTATGATCAGTTCATATAATGGAACACTATGCATTTATAAAAAATTAATGAGAAAGCTCTCCATATTGATATAAAAAAGTATTTTGGTAAGTGAAAAAAAAAACAAAGGACAAAATAATTTGAATAGAATGCCATCTTTTATAGAAATGGAGGAGTAATATATATTTAATTTTGGTTATACATTTAAAAATTTAGAAACTCTGAAAAAATACAAAAGAAACTAAAAATAGTTACCTTTGGGGATGGCTATGGAAACTTGGGAAGAAAAGGTTCATGATGTGAAGAAACTTTCATATCTCAATTTCCAAATCATATGGAGATACGTATTATATATCCAAAAATTGAAAGTGATTTTTAGAAAAATCAACTTCCACTCACAGAGTGTTAAGAGTATTTTTTTTATAATAAATTTTATTTTTATATTCCCCATACAATTGCAAACCCCCCATTCTGACCCCAATCCCTCCACTCCCGCCCACCACCCCCCAAAAAGTGTCTCTGGTTCATAGTTTTTTGTTGATTTTGATTTTCACTTTCTTATAGTTATTCATTTTCCTGGTCCCTTATTCAAGTTTTCTAGATTCCTGCTATGAGTGAGACCATCCGGTATTTTTCTTTTTCTTTTTGGCTTATTTCACTGAGCATGATCCCTTCCAGTGCCATCCATGTTGCTGCAAATTGCATGTGTTTATCTTTTTTGAATGCTGAGTAATATTCCATGGTATATATGTACCACATCTTCTTGATCCAGTCATCTATTTTTGGGCATTTGGGCTGTTTCCAAAGCTTAGCTATTGTAAACAGTGCTGCGATAAACATAGGGGTGCAGGTGCTCTTTGGAATTGATGTTTCTGTGTCCTTTGGGTAAATACCTAGGAGTGGAATTGCTGGATCATATGGAAGGTCTATGTTTAGTAGGTCCAGAAATCTCCACACAGCTCTCCATAGTGGTTGGACCAGTTTGCACTCCCACCAACAGTGCAGGAGAGTTCCTTTTTCTCCACAACCTCGCCAACATTTGTTGTTGCTAGTTTTTTTAATATGTGCCATTCTCACTGGTGTAAGATGGTATCTCATGGTAGTTTTGATTTGCATTTCCCTGATTACAAGTGATGTTGAACATTTTTTCATATGCCTGTTGGCCATTTGCATTTCCTCTTCAGAGAAGTTTCTTTTTAGCTTGTTATGAGTATTTTTAAAGCAAAAAAAAAAAAAGCAGTTCAGCCAGAGCTATATGCCCTAAATGGGGTAAGGAAGACCCTGTGTGGGGAAAAAACTCATACAGACTGGGAAAAAATAAAGGAGTAGGGAAGTTCCTATGCACTTTGTCTTTGAATTTACTCACAGACTGTCACAACACACAACTTGACACACTTTGGACAAACTGAGTGCAGTCCCAGTGAGTTCATTTTCTTTTTTAGCCATTTTTTCACTGTCTGTATGTCATAAAGTGGCACACTTCCCAGGTCCTCTCTCTATCCTGTTCTGCCTGTGATGTCTCGCTCACCTCCCTACCATGCCTTGCCAACAAACCCTCTCTCTTCTCTGCTCCAGTACCCCACAACTCACTCTTAACACCGTTCAACCTCCTCTCAGATCTTGCTGGGTTCAGAGCAAACAGCCAAATCAGTAGCAGGTAATTATCTCAATTTATCAGTGAATAAAAGGAAATTAAAGGGAAATGGTATTTAGTTTCACTAAGAAAACAGAAGCAAGAATCCTAATAATTTTTCATTATCCAGCATACAGTTGCACAAATAGTAGCCTGGGAGATAATATTTTAAGGGTTATATAAAAAAGGGCTATCATGTTCTGCATCTTCTAAGGATCCTCCTGGGCCCACTGCCCCCATGAAGGATTTTTGCTCCCAACCCTGGCTGATTGCACCAGAGATAGAAGGCCCTCAGCTAGACAGTGCCATCCTTATGGGTCAGGAACCTACTGTGTTAGGTTGGGGATATCTATCTTTCTAGTCTGTCACAATGCATTTGGAGTCCAATTCTCTCTTTCATATACTGATTACTCCCTGCTTGAAGTTATCCTAAGACTTGGCCAGTACATCATCAATTACCTTAGTCATGGCAACCCACTTTTACCATTCATTTTATAATATATACCTGTTTAAATACAGTTTTGATAATTGTAAGTATACATGTAAATGCTAGGTTAGCAAAGTTTCATTAAATGTGTGGGTTTAAAGATTTTAATTAAAAGATAATAACACATTATCTCAGCATATTATTTGTCTTAAGGGCCAACACTAAATGGGTTCCCTTAAATAGAAAAAAAACCCACAAACCTAGATAGCAATACCATTTGCAAACCACTATCAAACACTACTATGTATGTAAATTTCAGTTTAGCCTACATGCATGCTAACACAAACCCTGTATCAATGGAAACCATTGATGAAAATTATCTCCTGACAAGTACGTGACACAACTAGAACTGTCATACTCTGTGTTGAAAGAAATATAAGTGGGCACAATCACTTTGGAAAACTGTTAGGCAGTCTATATTGACACTAAACAACATGTATACTTCATGATCCAGTGATTCCATTCCTATATAATGGAAATGGGTATGTAAGTTCATCAAAAGATGACAAGAGTGCGCATAGCAGTAGCCAATAGCCAAAACTATTATGAAACAACACAAATGTCAACCAACAGAATAACTTTTTAGAATCTTATATATCTACACTAAAACACAAACTACATAGCAATGGTACTGCTTGAACCACTGTCACATCAACATGGATGTCCACAACTAGAGATAAATTTGCCTAGAGATAAATTTAGACAAAGAGGTGAAAGACCTATATACTTAAAACTATGAGACACTGATGAAATGAAAATTGGAGACACAGATAATGAAATAAATTATCCATGCTTATAAAATAGAAAAATTAATGTTGTTAAAATGCTACCCAAAGCAATCTATGGATTCAGTGTAATCCATATAAAAATTCCAAAAGCATTTTTCACAGAAATAGAATGAATGATGCTGATTCATTTGAAAACACTAAAGACCCCAAATAGCCAAAGCAAAGTTGAAAAAGACAGCAGGAAGCATCATGTTCCCTAATTTCAAACTATACTACAAAGATACAATAATCAAAATAGTATGGTAAATTAATTTACAACTGAGAAGCCAATAATATGCTATGGGGAAATGGCAATCTCTTTAATGAATGGAAGGAAAACTGGACAGCCACATGCAAAAGAATAAAAGTGAACCATTATCTTACACTATACACACAAAAAAAGACTCAAAATGGGTTGAAGACTCTAAAGTAAGATCTGTGACCATAAAACTCCTAGGGAAAAAAATATAGTATCCTTAACATCAATCATAGCAATGATTTTTTGGATTGGACACCAAAAGAAAGACAACAAAAATAGGTGTACATAAGACAGACCACATGAAACTAAAAATTTCAGCACAGCAAAAGAAAAATCAGAAAAAGGAAAAAGCAACCTAAAGATTTGGAGAAAATGGGCCTCCCCGGTGGAGCAGCAGGTTGAGCGCAGTGCTGGAAGCTGTCCGCAGACTCTGCAGCATGGGTTCAAGTCCCAGCTGGCCAGGGAAATACCCACATGGCACGGCAGACCTCTCCTGCCTCTCCTGTTACTTCCCTCAGCAGTGTTTTCAGTCCATCTGCTTGTTCTGCTCCCTACTCTGTCTCTGGTGAATCCTCTCACCCTCCTGCACCTCTGGCCTGTATCCCAGCTCTTGTATAAATAAATAAAATTTTAAAAAATAAAGAATTGGATAAAATATTTGTAAATCACTTAAGGAATAAAAGATTAATATCCAAAGGGTATCATACACCTCAACAGCAAAAACACAAAGAACTCAACTAACATGAGTATCTCTGAGTAGACATTTCTCCAAAGGAGACAATCATGCAGAGAACAGGTATAGGAAAAGGAACTCAATATAATTAATCATCGGAGAAATTCAAATCAAAATAATGAGATTTCACCTCTCACCTGTTAAAAAGGCTATCATCAAAAAGGTAAGTGATGGGCCTCCCCGGTGGCGCAGCGGTTGAGCGCTGGGTTGCGAAGCTGCGCGCGGCCTCTGCGGCGCCGGTTCGATCCCCGGCTGCTCCCCGGCCACCGGAGGAGGGTCCCACATGGCGCGCAGACCTCTCCTGCCGCCCGCTGCTCCCCTCAGCAGTGTACTTCGGTCCTTCTGCCTGCTCTGCTCCCCTCTCTGGCTCTGGTGAATTCTCTCGCCCTCCCGCGCTTCTGACTGTACCCAGTGCATGTATAAACAAAACAAACAAAGAAACCAGCAAACAAATAAATAAAGCATGCCTCTATTAAAAAAAAAAAAAAAAAAAAGGTAAGTGATAACAACATTGGCAAAGATGTGGAGAAAAGGGAACACTTGTGTATTGTTGGTGAGAATATAAACTAGTTCAGCCACCATGGAAAATAGTGTGGAGGGTCTTCAAAAAATTAAAAATAAAACTGCTGTACAATCCAGCAATTCCACCTCTGGGGCTATATTCAAAAGAAAGGAAACCAGATCTAAAAGAGGTATCTGGACTCCCATATCCATGGACAGCATTATACACAATTTGGCTGAGGTATACAAACAACCTAAGTGTCCATCAATGAATAAAGATTCTATAGGGGAAAATACAGGATTATAGTGATAGACACATGCATGGAGAATAGTAGGAACACAGAAACGAACATTTGAGCCAGTCTTGGGAGCAGGGACAAAGGAAATGACTTAGAGAAGGTTTCATAAAAATATTTCTGAAAGGGGCCTCCCCTGGTGGCGCAGCGGTTGAGTGCTGGACTACGAAGCTGCCCGCAGCCTCTGCAGTGCCAGTTCGATCCCCTGCCGCTGACGAGGGTCCCACATGGCGCAACAGACCTCTCCTGTCTCACCCGCTGCTCCCCTCAGCAGTGTATTTCGTCAGTCTGCCTGTTCTGTTCCCTGCTCTGCCTCTGGTGAATTCTCTCACCCTCCCACGCTTCTGACTGTACCCAGTGCTTGTATAAATAAGTGAATAAATCTTTAAAATATATATTTCTGAAAGAATGAGTGGCTGTTAAATTGTTCTACATGCCAGCAATATTCTTTATCCTGATCTGGATGCTGATTACACTGGTAATGTTCACTTTATGATATTAAATCAAGTTAGGCACTTAGGAGTTATATACTTTTTCATCTTTGGATGTCTATTATACATTAATAAAACATTATTGTGAAATATTTAGCCAAAAAAAATGGTTTTACTTACTCTTTAAAACATCAGGTACCTGAATATTGGGCCCCAAAGTTGGAGGGACCGTTAATTCCTATCATTAGTTCCTAACATGTCCAAATGATTCTTTGGCTACTTGTTCATAATAGAATCAAAAGGTGCTAATCTTGTTACAATTTGTCAGCAGGCACTGTCAGAATGCTCTTGGCCATTAGTCACCCACTGTCTCAATCAGTCAGAGATTTGCAGAGCACCCAAAAGGAGATACAAAATCCTGCCAGTTTAGTTTTTCTCACCTCTTTTACTTTTCACCAACCTCATGCCAAAACCTTCACATACCAGACCACAATGTGCCTTCTTTAGATGTCCACAAACACCACAGAATTCCATTCTCCTAAAGAAATCCATTTTTATTCACTCATTCATTCATCTAAACATTTGAACACCCACTATGTGCCAGGTTCTGTGTTCAAGATATGAAATCTAGTAAACCATAATTCCTTTCCTTGAGGAATTCACAGTATCGTATGGAAAACAAAGACAGAAATAGAAATATAATATAAGCACATCCTTAGAGAACAGTAGAACATAGGCGAGGAACATGTAAGCCAATTTGGGGGCCATAGGGAAAGGAAATGATTCCTAGAGGAGGGATCACATAAAATATGTCTTAAAGGGTGAGGAGAAGTTGGCCAGTCTAGTGAAGATGAAGGCATTTCCTAGCAAAGGGAAGCTCATGAGTAAAGACAGAGAAGCAATAAAGGTCTGGGAAGAGGATGTTGGTCCTGGCATGTGGGGAGCTACAGGCAGCCCCATGTTGTCAGAGAGTAAAATATGAGTGAGGGAAGAAGAATGCAGGAGAGAAGGGGAGGGCAGAAGAGGAAGGAAAATGATTAGAGAGAAGTTACTAAGTAAGACAAACAAAGACTAAAATCGAAATAAGAAAAACGATGACAGGAGTCCATGATACTACAGACCTATATATAAATCCTAGGATCCAGCTGTTTAATGTCCCTAAGAGGCTAGGACATGCTGATTTGGGCACACATAAGATGCCAAATTGGAACTAAAATCTGGGCTTCTTAGGCATGTCCAGTACATAAAAAGGGGGCAAGAAAAACTATCAGCAAGGAGGCATACTATTGCTCAAGCCTTTGGGCAGAAAAAAGACCAGACCTCCTTCAAGAAACTAAAATACCAAGCCTGAACTGCCACTGGGTATAGAGTAACAGTGTCTCAAGTTCAAGTAAGAAATAGAATAAAACTAGTACTAGGTCTGTGAAAGCTCTGGGTTTCTACTGCCCACCAAATCCCCTCCCCCAGAACCCTGAACCCAAGAGACAACCTTTAACAAATATAAGCTCACACTTAGTAGATATAAAATCATAGTAAATATAAATGACATAACACACAAGAAAACAATTAGCTGTGAAGGAGAATCAGATGGGAGAATAGAAAAAGAAAAATCTAAAACATCATAGAACAAGAGTTTAAAATGTATAGGAGTAATTTTTAAGATGACACTGTGGAAGGAGGAAAGACATATTTGAAAATGATAGAATATCAAGAAAGCCAATATATTAGATACAACTGAAAAGGGAATTTATGAACCATAAATCTGAAAAATTTCCCACAACTCAGCACAAGGAGATAAAGAGAAAACAAATATATGATATGTGGCAAAACAAAATAAGATCCTCAATATAATCTAATAGGAGTTTCCAAAGAAAAGAGAATGGGGTAGTGGGGGAAAACTATAATCAAAAAGAATAGCTGAGGATTTTCTAGAACTAGAGAAAAAATAATATGCACTGTTAACTGAGTAAGGTCAACAAGAGCTAAGGAATTTAAATAAAACAAATCCAAACATTGATACATGATATTATAATGAAAAACCTGAAATCAGGAAAATCTTTCAAGCAATAGAAGGAAAAGATTATCCTGAAAGGAATGAAAGACTTAGAGCAGACTTTCCACCAGTAAGAGTAAATTCTAGAAGGCAATGAAATCTGTATTAGTCTACTCAGACTTGCCACATCAAAATACCAGACTAAGTGACTTTAAAAGATGTTCATTTTTTCACATTTCTGGAGGCCAGAAGTCCATGATCCAGATGCTAGCAAATCTGGTTTCTGCTGCGGATGCTCTTCCTGTCTAGCACACAATTACCTTGTCCTCCCTGTATCCTCACATAGCCTTTCTTCTGTATTCATGAAGAAAGACAGAGAGGGATCTCTGGCATCTCTTCCTCTTCTTAAAAGGACATCAATTCTATCAGATTAGGGTCCTACCCTTATGACCTCATTTAACTGTAATTATTACCCTAAAGTCCCTATCTACAAATAGTCCCATTCAGGGGGTTAGGGCTTCAATATACGAAGGGGGGAAGAAGAGGACTAAGAGAACACAATTCAGTCCCTAACAGAGTATCTTCATAGTGTTCAGAGAAAAGTAACTGTCAACTAGAATTCTATACTCAGATAAGCCAAACTTATTCTTGCAAAGTAAAAATATTTTCAGACAAAGTAAGAAAATTCCTACATCTAAACTAGAAAATATCTACTAAATCAACAGTATACATCTTACCAATATGCTAACTGAAACTAGAAGAGTGAATAGAAGCAGTAAATCAACTAAATTGATAAAATATTCACTCAAAAAATATCAACTGAGCACTCCCTTCTAGGTGTCAGGCACTGTTCTATTTACTGGGGATGACAATGAGTGAAATAAAACTGCCCATTTGTTACATAAATCTAGTAAATGGTGATTAAGTGCACTGAAGGAAAATAAAGCAGTAAATTTTGATGGTTTAAAATAAAGAAATTCCAGATTTGAACATAATGCTAAAAGGATCCCTTGAATCAGATAGGTTTCAGAGGCTGAGAAACCAGTGCTGGGGGACTAGGGACAAATTTTAAGGTCTTCCCCCATTTTCCCTGTCACCCTCAGTAGGCCAGCTTGTCCCAAGACTATGAGAGCTCACTGTGGTAACATGACTAGAGTTACAAAAGTTCTCATGTAGAGCACACAGTCTAGTCAAGAAGCAGAAGTCTTACTGTATCTCTCCTTTGGAACAAAGAAACCTTTCCCTAAAGCCTCTTGGCAGATTTTCCTGTGTGCTCATAGGCCCAATTTCACATGCCATGTGTAAAGCAACCATAACTAAGAGGAATAGGAGCCCAATATCAGTGTTAAACCAATCTAGATTTAACCCATCAGGCCAGACATCAGAAACACAGGGAAGGAGAGACACCCCAACGAAATTCCAAGATATTTGGGACCAGGAATAAAAGCACTGGGGAGAGTGCAAACACGATTTGTCCCAGCTGTCATCTCCTTGAAACTCACCACACTATGGTGACTATGTGACATATCGCACCCCCACACAACATGGCAGAATACAATCCTAGAAACTTGAAAAAGAATGTATGTTAATCTAATTCTCTCTCCAAGTCCAACTGCTTTAAAAAAAAATCCACAACATAAATCTAAGAGCCATGTGCATATTCATCAATCTCTATCTCTATTGTGCTAATGCAGTAACAATAAAGGACAACAGGACCATCAAAAGACCTCAGATCAAGCCTGAGGATGGTAGACATGAACACTTCCCATGTACTAGGCTGAACCATGATCAAGTTATGCAGATATTTAAGGCTTCACAAAGGCCCCTATAAAAATTCTCTCTTCGGGCTATATAACCACTTCCAGATTAGCTCAAATGTCAAAGAAATGTGGCTTTCAATACATTTCCAAATTATTTCAATATCATCAGATTAGAGGAAGGTTGTAGAAATGCCTAACTAAAGTGAATTAAATGCTTTCATTTCTATGAGAAATTGAAGTCATGATAATGGAATTTTAAAGCCAAAAGGGACTTTATCAGAGACTATTTAATATGACTTCCACATTTTACAGATGAGACTTTATGCAAGCCAGTGGCGCCAAGGTTGACAATTTGATCAAAGATTTAATCCAAAAGAAACCTTTCAAATATCTTTGTTATCATACTGTCCTGGGAACAAGAGAAGACAGGTTAATTCAGTAGTTTCAACCTATGTGGTGAATCACATACCTAAATTTTAGACCCAATTTTAGGTTGTTCCTGGACCCTCTGAAGCTTTTCTAGGGATCCTATGATTAAAAATCCCTCCATTAGATATAATTAACATGCTCAGTTCAGATCAATACATTGTTATGATTTTTCCCCTACCATTATTTAGACTTAGGAAATAAATTCATACTAGTTCCTTTGTCTACCCCCTGCTCAAACCTATTACATCTTCACCAGTCAGTATAAATACAAGAAATTGTATCCACTTTAAAAGCTCTCCAAGAAAAAGACTAGTAATCCCATAATGTGAAGTAAATAAGAGGAAACTGGTGCTCTCTCTCCAGTCCAGTGTATCCCTAGGTCTAGCAGAATTCCTAACAGAAGCTAAACGATAAATAAAGGTCTTTAAGTATAAACAAGATCAACATAATGCTTTTAATCTTTCAAGATGCTTATGAAAATATTAGTTCAAATTCCTTACTATATAGGAAAAACCATTTTATTATTCCTATTTTACAGATGAGGAAATACAAAGAGACTCAATGGCTTGCCTAAGGCAATAACCTAATCAAGTGCAAAATTGGGGGTAATGCCTGGGTTTCCTCATTGGTATTCTGGCTATTAGAGCAGTGGTACACAACAGCACTTTTTTGACTGGAAAGTGATACAAACTAAAGCTCTTTTTAATATGTACTCTCCAAAACAAAACAGAATTTTTTAATGGATTATCTGTTCACTTTGAATTACCCATGCTGCTTTACTCCACTTGTCTGGACAATAACCTGGTCATTCCTGCATACACAAGAGCTATACAGGCAGCAAAGGCATAAAAATGAGGCTGGCCACTGGCTAACGAATAAGAGCTCACCTTGAAAGTCTCCAGGTAATCCTGAGTGAGGTCCACTATCACCTTGATCTAATATATGCTAAAACTAATCCCATCAGCTGGGCATAACCAGAAGGAGAAAACAATTGTGTGTTTGGTCTAAAGGCATTTCACCAACTTTGATCACTTTCCAGCTCATTTTAGCTAGATAAGTAATAGCTTGATACATAACACTTGCTAAGTGAAATGAAAACAGAAAACGTTTTAACGGGTTTTCACTTAATGTCTTCGCATTACTATAAATGTATGAAAATTTTATATCTGGGTTTTTATTACTGTTGATTGCTAAACTAAAGGAAGAAAATAATCCAAGTGGGCACATAAATGAAACAATTTTCTTCTAAGTTTCTTTCTTTTTAACAACAAATCTAAACATAATTAAATGGTAAAAAGCAACTCCAACTTTTAACTCTTTGAAGATTTAACAGTGGATATTACATTATTTTTACATGCTTAGCCACTTCACCCATGGCGAGAAATCCTGCTGCTGTCTTCTGACACAGTAGCTTCCCCAAATCCAGCCTATCTTTCTGGATATGTTCCTTCAACACCATCACTTTTTTTCTTTCTTCAAGTAAACGTGCTTTCAGAGCTTTCGGAAGCCTGCCAACCCATTCTAGAGTGCTAGGACAATATAGAGAAAGACAAGAAAAAAAGAGTACCAAAATTGTGGGCAAATGCCAGGAGAGGCCTCACAGAGAAAAAACATGCCTTTGGGAAATAAAGCCAACGTTAATTCAACCCTCTAAAAAGTGGGTTCAGCCCCACCAGTAACAACAAAGAAGAGCTCAGCACCCTTCCAACAATGCTCTGTAACAGATACTCATGAATGAGTTGCTTTAGAAGCTCACATCCATCCAATGGGTGGTGTCAGTGATGGAATTAGTCACACCTTCCAGTGAATAGCAAATAACAGCTATATAGACACAAGTGAATTATTGGTTGTAGGTTATATTCTCCCAGGAAGCAATCCATGCAATTTCTGCCACTTACAGACTAACTGAAAGGAACTTCAACTTGAGAATGATTAAGTATCTTAATTATGTCATCTTAAAGCATTTCATTACCACAACCAATACCAAAAGACTGCGAGAAGTCCAGCTGCAGCATTCAGATGCCTGGCCCTAAATTTTAGCAACCATGACACTTTTCATCCTACTTCTCTCTCATAGTAAGCTCCTGTTTTTGGGCTCTTACTTGCCTGTTGAGAAGCATGATGGAAAAGTCAGCCCTAGAAACCAAGGCTTCTAGCTCCTAACCAGTACGCCTTCCCCCTCACAACATTGTTCCCTTGTTGTTCTATAATAGAAAAGAGCAAATTGGGAGACTAATTAATGTGTTTAATGGATGTCTCCCAATATTTAACTTTGTGAACTTGGCCTCTATTTACTAAGTACCTGCTGAAAACCCTATGCAAGATGCTGGGAATTATGTAAAAGAAATCTAACATGTGGTATGTACCTTCAGGAAAATTATGTTCTGAGTCTAGAGGCAAAATTCACATCACACTAGCAACATTCATTCACCAATATTTATTAATACACGCTATAAGCAAAGCACTGTGTTAAATGCCTTTGTAAAAACTCAGTAAAACTACACTACAATTACCCTTCACCAGGAGACTGTAACTAGGTAAAGATGGACTTAAAAGGAACCTCAAAGGCCACCAACTGAGCTCTTCACACTCAACCACACCCTGGTCAAGCAACTCTGATTGTACTCCCAAGGAAAAACTAAAGTTTCTCTACTTCCAATTTAAAATGTAGTATCCAAAACTGATCCAATGTCACTGTAACATCATTCACAACAGGCTTTCCCCTTTGTTCAATAAATCCAGCACTGAATCTGAGTTCATGAGCATCTTAGATACATGCAGATATTTCAAAATGCCAAATAAGCAATTTTTTTTCACACATCACCTCTATTTCAGTACTCTGCTTTAACATTTGATTTGGGGGCAAGTGTAATATGAAATTTCATCTCTTCTAATTTGGCCATATTCTAGCTGATAAAATATGATTCAATTAACTGATTCTACTGTCCTTCCAGTTCTGCCTAATACAAATATGTCACATGTGTCTTCTGTATACTTACCTAAGTCACTGGGAAAGTAAATCGGTACAGTCACTATGGAAAGTAGTATGGATATGTCTCAAAAATTAATAGTGGAACTGGCATATAATTTAGCAGTTCTGCTTCTGAGTATATATATCCAAGGGGAGTGTCCAGTGGTACCAACACTTCCATGTTCACTGTAGCACCATTCACAACAACCAAATAAGGAATATGTGTCATATGTAGACAATGGGGTATCATTCAGGGAAGAAAGAAGGAAATCTTACCATTTGTGACAATACAAATGGACCCTGAAAACTTCTGCTAAGTAAAATAAGCCAAAGACAGAGAAGTAAAGCATGATTTCACTCACATGTGAAATCTTTTTTTTAAAATCAAATTCATAGAAACAAAAATAAAAAGTGGGGCTTCCCCGGTGGCACAGCGGTTGAGCGCTGGGTTGCAAGGCTGCCTGCAGCCTCTTCAGCGCCAGTTCGATCCCCGGCTGCTCCCCAGCCACCAGAGGAGGGTCCCACATGGTGCACAGACCTCTCCTGCCGCCCGCTGCTCCCCTCAGCAGTGTACTTCGGTCCTTCTGCCTGCTCTGCTCCCTGCTCTGGTTCTGGTGAATTCTCTCACCCTCCCGTGCTTCTGACTGTACCCAGTGCTTGTATAAATAAATAAAAATAAATAAATCTTTAAAAAAAAAATCTTTTTCTTTAAAAAAAAAAAAAACAAAATTAAAAAGTGACTCCCAGGGACTGGGAGTGGAGGAAATAGGAAAAATTTGGCAAAAGGGTATAAACTTTCAGTTATAAGATGAAAGGTCTGAGGATCTAATGTATAATATGGTGACTATAGTTAATAAAAATGCATAATCAAAATTTGCTAAGAGAGAACTTAAGTGTCTCACCAATAAAAAAGGAAGATAAATATGTGAGGTGGTGGATTTGTTAATTAAATGAGAAGCATCTTTTCACAATGTATGTATTATCAAATCATCACAATTTACACTTTAATTGTCTTATAATTTTTTTCAATCATACCTCAATAAAACTAGGAGAGGAGGGAGGAAAAAAACAGAAGTTTCTGAAGATGTCCTTTATTCTAGAAGATCACTGAAAGCTTTGATAAGCATGTTAAGGAAATTCAGTATATGATTTCAGCTTCTATGTCCTTTAATCTTACTTGACCTAGTGATTTAAAGTTTAACATTAAGTATAGAGTTTGATGATCAGGATGATGAGCAAAAAATTAATGTACCTGTCTGTGAGCCTACTCATTGACCAATTAAACATGCTAGTAGCTACCCCATTCTTCTGCCAAGATATACTTCCTGCCTAGATGACTACTCCCAGAATACACTTCCTTCGCTTATACTTCAGCTCCAAATCTTCCCAACTCACCCACCACTATTTGATTAGAACTTAGCTTCTGTTGACATATATTTTTATCTTTGGAAATACCCTTGGCTCTGCCAAAAAGAACAAGTTAAGCAAAAGATCAACCAACACACTCTCACTGAGGCAATCAAACCAGCACCTAGTTAAGAGACTGAAAGTAATTTCAGGTAAACATTCCTAATCAACTGCTGCTGAGATGCCCCCAGTAACTCCCCAGTGAAAGAATTCAACATTCAGTCCTTGTCCTCTGACAAATGCCTTTAAGTTCTTAAATAGAAACTCTATCTTGAAGGAATTTCATACTATCTCCATATACCCTACGAAACAAAATTATGCTCCCAAACTGACCAAGAGTATCTGAGCTGCCAAGCTTACTTGTTCCTGGGACAAGTCAGACTGCACAAAGACTCTCCCCAGTGGGCAGTTTCAGAGCTTTTGCTTCTGCAGTTACAAAAAAATCTTTGTGAACCATTTCCATTCCTTAGGATGAAATGATCAAAATGATGAATTGTTGAGAAAGGGGAGGGCATTAAGAGGGGATTCAAGGGATATTAAGACGAAAGTATCACATGATGCTAAAAAGAACTGGAGTGTAGGCCAGAGAGGCAGGGAGTGAGAGAATTCACCAGAGAGAAAATGGAGAGCACAACAGGCAGATTTACTGAAACACACTGCTAAGGGGAGCAGCAGGCAAGACTAGAGAGGTCTGCTGCACCATGTGTGGGTTAGCTCCCTAGCTGGGGATTGAACTCAGGCTGTAGAAGTGATAGCACTGAGACTTAGCCCGTAGGCCACCAGGGAGGGCCCCCCATCCATTTTTTTTTTAAATAATAAATTTTATTTTTATATTCCCCATACAATTGCAACCCCCCCATTCTGACCCCAATCCCTCCCCTCCCGCCCCCCACCCCCAAAAGTGTCTCTGGTTCATAGTTTTTTGTTGATTTTGATTTTCACTTTCTTATAGTTATTCATTTTCCTGGTCCCTTATTTAAGTTTTCTAGATTCCTGCTATGAGTGAGACCATCCGGTATTTTTCTTTTTCTTTCTGGCTTATTTCGCTGAGCATGATCCCTTCCAGCACCATCCATGTTGCTGCAAATTGCATGTGTTTATCTTTTTTGAATGCTGAGTAATATTCCATGGTATATATGTACCACATCTTCTTGATCCAGTCATCTATTTTTGGGCATTTGGGCTGTTTCCAAAGCTTAGCTATTGTGAATAGTGCTGCTATAAACATAGGTGTGCAGGTGTTCTTTGGAATTGATGTTTCTGTGTCCTTTGGGTAAATACCTAGGAGTGGAATTGCTGGATCATATGGAAGCTCTATGTTTAGTAGGTCCAGAAATCTCCACACAGCTCTCCATTTTCAAAAGTAGATTAGGGGCCTCCCTGGTGGCTCAGGGGTTAGGCTCAGCGCTATCACCACCAAGGCCTGAGTTCGACCCCTGGCTAGGGAGCTAACCCACATGACACAACAGACCTCTCCTGTCTCACCTGCTGGCCCCCTCAGCAGTGTATTTCAGTCAGTCTGCCTGTTGTGCTCCCTACTCTGTCCCTGGTGAATCCTCTCACCACCACCACCACCTCCACCTCTGGCCTACACACACAAATAAATAAAAATAACTTTAAAAAAAAAAAAGAGGGGGAATTTAGATAGAAAAGTCATCTTTCTTTGGAATTACTGTTTCTGTATCATTTGGGTAAATACCTAGGAGTGGAATTCCTGGATCATATGAAAGCTCTATGTTTAGTAGGTCAAGAAATCTCCACACAGCTCTCCATAGTGGTTGGACAAGTTTGCACTCCCACCAGCAGTGCAGGAGAGTTCCTTTTTCTCCACAACCTCGCCAGTATTTGTTGTTGCTAGTTTTTTTAATATGTGCCATTCTCACTGGTGTGAGATGGTATCTCATGGTAGTTTCGATTTGCATTTCCCTGATTACAAGTGATGTTGAACATTTTCTCATATGCCTGGTGGCCATTTGCATTTCCTCTTCAGACAAGTTTCTTTTAGCTCTTCTGGCTATTTTTTGACTGGATTATTTTCTTTGTTTTTGTTGAGATTCATCAGCACTTTGTAGATTTTTGTCATCAGTCCTTTATCAATAGTGTTGGGTGCAAAAATGTTCTCCCAGTCAGTGGGGTTTCTCTTTGTTTTTGTTATTGTCTCTTTTGCTGTGCAGAAGCTCTTTAATTTGATGTAGTCCCAGCTGTTTATCTTTGCCTGCACTATCACTGCTTTGGGTGATGTGTCTGTAAAGATGACTTTGAGGTGCATGTCATGTAGTGTTTCGCCTATATTTCCTTCTATATATTTTATGGTTTCAGGTCTTATGTCTAGTTCTTTAATCCATTTTGAGTTGGTTTTTGTGCATGGTGTGAGGTAGTAGTCAAGTTTCATTCTTTTGCATGTAGCAACACAGTTTTCCCAGCACCATTTACTGAACAAACTTTCTTTGCTCCAGCGCATATTCTTTGTGCCTTTGTCAAAGATTAGTTGACCATAAATCTGTGGGTTTGTTTCTGGATTTTCTATTCAATTCCATTGGTCTGTGTGTCTGTTCTTATTCCAATACCATGCAGTTTTGATGATTATGGCTTTGTAGTACAGTTTGAAGTCTGGGAGTGTGATGCCTCCATTCCCTTCTTTTTCTTTCAGGAGAGCTTTGGCTATTTGGGGTTTTTGGTGATTTCATATGAATTTCATCAATAATTGTTCTATTTCTTTGAAGAATGACATTGAAATTTTTATTGGAATAGCATTGAATCTGTATATTGCTTTTGGTAGGATGGCCATTTTAATAATGTTTATTCTTCCAATCCATGAGCAAGGGATGTCTTTCCATTTCTTTGTGTCTTCTTCTATTTCTTTTAACAGTGTTTTATAGGGTTTTTTTGTAAAGGTCCTTTACCTCTTTTGTTAGATTTAGTCCCAAGTATTTGATTTTTTTTTTGTTTTGATAATAAAAGGGATTTTTTTTTTAATTTCTTCTTGTTCAGATTTATTGTTTGTGTATAGGAAGACTACTGATTTTTGTGTGTTGATTTTGTATCCTGCCACTTTACTGAACTGATTGATGAGTTGAATTAGTTTTTCTGTGGAGTTTTTGGGGTTCTCTATGTATATTATCATATCATCTGCAAATAGTGATAGTTTGACTTCTTCTTTTCCTATTTAGATTCCTTGTATGTCTTTCTCTTGTCTTATTGCTCTGGCTAGGACTTCCAGTATTATACTGAAAAGCAGTGGTGAGAGTGGACATCCTTGTCTTGTTCCAGATCTTAATGGGAATGCTTTCAGCTTTTCACCATTGAGAATGATACTGGCTGTTGGCTTGTGATATATGGCCTTTATGATGTTGAGGTATGTTCCTTGTATCCCAAGAATTTCAAGGGCTTTTATCATGAATGGGTGTTGCACTTTGTCAAAAGCTTTCTCAGCATCTATTGATATTATCATATGGTTTTTATATTTCTTTTTGTTGATGTGTTGGATAACGTTGATTGATTTTCAGATGGTGAGCCATCCTTGTGTCCCTGGAATGAATCCTACTTGGTCTTGGTGAATTATCTTATGGATACAGTGTTGGATTCTGATAGCTAAAATTTTATTGAGGATTTTTGCATCAATGTTCATTAGGGAGATTGGCCTGTATTTTTCTTTTTTTGTGTTGTCCTTGTTTGCTTTTGGTGTTAGCGTAATGTTGGCTTCATAGAATGTGTTTGGTATTGTCCCTTCCTTCTCAATTTTTTGGAAGAGTTTGTGAAGGATAGGCACTAATTCATCTCTGAATGTTTGGTAGAATTCATTTGTAAATCCATCAGGTCCTAGGCTTTTGTTTTTGGGGAGGTTTTTGATTACCATTTCAATGTCGCTGCTTGTAATTGGTCTGTTTAGGTGTTCTATTTCTTCTTTATCTAGCTTTGGTTGATTGTAGAGTTGTAGGAATTTGTCCATCTCCTCTAGATTGTTGAACTTGTTTCCATATAACTGTTCATAGTAGTTTCTGATTATTCTTTTGATTTCTGCTGTGTCTGTTGTGATTTCTCCTCTTTCATTAATGATCCTGTTTATTTGTGCTTTCTCCCTTTTTTCCTTTGTGAGCCTGGCTATGGGTTTGTCTATTTTATTTATTTTTTCGAAGAGCCAGCTCTTGGTTTCATTGATCTTTTGGATTGTTTTTTTTAGTTTCAATTTCATTTATTTCTGCTTTGGCTTTTATTATTTCTTTTCTTCTACTGGTTTTGGACTCCCCCAAAAATTTAACTACAATTATCCCTTGATATCTGTTTTAAGGACATCACCATCCCCTCCCTTGCACACATATCAAAATCCATGGATATTCAAATTGGTTGAATCTGTGAAATTTGGAACCAAAAATATGGAGGGCCAACTATATTTAATTTATTCACATATTATTGAGCCTGTGCCATTCAAACATTGTTCAGGGGTCAACTATACTACTAATTTTTAAAGGAAAATGTGAATATTGCGTATGAATAGATGGGTGGATTCCAGAGAAAAACAGAAACTAAAATAGAAATAATATAATCAGAAACTAAGCAATAATAATAATAGAGAAAAAGAAAACAGTAGGAAAAAAAAAGCTTGATAGGAAAGAATTCCTTCAATCAGTTTATCAGCATATTGGACATAGCAAAAAAAAAGGGGGTTATGAACTCAAAACATAAGTAAGAAATTACCCAAGCTGACAGGGAAAAGGTAGAAGAAACAGAGCATCCAAAAGCTATAAGTTGGTATCAAATAGTGTGACATATATTTGGAGTCTCAGAACTAGATTAGAGGAAATGGAAAAGAAATGTTTGTAAATAGCCAAAATATTTCCAAAAGTAATAAAAAGCATCAAATCACAGTTCAGAGAACCTCAGAAATCCTCATGGGGGGTGGGGGTATGGGGGAGGAAGGGAGAAGATATGCATATCATAGTGAAACTGCTAGAAACCAACAACAAAATGGAGGGACCCCCTGGTGGCACAAAGGGTTAAGACGCAACCTACAAAGCTGTCCACAGCCACTGCAGCACAAGTTCAATCCCTGGCCAGGGAGCTACCCACAGGTGAGGCAGACCTCTCCTATCTCACCCACTGCTCCCCTCAGCAGTGCATTTCAGTCAATCTGCTCTGTTTCTGGTGAATCATCTCACCCACACACACACACACACACACTTCTGACCTGTACCCCAGTTCTTGTATGCATAAATAAATAAATCTTTAAAAAAAAAAAAAAACTAACAATAAAATGGAAATCTTGAAGATATCCAGAGGAAATAAGAAATACATAGAGAAAAACAAAACTCAAAATGACACAGATTTCTCGGGCCTCCCTTGGTGGCGCAGGCAGTTGAGCACCATGCTACGAAGCTGCCCGCAGCCTCTGCAGCACCAGTTCGATCCCGACTGGCCGGCGAGAGTCCCACATGGCACAGCAGACCTCTCCTGTCTCGCCCGCTGCTCCCCTCAGCAGTGTATTTTGTCAGCCTGCCTGTTCTGTCAGCCTGCCGCTCTGTCTCTGGTGAATCCTCTCACCCTCCCACACATCTGGCCTGTACCCCAATTCTTGTATAAAATAAATAAAACAAATCTTTAAAAAAAAGGACACAGATTTCTCAAGTGAAAGATTGCAAGGCAAAAGAAAATAGAATGCATCAGTAAAGTACTGAAAGAAAAAAACTATCTACAAGGAATTCCATATACATGAAAATAACCTCTGAAAATTAAGGTGAGGGCCTCCCCTGGTGGCGCAGCAGTTGAGCGTTGGGCTGCGAAGCTGCCCACAGCTTCTGCAGCACCGGTTTAATCCCCGGCCACCGGCGAGGGTCCCACATGGCATGACAGACCTCTCCTGCAGCGCCTGCTGCTCCCCTTGGCAGTGTATTTCATCAGTCTGCCTGTTCTGTTCCCTGTTCTGGGTCTGGTGAATTCGCTCACCCTCCCGCGCTTCTGACTGTACCCAGTGCTTGTATAAATAAATAAATAAATCTTTAAAGAAAAATAAATAAAAATTAAGGTGAAATAGAGAAATGTTTCAAACAGAAATTGAAAGACTTCATTGCCAGCAAGACTATGATAACAGAATGAAACATGTGCCTATATAAAGAAATAAATAGCTTCAGAAATGGTAATAAAAGCATGGGTAATATGACCAACATTTTTTCTGAATTTTAATCTCTCCTTAGAAGATAACTAACTGGGTCTGAGACATATATTTAGTTTGCAAATAGATTAAACCAGAACAACTTAAAAGACTATTTTAATAATTCTTTTTAAATAAGCAAATAAAAAAATTTTTTCCCCATTTAAGGTAATTTTTCTAAAGAAAAGTTAGTAGCAATGACCTGTGGGGTAACATGTATAGAATTAACATATAAGACAATAATGAAAACAAGGGCTGGGAGGGAGAAAAAGGAAATATACCACTGTAAGATTCTTAAACATAAGGTGGCATAATATTTGAAGGTAAATTGTTCTAAATTAGTGATATATATACTATACACCCTAAAGTAACCACTAGAAAAATTTTTTACCAGGAACCAACTTACAAACCAATAATGGAGATTAAATAGTCATAAATGGTAATAAAAGAAATGGTAATAAATACATACACATACAAATACATACACAAATAATCTAAAAGAACAGAAAATAAGGAAACAGACAACAGATGACACAAAAGGGGAAACTTGCAAAATATTATATTTAAAACCAACTAGAGTCATGCTTTGATTAACAATGATTCAGTCAACAATGGGCTACATGAATGACAGTGGTGCCAATTGTCTACACCATTTACCCTCAGAATTAGTAAGCTATAGCATTTAGGCTTATGTAATTGCATCCTATTACATTCACACAAAAATTAAATCACCTAATGATGAGCTTCTCAGAATGTATCCCCATCATTAGGTAATGCATGACTGTATATCAATAATTATATTAAATGTAAATGGCCTAAACATTCCAAGTAAAAAGCAGAAATCACATTAGATATGAAAGAAATTCACTATAGATATAAAAACAGAGAGACATTAAATGTAAAAGAAAGATATACTGCATGAAAGTTAAAGTATAACATAAGCTTCAGGACAAAGAATATTGTCAGAGAAAAGCATTAATTAATCAAGAAGATATAACATATGTATGCATGTGAAATCATATTTCCAAAATATATAGAGAAATACCTGATCAAACTGAAATAAGAAACATCAATGTTCTGTAATATTATTTGGAGACTTCAACATTCATCTCTCAGTAATTTATACAAGAATTGAAAATTTGGTAACAAAATGGAAGACTTGCTCAACACTATGAACCAATTTTACTTAATTGACATTTACAGAAAACTCCAACCAATAACAAGATTCACATTCTTGGGCCTCCCTGGTGGCACAAGGGCTAAGATGCAACCTATGAAGCAATCCACAGCTACTGCAGCACGAGTTCAATTCCTGGCCAGCCATGGAGCAACCCACATGCCACAGCAGACCTCTCCTGACTTGCCCACTACTCCCCTCAGCAGTGTACTTCAGTCAATTTGCCTGTTCTGTTCCCCACTCTGTCTCTGGTGAGTCCTCTCATCCCCCACAACTCTGGCCTGTACACTATCTCTTGTGTGCATAAATAAATAAATCTTAAAAAAAAATTCACATTCTTTTCAACATCCATGGAAAATTCACCAAGAGAGAGAGTATTTTCTGAATAAATGTTTATGGCGTAAACATTTAAGTTAAATATTGTAGTGAAAGCATAAAGTTTTCAGTTTATGCATAATGGCTAAAAACATTCAACACTTCAACTAATTAAACTAATCAATCAGTTTAGTAAAATCCGTTTAGTAAAATCAGTTTAGGATACAAAATATTTGCACAAAAATCAGTAGCATTTCTATACACAAACAATAAATCTGAAGAAGAAGAAATCAAGAAAACCATTCCTTTTATTATTGAAACAAAAAAAAAATCAAATACTTGGGAATAAGCCTAACAATAGAAGTAAAGGACCTATACAAAGAAAACTATAAAACGCTGTTAAGAGAAATAGAGGTAGACACAAAGAAATGGAAAGACATCCCCTGCTCATGGATTGGAAGAATTAACATTATCAAAATGGCCATCCTACCAAAAGCAATTTACAGATTCAATGTTATTCCAATTAAAATTTCAATGTCATTCTTCAAAGAAATAGAAAAAATATTGATGAAATTCATATGGAGCCACCAAAAACCCCAAATAGCCAAAGCCCTCTTGAAAGAAATAGAAGGGAATGGAGGCATCACTCTCCCAGATTTCAAACTATACTACAAAGCCATAATCATCAAAACTGCATGGTATTGGAACGAGAACAGACACATGGACCAATGGAACTGAATAGAAAACCCAGAAATAAACCCACAGATCTATGGTCAACTAATCCTTGACAAAGGCACAAAGAATATGCGCTGGAGCAAAGAAAGTTTGTTCAATAAATGGTGCTGGGAAAACTGTGTTGCTACATGCAAAAGAATGAAGCTTGACTGCTACCTCACACCATGCACAAAAACCAACACAAAATAGATTAAAGAACTAGACGTAAGACCTGAAACCATAAAATATATAGAAGGAAATATAGGCGAAACACTACATGACATGCACCTCAAAGTCATCTTTACAGACACATCACCCAAAGCAGTGATAGTGCAGGCAAAGATAAACAGCTGGGACTACATCAAATTAAAGAGCTTCTGCACAGCAAAAGAGACAATAACAAAAACAAAGAGAAACCCCACTGACTAGGAGAACATTTTTGCACCCAACACTAATGATAAAGGACTGATGACAAAAATCTACAGAGCTGATGAATCTCAACAAAAACAAAGAAAATAATCCATTCAAAAAATAGCCAGAAGAGCTAAAAAGAAACTTGTCTGAAGAGGAAATACAAATGGCCACCAGGCATATGAGAAAATGTTCAACATCACTTGTAATCAGGGAAATGCAAATCGAAACTACAATGAGATACCATCTCACACCAGTGAGAATGGCACATATTTAAAAAAACTAGCAACAACAAATGTTGGCAAGGATGTGGAGAGAAAGGAACTCTCCTGCACTGCTGGTGGGAGTGCAAACTGGTCCAATCACTATGGAAAGCTGTGTGGAGATTCCTCAACCTACTAAAGATAGAGCTTCCATATGATCCAGCAATTCCACTCCTAGGTATTTACCCAAAGGACACAGAAACATCAATTCCAAAGAGCACCTGCACCCCTATGTTTATAGCAGCACTGTTTATAATAGCTAAGCTTTGGAAACAACCCAAATGCCCAAAAATAGATAACTGGATCAAGAAGATGTAGAGAAAAAGGAACTCTTCTGCACTGTTGGTGGGAGTGCAAACTGGTCCAACCACTATGGAGAGCTGTGTGGAGATTTCTGGCCCTACTAAACATAGAGCTTCCACAGGATCCAGCAATTCCACTCCTAGGTATTTACCCAAAGAACACAGAAACATCAATTCCAAAGAACACCTGCACCCCTATGTTTATAGCAGCACTATTTACAATAGCTAAGCTTTGGAAACAGCCCAAATGCCCAAAAATAGATGACTGGATCAAGAAGATGTGGTACATATATACCATGGAATATTACTCAGCATTCAAAAAAGATAAACACATGCAATTTGCAGCAACATGGATGGCGCTGGAAGGGATCATGCTCAGTGAAATAAGCCAAAAAGAAAAAGAAAAATACCGGATGGTCTCACTCATAGCAGGAATCTAGAATACTTAAATAAGGGACCAGGAAAATGAATAACTATAAGAAAGTGAAAATCAAAATCAACAAAAACTATGAACCAGAGACACTTTTTGGTGGGTGGGGGGCGGGAGGGGAGGGATTGGGGTCAGAATGGGGGGATTGCAATTGTATGGGGAATATAAAAATAAAATTTATTAATTAAAAAAAATAAATAAATAAATAAATAATAAAATTAAAAAAAAAAAGAAGATGTGGTGCATATACACAATGGAATATTACTCAGCACTCAAAAAAGATAAACACATGCAATTTGCAGCAACATGGATGGAACTGGAAGAGATCATGCTCAGCGAAATAAGTCAGAAAGAAAAAGAAAAATACCAGATGATCTCACTCATAACAGGAATCTAGAAAACCTAAATAAGGGACCAGGAAAAAGAATAACTATAAGAAAGAAAAAAATCAAAATCAACAAACAGCTATGAATCAGAGACATACTTGGGGGGGGAGGGCAAGGAAAGGAGGGATTGGGGTCAAAATCAGGGGCTTGCAATTGTATGGGGAATATAAAAATAAAAAATTAAAAAAAAAAAACATTCAACACTTCAAACATCAATCAATTGGTGAGGGCATCAGCATATAACAGTAGATCCACACAATTAAATAACTATTCAGCATGCAACAACATGGATATAATGTTAAGTGAATGAAGCCAGACTCAAAAGGCTACCTACAGTCTGACTCCATTTTTACAATGTGGAAAAGGCAGTTACAGAGACAAAAATTAGATCAGTATCAGCCAAAAGTTGGGACTACAGAAAGGAGACTGAACAAAAGGAATATAAGGAAACTTCATGGAGTGATGAAAATTTTGTCTCAATTGTAGTTAGTGTATGCATACATTTATCAGAAATCATGTAACTGTTCACTTAAAGAAAAGACTTATTTATGTAAATTACCCCTCACTAATCTGACTTTTAAAATAAAAAAAATACTTTCATCCAAGATAGGCAATAGTAAAAAAAAAAATCCTATGCTCATAATAATCATCATCTCTTAACATGGTCAGATCAGCACAGACCTTGATTTACCTTTCTAGAATAAATCTTTATGAGAAGCTACCTCATCCTGTTGCCTCATAAGAAACTTCACTGTGGCTTCATCACAGACAGGCCTGCACTGCAAAGTATACCAATTTCCACTCAATACTTAGATCTCTTTCCTAGGCCATAAATCAAAGAGCTAAGAATTACAGGTTTCCATAACATCAAGGTGTATGAAAAGTCATTTCCGTTTCTGTAATGCACCATCCAGCTGGTTCTGAGATGTCCTTCTAAGAGAATGGAGCATTCAAAAGGGTATTCTAGGAAGCAGACCATTGGAGAGCCTTTCTATAGAAACTGTCCCTTGTTACCCTTCATTGTTTAAGACATTGTGGGCTGTCCAGGTCAGAGATATCCAATTGCCAGGGAAGAATTAAGCTAGGCCCTACACTCATGAGTTGATTCCAGGATGCCTCAATGGGGAAGGGGTTCCCACAATTTCCTGGGTAAAGCCAGAGCCCAGAGGGGACCTTCCTGCAAAGAAAGAAGATGCTAGCTAAAACTGCCAGAGCTTTGCTGGTTTCTGCCCAGCAATGTCAATACTGGACACTCTCTTCATCCCTAAATGTTAATCTGCAAAAAAATTTTAAATGCCGTCATCCTCTAAAGAAGAGTCTTTGGAAAAGTTCACAGTGTTGCTACCAACCCCAAAATAACTTTCCTAATTACCCGTTAAGGGCTCCCGACAGGCCACCTCTAGAGAAACATTTGTCCTCTGAGTGTTTTTTTTTTTTTCCTCTTTTAAATGCCGTCTTTCACCACTGTGTTTATACTTGCCACAAAGATACAGTGTGATTAATGCAAAAAAAATAAATATGAAAAGCCTTACAATCAAATTAAGGAGAGCACTTGATAAAATGAGCCCTCTTCTCATGAGTAATTTGAAAGAATAACTGTTTTTCATTACAACCTCAGTTCCCAGCAGGTCCTACATAAACCAAACCAGCTGCGGTTCAAGCAAAGGGCCAAAGGAGGACCCACTCAAGGTGTGGATAAATCACAATTGTGATCACAGACCAGGCTTCTATCTTTTTTATCCCCCTTAATAAATTGGGCTTGACCTGAAACTCCAAGAAAGTTAATTTATAACAGCCAATTTTTTTTTTACATCACAGCTCACCTTTCTTTTTCTTTTAAATTTAAACCATTATGACAAATGGAGATTTATTATATACCATAAACACATGTGGGTTGAGCACTGGTATTTAGTCTGGAAACTCACATGGGGCAGTGAGCTAGTGGTGTGATCAGGAAATGCCACATGACGCTCCTGATAAAGATGAAACACACACATTCCACAGCTTTTACTGTGGCCGCTGTGGTTTTGGTCATTGTGTGGGCATCACAGACTCAATGCAGGCTGTGAACCAAAGAATGATTTATCAAGACCAAGGAGAGGTACTGTGTGTCAGAGCCACATTCACCCAAGTCAATGCTAAACTCCCCACGAGGGCAATCAGAGCTTTTAATCAGAGACGAGCAAAGAAAGGCAGCTTCACAAGACACGTCTATAACCTGGGCCTGACCTTATCTCCTGCTCTCCCCTTGACATAACCTATGGATGGTTCATGCATCTGGTCCAGAAACACACAGTAATGCTGCACAGAATCATCCCAAAACGTGACGCTGGTTTCTCTGATGAGGAAATGGAGTCTTGGTAAGAAGGAGGTTGAGGACCTTATTTCCCATCACGCCAACCAAGGCTGGGAGTAAACTTCTGCTCTTTTCCCTTCTAATGTCCAGGCTAAAAGGATCTGCTCCCCAACTGGTCACTCCTGCAGAACTCACAAATGAGCACAGGAGGACTAACCAGCTAAGGAGAGTTTCCTCAGGGATAACAATAAATTTGGAGTTTAAAATGTGAACTTTCAGTCAGTCCCAGCTCTGCCACTTACCCAATTCTCTACATCTGTTCTCCCATCTAATAAGTACCCCATGTCTATTGATAGGATGCAGTAAACTTTATATATGTAAATTATGTATGTGGTCATGATATTCACTAAAAATTTAGATTCTCTATCATAATCTAATCAGTCACATAATAGTAATAAAACCTATCAGTAACTATCATTATAAATAAGCTTTCCATATGTGTATATCTTTTCCCCAAAACTACAATTAAAGTTCCATGAGGGAAGACCCTCCACATTTACACCTCATCAATTCTACTAGTTTTAAAAAAAAAAGCAACAATTTTATTACTTGTAAAAAAAGAGACTAGGGAAAATTATTATCATTCTTAATCCCAACACTAGAAAATGAAAGCTAATACTCTGATCTACAGTTTCCCATTACTTTCTCTATGTATAGACACATTTATCTGAAAGGATAGTTGGGATCAACAATGAATCAACTGCTTCATAATCTACTTTTTAAACTTAAGAAGAGTTCACTAGTATTTTCCCATACCGTTTAAACTTCATTCAAAAACATGATCTTTGAAGAAAGCATGGTGTGCCATCCACCGGTTATGTCCCTGTTTGTTCTCCACTGCCTTGCAGGTGGAGAGCTTGATATGACCACTGAAACCAAACACTGTATGTGGTATCACCTGGCACTATGCCCAATGCTGGTCAACACTCAGTAAATATTCTCTCATTCCTCCTTCCTCTGTGTCTGACATCTTCAAAGAAACTTCGTAAAAGATTCCAATTTCTACCATGAAACAATGCTTCTGAGCCCTAAAAGAACTCAGTCCAAGATCATCCCCATAAAGCTTTTACCCATTTCCTGTAGTTCCCAGCACAAGATTTTAGATAACAGAATCCACATGATTTTCATGGCTGCTATGTGTGATAATCATACTTACCTATCCCTGTATCTTTCTATAATCTGGAGCTCTCAGATTGCTAATTTTGTCACCAAGTGGTTCTCTATTTGACATGTTGGACTTTCCTTCCCAACCAGACTTAAGTTAGAGACCATGAAAGGAAGCTTAATATTTTAAAATGTCAATTGCTAGTTGACATCATTATCAGTAAATAACCCCCCCCCTCTTTCTGGGTCTTAATTTTCTCATCAGTAAAATCGAAGGTTTTAGTAAGACAATCTCCAGGTTCATTACATAATAACAAGTTAATTATTACTAAGGTGTAGAATAAGTCAGACACCAGTCCACAGGCTTTGTCCTATGACATCAACACTATCATTTGTCCCATTTGGCAGAGAAGAAAACTGAAACTTAGAGATTAAGCAATACACTTAAAGTAATACTGGATAGCCATTGTCCGAATCCAGATGTATGTCTCAGCTTGTGTTGACAAGGATGTTTCTCTACCTCTTTTATCTTTTTGGTTCTGAGTCCCCCACAGCATCTCCAAGCTCTTAATAGCAGTTGCTGACTGAGAGATTATGGTTTCTGACTCAATTCATAGACTTTTATGAAAGTTTATCTGTCATTGCATTAAAGAATATTGACATTTTTGGACCTGATAATTCTTTATTGTACGGTCTATCTAGTGTAGTATAGGGTGTTCAGCAGCACTGCTGTTCTTTCTCACTAGATGCCAGGAGCAATTACCCTCCCAGTAGGGACAAAGTTCCCTCCCCCAGTAGACAACCTGTGGTCTAAAATAAAATACACAGGAAAGACAGGATGGATGGACAGACAGACAGATGGAGCATGAGACTAATAGCTATACAAATGTAGTCAAATCATCACTAGATTTTAACACATCCTAATTTTAAAGCACCTGACTCAGGAGCATACCCTCCATAAGACTAGCACTGCAGCAAGGGCAGTAGGAAGGATTTATACTCCTACTCTTAACCCTACTTAAGGTTGGGTTAGGGCCATTCCTTTTATTGCAGGTGTCATTGCAGAAGAGGGAGTTTCTGCCTTTCTAAGTTATAGGCAGAGAAGGGGAAAGTAAGAAAAACTATCTTCCTAGCACCCCAGAAGGCATTTTCCAGTAGAACCAATGTTCTAATGGTGGGGTTCTCAGACCGACAAAAGTCTATTTTACCTAAAACAAAGCTCTTTTGCAGGAGTGAATTTTGTGAGCTACCTACATACCATCATTTAAACCTCCATTTTGTAAGAATATGAATTCTAAGTACCCACTAGCAATGATAAATTTGGGGACCTAGGGACTAAATGTAAAGTAAATAACCTTATCTTTTCTCTAACTGTTCTTCACCCAGAAATTCCCCTTAGTCTTAATCTGTCTCCTTCCTCTTAGGTTCTCCATCTGAAACTATGAGTACACACACACTCAGAGAGAGCACACTACTTTTTTTTTAATTTAAATTTTATTTTTATATTCCCCATACAGTTACAACCCCCTTATTTTTACCCCAAGCCCTCCTTTCCCCGCCCCCTGCCCCCCATAGTGTCTCTTGTTCATAGTTATTTGTTGATTTTGATATTTTCTTTCTTATAGTTATTCTTTTTCCTGGTCCCTTATTTAAGTTTTCTAGATTCCTGCTATGAGCGAGACCATCCGGTATTTTTCTTTTTCTTTCTGACTTATTTTGCTGAGCATGATCCCTTCCAGTGCCATCCATGTTGCCTCAAATTGCATGTGTTTATCTTTTTTGAATGCTGAGTAATATTCCATGGTGTATATGTACCACATCTTCTTGATCCAGTCATCTATTTTTGGGCATTTGGGTTGTTTCCAAATCTTAGCTATTGTAAACAGTGCTGCTATAAACATAGAGCACACGACTTTTTATTCCTTAAGTAAATCTGTATTTAAGATTTTAAGGATCTTCCTGGCTTTCTCTTCAAGTTGGTTCTTGATGTGTTTGGACTGAGGTGGCAAAGGGACCCAAACTTTAAATATTCCAAACAGCCCAAGTCACACAGGGAAATGCATGCAGGAGCCCCTCTATCAGAATTAGCAAGTTTCTGTCAGTGACAGGAGTGAAAAGCCACAAGTGCTATAGAGCATCAGGGACATTTCAGCTTGCCATCATATTTCATGGACAAAATTACATTCCAGGAAGGGGAAGAGAGGAGAAGGGAAAATAGGTGCAGGGAGGGAGGAAAAGCCACATGAAAGTTCTGAAATACGTCAATGCACAGAAACGGGAAAGGAAAAAAATAAAAAGAAACCTTGGGAGAATTTAAAAAACATGAAATAAAATATCTATCTTATTTCAGAAATCTGGAGTAAATAATATCTCTGATGCCCCCATAGAGAGTCAAATCCAGCCAGCAAAACAAACACAAATACAAACAAATACTGGGCTGCTGAATTAGGGAGGGTCCACAGAGGAATTTAAAAATAGGATAAGGGTTTTGTTCAGAAACGGGATCCCTCCCCACTCTTCCTTCACCCTCTCCACAATTTTTTTCCTTGAAGTAAAATCCATTATTTTGAAAACACCATTTGAAATCCTAAAGAAATAGCAAAACACAGTATTGTGGTATTCCAAAGTAATATCTCTTGTTTATAACCATATAAATTTAGCCCCTGGCACTACAGGGCTTATATAATAGAATAGAGTTATTTTAACAGCGCCCTGTTAAAGAAGCAGCAAAATGTTCAGCTCATTTTCTCCAGTGGGAGGGACACATGGCCTCATGTGAGAGAGGGAACATGCCTAAGTCATTACCACGGGAAAGCAATCCGTCAAAGCCGGGTCGCTCTGGCATGGCCAACACCACTGGCGAGATCACAGAGGCAGCCTCTGCTTGCAATTACCAGGGAAGGACCTTGGCTCTAGGCAGCCTGCTATCAATTACTACCCTGGCCTCGCCGCTTGGACTTGTCAATTTCCCAGTGTCTTCTGTTTTGTAACAGTAAGAAAAAGGGCTCCTCCTGACTGATTCTTGGAAGTTTCTCATGTGCTGTGTCATTCCTCGGTGTCATTAACAATTCAATTAAAATTTCACAGCACACAGGCAGGCAGCAGGATAGGGCGGGAACGGGCTGGTGGAGGAGATTTCTGAAGGGCCTGCAATGGGGCCACAGCGCATCAAGTGAATCCAATCTTGAAATTTCTTTGACTTCACAAGTCAGGCTTGCATGTGTCTCCCATCTGACATGATGCTGGCTGTCATCTTGGCAAGACGACATGCTTGATGTTCTCACCCCACTGGGGCTGGAGTGATGGAAAGGAATTTCAGGCTGGCTAGAAACAAAACCTCACACGTCATTTCACTAAAAATGTTGGCTCCAAAGTGGATCATTATAAATATTCATCATCAGCTTTATTAGTCTACACTGATTTCTAGAAACTTCGTTGTCTCTTTTGCTTAATTTTTCACTGGGTGCTCTTAATTTCTTGTTTTTCCGGAATGATGCTGTCTATAAGAATTTAGAGACAGCGTGTAAATCACAATTAAATTCTTCAGGAAGGTGGATGACTGGGAACGCTAAGACAGGATGACTGGAAACAAGAAAGACTCGCTACTGTCATTATTAACTCTGTGAAAGTGCAAACACTCCTTTGTCTCGTTGAATGATGGAGCTACACATGCTCACGTGCTTTTAAGCGTCCCAAGGGTTTAGGGTAAAACCAAAAAAAAAGTTTCAGGCTTAAGACTTCTGAGGCAGCTTTCTCTCTAACTTTCTCAATGAGTTTAGTCATGCAAGGAAAGATTCTTTAAAGTTACCAAAGACTTTGTTTAATGCCCAAGAAAATGCAGACTGTCAGCACCCTTTGTCGGGTTTTGGTGGCTTAAGTCCATTCCCCCATACACTGGTGACCCTCCACCCCTCATTCACTAGTTTCTTTCTGACATCAAGCGCTGGATAATTGTTTGATTTCCTTCTAGGTAAAAGAAGATTAAATGCCCAGCTGCAACAGCTGACACACAATAAAGAAAATATAGTTTAACCACCATATTTATCAAGATAATTTTTCTTCCACACACTGATTAATAACACTAGCCAACATCCCATTTGGGTTGGGGGGTAGGGGAAGGGGTGGGGAGACATGTCTGCCTCAAGAGTATCAGAAACAGGAGTTGACAGTTCAAGGCAAAAATGATTTGCATGTAAATTCTGATCAAAAGCAAGTCTGCACCCTGAAGTTGTCAAGTTTTGCTACCAATTTGACACTTAAATGGGCTATAGCAAAACTTGATTTAAACTGAAGAGGAAAAAAACATGGCAACTCAATTACCCCCTAGCAGATCGGATCTGGCAGCTGAGGTCAAACTTTTCACCCTGCCATTACATTTCTCAATACCTGATGCTTTAAACAAACACTATGTATTCCTCCTACAATCCTGGAGGAAAATGCAATTCTCAGGACTCCCTACTGTGCCCCAGATTAAAAAATAAAGTTTTACTTGTGTGGGATCTGGAGCCATTTTCTCCATGTAAATTTCTGAATAAATCAGGACTTAAGAAATGGTCTTTTACGGTGGGAAAACAGTCTCTGCTTTAAAAAAAAAAAAAAAAAAAAACTTTGTGAGGAAGATTTGTGGAGTACTAAAAGATGATTTAAAAACAAATATTCCCAAAGCATTAGAAGCAAAACATTGACCTGTTTTTAGTTTGCTTTTAATATATTTCATATTTGAGCTTCGGCTGAACAGCACATTAATTCAGCAGGGAGAAAAACAGCAAGCTAGTTCCAAATAGGCTCCAAATTTATAGAGGATGAAGTATCTCATAAGGCCCTGGGATGAAGGCTCAACTGCAGGAAAGAACCAGTCTAAGAACCCAGCTGGCCTCTGGGATTGCTATCCCCCCAGAATTTGAATGCCACAATCTCCTGGGCCATTTAATCCCCCCAAGAGATCTCATTCCCACAACTATTTAAATCAACAACTGTTTAAACTCTTCTTAGCGAATGCCCAAAAGCAGCTCCCAAACTTTTTCCCGTGTTTTAAGTCTTATTTCTCTGAGTCTATTTTAAGCTTCTTCTACAAAAGCAAGGAGTTTACTGACTACATTCACTATAATTCCTAGTACTCACTTTGGGCAAGCAGAGAATGTGTAGGGAATTGTCTCACTTATTCAGCCAATAAATATATTGAGTATTTACAGAATGCCAGGCACTGTGCTAAGCACGAGGGCCCCAAACATAAGCAATAGCTGTTTATAGCTAGGAAACAATCACATACACAAGTAATTATAATAGTATGGGGTAAGCATAATACTATAAGAAAGTAATATTCAAAGTACATGAGAGCAGATTTTACAGAGGGATTCATTCTGGGAGAGTGAAAGTTAAAAAGTCTCCTGGTGATTGCAACTTTACAGATATCGGCATCCAGTGAATGGTAGAGTGAAAGTGCCAGTGGGAAGTGAAACATTTCTATGAAAGTAAGCAAAATATGAATAGGTTGGCCAAGTTCTGGATAGATGAAAGTATGGCATTAAAACAAGAAGTCTACAGCAACACACACAGGTCAAATGTTCAGAGTCACATTGTTTTTATAACTTTCCCCCCTGTGAGCCTACCAGGTTATCCCCCAGACTTGGAGCACTCCCACCATTGCTTTCTCTGAGATACACTGGACTTCTTGCTAGTCTTCAAATTTGCCAAGCTTATTCTGACCACAGGCCCTTTGCACTTGCTGTTTCCTCTACCAGATTCCCAAATCTTTGCACAGATCAAGCTTTCTCATCATTCATTTCTTCCTTTACATGACACTTCTCACAGCCACTTTCCCTAACATTTCTATGTAAAAGTAGTTTCTATACCTACTTACGAGATACTCTAATCCCTTACCTTATGTGTTATTTTCTTCATAACAGGCATGATTACCTAAAATTTTATTATCTTTTTTATTCTCCCCCTCACTGACTTGGAAGAAACCTAAGGATCAGTACTACATCCCATCCTGGTATAAGTGGTATACAGTAAGTGCATAGTCAATCTATTAATACCCGCTAAGCCCCAAGGTGCCATTAATCTAATATCCTTGAATTCATAGTATAAAAAAGATTAGGACCCAATCCAAAGCCACCACAGACCCCTGACTTCTAGGCCCACACATCAAGAACAAGTAACAATATAGGAATGGATGCAAAGGGCACATTTTTGAAATCCAAATATAGTCAAAGGGGGGAAATCACCAACATACACAATAAAATAGCATTTTATCAGAAATCTGAGATCACTCTGAAAAAAATATATATATTTAACTCTACCCAAGTTCCCAGGCTTCCCACAAATCACCACCATACAAGGGGAAATCATGTGAGAAGTTATGTTCTGCTTCTGAACATTTAAGCATTTTTATCAATATTATTTGCCAGTATAAATATTTTCCCCATAACTTTATATTTAAAATAGGAGTGCACCAAACCAGGACTTATAATGTGCAAAGGAAACAGTTCAGTCTAAGGTATTCATGACTTCAGTCATTCTCTCATAAAACAACAGATGAAATAAAATGTATGACATTCCCAAAGAGGGAGTTTCTCATGTAATTCATCTTAAAATGCAATGTTCTGTCATCTCAAGTAACACTTACTGAAAGCAACCATCAATACTTTTTGTCAAAAGCCTGCACTCTGTGTAAAATGTTCCATCAATCTCTATTTACATAAAACAAAAACTTTCAGTGTGGTTCTAGCACACAGCCATGGAGTGTCTCCATCTCCAGTTTTCATGCTCTGCTGAAAAATAATTTGACTGACACCAGAAAAACAAAGATGACCCTGGCAGAAAAGCTTTTAGGAAGGGAAAAGCTACAAGGGGGAGACACCTTGCTTTGTTGGACATAAGTCCTATTGGATAAAGGCAGGACTTTTTTGTAAAACCACAAAATATATTTTCTCTTAAAATAAAAAAAGAAAATCCATTTTGTAGGAAATCCCCCAGAAAGCTTTCATTCAACTGCAGGCAAGCAACACTTAACAACTAATGGAGGGATGGTACCCTGCTGATTCTAAACCTGAGTGTGCAACCTGTATCACTATATTCCAAGCCAGAAATTTTCACTTTAAGTCCTGGAGAATGTGGATATCACAGAAGGCTAAAAGAAGGTCATTGCCTGGGGATGTTTATAAAACACACAAATTAAGGTATTAGCCTTTCACCTTGAGGGTCTTAAGATCAAATCCCAGCTTTGGTAACAAAACAGAAAGTCTCTCCACCAGCCTTTTCCTGATACTTACTTGTTGAAAATATACAGACCCTTTCATCTGACCCAAGTTGCGTAGGTCCTAGATGAGAAAGCTAAGAAATTGCAGGTCAAAGCCAAGAAAAACTATTCATTGTCCATCAGAGACATTTTAACTTTATGCCCAGTGACCCTTTGTGCCATTCTTCATGCTACCTTTATAACAATGAAAGACTAGGGTTGAGGATTACACAAGACACAACAATGCCAACTAAATTTTTTAAATCACAAACCTAAGATCTATTAGAAAATCATTCAACCTATCCTAATTGTTCCTTGCATTCACTCCTCAGCATTCTGAGCACCCACTATGTAAAATGCATGGTGTAGGGAAAAGTGAGATGGCCAACAACCACCTCAAGAAGGAACTTCAGTCAAACCACTGCACCTCTCTCAGTCTGTGAAATTTACATTCTTCACCCATAAAGTGAGAGAGCTTAGCCAGTCTGAGGTCTTTATAATGTGTTCTGCAATTTCAAGAGAACAGTAAAGCCACAAGGACCTTGCAAGAGTGGAGATGAACAAAATGGCCATTCTATCAAAAGCCATTTACAGATTCAGTGCTATTCCAGTAAAAATTTCAATGACATTCTTCAAAGAAATAGAACAAATATTGATGAAATTCATATGGAGCCACAAAAAAAAAAACTCAAATAGCCAAAGCTCTGCTGACTAAAACAAGGGAGAATGGAGGCATCAACACTCCTAGACTTCAAACTATACTAAACAGCCATAATAATTAAAACAGTATGGTACTGGAACAAAAATAGACACACAGACCAATGGAACTGAATAGAAAGCTCAGAAATAAAGCTACACATATATGGACAACTAATATTTGACAAAGGAGCAAAGAATAATACAATGGAACAAGGACAGTTGGTTCAGTAAGTGGTGCTAGGAGAACTGGACCACCACAAGCAAAAGAATGAAACTAGACTACTTCCTCATATCATGTAGAAAAATCAACTCAAAATGGATAAAATAACTGAACATAAGACCTGAAACCATAAAATATGTAGAAGAAAATAAAGGTAAAACACTATAAGAATACAATTCAGTAAAATCTTTAAAGACTCACTCTCCCAAAGGAAAGAAAGTGAAGTAAAAGATTAACAACTGGGATTACATCAAGCTAAAAAGCTTCTATACAGCAAAAGAGACATTAACCAAAACAAAGAGATACCCTATTGATTGAGAGAAAATTTTTGCACTCCATACAACTGATAAGGGACTGATCACAAAGAAATACAAAGAACTCACATGACTCAACCAAAACAAAGTAAACAATCCAGTTGCAAAAATGGGCAAAAGAACTTAAAGTACATTTCTCCAAAGAGGAAATACAAATGGCCAACAAGCTTATGAAAAAATGTTCAACATATGCAATGGAACACAGACAATTTGTTCAATACATGGTGCTGGGAGAACTGGGTCTCCACATGCAAAAAATGAAACTAGACCACTACCTCTCACCATGCACAAAAATCAACTCAAAATGGATAAAAGAACTGGACATAAGACCTGAAACCATAAAATATATAGAAGAAAATATAGGTAAAACACTACAAGACATACATCTCAGAAACATCTTTAAAGACTCATCACCCAAAGGCAAAGATAAACACCTGGGATTATATCAAACTGAAAAGCTTTTGCACAGCAAAAGAGACATTACTCAAAACAGAGAAACATCCCACTGATTGGGAAAAAAATCTTTCCATTCCATCCAACTGATAAGGGACTGATCACAGAGATACACAAAGAACTCATACAGTTCAACAAAAACAAAATAAACAATCCAGTCAAGAAATGGGCAGAAGAACTCAAAAGACATTTCTCCAAAGAGAAAATGCAAATGGCCACCAGGCATATGAAAAAATGTTCAACATCCCTTATAATCAGGGAAATGCAAATCAAAACCACAATGTGATACCACTTTATACCAGTAAGAATGACACATATCAAAAAAAAAAAAAAAAACAAGCAACAACAAATGTTGGCAAGGATGCAGTGAAAAAGGAACTCTCCTACATTGCTGGTGGGAGTGCAAACTGGTCCAACCACTGTGGAAAGCTGTCTGGAGGTACCTCAGTCTACTAAAAATGGACCTACTATACGATCCGGCAATTCCACACCTAGGGATCTACTCAAAGGACACAAACACATTAATTCAAGAGGATACCTGCACCCCTATGTTTATTGCAGCACTATTTACAATCGGTTAGACTTGGAAACAATTCAAATGCCCAAAAATAAATGACTGGATCAAGAAAATGTGGTATATATACACAATGGAATATTACTCAGCAATCAAAAAAGATAAACTCATGCCATTCGCAGCAACATGGATGGAGCTAGAAAGGATTATGCTCAGTGAAATAAGTCAGAAGGAAAAAGAAAAATATCAGATGGTTTCACTTATAGGAGGAATATAGAGGAACTAAACAAGGGAACAGGGAAAAGAAATAATATCAATAAAAAACAAAGCAAAAATAAACAGGCAACTATAAATCAGAGACATTCTGCAGGAAAGGGGAAGGGAGAAGGATCAAAACATGGGTGGGAAGAGCACTAGGGAATATGGTGATGGTGCACCAGTGAATTGGTGGTGGAAATTCTATGGGACTAAACCTCAGAAAAGAAAGCAAACATTCATTCATTCATTCATTATACAAAAATGGACAATGATGTAAAATATAAATAAATAAATAAATAAATGAATGAATGAATGAATAAAAAGTCACAATGAAGACTGAGCAGACAGGGTCCTGGCCGCTCTTTGACACAGTGGTCTCAGACTCTGTCTCATAGCTAATGGGCTACAAAAGTTGAAGGTATCACTGTAACCATGTCCTTAGACCTCAAAGTCCCTTCCAGCTCTACTTTTCTGTGATCTTATACTATGGTAGAACAGGAACACAGATCTATCTACACCTTCACTCGATATGAGAAGTACCAGACTTGGGGTGAAGATGATGGAGAAAAGGCTTTTCCTTGCTAAGGTTCCTTACTAAGGTTCATGATTACATGACTACTACCAACTGGACCAGCTCAGAGCTCACAGGGTATGAGCTCAGTTAGGATTTTCAGAGGACAGATATCAGCACTTGAGGGAGAATGGAAAGGGCATCTGACAGGGAACAACAAACAAGCAGAGGGACAGAGCTGGTGGGTCTATTTGGGAAGTATGGGGCATTCTCAGAAGAGAAGAAAAATAGGCTATGGTGATAAAAAGTAGAACTCTGTACCAAGCTGAGGAAGCTAGTCTCCCAGGGTCTAAGATATACTCACCCCAATCAGTCACAAATGCAAATTCCCACAGAGCAACCCAAGCTTACTTTAACACTTTTAATCACATTTGAAAATCCCACACACATTTGTCCAGATGTAAATTTCTGTCCTTAAGGGCCTGGCTCAGGCATCTTACATTTGGTAGTCAATACAGGCTTTGATAACAAGAATAATGAGGATAAATTATGGAGGCACTGTGCTAAGAACTTTACAGGCAGGGTCTCATTTAATCTGACAACCAGAGAGGTAGGTACATGACCATCCTGAGAGAAAATTAAAGTGTAAAGAGATGCAATATAACTTGCCTGATGCCACAAAGCTAGGAATAGTCAGAGTAGAACTCAAACACAGATGTACTTGACCCCAAACCCTGACTTTCTGCAACACTGCTACTCAGGGGTGATGGCGCTCAGAGGCTGTGTCAGAAGCAGCTGCAACTGGAATATCTCCAGAATGATGGAGAGGATGGTCCATTTAGGAGGCTGCGTAGTGGGATAAATGATTAACTGACAGACTTTTCGATAGATGGGGAAAATCCCTGCCCCAAAATAATGAACACATAGGAAAGTACCTTGAGTGCTGGTTAAAAATAACCTCTTGGATTTGGGGCAGGGAGAAGGAAGGGCTGAAATTTCATTTTTGTTTTGTTTTCAACTTTAAACCTAACATAAGTGAGTAGCTTTCATGCTCCCCAGAAATGCTAAGCTTCAATCACCATGAGCAGTAGAACTATTATTTGCCCAGCTTATGCAGGATGATATGCAGAGCATAATGAGGACACCCCAAGTTTCTCTTTAAATGTCAAGCAAGGTTTGAACCTTGGAGGCAGGGATTAGGACTGCTTTGATCCATCTCTGTTATTAAATTGACAGTATGACTTTTTTCCCTTCCAGACAAAAAACTGCTGCAATAAAAGAACAGCAAGTGGTCCAATATAGAGTTGTGTTGAGCAATATGGAATAGACAAGTACAATAAAAATCTGAGGAGCACTCATCAAAAACACAAGTAGGTAGGAAAAGCCTTAAGTGATTTGCACTGGCTCTGCAAGGGTGTTAAGATTTAGGTAGACTAAGAGCAGAAATGCAGAAGAAGCAAGGTAGGCATCTCAGATGGCGAGGCTGATATGAGCAAAGTCAGGTGAAGGAGAAGAATGTGTGTCTAGCACAAATGAAGCAGTGACACGCAATTAAGTAAAACAGTAAGCTGGTGACTGACTTTACCTTGCACCACACAACCCAAATCACCATCCAACCCACCCTCTCATTTCACACGATGCACAGAGTGATTTAGGGTCTTGTTCAAAGTCATACCGTCAATTTAGTAACAGAGATAGAGCAAAGCAGTCCTGATCCCTGCCTCCAAATGCAGCACACTTTCCACTCACCACATTGCCTCCTCTTAGAAGTATATGCAATATTTATCCCTCCAAGGGTAAGGGCCTCCAGGAACCTACAGGAGGTCAGTTCCCGTGGTAAAGATGAGTCTGTTTCAACTTCATCCAAAAGCCTGATGGACCCTTACTTAATCTTGTTTTAGCCACACCTAATTTTTTCTAGGATTTGATAGTTTTCTTCAAGGATAATTTCAAGTTTCCCCAGAAAGACCTTAGAGTTCTTTTGTCTGGGATATTGCATTAATTAGTTCATCTTCTCCCCCAAAAAATGCACTAAGAATAGAGAAGAAATTGAAATAGGAAGATTGAAGAGGATGAAAATATGTAAGTATACATTTCACCTTTCACAGAGGGGATTCATCCCTTAAAGAACAAACCTCTAAATTAGCTACTGTTGACAGTACACTTCATCAAAAGATGAGTGAAAAAAAAAAATAAATGAAATTAAGAAACAGGGGCCTGCAGTGGAATTTTAGGGAAGAAATCAGATCAGAGAAAGCTGTTAAGGTTGCTCGTGGCTGTCAGTGCTAAGCAGAAAAACTCAAGTGAAATTGTTGTGAGAATGTTCCAACTGTGGTGCAATCCTGATAAGGAAAAGGCACTGCAGGATAGGCCCCAAAAAATGCACTGACGATAAAAAGAAAAAAATGCATGACAATGAAGTTCTAATTCAGAAGATAAAAACACAGTATTTTGGTAAAAAAAAAAAAAAAAATTGGGCAATGATTCTAAGACACATTCACAAAACAATTTCCTCCCATACACATAACCAAGTCCCTTCATAAACAGATAAACAGAGACATCGACCAAGTGTTTTTATTTATTTTGGGTTTTAAGTTCGCTTGTGTTTGTTTTTCTAATGAAGGTTGTGAAGAAAAGAGAAATCCTAATGTATAAATTAAGCTCTTACTAACAAAACTTTCCCCTAAATCTGACCCTCATTACCTAAGTGTAAACCTAATTAAGCTTAAAGGGGGGGGGGGGGGGGGGGAGAAAACATCTTGTCCATTTCCTATCCTTAAAAGTCCTATTTTGGGCTTCAAAATTCTTTAAAAAAGTGAAGCTTGAATTATTCAGCTATTCTGTGGTTTGAGTCAAGGTTTTATGAGCATTTTCTGTCCATCAGTGATAGCTGGTCAGGGAAAAAAGAGACATCGTAATTCAGATGCTATTCTGGGGCTACATACATGGCCCAACACAAAGCTCAAAGTCAGCTCGCCTGCCAAGAGCTAACACACATTTTGGAAAGCAGTCCCTGACTTAAAAGCTAAATATCAGAAACTACCATCATCTTCCATTCTTACCCCTGAAGTTGACTGGTAAACCTAGCATACCCCAGCTCCTGCCAAAAACCACACCCACAGCACTGCAGAGAAAGCAAATAAAAGTTCCCAGTAAGGATGGATGGAAATAGTCTTAAATGCCACCCAATTTAATGGAACAACTATTTTCACTTTTTCTTCTTAACTTCTGTTTTAAGCACTCCAGTCAACAGGGGGTCTCAGAGGGCCAGCATGCACCAAATGTGATGGGAAAGTGTGTCTAACACAGCTCTTTGAGTCCAATGAGAGTACAAACTTATTTGCTGAACTGAATAAAGTAGCCACAGGTTTGTATTTTAAGTACCTCACAACTGAGTACCACAATCACTTTAAATGTTCACCTTACCATGCCCTCCTTGAAAAACAATGATGAAGAGAGGTGAAGCAAACATGTTGATGTAAGGAAGGGCCAAGAGGATAAAGACTGAAACTGGGTTCTGGAGAACTTCAGCCAAGCAGCTGGATCAACCTGCCCTGAAACTTACACAAACACCTAGCCAATCGGTTTTATCCTTTACTCTTTTTTTTAAATTCCTTTTTTTTTAAAGATTTATTTATTTATACAAGCACTGGGTACAGTCAGAAGCACGGGAGGGTGAGAGAATTCACCAGAGCCAGAGTGGCAAGCAGAACAGGCAGTCTGACAAAGACACTGCTGAGAGGAGCAGCGGGTGCAGCAGGAGAGGTCTGCAAGCCATGTGGGACCCTCGCCCGGCAGCCGGGGATCGAACCGACGCTGCAGAGGCTGCGGGCAGGTTCGTAAGCCAGCACCCAACCGCTGAGCCACCAGGGAGGCCCATTTATCCTTTACTCTTAAAGCCAGTTTCAGCTGGGTTTTCTGTCACTTTTGCAAGAATCCTCATTTGAATATCTATGCATCTATTGCATATATTTTTATTGTAAGTATTTCTCTTTTTATATCATAATGATCCTTTCAGTCCACTCCAAATACCACCTGCTCCAAGGAGCTAACTCTTTCAACTGCAATAAACTGTTACTTCCTCTGTACCCTATGGAATAATATTGTCTACTTTTCTCTACCTATTCTCCAAGGTGCTCCAATTCTGATAATGCTAACAAGAATCAGGGAGAGCTTGCTGGAGCTGCCATAAACCCAGCCCTACTTCCCCAGGACACCAGAGAATGAGTTTCCAAAGTTGCCCACTCCAAGATTTTCTTTTTTTTTTTTAAATAGAGGCATGTTTGTTTGTTTATTTATTTATTTGTTTGTTTGTTTTTGTTTTTATACATGCACTGGGTACAGTCAGAAGCGCGGGAGGGTGAGAGAATTCACCAGAGCCAGAGTGGGGAGCAGAGCAGGCAGGCAGAAGGACCGAAGTACACTGCTGAGGGGAGCAGCGGGCGGCAGGAGAGGTCTGCGCGCCATGTGGGACCCTCCTCTGGTGGCCGGGGAGAAGCCGGGGATCGAACCGGCGCCTCAGAGGCTGCGGGCAGCTTCGCAACCCAGCGCTCAACCGCTGCGCCACCGGGGAGGCCCACTCCAAGATTTTCCAGAGAGCAACATCCTCACATAGAATAGACAAGAAAACATAGATGTGCAATGACATAATTCATTATTTACACTAACTTTAACCAGGTTAGCGATAGAAACAATAAATGTGAGTATACCCAAAAGTCTTATTCAGGCCAGAGGAACCTATTCATAAATAACTTAAAATTTTCCACTCAGGACATCAATGTTTTATCTACTACACAAAACCCTGCTGGGCCCTTTTGCTGGCTTTTTTCACTGAGGTAGACCCAGACACACCATGGGCATCTCCAGTTCTCATAGCTGTTGATTTCATTTGCATATGAGTTTTTCTCATTAAAATGTTACCAGTCCATTTGACAGGTAAAAGAACACCCCAGCCCCTACTGAATCTAACTTTAATGTAGTCAAACCCGCACTGTATTTTGCTATCGCTCCCCTGTGTAAGTATGGAGGTAGCTTCTCTTTCTGTACAAGCTCACTGACTGGGTCCTGCTTCGTAACATACCAACCACATGCATTTCTTTTCTACTTGCTATAAAATGGGTTCTTCCTCTAATCAACAAGGCACACACAGCATAGTTTGTGTTCTGTCTTATATTAAAGTTAGCTGAGTTTAGTCTCAGAGAGTTAGCCCCTGAGGGGCTTTAAACCCTGTGTGCCTAGAACTTGGTTTCATACAAAACAACCATCAATGTTCAAACTTGAGTATAAACCAAGATTGATCTCATTAAAAACATAGTTTTATGTGTTCCAACTCAGGGTCTCAGAGCCAGCAGGTCTGAAGGAAAGACTGAGAATCTGCATTTCTAACAAAGTCAGTCTGATTGTTGTAGGCTGTCAGCCACAGAGAATTACTGAAGTAGGTCCTCAAGAAAAAAATTTCTGAAATCAATAAATAGAGAAACAACCATTCATGACACTTATAGTCTGTTCCCTAGAATACACACCTAAGGTCATTTCTTGAATTGTCACCTACAGCTCCTGGAAAGCAGAGCCCAGTGCTGGCAAACTAGTCTCTTTTTTTGTTTGTTTTTTTTTTTTGTTTTGTTTTAATAACAGCTTTATTGAGATATAATTCATACACCATAGAATTCACTGTTTTATTTTTTTTTCTCTGCTGCCCATATTTATTTTTTTTTATAGCATCCGGTTGCCTTTTTTTTTTTTTAAATAATAAATTTTATTTTTATAGTCCCCATACAATTGCAGCCCCCCCATTCTGACCCCAATCCCTCCCCTCCCGCCCCTGCCCCCCTAAAAGTGTCTCTGGTTCATAGTTTGTTGATTTTGATTTTCACTTTCTTATAGTTATTCATTTTCCTGGTCCCTTATTTAAGTTTTCTAGATTCCTGCTATGAGTGAGACCATCCGGTATTTTTCTTTTTCTTTTTGGCTTATTTCGCTGAGCATGATCCCTTCCAGCGCCATCCATGTTGCTGCAAATTGCACGTGTTTATCTTTTTTGAATGCTAAGTAATATTCCATGGTATATATGTACCACATCTTCTTGATCCAGTCATCAATTTTTGGGCATTTGGGTTGTTTCCAAAGCTTAGCTATTGTAAATAGTGCTGCTATAAACATAGGGGTGCAGGTGTTCTTTGGAATTGATGTTTCCGTGTCCTTTGGGTAAATACCTAGGAGTGGAATTGCTGGATCATATGGAAGCTCTATGTTTAGTAGGTCCAGAAATCTCCACACAGCTCTCCACAGTGGTTGGACCCAAACTAGTCTCTCTTAACAGAAAAGACCACTCTCCCCAGGCCTCTTCTTCGGGCCTAATATGTCAACAGCCATGCTCAAAACTTACATCTGGAGGCTTAAGAGTCTGAAAAGTTCAAAGACAGCAAGGCCAAGACAAAAATTCCTGCTTTCGAAGGAACCAAATGGGGAAGTGCACAACAGACTATGGTGGAGGACTATGGGTGCCTTAGTGGTGGATGTGTTATGGTAACTACACCTGAAGGGGGAGACCCAATACTTTCAAAATACTAACAAAGATGTAAAACAATGGGCTTCCAATTAAAAAAAAATTGTTTTAATTTTAAAAAGCCAGTCAAGAGCACTGATTTTAAGAGTTTTACCACCACCTCATCTCTAAACCAAGCTTAGAACATGACTTCACCCCAAACAAAGCAGTAACCATCACTTATCCTCAGGCTGGTCGCTGAACTCAACCGCATAGCAAAAGATAAGTCTGATGGCTAAGACCCTCAGGTGTGTTCACACATGCACACCTTTTGCTGACCCTTTGTAAGATCATGTTCACGAATCTATGAAAGGAGAAAGAAAATTTTAGTTCTGTATTTTCTTTTCTAGGGTATCTGCTTACACAGTTCCATTGCTCAATTGTCCTACCCCCTTTTAGGGGTAATAACTCCTAATCCCTCAAGACTGAACTCAACTGTCAAGTTTCTCCTGACCTGTGTTAACTGCCCATTTTGTGGCACCCACAGGCCTCTGTATCACTCCCACCCACCTTGCATTACACCTGTCTGTTGACTTTCTGGTGAGCTCCATGACGACTGTGAGCAACCTGTCTTCCATTGCCATCTCAAGGACCAACACTCAGGCATTCAATAAATGGGTCCACTGAAAGAAAGGATCTTGTTAAACCTCCATCTCAGATGTGAGATTGAGACAATGTTTCACTTACCAAACTATCAAAGGATTAAGTAAGGATTAAAGAAGACATACCTACCAGCATAGTGCAGTCATCCTTCAATAAATTGTAGATACTCATAGATGTTGCATATTAAGCTGTTTATTACCAAAAACCCACAGTGATACAATTGAGACAATCAAATTCAATACAAAGGACAAGGGGCCTGAGTGCCACAACCAACAGTTTGAGACTTTCTAAAATCCTGGCCCCAAGAATCCATCCCTGAAGCCCATCATTTGTTCTGCTCCTACCAAAATTAGTTGGGAATATGGAAGAAAGACATGTTTGTTCTTTGCTCCAAGTAGCCCATATTACTTCCTAGTCTTTGGGAGCCATTACCTGAAACCAAGGGTCTAAGGGGAGGGAATGCAGAGAAAAGCTGTTCCCATAGTGAAGAAGTAAAGCAAGCTGATTGATGAGACAAGATTCAAAAGGAGGTAAAAACACACAGCTTGCATAGCAGCCATGTGAGGAACGGGGGTGGGGGGGGACACCTTTCATGCGAGGATACATCAGGGATGAGTCAACACTGAGGTCAGCAGTGGGAAGGAGGCAAAATGCAGGTCCATTCATTCTGCAAAGAATCACAAGCGTCCTGTCATTTGTCAATTGACCCAAGGTGCTCTGCTCATTTCTATCTTTGAATTCATGCAATTCTGTGATGCTATTAAGAACTCCTCCCTTAGAGTGACAACAGCACATTACTCCATGGAGACTCAGCAAGAATTCCCATCAATCATTCTCATCAATCAATACATTTTACTTTTTTTTCAAATTATAAAAGCATATGATCATTATAGAAAATTTGGGGAATATAAAACATATAAAGAGGCAGAAACGAATATACATGATCCTACTGGCATGTTTCACTGAAGGTTTTAATCTATTTAGCTTTTTTTTTTTTTGCAAAGTTATGCATAGATAATTACAGGAATGAAAAAGATACCTGCGATTTGTTACAAAAACAAAGCTACAGCCCCCTTTCTTTCTCTCTTCTACCACCACCTCTTCAGGTGGCACTTTGTATTTTCCTCCATGATTCTAGTTACAAACAAGTAGTTTTTGTTTTAGGCATTAGTGACTTCCTACTAGCTCACTCTTCTATGATACAGAGGCAGAACTTCCTATCCACCCTTCTGTTTTCTAAACAGTCTATTCTAGTAGTCTTGTGTTCATATTTATATTCTTCATGCCATAACTGTGTAAGATGTAGAAAAGAGTTTTTCTCTCCTGCACATTTTTTTGTTTAACCAGTAGATAATAATTATATAACAATAGTTCAATACAAAATTCTATGTAGACAGTTCATACAGTCTTTGGTCAAAATGCCCAGATTCATCAGACATTTTAGCATAGTCATCATCCTGGTGAAGCTTCTCATGTTTTCCCTCCTGGACATTCCAGGTTAACAGCCCTTCAGTCCTGGGACAGAGCTGCCATCCTGAGATCTTGTCTATCACCCTGGAGATACCCTTCCCCTCTTCCTAGCAACATATTCCTCTTATGTACTTTCTTTCCTGTTTTGACAGAATACCTCCTCCAGGAATGTCCTAAGACAGTACAGCTTTTGAGACATTCTGTGCCTGAGAACATCTTAGTCCTACTCTTGGTCGATGATAGTCTTCCTGGTTAACTATCACTTCCCTTTAAAATTTTGAAGGTATTGCTGCCAGCAATCACCTCTCAACTTGCAGTGTTGCTTTTGGAAGCTTCTGGGTCCTGATTCTGTGTGTGTGACAAGTTTTTCCAGTTCTTGGTCTTCTAAAATTTCACATTCACATATAATGGTGAATCACTTTGTGATGGGCCCTTTGGCATAATCTTTTGATCTGGAACTTTGTTATTCAGTTGTGGGAAAATTTTTTTTAGTAATTTTCATTTTTTCTCTTCCTTGTTCTCCGCAGCTGCATCTCACTTATGTGAATGTTGAGTCTCTTGAGCTCTTAAGATTTTTTTTCTCTCTTATTTTCATCCTTTGCCTTTTCTTACTCTATTTTCTAGGAAATTGCCTTCTACAGATTTTTCATTTCTATCCTGTCCTAATTTTCAAGAGCTATTTTCTTACTCTCTTCATATTATTTTTATGTATACTGTTCTTGTTGTAGCACTGTATTATTTCCTTTTTTATCTTAAGGATATTACTAATGGGATTTTTCACATGTTTTCTTTTTCCTCTGGAAAGAAACAATCCCTGATTACTTTAAGTTCCTTTCCTGGTAATCCTTACTTCTATCTTTCACATTACAGTCTTCTCACATATATTAGGAAATAGATTTCTGTTCTTATTTAAGGATGAAGAATTAAAAATTAACTGGACTCTCTGAAAATAAGAAGTTTGTCATCTGGCATTTCAATGCAGGGTGATCTGGCCAGGCCATTTAGTTGAGGAAATTCTAGGAAAAGTACTTTCAGCTCTCTCCTAGGGCTGATTTGGTATATCCCCGACCATTACTTCAAAATAGTCCTGGCTACCAAAGTTCTAGGAGCAAAGTTGGTAAAGAGCAGAGGGAAGGAATGATAAACCTACCTTTAACTGACTAGCATGTTCAATTAATTGCCTTTCATCAGTGGTGACTCCATACTCTTAACAGTGCTCGGGGTGTCCATATCCAAATATCATCCGGGATTAATTTTCCCACAAAAGAAATCTGCAGCCCTTTCCTTCAGTGGGAAAGGATTGGTCACAAAGTTATGTGGAATGGGAGAGGACATCTAGGATATTACACCTTCCAGAGGAAAATATGCCACCAACTACCAGACTTAGAGGGAATCATATAATGTCAATCAGATTGACTCTCATCCCTCCCTCCCGCGGGCTTAAGGTTCTACTTTTCTCATCTACTTCACAGCCTGCAAGTATCGAGTGCTCACCACAACACTAATGATAAAGGACTGATCACAAAAATTTACAAAGAGCTGACGAGACTCAACTAAAACAAAGAAAATAACCTAGTCAAAAAATGGCCAGAAGAGCCAAAAAGAAACTTCTCCAAAGAGGATATACAAATGGCCAACAGGCATATGAAAAAATGTTCAACATCACTTGCAATCAGGGAAATGCAAATCAAAACTACAATGAGATACCATCTTACACCAGTGAGAATGGCACAATTTAAAAAAAAAAAAAACTAGCAACAACAAATGTTGGCGAGGATGTGGAGAAAAAGGAACTCTCCTGCACTGTTGGTGGGAGTGCAAACTGGTCCAATCACTATGGAAAGCTGTGTGGAGATTCCTCAACCTACTAAAGATAGAGCTTTCATATGATCTGGCAATTTCACTTCTAGGTATTTACCCAAAGGACACAGAAACATCAATTCCAAAGAGCACCTGCACCCCTATGTTTATAGCAGCACTATTTACAATAGCTAAGCTTTGGAAACAACCCAAATGCCCAAAAATAGATGACTGGATCAAGAAGATGTGGTACATATACACCATGGAATATTACTTAGCATTCAAAAAAGATAAACACATGCAATTTGCAGCAACATGGATGGCACTGGAAGGGATCATGCTCAGCGAAATAAGCCAGAAAGAAAAAGAAAAATACCGGATGGTCTCACTCATAGCAGGAATCTAGAAAACCTAAAGAAGGGACCAGGGAAAAGACTAACTATAAGAAAGAAAAAAATCAAAATCAACAAACAACTATGAACCAGAGACACACTATTGGGGGGCTAGGCGGGGAAAGGAGAGATAAGGGTCAAAGTAAGGGGATTGCAATTGTATGAAGAATATAAAAATAAAAAGAATCTAGTGCTCATATGTAAAGATGTTTAACACCATGGCAAATCAAAACCACAATGAGGTATAGCTATATATCCACCAGGATGCTACAATTTTAAAACAATATATATATACATATAACTAATGTTGGTGACAATATGGAGAAATTGGAGTCCTCATACTTCACTGGTGGGGATGTAAAATGGTGCAACTTCTGTGGAAATAGTTAGGCAGTTCCTCAATAAATTCAACAAAATTACCACATGACCTATCAAGCTTCTCCTAGGCTTCTCCTAGGCATCCCAAAAAATGATAATGGATGTTCAAACAAAAGCATGCACATGAATTTGTACAGCAGTATTATGTGTAATAGCCAAAATGTGGAAAAAAAGAATATCTGTCATCGGGTAAGTGGATAAACGAAATGTGGTATACCCATACAATGAAGTACTATTCAGTCACAAAAAGGAATGAGGTGTTGACAACATGCACAACATGGATGAACCTCAAAACTTTATTCTGAGTGAAGAAAGACACCAAAGGCCACATATTCTATGGCTGCATTTATGTGAAATATCCAGAAGAGGAAAATTCATAAAGACAAAGTAAATTAGTCATAGCCAGGAATGGAGTGGAGGGAGAATGGGGCATAATGGTTAATGAGCACAAGCTTTCCTTTTGGAGTGAGCAAAGTATTCTGGAACTAGAGAGATGTGGTACTTACAACACATTGTAAAAGTACTAAATGCCACTAAATTGCATGCTTTGAAATTATTAAGGTAAATTTTACATTATGAAATATATTTGCCACAATTAAAGAAAATCTTTTGGTGACATCTCCACTCTTGTGAGCGCCATCCTATGAGTTCACACATTTTAAATCTTTATTCTGTAATTTTTTTCTTACATCATTGTTCATTTTTGTATTTTAAAGAGGTTTAGGGAAACTCTACCTGCCATTCTCACTCAGAAGTTTACCTACACATTATTTACAATGTGAAATCAACAAGTATTTATCAGGGTGATGGAAAACAAAGCAGTACATAAGGTTGTATTCTACCTTCAAGGAATTTACAATCAAGATTAATTTAAAAAAAAAAACTTAAGAAAACCACACTACGCAATAATTATTGTGACCAGAATAATTCAAACCGGTATGTGCCATGGAGATCAAAGGAAAGGGCTGTAATTAGGGTATTATGAGGGCATTTGCAATAAACGGTGAATTACAAATAACCTATGTAACAACATAAAAGAGAAGATCATCCTAACAAGTTGGGCCAGAAATGAGATAAACACAGGAAAACACCAATATAATTAGGGTATGGTCAGGGGATCAGCAGGACCCATTTGTATTGAACTATAATATAGGAAAAAAATTGGTCTGGGGTAAGATGATGAAGAGCTTATTTACTTATCTGATCCTTTCCAAAAGCGGGGGGCCTCCAAATACAATTAGCTCAATCATGACCTTACCAAGTCAGGTTAAAGAGTGTGCAATAGTAAACCCATTGAGAAACCTCTTGTTTAATCCTGAACATTTCCATTTTCAGTTCTATCAGTTAAATGACTGAGATCATCCTAAACTGCATATGCCAATCTGCTGCAGAATTCCAGAACCCCTGACATGACAGGCCCAGGTTCATGTACTTGCCCAAATATCCACATAAGAGACATACATGGAAACATGCTTACCTGTCCTTCATCATCCTGACTCAGTCCTGGAGGTAGGAGCAAATTAACAACTACTGAGTGGTAACCCAATGACCTCTGAGGAAAGAAAATGCTCTCTCCTTCCCAATTAAATGGGATATCAGAGATCAGGGTGTGGCTGCAGCAAAGCCATGGGTGGTCTCCAGGAGATTTGTCAACGGCTGGGAGCAAAAGATAAATCATCACCCAAACCTCTGTATCCAGTGCTATTTGAGCAAAAAACATTCTCTCTTCACAAATTTATATTGGGATTCAATCACTTGCACCTTAAAGGATCCTGATTAATACATACCCCCACTAAGCCCCAACCCCAGTGGGCTCAGTCATCTTACACTTAAAAGCTCTAGCTAGCTCCCACTAAATCACTGTAGTTCCTATTAAGTCAGCTAGGCCATAAGTTCCTTGGATACCTTTTTCTCTCCTCCACATCAGCTTGTATAGCTCTCGTATTTACCAAACATCATTGGGTCGATGGATATTTTCAAAAGACAAAAAATGCTAAATCTTCTGCCTAATTTCTTGGCTTTTTTTTTTTGCAAGATATCAGATATTTATAAAAGATATCAGATATTTATTTATCAGATATTTAAAAAGTTAGATTTCCTACAGCACAGTAACAGTAAGACTTATTGACTTATTTTTTTAATTTAAATTTTATTTTTTATATTCCCCATACAATTACAACCCCCTTACTTTGACCCCAAGCCCTCCTTTCCCCACCCCCCACCCACCCCCATAGAGTTTATTCATCTTTCAATTCCATGTTCTGTGTTCAAAATGCCTTAAATAAGATTTCCATTAGGTCTTCATTTGATGACTACAAAACCCTCAATTCTAGAGACGTGCCATCTGCACAGAGAATTCCTCTCGCTCAATCTGTACCAACTTCTATTTCCTATGGCAATGACACAGGAGAGGAATAAGGAATGCCTAATATTTTGAGAGTTTCTATGCAAGACATTGTACAAAGTGCTTTGTAGATTTTCTCTCACAATCATCAATAGGGTCCTGAATTATAAGTATTTGATTGCCATTGTACAGATGAAGAACCCAAAGAAAAGTTGAAAATCTTAAGCAAAGTGATAGAACCAGAGAACATATTCTAACATGGGTATTTCTGTACCCCGGGTGATCACTGCACACCTAGATCAATTACTTACATGGATAAATGCCTACTTAATGTGAGTTGAGGGCCCCAAAATCATCTCCTTCCCTGAGGCTAGAAAATCTATTATAAATTCATCCTCTAGCTTGTTACATTCCACACTTATAATCCTAGTAATAATTTACTCCTGCTAGCCCTTCATTAGTGATGAATCACATCCATGTAAATTCTTTTGTTTGATCTGTACAGCATCCCGTGAAGTTGGAATGCTCTCCCCATACTGCAGATGAGAATGTCATAGCTCAGAGAAGTAAACAGCCTTATCTAAAGCAAGCCATGACCTACTGTCAACTGCTAGCACCCTAACTCTTCCTACACCCTGTTTTCAGCTGCTTATTTCAGATGCAAATTATCAACTGGGGCAAGGACTGGACTGGCATTCTCTCAGACACTAAGGGAACCTGTTTCTTGGGAAAGGGTGCTGAAAAGAAAGGAGGTGGAGAGCACAGAACCAGACGAGAGGCTACTTAGCCATCATACGATCTGCCCTAGACTTTAAACCAGACAGAGACGTCTGGGTGTTATTACCAGAGTAGATCACAGACCCCAACCTGGGACAGGCCAAGTTTATGCCTGTTTCTCAACATAATTATTAATAGCTCCTCCTTTTATTTTCAAAAGTGTTCCATTTGGGGGCAATAAAATATATGGTCACTTTAGTTACTACCCACCACAGGTGGTAGGGAGATCCCCATACCACAGCCCCTTCCACATTGTTGGAAGCAAAACTTCCAACAGTGTCTGTTTTAAGTGAATGCAACTGAATCCTCCTGCTTCTCATTGCAGAGGAAATTAGAAAAACGGGATTACAACAATTCACACAGAGGCCTCTGGGCAGCGGAACTGGGCACCCATTGTACATGCTCTTTTTCTCCTTAATTACTGCTTGCTCAGAAAGCTTAGCACCAACACCCACATAAGCCACCATGTAATTAGGGGGAAGGCTTGAAAGACAGACACCCTCTGTGACACAGCCTCTTGCAGTAGGACACATGTACACACACGTTCATGTGCCTGTTCTCACAGTCTCTCCACCCAGTTAGCATTAATAGCTTATATATAGACAGCCCTTTAAAGGTTATGAGGCTTTTACCCACATTACCCCAAATGTCTTCTAACATCCTCATGACCAAAGAGGGCAAATGGTATGAGCTCCGATTTACAAGGGAGGAAATGAAGGTTCAAAGAGGAGAAATGATTATCCAAGACAGCACTACTGGAAAGAGGCAGAGTTGGGGCAAGAAAGAGAGCCCTCTAATTGCTACTCAAATAACTTTACAAACCATGTGGCCCCTAGCACCCATGCTCAGCTTGGAGTCAGCCTCTGCTGTAGGGAGTACACAACACTCTCCAGCCTCTTCTCTCAACACTTGCAGGGTCTGAGGTCTCTCACTCAGTTGCCTCTGTGTTCCACTTGACCCAGGGCTTCAGCCTTCTCTGAACCTTGCACACACCTCTTATCTTACTTCAGTTTCATCTGGCTTCAGTTAGTGTTCAGTGTTTGACTATTCTATGTTCCACCCCCACAGCACTAACAATCCTTTGGTATTAGAGGAAGGAGGAGGGCCTGGGACTCTGCAGTTCCAGGAACCAGGTCTCCTTTGCCTTCATGGGCTGGGTGACTAACAATTTGTCTTATCTCTTTGTGTTACAAATTCCTTCTCTTTAAGGAGGGCAAATTAAATTAGAGGGTGCAATCTGGTAGCCAAGAGTCTGCAACCAACTTTCCCAAATATAAAGGACTGTTCTACCCAGCATTTGTATATCGTTTTTTTTAAATCTTCTATATCACTTATCATTCTTAATTATCTTACACAAGTTGCTTTGCCCTTTCACTTTCTCTGCAAAGTTTTTGAATATGAAACCCCTAAACCAGATGACCTCCACGGTCAAACTAGTCTAACATTCTATGGGTGGAAACAGCAGCAGCTCAGACTCTTGAGCCAGGCTGCAACTTGCTGGCTGTGTGACCTTAACTGAGTTAAATTAGTTTCTGCCCCAATCCCCCTCTACTAACCAATGATCATTACAGTACCTACTTCGCCAGGTTGTCATAAGGATACTGTTAATACATGCAGGTAAATATAATACACACAGATATTGACTTATGATATACACCTGAAGCCTATATAATGTTATAAACCATTATCTCAATTTTAAAAATGTGAATAACTTAAAAGAATAGAAGTTTTATAAGGGTGCTTCCTCCTCTTCTATTTCAACACAGTATCTGATCAGGTCTTCCTCTCTTACCTTCTGTACTCTAACAGCAATCCTTCTGACCTTTCTCTGTTTACATTGTTTTTTGTTTGTTTGTTTTATATACTTGTTCAGAGAAGTTTTAGGAGATGCACATCAAAATTGAGGAGGCACAGAGATTTTCCCATATACCTCCTGCTCCAACTCATAGCCTCCCCTATTCTCAATATCTCCCACCTGGTACCTTTGTCACCACTGATGAACCTAAATGCACATACCAAGCATTATCCAGGGTACACAGATGGCTTTGGGTGACATGGACATTTTAACAACATTAACTCTTTCCATGTACGCTGGATATTTCATTTGTAAGTCTTCCGTTCCTTCATCAATGTCTTAAAAGTGTTTGGTGTAAGTATCTTTCACTTCCTTGGTTAAATTCAGTCCTAAGTATTGTATTGTTTTTGATACTACTGTAAATGGGTTAACTTTCTTTGTATGTTTACCAGATAGTTCAAAGTTAGCGTAAAGAAATGCAACTGACTTTTGTACTTCATTTTATATCCTGAAACTTTACTGAAATTATTAAGTCTAGCAGTTTCTTAGTGGCATTCTTAGAATTTTCTTTATACAAAACATGTCATAAGCAGCAGAAGCAATTTTATTTCTTCCTTTCCTACTTGGATGCCATTTACTTCTTTTTCTTACCTAATTGTGCTGAGACAGACTTCCCTAACTATTCTGAATAGGAGTGGTGAGAATAGGCACCTTAGTCTTGCTCCTGATTTTAGGAGCAAGTACGATGTTAGTTGTGGACTTTTCCTGTGTGGTGTTTGTTAAGGTATGTTTCTTCTGTACCCAATGTGTTGAGAGTTCTCATCATTAATTTGTCAATTTTTTTCCCTCCATCTACTGAGACATGGATCCAAGTTTCTAACCAATCATCTTCCTTCTCTCTAAAGATATTACTTTACCATTTTTGCTGGGCAGATCTACTGACAACAAATTCCTTCCATTTTTGTTTGCCTGAGAAACTTATCACTTCCTTTTCACTTTTTAAAGATAATTTTGCAGGGTACACAATTCCAGGTTGGTGGTTTTATCTCTTGATACTTTGAATACTTCACTGTACCCTATTCTTATTTACATAAGTTCTAAAGAGATAAATACATTTCAGAAATAAATTTCTTATCTTTGTTCTTGCATATGTAAGCTGGGGTGACCCCCCTCCCTTTGACTTCTGTCAAGATTTTATTCTTTAGCTATTATTTTCTGTAGTTTAAAAAGATATATGTAGGCATGGGGTTGTTGTTGTTTTTGGCATTTATCATGAAATTCTCTGAGCTTCCTGGATCTCTGGTTTGGCATTAATTTAGGAGAAATTCTCAAAAGTTATTGTTTCAAGTATTTCTTCTGTTTTTTCTCTTCTTCTGGCATTCCCTTTATGGGTACATTATACCTACAAAGTGTTTGTGGTTGTCCCAGAGTTCCTGGATGTTCTATTGTGGGGTTGTTGTTGTTTCCATTCTTTTCTCTCTGCTTTTCAGTTTTGGTGATTTCTCTTAGATATATTCAAGGACATAGATTCTTTCCTCCTTTGTGTCCAGTTTATTAGTAAGTCTATCAAAGCCATTCTTCATTTTCATTATAGTCTTTTTGATCTCTGTCATTTTTTTGTTCTTTCTTAGAATTCCCATCTGATCATACTATCTGTTCTTTCATACAGTCTACTTTTTCCATTAGCACCCTTAAGATATTAATCATAGTTGTTTTAGATTCCTGATCTGGTCATTTTAATACCACCACCAAGTCTCATTCTAATGCATGTTTTCTCTTCCCATGGTGATTTCTGCCTTTTAATATATCTTATAATATTTCTTGATAACTGGGAATAATGAACCGGGTGAAAGAAAAAGCTGTAAATAGGCCTTCAGTAACATGTGGGAGAAGGGGAAGCATTTTACATTCTTATTGTTATGTTTCAACCTTTTCTTCCCAGAACCTGTGCCTTTGGATGGTGAACTTTACACATGCTATTCAGTTTTTTTCTAGTTAGGCTGTCAAGAGTGGCTGGAGTTGTGTCTTTTCTTCTCCCAGTTAGGTTCTGGTGAAATAATTTGCCTCAGGGGAGATCTTGATAAGAACAAAGCAGTTCAATGGAATTTAAAATCAGTATTTTTCCCTCCCCCTGCCGGAAGCACAACGGGATGGGATTTTTCTCTATAGTCACTATGAGAACCTAGTAGAGACCCATGAGTAAAACTCACAAAAGTGTGGGGCACCACAACGGCTGAGTACCCACAGAGTTCTTAATTCTTAGCTGTCCATACTGTCCTCCAACAATTCATCAATTCCTGTACCCAAGCACTGGTTCCCAGGGAAGTAGGTTGCTACCCTGGCAAGTTGTGTTTCTTTCTATTCATCTATCTGTCTCTCCAATTTGAGCGCAGCAGTTTTCTCTGTGATGGTGCTTCTCTTATGGACCTAAATACTGTTGATTGTTCAGTTTCTTACTTGTTACTAGGATATACTGGACTTCCAAAATTGTTACATGCTAAGCCAGAAACACACAGGCATTTTTTAATTGAAGTAAAATTTATATTATACAAACTATTTTCAAGTGAACAATTCAATAGCATTTAGTACATTCACAATATTGTGTAACCATCACCCCATCTAGTTCCAAAATTTTTTCATCATCTTAAAAAGAAACCCTATACCATTAAGCAATCATTCCCTCTCCTTACCCCAGCCCTCAAACTACTTGCTGTCTCTATAGATTTATCTATTTAGCGTATTTCACATAAATGGAATAATGATACATGTGACCATCTATGTCTGAATTTTTCACTGAGTGTAATGTGTCTAAGGTTTGTCAAATCCATGGTAGTAATTATCTGTATTTCATTCCTACTTATGATCAAGTAATATACCATAATAGGGACAAACCATGAATAATGTCAGTTCATCAGCTAATGGCCTTCCTTTGCTTTAATTCTGCTGTCCAGAACAGAGATGCTAAAGTATCTTCAAGGAGGCCCAGTCACCCTACCAGGCCCCCTCCGGGACACACTACAAGGGCCATCTGTTCCCGTCCCTCCAGATTAGGTCACTGCACTTACCAATACCAGGGACAGCGATATGTAGGACAGTTGGAGACTAACATTTGGGGGAAGAGAGGGTTGGTTGTTAGGAGAGAAGGATTAAGAAGAGGTGGGGAGGAGGAGAAGAAGACAACAGTAAGAAAAATGGTAAAATAGTCTCTTGGAAACAAAGAAGTAAAAGGGAAAAAAAAAACAGTAAAGGAGAGTTGCCTTTGAATTTTGAATCAATTGTACCACAGGTGGGAGTGAAACTGTTTACTTTCGTTCTAGAAAACAAGGAAACACAAACAAAATAGAATAAGCAATCACCCTTTAATTGTAATAATAGTTAGGGTGATTCTGAAAGTTCAGGAAAGCTCCTGAGAAAACTACCTAGAAAAGTATGTCCACTGTTCCCACCTGATGTCTTCTGGTCCACTGCTGTAGGCAGAATCATGTCTGCCCCACCACCCAGCAAGATGTCATGTCCTAATCCCTACAGCCTGTGAATATTGCTCCTTACATGACAAAAGGGATTTTGTTGATATGATTAATGATCTTACAGTGGTGAGATTATGCTAGATTATACAGAGAGGTCTGATATAAACACAAGGTCCTTTATGAGAGAGAGAAGGAGATGTGAAAACAGAAGCAGAGGTGAGAGTGATATAGGACCACATGCCAAGGGATGTGGTGAGCCTGCAGAAGCTGGAAAGGGAAAAAAACATATTTTCCCCCAGCGCTTACACAGCCCTGCCAATACCTTAGCCCAGTAAGATCCATTTTGGACTTCTGACCCTCAGAATTATAAAATCGTAAATCTGTGTTGTTTTAAGCCACTGAGATTGTGGTCATTTGTCACAGCAGCAACAAGAAGCTAGCATACCCATTTAAAATGCCAGTTTCCCCCATTTACCAACCAGTCAACAATGAGTAGAAGAGCACTCAGAAAAGTTGGATGTCTTCATGGGGATAGTTGTGTCATCAGAATCAAAATATTGTTCTGTGCAAGTAGGGAATAAAGTCAATACACATGCAAGAGAAAGAGGCTGAAAGAGAGTAAGAAGGCACATGTGCATACATATAAGGAAACCTGGAATGAGAAGCAAAAACTATCCCTTGAAGTTTGTTACCCTGAAAAAACCTAAGTATCACAAATATTTTACATCTGCCATCAAACATTGCACAGCACCCTCAAATCAGATGGATCCTAGTCAAAGGTTTTAACAAGCAACTACCCCATGTGGTAAGGCTCAGAAAATGAACTTTCAATTCTCTTAATTTTCCCATTAAATGAATCTGATTCTCTTTACAGAGAGGGAATTAAACTCTCCCCAAACAAAAAAAAAAAAAAAAAAAAACTTTTCCACACAACAACTGATACGGCAAAGACAAAACTTGGCTATGTAATGGCCTCATTACTCTTGTTGCAAACCATCTGTCAAATTTTGTTTAACAAGTAGGGTAAATTCAAGAGAAATAAATAACAGTTTTCTGCAAACCCTCATGTCCACACAGGTATACTTTAAATGAGCTATGCTTGACATAAAGCACACATACACACTTACTTTCTCAATTTCCTGGCAATGCACTCGCTTAAATACACAACCATCAAGCACCAAGAAATGCAAATCTCCTCCTCCACCTTCTCCTCCCCTCTCCTCCGCCCTCCTCCCCCCTCCTTTCCACTTTGTTCCTCTGGGAACTCAGACTCAAACCAGTTCTGCTTCCCAGCTGCCAGTTCCCAAGATCCCTCACAACTCACCCTTACAACCCGCAGTCCTCCTAAAACAAACAGCACATAAATCAGCAACAAAAACTAACTCAACTTCAAACCAACCCGTTCCAATATTAACAGTGCTTTTGTTGTCAATAAACCTATATTTGACATCTCCTATTTTTATGTGTATTTTATTTATAAATTACTAAGGCTTTTCCTGAAGCAAAATGGTCAAAGTTATAGTCTACACTGAGCCATAGTCTATCTGTTGGGAAAAAAACAAAAGTTTAAATTGAGTCAAGGAAAGAGAACTATTAGCAGTGAATAAACAGGCACTTCCCAATTCTGCTTGCTTTCCAGGCCCCCCTCTTTCTCTCCGACTTACCAGGAGAGAGCAAGGACTATGTGCACTTTATGCCACAGTCAATCTGACAAATATAAAGTCAGTGCTCTAAGGAGCCATTCTACTCTAGCTGTGCTTCTCCAGATACAACAGTGTTGATATACTTATCCAAAATATAGAGGTGGTGGTGTTTTTAGACTAAGTGAGAATCTACTACAAACCAGTAACAAACATGACAACCCTCCAGCCCCCTAGGAATACAAAGAAGATCTGGAAGGAAAAGTTCTCTCTCAAACTTCAGAGAAAGCAATGATGCAGTAGTAGCTAGAGGATTTGAAATAGTGAGCTGTCTGCAGAGGAAAGCAGAAGACGAAGAGCCCAGGATTTCACACAAAGTTCCAGTTCTTTCTTTTTTTTTTTTTTTTAAGAGGCATGTATCTTTATTTATTTATTTGTTTGTTTTTTGTTTATACAAGTACTGGGTACAGTCAGAAGATGCGGGAGGGTGAGAGAATTCACCAGAGCCAGAGCGGGGAGCAGAGCAGGCAGAAGGACCAAAGTACACTGCTGAGGGGAGCAGCGGGCGGCAGGAGAGGTCTGCGTGCCATGTGGGACCCTCCTCCTGTGGCCGGGGAGCAGCCTGGGATTGAACCGGCACTGCAGAGGCTGCGGGCAGCTTCTCAACCCAGTGCTCAACTGCTGCACCACTGGGGAGGCCCCCCCTTTTTTTAAGATTTATTTATTTACACAATCACTGGGTACAATCAGAAGAGCGGGAGGGTGAGAGAATTCACCAGAGCCAGAGCAGGGAGCAGAACAGGCAGAAGGACCGAAGTACACTGCTGAGGGGAGCAGCGGGCGGCAGGAGAGGTCTGCGCGCCATGTGGGACCCTCCTCTGGTGGCCGGGGAGCAGCCGGGGATTGAACCAGTGCCGCAGAGGCCGCGGGCAGCTTCACAACCCAGTGCTCAACCGCTGCGCCACCAGGAAGGCCAGAAGTTCCAGTTCTTTCTTTGCCCAGAAGTCAGAAGACCTAACTCCCTCCTGTGGGGAGTTTTCCATTGAATGGGTTTGGAAGTCATATTAAAGGAAGAGGAAAAGGATAATGATCCAAGTGTCTTGAGCCATCCAGCTTAAAGGAAACTTTCTCGGATTCTTGGTTCAAGTGTTTTCAAACATGGGTTACTTTTATACAACTTGGGAAATAATGAGAACTGTTACATGGACAGATAACATCTGTCATCTTGGGACATGGAGTACAGTCCCTGAAATGCCAAGGTATTCCCATGCTGTCCCAATTTGCAAACAGATTTAGGGGAGTCCTACCTTCCAAATGTCACAGTTTCATGACAGGTAAGTAGGAAAGCACGGGACAGATTGTCTTGTCCATCTCCTCATTTAATCACTGAGGAATGAAGAAAGAATGGTTCACAGTCCCAAAGTATGCTGGGGAGTAAAGCTGCAGCCAGAGTTCTGATTTCCTTGTTTTCAATCCATAAAAGGTGGAACTTCTCCAGAAATCAACTGAGAAAAGGAGCGAGCATGGATGTGGTGGTAGCAGGGATGAAGAGGAGCCTCCATTACAGTGTCCACTGCCTTGTTTTCCCTCCTGAATCCAGCTATGGAATGAGAAGATACAAACTCAGACCTGCAGCCTGGCCTTTTCGGGCTACATATGGCTACCTCAGAGGAGGAGGATCCACTCTTCTGCCTCAAGGACACGCTGATCCTGTCCTTCCTGGGCTTGCTCAGTTCTTCCCACTGACTTCCATCTACTTCTGTGGCCAATGTCCCAGCCTCTTCTGTCTTGCCACTGAACAGCCTTCTTCCCTGCAGGATGATCACATACCGCCATTCATTCAGTTGGCCAGGAGAGCAAACTCAGGTTTATCACTTAGGAGGGCCAGGGCACAGAGGGGTTATAGCTTGAAGTTGACCTATGGCACTATCCAAATCCCAATCACCCCTCAAAAATTCCACTCCTTTTAAGAAGCTTCTCTTGTATCCTCAGGTGTTTAGACACCTTAGCTTACCTCGCTCAAATCTCTGAAGTAACCATAATAGCTACTATATCAGGCATTAGTGTTAGTCCAAAACTGTGCAAGATGCAGACCCATTCTCCAGGACCCACAAACATCTATACTTTTCTTCACCTCTAACTCTTCTCCCCTGAGCCCAGAAGTCTTTGCCTACCATGCAGAGCCAGCCAGTTCTGTCACTGTGCAGTCTTCCAAATCACTTTCTTCAAGTTGAACCTAAACTTTTGAAATTCAAAAACCAAAATCAGACTCTCCTCTTCTGTTTTCTGCCATGTCATCACTTATGGAAGAAAGCAAACATCAAATAATCAAGCTGACAGGAAGGGCAAAGAGGGCAAAGAAATGTGGATTGAAGATAAACATGAATTCAGCATCCTGTCACACTAACATCTTTAATGAAGGCCTCTTCTGGGCCAGGTCCTCTGCCAGGCATTTTTGCTTCTGTTCTGTCATTTGAACTCAAAGCAACCCTGGCTGTGTCACAATGGCTGATGACTTTCTCAAGGCCACACAGCCCACGTGTCATCTGCCCCAGGCAGGTGTACCGCCCTCAAGATGGGCAGTGTGAGATCATTCACCTGTGGAGAGGTAACTATGATTTGTGAAGAGTCAGGGGGCAGATTTGAATCCTACTACGAACTAGTTGAGTGCCTGCTAATCAGTCTCTCTGAACCTGTTTTTTAATCTGTGATCTGGTGATAATAGCTGTACATGCAGCCCACCTACTTGCTGCCTCCTCTCAGTGGATTGTTAGGGGATTAATAAGATAATATCTTGGGTCTCCCCTGGTGGTGCAGGCAGTTGAGCGCTGCACCGTGAAGCTGTCCACAGCTTCTGCAGGACGTGTTTGATCCCGGCCAGCAAGGGTCCCACATGGGGCTGCACACCTCTCCTGTCCCGCCCGCTGCTCCCCTCAGCAGTGTATTTCATCAGTCTGCCTGTTCTGTTTCCCACTCTGTCTCTGGTGAATCCTCTCACCCTCCCGCACATCTGGCCTGTACCCCAGTTCTTGTATAAATAAATCAATCTTTAATTAAAAAAAAAAAGATACTATCTTGAAAGTTCTGAGTATTGTGCCTGGTAGAGGGGAGCCTTAACGTGGGTGAGCCATGACCATCAGTGCCATCACTGTGCCCATTTCCCCAGGCTGGACTGGGTGCCCACAGCAGGGCACACTGCCTGTTGCAGCCAACACTACAGAAAGTACAATGCTAATGGAGGAATCCACCTCAGAAACCACCAGCACATGTGAGAGGGATGCACAGCAGAGTGACACTGCTCCTCTTCCTCTCAGCTTTGACAAGCCAGCTGCACGTTGGAACACCACACTTTCCCTTCCTGAATTCCAGCTCACGTATGCTACCCTTCATTCTGTCTCACACTAGGTGTGCTGAGAATGGCACAGTGGCTCCCTTCTCAAAGATTTTAGTCCTATACTGACTTCCCAATTAGACTACAAGACCCCTGAAGATGTGGCTGGAATCAAGTCCATAGTGCAATTTTCCAGTTACCTGAAACTGGGGGTATAACACGGATGAGCATCCCAACCTGAGCTTTTTGAACCAGCACAAGAAGAGGAACAGACCATGGAGTTTATCTCTTTGGCTAATTTCCCAGTGATACTGGTTCTGTCAACTCTTTATGGATTCAGATACTTTTTATCTTTACCTTGAAGTGCATATACATGACCATGCTACAAACTATGAATTTATTTTAGATTAAGGCCTGTGACACAAATATTGGCTAGCAGATAAAGTAAAGCAAGATTAAAGCGCCAACCTCTTCTTAATGTTTCACCTATGTCGATGGAAGAGCCATGCATTCTTTTTGGTTTGTTGAATCACAGGAGACAGAAATGAAAGTTAAGCTTCTGGCCAGCAGGAAAAGGGGGGCAGGGCCCACACATTCACAAGAGAATTTGAGTAAGTGAGAGAAGACGAGATTCCAAATGGTTTTAGGAAACTGATCACAGTACAAAACCCAATCCTTCCTCAACTCTCATCATCAAAAGCCACAGGCTTGCACAATAAAAATTCAGGAACTAGCAAATTCAAATCTCTCATTTTGAAGATAGAGAAACTGAGGCCAGAAAAATAAAGTGATGTGCCCATTGTCTCTACCAAAAGAAAATTAATTTTCAATGAAGGAAAACAGTAAAGTGAAGAGGATGGCAGACCTCAAATAAGGCCATCTGGACACCAGTCCCAGCTCTGCCACCAATCAAGACAAACCACCTTTCGGGGGCCCATCTCATCTGTAAAATGAGAACTGGAAGAAATACACAGCAAATCAGTGTCAATAGATTTCAGAGACACTCTGCTGGTAGTAACATTCTGTGACCCTCACAGATCCGCTTACAACGTAGTGCTCATTCTAAACACAACTTGTAAAGTAGTCCTCTAAATATGCACACACTGCATTGCTATCCAAAAACACATGCCTGTGTTAGCAGAAAGCAGAAGAGAATCTTAACTCAAGAATTTTGAGTTTAATATGTGCTTTTTTTTTCTTTTTCCCTCTTGGTAAAATTGCTTAATTGTGTTTAACACACACACACACACACACACTCACACACACTGGCCTTTGAGTTTCTATTCCCAGGCAACACTGGGCCAAGGAGGGGGATGTAAACCAGCAACGGTGGCCCATGAGGGCCAACAAAGAGGGGTCGAGCACTCCCACTGTCACCACCCTAAAACACCTGGTCGAGTCTGATTAATGAGATGAGGACCAGATGCTTAAAAAGTCTGCTAAATTAAAAGAAAAAAGAAACAAAGAGAAAGGAAAGGAAACCAGAAGCCTGCCTTTAATACAGTGCACTTTGTTATCTGTAATGTCTTTCAACCACAGATAACAGAATCAACCACATGGAATCTAAGATGCATGCCAGGTGAAAAAACATCATAAAGACATAATAAAAAGTTCCACCAGTGCCCATAAATTGCTGGGGGGACTGTTACAAGGGCAGAACCATAAATTCTTGATGTTTCCCAAATTAGAGGGTACCAACACGTATGCAGATATATTTGTGTGGGTAATTGAGGGCTAAAATCTTACATTAAACACAGCTACCTCCTTCAAACGCTGTTAGGGGAGCCTCCAACAGGCACACACATACAGCACACACTGTAGGAATTCAATTTGGAAACCATCATCTAAAGCACAGAGGAGAACAGGAAAGTCATATTGCTATAATGCTTAGATTATCAATCATCTTGACAGTTTATTGGCTTTATCACCACACATACCATTAAAATGATGTCTGGCCTAGACTGTCAGGAGCAAACATTAAACAGACCAGGATTAAAAAGCAGATCCCAAACAGCACTCCAGTCAAGTTTCCCTTCCACTCTGAAATTAGTTAGAGCTGACTAAGAAACTGGCGCTAGACTTTGAAGAAATATACAGCCCAAAAGGCTTCGAGTCAACTCAGACCTGACGAGCTGATAGGTAATGTCATGTTGTGGCAAATCTGACTCTCCTGAGGTTGATTTATCATGTACTCTGTGCAACAGAATGATTGCTAATGGTAGAAGGGAGGAGGAGGGGAAAAAACACCACCATAATTTGCCTCTCTCAACCAAAGGCTTGCATCAAAAGGGCTAAGGCAGCTCCCTAAAGTGGGGTAGGAATGCTAATAAATTCACACTACTGAGCAAACATATTAACATTACCCCCACACAGGTTATTAAAGTAATTTTACAGATTCAGAAGAACCAAATAGGCAGCGGAAGAGACATTCATAATTCAAGAGCTCTAGACAGCGAAAGAGTTACGAACCCTATACGTTTTTAAAATGCTTCTGCATGTGTCACTTTGGCAAGGAAATCTCAACACAATTAAAACTATACTAGCACATCAATAGGGCTCAATTGAGAGCTGTGTACCTGCCTTTTACTAGGCCAGGGCTTTATAGATGCCTCAGGAAGAAAGGGGAAATGGGAAATTCACTGCTAATTAAAGGGAACCTTCTGTGCCTAAGGAAAAATGGTGGCTTTTCTAAAATACATATAAAAGAAACACGCTTTCGAATCTCTGCCAAGGGTTTGGCTTTTTCACAGTCCCTAGAACTGTTCTGTATTTGTCTGGAAGTTACAGAGTTATTCTGTTTGTGATTAATAGTTTGCTTTCCAGTACAAGTAAGTCATTAAGAAGGGTGGGGTAGGGTGCAGAGAAAATTGACAGGGTAGAACTGGCCTTGAAACAATGCAAGTAGAAATTCACACCACATTGTTCAACTTTTTCAGTCCCTTGCTTATTTACCCAAGTGGGGGTAGGGGGATCCCATCCTCCCTATGGGTAAACTTTGACACAACCCTTTAGATGCAAACATTTATTGGTATGCCATATTAGAGGTGCTTGCTCTAATTCCTTTCCCCTAGGTGAGCTTGACGGTACCTTGGGACCTCAGTAAAATCATTGGTCAGTAGAGGCTCTGGAAAATGGTAAGACAAAAGCAGCCACAGGGCATACGCTCTAGCTCTCACTGGAGTATCCCTGACAACCAAGGTCGCCCCTAACAGGTCACAGTGCCATTTTGTGATGCTTCCAACCAGCCATCTTTTTCCAAGCAGTGTCCTCCAGTTTCATTGATTATACATTGAGGTAGGGGGATGACAACACACCGTTTACCCAGGGGGAGTCATTTCCTGTATGTCATGTCAGGAGCGAGAGTGGGGGTATTTGTGATGCCCAAACACAAGGCTTGTACACAATTGAGCATGTGGATAAGCATCTGGGTTTGGGAAACCAGACAAGCCCCACCCTCATTCTCAAGCACACAAATACCCAAGAACATCACAACTCTTTGTACAAGAGCCAGAAGAGAAATAACTAAGGGAAAGGCAGCCTGCATCCAAACTCCTCAACCCAGAAACTTCCTCTGCTATCACCTACTTACCTCTGGCTCAGATTGCCGAAGCACTTTCACTATCAGACAGGAGACAATCTCGCATACATAGCCCTCCCTCTACCTACTTCCCAACCAGGAACAGACAGATGAAATCTCCACTTTCACACTTCAAGACTTCAAGGCACCAAGAGCTCCATGAGACATGTGGAATCAGTAAATCAATCTTCAAGGTCACTGGGCACCAGCCAACGCACCAACATGGTGTGGAGTTCTGTCAGGGATAAAGGAGCTTTGTGGGGCATGCTCCACAGAGCCTACAACAAGTCCAGAGAGGGGACTGGCTCATCATCAAGTAGATGAAAATTCCTGGTTTATTCTTTCCACCAGCCCCTGAGTTCCTGCAGGGCAGGGAATGTGTCTCATTGATCTGCCATAAATCCAAATCAAGAAATAGACACCAGATATGAATGACTGTTTTTCTTTTTTTTAATCAAATAACACAAACAAAGTGAAAAGTCAAAATTAACAGTTGGTTCGGGAATCCCAGTTCTGCTAATTGAGGCCCTTCTTCCAGCTAGTGATTGAAGAAAATCAGACAACCAAACATCAGGAAATTGAATAAATTCATTTCTTCTCTATGTCCTCTCCTCCTCACCATCACACCTTCATAGTGCTGTTTCCCATGCTTTACTGAGTGCCATGTTTGGGGGCACCACAGTCTGGTTGTAATCACAGCAGCAAGACAGGACAACCATCATTAGCATAGGGAGTATTACTAAGAAATAAGGAAACTGTCCTACTTACCTCAGCCCATCCTACTTATGGTTCATTGTCTTCTACCCTCGAAACAACTCCAATAGATTCCCAAGGGTCACCTAACACTGATATAACCAGGGCTTTTCTTACTATGCAAAATAATAAGCCTTAATGGTTCTGTCTGTTTTAGGTACTACTACAAGTGTGAGGGGAAAAGAAGCCTAGCCCATAAAAGACTCTCAATAAACACATGCTGAACTGAACTGAGACAAGCAAGAGTGATTTAAAAGTGAAAGAATTTAGCATGAGAGTTCAACAGAAAAGACAAGCTATTCATGTGAGAACCACAGTCATTACACAACACAGAGCTCGGAATAATGAGTGGGGTTGGGGTTCAGGTTGAGAGTGTAAAAATCAGCGTGTGTTTCAAATATGGGTAGGATGAGACAAGGGCATTCCAAGTAGGAAGAATATGGGGAAGAAGAGAGGGGAGTACAGCAAGAATAAAGTATACTGCACTGGGAGAATAAAGGGATGATGCAGGGGAGTTGAGGGAGCTAAGGCAGGTGGAGGAATCAGAAGGATCCCAAGCGGACCATGAAATGAATATCTAACACGTGCTCCTAACCTTCCATCAACTGGCCCTTGCACGGTTTTATCTATTTTAATGACTGTACCATTCATAATAGAGATGGCTGACTGTCCCTTGATCATATACATCAGTGTGTGGTCATGTGACTAAACCATGACCCATGAGATGTGCTCCATGGAAGCAACTTCTGAGTGGTGACCATGAAGGTAAGAGTCATATCTAAAATGTGGGTGTGGTGTGGTCTAGATATGACTCTTACCTTCATGAGTCAGTTGGAACCAAACTGGTAAGGACAACAGTCTAGAGACGGCAGCAACATAAGCAAAGGATTCCACAAATACCACACCAAGGAGCCCCCTTATCAACCCTGCAGTACTTATGGCAATCCATTTTCACCTTGTTTAACCACTTTTGAGTCTTATTATAACAGCCAAATCTGTGTCATAACTCAAAACAACTCATTCATCCAGTTTCTAAGCCCAGCAATCAGATGTCAGCCTGAATTCTATCCCCCAACCTCTCCAATTTCTTCTGATGGTAACTAGTATCTACCCCACTCAAGTTTGCCCCCTTTATTCTACTTGACTAGAACAACCAAAATACACTCTAACCTCTTCTGATCCATTGTCAAATTGTAGCTACAGAGATTCTTATTTAGATAATATCTGAGCACATCTTCTGATGCAAAAGTCCAATGGTTTCCCATTCTTAGGAGAACAAAAAGCTTTAACCCATTACTGCAAGACTCAGTACAATCTCATCTCTCTCTACCTCTCTTACACCATAGTCCACAGCAAACTTCCATTGGTTCCTAATACCTACCATGCTTTCCCTCACCACAGGGCCTTTGCACTTGCTGTTCCCACTGGCTAGAATGTTTTTCCCTCCCTCCCCTTGTTTAGTGAAGTCCCACTCATCCTTCAGATCTTAATTCAAGCATCACTAGGTTCTTTGATCACCTACAAGCTCAAACCCCTTCCCCCATTACTACATGCACAAATACATACATTGATATTCACAAGGCTTCCTTGAAGTGTTTTTAGCTACAGTTGGCTGGGCATCTGATATGTCTTAGTTTCTATTAATTAAGAAAATATGAAGTGATGCTTATGTTAATTATATTAATGCAATTCACCACTCCCCTCTCAGAAGCATAAGCTCAGTGAGGGTAGGGACATTCCTACTGTTCATTTCTGAATCTCTAGCACCTGGCAGGGTGAATGTCAGAGGGCACTCAACAGATAGTTAACAAATGAACTTACACAAAAATTAATTAATGATGGCTCTGTTCTCTTCCAAGGGTTTTATTTACTTCACTAATACCCCTTAAACATCTGGTATCTAATCAGACACCCTTATGCTGCCAGGTTGCTGATCTTTTCCAAATAAAGATTCCAATAATCTTTCCAAGACTTTCATATTTAATACTGGAGAAATACCCTGCCTGCTTGTCCTCCTGCCATGAAGACAACTTATTGTGTGAGTATGGTTTCCTGTGCTATTTACTCCTATTACAACTGAGATCCAAAAAAAGAGGTATGTACACATACATGTATGCATATACACATACATTTTATACACATATTATGCTATGTATTTTACATACATATGTGTGTTGAGTATTACTGGTACTTAATGACTTAATGACCTATAGACAGCCACCTTGATACAAACCAGAAGGTGGTTAGTGCTCTAACAAACTGATTCTAGACCAAGGTAACAGAGGGTGGTAAAGGGATTATGGCATCTATAAACCAATAGTCATGGCTTATAACACTAATATTTCAAAACTGGAAATGGAGCATACAGAGCATACAATTAAAAAGCATGCAATTACAAAGCCGCACATCTAAATTACAGGGGCTGTGGCCAACTTCCCCAAACATCTCAGTCCATGGGCCTGTCATCTACACATCTACATCCCAAAAATGGGACTTTTCCTCCTTTAAAAATCCACCACCAATCTCTCTCTCTCTCTCTCTCTCTCTCTCTCTCTCTCTCTCTCTCTCTCTCTCTCCGCCCCCAACCCGAGATAGTGTAGCATCAAAAGTCACCATCTGCAAACTTCACTGGGAAGTATTCTGGAAGAAGCCAAAGAAACCTCTCTATAAGTCAGCTGACTTCACATTCAAAAGCAAACCTTGATTTTTAAAGCACAGTTTTGGTACCTGTAATAAGGAAAATTGGCTATTAACTGACAGTACTTATCCTCACCTCCAAAAGGTATATTCCCTTGAGAAAGCAGTTCTTTTTTTTTTTTTTTAAGATTTATTCATGTATACAAGAACTGGGTTACAGGCCAGAGTTGCAAGGGGTGAAAGGATTCACCAGAGACAAACTAGGGAGCAGAACAGGCAGACTGACTGAAATACACTGCTGAGGGGAGCAGCAGGCGAGACAGGAGAGGTCTGCTGCGCCATGTGGGTAGCTTTGTGGCTGGGGACTGAACTCATGCTGCAGAGGCTGCGAACAGCTTCACAGTGCTATGCTTAACCCCTTGTGCCCTGAGAAAGCAGTTCTTCCCTGTCTTTTGTACTTTTGGTGACCGGTGACCACAAAAAGCCTTTACGTTCTTATGTGGCATCTCCTTCCACCACAGACACTTAATTGTTTGGTTTCTCAGGCTCAACTCCAGAGAGGTGGAAAGCCATGCAGTGAGCATTGCTATGGGCTGCAGGGTGGTAGCAACCATGGAGGCCTCACAGGAAGGCTGAGGTCACCCAGCCTGGGGCCTGCAGGAGTAGGGAGGGAAGAATAAGCACCAGTCCAGACAGGAAGAGGGGGGAGTGCACCCTTCGAGTCAGGGGAGGCCTCCAAACCCCTTGGAAGAAAGAGCATAAGTTAACCTAGATCCTATCTTACACTTGCCTAAGTTTAAGAGCCAACCTGGAGGTCATGGAAACCACAAGTTTATGATGCCTGATTCTTCCCAAAAACAGAGGCTCAATGGAAGCTTTTACCCCCATTCTGCAAAGGGGTAAGCCGAGGCACAAAGCAATGGTTGCATGAATTCAAGTCAGAAGTTGGTTTTTCTGTAAGTCTAACAAGTAGCAAGGTATCTAAGTTGTTCTCTGAACTAAGTCAGTCAATGATCATCACCTCTGAAACAGGCCCATGGAGAGAGTTGAAGCAATGATTAAGTAGATCATCCCGCAGAAACCATGGGGTTTCCCTGGTGTGTCCTCCTCATCCTCCTGAGCACACAGCCACACTTTATTAACCCATCTTCCTTTAGGAAGGGGGGACCATATAAACTAGTTCTCACCAATGAAATGGGAAAAGAAGTAAAGCACCTTGTTTGGGGGCTGAGGTGGTAAGGGCTGGGGTGCCTTCTATATTCTCACTCCCGGGCCACTACAATTGAGAGAACTCCAAGAACAGAGAGGAGGAGTCACAAGAGGAAAGGAACTTGGGTCCCTGACTGATGGTATGAACCACAGCTTCCCCCTTCTGCACACCCCCCCTCCAAACACACACACACCTGCATGCGCGCGTACAATGCTTTAGATGTGCGAGAGCAATTAACAACCTTGCATCATGGCAAGTCACTAAGATTTGGGGGGGGTGGACTTGAATAGGAATGAATCTTCCCTGGCTAATAGAATAACTCAAACTTCATTAGCATCTGGCTTGAGACCTATATTGGTTATGTTTATTTGTCTAGCAGATTTACCCTCTTGATTATGCTGGGCTCTGATTAATGTTAATATTTGGTTTTCATTCTCTCTGTTGGGTTATTGAGTCTAGGATAAAAATGGAAACCTCACCATGGAAAAGTCACTACCAAATAATCACAAGATGAACCCTACTTTCACGGCTGTAACTGGCCTCTTCCATCTCCTTTCATGCTTCCCTGGTCTTTCATGCAATTGACATGACACATACTTACAGCACACTGCTTTTATGACTTATTAGGTCAGTTAGAGCTTTACCAATAAAAAAATTTAAATATGCATGGACATAGACACACACACACCACACCCAGCAAATGTAGGAGCAATTGGGAACACATTTCAACAAGGGCATAGTTAGAAAAGGAAATACATTTAAAAACTGAGCTTCTTCAACAAAAACAAAGAAAATAATCCAGTCAAAAAATGGGCAGAAGAGCTAAAAAGAAACTTCTCCAAAGAGGAAATACAAATGGCCACCAGGCATATGAAAAAATGTTCAACATCACTTGTAATCAGGGAAATGCAAATCAAAACTACAATGAAATACCATCTCACACCAGTGAGAATGGCACATATTAAAAAAAACTATCAACAACAAATGTTGGCGAGGTTGTGGAGAAAAAGGAACTCTCCTGCACTGCTGGTGGGAGTGCAAACTGGTCCAACCACTATGGAGAGCTGTGTGGAGATTTCTTGACCTACTAAACATAGAGCTTCCATATGACTCAGCAATTCCACTCCTAGGTATTTACCCAGATGACACAGAAACAGTAATTCCAAAGGGCACCTGCACGCCTATGTTTATAGCAGCACTATTTACAATAGCTAAGCTATGGAAACAACCCAAATGCCCAAAAATAGATGACTGGATCAAGAAGATGTGGTACATATACACCATGGAATATTACTCAGCAATCAAAAAAGATAAACACACGCAGTTTGCAGCAACATGGATGGAGCTAGAAGGGATCATGCTCAGCGAAATAAGTCAGAAAGAAAAAGAAACATACCAGATGGTCTCACTCATAGCAGGAGTTTAGAAAACCTAAATAAGAGACCAGGAAAAAGACTAATCAATACAAAGTAAAAATCAAAATCAACAAGCAACTATAAACCAGAGACACACTATGGGGGGCGGGGGGGCGGAAAGGAAGGACTAGAGTTAAAATAAGGGGGGAAGTGCAATTGTATGGGGAATATAACCAAAATGAAAATGCATACATTGTGCAAAGATGAAAAAAGATGTAAGAATTATATAAAATAAAATATTTTTTAAAAAAACTGAGCTTCTTGAGTCCCCCAGAAGGCACACTTTGGCTTGCTAGAAGCCTAGGCGTGCATTCCTGGGAAGATGTCATGAATAACTGGCATCTGCAATGGGATAGTCTGTCTTGAAGCACAGACAACGTACAAGAAACAGATCTGAAAGTCTGTCCACAAGACTGGTAGCAGGTAATATGGGGTCTCATTGTGGAGTTGGGGAAACCAAAACAAATGAACAAATGGTACTTACTATATCTGACTATATTGCTTGAAAACCTGTGGGATAACTGAATTTGACTATTTCAAGGATGGAAGACACTTAGAGATCATCCAACACTTCTCAACTATGAGATCCTTGCTGGACCTCCCAATCTCTTTCTTCATCTACAGGACAGGCATCTACTCCCACAATCTAACAGTTAGCTAACAGATGCAAAGCATTTATAAAGATACTGTGTGTGTGCATACAACACATAGGTGCATGGGAGTCACGAGGATACCTTCAGGACTCTCCTGAGGGAAAATGGTCAGTTGTCTCCAGCCTCCACCCCACTGAAAAGCTGCTCAATTTGGGGTGATGCTATATATTGAGATCTCCTGTAACATGTCATCACTTAACTCACAGGTTCTTCTGCCTAACAGGAAAAAAGTTTTGAAAATATTAACTTAACCCAATCACTTGTTCTTTTTCAACCCTTGAGGAAATGGGAGGTTGGAAAACAGACATTAACCTACGTTTTCTAACTCTCACCTCAACCATTTTTTCATTGGCTGGGCTGGAGGCAGGGGATGGGGAGAAACTTGGATTCTTGGCCCAGCCAAGCCTATAGGCTCTACGGTCCACACCTTGGCTATGACATCTCTGCAAACCTTCGTACCACAGGAAAAAGAGAAGCGTTGCCCTCTCCTGGATGACAAACATCCCCTCCTACCCCAAAGCCATCTTTAGCACCTCCCCACTTATTGCGTAAGATGCTTTCTCCATGCCAAAGGCACTGCTCAGGCAAACTCTAGACCCAGGTCATGGTACCAGCTAATGACAGTCACAATTGCAGCTTAATTATAATAGCAGCCACCAGCATTGTTGCGCATTTACTTCTGTGCCAGGCACTAAAAGCATTTCACACATATTATTTCACATAAACTTTAGGGCAATTTTGTGAAGCAAGGTGCTATTACCTCCATTCTTCAGAGAAGAAAACTGAGGTCCACAGAGTAAGTAACCAGGCCCACTCACCCAGCTAAGAAGTACTGAGCAGAATCTGAGCCCAGTTTGGCTTTGTGTGCCACCTTCTTCAACGGTCACACAGTTGCCCATTCTCACACCCATGCCTATTTCCCATGTAGGCATGTAAACACCATGGGCCAGTCAAGGATAGTGCATTATAGGAACGGGGGCAGGACAAGTACTTAGGAAGTTGGAAGGCACATGGGGTAAAGATGTCATATCTCAGCTCAGCTGTACACAAAACACAATTATTAGCACTTCTTGGGTCAATCCAGAAAAACTACCATAGGAGGCACCATTTAAGGAAATGTCTGGATTTCATTGCCAGGTCATCTCCATCATCTCATTCTCCATCACCAGTCTTCCTTTTTGCCTCCAGACTCTGAGCCCTTGGGTCCGGCTTAGCACCTCTTCTTGCAGTCCTGCTTCACACTGCACACAGTAGGTCCTGAACTATTTTCCCTGTACCTGGTTGCTTTACAAAGATCACTCATCTCTTGTGGTTCATCTTCCCAAAGCCAACTCATTCATCTCTCAGGCTTCTGAAAGAATGTGTCCAATGTCATACTCCTACTAATTCTTTGCCAACTCACCTCATCTTCCCTCCCCCCTTTAAATTTTGCCCCATTATGCCTGGATCAGTTTCCTCACCCTGTGCTAATTCCTCTCCCTCTCCGGTGTTTATACCCTTCAGATGTTTGCAGGCTATTATCATGTACCCACTTAGTCAAGCAGCACACATTAAGTTCTTTTCATCTTTCCTCATAAATCAATCCCTTAATCCCTCCAAGGCCTTTAATTGTACGAGCTGCTCCTCTCTGAACTCCGTCCAGTTTCCCCAAGTCCTGATAATGTTGTGACATGAGGCTGGATATAAGGCTCCAGCTGCTGACTCGCTGTCAGAGAGCTCCATGCACACACACACACAGCTCCATCTGGGAGGACACACTTCTTGCTTTGTCAGCTCCCAGCACTTTCTCTACAGCTGTATCATCATGAAGTGACTGTGGCCATCGATACAGATACAAAGAGTTCTCAAGTATAGATATTTCAGTGCTATACAGATCTCAAAGGGGAAAAAAACTGCAGGACAATTTATAGCCCCATAAGATTTTCACTAGCTTTTCCCACACACTCCCTAAGAATAGAGATAATGTGCTGCGATCAAGGGGGGCTTAAGAACCTAGGAAGAGGCCCTATTGAGCCCCAACCCATAAACAAACTAAAGCCGCAATGTGATACCACTACATCAGAATGGCAATAATTAAAATGACTGACAACAGCAAATGTTGACAAGGATGTGGAGCAACCAGAACTCACACAATGTTGGTGGAAATGAAAACAGAAAAACCACTTTGGGAAAAGATCTGGCAATTTCTTTGGAAAACTAAATAAGGGTCCAGAAATTATACTTCAGAGAAATGAAAATATATGTACACACAAAGGAGAATATGCAAATATTCACAGCATGAATATATTCAGGAACAGTAAGAGCTAAAACCTAAACACAGCTCAGTAGACACTCAACAGGACAATGGACCAACTAGTATATACACACAGAGAGAGACCACCCCACAGCAAAAAAAAAGAAACCTATTAATATACACAACATGGATGAATTTCAAACACTATACTGGGCAAAAAAATGCAAATATACAATGTAATTCCAATTATATAAAGTCCTAAAAAGAGTCAAAATTAAGCTTTGTAGAAAGCATTAGAAGAGTGTTTGCCCCTGAGTGGAGGAAGCAGGTTAATATCTGGGGAGGGCCATGAGGAAATAGTACACTTAAGACCTGTGCATTTCTCAATAGAAAAATAAGTAAATATTGAACTCTAGTAAATTATATAATACTGTTTAGGATGAGGAGTCCTGTGTCCACAATTTACATTGAAAGGCATCAAGAAACAAGATGGTTTGATGAAAGGATAGGTAAAGAGAATAAAGCAGGCAGAATAAAATGTTTATGGAAGAACCTGGAAACCCCCTGAATGGTTGATCTATGCATATTCACTATACAATCTTTTCAAATTGTTTGTATGAGTAAAATTTTTCATAAAATGTGGAAGGAGGGGAAAAGAACTTGACCCTTTCCATTAACTGCTCGCAGACCCAGGAGCTGTGAATGCTACACTGATGTGCAACATGATTTTTATCCAGTCACTACCTCGATCAGTTTCCCATTCTAGGTGTGGCCCATTCACCATTCCCACCCATGTGTATGTCCTCCATATGTACAAACTTAAAGAATTTACAAGTTCATCCAGGGATTCTTAGGATTCCTAAGGGATTGTGGGAAGGAGTCTTATAGATCACCTAAAATTATTCATGTATGAAAAATACTGTGTACATACATATGGGCATTTTTTTGAGAGGAAGACCCATAGTGCTCAGATTTTCATAGAGGCTAGTGGCCAGGAGGTTCAAAGTACAACATGAATCCCTCCCCTCTTCAAAGCCACTACCAAAAGTATTCAGGACAGATAATGCTTCCAAGTTGGAAATCAGCTGTGCTTTGAAGCACTTTAATTTTTAGTTGTGAAATGCCTTTTCATTGTGTACCCACATCACACAGAAGGGGGAGAAGGTGGCTGGAAAAAGTCATGAGGGTCTCAGCACCTGATCATCTCTACCCATGTACAGTAAGATTAGGGTTATTAAATGTAAAATAAAATGAAAATTATACAGTACTGATCAAGTTAATTTTTAAGTTTGGATAATGAAATGAATTTACCAAGCACTTAGCAAATGAATAAAAAGCAAATGAACTTACTGAGGATCTACTATATATGCAAGGGACTTTATATGTTCTCAATTAACTTCATTCTCCATGGAGTCATACACATCTCTAGCCCTTTTTTGTAAATTAAAAATAAACTGAACCTCAAATAAATTATCCCCCAAATATCACACAGCAAGAGAGCTTGAACCCAGGTCTCTACGGTGCATTCTCTTCAAAAGTTTCTTCAAGCATGAACTCTAGGTACCACAATCACAGCTCCTAGAGCTTGGTGAGATCCCCTAGATTTCAAATATTCTATCCCACTGGCTCTAATAACCTTCAAAATGATCTAGAAATGCCCACACTCCAGAATGCAAAACATATCACCCAAACTAGTTTGTCTTCAAAGGTGTCATGATTCTTTCATCAGATTTCATGCCCTAATTCCTGCCTTGGAAACTCCACTGCAACTGAAGAACAGAAGGTAGATCGGCTAGGGTATAAGAAGGGACACAGCAATGTCACTCTGCCTCAAACCACCTTTGTGCTCTTTGGAATGGAGCCACTTTCCCTGGAGCTTAGGGGCCACCATAAACATATTCACTGGGGTTTGCAACAGCTGAGGCTATAAAGGAGTCAGCTACCCTGAGGCACCGCCTTCATCTTCTATCTGAAAATTCTTTAATCTGTTTATGGGAACGTGAACGCGACACTGGCCTTGACTTCCAGATTCCAGAGATTTCTATGAGCTAGAAAGCACTTCATCCCCACAAGCCACATGACTCTGGATCTTTAGGGGACTGCCCTTTGGCCCAGCTGCTTGCAGGGTCTGGAGAAAAGTGATAGTCATGATCCTATGAAGGGTAAATGACAGTTCAAAGACTTTCAAGAACCACTCTGGCAGCTCTTTGGTCATCTTTTTCTCCGTAAGTCAACCCTTGATGCTTTAGTGGCTTAAAAATGTTATGAGGATCCAGTCATCTATTTTTGTGATATATATACACAATGGAATGTTACTCAGCAATCAAAAAAGATAAATTCATGCAATTTGCAGCAACATGGATGGAGCTGGAAGGGATCATGCTCAGCAAAATAAGCCAGAAAGAAAAAGAAAAACACCGGATGGTCTCACTCATAGCAGGAATCTAGAAAAACTAAAAAGGGACCAGGAAAAAGAATAACTATAATAAAGAAAAAATCAAAATCAACAAGCAACTATAAACCAGAGACATACTATGGGGGGGGCAAAATAAGGGGGGTGCAATTGTATAGGGAATATTAAAAAAAAATCTTAAAAAAAAAGAAAAAATGTTATGAGGAGAAATAAAGACTTGGCACTCAAGAAAAGGCTTCCTCCTACCCCAACATTTTAATATCGATAGATGCAGGTTAATACATACATGAAGGGAAACCTTGAAAGAGAAAAGCATTTATAAAGGGTGAGCCTGAGAATGTATAGAATCAGGAAAGGACATTCTAACTATAGGCATGTGTGTGTATATGCACAAATGCAGATGTGTTTGTGTGTGTGTGTGTTCACATGCCTGAGAGGAGGAGAGAAAAAGTGACAGATAAATGATGTATTGTATAGCCAAGTTTATAGAGGGTCTATCCCAGTAGTGATTTTTCCCCCTCTCCCTCAGGAACAAAATTCCCAAAATTTAACAGGGCACTTTGCTATCGAGGTAAAAGACAATTCTCTGCCTCCCTTGCAGCTAGGTGTGGTCTTGCCTCTATAATGGTGCGTGGAGCTTCTAGAAAGTTTCCTTAGAAAGAGGAAATACCTTTTGGCTTTCCTCTTGCTGCCAGCCTGCAATGTGGGTACAATACCACATCCATCTCAGACTATGAGGTCTAGTCCAAGATGCCATACTCTAGTTACAACAGAGTAAAAAGCTGAAAAAAGCTTGGGTGCCTGGTAATACCATGAAGCCACAGTATCAGCCCTAGGATGGCAACCTCTATACTTCTGTAACAGGAGAGAAAAAATGAACATAAGCCTTGTTTAAGCCACTGGATAACTGATATTATCTATCCAATAGAACTGAAGCTAATCCTGAGAGAGAAGTAGATGAGTGGATGGATAAATAAAAACAACTTTTTGAAGAGATAATTAACAATAGCTAGCAAAAGTACCATGCTCTAGTCATTGCTCTGGTCTTTATTAAGTCCCTACTATCTAACAGGAAGGGTTGATTGCCAGAAGAAGTAACCCCACACCTCTCCATTTGGAAAAGGCCACAAATTAAAAAATAAATCATTTTCAAGCTACCAAATCGATCCATTTTAACTAAACTCACCTGTCCAGGATATTGTACCTTACAGGAAAGTGTAGAGACAAATACGAAATCATAATTAAATAGGCTGCAGAAGCCCCTCCTCATAGCAAGTGAACTCTTAAACGCCTACTTTCCCTAAAGGAAAAATTTAGAGAAATGCATGCTTTACACAAGTAAATTTTAAACAAGTCAGCCTGGGAGTCTCAAGACCAGAAGTTACCTAATGAGACCACGGGGAATAAGAAGTAGGAAATGGTGACTGGTCTTTTCCTGCTCTTACCCCCTTAGTTGTGACTGAGTGGCAAAAAGAAAGTGTCCTTGAAATAACGACAGGACCAGGCCTGTACCCAAGGGGGATATTTCACCACACACATAATTCTGAGGCCAGTAGTAAGCAGCACTCAACAGCAGGGAAGATGGGCCAAGGTTCTAGGAGGTGCCAGATTTCAAGGACATGACTTAACCATCTGAACCAGGAGAATGAGTATTTTCCATTACATCTCCAGCAGTGGAAGCCTCACCACTGAGTATCCTGAGAGGAAAGGCTTCGGATCCTGCCGATCCTGCCTGTCTTAGTCCCAGACTCAGTGAATATCCCTGCAACCCCCAAGGTTTCTCAGAGATTCCCTTGACTTCCCCCTTGCCATCTCCCCATTCTGATTTCCCAGACTACAGACACCAATCTCCACCTCAGGCTCCACAGCCCTCACTGCCATCCCTAGGCCTCTTCCCAGAGATCCAAAAGAGGCAGGAATTCCTACTCACTTCCCAGCTCTGGATGACTCATTCTCCAAGGACATCCAGATGGGGATGGGAAAGCCATCTTTTAGGATCTGAGAGGTTGGGTTTTGGTGATAAAGTTTTAAATTGCTGTCCATTATTAATGTTAAACTCACAGCAGTCAGCCCTGCAATCTGCAATTACAACAATTCATAAAAACAGTCCCTTTGTTAGTCACGCTTGAAGAGCTTTTGAAATATAATTGCAACGCGGTGCAAAGTAAAATAAAAATTCAGATTTTCTTTTACCGAGGCCATGAACAATACTGTCCTTTTTACAGCAGCGGAAAGCCTCAAGACATCCGTTATATTCCTTCAATGAGCTTTGTTCAATAAATGCTAAGCCTTGAAGCTTTTAAATGTATTAAAGTGATTATGATATCATCACTCCAAAGGCACTTCAATAGAACATTAAGACAGAAACAATTTTCCTCCACACAAACGGCATAACAGTAACAAAAAGTTGATTAAATGCACATTGTATCAAAAATATTTTCAGTATTTATAGACATATGTAGATAACATTAACTGAAACCCACACCATGGGCAAGGAAGAGTAGACAAAGCAATAAAAGCATTAGGGGGAGAGCAAATTTCAACAATAAATCTTCAAAACTTAAACTGTGACTTGACTGTGACTTTGCTTGTGGATATATACTCAAAGTTACAATACATAAAAGAGACTAAGTCTCAAAGTTAATACTAGAGGAGAGCAAGTCCTTATTTGCTCTCCTCATAAGTCCAAATATAGTCCCCACTCATATATGCCATCCTTCCTTAAATGCCTTAGTGTGACAACTGGCAGGAAATGTGAGTCTATTTATTTAAAACGTCACTTAACATACTGCAGAGTCATCTTCTGCCTGCAAGAGGCAGATGCCTCAAGCATCTAACCAGGAGGTAGAGGAGTTAGAAGGAGGCCAAGAGGTGGGGTCAGAGCAAAACTGCAAGATGTAAGATTCTCTTTGTTGCAAGCTCCTTACAGAACACTCTTAGCACAGATAAGGGGATTAGGAATTCACATGTGAATTTATCCCCTCTTAAACTTTCAGCAAAAGGGTCAGTTGGCTAGAATAGCAAAGCCAACGCACCATAGTCACATGCCAAGGGAGAAACTACTTGTAGGCTCTCCTGACTGATAGAGTAAGAAAAGGTGAAGTTTCTCGGCCCTTTCTGGGAGTGCATAGATTGACATTCATATCTGTGTGCTCAGCTTCATGTCCTGCAATTTTGCACAGCTCTATCTTGAAAGCATGTACTCAAGGCATTTAAAACTTGGAAGTACCCTTTTTAATGGATGCACAATAGGGTGTTGGTAGTTATTTTTTATGGTGGCTATTTATATAGTAAGGATATCTACACTGTGTTTGTCATATTTGGTACAAGTATTTACCATCAATCGTTTTTACCTCTTAAGTTTGTTTATGGGGTTTTATAAGGTGAAGGGAGTTTTACACCTTAAAATTAAGAAGAAACGTATTCTACAGAAGGAAAGACCGCAGAGGTGAAGACTCCCAAACCAGCCAAGACCAAATCCCTATGTATGACCCAGTGCCATTCAACTTGTCTTAGCCCCTAGGCCAAAGGAAGAGTGTCAGTGTTTCTCAGTGGAAAACACTCTATAAACAATGCAGACTACACAAGAAAAGCCACTGACAAGGCCTTTTATTACCCAACTTGGGGCCCTTGTGATTTTCTTTATGAGGAGAGTATCCTTGTCCATCACTTCAAGCACTGCTCCCTGGCCCTGACGGCTTCTTAAACCAGCCCAGAGAAAGGAACACATAACAAAGGGCCAAGAAAAATGGGAAATAAAGACCATACAGTGGGTGACAAGTTCCCCCACTCAAGCAACTAGCCAGTGCCGTGAGCCAGAATTGATTTTCTATACGACATCAGAAAGGATTACCTCTCCCCCACAATACCGCCCAGGGGGATGGAATGGAAATCATAATTAATTCAGGCAAATTCAATTCTGAGAGTCCAAGTGACAAATACTTTCTTTATAATATGAAGCATAGTCTCAAAACATCTTAAAACAGTTGGTGGGAGCTATAGCAACACACTCAATGCAATAATGACATGAAGCTACACAATAAAATGCCTGTGACCAAATAATAATTCTTCCAAGTCAGGAAAGAATATTTAAAAAATAAGTTCAAACTTCAAAGAAAATGCATTTCCATTAATGCCAACACTCTTTCCCTCCTCATGATATGGGATAGGTGGGAGTGGAGGTCAATTTAGTTTCTTAACTATCTTGGTCCATTAGGCTAACAAAAAAATTCTCTTAGAGGGAAATGTATTATTGCCCTCCTGATGAAAAAAAAAAAAAATTCAGATGGGAGAGGTTGCTTCCAAAGCCAATGTGACCTAATCCAACAAGAATCTAAAAATACCACAGCAGTCAACTTACAAATTAGCCACACCAGCAGAGAAAACTAGCAACACTCATATTTCAAAATAGATAATCAAAACACAATTTCTTTTTGGCTTCAGAGCCTAGTCCATGGAGTGGTGGGTTATACAGTGGGGAAAGCACTGCATCAGGAGGCAGACATCCCAAAATATAGTTTCAATTCCAGCACTGATCAACCAGAGGTTTTGGACCAATTAATGCCTCTTTCGATGTCTAAAGCTCCTTCTCCCTAAAACAAAATGGTTGACTTACATGTCTCCAGATGGTCTTTCAGTTGCAATAGCCTTTAACTGTGTGATTATTAAGATCTTACTGAAGATATTTTGCTTAGAATTACATCTAAATGAGTTTCTATTCCTTGACCCCCAACAGCAAGGGTGAGAATGTGCTGGATTAGAAAAATGATGCTCTGGAATTAACCACCAGAGGGTTATCCACAAAACAGGAAATCAGAAATTACCTATGTCTATATGTCATGTGCACACATATGCAAGCATGCATTTTGTGCATTCTTAGCCAAAATACCTCTCATTTCATTATAACCCAATATTTATTAGGTGCCCATTAGGAAATGCTTCTGTTTAGCTAATTATATGTGATCAGAAGGACGAGTACAGTATGATATTTTACATCACAACCTTTGGAACTGGATGACTGGTTCACACCTCTTGGACAAATTTATATAGCTTCTCCAAAAGTTATATAAATATCTATTCCATAAGTAACTTCTGTCTCATGTAGAAAATGAGAAAATCAAGGATACCTTCTTCATAAGATTATTGTGAGATTAATTCACATAAAGCAGACAGAAATTGCTACAAATAATGCTTATCACTGCAATCCCATTAATATCCCAATTGGATGCTCTTAGAGTTAGCATTTAGCACTAGTACCCAGCACACAGTAAAAATTCATAAATGTTGCCAATACTTGACTCTACTCATCTATGTAGTGTTGTTGTGTGATCATCATAAGCTTGTAGCATTTCTCTTTAGTTCAGTACTTCTTATTTTCCCCACAATGACTTTTTTGTTGTTAAGAAAGATGTGAGTTTCAGAGTCTTAGGAATTGCAATTCCAGAGACATGAGCCCTATTAATAAGTGCATTGTTTTCTGAAAATGTCTGGCAAGTGTGGGGTTTTTAAGGAAAGTTATATAAATTATTAAAAGATTATGACTGGTGCTAGCCATACAGGATAGGTTGTTAAGCTATGCTAGTTTAAAAAGTCCCACAAAGTTCACTGTTTGAAGTTCTTTGCTGAGAAACAGGTGATGTTTCAGGAAGGCTGTGGTTTTTGTGGTTGGCAAGAGTCTGCTTCAAAAGGAGAGAACAAGCATAAGATTCACTTTTTTTTATGATCCATTGTATGTACCCTCTTCTCATTCTTTAAAGAAACATTGCAACATTTTATATTCTCCATTGAGAATTACCATGTATATACTACATTTAGACCACCACTAAAAGTCCAAATCTATCTTTCCCCATAACATTGCCCACAATGACCATTTCCAATGGAATCATTCAATCATGCAGGTCCCCTCTGACACAAATCACAAATGCCAATCAATTTAACACTTCTGGTAGTAACAAGGCTCAGTGAAAGGAGCCAAGGGGTATAGATTGGTGGGCTTACTTTCCTCCTCTGAAATGTAAGAAGGCAAGAGTCAATGAGCTCAGAGATCCCTTTGAGTTCCGACTGTCAGTTATAAAAAAGTATGAGTCACACACAAAGCCCAGCTTCCTCTCTCACAGGAGTCTTCATGCTTGATGACCTCAAATAAACATCTTGAAATCCAAAAGAATAACCTTCGCTTATAGCTGCAAGAACAACTTGTGCGATTGTTACCAAAACCAGGTTTGAATCAATTTTCTCAGTTTGGTCTAATTTTGTTCTTCATATTAAACAATGAGGTGGCTGTTTCCAGACATCAATTCATAGAAACAAGGAGTTTCTCTACTACCCCTTTCGTTTCCACTTTGAACAGTATTTAGCAACACTCACATCTTATTTCAGTCTCTGCTGGTGAAATTTCTTGTCTTTTTTCTGAAAGTCCAAGGAAATTAACAGTCTTAACCACAATAGGGTGACTGCTGCAAATGCCATAATCCTTTGCCACGCTGGTTTAAGTCGTCCATTACCAGGTCCTTTCCTGCTCTCTCTGAGCTACTTTAAGTATCAGGTGAGCATTGCATGCCTCTTTGTATCTTGTGTAATTTATCTTTCTTGGAAATAGGCACAAGGACTCATGTGAGAACTGGGACCCCATGTGACCGTATCACATCTTGCCAAATTCAGTTGGTTCTTATAAGAGGGAAGAAAACTGTACATTGGTTGATAATGGGGCCTGAGGCCTAAAAGAGAGAATGTAATTTAAGCATCAAGCTTCCAGGAAACAAGGCAGATGGCATTTTAGCACCTCCCCTGGGAGTACCTACTTTCTATAGACACCCTAGCTCTTAGTTCTGCCACCCCCTAACTTTTCCCTTAGTTCAAGAAGGATGTTGCTGCTGACTTTGACCCTTAAATGGAAACACATTCCATAGCCACAGGGACAGAGGCAGAAGAGTCATCACTGCCACCTGCTTACTTAACGCCTGGCAAGTCAGTCTCAAAAACAATGGGCAAGAGGGAAGAAATGAAGATGACACCAATGCTAACTTTCTAGCCCCATTATTTAGTTACTTTATTAGAGTTTTCCTAACTCCTCTGCACAAAGAGAAGGGTAAGCTATAGAGAACTAAGTGGTTTTGTCATCAAAAGCCTTTTCCACACTGGCACACAAACACCTGTCAGTGCAAAAGATGCCTCTTTATCAAGTCTTCATACCTACCAGGAGCCAAGCACACTCTGAGCTTTCAGACTATTTTCTTGCAATGTTTTGAAGTTCCTTTCAGTTCACTTGAAGGCTAACGATTTCAAAAAGGTGGGGAAAGGAAAGGAAAAGTTCTTTTTTTTTTTTTAAGAAAAAGGAAAAGATACTGTGCCATGATTACGAAGTCCTAAAAGCCTTTTAGCTGACAGCATGGGCTTTGTTGAATAGCCTCTAAGAACCTCCACTGAGAGACACAATTCAGCAATAAAATAGAGGCTTAGCATACACACTTCAGCATCCCAAGTCTCCCAAATTCAGGTAGCCCATCTGTGCCAGAAGTCAGGTTTTTCCCCAACAGCCTTTTGGAACACCCAGAGTCCATGGTGGCATCAGACCAATGGATACATGAGTTCAACCAACTGATACATCATGTTCTGCCAACAGAGAAATTAGTTTGCTCCAAACTCAGCAAAATCTTGCAGTTAAAACCAGATTTTTAAAAATAGCAGAAGAGGCTCAGACCCTCAGAGTGCCCTGTGCCCCATCTCTGTCAATCCACTCATGATGCTCGGTCCTCAGTAACTATAGTGAGTGATTACTGCCAAGCTAACATACTCTGCTTTACAAAGAGCCTGCCCCCATCAGCAGAGTTCAACCACTCACAGACACTTAGCACTCCAGCATACAGAACACTCACGTGGGTTGGATGGGGGCAGGGGAGGACTATGGAGAGTTGTGGCCAGAGATGCAGAACCTACCTGCCACAATTTCAGCACCCACTTTCTGCCACTGAGATCCCCTGTAAGAGGACAGAAGTGAGGAATGGGAAGAAAAAACCATGACCAAGAGTATATTAAATAACTTCACATCACCCCCCATGACCATGGTTTCAACAGCATGTGTAGTATTTGGCTTTGGTGTGTAAAAATACCAGCTTTTGAGTGATGGAGTAATCACCCCTATTTCAGACATACCTTTTCTCTGAAACTATTGTACTTGGAGAGCTTCAAGCTTCTGTTCCAGACCCATCCATCTCACAACAGAAAGCACCTCTCAAGCTCCTTTCTGACATGAGCCCATCATTCACCATTTGCTAGTACGCACAGTTTTTGCTGACAAAGCTCCATTACTAGAAAAAGCTCAGTAAGTAAAGCTGATTTGAAATAACTATATATTATATGGAGGCTGGATGAGGAAAACTGATTTGAAGTCTAGAAAATCATCATATAAAGAGGCTCTAGAAAGAACTGCTTAATTATTTAAATACCTTCTCCTCCTACAGACCACACATCATTTGATTTATCATCAGTGTTAAATATTTGGTAATTTACTGGGGTCATCTGACAAAACAACTCCATACAGCAAGTACATACCAGACACTGTAATTCTTCTGTTGAAATGCCTACGTCTCCCTGATTAATGTTCAAATACTGAGCTAATGCTATCAACTGAGGTATGTGCCAATTTCAGTTCTCCAGTGAAGCTACAAAGCTGAGAGCATGCCAGGAGGCAGCCTAAAGAGCAAATCATCATGCACTGTCCTCTGTTGATGCAAAGTAGGCTGACAGTCTGGCTGGGATGGCCTCAACAAAGATGTTTATGCATAAGTCAATTGAATGGAGATGGCTAGTCCCACATGGGTCTCCTAATTCAGTCTCTATGACTCAAGTCATAGACAGCAAGAATATGGAGAAAGGGGTATGCCTTCTCCCCTACATACCAGACTCACCCTAAGTCCAGCTCTGTTCATCATGTCCCCAGACCATATTGTCCTATTGTGGACACTACAACTCCTCACTGCTGCTTGGTCTGCAAAATCCACGGCCTGCATAAAGCTTTCCTTTGTTAACCAAACTCCAAGTCACAGTCTTTCAACTCCTACTAATATAGGTGTCTTTTAGAATGAAGCCAAATTATCTCCTTAACAAATTCAGGGCAGAATCTGTATCCGCTATTTTCTGGAGTTTTTAGTATAATTATGAATAATCGTTGCTCTATATGTTTCAAATAACTCAGTAGTTTAAAAACAAGGAATAGCCTATACAAATTCTTAAGAAGAGCTAATTGATAGATTTTAAATCTATAGTTTGAAAACATACAATTTTTTTTAAATGCCTATTTGCAAAACTTGACACTATACTAGGTCATAAAGAAGACCTAGAATTCCAAGGGGGGAAAAGTACACATTCTCTTACCACACTACACAATTTTTAAATCCTCAACTTTTAAAATCCAAAAATATCTATAAAATATAAATATGAAGCATTATGAATTAAAATTTATAGTATACAATTAAAGCAGTGCTCAGAGGTAAATTCATAGCATTAAGTAGGTACAATTCTAAAGAAGATAAAATACTTAAGCAGCTCAAAAACAAAAAAGGAATAAACCTAAGGAGAACAGAAAATTTGGTAGGTACAAAAACTAGAGAAAAACTGTATACCACTAATAATTTCAAGACTTATTAAAATAAACCACAATAGTCAAGAGGAAGAAAAAAGAAAGTATAGTAAAAGTAGGAATGTAATACAGTATTGTAAACCAAAACTACTTCAATAAAAAAATACAACTTAGGGCCTCCCCGGTGGCACAGTGGTTGAACGCCGGGTTGTGAAGCTGCCCGCAGCCTCTGCAGCGCCAGTTCGATCCCAGCCACAGGGAGAGGGTCCCACATGGTGCGCAGACCTCTCCTGCCCCCCGCTGCTCCCCTGAGCAGTGCACTTCATCTGTCTGCCTGTTCTGCTCTCCTCTCTGGCTCTGGTGAATTCTCTCACCCTCTCGTGCTTCTGCTGTACCCAGTGCTTGTATAAATAAATAAATAAATCTTTAAAAAAAATACAACTTAAAAAATAAGAATGTGAAGCTTCATAAACACAGTAAATTAAAAGACTCACTTTTAAAAAGCAATAATTGTGTTCAACTTTATTCTAATTCATTTGAAATCCTGAAATAGGTGAATATTTTGCAGGACAATATAAATCATCAAAACTAAGACCAGAAAATATTAAAAATCTAAATAGATCAAGAACTAAGAAAAATACTGATGAACTGATCAGAGATATAAATAACAAATACCAGGCCCCAAATGTCTTTACAGATACATTTTACCTATTCCTTCAAGAAATAGTTAACCAATGCCATTTGACCTAAACACTCTTTACAAAGTACAATACTTTAAAAGTCTACTCAGCTGCCATTCATTACAGAATATGACAGACTGGGTGTCCTACAAAACAGATTTTCTCACAATTCTGGAAGCTAGAAGTCCATGATGAAGGTGCCACCGGGGTAGGTTTCTGGTGACAGATCTCTTCCTGGCATGGAGATGTCACCTTCTCGATGTTCTCACATGGTCTTTTCTCCTTCCTGTTGCCTCTCTTAAAGACACTAGTCCTATTGGGTTAGGGTCCCACTCTTATGATCTCCTTTAATCTAATGACTTCCCTGAAAGCCTTATATCACACAGTTGTCTCAAATAAATGCTGAAAACAAATCCTGCCAAACACAGCATAATAAAATTCCAGTCAATTACTCTCATTAAAATCAATGCAAAAATCCTAAACAAAATAACAGCAAATAGACCCTAATTATACATTAAATGAAGACTGTTATCCTTTACAGAAGTTTTCAAACCCTCGCTTCATAACTACACAGTGGTATTCTAACACTACAAAGGGAAGTTTTTAACAGGATTTTAAGAAATCTAAAAATATTTGCTGTGTTAGTAAGCAAAAAGGGGGGGAAATCACATACCTATCTCCAAAGCTGCCAGAAAGTACTAATGTTAAAATTCAACATCAGTCCCTGGTTTAAAAAAAAAAATGTAAGCTTAGATGTTATTTCAAGATTCTGATTTCAGTTTCTTTGTTTATATATCTCTAAATGGGACTACTTGATCATATGGAAGTTCTAGTTTTAATTTTTTAAGAAACCATCTTTTCCATAGTGACTACACCAATTTACATTCCCACCAACAGTGCATAAGGGTACCTTTTTCTCCACATCTTTGACAATACATCTTTTGTTGGTCTGACAATGACCATCCTAACAAGTATGAGGGACAGCACAGTACCTGTGGTTAACTATATTTACATAGTTAAAAGTTGTATACTTAAAAGTTTGCTATTAGAGTAGATTTTATGTTAAGTAATCTCTCACTCTCTTGCTCGCTTTCTCTCACACATGCACACACAAACACACACACACACCATAATAAAGGGTGGGAGGAAATTTTTGGAGGTGATTGGTATGTTTGTGATTTATCTATATTATGATAGTTTCATAGATGTATACTTACTTCCAAACTCATCAAGATGTGTACATTATACACAAATTTTTGTATCTAAATCATCTCCATAGTTTAAGGCAACAAAGCAGTGCTGCTTTAAAAATCATATTTTTACAAACCCTCTCAATACTATCACAATTAGAGAAGGAAAAGAAATAGGAAACACATTTTTAGTAGTGAAATGGGTTTTTTTAATGAGATAAAATTGTGTGCTAAAATCTGAGAGGAATAACTCAATTTTAGGGAAGACACAGTGGTAAGGAGGTTTATTATGAAATTAACATAAAAAACAAAAAAATTAATTTTACTTTTTACTATTTCATTTCCATTCATTCCATTTCACTCAATTAACTACAACTTACAAGCCCTTTTATTTTTGCAATGCTTTTTCTCACAATCCTCTGAAGCAGATATTAATCAAACCTGTTTTACAGGTACAGAAAATAAAGCTCAGGAAGGTGAAATCACCTTTCACCATAATAGAGCTAGTAGTCACCGTGGCTGTGCTTTGATTCCACACCCTGATTTCATTCCGCTTAACAAAATGCCTTTTCCCCCAAAAGACAGACACATTAAATTCCACCGGTGTTTTTCTCAATTCTAGCAAAACTAAGCCTAAATCAACAGTATATCTTAAGTGCTTGATTTGTTTCTCATGTAGAAATTATCTATGAAAATGCACTTATTAAGGGCATAGAATGACATTACCTACAGCAACCTGGATAAAGAAATAATTCTTAACTAAACTGAATATGTGATTAACATACTCATCTTTGCCTCAAGAGTGCAGATGGACTATATTTCCCCACAATTTACACTATAATTCCCTAGCACAAGCCAACATTTTATCAGTTTCTTTTTAAACTACAGGAAGCATGTACTTTTAAAAACTGTCATTTTGTTTCCAGTTAGCAAAATATTGTAATTAAATGCAAAACATGTCCTGATACTACTGGCAAAGGACCAATCTGGCCAGAACCAAATTGGATTTATTATTGCAACAACTGAGTGGGTGGTGGCAGGAGCAATCTCTGAGATGTAGAGGCTGGGGTGGGGGGCGGGTGCTTTCAAGGGGAGGGACATAAGGGGGAGATGAATTTAGTACACCTTGAGTTTAAGATACCTATGGGAAACAACAAAGTGGAAACTTCCAGAAGGCAATTGGATGTAGAGCACGGGAGTGGATGAATTTACTTGGGGTTTTATTGGGGGTAAGTTTAGGTTAGTAAGATTATCATGTAAAATGGAGACATACCATATAGATAAGTTGAAAGATGAACTTAACTCAATCATTTAACGAATATGTGTTGCATACTGCCTGCCATGTGTTGGGCACTGTGCAAGATCCTGGGGAATATGGTGAACAGCAACAGACCTGAAATTTGTCTTCACAGAACTGTTTAGTTGGGAAGACATCAATAACAAATATATATGAAACTGCAACTGTGTTTACAGACCCTCTTTGTGACCTGATCCCTGTCTTCCTTCTCTGTGTGCCTTGAATATACTCATTCTACCTGGGATCCAGAGATCATCCTTTCTGTTCTCCCTGCCTGAAATACAACCTCCCGAAAGCACCTTACTATGCTAAATCTCCTCAATGAAATATAAGCTCCATGAAGACACAGATGCTGTTTTATTCAATGCTGTTTGCATTAACACATAATGCAACTATGATTCCCATAAAGTGAAAGAATGAATGAATGAACCCTTCAAGTTCACCAAGATGGCACCTCCTACAGGCTGCTTTCCTGATGCTCTTCTCTCAAAGTTGGGTGTGTCTTTTAGGTGCTCTCAGAGTGGCCTAAGCTATCCCCTGGTAGCAATCCCTTACTATTCATTTAGCCATATCCTCCCATCACCACCATCCCCCCACCTCAACTAAAACGTAGACACCACAACCATAGAACTCTTTCTGTTGCAAGGAGCAGCCCAGAGAGCCAGAGTGAACCAGAAAAGGCATTGCCTTAAGGGAGCTGAAGAGGGAGTTGCAAATGAAGCCAAAAAAGAGTTGAGGATGAAGAAGGGAAACCCAGATAAAATGAGTCATGCGCAAGTTTCAGAGTTACACAGAGGAATACATGGGAGAAAGTAGGGAGAGTGAGGTCAACATTCAAGTCTAAAGATAAGACATTGAGTCCAGAGAGTCCTACATCTAACTCATCCACCACTGGTTACACAGAGATACCTCTTTTGAAGCAGAAATTCATGCAAGCAGGCTATTACCTCCGTATCTTATAAAAATGTACAAATTTCCACTCAAATCCATTACACATTACTGAAAAAATTATCTTTTAGGGACTTTTATACATTGCCATTTTGTTTCAAGGGGCAGACTACCTGCAAATAAAACCTGAGGTGCACATTAATGCCTTTTGTAATGGACAGGATTTCATCAAAATCAGTCAACTCCTTCCAAAGTTATTAAAGAATAGCCTTTTAAACGCAAAATGTTAAGTACTTAAATTGAAATAGAAACCTTCCTTAATTCAGTCAATTAAATATAGTAATGTGATAAGAGACAAAGCAAAGCAACTCTAGAGGTGAACCCAAGCTAAATCAAACATTAAAACTGAAGAAGGTAAAGAATTAGAGATTCTCTGTTGACAGGCAAAAATATGGCCTTGTTGGCTCTTCAATCTCTTGGTTATTAACAGCAGACAATGCCACATCAGTCACCAAGCCTGAACCAAGGACCTTTTGCCTGAGGTTAGGTTTCCAAAGCATCCACTCAGCACTTTCAGACTCTTAAATATGATGTTCCCTTTGCTATTTTTCTCCACCTGACTCAGAGCAGGTTGTAATCTTGGAAGAGAGCTGCCTTCTCCCAAGGTGAATGCAGACAGTGCTGAGTGGAAGACAGGCATCATAGAGGCCGAAAGACATCCTCTCCCATCCTTTGGCCCTTCAGAGCAATGATCTAAATTCAAAGTGGTGACAACCCATTTCATAATTGGGGCAAGGCTCAGCACCCAGAGAATGGGGAAAGAGGGGACAGGAAAATAGGGAGGGGCTACTCAGATAGACTGTGCCTCAGGGGCCACAGCAAAAGAAACAGTGAGTGGACAGGGGCATCTCCTCTGCAGCAGCTGAAAGGGGCCACCGTGGATAAGACAAGTAATTAGAAAAGGAATAGTAATTACCGGAGATCTGACAGGGAGGACTGCACGACAGGGAGTTCTGTCAAAGCCCATAAGTCTTGCAAATGAGCAGCAGGCCCTGGGCGACACAAGTCCTCCCTCATGAATTATACAGGTGGCTGTGCATGGTGCACTCTGGGCTCTGTGTCATCAGAGGGGACTGATCATGGTGGGGACAGCAATCTCCCAGGAGTTACACAAACCGTGTGTCTTCCCAACAGGTGAAAACAGATATCTAGTCTTTGCACCAGAAGCCACACTGAGGGACTTGACTCAGTGGGAGGCTCCTAGGTAGACAAAAGGCAGCCAGGTAATCATACAGAGATCAGGAGAGAGTTACAGAAATGAGAGACACTGATTGTGAGCCTTGAACATAAGAGATGTTTTTAGAGATAGAGATGAGGACAGGGGCTTTATGGACTGAATTGTGTCTCCCAAAATCCTTATGTTGAAATCCTAACTCCCAGTACCTCAGAATGGGGCTGTATTTGGAAATAGAGTCATTAAAGAGGCCATTAGGTTAAATGAGGTCATTAGGGTGGGCCCTAATTCTCTAGGATTTGCATCCTCAGAAAAAATGATAATTGGAACACGGACACACCGACAAGGACGACATGTGAGGACACAGGGCAAAGAATTATTTGCAAGCCAAGGAGAGAGGCTTCAGGAGAGATGAAGCCTGCCAACACCTTGATCTTGGATTTCTAGCCTCCACATCTGTAAAAAAACACATTTTGTTTAAGCCACTCAGTCTATGGTATTTTATTATAGCAGCCCGAAGAGACTAACACAAAGAACGAGGGCTGAGAAAATACAAGAGACACTGAATCAGGTTATTTGGTCAGAGCTTAGGATAAGAGGAGCTAAGCTAGAAAAGTCACTGGTAGGCTAGAAGGCTGGCCTCAATTCCACAGACACTAGTTTCAAGAAGGGGAAATGACTTGGCTCAAACCAGGCATCTAGATTATTCCTGCTCTGAAGGTAGGTCTGGAGGAGAGAAGACAGGCAGGCAGAACAATTAGGACACATAAACAACCCCTAAGGGTACGTGACCATGGATTTAGATTTGAGCCTGGGACACTAGGCAGAGGGTGACAACAGTAACTGAGATAAAGACAGAACAAATTTGGGAAGTAGATGAAATTCTACTTGGCTGGGCTTTATTAGCACTCATTTAGGGTGGGAAAGTAGGGTAGAACCTACCCCTCTCCTCACAGAGAGCTGATGCTACCATACTCCCACCTTGCCAAGACAGGGTCCACACATGTGTAAACACAGCAGTTCCTATTTGGGTTTCCACATTCATAAGCAGTGGTTTTTCTTTCTTTTTTTTTTTTTTTAAATTAACCTAACACAAAGACTCTACAATCAACAAATGTAACCCTTAAAGCAATAGTCTTGAAACAAAAACCCCACCTGAATCACACCAGTTTAAATTCAGATGCCAGTAACTCCAGAAAGGTTGGCCTCCTGTTCCCATTTTAATGGGCCAGATTAGAGAATCTTGGGTGAAGCTGTCAGAACATTCTAATGTTTGCAAATTGTGAAAGTTCAAGCAGGAGTCAACCATGTGGGAAAGTAGAGGGTGTCGGGGTGAGGAGAGTGGAGGGCGGCTCTTAGAATGTTGTGGTCTTGGACCACTTAAGAAAAATATCATCAAAACTCACTTTCAACACCCACGCCTTGTTTCAGAAGGAGAAAAACATTAAAAAGCACTGCCTATTGGGGGGAAATGTTGTATAAATCATTTTATTTCATGCTCCATCATTTACTCAGCACAGGCTTCACTGACACCTCCTGATTAGGTTTAATTTTAAGCCAGCAAGAACACCACATACCAATTGTCAGAGAAAGTTTCATTTCTCTCCAGCCTGATGGGTGACTATTGTAATGTAAAACCCTGGGATTTAAATAACACAAGCGGATTCTATTATGAGAAGAAAGGTTTATATTTTGGAGTCTTTTTACTTCAAAGGAGCCCAGATACCAAACCATGAATTACCTGAAACAATGGGCTTCAATGATGAGCACTTTGCCAGTTTCTTTAGGAAAAAAACTACTTGCCTAAAGACCAGGACTCGGTGATCCAATTATCTCCAGCAAACAGTCACAGGTTCTCAAAATGAACACTGGTGGGGAAAACTGCAGGGAGAAGAGCCCCTCATTCCTTCTGTACACCATCCTTGCCCAGAGTCCAGGATCCTGCCCTTCCCCAAGATGTTGGCTCCTACAAACTGAGTGCTGACTATCCAATACCCACATTAATCTCGGGGAGAGCTTCCCAGGAGGCTTCAAGGCTCACAGGAAACCATCTCCCCAAAAGACACAGAAAGGAAGCAATTAGGACTAGAGGGGAAAAACCTACAAACTAGAGGCTCTTGACTCTTCAGACTCTCTCAAGCTCCCAACCAGGAGCTGCCCTTACTACCCTCACAGGAGGTCCTCCCTCTCTCCTGAGACCCCAGCAACAGCAGGAGTAACTTACTCTCACGTCCCTAAAGAATATCTGTGATCTCTCAGTAGAGATTTTTTAACATGACTATGTGCCAAAGGTTGTGCTAGAGAGAGAAGAACTGCTTTCCACCCTCCTTAAGCATAAATCTTGTGAGGAAACAACTCCCTGTAGCATCACTGGCCCTACAGTATGATACACACAAAAAATGTTAAGGAGCAATTTCCTGTAGGAGATGACACTGGTACACAACTTGAGGGTTTTACCTCGAGACCACAATTATCAAATGAACCGAGTACTATTGTCACACATGCCAAGTATTCTGGCCCCCCAACACACACACACACACACCCCACACACATACACACACACCCCCGCCCCGAGTCTCAGAGTCCAACTGAAGGGACCAGTCCCAAGACAACAGCATGCAATGCAGATTGAGATGGTCTGTCAATGAGGGGTCGGGCTCTGCCTCAGTCTAAGTAAGCACCCTCTGGGAAGGTCTGAGGCAAACTATGCTGGTGGCAAAGTCACCTGACAGAGGGTCTGCTGGAGCAGCAAGGCTGTCCAGTACCCAAGCAAGGCTCCAAGAGCAAAAGCACTCACCCTCTGACACCTCATGATGAGGCCTCATCCAGCCACCAGGTCTTCCTACTTTCATGATAGAAATCCTTGATTTCAAAGCAATTCTGGGTAATGAGTCATGTAACCAATCCAGAGACAGCAGTGCTGTGGGAGAAACAGCATAAGCAGCCACATGTTCTCAATTATGTTACATGGAACACGGGGGCAAAGGGATGTTCTCCAAGGTGGTCCCTAAGCCAAGAGCATAAACATCACCCAGACCTACTGGGTGGAAGCTCAAACTCCATGGGGTAAAGCCCAAGAATTTGAATTTCTAACAGATTCCTGGATGAAGCTGATGGTCGTGGAACTCAGGTTAAGAACCACTGCTTTAGAGGAAAGGTTCTCTGGTCACCCCTGTGAGATAATAATCTTGCTGACACAACTACAACAGCAGCAGCACTTCCTGAACAGTTGTAAGTTAAGCACTACACAAAACACCTACAAGTATCTCTCACTTAATCCTTATAGCCAGCATCCCACAGATGAGGAATCTGAGTCACAGAATGTTTAAACAGCTCACCTAATATCATAGCAGCAATGGTAGGACTGAGATTTGAACCCAGCAGAGCCACTTTCAAATGCCCAAGCTCTCTGCAGGTGTACCAACATCATCACCTCCAAATGCTGGGCAGCTGACTAGAGATTCCAGTATGAGACAGGCAGGAGAGGCTGAGAAATTCTGACACTGGGAAAACACTGGAGATCCAGTATTTCCAAACACACTTTGTTTGAGCAACGCTTACTATCTCTCATATGCTCTTCAGCATTCCCTTCTCCCGTCCCACAGCTCTTCTACCTCTGCAACTTTCCTGATTCTCTCAGACGTATCAGACTGGCTCCTGCAGAAAAGCTCCAGGTTGGGCTTTGGCATACACCCCTGGTTTTCTCCCACCTTGATGTACACCCCTCAATGGGCCTTACTTTGGTTAACATAAAGTCTCCTATCTCTAGCCAAGAACTAAGTAGTAGCAACTCCATAGCTCCCAAAGCTTGACAGACAAGCCTGATGGTAAAATAGCTCTGCTTTGGTGCCTCATAGGGGACGTGGGGGAGAGGACTTATTGAACAGACCAAACCCTGTGCTAAGTCAACCTGAAATGACACTCAAAGCTAAGGGTGACCCACACAGCAGATCATGCTCCCTGACCCTAGAACTCCCAAGCACAGATCTTCAATTCAGATCTGGCCACACCTACCCTCTAACCTTGCCATTGGAGTCTCAGGAAGAGAGGGGAATGGGAACAGAGACAAGGAACAGATGTGGGGCTCTGCTCTTGCTTAGGGCAGAAGTCATCTTCAAGATGTTTTTTCCTCCTCTCCACCTCTTGTCAATGCCTGACCCTATCCAAACTACAGGAATTGCTATTTAAAATTAAAAGCACATGCCACACGCACAGCGGACATTGTTTTTCCTTCCCGATTAGCAGTGCACAGAAGAAATTTTCACCCTCACAAAGGAAATTGCAACAATTCAACTCAACAGGCAGTTCCTGACCATGCACTATGGGTCCTATACTGCCCACTGAAAGGAAAAGGATAGAAAGTTAAAGAAACGGGCCCTGCTATAGGTTGCATCCTGCCACTCATTTCCTGCTGCCCAGCCACGCCTCGCCCGCAGGTGGGGACAAGTCCCACCTCCTAGTATTCTTTTGAGGAGTAAATTAGACAAGAGTGGAAGAGTGCCAGGGACACAGATTTCGAAGCCCTCTTACCTCTTCCCTTACCCCATTTTAAGGAAACAAGAATTCATGTGACAGCACGTAATTTGGTGTCAAATTGGCAAGGGTGTGATTTCAAGGAGTTTGAAATCAACTTTGGTGAAGTGTCCCAGAGACCACAAGTGTTGAGCTCAAGTCTAAATGCTAGAAAGAGCTGGGTGGAGAAACTGGGAGACTGAGAAACTGGGAGAAGTTCAGGTAGAGAGAATGGATTTAGGACTAGAGGATAAGGTAGGCAAGTCGCTAGGAGAGAAGCAACAAGCCTGGCAAGATGACCTGGGCTCTCCCTGAGGAAGGGAGGAAGCAGGGAATCTCCAAAAGACGCAGCAGCTAACTCTGGCTGAATCACAAGGCAGAGGGGTGAAGGGCAAGAGGAAGCCATTCTTCTCCCATGAGTCCTCGCTGATTGAGAACGCCATGCTCCCAACAACCTGGAGACCCCCGACAAGGCTCCATCTGCGCTGGCCCAATGCTTCTTTTAGGGAATAGCAGGGGGAGGGGGCAGTGTCAGAATTCTCTATTCAATTTCCAACATCAAAGAAATTAGAAGTAAACATGCACTATTTCAGGGACTGGTTTACATTAGAGTACATCAGCATGGGGAGAAAAATCATGTAGTCATTTAAAAAGATTATCATGAATACTATAGAAACAGAGAAAAATGCTTTTGACATGTTAAGTGAGAAACAGCAGAACCCACAACAATGTGTGTGCCATTACCCGGAGTGAGGGGCGCTGGAGGCACGCAGGCTCCGAGCAGACAGAACCAAGTTCTAATACTGACTGTGACTTAGGAGCCATGGGACCTTCGGCAGGTCTCACCTCCATTTCCTTGAAGATGAAAGAGAGATAATAAAAAGCAACCTTATAGGGCTGCTAAAAGTTTTCAAATGCCTGGCACAGAGCTGAAATTCAGTTTCCTTACTCCCACAATGTATGCTGAGTGGGTCATAGCTCTTTGGATGAGGTTACGCTTTTTCCAACAGAATAAAATGTATGCTTTTTTTAAGCATAGAAGCCAGCTTCCTGCAGGCCAGGACTGTGTCTCACTTACTGCTGTGGCCACGAACTTCAATAGACGCAGGATGAAGGTGGTGGGATAACAGGGGGAAGATAGTTAGGAAATAGTATCTTTAGCCAATACCAAGAATGTGACCATGATTGGGCCACTTCTCAGGAGCCAACTTCACTGCTCCAGGCAGAAAACCCATGAGTGGGGAGCTTCCCAGGGGTTGCAGGGGTTAACGTCTCAGTGCTATCACATTATCACAAATCACTGCAGCATGATTTCAATCCCCAGCCAAGGAGCTGACCCACATGGTGCAGCAGACCTCTCCTGTCTCACCCCTTGCTCCCCTCAGCAGTTTATTTCAATAGATCTGCCTGTTCTGCTCCCAACTCTGTCTCTGGTGAATCCTCTCATGCCCTGCACCACTAGCCTACAACCCAGTTCTTGTATGCATAAATAAATCTTTAAAAAATAATCACACACAGGAGTAAGCCCCAGTGGGTTCAGCAACAGACCAGCCTACCCGGGACATCTGCAGCACCTCTGCACCACTGTCATGCACTGGGCCAGGCCTGATGACTCAACGGGCAATCCCAAAGCTTTGCAAGCCTCTCAGCATTGGACTGAATCCTTCCAGGGTATGAAAAAGCAGAGGAGGGCCTGAACTGGGCCAGCCAGCGCTGAAACCCAAAGATCTCCATCACCCAGCAGTGGCTGGCCTTTCTCCTGGGGGAGGATTCCCCAACTTCATGTACTCTGGGAGCATCAATATTCAAATGGACCATCCATGGGTCTCTCACACTTACAGCCTCTACAAGGAAGAACACACTCCACCAAGAGTCTAACTCTGAGTCACACCTGCCACCCACCATAGGATGTTTCTCCTTGAGAAACACCACCCACAACACAGTCAGCCCAACCAACTGTCCGACCCACAACCCCCCACACTGGCATAACCAAAGGACACCCCTAATCCCCTCTTTCTAATGGCTAGAACGCCTTCAAAAAGCATTTCTGTCCTTAGCTGTAGGTTTTGATCTTCACTGAAATGTAAATACATGTAAGACAGTTAGAACCCATCTGTCAACTTGACCTGAATGTGAAAGAATTCTTGATCTGGTCCTCAGGCTGCTTTTGATGTTGGCAGAGAGAAAGCAGGAAATTACTCAAGTAGAGTCTTGAGGAGAAAGGGAAAAGTTGTCCTTAAAGAGGAACGGTACATCAAAGCACACAAAGCCCGGGCCAGAGAAGACCAGGCTTTTGGACTCCACTCTGAGACCCAGGGCTGCTGCCATGAAGGTGAGGAGCCACCGCACACTGCACACACAGAGATCAGGAAATTCCACGGAGACCAACACCAGGCTCCAAATCTTATTAAAACTCAAGGTGCACTTTCCTACGATGCCCAGTCCCAGAAAGCTGCACGAAACCATATGCTGGATCCATCACCCCAACACCCATCTCCGGGCTCTTTCCCTGAACAAGAATGGTGACAATCCACACCCCTCAACCAAAGTCCCATGTTGTTGGGCCACAGTAATAAAGCAAGTCACCAGCACCCTCCACCCTGCCATGCTCCACACTTTGCCTACCACTGAAACACACAGGGGAGGCACACACCCCAACATGCACACACACAAACACACGCACATGCATGCACACGAGCACACACAGCCACAAAACCTGCACCCACACCTTAGCCGTTAGGAAGCTACAAACACAGGATGCAATTAAAGGCATTGGAGCGGGCTGGTGGGGAGAGACAAGGGAGCCGAAGGCAGCACACTCTGGGTTCAAGCTAGGCTCGGGCTGCCTGAACCCCTTCACAACAAGGCCCTAGGAGCTGCCACGACCTTCGACTGGGTGGCGGGGGAAGAGTTAAGTCAAATAACTAAAGGCATTTCAACTGATGATGCTCCCCTTGTGACTCACTGTTTCTTTATTGCAACACGCTCTCTATAAAAGCCATTTTCCTCTCGAAGGATCTGCTTGGGCAACATGTGATGTCATCATAAATCATCTCTCTCTCTCCCACCCCCCTTTAAAATGTCAGCAGATTTTCTTGGAGTTTCTAAAAAGCCAAGAGAGCCAGCACCATCTCCCAGTTTTGGCAGAGAAACCCGTTTTCTTTCCCAAGACGTCTGTCTTCACTTTTTCCCCTTGCTCTCCCGTAGGAGCCCTGCAGAGATAAAGCCTTGAAGAGCACAGAAAGTCACAGAAAGCATTTATAAAAAAGCTTTCCTTTCTACCCTTTCCAAACGCAGGCTCTTTCTCTTGCTCCCTTTTTTTCCTCTCGTCCTATTTTGGTGCACTTCCAGGGGAAGTGAATGTATAGCGAGCACTTTTAAACAAGGTCTAATACAATCCATGCCTCCCAGACACGGATGCCATTAATCAGAACGAAGGCATTGTGAGAGAGAGGCCACAGGCTGGAGGGGCGCCACGGACCAAAAACGCAGACAGGCCCCTACCTACTCACCCCACCCCGTGCTGGGGCTTGGCAGTCATCCTGCCCACCCCACCCCTCCCAATCCCAGTGCCCAACCTTCTCTCAAAGACCTGCAGAAAACCTTCCATCATAGAAGAAAACCAGTTTCCTTTCATTTCAGGTCCATTGGATTGAAAAAGAAAGTAATTACCATCACCTTACATGAAGAACCTCAAAATCAAAAGGAAACCCCAACCCAAGCCACAGAATTTGTAAGGCTGCAGCCAAGGGGAGTCTACTGGTGACTAGGTTGTGTGGCTGGTCACAGTATGTGTCTCTTGAGGCAAATCGACTCTCCGGAATATCTCCTTGCATAAAGAGCTCTAAGATTGCCCCGTCAGGAACACACAGTGATCACACAGAAAGGAAGATGGCACTGGACTCCTAACGGTCCCGTTCTTTACATCCTTGGGCCACAGCCCATAGTCTGCCCTTCCCCCACATAGAATTCAATTAACTAAAGACAACGGGAAGCACGAGAACTTACATAGATGGTGGGAGGTGGACGGGTAGGAGAGCAACGACAATCTATGCAAAGCCCTTTGGGGCTATTACAAATGCCCTCCATGCCACCCGATAAACATGCCATGTCCAAGCTGTCATTAGGCTAATAACATGGAGAAATTCCTTAGGAATTTTTATGTGACTAAATTATATATGCCACATAGGCATAAGGGGTAGGAGTCTTAGAAAGGAGAGAAGAGGAGAATGGGGTACCGCATGCCAATAAGGAATTAGAGCAGAGGAAGCACTTGCAAACCTCCACGTGGGGCATAGGGCGCTCTGTCTCCCCACAGCTCATCCACACAGGATCACGAGATCTACCAGGAGCCCATCACAGTATACACTTGCTGGAGTGCACATATCCCTGTTTTCTCCCTCCTCTCACTACCCTGACTGATCACAGCTCCTTATATTAAGACAGAAGGCAAAAGTAGAGGAAATTTTGGAAGGAAAGTGAGGAGGAAGAGCAAACCAGAAACACAGAGCAGAGATCTTTGCTTCATTTCCAGATGGAGCACAAGCACCTAGCACTTGACATAACTTCCACACAGTACAGTCATGCACCCCTTAATGACTGGGGTACCTTCTGAGAAAAGTATCGTGAGGCGATTTCATCATTATGTGAACATCACGGAGCTCAATGACACAAACTGTAATGACACAGCACACTTAGGCCAGACATAAGGAGCACCTTTGTATAGGAGGTCCATTGTGAACCAAAATGTTATATGGCACATGCCTAAGTATTTGCTGAATAAACCAGAATGTGCTAGGGGTCCAATGTTGCCCTGGCCAAGAAATGGCAAGTGAGGAAATCACCCAACAGGGCAAGTCAAGCCTCAGCTCCAGTTGGTTGACTCTCCCTGATGTTGCTTGCACTGTCCCTTCTGCTGGGAATGAATGTCTTTCTTCATCTTTCCAAATGGCTCATCCTGCTCCTCTTTGCTGAGTCAGTACATACATATCAACACTCCAGGAAACTTCCCTGCCACTCTACCACACCACCAGTACCCTGTTCATCTCTCAAGACAGCATTATTTCCCTGGGATGTGGTCTCTACATCTCTGTGGGGATGTCAGTTCTCTTGATATCTTTAAACCCTAGCTCTCCCCTGGACACACAGCAAGCATTAGGTAACTATTAAATAATCTGAAAAACTGAAAGAAACAATCACCAATTAAACCTAATTATTCCAATTTTGCATTGTTTGTTTGTCTTTCCATTTCAGAGCAGACTTTTCCAGAGAGATCTATACCAGGGTTTCCCAAAATCTAAAAAAAAAGAAGGTTCCCCAAAAATGGTAATGGTTTGGAAGTAGTAAGGTCCCACTTCAAATACGATAAGGGTAAATTTGGCAAAGGTCATTCCCTTCCCGTGATGAAGGAACTTTCTGGAATTCTTCCATAGAACTAGATCACACTACTTGAGATGAAAAAATACTGGGCAAGAGAGAAGGATACAAACTCACATAGCCAGGTCATTCCAAACCCACTCATCTTCAGGGGGGAAGGGGACCCAAGTGTTCTATCTGTCCCTGATGCCTGGTTAAGGTGGCTTCAGGCAACTTCAATGAATGAAAAAGAGACAGTGAACACAGACATGTTAGTAACTGCAGAGCAGTCAAGCATTGAAGCAAAGCCAGCGGCTCCACAACACCTGAAGAAACAGGGAGCTATTGAAAGAACTTTCCCAGTCAGACGTTATGATCAAGGTTTCCCTCAGGGGCCCAAGTGTGACCCCAGCCCTCTGGAACTACTGGTGCCACCACTAAGGACTCAGACCAAGTGGAAGATGGAAGTGGAGTAAAAATCACTCCCCAAATAAAGCCATATACACAAGGCAACAGCCCTCCAAATCCTCCACTGTCGAACGCCTTATTACTACCTTTTGCAATCTCCCAGCCTCCCTTCTGGAAAGTTTCAAAGTCACCACCAACCAACCCTTCCCAGTGCACAATGGCATTTAATAATTGCTTACGGTTCTCGCCGGGGAAGCCAGGCAAGCACCCACAATTCATTACACGTGTGACCTTTCGAGCCCTCAGCCCCCAAATGATTTTCACTCACTTTAATCTGACTCCGATTCAAAACAGATCTGCTGTCAGCAGCATGAATTCTGTAGCCCCATAGATGGGCAGTGCCTAGGGCTAATCTTTTAGTGCCTTAATCATAAAATGCAGCACTTCCCCAGCTGTTTTCACCCAAAGAGCCAGAAAAGGGGGTGAGCAGGGTGTGAAGAATGATGAATTATGAACTCCAAAGTAGTATTTCATTAAGCAAGATCGGACGCTAAAACTTTAACTGTGTTCTCTGCCTTCGAAAGGTCATTTTATAAAAATCCAAACTTAAGGAATTTTTAGGTCCCTGCAGTACACAGTGGAGCTCACCACCAGGTGCCAGACTGATGGGGAGGAGGGAGGACATGAAAGCAGTGGTCAGCATAAAATGTTTTTAACCATGGCCACTTTAGATTTTTGCAACGTGATGCCAAGCACATTCAACAGGTCTACAAATGCACTGCATTAGCCTAAATTTAGTGGGTGTTAATTGAAATCAGAGCTGCAGTCGTTACCACCGACATGTTTCTAAATACTACCCAATAAATTTTTGTCTGTTTCAGATACTCTGTGACAGCTGGCAATGGAAAACCAAGAGAGGGCACGTAAAACTGCCTTCCTACTTACCTAGCCCCCTAGTATGAGTACAGAAGGATGTCTGTGTGGATCTGGCCTGTGCACACAGACATGTGTATGGATAAAGACAAGATAGATGTTCATGCCTTGCCCATTTTTAGCAAGGCAACTGGGAGACGTATGCAACGACACACATGTTCTCTTTATACTCAGACAACTTCCTTTTTCCTAAAGCACCTCCCCAGAAAGCAAAATGGGCCTCTCCCAAGGTGAGGGAAACACTGTTGTTTACAGCAAAAAGGCTTCGCAGTGTTAATTATGCCCCCCTTTCAGGCAGGCTCTTTCCTTTCCTTTCTCCCTGGCTTGCCTCAGTCCCTTCAGGTAAGACTTATATCAAAAACAAAGTCTGGTTTTAAAAAGCCTTTGTTATAAAAACAAAATTAAAATTTCCTCCACAACAGAGTATTTAAGGGTCAGCCAGGAAAAGGTTTGCAAGACATTGGATCTGAAAGGAAGAAGGGGCCTAGGAGGACAGAAAAGTCTGAAAAAAAGAACTATTGGTTTTCCTGAGCTACTTTGGGAAACACTCCTTTTATCCTCCCAATTACTCCTCAGTTCATTATTAGTTTACATGGAGAGGTGGCTTTGTGTTCAGAGTCATGATTCCAGTTGAAATCAAAGAGAAAAGGGAGGCCGGTCTGGCCTTGAGGCTCTACATATTTTGCCCTTCCATCCTCCAATGATAATTTGAGCACTTCCCCAGGTCCCGATAGTATTGTCTAACATTGCCAGGGGTCTATTCCATTCGAAAATAAACACTGCAGTCAGCTTCCACGGCTGTGGGCCAGGAGGAAGCTTGGAGGTAAATATATTTACCAAAGACTAATGACACCAAGGGACCGTGCTTTTGCCCCAGCAGCAGTTCCTCCTGTAGGTCACCTCACACACATACACCCCATCGATCTGATTATTGGAATGAGTATCAGCTAAGGAGTCCTGGTGCCCCACACCTAGCAATCTCTTCCCAAACACACATCCCGCTCCACAGCCTGCTACATTCCTGTCCCTGAACATACAGCAGTTCATAAATGTGTTTACAAATTACACTCACAAATAGTGTACACTCGGGTGGGCTGCACATCTATCCCCGAATATACCACTGAGTGTGCACAAATACGTTCTGACAACACATGTCCACAAATTTCTTTGTGTGCCCCTCTTCAGCCACACAACAATGAGTGTATGTGTGCATACACATGTGCATGCATGCGCACATACATACATACACACACACAAACACACATACACCTAACCCCTTCAAAGAAGGCCTGTCTTACCTTGGACTAGGATAGAGGTTAACCCCCTGGTCACACAGAGCTGGTGAAAAATCCCTGAGTCCTGGCCTCCTCTGAAGGGGCTAAAAACATTTCTACAGCAGAAATAACTCCTTGACGTAGAAATCATCCAGATGGTCTAGTCCACCCCAGCACCCAAAGACTTTCCTCTTCTCATAACCCCACACTGCGTACAGGAGCCCATCAGCCGGTCAGCAGGAAGATGACCTCAACTCCCTGATGCTAAATTTGGCTCTGCAAAGCAGCAGGCTAGCATCACCTGGGCACTTACTAGAAATGCAGAGGCTGGGGGCACACACACCCAGATCTACTAACCCAGACACTGTGTACACAAGTCTGGGGGGAGGTTTATACACACTCAAGTTCGGGAAGCAGGCCTCAACAAGCACCCATCGTACAACCAGCAAATGCCCAGCTGAGAGCATCGCCCCCCCCCCCCCGCCCCGCTTCTGTGTCCTAAATGCTGTTCTCCAGCTCGAGCATTCCTCTGCCATCAGACCTTCTACCTCCTCTTCACCAGACTCTCCCTTCTCTCTTACCAGCAATAACTTGAGTTAACAACAGAGCCTCAGGTGTCCAGACTCGCCTGCATCTCTAAACCCACCAGGAGCTCAGCAAAACTAACAGTTTGCTCCCCACTAATTGCCTCATCACTCCACAACTTGCTGCTTTTTATTTCATTATGCTTCTCATCACTCTCAGATAGGATTATAACCGAAAAAGAAATTGGAGGGGAACAATTTCGATATTTCAAAACACATGCAAATCAACACCCAGAATCCTACCTGGAGTGTTTTTATTGAGACAATTCTGTGCTTGTTTGAAAAATGACCTTATAATAAATAAATTCATATCTTGCAAAGGTAGATTTTTCTCCCCACCTTATAAAGCTAATTATACCAGCACAACATAACATTTTCCTAAATGCCTGATAACCTCATCCTGTTACTCAGGAAATATTATTTTTAAATAGGTGTGATAGATACAAACTGAAACACTCGGATTTCAATTCCAGCCCCAATTCCCGGATCCCCTCTCTGAGTAATTTAAGGACTTCCTCCAGATAGTTTTTCATATTCTTTTAACTGACATTTTATCTTTATACAGTATCTCACAGAATGAGCACGCACTAAGACAATGACAGCCAAGAAGGCCTGTCATTTCTCATTCCGACAAAGACAGATGTCTTACACTGGCTTATGCCAATAATAGATCCAACAAAAAACAAAAGAGACTACACCTGCCGCTGATGTAAAGGCACCAATTCACATTTGTGACACTCATTTGTCAATTAACAGATTTCTTCCATTGTTGACATACGAGACTTAAAAGATGTGGGCTCGAATGTGATGAATTAAAAAAGACAGATGAGTAAGCTATGAGCTGCAAAGTAATGCTATAATGTGCTTTAGATATGAATATCAACTGACACCCCTGACAGGCCATACAAGGTTTTATTTCATTTTGCACTGTATCCAGGCTTCATACTTTGTCTTCTTTGTTCGCTTTTCATCAAGCTCCTAACATCTCATTCTGACAGCCAGAGACATTTAAGGCACTTTCGTTTCAAATGCAAGTTAGCGTACTTGATTTGTCATTAAAATGCAAAACGATTACTGTTGCAGGTAAATGTAGGTATGCTTAAAAGGTTGGATCTGTGCAGGAAAAGCTGAAAATTATTCGGGTTCCTCTGTTGGCTTCCTTTACAAGTCTGATCATACCTTGGGCCCTGCCCAACACCCTCTTGGACAAAGAAAGGCCTGCCCTGATGAGTCTGAGGAGCTCTCTGTGCCATCAGTGGCCAGCAGGACTCAAAGGTGAGTCAGGCCTCAGAGAAGAATAGCTTTCCCTTCCCACAGGCCTGTCTAGCTGTACGTGTCCTAGTATTTGAACCAGGCTAAGCATGCACCAGCAGCCAGCCTGAGAGGAGGAAGCACAGACAGGCTTCAGTCAAGCTGCTCAAAATGATTCTTCCCTTGGAGTCCCCATCTGATCCCTCCCCTCCAGGGAAGGAGAAACTAGTTCCCTCTCCCCAGACTCTCTTGGATAGATGGACCAAGGGTCAGATAGGGGGTTCTGGGGAAGACAGTTTGCTTTAAGATCTTTCAAGCAGTCATTTTGTTAGGGAACAAGGAGGTCCTGAGCAAACTCCATACAGGTTTTGTGGACTCCACCCCCACTCCAGACCAAAGCCATCAAAACAATGGGAACCACAAATCCCATCATCACCAAAGGGAGGGTTGCTGGGACCTGAGGGTGGAGTTAAGCAGGCAAGTTTGGTATAAAACCAGACATGTGGGCCTTGGGGGGTCTCTCTCGGCCTCACAGCTCTTGGCTTTTCACTAGCTCTCAAGGCGCCATTGGGATGCCAGGTCAGCAGAACTGGTAGGATGCAGACACAAATTTATCTCCCTCTTTGTCTCCCTGAGTTATTCATTTCTTCATTTCCCCTTCTTTTGTAAATAAACCCTTTATTAACCTTTTGTGTGTGCCTGCAGTTGAGTATTAGTAAGTCCCTTTTAAACGCACAGGTGATGACCCACAGTCAGGCAACCCATTTTACATCGGGGTTGCCCTGTAACAATTTCACTCTTTGAGAAATTATCTTAAGGAAGCAAAATGGTGAAACAAAGATTTATAGGTGAAAATGTTCATCACAGCATCTCTTATTAACAACTAAGTGGGGAAACAATACATAAATATACATCAATCAGGAAGGGAATGCCTTTTATTATGGTACTTTTGTGAAAATATATTTTGTAATCACTGGAAACTACATTATCCAAGAACATTGGATCACAAATTATGACAATAAAAGAGAAAAATTAGGATATAACACTTTATATACAGCCTGGACCCAGTTTTGTAAAAATTTATACTCAATTTTCTATTAGATTAACAGAAATCCATCTGAATTACAACTTTATATATCACACTAGAGAGACAAATGCCACAAAATCTACAGAAATGTTCACTTTTGTGCACTTAAATAGCAAGGTAACTTTTTGTGTAGTAATCCATCACATAAAAAAATCGCATATAGAATAAAAAAAGGAAACATCTTTGTGGTCTCACAAAAAAAAAAAAAAAAAAAACCATACTGCTGTAAAATGCAAAGAAAGGGTAAAGGAGATCAACTATTACACAAAGTAGCAACTAGAGTCTAAAAGCAAACAAAACATCCAATTACAAATATCAAAATACACTAGCAATTGAAGAACAATACTGCATTAAATAGAGTGAAGATTTAATTAGACTAGTTAATAAAAGACACAAAACTAGGGGGAGCTAAAGCAACCTGTAAGTAAAAATAATGGGGAATTTGATTCACTGGCTCCCCCTTCCTGGAGCACAATTGCGGGGAGGAGGGGTAGAGAGTGAGGAGAGGGTTGTCTTTCTGGTCATATAATACCTAAAACTGTACATTAAAATTCTGATGTCAAGGAGAAACTTGGTTCTTCCATGAAATTCTTTAAATTCTTGATGACTTTTTTCAAATTAAACATTTTAAATGAAAAACAGCCAACAAATGGTCACCTGTTGCTTAACACGCAGATTCACACATGCCCACTGTGAAGAGTGGAATAGCAGTTTATTGTTCACCATAAAAGAGAATCTTCCTCTTCTGTGCCATGTAGCTACCATCCTACTAATCATTTGCAGATAAAGAGCTTGAGGACAATAGATTAGAATCAAGGGAAGTGCACAACGGCACACGACATGGTGTAAAGCGCAGTGTACAGGCTTTGTGGTTGAACAAAGCTGTGTGTACATCTGGCTCCTCATTGACTCCACAGCATGCCCTTGGGAAGTTGCCTCACACTGTCCTCTCCTGTCTTTCCACTGTGAAGAACACCTGGTTTGCCCTAAATACTTAAGAAGTTAATCGGTGGAGCTGATAGCTAAAGGGTGGTTACCATTACTGCTACCTCTTTTTAAATAAGCTCCTATGTTTTAAAAATTTCTTTTCAGTGAGTGGGAAATTCCCAGATTAGATAGCAACTTTAAGTAACAGGACACCTACCAAACACATAACCCCTGCCCTGGGGACTCTTGAAAGAGAAGCTACAATCCCATTCTAGAAAAGCTAACATTCCAGTGGGAGACAGAATTACCGCAATGGCCCCATTCTCCCCAGGGAAAGAGAAGCACCCCTAATTGCCAGCTTTGCAGCAACCCTGTGGAATGGAAGAACAATAAAAAATGCAATTTCTGAAAGAAGTGGTTGCAAGTTTTAGTACCGCCCCAACTGAAAAAGCCCAGGGTCAGCCTACAGGGATCCTCTGGGTGCTGAAAGGCACAGCATGCTCTGGCAGGAGTCATGGAAGAACTGCATTAGCTGTGACCCTCCTAACAGCTTAATTGCCACGTATGTGTGTCAGGGCCAACACTCAGGCCCTGCTCAGCCTGGGACTAGGCTGCCCTCCACCAGCTAGAGGTGGCTTGTCTGCCCCACAGGCCTGTCACTCCAGGATGAAGGTTTGAAGGGGAGAACCCAACCCTCTCCCAAGTCCTTACTTGATGAACCTCCCCCAGAGCATCTGGCCTGTCCAGCCTCCCTCGCCAGTCAGTTTCTGGGTCCCAAAACCATCTATTCTGCACAGTGTGGAGTTTCTGCCTGCATGTATGGAAACAAGCTTACCCTATACTCCATTCTCTCTCCTCCAGGACTCCACAAACCATCCCCACTCAGGACAAGCCTAGTCCCAAAGCCTTGACATTGTGCAAGCTATTTAGCATGCCCAAAAATACTGCCCAACCCTGCTCTCTCTTTATGATGTGGGCTAAGTCCCAATCTTTTCATAGTTTCCTTTGAAGAAGTTTTCCCTGCAGGGCAAAATAATCAGTAGTATGTCCCTGACACTTAATTGTACAGTGTTACTCTGTGGATATTTGGGGAGACCTACCTCAAAGCCATCTCAGTGGGTCACTTACCTGTTCTGCCTGTCTTAGCTGAGAGCCTTCTTCCCCATGTGGCTCCCTAAAGCTGGTCACTAACTCAGAAACAATCTTCCCAGACAATGGGCAGAGTAACTGCTCCCCAATAGGAGAGAAATACAAAGTCCTCCAAGCCCACAAGTAGATTGTGACAATAACCCCATACTGTACTCACCTGCATTAGCCTTATCCCCACATTGAGCATGTGCACTTTTCAAGGGGAAACATCACATCTCTCAGTTCCAGGGGCTAGGGATCAAGTATGCACTGAATATTTACCTGGTACATATATTTGTAATGAACAGGAGGGGCCTGCAAAGAACAATGACCCAAGTTCTTGGCCCCTGAGGAGAAATCCAAGCAGCTTTGGAGGACCCATGTTATTCTTCACCGAGTTGGATGATTAATTGATGGCAGTGGCTATATGAGCTATTAAAAAACACTGAGGACTACATAGCCCAGAGGTTCATCCATATCTGCTAGAATGACACTATAATCCTGCTGGCATTGTCAATACACAGGTCATCCTAGGTTTGACTTCTACCCGCCAGTTGGAGAGGAAGAAGAAAAAACCTTAAGATATGTAAACAATCAAAGTGCCCAAAAACAGATGAGCAGATTAAGAAGATGGAGCTGGAAGGAATTATGCTAAGTGAAATAAGCCAATAAGAGAAAGATAAACATCACGTGGTGTCACATGTATGTAACATAGAAAAGCCAAACAAAGGGTCAAAGGCCAACATCAAGATCAACCCTTGAAAGATGACCAAAGGAGGAGGGCGGTGCTGAAATCATGGGGTGGAGGAGGACAGGTAGCGAACAATGGATTATGGTGGAAGACTACCGTGCTTTGGGTGGGAGAGCTACAGTGACCACACCTGGTGGGAGAAATCCTATACTGTCAAAATATTAATGAGGATATAAAACAATATTTCATTTAAAAAATTAAAAATAAATTGAAGTTAAAAAAAAGAAAAATCTTAAGTATATGGTTAAATTTAACCCTACAAGTCATTCTTCCAGGCCTGTCATGGGCCTGAACAAACACAGTACACCCCAAAGACAGCACAATAGACAAAATGACCTTTAGAAGTCATTACCCGCTTCCATTTTTCTATTATGAAAAATGGTTGATTTTTCTTCCCAAAGTCCAGCCTCCAAGAACAGATCGAGGTACTGGTTTGCTATACCTAATTATAACTAGAAAGATGGCTAGCTCTCTGTGGTGTTAGTTTGACTTAAGCGGGGAATAATCCACAAGAGCCAACCACCATAGATCCCACCCCCACCTCCCCCAAATCCACTGTAAACACAGACGAAGACCTAAATGAAGGCCAAAATGAAGACCGTCTGCCTGCCCAGGCGTCACTGTCAGGCCGTGATCACCCGCTGCTCTCAGGAGGTACAAATCCCACAGCTCAAACTACAGCACTAATGCACTTGACACCAGGGCTGCATTCTGAAGCTCAAGTCCCTGAAATAAAACTAACACCCCACCAGGCAGTTCCAATGTACCTCCAAAGGCTGACAGGCAAGTGGGCAAATTCAATCACCAGCTTCTTAAAGGTAGACAACAAAAGCTCTTAACTCTATCCCCTCTCACCTTCTCTTCCCCCAGCCCCACAAATGCATTTCAGTAGACTCAATAAACAGAACTGGTGCCAAACAAATGTGAAAAGAAAATCATTAGAATTTCTGAGGAACAAAGCTCTTCAAAACACGTATTTAACCATCTAGAGGGGTGTATGTCTCATTGAAAGAAAAGAGTCTTGGGAAAATGGTGCATTTTATTTGAAAAGAATACTTCTAAATTATCCCCTATGCAGTTATTTCTTTAGCAGTATGGGGACAAAATAAACGTAGCTCCAATTAGGGCAATTTTAATTTTAAAATAATAAAAAATGAGAAGAGGTGCTTTTTGCCATCATCTATGTTCTTCCCCCTCAGAGCCGAACTGTATCTGAACGCCATTCAGGAGGACACGTGCACAAGCCAGCAGCTGCACCAAAGCTACAACAAACACCACATTTTGACCATGGTCAACATGCAGTTTGTCTCCATACATATTCATTCATTCATATTCTCTCTCTCTTCCTCTCCCTGTCTCTCCCCTCACCCACACACACACCTGTCCCTCTCAGAACATCCTCTCTGGAGGTAGATGCTAGCTCAACTATATCTATCTTTCATAAACATAGCTACCAACATGAATCATCTGATTCCTCTCTGACCCACATCGAACTATTACCAGGCTGAAGTTGCAGGGATCATTTACCCCCTCTCTCTGTGAGAGTTTTTTCCCCCTCAGAGGGTCCATACATGTACTCAAATAATTTGAAACTTCATCAGAAAGGCTATTCTGTGTCAAACTTTAATAATTTAAGTGATTCCCTGTGTATAAATATTTCATATCAGAAACTGATTCCCAAATGAAGTGCACACTAAAGCAGTGTCCAAGCACATCCTGGAGTGCTAAAATATTGGCAGCCTTTAATGCAACTGAAAGACTAAATTCCACGTGAGGTCATGTGTGACTGTGTACCAGGTAAAACCATACTTCTAAACTTCCTTTGTGCAAGACTAGAAACTACCTGGTGAAATCCTCAGGAAGAAGAGGTTATTACAAGGCTGTGAAACAAAGTTCTAGTTTGCCAAACAGCTGCATATTCAGGGGAATAGCCAAGGGTATTAATAAGTTTAAGAAATGATACTGCCCACTTTTTATACTGTGATGTCCTGAAAGCATATTTTTAAACAATATTCACTTCCCCACCCCCCCTCCCTCGGGTGTAGTCCCCATAGAATTTCCTTCCATAAAAAAGCTCACGCCACTGGCCTCTATACTGGGTTAAAAGGCAAAGCGGAGAAAATTTATTTCAAAAAAAAAAAGAAAGAAAGAAAATACAAAGTATATTTAGGATGAAAAAAAAAAAGGCAAAGGGGAGAAAATATTTCTGTTTCTGAAAGTTGTAAGTAAAAACAGGAATGTGTGCAACCACGCAGAGGACCTTGGAGCGGCGTCGACAGCAGGCATGTTGAAAGGGGTAAACAAAGAACAGAGATGCTCGAGAAACACCATTAACAGGGCTCCCGGCAGCCGAGAATAAAGCAGCACCAAACAACTAGGCACTGAGACCCCCACGAAAACTTTCCAGGCAGCGTGGGAAATGTGACAACCCACTAGCCGTAGCAGCCTGGAAATGGGCGAAGATGGAAAAGTGGGCAGAGGGACATCACCAGGCCCTGCCTCTCCACCCACATCAGGACCTCCTCTCCTCTGTGTTCTTTGGGTTCCCAGGGGAGAACAAGACCAAGGAGGGCCAAACCCAGTACGATGTGCCCACTTCTTACAACAAGCCAGCCACACAGAGCTAAGCAAGTTAGCACACAGATAACTCCCCAAAGTACTACCCAGCCAAGCACCACCTTGCTAATGGAGACTTACAACACACACGTACACAGCCCCAAAACTACAACTTTCTTTTACCAGAGCAATAAGTGAGAAGAAAAAAATGTAACTCTTCAAGCCTCAGTGAAAGCTAAATTCTGTCTCCCCTCAGCTGCAGCATTCGGCTTGATGCAGCTAAATGAACAAAGTGTTCCCCTGGCATTTAAATTCTCTTTTTCCTTCCTTTTTCTCCTGTTAAGCAGAGTTGGGGGGCGGGGGGGAAACAATGCATAATAAGTCAAAAGACAAGGCAACTTCAAAACAAAATCAGTTATTTGTAAACAATCCTTGTGGGGATTTTTTTCCTTCCCGCTACCCCACCCCAAGAAAAACAGCTCTGCCAGTTGTAATAGAAAGCCAAGTAAAGATAAATCAATTAGCTTGCTAATTTCTCCCCTCTCATTTATTTAGCTCTGCACTGTATTTGTCGTAATTGACTACAATTATGTTAATTACTAACTCCAGTATAATTACTATATTTATTGTCATTGAGCACGCGATGTACCCACAGCAAAGCTGGCATTTGTCGGGCATCAAGAAAGCAAACTGTCGCGAGGTGATTCTCAGCAAACTGGCGGATGTGGCTTCAGCAAATGAAAGGGCAAAAGAGATTTCATGCAATGTTAGTTTGAAAGCACCGGTTCATTAAGGATATTAATTTTCTGATAACTACACATTTAAGCATGACACACTAGCGCAGTATCTACAGGATTTCGCAATTATTAATGCGTGACAGTTTCAAATGCTAAGTGAATCAATTAAACAGCAGCATTCACAATTTGAGAAGAGATAACTGCTTCATAACTACCTAAGACTACAATTTTCACATGACAAAAAAGAGCCATTGAGGCGCCTTCAAAACCTGACAGGTCAAGAAAGAAGTTTGAAACAAAAGCACCTTACAACCATCATCTCTCCTCTTTACTTGTCAGATCAACTTTGCTAGTGTCTCCCCAGAAACGGCATCACATGCCAGCTGCCACAAGGTGATTTTTCATGTCTTGTCAAAGAAATCTTTTATTCTATTTGCTCTGCATTAACATGTTACATTTATTGATCAAGGGCCTGTTCGGCAGCCACAGCAGGGCACTGAGCTCTCCATGCCTACGGGGCTTTGATGTCCCGGTGACATTCGAGCCCGAATAATGCACATACTAAATGGAATTAATGCAGAAATGTGTTTGGGCCTGACAGTTACATTAATAACAGCCCCTCACACTGATAAATATGCAATTGCTACTATTAAGAGTTACCCAATTATGGGGAAAATATTTCTCTACCTTATAAATAAATCCATCAAGGAAAAAAAAGTTTTAACAATGGTGCATTTTCTTAAAACACTTCTCCAGCTGCAGAAAATCGGGCTGTGTAGGGGTTAACACCCCTTCTCTTGCCCTCCCCCCCAATTGTTTTTTAGTAAGTCTTGCTTTATCTCAAAAATGGTTTGGAGATTAAAAAAAAAAAAAAAAAAAAAAAAAAACTCTCTTTTGTTGGTCTTCCCTGTTCTACCCCTGTCTCTTATTTCTTCAGAACCAGAGAAAAAGCAGACACCCAGGAGACTGAAAAATTGGGTTCTGTATAAACTCAGAGGAGCTTAGGGGAGGTGGTGCAAAGGTGGGGGGCACATAGCTGATCTCCGTAATGATGGGTCTGGAGGAGATGGTGTCATTTTTTTAAAATAAACTCGAAACAAAGTCTGAACATATGTTTGTCTCTCTCATTTAAACCCCTAAATGACCTTGTGCTATGGAAGTGGTGGGGGTGAGGGTGCGAAGAGGAAGAGAAAGCAGCTGGGATAGAAGAGACCTTTCATTAGAAAAGTCTCGGCCAGGGAGAATTTGTAGTTATTACATCCCTGCAATTAAACAGACACCCACCAAAAAGCATAATCGCTCCCCTTTCATCATAAAGGAACAGAGAACAGCTGAAATCACCAACACTGTAGTCTCTTAGGAGACAAGAGGAAAGAGGCTTTTCAGATGGAGGGTGGGTGGGTGCAAGAGAGTACATGTGCAAGTAGGGGTGAGGCTGGGAAGGGACACACACACCACCACCACCACCACCACCACCACCACCACCACCACCACCCACCTCTTTTCCCTCCAGACCGAAAACTCATGCATGCAGTAAGCTGCTTCAGGGTTCCTCCATCCCAAGGCTGAGACAACAAAGTCACAGCAGTAGCTGAGCTACTCCTTCCCATGACAGTGACCTTCACCTGAGCCGCACCTCACAATCCACAGGATTTTTAAAAAGAATGTGTTCTCTGAACTACCCACCTCCATGCTAGTCCAGGACCCTCACCATCCTGCCAACCCAAATTTTCCAAATCAAGAATGTGTTGGAGAGACAGAAGAAGAGGAGGAAATTCAGCAAAGTCCTCCAGGGTCTCTAACTTTTAGCTTCAAAATCCACTTTGACTCTGTTATAGTGACTTCTGCAGGCTATTGGTAACTTAGGAAGAAAAAAGAAAACTACTTTTCCCCACAAGGATATACAGGTTTGGAAATGGCAGCCTGTGTCCTTTCACCAATCAACCATTTGTACCTTGAGAAGCAATTTAGAGCTATCATACAGCTGAAGTCAGACCACCAGGACCATTTAATCCCAGCCTTTCCATTTCACAGTCAGGGCGGTTCTGGGGCCAATGTCCTAACCTATTGGGGTCTCAGTTATTTCATCTGTAAAATACGGATGCTAATAGTTTCACTGTCAAAATGCTGCTAGGATCACTGAAATCAGGTAACACGTTAAGTATTCTACACAACCTTGGCATCTAATGAGGGTTTCATAGTATTAGTAATTTATTAATCAGGAAATTAACATGGTGATTAATGTCACTTGTTTGCTCCCTTGTCCCTGGCTCCTTCGCAGAGAGGTATCTCTCAGGAATCCTTTGCAAGGCTGCTTTATCCTGCAGCTTATCAAGAGAACCAATCTGCAAGCTACCTCCACTAGGCCTGCAGAGGTCTTCCATAGCGGAGTGAACTGGCAAGGGGGGAGGAAGGATTCTTTTTGTCCAAGGCTGTCCTATACCCTGCAACATCTAGCAGCGCTGGTCTCACCTGCTAAATGTCAGTATAGCTACAACCCCATCACTCTGACAGAACTTCATGGTTGGGCCAACAAGAAGGAAATACAAAGTCAAAAAGGGTTAAGCATGCCAGTCTCTCCCACCCTCCCACCAAGTCACCACTGCGGCCAAGAGCCACCCAACAGTGTGGGGTAGCCTTGTCTCATGCACAGTGATATCCCCATGCTATCAGGACAGAGAGCAGGGGCAGAGGGTGAGGGTGCAGCAGTGAACCCAAGTTTCAAACAGCTCAGGGAGAGAAACTTCACAGAGAATGAAAAATTAAACCCAAGATTCTGGGGGAGTAAAATGAGTGAGATGGGAAATAAAAGGCATTATTTAAAAATCGGGGAAGTTCATATCCTAGAAGCAAACACTATAGGAAACATGGAGACAATGTTTATAAACACTTTTTCTAAATCAAACTGCAACCATGAGAAAGCAGAACCTGAGCAAAACCCTACAGTCATTTAGACAACACTCTCCACTCACCCGCTTACCCAGTCTTACCCACTGTGGCTCAATTCCCCATTTCTTCTGGCCAAAGGGTAGAAATCAAAGAAATCAGGATATGGGCAGGGGGAGTACATATAATCTTGTTCACAACGTTCTGATACTTGCTCATGTAGCGACCCTTCCTCTTTCCCTCTCGCTTTGCCTCCAAGCTGTTCTGGGGTTCTACAGTCAGTCTGTTTTTGAGGTCACTCCAGAAATGTGTTGCAAGTAAAGGAAACCTAAGTCTTGGCGACTAAATATTAAGTATTACCTGCCAAGTCATTTTCCATTTCACCTTTTGGTAGTATGGCTGCAGACACTAGAATTTTGAAAGCAACCTTGGCCTCTAGTGATGCAGTTCACAGCAGTGCCCAACTGAGAGAGAACTGGTTCCAAGATACATAGACTGGCACTTCCTTGGACTCTTCCAGCATTTATCAATGCCCCAAAATTATTTTGAAAATTCCCTGGCGTTTGCTTTCAAAAGTTTATCTTTTCTCCATCATCTCTTCCTCTCAAGGTTTAGTGATGTTAGCTCCACTTGCACCACCACCCCAGATTCAGCATGCTCCCCAAGTAAGATGACTACATTTGCGTTTGGAAAGCAAATATGAACAAGTACCCTGACTACAAATAATAAACCATTTGATGATGACCCAATGCCAATAGAATATGCCCTTTGAGCTGGTCTCCTGACAGTGTGGGTGGTTCCCCTATTCCCACTGTAATATAAATGAAGGTATGCTCATAACTGGCAGGGATGAAAAGCATGAGATGAGTGGATTTAGCCAGGAATAGAAAACTAAGGTATATAGCTTGGGTAGGTTAGGTTGTGCTGCATTAACAAATACTCTAAAATACCATAACCCAGATTACTTACTTACTACTTCTGCTCAACATGGATCAGTTAGCAGTTCTGCTCATTTATGGTCAGACCCCCAAGACTGATGATCACAGCTGGTAAAAGAGAAAGAAGCCAGTTCTCACTGGCTCTTAAATAAAATGCTGATCTGGATCTCCCTGGTGGCACAGGGGTTAAAGAGACAACACTATCAAGCTATCACCAGCCACTACAGTTTGAGTTCTATCCCCACCAGGGAACTAACCCACATGGCACAGCAGACCTCTCCTATCTCGCCTGCAGATCCCCTCAGCAGTGTATTTCAGTGGATCTGCTTGTTCTGCGCCACACTCTGTCTCTGGTCAATCTTCTTGCCCCCGCACCTCTCGCCTACACAGTTCTCATATGCATAAATAAATAAATCTTTAAAAAAAATCTCTGTCTAGAGAAACAGAAGGAGAAAAATTAGCATACTGATTAGGATACTAAGGTGTACAAACATATGTAAATGGTGTGCTGAGAGGAGGAAATTCCATTTATGAGCCCCTGGATATGAGCCAGTCAAATGGCCCCTATGGAAGGTCAAGCCTGGACTTTCAGCCTCACTAGCACCCTATTTAAGCTCTAACCACAGCTATGCTGAGTGAAGACCTACTATATGTCAGTCATTTGTAAGGCACTTTAAACAGTTACTGCTTAACATTTCTGCAATTAGACGAAGGTCAATTAAATGACCAGTGAATGACAGAACCAGGATTTCAAACCAGGGTGGGTGGAACCCCAAAGCCTTCGTTCTTTCATTACACTGCTGCTTTCCCAACTGAGCAGCAAGTACGCAGGCCCAGTTTCACCTACCGTTCCTAACACAGGACTGGGGGTGGAGTGTCCGCAAAGCTTTGAAAAGTATAACAGGTGTCTGCCTAATGGCCAGGGGTGCTGGCAGGACAGGTAGGTAGGGGGACAGAGCCACCATTTCTTTACTGGAGTTGTCCAAACCCTCCAGTCCTTCACTTTCATCCTGCCCGAAGTCAGGGAAGCAATAAGCAAATTCCCACCTAAGAAATTTTCTCCTAAGTCCTTCCAGTGCATTTATCAGACTGATGCTAAATAAGATGTTGACTACAAATAATTTAACTTTTAAAACATAAGCTACCTATTGCCACAGATCAAGTAAACCCTCTCAATTTTACTGCCAGATTGACATGGGCGTATTTGTCACTGTGTGCCATGGGAGCACTGCTCTGCCCACGGTGTTCAATAAGCTCAGCAGGCAACCCACTCCAAGCCCTTGAGGGAGAGAAATGGGGATGCCAGGGAGAAGCCTGATCCTTCCCAACCAGGGGAGAAGGAAAACTGAAGCTGAAACAATGGGTTACAAGCTCCCTTGAGCAGCTCAAGGACCCAGCCAGCGTTGGCTAAGACACCTCTCTTTATTGATCAGAGAGTATACTATGAAAACCTCAAAAACAAGCTCTCAGAAGAGTTTGGTGCAATAGCTATGCCAATATTACTGGCGGCAGAAAGTGATGTAAGCTCCAGAAGGCAACTGACATCTGTACCAAAGACCTTTGACAATTCTGTCTCCAGGAATTTGTCCCAAGCAACTAATCAGAGCCATTACAAGGATATTTATAGTACAGACATTTACAAGAGTAAAAATATGGGCACAACCTATATATCGAATACTGAGAAATAAGAAAGCATTAAAAACCAGTATGCAGTATATGAGATGGGAAAATGCTTCCAAACCAATATAAACAATAGCATCATTTTTTTAAATATTTGGCATTATAAAAGACTGCAAGACATAAAATGGAAACCTTTCATAGGTGACTTCTGAGTGGTAAAAAATACCAGTTATTTGAGAGAAAGAAGGTTTACTTCACACCTTTTTATTTTTTCCAAGATTTCTATACTGGTCATTGTTTTTATAAGAAAAAAAGGTCTTCAAAAAATCTAAAGTACAAGACCTCCCTGGTGCAAGGGGTTAAGCACCGCACTATGAAGCAATTCGCAGCCTCTGCAGCACGAGTTCAATCCCCGGCAGGCCAGAGAGAAACCCACATGGCTTAGCAGACCTCTCCTGTCTCGCCCACTGCTCCCCTCTGCAGTGTGTTTCAGTCAATCCGCCTGTTCTGTTCCCCATTCTGTCTCTGGTGGATCCTCTCACCCCCCATATCTCTGGCCTGTACCCCAGCTCTTGTATACATAAGTAAATAAATCTTTTTAAAAAAAGAATCTGAAGTACAACTTTATGCAGGTGTAGATATTGGTCTCATGATCATTCGAACTCAAGAGGCAAAACTTCACTCCTCTTGGCTATTACCTCATTAACTCCCTAAACCCTATGTCCACATTCCAGAACCCTGCACCTGGGAATTGTGTCCCAAGAGCTGTGTCCCAGTTCAGAGTCACTGTCACTTACCTGGTTCCCATCCAATCCCAACAGGAAGAGTGAGCTCACAACGGAAGGACAGAGGAGAGGAATGTTGGAGGCTTTCAGGGAGAGATTTTATCTAGCCCTGTTATACTGCCTCCCTTTCAAACTTCTAACCTGACAGGGCACACACTGGCTCCAGGGACCTTCAATGACCCCAGGAAAGAATTTTGGAAAGTATACAACCTGAACTTCCATGACCTTCTACATGCAGAGGTAATCAGTTTACTGCCAGACAACCTATCTATGGATTTACCATTGCTAATAAAGAGAAGACACCAAGGTGTAAAGAAAAGAAAAATACATGTTTTTTAGATTTTAGATATAAATACACAGTTTACATATATATATATATATATATATATATATATATCATGTATATAGAGAGAGAAGTTCAGAGTTTTTAAGTCCATAACCATGCTTCCCTCTAGCATGTACGGGTGGTCATAGGGAGAATCAGCACAACCATCACTTTTATGAACAAGATTAACAATGATGGTGGCGTAAGGCTGTGAATTAACAGTAAGTTAATAGAAAGGGTGTTCTTAAATATCTGAAGCCTCCTTTTGAACTGCATCTTGGTCAGAAAACAAATCTGACCATATAAGAAATGCATGCTTATATATACATGGAATATCTCTGGAAGACTACAGAAAAGTGTCTAACAGTAGTTAAAAGTGCAGAAGTAAACTTGCACCTTCCTCTTGACACCCAAGAGAAATAATCTCTCCTTCACTTGCCACCCAGCTACATAAGTAAGATGGTCAAAACAGCATCCCCTCCCAAGCATACCCACATTAAGTCAGAACTGCTTTCTCTGTTCAAGTCTGTGACTCCCTCCAGCCTGACTCAGTGCTAACACGAAGCCTTCCCAAATCTCAGGTGGCTTCATGGCTCATCTCAACCCCAACCAAGCTATAACCCAGGGTTGAGATCACATACTGACCACAACATGGACATGAACAGGCTCCTGACCGGAAGTACTAGTTCCTCAAACTCAGCACTCAGAGAAATGTCTCTCAACAAAGGAAAATGAAAAAACCCTAAAATCATCTTCCTCTGAATCTATTTTACAGAACTTCTCACTAATTTTTCTGCCTCCAGGACCAGTCGTTTTCTATGATGAATCCTTATAGATCCTGCCTCTCAGTGCCAACAGCCCCTTTGCATCCATCACTGCCTTACACACACCTCCCAGGGTCCAGCCCCTTCTCTGCTAAAAGGAGGCAGAACGCTCTACCCCAAGTGTAAAAAAGCCAATTATTTTCAATTTTCTCAGACCTGACAGCCCAATCTCAAGACTGGTGGCAGCTGACACATGCCCTCCTAGGACCCAACCCCTCACACCCACAAGCAGGTTCCCACGAGCAAAGCAGCTACAGCCTAAGTCACAATCCCCAAACCCTGGACGCCCACCACACAGGAGGACTTTCTTCCAGTGTTCAGCCAAAAGAACCCCTGGAGACTACTTAAGGGGCTCTTGCGTCTCAGGCACAGTGCAGTCCAGGCTGTGCATTCTGTCCTCTCCTTGGGCACTGGAACCAAAAACCACTCTCAATTTCTTTAGAGTCAGCATTTGCTTGTTTGACCTCCTCTTATTATGATGTATTTCTTTGTAGCTTGTCAGTTTCCACATCTCCCCATATGTCATACCAACCCTCTGCCAGTCAGGAGGATGCACACAGTGTCCTCTTCTGCATAATGCTCTGGCCCAGCCCCCATTGCCTAGAGGGGCCACATCTCAGTGTGGCCATGTGTTTGTTCCTAGCACCACCAAGAAGCTCTGCAGACTTGAAGTCCCCTCTCCCCACTGGTGCCTTAATGCCCTACGTTTTATTCCTCTTAAACTCTTTACCTTCAAGTGTCCTGATTCAGAGGTTGGAAGAGAAAAGACACCAAGGAGTGGAAGCAGGAAACTGCCTGAGCCCTGGGGTGGGATTCTGGTTCTTCATTTCTCCTTCCAAAAAAACTTCCCAAGAGTTTTTTCTATTCAGAAGCAAGATAGCTCTCAAGGGGGTACTTAGATAAAAAACCCCATGTGCATCCAGCCTGTTAGGAAAAACCACCACCCTGACCCCTGCTCATTTATTCCACTGAAGCTTGCTTTCCAAGCACCTCCTGCCAGCCACAGATCATGACATTTTAAGAAAAAATAACTGCATCCTCCACTGGAATAATACATAAGTCCACACTTACCTTTTGCCAAGATTGAAACAGTTGTTAGAGAATGTCCCTCCAACCACCCCACACCAACAGTGTTTGAATTACCTTGAAATACCATCTGGGAGAAATCATCATTGCAAATATTTAATGTCCAATTCATAAAAAGGCAAAGAAACACACCCTCCCCCCAACCCCAACCCCTACCTCCCGGCTGTGATTTGGCAAATGCTTTGTGAGGTAGGGTTATCCAGAAAAGCAAACCTAAATGCTCCCCCCAAAACCTGCTGGTTCCACTCATTCCCTCTCCAAGAGTATTCTACCTTGTCTGCATGGGTATCAGTGAGACAGGAACAGAAAGAGCAACATGATGGCCCTCTAGCACAGCGTGTGCTAGATGATACTCAGGTGCTCAGTGTGTCTTTGGCAATAAAGGCTTCTCCAGGAGTTATCTGAAGTAGGATCTTACCTTTGGGGTGTAATTCCACATGTCTTCGGCCCCTACACCCTGTACGGAGCCGGAATGTTTGACTTTTATCTGCAGGGCATTAAATTACCAGGGGGACTAGGCCTCTGGGGTCTGGTCTGCATCTTATGGAAGTCACATACCTCAGAAGGTTAAAGCTCAGATCCAGCCTCTTTGCAAAATGTCCACAGTCTCTGCCCAGGTACTCTGGAATTTCTCTGCAGTCTTGACCTACGTAGGACACCTGGAAATTAAACAGAATAGAAACTATGAGGCAAACGGAAACAACCCAGCTGCTCACAACCCTCCGACATTGATCAGAACATTGCTTCCGCAACTTTAAATGCACACTCCTCAAATACACACAGACCACATTTGGGGCTGTTTTCCTGATCGAGTCAGCCTTGGGGACTCGAGGGATTCTGCCAACAGCTCTCCTTTCCTGGTACACTTAGCATGATGGAGACTCATGCCAGCACAATGAAATTGGACTAAAATTGGCCAGATTCAGGTGTCCAAAAAACCCAATGTCAGAGCACGCTGATATAATCGCAGCAATCAGCTTCTCACTGAGGGCCCTTTCCAACAGCTGCCCCTCTGGCTCTCCTTCTCCCTCTCCTCCACTGTCTGCCTGCCCCCCAATACCCTGTTATGCATATTACCTCATAAAAGACACAGCAGATGCACTTACCAGCATTCAAGCTGTGGGGTGCTGGAACAAATGGGGTTGGACAAGAAAACCTCCCTAGACCGCCAATCCCATCCCATTATCACTGTGTATAAAATATCCTCTGCACTGAACAAAGCCGATTTGAAGGGGACAGGGCAGGACAGGTGGCCACAGCTTCCAAGTCTCCCTCCTCCAGGGAGCCTTTTGCAGTCAACCCACTCTGCTTGCAGAGTTGATTCCTTAGGCATTCTTTTAATTTATATATTATTGTTGTTATGTACCTTGTATGTGAAGAGGCTAAACTGAAACGTGATCCCAGTACTCCAGTAACAAGATCAAAGGGCTTTCTCACTGATCAAACCACTCAGATTTTAAAACCCATTTTTACAGATAACTTCCAGTGGGCTGAATTGGCAGTCCCAAAATCTATAAAACTAAACCTTAGGTCAGAATGGGCACTTATCTAATGGACTCCACCCTCCTACAGCCAGCTAGGCCCACGGCATGGCAACAACTTTGATTCTACCCCTCACTCCCTTAAAATCTACATTCTTCTATGCATGCAGATAAAGAGGTCTTGGAAAGATTAAGAGATTCCCAGGAGTTGTTTCCTAATGGGGAGCAAGGATATGATGGCCATCTCACATCCTCGAGATATTAGGTTGCTAATAGTCAATCATCTTAAAGCTGTAAAAACAACACTTTCGTGTGGCTCAACTTAATACAAATCACACTGTACCCTAGCACCCTCAATTTTTCAAGTAATCTCTCAGCTCTTTCATATCCAATGGGGATAAACTGCTGATGATACAATATCCTGTACTCACTCGCCTTTGGTAACTTCATTCCTGGAGCAAAGAAAGTGGGGAAAGGGGGCAGAAAAACAGCTGACTCCGACGAAGTAATTTTGACTCAGGAAGATACAAGCTGAAAAACAAAGGGCTCAAAGCTCAATCTAGCAATCTCTCCTCTTTCTACAGGGGACCCATCTTTCTCCAGAGCTCCTTGTATAATAAATTAAGTTCTGCTTGAAAGCAGGGATGGAAATCATACTCCAAGGAGAGACCAGGCACCAATCAATCATGAGTCTCTAATTTTCCCCAGGATGTCCAGTCAATCAGCAGCTTCTTCTGTATCTTAAGTTCATACTGACCCCAGGTTCAGGATGCTCATCCCTTTCACCCCAGTATGCACCAGCACTTTGTACACATCCTCATCTTTCAAGACCTCTGTGATACATATTGTAGAGAGGCTGATATTTAGATATAGAAAGTGAGTTTCCTCAGAGGTTCGCCAAGGACTGACTCTAGTGGACAGTTTGTCCAAGCTCCTCCCATTTCATACACAAAAAACAAAACTCTCAATATCTGGCCAGTGTAATATAGCTGCTCAGTGACAGAGCCCAGACCAAGTCCTGTGTCAGGAATCAGAACCTCCAATTTGGAAGCCTGAGAGTTCTTACAAATGTACATATGAATGTGCGTTTTCTTGATCAACAGAGCCTAATGGTGCATCTATCATCCCGTTGGGGATTCAAAATCAGTCTTCCAAGCTAAAAAGTTGAGAACTACCTCATGAGGCAATGTTGAAAGCCCCAGAAGAGTGTCAGGGCCTGCCTACAGAAAAAGAAATATTTGCTCCCCCTTTTCTTCTTAGGATTCCCCTTCAGAGGAAGAGGCACCAAGGAGAGCTTATCTCCATGAGGTATTCAGGTCAACACACCTGAAGAGACTTTTCTACAGCTTGTTTTATTACATAGTCTTAACAACATCCCAGGAAAACTAAACAAAGCATAACTTGTTCCCATTCCACAGAGGTGAAGAGTAAATTGCAAATTTAGTATGCAAGTCAACTCAGTAAGCCATCTGCATGCCTGAACCTCTGCTGTAGGAAATTGGAAGCTTTCAGAGATGGGAGTTAAGCCCATCACACAGAGGAGTTCAAATTGGCTGGGAAAGGCTTGAAAGGAGCAAGCAGCCACTACCAGACATCGCAACCAACACTTGCAAGAAGAGATACTTGTTTAAGAAGTTCTCCTGAATGGAAGACACCAACTCTCAGCATGTCAGGAAGTTTCTGGGAGCACAGGACTACTGTAGGGTAAGGAAAAATGTCTGGCTTTTCTGCCCTCCCGCCATCAGGATAGATGATGGATCCTTGCAGTCCTGAATGCATGCCTGATGGCGGGCACCTGGAGTAGGGTGTGGGCCTAGGTGGATGGGATTCATCTGGGCTAAGACTGGGCTTTTAAGGGTGGCGTCATGGGGAAGCCAGCAGAAGCCGAAAGAGAAGCCGAGAGAGAAGCAGAAGCAGAGATCACCGGAGAGCCCAGATAGAGTGAGGATTTGCTGGGGGCTGGGAGGACTGCCAGCCTCCTGGCCCCCCAGCACCCCTGCCTGCTGTGTACCGGGTAAATCCCAATAAAAGACCTGCAAAAACCACTGAGGACTCTGACTCCTCCTTTACCCAGTCTGCTGGATCATAGAAAACCTGCCCCGTGTCCTGTCCTGACCCTACAACTACCTAATGTAAGAGACAAAGCCAGAGACCCAGAACAAAAGGTTTGCTTCTTTGGGAAATGAAAGAAGGGGTGTAGCAATGAGTAGGTCTTCTATGGCACAGAAATCAGCGCACACCCAGAACCAGAAACCTTTGCATGTAGTCAATTGTCTTGATTTAGACTGAATGGAGGAAGAAAATTTTGTACTTTGTTTGCCTATCTTATAAAATCTGTACCCCAAGGCTTCCACCCCATGTGGAAGGATCACACAAACACATACAATTATCAGGGAAATGAAAACACAGCAAGCTAAAGACCCCTACAGAGCAGCACGCCAGAGAGGAAAACAAGACTACCTGAGAGAGGGATCCCCATATATATACTTACCCAGGTCCTCTGAGCAAAAGCTGCCCCAAATTACCAAACCGCAGAAGACCACAGGTTTCTCTCTGCAGTTGGGACTGTCTAGCTCCCAGGACATGTCTAGAGGCAGTGGTTTTCTCAGTAGAGCCTGGGAGGAGATTGTTTATGATGGCGGCCCAGGACACTCTGGCAGTAGAAACAGCCCTGGACAGGAGTTTGAGTCCCTGTGCTGCAACTTACCAACAGGGTTCGCTTGGATACACAGCTGTTTCCTCTTCTGTAAACTACTCTAATACTAACTGCCCACAAATGTGTTAAGGATAATGTAACAACTAATAATTACTAAATGTCTGCCACCTGGCTATTACTAGCCAATCCTCATGAAGCAACCCGAAGGTCAAGTTTTATTCTCCTTTCATTTACACGATAGGGCTGAGATAAAACAACATATTTAAAGTATACCGCACTGTCCTCAACAACTACTGGCCACTTCAGACCAATATTCCTGTGGAAGAATTTGTTATTCTGATGGCTCCTGAACATGAGATTTCATTGCCCAAGGTTGCATTTTTGTTGTGCTGATGCTACTAACTTAATTGTCCCAAACTAGTAGAAAAATAAGATGGAGGACTTAATGTTGAACATAAATGATACATTCAAGCCAATAGAAAGGTCAGACCCATGTTGAGTGAAGATTTTACAGAGTAATCTTTTTATAGCATCCCAAATATGGGGTGTTATAAGCCTGTGGAACTCCTAAAAACCAGGGCATGGCAGTCAGCTCACTGTGGCATTGCAGTGACCTAGTTTCAGCAAAACAGCAGCATCCATCTCATTAAATTGTTTATTTTAATTTTAGTGGTGTTATGGTTTCTTTGCACTTAAACCATCCCTTGGAGGGGGGGGCGGGGGAAGGTCTCTAAATAAGAGCTTAGATAAAAATTTTTCTTGTAAGCAATGTGGTATTAAAAACTACAAGACTATGAGCTCATGAGAAATTTTGTTCACACTTTAACAAGCATCTCCCAAGTTTGAGAGGCAACATGTGACACACATACCAGGTGCTGCCTCTTTATAAAGACTACCACTTAGAACCGGCTCAGAGCAGGATGGCAAAAAGACACTCCTCTTAGGGTCACACCCTGAATCACCAGCCTGGCACTGACACCCTAGGGGCACTTTTCCAAACTCCTCAGCTCCTCCCCTAGTAGTGCCAACTGCTTAAAACAGTCCTTAAGGGCCCAAAATGCACACATCTGTGATTGCCTTTAAGCTGTTTGGGATAAAAACTGGGGGGGTGCAGGAAACATCAAGTGTGAGAAATAGAGGAAAAAGGACGCAATTCCCTGTGCTTCTCTACTAGCAAGTCCTCCATGAACCTGGAAGAAGCTACGTCCAGAGAACTGGCCTGCAGTGAAGAAACTTAGGGTCTAGTGGAAGGAGGTGTTCTCAGGCAAAGGTGCTCTCCTGTAGGCCCTCCCTCTAGGTAGCCATGTTAACTCCAAAAACCCCTTTGGTAGCTAAACCACAGCATTTTTAACCTCTCCCATGGGCTAGTACCTCCCTGACAGGCTCACTTCTGAATTCTGAGAAGGGGGAAATATTCCCTTTGGTTCAAAGTCTAATTGTGCCAGACATGACCTGGCCGAGGCAATCCAATGGGAGAGCAGCAAAACCTCAGCTATTACTCTAGAGTCTGCTGGGGAAGGTGGCAAATAGAAGGATTGACCTAAGCAGAGCTTAAAAAGCGACCTGGCTTTTCCAGCAGGTAAAATGTACCTGGTCCCAGTATGGCTGAGTCCATCTCTCCAGCAAAGTCTAAAAACACCTGAGGCTTCACTGCCTGGTTGAAAGCAAGTGAGGCTGGATGACTTTCACTCAAGTTTGAAATGGGAGTGTTGCTAATCCCCAGACACCTGTTCAAGAAGTTGGGTGCTCACCCACCCTCACCAACCCCCAAGCCTAGGGTCCAGAATGATGCACCATCATTTGTCTTCAGAAGGCCCAAGGCACTCCAAATAAAAAAAACCTAGAATTTATATTTTACAATTGCATTGATACAAAGACAAATATATTAGTGTTACATATTAAAACGTTTTCTTTGACCAAAATTCTTTTTTTCTTTGGATTATGAAAGAAAACTTTTGTGGGCCCCAAGAAGTACTCTGGGCATTCCTACTCTGCCTGATAGAGAAGTCAGCAGGCTGGGCCTGGTCAGAGAGCACCACAGGGGAAGAAAGGTGGACGGGACCTGAGGGGGGCTGTGGGGTGGGGGTGGGGGCTTTCCTCCTTCCACTACAGCCAGGAGGTGTGGCTGACCGCAAAGGGGTCCGTCCTACCAAACCAGAGCAGATTTGGGCGCCCAATGACTCCGTGCTCCCCACCTGCAGGTGCAGACCCCTGGAATGGGACAAGGAGCTCTGTTTAACCTGGGGGTAGGAGGAGCCTCAGCAGCCTCTGGGGGCACCCATGGCCTCAAGGCTCCCTCCCCAGACAGACAGTGACCCAGGTGGGGAAGGGGCTCGCCTAGGAGTACTTACTTGAGTTCCACTGACCACGACTCCGGCCATGGCTACGGGGCAGGCGCTGCACCCAGCAAGGAGCAGAGCACAGAGCGCTTGGCGGCGGCAAGCAGCCCGGGCAGGGCGAGCAGTTCCGCACTGGGCGGTCAGCTGACCCGGCGGAAGCCCGAGGCGCGGGCTAGCTGTCCCGGCTTAGCGCTGGTCTGCTGCACGCGGGCCGCCTGCGCTCGCGCAGCCCCGGCACAGGTGAGCCTCGGCAACCAGCGCCGCGCTGCAACAGGTGGCTAGCAGCGTCCAGTGTCCCGGATGGAATAACTTGACCCCGACTACCCCGTGCCCTCCCCCCCTAAACGTCCCACGTCCCAGAACCGTGTGATGTCATGAAGGGTCAGGGGAATAGGAACAACGCCTTCAAAACTCCGTGCCCAAAGGGCTATTGCATTAGTGGGGAAGGGAAAACTCTGGGTTCGGAGAGACTTCCTCCCCATCAGGGGCGCCTGATCTGAGCTGCTAGCTAGGGGTGTAAAGAACTGGGCCTTTCCTATATTTCACAATCCAAATTACATAACTGCTCAACTACAGAGAAGAGGAGTCTCCTTAGCGGAAGGCCCCCTCCCCAAGTTTGAGTGGAAGGGACAGCCCAGAACATGGAAGGACATCTGGTGGAGTTTCCATTTGTTGGTGCTGGGGTGGGAGTGAATTTCCCTCTAAAGTCCTGACTCAACTAACAGCATTCAGCTAGCTGACTGTAAACCCTGGAGGAGAATCTATTGACATATCCAAATTTCAGGTTTCCCTTCTCAAAATTTTCTCCCTGCCTATTTTTGCAGGGATGTACAAAGTCAGACACCAGTTCATTCTATTGTCACTGTCCCCTACTACAACTAAGAGCCATTAACTGTGCTCTTATATGCCAATGGGTATAGACACCATTCAAATAGAGAAGGGAAAACTGAGTCCTGGCATCCCAGACTCCAGGTCTTGCATACATTGGAGATACCTCAACTCAGTGGGCCTGGTGATTATTTTAACACCCCCACCTCTGGGGGGAGGGAGGGGGAAGAGAGGTTCAAAGGCTTTTTGTCTTCTTAGTTTAGTGTGTCTAAACAGCACTTAGAAACCCCTGATTGTACAGCTGATGATGATGATTATGATGGTGGTTAAGCATTTTGTCGCTATTGTGGTTTTCTTGCAGGCCTGATGCCAACACATTGTAATGTGGGCCCTTATTGTCAGCATTTTGATGAGCAGTGTTGACCTCTGAGGGTTGAACCAGTTGCTCTTCTCTCTGCTGAGAGGAGAGGACACAGCAAAGTGGAGCTGTAAGAATACAAACTTGGCTGTGTTTACTTTGGGGGGGAGGGAGGGTTTTCCAGGAAATTCTGCAACAAAAGGTCCTGCAGGCCAAAAAAGAAAGCTTGCCCTCCAGAGATAAGGAGGATCAAAGGGAATCTTCTAAGATCTACTGCCCCACAGACCAACTCCTCTTGTTCCTCCCTCCTGTGCTGGACCAACCCTTTCTGGTCCATTGTCCATTTTTGTCTACCTTTCCTGCCTGAAAAGGAGGAAGCGGACGCAGGTCCTAATGGTCATGATATTCTGCCCTCCCCCAAGCACCCTTCAACTTGGCCTTCCTAGAAGACCAGCTGGAGATGTTAGGGGGAAATGATGTCCTGAGTTAATCCCATACAGGCTTTGTGGACCCCACCCCCACTCCAGACTAAAGCCATCAAGACATTGGGAAAGACAAATCCCATCACCACCAAAGGGAAGGTGGCTGGGACCTGAGGGTGGAGTTGGGCAGCCAGGTTGGATATAAAAACCAAACACGTGGGCCTTGGGGTGGCTCGCTATCGCTCGCCTCCTGGCTTCACCGCTCCTGGCTGGCGGCCAGCTCTCAGAGTGCCATTTTGGGATTCCTGATCAGCGGATCGGGTAGGACTCATTTAAAACTTTGTCTCCCACTTTTCTCCCTGAGCTGTACATTTCCTCATTTCCCCTTCCCCTGTAAATAAACCTTTTATTAACCTTTTGCGTGTGCCTGCAGTAGAGCACTGATAAGTCCTTTTAAGCGCGCGGGTGAGGACCCACAGTCAGGCACCCCGTTTTGTATCGGGGTTGCTCTACAACAGAGAGGACATGTGGAGACAAGCTTGAACCTACTCATAGATGAAATTGGAAACCCCACTCCCCACACATCTTCACCCCACCCACCAGGAGGAAGGTAGAGGTCATCTCTGCCCCTGCTTCCATGCACAGCTATGTCTTTTAAAGAGAAGTGGTTCTACACTCTCCACCAAGGACCACAAGTAGGCAGGAATTGTCCCCATCTTTCCAGACCCCCTCACTATTGTTCCCTCTTCTGTCTAACCCCGGGGTGATCATTCTAAAAGTCTGATTTGACTCTACCTAAAATTTTTCAGTGGCTTCCGATCAACTAGTAATATAGTCCAAGATCACTAGTGTGTCCCTCAGTACCTCATAATCCCACTCTGCTTCCTCTCCCACTTCTCCCACCACTCTGTTTGGGTTTAGTTGTTACTTTTAATACCAAGAATACCTCTCCACCCCTTCTTGCCTCCCTAGGTAAGCCAGGTTAACCCTAGGGGAGAGACAGTAGGAGAAATCACAAAAACAAAGTCCTGGATAACTCAGACTGAGCTGGGTTTTAGTGTTGGAAATGTAAATTGATACAAAAAGGAGCTCATGAAAGTTCTTGAGCAGGGTGGAAATTTGCTGAACACAGACAATGGTGGAGGGCTCCTCTAGAAACAATGGATTCACCTCTCCTTTCTCCCCTCAGTTTTCCTAAATTAATCCTCAGACAAAAGAAGCAGAAGCATTGGGTGGAGGAGGGTTAGGGGGTTAGTAAGGAGAAGGGAGAGGGGAGAAAAAGATAAAGACTTCTTTCTTGAACCAAGGAAGATCAGAAGAGGCGAGCACGAGATATCATCTACCTCCTCATCACCTTCTTGAGCAAAAAGTAGGAAAAAATAGAAATAGCAAATTTCCCAGAAAAGGTAAATTTCTTGTCCCTTTTAGAAGGGAAGAAAGCAAAAGAATACAGATACACTTGGCCCAGGAGGTAGACAAATGATTCCTTTAGAATACAAGGAATTTACAAAAATGAACAGAGACAAGTTTTCTTGGGCTTTCATCATGAATACCGTTTTTTCTCCAATGACTCTGGATCACTGAGGGAGAGGGAAGCCTCATGCAGTCATCAGGGTTCTTCCTCATTCCCCACACCTTCTTCTACCGCCAATTGAGAGTAAGCTCAACAGGAACCCCCCTTGCCTGACACCAGTTTACTCCACAGCCCCTCTGTCCCAGTTTCCAAGGATCAGGCACGTCCTAGGCACTGGGGGCATACATGATTAAGACATGCCCTTAGGGAGATTTTTGTGCTCTGACAATTGCAGTGCTGTATCAACAAAAAGTGCTCTAACTGTGATCATATTTTCTGAACCCCAAATTGTGACATGTATCCCAATTTGTATGGTATACTTATAGGGACCACAGAAGAGAAAGTTCAAATCAGATTTGAGCTGGAAATCCTGGGCCTGTGAGTTCTGGAGCTCTAACATCAGCATATTGAGAGTGAGAAGTTTCAACACTTACATCTAGATGTTTCCTTGTCACCCTTGATGAAGAGCGCAATATTTTATTCCTACTGTCATCTTTGTTATTATTATTATCCTTTGGCAGAAGAAGTCCTTTCCCCTAGAGTCCTTCCTACATCACATTCCTGGGGACAAAAAGGAAGATCCTGTTTATTTCCAATCAAGGGAGTTGATTCTGGGGTCGGCCAGAACCAAGGAAACAGGAACTGATTTCTTAAATCTCCCAACTGTTTTTTGTATCAGTAGCTGAGAAAAGGGCAGGGCCAGTTAACAAAGTTTTATGAGCATTCCCACCTATCCTTAGCCATAATGCTATTGAGCCTGGCATCCTTTCTTTCAGGCCCAGCCTCTGGGCAGGTTAAAATGTTGCTGTAATTAATCATGCCCCAGTCCCAAGTTCAGACTCACCACATTCAAATTTCAATTAAAAAAAAAAGCTGGATGCCTGCACACAAATGCTCTTTGTTGCTGAGGCAGCCTCCTTTCACCCCAAAGGAGTGGGTTTCTGTCCCTCTCGGCAGTTTTTGCGCACATGTAAGTGATAGAGGAAGATCTATATGCTAAAATACTGCCCCACCTCTGAAACAGAACACATTAAAATTTTAGATATATATATGTATCTAAATATACATATATATTTATATATATCTGCATTATATATATATATATATATATATATATATATATATATATAATGCAGTCACCATGCTTGGCATAAGTATTCCCTGCATAAATGTTAGTTTCTTGCTATTATTTAACAGTTATTATAATTGAACAATTAATTATAATTTAACTATTATTATTATTAACTCTCAGTGCCTCCAATTACCCTTCTTCTTAAAAGATTCTGTTGTTGTCTCCATTAAAATGCAAACATTAACAGGGAGTAGGGAAGGGAGCAGGTTTGGGGATGGTGAGTGGGAAAGGGGCCTCTATTTTTTACTCCATTTTTTCTGCAATTTTTGCAAAATGCATATATCGCTTTGGCCATGAAGAACAAGAAGGGACGAGACTGCGATGGAGTGAGCAGCAAAAGAAAATTGACAACTGAAATTGTTATGTGCTAATCTCTCAGTATTATTTTCACAAACCCTGAGAAGAGCAACGAGACACAAGTTGTATTCCCCTTTTGGTCTGGACCTTGCTGAACACTCTGCATCCTCACCTGGATTCCAGAAGGAATCATCTCTGATATGGGGAAAGGGACCCATATTCGACCTATGAAACAGAAAGGGAACACTGACCAAAAGAACCCGCTCAACCCGATATTATTCAGTGGGGGAGAGGGGAGCAGCTTATCAGGCCCTCCCAGGCCCTCCCCTTCCAGAATCCCAAAGGGCTCTGAAAGGTTCCACAATTTCGAGGTTGAGGAACCGCCCCCCCCATCTTAATTTAAATATGTGAAAGGCAGAATGATCCTGATTCATTCTGTAGGTGGTGCCTTCACATTTAAATTTTTCTCCCAAGTAACCCCCATCCAAACTCACTGCTTTAGAAATCTACACCAACTACTGAGGAAACTGAGGCCTGAAAGAGTAAAAAGGATTTGCCCAAGGTCATAGAGGAAATAAGCAGCTGCCCCCAGACCTGTCTCCAATCTCCTGAAGAAAAGAAAACAGCATTCCTCCTACACCCCAGTAAGGACAGTGGAGAGATTAGGAAGGAGACCAGAAAAATGCCATTCCCATCTAATCGCTTCTTGTCACGTTGTCACCATTTCCCTCATATGGAGCCCCACACTGATGGATCAGAAATAACATTTTCAAAGTTATATCTGCGAGGAAATGGCTATTAATGTTCTTCCTCTCCTTTTAGAGCACTGAGAAATACATATTAATTTTCTCTCTACTTATATTGCCTATTTGCAAATTGTATTCACTACCCAGTGTTCCAATTTGTCCTACCCCTGAAGAGATTATGATGAATAAATGTGTTCCTGGAAATAAAATAAAATAAAAAATTTGTCAGTGAGATTTATTTTTATAATTATTTACAGGAATTATTTTAGAATATATGGGGGGCAATAATAATAATGTGCACATGAGGGTTCTGGCGTGATTTACCAATATTAATTCAGCGTCTTCCCACTTCAAAAGGAGCCCCAGCTCTCTCTGCAGCTGTGAGCCAGGGGCAGATCAAATGTCATTGGCACCTGGCACCACCAGTGCCAGACGCTGAGGGTCAGTTGAAGGGATGGCCCAGCCTCATAGTGGCCAGTGCCCTGATCTAGGAGTGCTGGAGTCAAGGCCTAGCTTCCTTACTAACCAGCTGGGAGCCCAGGGATGAATCTTTTTACTCCTGAGGTCCTCAGTTTTCTTCAATCTAAACTAAATGATCTAAGAAGCTATGTATTACTAAAATAAAAGCATGATTAAATATGCATATCTTCCCAAAATAAAGAGAAAGAATGTACCCAGTTTAAATACTGAGCACCTACTATGTCCCAGGCACTGGGAGGACAACAAGGAATAGGACAGAGATAACTTTTATTCCTACAAGGCTTACCTTCTGGTGGGAGGACACAGGTAACAGTAGATAAATATTTCGATTATGTGAAGCACATAATTTCAAGGAAAACTGACAGATGGTATGATGACAAAAGCAGACAATGTGGGGGGGGGGTGATGCTGACTTAAATATAATGCCCAAGGTCTCTGCTAGTCCTTCAGAAACTTTCTCATGCAACATTCTTGATGAGCAGAGTGTGGGCGACTTTGGCCTAGTCACGGCACTTTTGTGATAAAGAAACTGCATAGCCCAGCATAGCTGTGGGATGTTCTGGGAAGATTCTCCAGGGGAGCAACATTTGAGCAGAAGTCTCAATGATACAAAGGAGCCAATTCATGAGAAGACCTTGGAGAAGGGTTTTCCAGACATAGAAGGGTTTTCCAGCAAATGCAAAAGCTATGAATGTTCTCTTAGTTTCTAGTTGCCACCTTGCTTATGCTTGAGGGGTAAGCGTGAACTTCAGTGTTTCCAAGGGCATATTCTGGTAGAGCTGCCCCCGGCTTTGGATTGTTCCTCAGCTCCAAAGTTAGAGCCTTGTGATACAGCAGCTGGAGGCAGAGGAATCAGGGGCACACAAAGGTTCAAAAGCCCTATAAATATCTGTAGTTTTCTTGAAGAGGAAAAGATAGAAGGATTGCTAACCCTTGTACAGAACCGGTAGACTCTCACAGATACAGAAAAGTAAACAAAAATACATGTAAATGCAAAGACACACAAGACATGCCAACATTAGATTGATAGGTTCCATCTCAGGGCTACCATCTGAATCCTAACCCCAAATTCAAGGCATACCCTAGTCTTTCATCTACTATAATCACTAACAGTGGCCAGTAGAGAATATAGGCATTTTAGACCACCAGCACTTACTTAGAAGCCAGAGAGTTTATAGCTTATGCTGAGGTATTAGAAATTCATTCATTTAATGTGCTTATTCAAAAAATATATATATATGTATTGTGTGCCTGCTGTATACCTGACACTAATCTAAACTCTTGGGTACAGAGCACTAAAGAAAACAAAGTTTATGTCCTTGTAGAGCTTATTCTCAGTCCGGGGTAGATAATAAGTAAATACAGAATATGTCAGGTAGTGGTAAGTGTTATGGAGAACAATGCAGGACAGAAAGGGGATAAGAAGTGCCAGGGGTAGATAGGATGATCAGGGAAGATCCCACTAAGAAGTCATATTTAAGTCAAGACCTGCAGGAAGAGAGGGAGAGCCAGGTAAACATCTAAGGTGGATATGCTCCAGGCAGCATTAACAGCAAGTGCAAAGGCCCAGAGGCAGACGTGTACCTGGCAGGTTTGGGAAGGAGGTTGTAGGGTAAAAATGGAAGGCAGATCATCGAGGACCTAAGATACTGAAGTTAGGGCTTCAGCATGTTCTCCAGATGAGATGGGGGTCCTTGAGCAGAGGATCCACATTTTGCAAACATTGTTCTGGCTGCTATTATTGCCAGAATGAACCATGAACAGGGAAGGTTAGAAGTAGGGAAAGCAGATGGCAGGCTATCCCAGGAATTCTGGAAACAGTGAACAAGGCCTGAATGTATCCTGAAGAATTTTCTGATGGATTTGACATCAAGAATATGAGAAACAGGGCCTCCCTGGTGGCGCAGGCGGTTGAGCACAGCACTATGAAGCTGTCCACAGCCTCTGCAGTGCCGGTTCGATCCCCACAGGCCACGGAGCAACCCACAAGGCGCAGTAGACCTCTCCTGTCTCACCCGCTGCTCCCCTCAGCAATGTGTTTCAGCCAATCTGCCTGTTCTGTTCCCCACTCTGTCTCTGGTGAATCCTCTCACCCTCCCGCATATCTTGCCTGTACCCCAGTTCTTGTATAAATACATCTTTAAAAAAAAAAAAAAAAGAGTATGAGAACCAGAAGAGTCAAGGCTAATTCCAAGATTTTGGCCTGAGCAACTAGAAGGATGGAGTTGTCACAATGAAATGAATGAGAAAATTGGAGGATCCCTTTTGGACCTGAGAAGTTTGAGATGATTTTGAGACATATGAGCAGAAAAGAAAGAGTTGGATACACCAGTATAGAGTTAAGAAAACAGATCAGGACTTACATTAGAAATTTTGAGCCTTAAGCTTTTAGATGACATTTAAGAACAACAACAACAAAAAAAAAAAAAACAGGATAAAAAGTCCTAAGAGTGCTAAAAGTTAGAGGTCAAGGAGGAGGGGAGGACCAAAAAAGACTGAGAATGAGCAGCTGGAAAGGTCAAAAAGAAACAAAGGAAAGCCATGCCCTGGAAACCAAGAAAAAGAAAGTAATCCAAAAAAAACAGGATTGCAATGTAATGACCAGGGATCATCCAGGATGTTGAAAGCACTAGGTGAGAGAAAATTCACATGATCTCAAAGCAGCATTCCACAGATAGCCCATAAATTACAAAGGGGAACTCTTACCTTTAGTGGAAAGATTTAGTGATCACAACCCTACCCAAGAGCTCAAAGGGCTCTTTGAGCATCTCCAAGGGCTAGACAACTTGACAATATGGCCTGTGATGTGACAAAATGGGAAGGACATTCCACCCACATGCTGTTCTTGCCAAAATGTTTAACCAGAATCTACTAGTGAGGAAATGACAACTCCAGAAAATGGAATAGTCTTCAAAGCAGTTGGGTTACACTATCCAAAATGTCAATATCGTGATGGGGAAGGGGAGGGCAGGGAAGAATATTCTATATAGAAATGGGCTAAAGAGACCTGACAGCCAAATGCAATGCATGATCCTTTATTGGATACTGGAACTGGGAGTGGGGGGTAGGGTGGGTAACAGCTAAAAAGACATTTTAGGTATAATTGGGAACATTTAAATTTGAACCATTTGATGACATCAAATTAATGTTACTTTTCTTAGATGTGCTAATTGTATTGTAGTTTCATAAAAGAATATTCTTTTCCTTAAGAGATGCAAGCTGGAGAAGCTAGGGGTAAAAATTAAGATACCAACAGCTTTCCAATGCTTCAAGGAAAAAAAAAAGCAGGTGCATATGAAAGAGAAAGTTCACAAACATGGTAACATTAGCAGCTGATGAGTCTGGGTGAAGGGAATTGTGCACTCATTATCCTGTTCTTTAAATTTTTTCCTGTTTGAAAAATGTTATAAATAAAATGTTAAGAAATTAAAGAAAGAGGGAGGGAGCAATGTGTCCAGTACTATTTAGAGTCAAGAAAATCAAGGACAGAGAATTAACCATTGGATTTAACAACATGGCCGTCATTGGTAAGATGGTAAAAACACAAAGAGGGAGGTCTAGGGACGATCACAAAGAGTTCTGTAGGCCTCAACTTTGAGCACAATTGCAGTAAAGTGGTTTTTAGAGCAAGTGGTCTAGCAGTTTTGGGGAACATGGGTTAGGAGGGAAGGTAGGATCAGGAAAATGTCTGCAAGAGCATCCAACCCCCATGAAGGCTGGTGAGGGCCTGGAGGGAGAGATTGCTCCCAGCTACCAGGATATGTTGTTTGGGAGCTGAGGATGCAGGAACCAAGATGGTACCATTCACTAAAATTGCAGATGGAGGGGGGGATTTGATACATTTTAAAAGTGTACATGCCTTTACCCCTCCAACCCTATGAGTCATTCTGAACCTCGCTTCCTATACCTGCCGCTCCTTTTTGTGCTGGGGATCCTGACTTAGGGTATGAAGGTGACCCAGCAATGCTATTGTTTATGAAGTCTCCTCATCCTGGGAATCCCCCTTCCCACAACCCATTCCAGGTGTTTGTTGACAAGCTTTTTCCAGTGCTCCAGTCCTCCATGACTACTATGGGGTCATCTGTAAAACCTCTAGGCTTCACAATGTGCCCAGCGCTGATGCCTGCTATATGGTGTCGTTATGTAATGTTATGTCTGTCTTAACTTCCCAACTAGGTGGTCAGCTCCTTGAATTAGGAAAACCCATTTTATATCTCAAAATAGTCCCAGTGTTGCCCAGAATAGGTGAGTTATGAACTGGAAAAGAAGGGGGAGAGAGGAAGGAGAACATGGGTCATAGTTTAACACTCCCCCTAGAAGCTGACTGAGCTGACTCCAAGTCCTGGGGACCACTCTCTGCTTCAATGGATGGGGTGGAGTTATTTAGAGACCATTGCTGTGAGACCACTCCACCCCCTCATCCTGAGTTAGAATCCCTGGTAGCAAGCCTCCCAGAAACAGCCCACAGTGCTTTCTCCAGAAGCTGTTTGCAGTAAGTGACTCACCCAATTAAGAGCATCTACATAACAAAGACTCACCGGGCTGCAGAGGTCACAGAGACTGTGAAGTGTGTCTTTAGTGTGTGCAGCAGAGAAGGTTCACTAATTACCAGTCATTTCCACCCCTCAAGAGCCTGTCAGCCTTTGAGATGCAGGGGATAAAAGAATCCCCAAATTCCCACCCCACACCAATCACTTCTCCCTCCCCAGCCCTCCCCTGCATTTCAAACCTGTGACTAATAAGTGCCAGGGATGGGCCTCTGCCCACCTGGCTCAGAGCCGAAAGGAGGGAAGGAGTAGAAAATCGGTGGTCTCTATTAGGAGCCTTTTTTTTTTTTTTTTGGTAAAAAGGCAACTGGGAGGGGCAAGTAAGGAAAGAGAGTTCTGAAGACAAACCAACCTCTGTTAAACTACCAAACAAAACTTGTACTGTTTTCTCTCTGTTTATAAAGGTAATAAATGTTTGCAGGAGAACTATAGGTGTGCAAAAGAGAGTTAAAATCACCCATGACTCCACCCCCTACTATGCCCAGTGGCTGGACACATAAATACCTTTGCAGTCTACCTTCTAGTATTAAGTTTGGGTATGTGATGTCCCTGCTCTTTCATAACCAGTTGTTTTTTTGTTTTTTGTTTTTCATTTAATAATGTATCACCAACATCTCTCCCCACAGGTACATGGAAAGGATGTTAGAGCTAGCAGGAATACTGAACTGCGCTAGCAAAGAAGGGGCATTTGGGCATTAGAGCATAATAGAGAGGAATTAACAGGATTTCTGAAAGTTGAAGGAGGCCATTGTGAGGCAGAAAAGAACTATGACCTTCAAAACTTTGGCAAGTGGTTTCCCCTCTATGAACCTCAGTGTCCTCTTCTGTAAAATGGGGATAACACTACATACTTTATAGGATTGCTATGACGATTATGGCAAATCATGGTTGTAAAAGGGTTACCTGGGCATTGTTTTACTACTCATTTTGATAAGTGTTCATTTGTGCCTATTTTTTACTTAGTACTCTGCTAGTCTGTGTTGCAAATATAAAGAAAGCATCTGGCTCAGACTTGGAAGAGCTTTAAATCTAATTGGGAACTTGTGTGTGAACAGACAAACAAAGCTCACCAGTACACATTTAAATCACTAATAAAAGATATCCTCAATTAGTCAATAATTAAATGCCAGATAAGTGGCACAGGCAGCATGCCAGGGGATCAACGGTAACAGAGAACACAGGGAAAGAATAATAATGATGACCACTTGGAGCACTTTCTATGTGCCAGGAACATGCATTGTCTCATTTAATTTATCCATTGACCTATGAGGTAGGTATCATTATTATATCCATTTTGCACAGGAGGGAATTAAAAAATCAGAGGTTAAGAACTTTGCCATCAAGCCCTACATCCAGTAAATATGACTAGTACTGTTCTCAAGAACCAAGCAGTTGGTTCTTAAGTCATCACAGGCTGCTGCTCTATGACCTACATTGATGAAGGCAGGGAAGGAGAAGCTGAGCCCCAAGTCAGATGGTACTAGAAGGAACCTCAGAAGCAGTGAAGAGGGTCTGCGGGTTCAAGGTGGGAAGACCCCGCTGGCTGGGTAGCTTAACTGTGGGACAGTGCAGAGTAAGCTTTGACTTTGAAGACAAAACATGTGTTGATAGAAAATGGGTTGTCCAGGAGAGTTCAGAACAATGCAGGATCAATGAAAGCAGTGTTTGGGAAGTAGGGCTGGGAGGAGACTTCTGAGGAGGCTCTTAGATGGAGGTGGGGATCACTAAGGAAGCTCCCAGGGGAAGGTGGACTGCCATCCTTCCCAGAAAGCCCTTGCACCCTGACTTTTTATCTCTGTAATATTTTGGGCTAATCTACTTTTTATTCCCGTGACTTTCAGTCTCACTTTGGCATGTTTACTAACTCCTTTTGCACTCTGGTTCTGCAGGCTGTAACTCATTCTTCATTCATTGCATAGTGCTTACGAAACTCCCAAGTCAAAGGCAGAATCAAGCTACAGAAGCTGATGGCTAATTATGGTTAAAGAGGAAGAAGTCTGAAGATGATGCTGAGGCTACAGCAGAGCTGATCCTCACCAGACACCCCAAATATGCAACCCCCACCAGTCCTGGCAGACCCACTCTCCTCATTATCAGCTATCTCCTCAGGTCACTGCCTCAACTTCTCACTCACAGAGTCCTTCATGCCTGCTTAGAAGGCTGGCCCTACACCATAAAGTGGCAAAAAAAAAAAAACCCAAAACTTTACTTCTAAAGAAGCAGGGCAGGAAGAAGGGGGATATACCAAAGTCTTTGGCTCTTCAAATGCAATTCAGCAAATTTGAATATGGCACAAGAACTGTGTAGCAGAAAGAATTCCCAAGACCTATGTTTCAGTAACAACAGTATAGGGACTAAGAAGAATAAATATTTTTAAATGTCTTCACGTAACCAATACTTTTTGAACATCATTAATGTATATGGTAGACTGTGCAGGGGAAAAAGCAGGGTGACATCATTCATACCCTTATTTAGTATTTGGAATAGTGGGAGGGGTGGAAGGAAAGAAGTAGAGACTGAGATACAGAGAAAAAGTAAGAAAAAGGCAGAAAAAGCAATGCACCCAAAGGCATGAAGCATGTTGGCCAAGGTCAGGTGTTTGGGAGAGTATAGTGTGTAGGGAACACCTCCTACTTCTTCCTTGATTCTACCCCTGTACTTGCATATAAAACTTCAAGTGCTTTAGACTACCACCTTCCCAAAGAAGGATAGTCCAAAGATATTCCTATGCCATTGGTTGCATTCCACATTGAGTGAAGTAGCATGCACTGAAACTCTTATACTCTGCTGAGAAGAATCAGAGTTGAAAATCAGCTAAGGTGATCACTCTGGACACTGTCCTTTAATGCCTTACAAACCCTAATCAGACATAGTGACAGCCATTGAGGCTTGTGTGAGAGAAGTCTAGAAGCAGAGGAAAAAAAGTTTATACATTCTCAAACCAGATGGGATAATGATTCTTTTCTCACTGGGTTTTGATATGAGGTAATATTCTGAAGCTACCCAGGATTGTATCTAAGACCCAGAGGCATTTGATAAAATCATCTGAATATTAAGTATGTTCTCTCACTCAATTTCAACATGACTGGTTCTCTTTACTGAATTTACCACTTTTCCCATTGAGTTTGCCTGATTGGGATGGACATAATTAGCTAGACTGTTTGGTGTTGGGGTCCTTGCCAGTACCCCTCATAGGAAACCAATGGCACAACTCAGCACTGTGGCCATCAGACCTGTTTAGAAGAAGTCACCCAAAGAGCCAGGACATGCAAATCAACTGAAAGGAAAGGATCTCTCATAAGACTATCAGAAAGCTCAGAGAATTGATAAGATTGGAAACCCAGAGTTGGAAAATAGACCAGAACCAAGAGTGGCTAGGAAATGGGGGGGTGTTGTCAGCCCTGGTATGGTTAGGTAACTAGCTCAGTGACTGCAGTTATCACACCCAATGCAGCAGCAGTGGTCACCTCCAAGTTGCCTCACCTAGAGCCAACACCACTGCGCTGGGCACAGTATTGCTTCTGGGTTTTTCTCAGAGTCTCTTCTGCTGCTTGGTAGGGCTTCCAACCTCCCCCAATCCTCTGCTCACCCCTTGAAAGTCAAGGATCCTGTTGGTGGAACCTCAGCTGTCAGGAGCAAGAGAAAGAGGATACAGCCCCTTCAGCTTCTGCAGTTGGAAGCAGGCCCTGCATTATAACAAACAGGAAGGGTATTCAGATGCTGGGCAGACAAAAGTGAAAAACACTGCGTGTTCACTATTCAATTATTTATAGTAACAGTGAGGATAACAGTATGACCAGGTGACGCCAAGTGACTATTAGCTATCCTAAAATTCCAAAGCCATCCCTCAAGACTATTTGCTGCTTCTGAGGCTATGTCAAAAACTACACTTGAAGGCAAGTTTCTAAAAGGTTTCTAAAACCTTTTTTTGACCACCATAGTGGTATTCCAAGGTGCAACACAATTGGAAATATGATTAGCTGAAAGGGACAGGCAAAGGATATGTTGGACTACATTAAAACTCCCAATTTTATTTTATTTTTTTAAAGATTTATTTATTTATTTTATACAAAAACAGGAGTACAGGCCAGATGTGCAGGAGGGTGAGAGGGTTCACCAGAGACAGAGCGGGGAACAGAATAGGCAGACTGATGAAACATACTGCTGAGGGGAGTAGCAGGCACGACAGGAGAGGTCGGCCTCGCCATGTGGGACCCTCGCCAGCTTACCAGGATCGAACCAGCGCTGCAGAGGCTGGGACAGCTTCACAGCGCTGCGCTCAACTGCCTGCGTCACCAGGGGAGGCCCAAAACTCCCAATTTTAAAGCAAGCGGGTTTTATTTTTCTAACATATCTCTAGTTTTAGAAGTGTGGGATAGCTGGATGCGATTCAGTGTGTCAGTAATGTCGGAATTAAGTCTCTCTCTGCTATTCTCTTGGACTTTTCCTCATGGTCACAAGATGGCTGCCACGACTCTAGATATTTTACCCAAGTTCATGGAAGGAGGAAGGAAGAAAAAGGGGAAAGGGGCAGGGGGCAAAACATCTGTATCATCTCTTTTGACCAGGAAAAGAAAAGTATTTCCCAATATGCCCCCTCCTGCTTTGCTATCCCCTTACTTTTCTGCGTGCCTCATTTGATAAGACAAGGTCATGTAACTATCCCTAACTGCAAGGATAGCTGTGAAAGATGAAAACTACATCAATCATGAACCACTGCCTGGGCCTCAGATGAGAGAGAGGGGAAGAGATGGATATTGGACAGCTGATTCTAATTTCTTGTATCAAATTTGGGCATTGCAGGGAATAAGTATGGGAGATTAGTATAATGGGGAAAGGTGACAGAGGAGTGGGAAAATATAGAGCATGTGAGGAAATTAGATATGGCTGGGGTATAGAGAGCTGCATTTTTGGTAGTCTATCTTACAGAAACAAAATCACCGATTGCAAGGATATACACACAAGGGATTCTATTAGTGGGAAAAAATCTGAACAATCTATATGACCATCAACAGGGGACGGCTGAATAAGCGTGGTATATCCATTCTATAGAACACTATGTAGCTTTAAAATGAATATCTCTGTATCTGTAGACACATTTGTTATCATAAAAGAATGAGCAAACTACAGAGCTCTAATACAATCATTTTATATAAACAAGAAATAGACCCAAGTATATGAGTGCAGCTCATATGAGCATGGTGAGCATGGAGACAGAGAGGGAAGTAATAACCCAGCTTTTTTTCAATATTTTATTTTATATAATTCTTACATCATTTTTGCACAATGTATACATTTTCACTTTGGTTATATTCCTCATACAACTGCACCCCCCCCCCTTATTTTGACCCTAATCCTTCTTCTCCCTGCCCCTTCTCCCCACCCCAGTGTGTCTCTGGTCCATAGTTACTTGTTGATTGTGATTTTTACTTTGTATTAATTAGTCTTTTTCCTGGTCCCTTATTTAGGTTTTCTAAATTCCTGCTATGAGTGAGACCATCCGGTATTTTTCTTTTTCTTTCAGACTTATTTTGCTGAGTATTATCCCTTCTAGCTCCATCCATGTTGCTACAAACTGCATGTGTTTATCTTTTTTGATTGCTGAGTAATATTCCATTGTGTATATGTACCACATCTTCTTGATCCAGTCATCTATTTTTGGGCATTTGAATACCCCAGCTTTTTAACACTGGTATCTCAAGAGTCCGGGTAGGAAATGGAGAGAAGATCATAATGTTTTTCTTTATATATCTTTGAGTGCTTTGCTGGTTGAAGTTAACATGTCTCTTTTGTAATTTTGGAATGCAACTTAATCAAAGCTTTTTAAAAGTAGTTTGGAGCCAGCTGATAAAGAATCAATTGTTATATGTAGATGATGGAGAGCCACTGAAGATTTCTGGGCTAGGCAATGATGTGACCAAGAAAATTAATCTGGCAGGAATATATATATATATATATATATATATATATATATAATGAGTTAGAAAAAAAAGGGGCTGAGGATGGAGAGAACAGTCAGAAGTTTCTTGTAGGAGCTGCTTCACAAGTTAATAAAGAACTGAACTATGATGGCAATAATTGTGATGTGAGGAAAAGGAACGGGGGCCAGTAGAGCTGTGGGACATGCATGTCTAAATATTGGGGGGAAATAAATAAATAAATAAATAAATAAATGTTGGGGAAAATGGTCATGGGGGAGGGTAATTTTTAATTTAATTTTATAACCAGCACATCTAGCACTTTGAATAAATGGCTGGAAAACCATAGCTACTTCTCCTCTCCCACCGCCTCCAACATTCACTGACTTGACATTTATAATACAGAAACCCACAATTGGTGCAATTTTTCCGATGAGACTTGCCTTATCTCCCTTATTAAACTGAAAACAATTTAGGTTCTGAGAACACAGAGAATACTTACTGGTGGCCCCTAAAAGTGCAGTGAACCCCAAAGTTATCATTCATTCATTCAGCACAGTTGATGGTGCATATAAATGCTCTTCATTCCTTGAAGGAATAGCCCCGTTTTCTACTCCCTTGGAATTTCCATTGAATGAAGGGGATAGATTCTCAATAAGTCCCCAGTGATAAATGTTCTGAGAAAGAGTTACAAGAACCCTAGCCAAGTACCAGGTGGGAGGTTGGAGGGAAGTGGTGTTTAAGCTGAAATGTTGAGAGAACAGTGAGTGAGGTAAAGAGAAGAACAGAAGGTCATTCCAGATAGAAAGAAAAGTATTAGCAAGACCCCGAGGTGAGGTGAGGTGGGGTGAGGTGAGGAGCAGCATGGCACATATGAGTAATAAAAAGCAGCCTCTGATAGCAGGAGGTGAGGAAGGGGAGACAGAAGACAAGCAAAGGCAGAAAGGTGGGCTGAGGCAAATCAAGCTGCAGAGACCTTCCTGCCAGGAGCTCAACTTGATCCTAAGAACAATGAAAACCTAGCGGCTTTTAAGCAGAGGACAAACATGGTCTAATTTGCTTTAAAAGAAAAAAAAGATCATTCTGGCTTCTACGTGGACTACAGGGAAACAACAGGAAAGACTTATTGGTCAGGTTTACCCATCAGGTCCAGAGCTGCCCAGGGGCTGAGTTGAGCACACCCCAACTGTACCTTTCTCCTCCTCTGTGTGGATCCTGCTTCCAGTCAGCACTGGCCGCAGCCTCAAGTGGAGGTGATTAGCAGAGGGCGGACACTCCCCCTGAAGGTAAGTAAAAGCCAGGCAAGATTCCTCCGGTGGCAGTGATGGCTTGGCATGCTGGGAATTTAAAGAAGAGGTGAGACCATGGATGAAACAGAAGTGAGGCAAGACCCATTTCTTCTCTCCGTGCACAATTTATCTATAAAACAGGTTATGCACAAAGTGAAAACTCAAAAAGTGTTAGCTTTTTGCTCTTCCTAAAAGACGGGGTGGGGGCGGGGGGCAGGGGTGTGAGGGGGTGCTGTAGGCTCGGATATGGATTCCCAGCTGCCTGAGGGGACTACTGGTCGGCTCCCAGAGAATGCTTGGGAGCCCCGGGGGATGGGCAGGCCTCAGCGCTACCAAAAGACCAAAAAGTCTGACCAAAGTCTTACGTGCGAGTTTTCAGGCTGAGGTTGCTGATGTGTATATGCGTGTGTTCCTGTGACTTAAAAATTCTTAGAACCCCCAGGTGGGGGGAAAGCAGCAGCCCACCGCCCTCCCACGAGCCCCTGCTGATGCGCCAGGCCTCGGGAGACTTTGGAGCTCCCGCCGCCCACCCGGCGGGGCGGAGCCTGGAGAGCTGAGGGAGAGCCGTGGTGGCGGGGGCGGGGCCGGCGTGGCGGGGGCGGGGCCGGCGTGGCGGGGGCGGGGCCGGCGTGGCGGGAGGCGGGGCCGGCGCCGCAGCCCGCGGCCCCGCCCCTGGCGGAAGTGCCACCCGGCGCACCCCGCCCTCCCGAGGCCGGTTCCCCCAGCTCTTCCCGGGGCTCGCGTCCCCGGCGCAGCTCGGCTCCTAGAGCGAGTTCCGCCAGGGCCCCGACGCCAGGTCTGAAGAGGAGGCCCTGGGTCTGCTTATCGGCCCGTCTTCGGCTGTGCTCTCTGTCCCTTCCACTCCCCCGCCCTCCCTTTCATTTCTGTAACCGGCGCGGCGGCAGGCGCCGCGGGGGACCGCACAGGTAAAGCCTCGGCTAGTAGGGGCGCAGGTGTGGGTGTCTCCCGGGCCGGACGGACTGGGGCGAGTCTCATGGCAGGTGCCTGGCTCTTTTCCAAAGCGACTGTACGGACCGCGGGGATCCGGGAGGGCGGGTGCGGACCCCAAGAGAGCTGCAGCACTCTGAGGAGGCCGAGGGGGCGGGGCTGAAGCCCCCCAGGGCCTGGGGGCCGGGTTATTTGTGTCCCCGCGTCCTGCGCAGGCTCCGTTGTGCGGAAGTGGGGTGCGCTGGGTGGGTGGGGTGCGCTGGGTGGGTGGGGGCGGGTGCCGGCCCGGGCACAGGAGGGTTAGCGCCCCCCCTACACACTCGCCGTGGTGACTGGGGTCTGACAGTCGCCCCGCCCGGGCGCACACAATCTCAGGTTTGCAGAATGAAAATCAATAAAATCGATGCAGTGCAAAGACACGAAAACATGTTGGATTGTTATTATTTGCGTTTGTTAAGTTATTTTTATTTATTTATTTATTTTTACTTCTTTCTTGGAAAAGGTGACCGGCTCCGAACAGGGCCTCAAAGAGGGTCACAAAATGCTCCCCGGTTTCCCGACAGAGGCAGGGGCCTGTCCTTCGTACAAACTTCCTCCAGTTGCTGTGCCGGGTCTGGCGGCGGCCGCGGTGCACTGGGCTTCCGGATATGGCTTTGCACCGCGCCTCATTGTCGGCCCTTTAGGGAAATGCCCCCCCTTCAGTCCCATTTCCCGGGTTCATCACCCCCACGTCCCGGGGGCCGCGCCTCCTCCCCTCCTCCGAGCTCTCCCCGGCGCTTTAAATAATGATATTTGCATGCAGGGAGCGATTCATAAATATGTCAGGGCCGGTGAAATATAGGCAACATTTCAAACTTTCTATTTAAAAAACATGAATTATGGCCGCGGAAAATGTGTTCCCATTTAAAGGCGATACGAAGTATTTGGTGTCTCGTCCCCGGGCCCATCCATCACGCAGACAATAAAGAGAGTTTTTCGCCCTGACACCCGCGATTTATGGGCGCCCTTCTCTGCCCTCATCACTCACCCGCCGCGGCCGGCCTGGCGACAGGTCCCGCGGAGAGACCGGCAGCCGCCCCCCCTCTCGCCCCGGCCCGCGCGCGCACTTTGCGCCCTCGCCAGCCCCCCAAGACTGCGTCTCCCGGGGGCAGACTCCCGGGAGTTGGGAGGTCGGCGGTGACGGTCGGAGCTGCCAAGGGGGAAACGGAACCACAGTCGTGGTCTCACCTCTGAGCAAAGCCACTCATGGCCTGGGCAGAGCGCGGAGGAGCGGCCCAGTGTCCCCGCCTCGCCCACGGATCGCGGCACCGCGCCGGGAAGTTTGCAGCGCAGGCGGCGGGAGGTTATTTACGAGCGGGTTCGAAGTGAGGTGAGAAGAGTGGACAGGGAGCTCCCTAGGCCAATTTCTGGCCATTCGGCTCCTGGGAAGGCACACTCGTCCCAAGCTTTCATGAGCTTCGCCGGGCGGAAGCTTCTGGGCAGAGCTTTCTGTAACTTTCACAAAGCTGTCTCCTCTCTGGTGTGATCCCCACAAACACACCGTAGGCGGATGCGGCATCTTGGAAATTAATTTTTTTGGAAAGGGATCGAGGAATTGGCGAGAAATACGGAAGGGAAGGCCCCCCTCCCTAGCGTTTCGCCTCGGCCAGGCTCTGGCGCCTGGTGCCCTGTTCGCCCACCACCCTACCTCGCGCGCGCAGAGCAGCGCGCTGTCCTCCCGAAGCCGCCAGCAACTCTGCTGCAAACTTGCATGGAAGAAAGTTCGGACTTCATCTGCTGCGAAATTTGCTTTCAGTTTTCGCTGCGGGCGGACTCAGTCGGTCGGGTTCCCCAAGCATCCGCGGGGTGGGGGTAGGGGACTACCGGGCACCGCAGGACAGCGAGAGACCTCTAGACCTGAGAGCGCCGATAGTCCAGACTTGGGGGTCGGACTTGCAGCGGTTCAAGGATGAGGAGCCACCTCGCGTGGCGAGTTGGGCCGGTGCGTCTGCATATACGCGAACCGCGAGCGTTTTCCTGCAGGATGCCTGCGAGCTGGATTTATTCTGATACAGGCAACGCAAACCTCAGCCAGAGAAATCCCGTCGATGCTAAAAATGACAAGGTTGAATTTATTAGATCGAGAATCATGTGTAAGTGCAGGGAGATGGCAATTATACAAACAGCTCCATGTCCTGTGTGAACGGAAGATCGGTTCTGGCTTCAAGGGCATGTAATATAACATCTGAATATTTAGATCTATAGAAGGACGTTAAATATTATTAAATTTTCTGTGTGTGTACAGAGTTAAGTTGGAAAAATTCTATTGCAAGTGTCTTTTTACAGTCCCTACTTGGATATAACATGGGCTGAAGAAAGCGCTTAGGTACAACTAACCACTCAGCGAATATTTCCAATAGCCAGAGTGAGTTCCACATCGCTGAGGGGTGCGATATATGTACCTCTTTAAATATCTGCGGCGTGGCGGAGGTGAAATAAACCCATTAAAAAACAACAAGTGCTCAGATCGCTGAGCCACTTCATAGAAACAGTATTTCTGGGTGTGGGAGTAAATATCCCTACCAGGTGGGCTGTGGAACATGCCCACAAATAGGGGGGCTTTCGGAAGCCGGGGTAAGGGCCACAAACCAGCATCTCCTAGCGCCCAGCACATTGAGGTGGACGCTTTGCCATCCGCGGCCTCAGACCCCGGCGTGACTGCTGGGGTAAGCTCGGCTGGGACAGCCAGCACCGCTGCGCCTTGGGGATTTTCCCCAGCACACGAGCCGAGAGGTAGCCTTCTCCAAGCGCCAAACCCCGCATTTCGGGTATCAGGGTCTGGGGTTACTATCCCAGCTCTTCCCCCTCATGCACTTCAACCACCCCCTCAATTCTGACTCCACCTGGCCCTGGCTAGTACCATTTGGGCCTATCGATTTGGAGTGTGAGCGCGGAAAAGGGCGGGTCACGCTTGGTTCCGAGGTCCTCCGAAGCGCAAAGCCTGAGGCCACCGGGGGAAAGACCACGATTTCGCGCGGGGCAGGAATCCAGGCCCCTCCCGGCCCGCCGAAGGCCAGTATGAGGCCATAGAAGCGGTTATCTGGGTATATTTACTTATGAAATGTCGGGCACCCCCTCACATACTCCGGGCTGTGGCCCAGATCCCCGGTGGGTATCCTCCGCATATTTGCAAACCCCAGGCAACGCTTTCAGCGAGGTCCGCGATGCTGCAGCTGTGAAATTCCAATACCAAATACTAATTCCCGAACAGGACCCTTGTAACCGTCTACCCATCTCACTGCCAGGCTTTCTCTTTTTCTCTCGCCTCCTTCCAAATGCACCCAGCCCATCAACAGGCATCGAGCTTCAGCTTGGGAAGAAATGAGGAAGTGTTTTTGTTACGCGTTACTGGGAATTGCACACACTCCTGAGGCAGCCTTGCCGCAGAGAAATAACCCCGGCCCTGAGAATACTCTGCTTTGGAGTGTGGCTGCGCAGAAGTGGTATATACGGTACACAGTGAAGAGGCAGAGAGAAAGGGAAATATTTCCTGGCAAGTATGGAAAGAGTAAAGGAAGGGGGTGGGGGTGGGGAGAAAAAGGTTAGGGAGCCAAGGAAGAAGCAGGAGAAGAATTTAAAGACAGAGAGAGAAGAGAGGGAGGAAAAAAGAAGAGTCAGTGAAGTCGAGCCCAGAAGAGTACAGGCCGCAGCGGGGCCCCGAGCCCAGGCCAGCCCTTGACTGCAGCGAGGTGATTACCTCTGCGGCCCCTAGAAAAGGCGAGGGCCTCCAGGGACCGTCCCCCACTAGCCCCGAGAATCTGGGCCTGGCTCCCAGTTCCGAGGGGCGGGCCTGGGTCCTGGGGCCTCCGCGCATTCTTTCTCTCCCCCTTCTGAGAGACCACAAGGCGGGGCGGGACCCGAAGGGGAGGCCCCCAGGGGCGCGCGCCAGTCCGGGACTGTTTGGGCGCTCTGGGCCAGGCTTTCCAGCTCGCCGGGTCTGACCTGTCAGGCGGATTATCTTCGAGGGAGATTAATAGGGGAGGCGGGCTGCAATAATAATCGTTTTGTTTGATGTGACAACTCTGATAGGCGTTGATTTACTTACAAACTGATAGGCTTTTAATTGAGCGCCTCCGCCGAGCCCGAGATGAAAGAGAAGCGGCGGTGAAAGGCGGCCCGCCTGCCCTCCGGCCTCAATACTGATTAGCCATCTCGACAGTGAATAGTTCAAGGCATTTTCAAACTTTTTTCCTCAGCTCGCTCCCTTTCCTTCTCCTCCCACCCCCTCCTCAAATATCTGCCAGGCCCACTCTTTTTTTCTTAGAAAAAAACAAATCATTTCCATTGTGTGCAAATAAAATCCGCAGGACATCCACGCCAACCGCCGCTGGGGGTTGGAGGCTTTAGGCCTGGCGCGGGGTAATTAATAACTCCCCCACCTCCACGGTCCGCAGGGGCCTTGGGGATTTGGCCTCCCAGGCGAGGTGCGCAGGCTCCGACGTTGGCGACTCCTGAAAGCCCCCGGCTCTCAGGCCCCCAGGCGCCCCCGTGCGCTCGGACCTTCCCAGTTGGGTTGGGCGAAGAGAGAACGCGCTGGGACCACCACCCGCGCGCTCCCAGCACCGCGCCGGCCCTCAAACCCGTGCGACCACACCGTGGCACTCCCATTGCGGGCATTCGTGGAGCACACTCCGGTTCCCCGGAGCTATGGGTACTGGGGGTGCGGCCCTTGAGCCGCCCTAATAAAAAGAACATTGCTAGAATCCCAGGAGAGAAAAATCTGAGTCTGGAGACTGAAGGGAGGGACGGGGGATGGGGGTGGGGTGTAGGGGATAGAGGCCAGCGGTCTTCTCCAGTCCTGGCTGCCACAGAATTCAGTGCCTGGGCCTCACGGGGAAGCCACGGCGACATGAGGCCCACTGCTGGGCTCTGGAAGCAGTTGATCCCGGCCAATACCTGACTGGCGCGCACTCAGTGACACAGACACTAACACACCCGCAGGCTACAAGCGGCCTCAGACACGCTGCCCTGCAGAGACAGCTTAGGACTGTCCCGCCCTCAGAAACGAGCACCTGGGGCTCACGCCCCGAAGATCACTCAGACAACGTTTACAGCCTTGCGTGTGGCCTCACGTTGACTCACCTTTCTCAGTTTTTGCACAGGCAGACCCTCCAACCCCTTTGAACATAGGTGTTTGCCAGGCGTTCTGACACCTACACACAAGCACACAGCCCAAGATACCGCCTCATTCCCCTATTCTATCTTCCCCAAATTAGCTGTAGTCCAGTTACCACCCCCAGGAAGTTTACCAACCTAAAGACTCAAAGGCTTAGATTTAAAAGCAGAAAAAGAATGCCTACGAGACAATTCTAAAACCCCAGAAAGTTCTCGTTACCTGCGTGGAGTGGGAAAGAGACAAAAATGAGGGAAGGGGGACTAGGACGGCGAGCGAGAAGGTGAACACGCCGAGTGCAGATACCAGACCCGAACCCGGCGAGTTTGGGGCTCAGCGCAGGGTGAGCGCCGGTCGAAGCCGACTCCGCAGGCCCGGCCCCCGCCCCCTGCGCGGGGACAAACTGGTTCCTGGATCCCACCGCTCACTGCCCCACCATTTATCAAAAGGACTTGACAACAAAAGAAGAGCAGAGGAGGAAAAGTGGGGGAGGGGAGACTCAAAGTCCTCCAAGTCCTTCCGAGGAAGAGGACGCGTCCTCCCCTCTCTCCCTTCCAGTTTCTGGCGGTGACCCCCGAACTCGCTCCGGACGCTGCCAAAGCTCTGAGAACTCACACAGCGGCTTGGGCACACGTACACACTTGTGCACCCAGATCCAGGCACACGAAGGCACCCACAGCGCCTCCCCTCTTCCCCTCAAACAGCCCGAGTGACTGTGCAAATCGAGGGGAACGCGGCAGTCCCGCTCCGCTTCCCTGGAAGCGCCCTTGTGCCCACACGCAGTCACCCGCTCCCTCCCTGGTTCCTTTCCTCTGCTCTCCCGGCGCAGGTCAGTCCCAGCTCGGCGTTCCAGTAAATTCAAACTAGCAACCTGGAGTGACCCCAGCTACCTAGTCTGCGGGGCTGGCGCGGGGCGGAGGGCCGGGGAAGAGGGCCCGGGTGAGGCTGAGACTTATCTCCCCCAGACGCCCAGGCCCAGGGCTCTTCTTGGCAGCATCTCAGGGAGCTACGATCCTGGTGGGGTCAAAAAAATTGGAAGGGGGAAGTGTCCCGCCAGTGACCTCCAACGTGCAAGGTTACGTTGTTGGTGGGGCTCTTGGAAAGAAGTCTCCGAGTTTGGGGTCGGGACACTACAGAGGACGAGGTCCGCGGCAGGCTGGCAGCCTGACATCCGCACGCCGCATGCCCACGACGGAATAAGTAAGGGGGGGGCGGGAATCGCCCGTGTTAGACGTCACGGCCCCCCGTCTCCGGTACTCGGAACCGCTCCGCACCCCGCAGCCTCCACGGGTCCAGGTCCCCGGAGGTGGAAGCGCGTATCTCTCGCCCACACACCGGGGTGAGACGCTCACCCTAGGCCCGCGCTCCCCGCTCGGCGCCCTGGGGCGCACCTGCGCGCTTTCCGCTCACAATTCATTTTCCTGACACTGAGCGCCTCTTCCATTCCTTTTCTTCGAAGCCCCCTCCCCTCACGCCCTGCCTGCTCCTCTCCCCCCCCTCCAGGTCCCCCTCGGTCTCTTCTTTCCTCTGTGTCTCTCCCTCTCTCGCTTTCCCTTCAAGTCGCACCCGCCTTGTAATCAGCAACAAAAGCTGACATAAATCACGGGCGGATTGACAAGAGCTGACAAATAACTGATTGATTGCGGTCGAGGAACATTGACAATTGATGGAGGGGTGGAGATGCCCAAAGAAATGGGGGGGGGGCGGAGAGGCGAGGAGAGGGTGGCGGGGGAGCGTAAGAATGGGGGTGGGGGGCGCGAGGGGGAGACAGAGGAAGCACGTGACGCGGCTCCCGCCCCAATCTGCGCGTCCCCGGGCGTCACGTGGCGGCGAAGGGCGGAGAGCCCCGCGCGCGGCGCCCCGGAGAGCCGCCACCGCCTCGGCTGCCCACCCGGCTTCTGGTTTCTCCGCTGCCGAATCTTGGGAAACCAAAGCGGGCGGGCGAGCTTCTTCCAGCACCCGCGCCCCAACCTTTCCTGATCCTGGCGGCCGTGCCTTAAGAGATCCTAAGCACCGAAGAGGAGAGAATATTCGGTGTGCGGACCCCCGTGGGCGCCCCTGCAGTTGGCCGTACAGTTGTTGTCCAGACCCCCGCAGGTGCGCCTGGCGGGCACCTCTCGCTCCGTCCCTCGCGCGCACCTTCCAGCCAAAGGTTTCCGTTTATTTTCGAGCTGGGAAAAAGGACAACCAGCCGGGGAAAAAAGAGGGAGGCGGCAGAGAGCAAACGTAAAATAAATGTCCAGCTAGTCCTCGAAGCGCAGTCGAGGGAGGGGACACGCAGCGGGGCGGCGAAGAGGGAGCTGCCCATTAAAACCAGCGCTGAGAGTCCTGGCGGCGGCGACGGCGCGGGACGCGTCACATCCCCTTGACCCTCCAATCACCTCGGGCTCCCATTTGATTGGAAGGCGGCAAAGGCTTTAATCTCCCCCTCGGTGCAGCTGCTTTTGAAGTGAGTTTCCTCGCCAGAGCCCGGGCTGGACAGGCAGCGGCTCACATCGCGGAGCTCAGCGCCGGCGCCGGGCCGCGAGCGCGCAGCGCGGGGCGCAGCCCGAGGCGGACGCCGCGAGCGACCCTTCGCTCCAGCAGGCGGGTCGACGCCTCCCGCTCGGCCACGGCTCCTCCGCGGGCCACCCAGGATTATTCGCTTCTGAGTGCAGGCGCCGAGAAGGTGTTCTGGGCGCCGGTGGCCGCCGCGCCAGCTCCTCCTCCTGCTGCTGCTGCTGCTGCTCCTACTCCTGGGGCGAGCGCGCAGCCCCGAGACCGCCCCGCGCCTCCCGGAGCCCTCCCCCCGCTGCTCCCATGCGCGCGGGTGGGTCATGAGCACAGCGCCCTCGCTTTCTGCCCTAAGAAGCAGTAAGCACAGCGGCGGCGGCGGAGGGAGCAGTAGCGCGGACCCTGCCTGGACCAGCGCACTCTCTGGAAATAGCTCCGGCCCCGGCCCCGGCTCGTCCCAGGCCGGCAGCACCAAGCCTTTTGTGCACGCCGTGCCCCCCTCTGACCCTCTCCGCCAGGCTAACCGCCTGCCCATCAAGGTGCTGAAGATGCTGACTGCACGGACTGGCCACATTTTGCACCCGGAGTACCTGCAGCCCCTGCCTTCCACTCCCGTCAGCCCCATCGAGGTAAGGACCCTCTCCCAGGATAAAGCTGGGACTGCCACCCCGGCTGCTGCCCCGTGGGATGGCTTTCTTCTGGAGCTTGGGGATGGGACTGGGGAGTCAAAATGATTCAGCTCCGGGGTGGGGGCAGAGGATAGTGCACCCGCACCTTAAAACTAGGGCGGAAGGTGGGGGTGGGGGTGGAGACTGGGGCGTGAAAGGTAGGGGGTAAGACCGCTCAAACTTGTTTCTCCCTTTGGTATGAAGGCCCTACCCCGACCCAGAACCAGGCCCCCTCACTCCCGCTCGGGAAGACAAACCGGAGTGCAAAATACGACTCCAAAGTCGTAGTTCTCCGTTTTCCCCGAAACTGCTACTTGTATACAGTCTCCAAGGCACCAGCCACCCAGGCCCCTACTCCGAAAAATGAGGGAGGAGGGGAGGGGGGCACAGTTCTGGGTGGAGGGGTCAGAAACCGACACCTTCTGTGAGTTTTTAAACATCCAGTTAGCACTTGGGCGAGGCAGAAAAGATCCTGCTTGGGAGGGGCCTAAGGGGTCTTGCCACCTTCCTCAAAGGCGAGAGAGAGTGTGTGCGTGTGTGTGTGTGTGTGTGTGTGTGTGTGAGTGTGCGTGTGTAGGGAGTGCCGCCTGAAAAAGCACCTCGGAGCTGGCAGGATCCTCGCGGGCCATCGCGCAGGAGCGCTTGAACCCCAGAAGCCAGGATTCTAAAGGCTTTTCCCTTCTTTTTCTTTGCGCCCCCGCGCACGCCTGACCCGCAGCTCGATGCCAAGAAGAGCCCGCTGGCGCTGCTGGCGCAGACGTGCTCGCAGATCGGCAAGCCCGACCCCTCGCCCTCCTCCAAACTCTCCTCCGTCGCCTCCAACGGGGGCGGCGCGGGCGGGGCCGGCGGGGGCGCCGGGGGCGACAAGGACGCCAAGCCGGGCCCCCTCAAGCTGAGCGACATCGGCGTGGAGGACAAGTCGAGCTTCAAGCCCTACTCCAAGCCCGGCGCGGACAAGAAGGAGCCGGGCGCCGGCGGCGGCGGTGGTGGTGGTGGCGGCGGGGGGGTCTCGGCGGAGAAGTCCGGATTCCGGGTGCCGAGCGCCACCTGCCAGCCGTTCACGCCCAGGACAGGCAGCCCCAGCTCCAGCGCCTCGGCCTGCTCGCCGGGGAGCATGCTGCCGGCGGCCGCGGGCGGCGCGGAGGGCAAGGACGACAAGAAGGACCCCGACGCGGGCGCCGGCGGCGGCAAGGGCTCGGGGGGCGCCCCGGCCGAAGGGGGGCCCGCGGGGCTGGCGCACGGCCGGATTAGCTGCGGCGGCGGGATTAACGTGGACGTGAACCAGCACCCGGACGGGGGCCCCGGGGGCAAGGCGCTCGGCTCGGACTGCGGCGGCTCGTCGGGCTCCAGCTCGGGTTCGGGTCCCAGCGCGCCCACCTCGTCCTCCGTGCTGGGCTCCGGGCTGGTGGCGCCCGTGTCGCCCTACAAGCCGGGCCAGACAGTGTTCCCTCTGCCTCCTGCGGGCATGACCTACCCGGGCAGCCTGGCGGGGGCCTACGCCGGGTACCCGCCCCAGTTCCTGCCGCACGGCGTGGCGCTCGACCCCACCAAGCCCGGCAGCCTGGTGGGGGCGCAGCTGGCGGCGGCCGCGGCGGGCTCTCTGGGCTGCAGCAAGCCCGCCGGCTCCAGCCCCTTGGCCGGGGCGTCGCCGCCGTCCGTGATGACAGCCAGCCTGTGCCGGGACCCGTACTGCCTCAGCTACCACTGCGCCAGCCACCTGGCAGGGGCGGCGGCGGCCAGTGCCTCCTGCGCGCACGACCCGGCCGCGGCGGCCGCGGCGCTCAAGTCCGGATACCCGCTGGTGTACCCCACGCACCCCCTGCACGGCGTGCACTCGTCGCTCACGGCCGCCGCGGCGGCCGGCGCCACGCCGCCCTCCCTGGCCGGGCACCCCCTCTACCCCTACGGCTTCATGCTCCCCAACGACCCGCTCCCCCACATCTGCAACTGGGTGTCGGCCAACGGGCCGTGCGACAAGCGCTTCGCCACGTCCGAAGAGCTGCTGAGCCACTTGCGGACCCATACGGCCTTCCCCGGGACAGACAAACTGCTGTCGGGCTACCCGAGCTCGTCGTCCCTGGCCAGCGCCGCCGCGGCCGCCATGGCCTGCCACATGCACATCCCCACGTCGGGCGCTCCGGGCAGCCCCGGGACGCTGGCGCTGCGCAGCCCCCACCACGCGCTGGGACTCAGCAGCCGCTACCACCCCTACTCCAAGAGCCCGCTCCCCACACCCGGCGCCCCCGTGCCAGTGCCCGCCGCCACCGGACCCTACTACTCCCCCTATGCCCTCTACGGACAGAGACTGACCACGGCCTCGGCGCTGGGGTATCAGTGAGGGCAGCGGGGCGCGCCAGCCAGGGAGAGTCAGGCGCCGGGGGGAGGGGAGGAGCCCCGGCAGGGCGGCCACGGGGCAGAGGCTACTGTCCCCCCGCGAGAGGGGAAGACCCGGGCCGGGAAAAGGAAAACAGACATACCGTACCTATCTATCCGAAGCAGCGACCGAGACCCGGAGGGGAATGCCTTTCCCCCCACACACGCAACTCTCACCTCCCCACCCAAACTTTATAAAAGTTGGAAAAATATCATTTGACTTTTTATAGAAAAAAGAAGAAGAAAATAATTGAGAAGGTGTTCGACTGAGGACTGCATCGGTGGACACTGGTATTTATTTATGTTAGCTCCAAGCGGACCCGTGGTTCAAAAGTGCATTATTTAGTTTGAGCTCCGTAGGCAGAAAGGAGGAGGGGGAAAAAAAAATTAAAACTCGAGGGTAAAAATGTGGAAAACAAACCCTCCTGTCCCTTGTAGATTATAAATAAATACAAAACCGCCACAGAACTAGAGGTCTTCTCTTTAATGTTACTTTAAAATTGCTATGATTGTATTGTACGTTCTTATTTAATGTCTGATTGAAACACAAATTTACATGCATGTTTGTTACAAAAAATGAAAAAAAAAACCAACAAAACAAGTCACAATTTGTCAGCTCTGATTTCAAATTGCAATTATTTTTAAGGTGTATACCATCGAAAGAGAATGGGTATTTTTTTGTATGTATTCTGGAAGAAAACAAAAAAAAAAAAAGGAAAAACAATTCTATTCCAAAACCTCATTTGCCTTATTTTGTTCTTTAAAAGGAACACTTAACTATTTTTAATTTTTAAGTCCACCCGCTGAGAAGGGGACAAGTAAGGTTTACGTCATGTACTAAAATAATAGACAATGTATCGCTTTAAAGATTAAAATTCCGTATATTTGATGTATTAAAAGGTTTTACTTCTTATCTTTTTTTATTTTTATTTATTTAATTTTTTGGTTGAAGAGAGAGAAGAACATCATAGTTTGGGCCGAAGTGGGTTTCCTGGGCCTGCCCCTGGTCACTCCTTCCCAGGACGGTGGCCGCATTTTCCACCGCTTTGTTGTGATTTTCAGAAAGAGGCAAAGGCTTTGGAAAGACCGGCCTGTCGTGGGGCTGGCCTTGGGGGACAGTATTTTTAAAGAGGGCTCTCACAACTTGAAAAAACAGTGTCCTTAGCTACAGTTCATTTCGTTTTTAATCTTTCTCCCAGCAGCTGGTTTGTTTAAAGTGAAAGAAAAAAAAAAAACCCGGAGATTAAAAAAAAATTTTTTTTTCTTTCCTGAGAATTTTGGGAGTTGGGTTTCGTTTTGTGCAAAGAGCCGCACGGGCAAGGACTCGACCTCCCCGCCTCCACCGCTGGAAGGTGCCGCCGCCAGGGAGGCCCCTCCACTTTGCAACAAGCATCTCCAGGACGGGGTGGGCGGCCGGGATAGGTTGGGGTGCGGCGGGCGTTTGGGAACCGACTTTCCTGGCCTGAGGAGAGCCCGGCGGAACCCTCGCTCCCTCGGGGGAACGTGAACTCGCTCTCCCTTCCTTCCGCCGGGGGCCGGGGCGGCGGAGAGCCCACCCTCGGGTCCCGCCACCTCCTGGGCTCCCCTCCCCGGAGCTGGGACACCCGGCGGGCCGGCGCCGCGACTGCTCTTCGGCGCTGCGATTTCTCTGCTGCCCTCGCTCTACCCCGGCCTGCGCCGCCGAGAGCGGGCGGGGGCGCGGGACCCCGAAGCCCCTCCAGGTTCGGCCCCGCGAGGGTCCTGGCGCCCCTTCCCGGCTAGCTGGGGGCGCTCGGGCGGGTGCTGGGTGCGGTCTGGGCTGCTGGGTGCGCTGCGTAAAGGCGCCGCGGCACCCTCGGTCTGGGCGTGGATCCCCGCGGCGCGCGGCGCTCTCTTCTCCCCAGCTTGAGCCTCGGCACTGAGCTGCCTGACGCGCCCAAGAAATCCTGCAGACAAGAGCCCTGATTTGGAGGAGGCCGGAGGCCCACCCATCCCTACACACAGGCACACACGCACACACACACACCACACACACACTGAGCGCCCTGGCCTGGCGCGAGCCGTGGTCTTCAGGCTGTTGGGGCGCGCGCCCTCCCGGGTCCGCGGGAGCTCTGGACCCGGAGCAAGCCTCTCCTGCCTCCCCCGGCCACGGAGTCGCGACGCTGAGCGCGCACCCCGAACTCCCCTCTCCCCGGAGTCAGGCGGTTCTGGGTTCTCTGAGCCACCGGCCTCCCCCGGCGCCGGGCTCCCCCTGCTGCTGCGGGAGGTTCCCGGCCGCGCAGAGGCCGCCCTTGGCCTCAGGCCTTGGGCAAGGCAACCGTGCGGCCCCCGCCGCCATTTGCTCGCGGGCTGGTGACTCTTCAGATTTCCCGGCCTCGTCCCAGCGTCAGCCTCGCGCAGCTAGGCCTTTCTTCCAGCTGCAATCCAAGCAACCCCGGCGACCTCCAGGACGCCGCGGGGAGCTCTCGGCTCAGCCTGGAGAGGACTTGGTGGAGTCTCAAGCTCCGGGCGGCCTCCAGCGAGAGGGGCAGCCTCCCACCCCCACGCCCCGGCTCCCCGATGCCGGGCACCGGGGCTGGTGCCCGAGGAGGCGCCCGGCCGGCCGCTCCCGCTCTGGTTCGGCTAAGAGAGGCTGGGCTCCTCTCCTCTAGAACCCCGACCTGCGGGGCCTATCCCCCCAGGCTCTCGACAGACAGCGCGCACCCGCAGCCAAAGGGGCGGGTGGACCTTGGCGGAGGTGGCGCGGCTGCAGCCCCGACCGCCGTCAGCGCCCACCGCTTGGGACAGGAGAGCCAGGCCCCGCTCACCCGCCCACCAGCACCCGCCACCGGCCTCTTGGACCCCAGCCTCGCCCTCCTTTGCGTGCGTCTCCGGACAGGGCTCCGCGGGCCACCTCGCCTCGCCCGCGGGCCCGCTTGGGCAGGGAAAGCCCTAGAAATTCCCCCATCCTGGAATTCCAGGTGTGGAGCCAGCAGGGAAACGAACCGGGCACGTTCGTGTCCTTACGCTCCCTTTTGGTGTTTTATTAACAAAAATCAAAACCAAAACGCCTTGAAATTTTAATGAGACCCTCTTTTCGGAGGAGCTACTCAGAGGCAGTAAAATTCTGGAGTTCATTCGGGAGCCGAAGGTTTGGGGGAGAAAGGGTTTCCCGACGTGTGCAGCTGAGCTGCCCGAGCCCTGGGTTAGTGAGGAGAGGGTGCCAGAATGTGCTCGGGTCCTGGCCGAGGTGCGAACCCTCTGGGGACAGCCTCCCCAGCTCCCCAGGACGCGCCGGCCCGCCCTTTCCAGCCTTCTCCTGCGCCCCGGCGGGCGGGATCCGGGCGCGCCGGCCAGTGGCCGCCGAAGTCCTAGCGGAGCGCGGCGTGTCCGCCAGGCGGCGCTGCGGAGCGCGAGGCGCGTAAGGAGAGCCGGGACCCCAACCGAGCCGGCACCCCAGCCTTCCCGGACCGCCCGCCGCGCGGGGTGATGCCGGGGCCGCCGCCTCCGCGGGGTTTTGCGGAGAGTGTCCTGGAGTCCGCCCCTGTCCCTCCTCTCTCCTCTCCTGCTGAAAACCGCGTCCTTCGCATGCGTGCACCTGCTCTAGCTCCTGCTGGTGTCTTCCCATTGCTCTTGCCCTACCCAGAGGAGCTGGCCCAGGTGCCCTGACCGCCCCCCAACCTGGGGAGCTCCCACCGCCGCTCTCAGGTTCCCAAGGGCCACCTTGTCTGCCAGACTGAGATGATCCCCACCCATTCAGGTATTCATTTCCTCTCTCGTTCACTGATTGTTTCCTGGAGTCCCCCCCTTGCCAAGGGCCTTGCGTCTCTTTGCTCGCCCCCTGACACATATGGAGAAACTGAGGCTAAATCCTGGAACCCTTGGCAAGACCAGCAGAGAAAGCTCACCCCTTTCCCGCCATTCAACCCCTGCCTATGTTTTAGCTCTGGTGACACTGACTGACCCTGTCATCTTTGCTCTGGGAAGGCAGATGGAAAAGCCCTGCTAGGGGACGAACGCCTGTGCTTTGGAAAACGTGTAAACACGGCCCAAAAGGTGAAACCTATCCCTGCAATCCATCTGATGGCCTCTTGTGCACATAATGCTAAGGGGTCCTCACCCAGTGTGGTTCCAGGCCTGGCCATGCTCAGAGTGACTGCAAAAGTTCCCGCTGACCTGCTCACATCTGTTATGAACCATGTCCAATCCATATTAGCCTAGATTATCCCACTTAAATTTCACAGCAATTGCATGAGGTCCTTAGAAAAATTTTAACCCCTGTTTCATAGATGAAGGAGCTGAGGTTCAGCAGGAGGATATTTAGATTAAGTATACATGACTAGAGAGTGATTGAGGAATAGTCAGACCTTTGTCCCTGCTGGCTCCCAAGCCAGGCTAATCCTTCGGACCGGCCACAGGTGAGGTTAAAAACTTCGCTCAAGTTCACTTGAGCTTGGCAAGTTTGGGACTTGAACTCATTTCTATCAGACCCAGATCCCAAATCATTCATTCTGCCCTCTGCTGGGATTCCCCAACATCCCAGGGCTATTGACCTCTCTCTGTCCAGTGTGATGGCTTGTCCTTGAGGTTTCTGGGCTGCAGCAAGGCTCCTGGCCCTTGCTGAGATCAGAGAACCTAATAAGAACACCCAGAGCACCAGGGGCACTTAGAGAGTGAGATCAGCGGAAAGCCACGTGATAAAGTGGACAGACAGAGCACATGTTTGGGATCAGGTTGATATAAATGGAACTTTTAGCCCTTATACCTGCTCAACTCTATGACAGTCTTTCTGGACCTCAGTTTTCCCATCTACAAAATGGGGGCATTGATTTCAATTTAATGGTGGTGTCAGGCTCTTCAAATGAAATTTTAAAATGTGAAAATACCCAACCTAGTGCCTGGCCCATGATGGTTTTCAGTGAAGACACGTTACTTCTGAAAATCTCATGTCATTATGAGCAGCCTTCTTGCTGCAGAATTCACTGTGACCCTCTGTGGCCCACAGGCTCAAATTCTTACTCAGCCACCTGGCTATCACGCTGCCTGTAATCATGGTTCCTCCTCTGATCTGGCCCTCTTTGCTTGTCCTACTTGTGTCTCAGCAATCCTCGCAGTTCAGACCTTCTGCTGGCCTCGGTCAGTTGTGCTCATCATATATTCCATCCCTGAAATGTCTTCATCTGCCTTCTCCCCTGAAAACGCTCTGGAGACTCACCTCTTCCTGGAAGCCCTCCAAGTTTCCCCCCAACCACACACCGAATTTTCCTTCACTGTATGTTCCTTCAGCACTTAATGCAAAGGCAGAAGGTAGAAGTATAAAAGGTGAGCACACTAAGGATAAGAGTACCTGGGTTTGAGTGGTGCCTCTTCATTCTTGTATGGCTATGGATAAGTCATTTATGGCTTTGTGAAACTTGTCTCCAAAACTGTACAAGACTATGAATGCCATGAGTGAGCCCCAGATGCTGTTTAAATGGACAACAATAATGTGAATAAGTAGCATGTGGTATATACACTCACTATTCCATGCATTCATTTACTCCTCTTACTATTGCTGTCCCATTTTACAGATGAGGAAACTGAGTCTTTAATCACTGTACCACATCATGCTGGACTGTGTCCCTGGGAGTTTGTCCTCTGCCTTCTCTTCCTAATTACCAGCAACACAAAACTCCTGTTCAACTCTCTGGCTAGTGTCGCCTGCTCCTGAAATTCCCCCAGTTCTTCCCACTGGATTCCATGCCTTCCTCTTGTTCTTGTAGCACCTGTTCCTCCCACCATTGTACTCTCCTTATGTTGTTTTGTTTTGTTTTGTTTTTTGGGCAATGTAAAGAAAACTGGACTCTGAGGCACTAGGAAGGAGGGACTATCTCTTATAATTATTCCTAATCTGGTGTCTAACTTGGTCCCTGAAACAGGTAGATGTTCAACACATATTAGAGGAAAGGAGCAAACTGGAAGGGAAGAGAGGGAGCAAGAGAGGCGCGTGACAAAGGAAAACCAAAAGCAAAAGACATAAAAGAGGAATGAGGCAAACAGGGGACTTGACTTCGAGAAGCTTTGGGTTTCTGTGTGCATGGCATGAAGCTCAGGGCTGGGCGAGCACCCATGCATCAGTCAGAAATTGAGTTTGCTGACAGCAACAAAGGCCCTTAAACTTAAAGGGAAACGTTGTCTTCTCTGAGTCTGGAGGTGGGCAGTTGAGGCTGAGAGTGGCCGCGGTCATCAGGACACAGGGTACTTTTCTCTGTGCCCGCCCAACCAGGAAACTTTTATCCTCATCTCTGAATCCAACCAAGATGGTTGCCTGAACTCAGTTACCATCTCTACATTCCAAACAAAAGGAAGGAGGAGGGAAAAGTGGTCAATGATTGCCCCCTTTTAGGGAGTCTTTCTGCAGTGCACACAAAACACTGCAGCACTGGGCGGGACTTTGTCACTTGGCCAAGCTTTGCTGACCAGGAGGCTGGGAAATGTAATGTTTAGCTGGGCATAGTGCTGCCTCAAATAAAGTCAGGGTTCTGTTACTCAGGGGCCATCGGGAGGGGTGAGAATGTGGGAGAACATTAGCAGACTCCCCTGTAGTCCACAGGTGGGGTCACCCGGAACTGGAGTCAAAAGAGCTGTCTAAATGGTGCCCTTCCAGGGGGTCCCTGGGTGGAGACTTCACCTCTAAACCACAGGTTATTGTGTTATAGAGCAACCCCGATATTGAACGGGTTCCTGCCTGTATGGAATTAGCTTTGGGACATCCTTTCCCCCCTAACAATTGTTGCTAAAGTGGGCAGGGGTGGCGCTTGGTAAGACCTCAGCAGTTGTAATTCAGGGTTGGTGGGTTTTGTCTCTTCAGGATACCTGGAGTTGCAGGTCCTGCAGGGATTTAAAGTGCTACTTGTCAAAAGTCATTTTTCCCCTATAAAGAACACTTTAGTTAGAGACCTGTTCATTTTGACCCAGCCTCCCCCACACAATCCCAAGCCAGGGAGAAGACATCATCTTTTTCAAAAACAACTGGTGGAAAGGGTATAGCCTTGGAACATATCTTCCAACCCCCTCCACATTATAGATGAAAAACCGAATATCTTCAGAACAGAAGCAGACCAGTGCTAAACCAACTTCGCACTAATCTTACCTTGAATAATTATAGTGTAACTACAGAAAGTTACAAGAGAACACAAACGGTGCGGCTGAGTCATAACCACACTTGAGCCAGTTTGAATCACACCTCCATTTCTGGTCCCTCCAGCGGAGACCTAAGGGCACAACACCCCCGAGTTGGGGGTGAGGAGTGTGTAGGGGGAGGGAGCCGTGGAGAAGGCGGAGGAGACTGGAAGGGGGACGCAACAGGAATGGGTGAAAGTGAGCTTTGTGGTTGCTCTGTTGCTAGAAGCTTCCTCAGCCTTAGATCTCAACAAGAGAGAGACATTTCAGAGTTCCGGCCTGACCTCTTTTTGGTCTCTCTGTGTCTCTGCCATTTTTCTTTCACACACTTTACAAAGATCTCCTCTCCCCCACATCCTCCAGGGGCAGTTCCTTTGGTGTGGGAATTCTACACCCTTCACATCACTAGTTCTTAAGCCTTTTGTGGGTTGAGGGAAGGATGCAGAAACCACAGCCTTTTTTTTTTTTTTTTTAATCCAATAAAAGCTTTGGCCCCTTTGAATAGAAATAAGCACACACAGTGAACATTGGAAAAATAATTTCAGGTAGTTCATGGACCTACAGATTTAAAATCCTCGATTTTGAAAGATATCCAAGATTTAAACATGAAAAGAGCTTGCTCTTGGGAAGCACCCTGAGCAACTCCAAGTTTTTCTTTCTAAAGTATTTCTGACCAAGGCAACTTGCAACTACTCTGTGCAATTAACTGAAATAAACAGCATTTATTTCAAACCTGCCACAGGCCAGTGCTAACCTGCGTACCCCTCACCACAACTCTGAAGTGGGCACTATCATTAGCCCCACTTTATAGATGAGGAAACTGAGGTACACAAAGGTGAAGTGATGTGCCCAAAGTAACAGCCAGGAAGCGCGCAACTAGCATCCTGTAATAGGCTGCTTGACCCCAGGACAATTATTTGTGTGCTTGTCACCACTGCATGATCATGACGGAGGGGTGTACCGCTCTGTACACTGAAGCCTTCCTTCCCCAGCAAGGCGTCAGGCCCCACTCAGCGGTGTACTGGAATCAGTTCACATCTCTTCCCAACTCCTCATTCCGTGGTGCTGTTTCTGTAGCTTAAAATCAGCCATGATGGGAGCATTTACACCATAGCAAAAAGCAAACATTACAAGTGCAAGTTTTTTCCTTCAGGGAATTATTTGTTAAACATTTACCTGCACACCTCTGAAAATGCCTGCTTTAGTCCTGCTCGGATGGCTCCACCATACATGCTGCATCTTTGGAGTTAGACTTGGTAGTTGGCTCCTTCCTTTCAACTCTACCAGGAACCGGCCACACTCTTGCCTCTACCTGCAGGAAGCACCCACACACTGCCCAGCTGGAGCCAAGTCAGTCATGACAATGCACTTTCTTCTGAACTTTGCTCTGGAGAAGCCCTATGGACCAGGCCTGGAGTGTAGGCTGCCCTGCACTGTCTCACCAGCAGCCTCAGACCGCAGGAGAGAAACTCTTATTATCATTAACATTCAGTGAACATTTTCCTTGTGCTAAGCAGTATATATACATAATCATGTTTAATCCTTACAATATCTCTAGGCAATCAGTACCATATTAATCTCAAATTATAAATGAGAAAACCGAGACTCAGAGATCAAGTAATATGCCTCAAGTCCCACAGCTAAGGAGCAGTGGGCTGAGATTTAGAGCTACCTCAATACATAGCCCATGCCTATAAAACCCGTGTACATCAACTCATGGCTGCTGGTCTCAAAGTTGACAGAATGTCCACAGCCGCTCCTTCCCCATCTGCAGGGAGGTATGGGAAGGCTAATCCCTCTCACCTCCCTTGGTGTTCCCAGAGGAAGTTCCCAAGGCAAGAGGGAAGATAACCTTGGTCACCTAAGGCCAAATCAGAATCATGAGCTTCCCTCCAGCCATGAAAAGTGAGTGTTCACTGGCAAGTATGTAATGAGCACCAACTGCATACACAGCAATCTCTTGCGCATGGAGACAGTGAAATGATGACCAGGACAGAGTGTCTGCCCTCAAGTAACTTGCTGTCCAGTCTAGTGGATCACAGAATCAATTTGCCTTCGGATGGACTATGGTAAGGGCTATAATTAGAGGAAGCAGAGAATTAAATCCTATAGGATGTAGAAATCACTGGGGAGGAAGCAACACTTGGACGTGTATAATGAGCAGGCATTTGATGGGTGGGAAAAAAAGGGATTTGGGAAAACAGGAGGATGGACCTGAATCAAAGGCGTGGAGGCAGGATGCCCATGGGGGTGTTTGGTAGGAATTGAGGATAACAGAGGAAGTGAGGGAGAATGTGGGGAGAATAGATGGTGTCTTTGATAAACCATGGGGAGCCATCAGAAGTTTTCGAGGCGGTTCAGACCAGAGGTGAGAGCTGGAAGCAAGAGAGTGAAAGCATGGGCAGTTCTAGTGGACAGTGAGGAGGTAGAAGGGACTGGGCTCTGTGAAAGGCAGGAAAGGGCTGGAAAGGAGAGGGAAAGTAAAATATGATCCTGAGGTCTACAGCCTGTGGCAATAGGATATGTTGCTGTAACAGACAGCCCTCCCGCCCCCCACTACAGTGACTTAAATCATATAGACATTTCTCTCGGGTCTCTGTTATGCAGAGGCTGATGAACCTGCTCTGCTCGAGGAAGTCACTCAGGCACCCATCTTGATGTTTCTTTATCCCCCAGGATTTTGTACTCATTGGTATGATCAAACATGGGCACTAATCCCACCCACGGGAAGGGGAGAAGGAGGCAGCACAAGGCAAGTATGTCCCTTTGAACTAGTGAGGAAGTCACCTGGTCCTGGCCAGCGGGCCACACCCGGGCTGTGAGATGCAGCTTTGTCTGGGCAGCTGCGGATCCTTACACCATGAAGTCAACCCTCCTTCCTCAGCAGGTGGGGTCTGCATTCCCTCCCCTTGAGTCTGGCCAGGGCTGTGGCCAGAGCACCACCACAATGTGTGATGCTTTGTGACTTCTGAGGAGGCCATCCCACCTCCTCTGGGAGCTCACCCTAGGAAACCAGTCACCATGCTATGAGGAAACCCGGCGTCCACAGGGATAGGCCATGTATGATGTTCTAGCAACAATCCTAGCAGAAACCCCAGCCAACAGTGACACCAACTGCCCTCATAGGATTACGTGCCTCAGAAGATTCCAGCCCCCGCCATTGGGCTGTCCTGAGTGAGGCAGTGACAAATCCTACCACAAACCCCACCCAAATTGGCTATTCAGGAACAAAATTAATGCTGGTATTGTTTTAAATCACTAAATTTTGGCTTCTTTTTCTTGTAACAATAGGTAACGGATAACAGGCCAAAATCCCTTTTCCTATCCCAGGAGAATGGCACAAACCATACAGAAAAGGGTGACCCCAGGTTGACTTTGCCAATCCCCATACTTCTCTTTTCCTGTTGGTCTGTGGACCCTCTAGATGGCCACCTCTCTGTCCACCCCCCCCCCACCTCAGGCTGGGCCTTGGCTTGGCCCTGCAGTCCATCCCCAACAAAGGACATTCCCAGAGCAGACCATCTCACACCCCCAAGGCGGAGCTGAGCTTTCTCTGCAGTAAGCTCCACGGGCTTTCCAGGTGCCAGGGAACCAGAGCAGCTCTGTTCAGCGGCCCTCTTCCTGAAAGTTTTGCGGCCTCCTGAACAACTATGAAGAGTGGACTGCTGGGTATGTTGATTTACACACACACACACACACACACACACACACACACTCTTTTTAGACAAATATACATGTATGTGGTGAAAACACTTGAGATCTATTCTCTAAGCAAATTTCAAGTATACAATGTGATATTATTGGCTATAATCACCATGATGTACATGAGGTCCCCAGAATGAGTCACCTTATAACTTTTTAAGTTTGTGCACTTTGACCACCATCTCCCCCTATCTTCCTTCCCCGGTCCCTGACAACCACCATCTAATCTTCGCTTGTATGAGTTTGCCTAGTTTAGGTTCATCATAAAAGTGTTACCATGTAGTATTTATTCTTTTGTGTCTGCTTTATTTCATTTAGCATGATGTCCTCCAGACTCATTTGTGTAGTTGCAAATGGCAGGGTTCTTTCTTTTATGGCTGAATAATATTCCAGTATGTGTGTTTGTGTGTGTCCACATTTTCTTTATCCTTTTACCCATGCACGGACACTTAGTTTACTTCCAGGACTTGGCTATTGTGAATAATGTTGCAATGAACATGGGAGTGCAGATATCTTTTTGAGATACTGTTTCATCTCCTTTGAATATATGCCCAGAAGCGGGATTGCTACTGTTCTGTTTTGTTCTGCTGGTAGTTCTGTTTCTAATTTTTTGACGACCCTTCATACTATTTTCCATGATGACTGTACCAATTTACATTACCACCAATGGTGTACAAAGGTTCTCTTTTTTCCATACCCTTGCCAACTCTTGTTATCTCATCTTTTTGAAATAGTCATCTTTTTGAAATGTGAAGTGATATTTCAGTGTAGCTTTGGTTTGCATTTCCCTGTTAATGAATGATTTCAAGCACCTTTTTTTGTGTGTGCCTGGTAGCCATCTGTATGCCTTCTCTTGAAAATTATGTGTTCAGGTCCTTTGAGCATTTTTTAATCAGGTTGTTTGTGGGGGATTTTTTTGTTTGGTTCTTTGGTCCTGGGGGGGGGTGGATCTGCTATTGAGTTGTATGAAATCCTTCTATATTTTGGATAGTAACCCCTTGTCATATATATATGGCTTGCAAATATTTTCTTCTGTTTCATTTGCTGATTGTTTCCTTTGCTACACAGAAACAACTTATTTTGATATAATCCCATTTGTCCATTTTTGCCTTTGTTGCCTGTGCTTTGGTGTCATAGCTTTTAAAAAGACAACTTCGAGGAGTTTTTTTCCTTGTGTTTTCTTCTCAGAGTTGTACAGCATCAAGCCAGCCTTACATTTAAGTCTTTAACCCATTTGGAGTTCATTTATATGGTGTTCTTGGGACTTTATCCCTATTCTTGGCATCAAATTCTACACCCGCCAAGACTGTGACCCAAAAGCACTCTGAGAGTTCAATACTGGGACCAACGCCTACCAGAGTGAAGATCCATCCACTGATCAAGTAGTTGACTTGCTGACAAACTGACAGGTCAAGCATGTACTCAACAGAGAGCCTGATGAATGACTGACGCTCAGGCTGGCAGACTAGCAGCAGAGGACAGGGTTTGCACCTTATATCTTTATCTTGACTAACACTTAGCACAGGGCCTGGCTCAGAGTAGATGTTCAATAAACGACTACAGTATTAGTCATCTAGTCCACCCATCTACAAGAGAGGCTGGGAAATGAAGTCTTAATTTTACTAAAATCAATTACAAATCAGGGTTCTAGTGTGGGGGGAAAAAACTGAAGAATGGTCATGGGGTGGGGGTCCCTTGTGGGCTCTGTTAGCCTTGACTAAGGGATGCAGACACTTAAGGGCCTTGTCTCAAGTGCAGAGGTGAGAACACAGGGAGCTTTGAAATGGAATCACCTCATCTGCAGAGCTTGCAGAGGGCCACAAGAGCTTCCCTTTGCCCACTGGTGTACTAGAGAGATGCTGAGCTGAGAAGCAGGAAGAGGCCACCTTTGCCCTTTGGAATGATTGATTTCTGTTTCCAAAGGCCTTACCTTAACAAAGCATAATCTTACATCTTCCAGGATTCTGCTCTGCACACAATCTTGCCAATTTCCCCATTCTAGACCTAACTTCAGTGCTCTTGATTACTGTGGATCCCAAATTCTCTGTAGAAAGAATCCATTCAGAGTCCTGGGAATCAATTCAGGAGGAGGAAACAAAAGTCCTGGAAATTCCCTCTCTGTGTCCCATCATGGCAATGGCCTACCCCTGAGTCAAATAGCAAGTTCTGCACCAGCAGCTATAGGCACCATGACTGCCCCAAGCCCTGTCACCAGGGTTCACATCCAGTGCAGTCACTGCCTGGCTCTGTGACCTTGGGCACATCCATCATTGAACCTTCTCCCTGAACCTCAGTTTCCTCCTCTATAATATGGGATGAGAATAATAATACCAACCTCCCAAGGCTGTGTCAGTGATGAGAACAGCACCTAACAGTAGTAAGAACTCAAACTCTGGTGTAATTAGAAATGTAGATGGTTGAATAATACTCAGCTATTAAAAAAGAGGAAACATTGTCATTTACAACAACAGGGCTGGACCTTGATTGTGTTAAGTGAAATAAGTCAGAAGGAGAAAGACAAACACCATATGATTTCACACATTTATGGAATATAAACAAAGCAAACGAACAACAACCAAAAAAAAAAAATCCCTTAGATTCTGACAACTGAATGGCATTTACCAGAGGGGAAGGAGGACCTGGAACAGGTAGAGTGGGGTGCTCGGTGGGTGGTGGATGGCAGGTGTGGTGGGTAAACCAGTTGCCAAGGTAAGAAAATGTACACCTGATATCTATGGTTTTGTAATATTACCCCAATAAAAAAATAAAGAAACTTAGACAGTCATTTCAGGCCTGTGTTTTCAGTCTCCCCCAGCTTTTGGAGGGGATAAACAATCCTAGTTTTTCCATCTGATGTCCCTACCCTGTCCTCCACACACAGAGTAGCACAGCCAGCTCAGGCCAATTTGGGAACAGAGTCGGCCTGGAGTGGACAGGTGGGTGCTTTCCACACTTCTCTTCCTATCCAGGTGCCAGGCGCTGTCCTTTCTTCCTTCTGCTTCAGTCACGTCCCAGCCAGAGTCATGGTGTTTTGGTGTGGGTGTGCAATGCACACCTCCTCACACTACCTCAAAGAAGCATGGAAGGGTCGTGGACCTAGTGCACACACCCCCTACACACCTCACATTCAGATTATCCCTCTTCCAGAGCAAAGGAAAATGGGGTGCAAATGAAATTTTCTTCCAAGCTTCCCTTAATTCCTGGAGTGTCATTTTTCTGCATATTTATGGTGATCATCCCTGCAACAAAAACAGTGACTTCACTGTCTAAATAATAAGGTAATTTGTTACAGCTAATTACTCAAGGACTTCCTTAATCTCAATTAAAAGATCTGAGAGGATTCCTGCCCCCTCTCATTCCAGTGTTCTCGAAGATCCCCCTAATGTATTCTGGATCACAGATTAGTGGGGAGCTAAGAATGGTCCTTGCTGGGCAGACCTGCTAAAATCCATCCCGGCAACGTGAAGCAATGATTTATTGTGACATGGAATGTGGGACATTTCCCCAGCTTTTGTGATTGTGGTAATGAAGCTGTAAACCAAATAGCATGAAATGAGGCAAGGCCTTACAATTTAATCAGCTCGTAAACAGATCTACTGCATCAAGCAAATGACATTATTATCCATCCGAAGTAAATCATGCTAATCTCGGGAGATAAAATCAACATCGTTAATGGTCACATGTCATATTCATCAACACTAAACCATCCCCTTTGACAGATTAATCCTAACTACAGCTCCCAGGATGTATGGTAATAGGGCTTGTAGCATGCATTTCACTCCTCGCCAGGCTAACCAGCACTCTTAGGCTGCTATTACAAATAATTTTTTTATTGATTTACATATTTTAAAATGCATTTAAGGTGAGGCGCCATTAAAAACCCTGTCACCCACCCATATTTCTTCCCTACATTCCCAGACTTTATTAATAGGAACGGGAAGACAAACGCAGTAAGCCTTATAAATACTTGTTTAGGGCACTGTTAGTGGTAATTAAGATCAGGACTGGTTTTTTGTTGTTTTTTTTTAGGGGGAGACAGGTGAGGAGCACAAGGGGTGACAGAAAGAAAGGACCCTCTGTGGTTCGGGGATGAAAGGAAATTGCAGCTTCCTGGTCCTTAGAGGTGCCAAGAAGAAGGGGAATAAATTCTCCCCCAAATCTGTTTGTTCTGAAAGCCATCCCTCTCCCCCTTGCTCTCACAGCCTACCTCCACCCTGTCAATTCCAGCTTATGGAATGCGTATCTGGGCTTGCACTTCCGTCGTCGTATCCTGCCTGCTGACTTCAGATGCCAAATGTATTTATTTATCATGAGGCTGACCTAGGATGAATGCTCCTGGAAAAGTGTCCACTATTCAAAATGTCACTTCCCCTCAACAGGCCGTGCATTATATTGACAGGCATACTTTAGAGGCCCCTGAATGACGAGGATGGATGGAGGCTGCCATAACAGCCCACACTCTGCCCAAGCTGAGTGAGTGAGTGGGTGAGTGAGGGGCTGCCCAAATCACCCACACCCTCCCCAGGATCACAGAAGCACTGGGAGCAAGTTTGTGACAGGAGATGCACCACGTAGGCTGTCAGGACATATCTCGATGGCAAGCTGACAGCCCCCCAACGACATCCTAGCCAACCTGCCTATGGGCATAGGAAAGATGTTGTCCTCCTGATCAGAGAGGGTGGGGATCTCAGGGCCACCATTTTCTGCCATGAAGACCTTGCTTCAGACAATGGGATCCCCAGTGCAGCTACTCCGAAGTGACCATTGTGTCGTGCCCACATGCCCAGACTTTATCAGTAGGAAATCCAGAAAACAGATGGATTTTGAAAGAACATGTACCAGAATTGAGCTATCGAACTCATTTGAAGCACTTCTCTTGATATAATGAAAAGACTCCATCTCCATTTAAGTAGACTAAGGCAGGCCCAGACACTTGCAGCGTCACCCCAAACAGGCTTTGTACCTACACTTTCTTCTACCAAGATTTATTTCATAGGTTTGGCTTTTGGAGTCTGAAAAACTCTCCAGTCAAGGTCTATGTTTGTAAAGTCACATCCATCGATTAGAACAACTAATGAAATGATGCAGAGTGTAAATTAACATCAGGGTTTAGGTAGCACCAGGTTTCAAGTGGTTGGAACCCACTGAGCTGTAGGAATCGCTAAAGATTTTGTGTCCAGCATTTCCCATCATCCTTACTAAGAGCCTTGTCAGCTGGCTGCTCTGTTCATTGGGGGCCAAGGAAAGGCCTTTCCCTGGAAATGCTAGGTCTGAGTTAGTGTGGTTCAGGGAGGTGGTTATTAAACTTTAGCGTGAGCCAGAAGCACCTGGAAGCTTTATTAAAACACAGAAAGCAGAAGTCTGAATGCATTTCTGTCAAGGTCTCAGCTGGTGCTGGTATTGCTGGTCCTGGGAACACACACTGAGAACCAGATTTTGGGGGCAGAAACACCTAAGCCAGTCAGGGGCTATAGGGGGCAAGGGAGAGAGGTGTAGGTGGGGATCATTTTACACTCCAGTCATGAGTATCAGACCCAGAGTTAGGTTGTGGCTGAAGCTGGGAACAGAAACAGTCCAAAGTGGGACTTCTATGTCACTGAGGCCCTCCCTGTTCGAAATTTCTGTGACTTTGAGAGTGCAAGTGAGCAAAGCAGCCTTGGTAAGCCAGGCTTCAGAGCCCCACAGGTCAGACCTCCAAGATGCATGTGTCTGGGGGCCAGAGGCAACTGCACGCCAGCTCCAGCTCTGCCTTGCTGTGTTCCCTGCTGTCTTTCTCTTCCTCCTGTGCCTTCCCCTCCTGCCAGCTCTGCGAGAAAGGGAGGGCTGCACTGGATTCCCTCCTAAATCCCTTCCATCACGGTGGATATGAGGTTATGCCAGTGTTCCCCAAAGAGTACTTTGTAGAACCCTTGTTCTCCCAGGAAAAAAATGGATTCCTTGGCCACATTAAGTGTGGAAAAGTTTTCAAAACATAGAGCCCCTCTTGCATATATAATTTCTACTTACATATTAAGGGCTCTTAAGAGTCCTGAAGTCAGGAAACCTATTTAACTTTATTTAACCCAGCATTTCCCAAACTTGTCTGACTATAGAACCTTTTTTCTAGCACTGGGGTTCTATAGAATTCAATTTGGGAGACTCTGGTCAATGCTAAGTACTGAGGCAAGAGGCAGATGAAAACGTCTATCTGGAGATGGCTTTCCCCTGTGTCCAAAGGTGCAGGCCACCTCCCCTCGGTTCCTACACCCTGGGCCCTTGGCACATTTACCGAGTTTCAATTCTGTCATGTCCCAGGGACTGAGCTGGGCTCTCAGTGAACAGACAGACAGCAGTTCCCAGGAGCAAACTGGGGTGCCAAGAGAGAGCCCAGGTACTACCTTGGCCTAGCAGCAATGTTAGAGATTCTAGCCAAACCTGAGGCCTTTTGTTGCTCCTTCTCCATGGGTTGACATCAATTTGTCATTGGGTTCACAAATAGATGTGCTTTGTCCAGTTCCACCTATCTGTAAAGCACACAAACATGTTCATTCATTCAACAAAAATATATTGAGTGTTTATTTCATGCCAGATTCTTTTGCAGGTATTGGGATATAGTAGATAATAAAACAGGCAAAAGTCTCCGTGGAGGAGCCTGTATTTCAATGGAAAAAGATAAGCAGTGAATAAATAAAAGATGTGGTGTGTCAAATGGTAACAGATGCCGAAATAGACAGGATAGGCAGTGTCAGGGGAGCTTTGCTATTTTAAATGGGGGTGGGGTACCAAGAAAGGCTTCACTGACCTCTGTGTGAAAACCTGACGGTGTGACGAGTGATCCGGTGGGAGAGTATTATAGGAAGAGGGGCAGCCGGTGCAAACCTCATGGGGTCAGAGCATGCCTCACAGCCAGGAGGGCAACACAGCTAGAGAAAATGGGAGAGGATAAATAGCAGGAAAGGGTTGGAAAGGTAATAGGGGGCCATGACCCCGAGTGGGATGGGAAGCCTTTCGAGCAGAGAACAAGACACAATGTGGGGCCTCCCTTGGTGGCGCAGCGGTTGAGCGCTGGACTGCGAAGCTGCCCCCAGCCTCTGCAGCGCTGGTTCAATCCCCGGTAGCTGGCGAGGGTCCCACATGGCGCGCAGACCTCTCCTGCCAAGCCCGCTGCTCCCCTCAGCAGTGTATTTCATCACTCTGTCTGTTCTGTTCCCCGCTCTGGCTCTGGTGAGTTCTCTCACCCTCCTGTGCTTCTGACTGTACCCAGTGCTTGTATAAATAAATAAATTATTTTTTTAAAAAAGACACAATGTGACTTACCATCTGATATTACTTAATGGGACATACATTTCAGCATATGCAAAGTCCCTGTGGACAACCAAAGCAGTATCAGTTCATAAAGCCACAGGTTTCCTTGTGGGGCTCACATGCCCTTCTGCTGACAGCGACATTCAACCTGGCATGAAAAGGTAGACATGATAGAGATAGAGAAATGTGGGTAGATGGAAATGAGCAGGAAGTTCTGAAAGATGAAACTGTTTTACATTTAAGTATGACCTTTCATGCCAACTACTGTTTGATGCCCACTCACTTAGAGACTCTTTATAAACTTTGAAATGATCCTGTAAAGTGGGACATTCCTATCCATGTTTTACATTTGAGAATCTTGTGCCAAGTCACACACAGAACGCAGGGCTTCCAAATCCTCTCATGGACATGGGAAGGAGTTCTGTCGTCCCACTGGGGCGAGTGGGTTGGTTCCTTACCTTCTTTCATTTTCCCTCTCTTCTTCACTTCCTTTTACCTAATGTTCATCAAGCCCCTACTGGCCTAAGGCACTGCGTTAAGCTGACGACAAGGGGCGACAAGGATGAACAAGACAAGGTGTTGTCTTCTCTATTGGGCAGATGTGAGAAGATCTAAGGAGGCAGGAGTAGAAAAGTGCTCAGGGTACCATGGGGACCCAAGAACATGAACACGATCCAGGAAACCTGGGCCTGAGTAGTGGGGTTGTCACCCACAGCAACTTAACCCCGAAGTGCAGTCACTCTGAAAACACCCATCTACTCTCATCCAGTCATGATAGATTTGCAGTGAGCATTCCATTTTTGGAGTGAACCCCTTTAACAACCCTGTTCTAGGATGAATGGATTTCCCAGCTACCTGGGCCAGGCTGTGGCAGAGCGGTGTTGCTCACTGAGGCCCACAAGTGTCTGCTGAGAAGCTAACGGCTATTTTGATGCAGTGGGGAGCCAGGTCTCTGCCTGAAGAGCCTCCCTCTAGTTGAGTAAACAAGCCCGATCACACCGCTCAGTGCAAACGCCACTAAGTGACTTGTCTCTCTCCCTCTGGACCACGTCATTTCTGATTTTGTAAATCCAGCAAATTCACGTTTCTTGGCAAATACAAGTCTATCTTTCTTTTGCTGCATCTGTAATCAGAAAAACAGACAGTAAAAACTCCTTTAATTGAAGGAGAAAACACTAAGTGATGTAGGCAGTCATGTTGAATGGACAGTTGCCAGGCAGTAGGAGGTAAAACAATAGTTGGGGCAACTACTGAGAGAGATGGAATTTTCCTGGCCCTCCATGAGCAACCTAAGGAAAATGGACCTGATTTTCTCAGTGACCTTCTACCCCATCCATCCCTTTCCTCTAAACTCTGCCACCCCAATGCATGGCCATATGGTCCTCAGATAACTGCAAATTTAATACAGGGTTACGCCCACCCCAAGCACAGCAGAGTGGTCCAGAGCTGGGACCAAATGGATACCCGACCCTCACTGAGCCAGTTACAATGGCCCAGGAATACAGGGGGAGGAGAACTGTGAAAGACATAGGTGTGACTTTAGGTGTTCAGTCAAGGACATGTGATCTGAAAGCTGTCACATTCAGACACACAGACTGTGGAGCAGTTTTGGCAGTGAGAGAAAAGACAAGCAGGTGCACAGAGTGGGGTGGGGATTGTGTTAGCTCCTTCCCAAAGCTCTGCAGAGCTCCAGATCTTTCTTGATGTACAGCCCAGCCCTCAAGTGGACACTATGGGCCAGAGGTGCTGATTCAGCTTCTCTTCTGGAAGCTCAGTTTCCCGGGTGCTGCCTCTGCTCCAGCAGGGTCACCCCAGTCCTCACAGCCTCCCCACAGCTCATCCTCCCACTTCCCCATTCTCTAGTGTTGGGAGTGAGATATTCTCTAAGATTATTCTTTTTTTCTCTTCTCCTACCCCTTTGAAAGTCAGAAGGCAGATGAGCCTTTTGTTTCTCTTTCTGCTGTCCCATCTCTTCCCTGTGGCACCTAGCATAGAACAGCCTAGTTTGAAGGGTCTGGGGGTGGGGAAAGGTAAGGAGAAAGAAATAGCTAAAATTGTTAAAAAGGAATTAGTAGCTTAAACATATCTTATCATGGAACAACAGCATTTTTTAAATGTGCTTTTTTCTTTCTTTCCTTTTTTTTTTTAGATTTATTTATTCATTTATACATACAAGCACTGGGTACAGTCAGAAGCACAGGAGGGTGAGAGAATTCTCCAGAGCCAGGGCAGGGAGCAGAGCAGGCAGAAGGACCGAAGTACACTGCTGAGGGGAGCAGCGGGCGGCAGGAGAGGTCTGCGCGCCATGCGGGACCCTTGCCCAGCGGCCGGGGATCGAACCGGCGCTGCAGAGGCTGCGGGCAGCTTCGCAACCCAGCGCTCAACCGCTGCGCCACCGGGGATCCCTAAATGTGCTTTTTTCAAAAGCACACCAGCCTCTGAATTGTACTGCCAGCACCTTCCCAGGCAAGCATCCGTGCTCCATGAAGCCAGGATGTTAATGCCAAGACCATCCATCGATTTGTGTGCCAGAATAGACAACCGTTTCCTTAAGAAAATTTCTTGTCCTGGGCCTCCCCGGTGGTACAGCGGGTTGAGCGCAGGGCTGCAAAGCCGTCTGCAGCCTCTGCAGCGCAGGTTTGATTCCCTGCCAGCCAGGGAGAGTCCCACATGGCACAGCAGACCTCTCCTGTCTCGCCCACTGTTCCCCTCAACAGTGTATTTCAGTCTGTCTGCCTGTTCTGTTCCCCGCTCAGTCTCTGGTGAATTCTCTCACCTTCCCATGCTCTGGCCTATACCCCAGTTCTTGTAGAAATAAAATAAATCTTAAAAAAAAAAAAAAAGAAGAAAATTTCTTGTCTTGCTTGCAGTCTCTCTTCTGGTCACTGCCCTACAGAAATAGGCTGGTCATTCATGTGAATAGATCTTGATTAGTTTTCTTATTTTCAAAAAGGTAGTCAACCTGACAGCCCCCCAGGTTGACTTAACATGTTTTTAAAATTATTTTATAAAAGTGACACCTACTTACTGTAAAAATGTTACAGAAATGATTAACTTAGGTGAAAATTTGTTCTAATCTTAGTTCCCCAGGAGAACCACTTTTAGACATTTGATCTATATTTATACAGATCCTCCCTTCAAATGTTATTTTTTCAGTAATACGGATCTGCTTCATTCTTTTTAACCAAAGAATGATTGACTTGATTAACAAATTATTTTTCCAATTCAAAAGTAATATGTAATTATAGTAAAAGTCAGGTAAAATAAAATTCTCTCACCTGTGCTTAAACACCACCACCAATTTTTTACATATCCTTCCAAAAATTTCCTATACCCATGTATTATTATTTAATTTGTAATACAGCAATATCATACCTTATCTACTGTACTGAAACTTGTTTTTCTTTTAAACCTAACAATATATCTTACACAACTTTTCCTGAGGTAAGATAGCATCTTTCTTATTCCTGTTGATGACTCCATGGTATTCCACTGTATAGATGCTCCATGATTTCTGCATCTAGATCCAATTCTCAGTTACTTGCAACACTTGCATTTCAGGTCTTTGAAACAAGAGCTTCAAATGATATGCTTCACAGCTTCTGACAAAAGCAGAGCTGAAACAAACACTTTGCATGGAGAATAATTTGGAGATGAGGTTAGTCTTTGCATTTAGTCTTGGCAATTTTTTTCTTTGCATAAGAGAACTGGGGTGTAGGCCAGAGGTGTGGGAGGTGAGAGAACTCAGAGACAGAGTGGGGAGCAGAACAGGTGAGCCGATTGAAATACACTGCTAAGGGGAGCAGTGGTCAAGACAGAAGAGGTCTGTTGTGCCATATGTGGGTTAGCTCCCTGGCCAGGGATTAAACTCAGGCCACAGCACTGAGTTATAGCACTGAGGCTTAACCCCTCGGCCACCAGGGAGGCCCAGTCTTTACATTCTTTCAATGTCTAGGTCTCATCTGTGAAAGAAGCCACCCATCAGTGAACATCATATTTGGTCCATATAATTTGGAAGTCCTTGTTCATGACCCCAATTTCCAATGTAGGGACCTTCTTGAAGTTGTCCCTCCCATGGGAGGATGTCATGAAGGATGTCGGCCACAGCATAACCTACCTAAGGTCTATGCAAAGAAAGTCTTATTTCTTCTAAGGAGCAGGTCTGTGTTTTCTTTCAAGACCTTTGCGATGAATCGTGTTTCTTATTTTCCTTTGGCCTCCAGGAAGCCCAGAACAATTTCAGTGACTACATAAAACTTTGAGTGCTATTTTTTCCCCTTTTACCTTAGCTACATAATCTTTTATATTTCTCTTGGCTCTTTAATTTTAAAGTGCTTACTTTTCAACTTTTTCTGTTTCACAAAGTTTTCTTACTTTCATTGGTACCCTTGAAAGTGACCTCATTTTTTAAAAAAATGGTAGAATGACCCAGATCATTAGAAAAATGACTTAGGGACATGTTTTCCTTACAAACTCCCTTTGTCCAGATGCTAGCCACTGCACTCCCTGTCCTGTTGACGTGGAGAAGTTCAGAGAGTGGTACGGAGACCACAGAAGCAAGGTGGGCAGCAGGCAGCCTAACAGGAGAGATTTGTCGCTCAAGGTCATCTGGCCAAATTCATTTGAGCTGCCTAGGAAATGAGGTGTGGGGACTGCTTATTAGGGCTCATTGCCTCAACACTAGGGTTCCTGGGCCTTTGCCATGCTTGAGAAGTGGCTCTTGTCCTGACAACACTGCCCCTCCTGGGATCTACTTGGAACTGGCAGGGCTATCATGGGACTTGAAATGCTTTCAGAGCCAGAGTCAGGAAGGGACCTGGCCTTGCACTAAATAAGGGGGGTGGGGGTGGCTGTCCCTAGAACCCAGTGGGTTAGATGCTCTCCTGTCACCTTACATGAGGAATGACTGTGATAAAATAATAACCAGGAACAGTAGGTGACCCAGTTTGAACAAAGGGGCTGAGGATCGATGCTCCACAGCCGGCTGCCTGCTTTGTGGGTCCTTTTACTACAACATTATATATTATATGCAAATCACGGCACAAACTTAAAGCCGCTTTTCATGTCAAGTGGCTTCTTTGAGCCTATATGTTATATTTTACAGATCTTGGACAGTAACATTTTTCTTTTTAGTGCGAAGTTGCTCAAGGTTCATCTGAGACTCTTTTAAATTGCTGCTTTCAGAGAAATAACAATGTAAAATGACACGATGATGTATGGCTCTGTCCGGCCGGCCGGGGCTGCAGCAGCCGCAAACGCCACCAAACCTCTGGGAATGAAGCGGTCTCCGGAGCGCCATTGTGCAATTGTCCTAACCGGATCATTTTTAATTAGTTGCAATTAATTTCAAGTGACAGCGTCCTGCAATATCAAGTCAGAGAGGCTCCAGTGCGTGGGTGGGGTTATTAGGAACAGGCGGCTGGTGAGAGAAAAAGCAGAGGGAGGTCTCGTCACAGGGTTTATACCTACAACAAGCTTTCTTGAGGGCGGGTGGTGATCATTTCCTGAATCAGTAGAGGGAACTTATTCCTAATGATGAAAATGTTCTGATTCTTCCTGGACCGTATGCAGGCCCTGCTAGGTGGATACTTATTACACCCAGTATACATGGAAAACCATGTCTGGATAGTACCTCACTTCAGTCATACAAAGTGGTTTCAGCCAGGCAACCTCTGCCTTACCTTGGCAGAAGGAGACCCTGAGATGAAGATTTGGGCAGGTAGTTTATTTGGGAGGTGATCCTAGGAGTGAGGAAGTGAATCAGGAAAGGGAAGGAAATTAATTGGGGTTTTTAAGTAAGTGAGCCCCAGGGGCTCACTCCCATTGGGGAACTCTGGGAAACAGCCTAGAACACACATCTCAGAGCCATCCCGTCCACGGAATGGAGGGGCTAGGATATTATTGACACAGTAATCCTTTTGGTTGTTGGTGGAAGACTGCTTTGAACTGCTACATAGAGGCACACCAATGACTGGAGAAAGCTGTGAATCAAAGAACTATAGATGCTAGCAGCTGGGAGTCAGACTTGGAGCACCAATACAGTAAGGGCAAGGGCATGGGGTGGGCACTGACAGTGTTTGCTGTAGCGTCTAGGGTCCTTTTTAGTTCTGAAGTCCTATTATTTCCCCAATATCCTTTGGATATCTCTCTGAAGTCTTTATACAGGAAAAAAAGGACAGAGAGGGTGAGTGAGGTAACACTCCCAGGGGCCATTGTACCTTGCAGAGGACAGCAGATAAGAGTTAGATTGCCTGCCTTTCAGTGGCAGACTCTTCCCACCCTGCCACATCCAGGAGCACAGGTGGCCTTACATCAGGCTATTGTGAGTGGACTAGGTTTCTTTTCCTCTGGTTAGTGCTGACACGTGCATATGCTGTGTCCCTAGCAGACATCATTAATCAATTGATCTTGGCACCCTTTTACCAGCATGCAGGGTAGATTCAGAATCCTCCCTCAGCAGGATTGTTATGGAGCAATGGTACATACACAGGAGAAAAACACTAGAGAGTACCTCTCCTGAGCAACAGGAGTTAAGTCTCGGCACTATGAAGCTATCTGCAGCCACTGCAGCTCGAGTTCGATCCCTGGCCAGAGAGGTGACCCACATGGTGCAGCAGACCTCTCCTGTCTCATCTGCTGCTCCCCTCAGGAGTGAATTTCAGTAGATCTGCCTGTTCTGTTCCCCACTCTGACTCTGGTGAGTCCTCTCACCCTCCCACACCTCTGGCCTGCACCCCAGCTCTTATATGCACAGTAAATAAATCTTTTTTTTTTTTTAATAGAGGCATGTTTTATTTATTTATTTGTTTGTTTGTTTGTTTGTTTTGTTTATACATGCACTGGGTACAGTCAGAAGCGCGGGAGGGTGAGAGAATTCACCAGAGCCAGAGCGGGGAGCAGAGCAGGCAGAAGGACCGAAGTACACTGCTGAGGGGAGCAGCGGGCGGCAGGAGAGGTCTGCGCGCCATGTGGGACCCTCCTCCAGTGGCCGGGAGCAGCCGGGGATCGAACCGGCGCCGCAGAGGCCGCGGGCAGCTTCGCAACCCAGCGCTCAACTGCTGCGCCACAGGGGAGGCCCAGTAAATAAATCTTTAAAAAAAAAAAAACTGAAGTGAATTATTGCATCTATTTGGGGAGCTTCTGAAATAACTGGAGACCACAGCATTGCTTCCTTGCTTCAGGCCCCAGGCCCAGTCTCTGCTAGGGGTTAGGATACAAAGACCCACTATGGGAATGTGTGGCCATCCTACTGAAGTCACTAGTGCAGAGCCTGTGTCCAAAGGAGCCAGGATCCCCCTAATCAGCCTTTATTGTGCTGTCATCCATTAACTTGTCTAAACCCCAGCTCTGAGCTTGGCCTACCTTCCCATATATAAAGGATGCCACTTTACCTTCAGAAGCTGCTTTGAAGTCATCCTCCCAACACAGCAGGTTTTTCTTTCTTTTTTTTTTTTTTTTTTTTCAGTCCTTAACATGTCTTGTCTTTGAACTTACAGGAAGTTATTTTTCAATGGTCCCATAATTTGGTGACTTTTTTCCTAGTGATTTCCCACTAGTTTTTTCCTAATGTCTTTTTTTTTAGTTTTTTCTAATTAGTCTTTACTTTGACAAAACTATTTTGAAATTCTGATCTAGAGTCTGGGATCTCTCCATTTTGCCCCAGCTCTCTCAAGATGAGTAATGGGGTGTCTGGACTTCACATCATTTTCCTGTGGACATTTCTCTCATCTTTACTCATAGGGACCTGTCACCACTGGACTGTACATTTTAAGTCAGTGAAATGTACACCACCACCACGCTAGTGTCCTTTCCTCCAGGCCTAGCCAGCATCATAAAAGGCAGCCATTTCAAGACGGTCTTTGGAGGACACAATTGAAAAGACTGTTCATGAAATGATCATGGGAAAGAAGTTAGAAAACATATCACAAAGGGCTTCATTTCAGGGAGAAAGAAAAGTGGGTTTTGGGTGGGGCTGTGGGCTTAAAGTAATCAGAAAAGCCTTCCTAAAAAAGTTGTAGAGGTTGGAATTCTCTGGACCTTAGTTTTCAGTCCATCAGAATATCTTCCTTTTATTACCAGGTTTGTCATGCCCCATTAACTACCCCAGGATGGAAATCAGACAAAATATAACCAACCTAGCCATGTTATTTCAAAAAAAAAAAATCAATCTATTGCCTCAACTATAAAATAAAATAAATAAATAAAATTTTATAAAATAAAATTTCTCCTATAAAATAAAGGAGAAATCAAAGCAAAGCAAATGATACATATTTTGATATGTAAATGCTCAGGAACAATGAAGAAGTCAATGCTTGCACCTAACATAAAACCAGATGATGGGGCAGGTCTCAGTGCCTCCTGACAGAGACGTCCATGTGCTGATGACGTGCAGGCTGTGGGAGATGTGCAGGGGTTTTCCGACATGGCAAACTCTTGCTAAAGTTCTATACAGAACAGACAACCACTTCCCACTCAATCATCACAGGAGTCTCATTCCTAGAAAATGTAGAGTATATTAAAACCATGCAGAAACCCTCCGGGCTTCTATGTCAAAGAGTTAGGCTTAGATTCAGGTCATTGTAAACACCTTTTTCCAGCAGGATCACTGCCAGGCCTGGGCCCTCTCTGATGGTCGTGCAGGTTGTACAATGCACAACCGCTTACTTCATCAAATAATTAAGGTTTTGGGGTATACAACAAATGGGGTGGAATTTTCAACAGCTGCATGAAAAGTGAGAGAAGTCTTCGTTCTATGGAAACTTTCCTCACATTGCAGTATCCAGAGAGCACACTTGTGCCCCCACCCCCCCACTGCCCCATACTAGACACCAGCATTGTAACAACAAAACATCCCCACAAATGTACAAGCTAACCTCTGGGCAGTACCACCCCATCGAGAACCACTGCTGTAGAACCATCTGTGGCTCCAGCCTCTCCCACCATAAGAGTCCTTGTGACATTATGTGAGTTTCAGTCATACAACACTGTATGTAATTCACCATCTCTATATACCACAGTGTGCGCACCACCCAAAAACTAGTTTCCACAAAAACAGACTATGGACTCGGATTGAAAAACCAGAAATAAAGTCACACATATATGGTCAACCCGTCTTTGACAAAGGAGCAAAGAATATGCAATGGAACAAGGACAGTCTGTTCAATAAATAGTGCTGGGAAAACTAGACCACCACATGCAAAAGAATGAAACTAGACCACAACCTCACACCATGCACCAAAACCAACTCAAAATGGATAAAAGACTTGAACATAAGACCTGAAACCATAAAATATATAGCAGAAAATATAGGCAAAACGCTCCAAGACATTCATTTCAGAAACAGCTTTAAAGACCCATCCCCCAAAGCAAAATAAGTGATGGAGAAGATAAACAGCTGGGATCACACCAAACTAAAAAGTTTCTATACAGCGAAAGAGACAATAATCAAAACAAAGAGCTACCCTACTGAATAGGAGAAAATATTTGCACTTCAGGCAACTGATAAGGGTCTGATTTTGAAGATCTACAAAGAGCCCACATGACTCAATAAAAACAAAACAATCCTGTCAAAAAATGGGTAGAAAAGCCAAAACAATACTTCTCCAAAGAGGAAATGCAGAGGGCCAATAGGTATATGAACAAATGTTCAACATCTCTTACAGGAAAATACAAATCAAAACCACAATGAAATACCATCTCACACCACTGAAAATGGTATATTAAAAAACCTGACAATAATAAATGCTGGCAAGGATGTGGTGAAAAAGGAACTCTCCTACACTGCTGGTAGGAATGCAAAATGGTCCAACCATTATGGAAAACTATATGGAGGACCCTGAAACTACTAAAAATGGAGCTACAATATGATTCAGCAATTCCACTCCTAGGGAATCTACCCAAAGGACACAAAAACATTAATTCAAAAGGACACCTGCACCCCTCTGTTTATTGCAGCACTATTTACAATAGCTAAGGTATGGAAACAACCCAAATGCCCAAAAAATAGATAACTGGATCAAAAAGATTGGCATATACACACAATGGAATACTACTCAGCCATCAAAAAAACTCATGCCATTTGCAGCAATATGGATGCAACTAGAAGGGATTATCCTCAGTGAAATAAGTTAGCAGGAAAATGAAAAACATCAGATGATCTCACTTATAGGAGAAACATAGGGGAAACAAATGAGGGATCAGGGGAAAAACCCACAAAACTAGCAGGCAACTATAAATCAGAGACATTCTGCGGGGAGGGGGAGAGAAAGGGAACAAAACAGGGGAGGGAAGAGCACAAGTGACTATGGTGACAGTTCACCAATATCTTGGTGGTGGTAATTTTATGGGACTTACACTTGAGAGCAAAAATCAAACTTGTACAAAAATGAGCAGTGATGTAAAAATATATAAATAAATTTTAAAAAACCCTAGTTTCCAGTTGTCACTAAGAATTGACCCCCTTTACCCATTTCACCCAGACCTCACCCCCTCAGTGTGTCTTGACTCCTCTTTATAGCTTCCCCCATGGATCTTCCCAGCCCAGCCCTTCTGGCCTCATTCCTAGGCCAGCAGAGGATACACCTGGGCTTCCTGCCTCCGGCCTCAGCTCCTCTAAGCCAGCCAAGAAAGCCACCCAGCACAGCAGTATGAAGACCTTCCTCTCACCACTGCCCTCAGAACAGGCCCATGCTGACAGTGCTCTCCCCAGGACCCCATCTTTTCATAGTTATCTTTCCTCCCACCCCTCCCATTCGTCACACATCTCCCACCTCCACAGCATGGAGTACTATAAGGATGTGACTGATGCAGAATTGAATGTAAGCCTTCTTTCACAGCCTCCTCCTGACTGATGTTCACTTTGCGGGACTGGAGTACTCCCCCAAAATGCTGATAATTGCCTAGCATTCCCAACAAGGCCAGCTAGATCCCAGCATTCTCTTTCTTGGCCAAGCAGGTGCCATCCCGCCTTCTTCCCTATCTCTGCTGTCGGAGCACCTTACTCAGCAGCCTTCCCCAACGTGCACATGCTGTTCAGTAGGTGATCCCATGCTGTGCTGGGCTGTGCTGCGCTGTCATGTTCCGTATTCACCCCTATCCTGTGTAGAGCATCCCCCCTTCGCCTCTCTGTCTCCACCATCAGTTCAGCAGAGGCCAAGAAGGGGAGGAGATGAGGCCAGCAGGACAAGTACCGGGACTTTAGAGGACACTGCCCAGTCCCTCCTCCTAGCCACCAGCTTCCTCTGTACAGAAGGTGCCCCCATTTTTACCTTGCACTAGATCCCCAAGTTCCTCCTCTTTCTACGGGTCCCTACCTTTCCTTTGAGCTCAGAGGTCCCAGCTGGGCCAAGAGTATGTCCATGAGCAAAGAAGTTTGCTTCTAGTGCAGCTCAACCCAGAGAGGGTGAACAGGAGGAGGGGGTAATACTCCGGTGACCTAAAGTAGGCAACGAGAGCTCCCCTAGGGAGTTCACAATGATGGGTGTCATAGCCTGGGAGCACAAAGGGAGACAAGGGATTGGGGGGCCACCCAGGGGAGATAAAGGACAATTTGTCACCCAGACACTCTTGTATCCTCTCTTACCTCTTATGCTACTCTGTAGCAGGTGACCTTTAACATTTACCCCTTCATGGCTAAAGCACAGATGCAGCCTAGGAGCAGAGCCTGAGGCTTAACTTTCTCTGGAGGGACCCAGCTAACATGACCCAGCTAGAGGTTGAGTGTAAATCAGTATAATCTGAGAATGAGATTTTGAAAATACAGATGCCCCAGCTCCAGTTGTAGAATTTGGCTTGGCAAACAGGATCTTGGCTTTGAGGGGAGAACTAGGAAGTTGTTTTTAATTTTTGAGGTTACTCTACAAAGGGTCAGAAGAGAGTCTTGGTTGTTGAGCAGATAAGATTGGTCACCTCCTAGTCAAGGTCTTGAGCAAAAGAGGGGAGGTATCTCTAGCCTTATGACAGTCTCTCAAGAGGGATGCCCGAAGGCCCCACAGAGTATCTCGACAACCCACAAACCAGGTCATCCTGGCCCCAAGGCTGCTCTGGCCAAGCCATCTGAGGAGACAGAAGACCCACAACACTGACCCCGAAGGGCCTGTCCACCTCCTATGCTGGGTCAGTCTCCCTGGCCAGGAGCTGTGATTGGGCCTCACTGACTCCCTGTGGAGTGAACATGAACTTGAGTCTTCTCTACTGAACTGCCATGGGGGTTAGAATGGGACAGCCCTGGCAACACATTCCTAACAGGAAAGGGGTGTGTGTGTGTGTGTGTGTGTGTGTGTGTGTGTACGCACACACATGAACCATGTGCACTGCCACTGTGGCTCTGACAAGAAAACAGATATTTAAACCCCTCCCTGAGGGACTGGGGTCAAAATAAGGGGGGTGCAATTGTATGGGGAAAAATTAAAAAAAAACAATAATAAAATAAATAAATAAACCCCTCCCTGTAGCTTCATCACACCCAGGAGTGGGGCCTTGCCCAAGGATCTGGGTGGGAGGGGACGTGGGGAGGGGGGAGGGCGGAATGTGGGATTAAAGAGGACGGAGATTTTATTCTGGCTGCTTTGTATAAGACGAGGTGAGGAGCAGGAAGGGGGAGCCCCAACTCCCAGCTCGAACTGAGCAGAGGTCCCCACCCCCACAGGGCCTGACTCTAATGTCTTCTGATGGGACAAATTGGTGAGCACGACTATTAGCTGGGTGACATCAAAAAGCATTAATCTCTGGTTCCTGAGCAAGACCAGCATCACATTAGTGCCTTGCACCCAGTCATTATTAAGACTTTAGCCCAAGGGTGTAATAAATGTTTTATGGCATGCAAACCAAGGTAATGGAATGCAAATCCCATAATATAGCCATACATTTATTTTCTAATGGAGCAAATGATGATGTATTTTATCTAAGAAGAGCTGCTGATAGGGTCTGCTTGGGAAATGCAAAGTTAGGGACCCAAAGGGTGAGTGGGTGGCCCTGCTAGGGTAGGGGCTTGGGATGGGTGAGGGCGGAGGCCGCGCTGGGACTTCCCAGCTGCAGTAGAGCTTCTGTGCATTCAAACCTCCTGGACAAGCCGATTGCTCTTGATTTCGTGTCCCCAAATGCCCTCCTTTTGGGGCATACATAGAACATTCTGAGGCTTAATTACATTCCCTTTGCAGAGTACCCCCTTCCCCGGAGTTCCCTCCCAGCTGCATACCAATAAGCTACTCAGCTTAGTGGCTTTCCAAAAATATGACCCCATTAAGGTGTGAAATGTTAATGGGATTGAGGGGTGCAGGGCAATTTCTCCAGTGAAGTTAGGATGTGGCATTGGTGCTGTTTTTATTAAGATACCAGCATTGTTCAGTCACAGCCTGGGGCTCATGGGGAGGCCAGGCTGGCTACCTGGGTGGCTGCAGCCTTGGAAGGCTTTGGACAACCATGTCCTCCTAGGACTTTCTGACTGCTGCTGTTTTGGAAAGAACTTTCTGATTATTCCCATGGTCCAAAAGAAGTATGGGGTCGTTTCTGTAGTCACGGGGACATCTCCATTCCCAAGAAGCTCCTCAGTGATCTCTCTTGTCCTGTCCAGGCCCAGGTATGCAGCACCCAGCTGGGCAGGGTGCTTGATACTGATACCTAAGAACCTATTCTGTAGCTGGATTCAGGGCACCAAGAAGTTCAAGACCTTTCCCTGCCTTCAAGGTACTGATGATCTAACCTGAGAAAAGAAATTAACATCAAGACACACATGATTTAAGGTCCCCTGAGTGATGTATCTGAGGAGTTTTCTTGTAGGATTTCTAGAGGGAAATTTGTTCTTCTTTACTTCCGAGCCCAAGACCTCTCTGGAAACCATGCTCCACCAGATCCACGGTCAGGGGAAGAAACAGCCCAGCTTGATCCCTTCTTTGTGTTTATTGGAGCCAGAGGTATTAGAGTGGTGCTGTAGGCCATGTGCCTGGCTTTGTTCAACCCAGATGTCAGTTGAGACAGAAAGAATAACCCAGAACCCTCGTACAAACCAGGTCCCAATGACCAATACAAGTTCTCCTCAGTGAGTGTAGATAACAGTAAGCTGAAGAAGGAAGGTCCAGACTTCTACATGAAATATTTACTATATAAAGCTACTTAAAATGAAGGTCTTCCAGAAACCACCCACTTAATTTTCCACTTAACCAGGAATTATTTCACCTCTAAATGCACAAAATCACGCTGGTGTATTGTGTTGAGGTTTACATTAATTAATAAATATCTGAAACTTGGGCAGGGAGAAGGTTTCTAAGGGAGAAGAAAAGACAGCCATTGAGGAAAAAAAAAAGGGAGGAGGGAGAGTGATAACCCCTGCTGGAGAGGATCCATGATGTGCATATTGCTGTGGGCTGGAGGTGTGAAGACCCCTTAAAAGTGAAAAAGGAGAACTTGGCTTTTTCCCCCAGAAATTTCACAGTAGGTGCTCAACTTACACAGGCTTTTGAATGCCTGGCCTCATTTTAAGCCTTGGGAAGCATCTCCCAACTGAGGGCAAGACAGTCACTAGTAGCTCCAGGCCAACTTCCCAACAACCCCAATGGGAAAAAGAGCTTCCCTATCCCAGCAGCTGCAGCTACGGCTCCCATAGGCCCCACTTCTGTCTCAGGCTCATCGCTGAGCTGATTTCTATGGCCAACAGGCTAACCTGCCCTCACTGGCTGGCTCCAGGCATGACTTTGTGCTGAGAGGGGAACCCCAAACATGTCACCCCACCCAGAACCACATAGATTTAATGACAGCGAAGTGAATTCATCACAAGATGATCTGGGTATTCAAAAAGGAGGGATGGCTCCCAGGCAGACAGATTCAAGAGCAGTAAACCTAATAAATGCAGGTACTTCTAAGACTGGCTGCACCCAGACCTTCTGTGCTCTCCTAGTACACCCTACTGCTGAAATCATGGTAATTTCTCAGCACCCCCTGGACGAGTGACATGTTTTTTGCTCATCTTTGGCCACCTAACCCTTAAGCACGGCTTAAGGGTTATCGTCACTAGGTAAGAATTTGCTGACGTTAAGAAAGAATGAATGAGGAACTGTGCTGGGGCTGGGCCCCAAACTTTTATTAACTGTGAGGTTAAAAGCTATCGAGGGTCAGGGGCACCGCAAAAGGGCAGAGGGAGTGAGTCAATTAACACCTGCCTTTTTATTTCCAAATCGAATTGGTGCATGAGGTTTAGGGATGATGTAACCACTCAGCAGCGTCAGGGTAGGATTTATGAGGCCTGGTATGTGCAGCCATGGTCTGAGAAGGCAGCTGGTGAGAGGCACTTACCCCGCCTGCCCTTACTTGGAAGTTTCCTTAAAATAATTGTTGTAAGACATGAAGGTACCTTGGCAGTTATAAACCCGTCCCACAGCACCCACTGTAGATCAGAGTTGAGTGGATCTGGGCAGGTTTATATGGGTGTCCAGATCAGGAGTGACTTTGTGCCGAGAGGGGAAAAGGAACAGGAATCTGTGGGGAGGGGAGAAGAACAGGGTAGGCAGGACAGGAGATTAACTTAGTCCTAGACACTGGGTCTGGGGACATGACCCCATAGGAGTCTTCTGAGACTGGTTTGCATTTGAGTAGGGAGGGAGTAGGGAGTCCATTTGTTAAAGTCCATTCATTGTCTCCTACCTGACATGAGCAGGATTAGCCTCTGCTCACATTCTGAGAATAAAGCTTGTACGGCGGGACTCACTGACCACTCCATGGTCCACTGTGGGGCTTAGGAGAGAAGGAAAAAGGCAGGCTTCCCCTCCAGCCCTTCCCACCAGTGCCTGGATCCAAATGATGGATTTTCAAGTGGGTCATTAAATGCTGATTAAAGTACTGGAGGAAAGAACAGGAGGGGAAAAAACCAACATCGAGTGTTGTACATACATACACACTCCCACCCCAGCCCCCCTTCTCTTTTCTCAAGCTGCCTCGAAGTTCGTTCCAACCCTCCACTGGAAATGCTATAAAAGGCCAGGTTAATTAAGTCCTATATATTACCAGCACAAACACTTCCAACTTTATTCCGGCGGCTCAGTGAGTGAGGAGGAGGCCAGGCAAGGTCCAGGCAGCTCAGGGTAATAAAACAGAAGACTCAATTACCTTGTACATTTGCAGTTTTTATAAAATCATTTAAAGTTCTCCCAATGAAAAGCACAGTGGAGAAGGATTGGAATCCTGAAATCCAGCAAAAGCTCAGGGAACCAGGGATTTTTGAGCAGCCTTGGGTAAGAAAGGCATCTAGGCCATGCTCCTTCTTCTGGGCAGGGAGACCCCCTTCATGGGGCAACGCAGGCCAATTATGGACAAAGGGAATGGCACTCCCTGACCATGAATTAAGCATCCATAGGTCTGGAGCATTATATTGTGCTTTATAGAGTTGGCTCAGATATTAACCCCATTTACAGATGAGGAGACGGAGGCAGCAGAGTAGGTCTTTGGGACCCAGCCAAAACTGACCTAATAGCCACCGCCTGTTGTACTGACTCCTGCCCCTCTCTTTAAGCTACCAGGCCTACTGTCTCTAGGGCACAACTCCGATGTCTCTGGAGTCCACGGGTCTGGATTCAAATCCCAGTTCTGTCACTTCTTAGCTGTATGACCTAGGAAAATTACTCAACCTCTATGAACCTTAGTTAAGTAGTTCCTCATCTCTGAAAACAATTTCAGTCCCTTCCTCAGAGAATCAAGAGGACTAAATGGAATAGCATGTAAAGCCCAGAGCCTAGGGCATGATGCATACCGGTTATTACTGTGGTTATCATACTTGCTATACCTCGACCTGTCATGACCAGTTCATATACTTTCCAGGGTGACAGCCAGTGAGCTGCTTATACTAGTCATGCTCCTGTGCCAAAAAAGGGTTGGAGGAGATTTCCCAGCTTCTTCCTCTCCACCACAGTGACCTAACTCACAAATGAATTCTTCTATTTCCAAGTCTCACCGAAGGGCAGGAACCTCTTTCCTATTAAGGAACCCAGTTTTTTCCCATGAGGGCAACAAAAGTAAGAAGTATATATAAGTAAGAAATGCCTTATTATTTTTTTTGGTCAATAAACAGAAACTGTTCAAGATGCCTGCTCTTTCAGAAATGGAAGTATAAAATATCAATTCAATAGCAGCCCCTGTAGGGAGAAATTATTCTCTGGGCTGCAGCCACAGTGACCCAAAGGAATGTTTCCCACAAGGTTGGTGAGAATTAAGTCCAAAGTTCCCTCATTTTGATGAAGCAGACGGGGTCCAGTCAGGAGGCAGCGTCTGGCACATGGTAGACTCTTGGATCACTCTGTGTTGACTGAATAAATGACGGGGTAACTTCTGGACACCTCTTAGGTCCTCCCATGTGAAGACCTTCTGCTGAGCTGGGCCCATGCGGCACACTATGTCTTCTAAACATGGCCACAGTAATATTTCCAGTCCCACCTGCTCTTCTAGATATTTGACATTCTCATCAAAAAGTGGAGTCCATTTCTCCTCCCCTTGAAATGGGGCGGGATTTTGTGGGACCTCAACAAACGTATGTCAAAGATGGATTGCCATATGACTAGCAAAAGTAAGTCCAAGGAGGCAATATGGCTTTCACCAGACTCTGTCATATGAATCTGCCCACCATATTGTGAGGAAGCCAAAGAGATGTGGAGTGATCACATAGAGAGAGTCTGGCTGAGAATCCCATCAAAGTTCCCAGACAACCACCAGGACCAGCCACCAGCCATGTGAGTGAACAAGCCTTCAGATGACTCCAGTCACAGGTGATGGGGCCACTTTCCACTTTCAAATCTTCCACTGGAGGCCTGTACATATTAGAGCAGAGACAAAACATCCCTGACATGCTCCATTTGAACTCCTGTCCCACAGAGTGTGTAAGTATGACACATGGTTCTTTTATTCCACTATATTTGGGTTAATTTTTAACCTAGCAATAGATACCCAGAATAACCAAACATGCCTTTCAATACCAGGTTCAGTTCTGGGGGTTACTATGGAAAAGGGTCATTGGTCACATGAAGAGATTCCCCAGCATTGTAATCTGCCCGAGCCCGCGGACTGATCAACGAGGTTCTCGGGGGAGAGCAGCGACCTGAAAGAACAGGGGTACACCACGGAGGGAGACACGTACACTCTTGGTTCAGCTATCGCAGGTCTCTTTTACTTTCGGTTTCGGCGGGGCTTTATAGCTGGGGACCGGAAGCAGGCCAACAGTGCCTAGCCAATGATCAAACACATAACCTTATTTGGTGCGCCGGAGGCCATCATGCGCACTGGGCCAAAAGAAGCACAGCCAATCACGGAAGGGGGAAGTATCCTGATGCCACGAGGTAAGGCGTCAACAGTAATCAGGCTGCGAAGGACCTGGAACCCTGGCCTAGATGCTGAAAGTTGGAGATGGGAGCCTAGGGTAGAGCGGGTGGGATGAGGACTCAGTCGTGAGGAAGGAGTAGGCTTATTCTGGAGGCAGTGTGTGGTACAAGGGAAGAAATAGATTTTGGAATCAGATGTGCCTGGACTCCATCTTTCCTTTTGCCACTCTCACCAACTCTGCGACTCGAACAAGTTAGTTCATTTCTCTGAACCTCAGATACAACAACAATGTCTCCCTTGCAGGACTGCTGGTGAGGTTTAAATAAGGTCTGCATAGGTCGTTCACCTGGTACATAGATCCTTAATAAATATTTTCATATAGAGTCTCACAGTACCCATGCCAATCCTCAAATAAATAGGAGGTGATTATGGAAACATTGCAGGAATCACTTGAGGGTGAGGAATAGGAAGGAGGATTAAAACTTCACTCTCCTTGTTTCAGGGTTTTAATGTGTAGAAAATAGTCATAAGGAGTTAAGTGCTGATTGGAATCTCAGCTTATACCTAATACCTTGCCAAAGGAAGGGCTGCAGCCAGAGCCTACAGTTTTCTCTGTGAGATCTTTAATTAGGAATTCAGATTCCTTAATAATTTTTGGATTTAGTCAAGACTTTCTATTCTTTTGCCAGTTTTGGTAATTTGTGTTTTCTAGGACTTTGTCCATTTTATCTCAATTTTCACACATATTGGTATTAAGCTGCACAACTGCCCTTAAATCAATCGTCTATCAAACCTTCAAAAATTCTGCCATGGGGTCACCCCCTGCACTCCTGTCTAGTGGTGATGGAGATAGGATTTTTAGGCGTGAAAGGCCCACAGGCATGTCTTCCTGGACTTCCAGGTGCCAAACGGTGAAGGCACTCTCAGCATTAACAAGTTAGGACTGCTGTCCACAGTGTACCCAGAAAGTTCAAGAGAAAGCCAAATTCCTTCCTAGCCTAAGCTCTGGAAAACAGTGCAAATGTGCTCCCGGATGATCAGGGTTAGGGGATGTTGGAGCCATCCGCCCACCCCACTTAAACACCTCCTTCCACACCTTCTTCTTTCCTCACCCGTTCCCCCAGCAGAGCTGGCTTGGTGACATCACTTTGGCAAAAGTCACGCACATTTCAGTCTCATCTCAATTGCTAGTTTATTTCCCAGTGAGGACAAGCAGCATCTAGCAGACTAGGAAAGGGGCTGAGGGGAGCTTAGGGGGTGGCATGGGGCTATCTGTCCCAGAGTGACCTCGTGTGCTTATGCTAAAGGGAGAGGGGGAAGCACATAACCTCAGCAATGGGCTGCAGTGGGGAACCTGTTTGGGACGTACCCCACTGTTTGCCTTTCCTAATGGCCCCCTTCCTTCTGGGTAGCTTCAGAGAAAATACCCAGTATGGGATTGGTGGGTAGTGACCTCAGGGCTGGAAGCCAGGGGCATGGGCTCAAGTCTCCCATGGCCCTGCCTGCTATCCTGTAGTCCCCCTCCCTGGAAGAGAAGCCTCCCCTGAGCTCTTCTTCCCACTATGGGTGATTTCCCTGAAGGGTCCTCCCTCTGGCTGCCCAACAGAGGGGGAAAGAGGAGGAAAGAGCAGCTGCTGGGCCTGTCTCAGGGTCAAAGGGCACTGTAGAATCGGTCAGGAATCAGCTACCCAGTCAGCCCTGGAACCTGATGCTTTGAAGGATAAATCAGGGCCCAGGAGGACCCTGAAAGGGTTAAAGGAACGTGGTACAAGAGAGCAGAATGAGGGCCCGGGCCACTGCTGGAAAAAAGCTAGCCTTGTGCATGGATAATTAGAATGGAACATCAGTAAACAATGCCTTTTCCCCTCATTAAGGACAAATCTGTATGTATAATGTGCCTATTTTCTCTTTCATTAACTTATAAATGGCTACTACTTTAAACCTATTTAACAAGCAGTTTTGACTTGCCAGTCAGCCCAGGATCTGAGTGTCTTCTCCTCTCCCACATAGACAGAGGTGCCAACCTCAGCTTGTAGCTGCTGTGGGAGAGAGACTGTGGGCAAGTCCCTCTGAGGGGCCACAGACATAGCTGCAGTGGCTTCCAGAAGGGTGGGCAAGAGTGGAGAGGCATCCCAGCCCCAGCTCAGCCTTCAACCCCTCCCCTCTTGGGGTTCTCTGAAGATCCCCTCTCATTGTCTGTGCTCTTGGGGAGCTGGAGGACCCTGACCCTCAGGAACCCCTGAGAATGTAGCCCATCCGCCAGCATGCCTTAGGATGCCTGGCAACAAGCTGGGTCTAGAGCTCCCAAAGGTGAGATGTTCATTCCATGTTTTGAGTCACACATTCCAGCAGAGAGGGCAGCAGGCACATACAGGAGAGGGCTGCGTGTGTGAAGTTCACACAGTGGCATCTTCACTGCAACTCAGGCGGGCTCTCCAGATGAGCCTCATCCACCGTGTGGAAAGTCCCTGGGACTTGATATTAAGGCTCCCTCCTAAGGCTAGGCCCTTTGGACAACTCTGACAGGTCCCTCCCAACAGATTAGGAGAACGCCTGGAGGCCAAGACCAGGTCTCTTCTCATCAAACTGGGGACCCCCAGGATTGGGACCAATTATTAGTCCCAGGGATTGAAAAATTCCATGAGTGAGGGACCTGTGCAAGGGCAGAGCCTTGCCTCCTGGGCTTTCTTGGTAGCCTCCCAGGACCTTAGCTAAAGATGGCCTTCCGTACTCCTCCCTCCCTTCTGGGGGCCCAAAGTGGGCCCCAAACCTGTACCAGGACTTGAGAGAAATGGAGAAGGGAGAGAGGACAAAAAATCCCTGCCCTCAGGAGCACCCCCCGCTTTTTGATTTTGCAGCAACGCTATCCCACACAAAGCAATGGTCAGACAAGGGAAGGGGCTGAAAAGAACGCTACCAAGCACCCACTGTGGCAGCAGGGGCAGGTACAATGGCTGTTGGAGGTGGGACATTTTCCTCAGTCAACAAGCAAAAATTTAGAGTCCCAAAGAGGTAATGCAAACTAATCAAGGCCACACCATCAGTGGTAGAGCTGAGAGTGGAACTATCTGTCCAGCTCTAAAGAACAGGCTATTTCCAAAGAAGAGGGTCTGTAAAATATGTATCCTGTTGTCATCTCAAGTGAGAGAAAGAGCCGTGAGCAGGAGAGGCAAGAGAAGAACCAGGAGACCAGAGAGGTGATGCTTGGGAAAGGAGCTCCTGCTGGACCTCAACAGCGGGAAAATGTGGAGGGGTCGAGGATAGACCTTGTACCTAAACCTTTCCTGGAGAGAAAGATCAGGGAATCCTCAGGCCTTGTGCTCACAAACTCAGTTATTCCTCAAAAATGCCATGTCCTGATAAAAACTTGAAGTTCAGACTGACTTCCAATGCGTGTTAGGTGATTCCACCTCTGGAACATTATGCCCATCATCAAGCTCACTAGCTTTGGTAGTAATTCCAGGGAACTGGAAACAACTCAAATATCCATGTATAAGGGAAGAGAAAAATAAGATATGGTTTGTCCCTGTGTGGAAGGCTCTTTGGCAGTTTATGTGGGTTTGATATGGTTAAATCTCCAAGAAGTGGTTCAATGAAAAAAAGCAGCTTACATGCTGATATAGTGAAGTACCAATCACATAAAAGAGAGAAACTGCCAACAAAGTGCTTTTCAGTGGCTACATATTGTACCTAAAGGGTCTGTGAAATATGCATCAAACTGATAACAGTGGTTACTTCCGACTGGGGTGGCCCATCCAGGATGGAGGTGACCCCGGGCCCAGGTCTGCCCATGATAGCCTCTGTGTTCTCTGTTGCTGGTATAACTAAGAACAGCAGTGAAGTGTTCCGGTTGGCTAATAAAATATATAATTATCTTATCTGTAGCATTTAATTTTTTTACCAAAAATACGTATTAGTTGATCACTTGTGCCATTTCTAACAGTATATCAGGCAAAAGATAAAGTCTTCCAGGCCCCCAGTCCCACTGCTCAGAGGTACCTACTGTTCATAGTTCTAACATCCTTCCTGAAATTATATATCCATATGACCATATTACTTTAAGGCACAGAGAAAGAGACATAGAACTATGCACACACATTATTCTGAATGCTTTTTAAACGTAATTTTGTCAATCTCAAGGTCATTAAGATAACCTGACTAACATATAGCACCTCAAGTCCCACCCAAGGGTGATACAGTATCCACAGAAGCAGTGGGGCCCATGTGTACTTCCAACAAGCTTTCTGGATGATTCTGATGTCACTAATCCATGCTAACTTTTGTCCATGGAACATTCATTCACGCATGCATTTATTTAAAAACAATTAAGAATCCTTGCTCTGGGTTTGGCCCTGGCTAAGCCTGGAAACACAAGGCAGTCCCTGCCCTCCAGGGCACCTCAGGGCTCCTTCCAATGGGAAGGAGTGGGTTGAACTGGCACCGAGTATGGCCTAATCAGACTGCCTTGTCCTGGCACTTGCTCTTTCTGACTATGTGACCCTGGGAAAAATACTTAGCCAGTCACTCTCTTCCTCAGTTACTGGTTTTTAAAATGGACCTAATAATCCCCACATCACATGACAGGCACTCAATATCACAACCACTATTATTAATAATTATAATACATAATTCATAATAAAATTCATGTAATATCCTTGCCCAGAACACTTAAAATTAGTCTAATGATGAGGATATGATCAGACATATCCAAACTCAGATGTTTTAGAAAACTTGCTTATTCAAAATGTCAGTGTTGTGAAAGACAAAAAAGTATTCTAGATAAAAGAAAACTAAAGAGACATATAACTAAGTGCAAGGTATATTCCAGGTTTGCAGTGTGCACATGTGTGTGTGCACACAAAGAACATTACAGGAACAATTGGGGAGACAGGAATATCAACTATGTTATGTCATAATGATGCAGTAATGTTAAATTTCTTGAGAGTGACAATTGCACTATATAAATGCTCATGTTCCTAGGAGATGAATGCTGAAATACTTAGGGATAAAGTGTCATGATATCTACAGATAACTCTTAAAAGTCAGGGAAATGTTTGTGTAGGGAGGGAGAAGAAAAAAGGGAAAATATATAGCAAAATGTTAACAATTAGTATATCTAGGTGGGAATATGGGCTTTCTTACTCTATTTGTCCAATTTATTTTGTAGATTTGAAATTTTTCAAATTTTGGAAAGTAAACTGTAATGGTTATATAAAATGATATGCAGGAAGTGGGTGGTTGGGAAGACAGAATTGACTGGAGGGAAAGCAGGCTGGGAGCGGCAGACTTCTGGGGATGTCCTATTTCTCTAATCAGATGTGTGCACTTTGGGAACTGGGGTTGTTTGTGTTGTCTCCTCTTTTTGTATGCATATTACATGACAATAAGTACATTCACTTTGAATAATCACAACAAAGCATCCTCCACAACACCCTATCCTCGATCTGGGTCTGTAAATGGAGACAGGTCCAGGTTGGAGGGAGGGCTGCGGCTGGGCCACCCTTCTCTGACAGCATGTCACATCTGAGAGGGGAGGCAGCAGGACCTGCATCTGATGACAGCCTGTCCCTTGGCCTGGCCCCCTGGGGAGGAGGCAAGCTGCTTCCAGGAGGTGCCCCAGCCTGCCCATCCAAGCCGCGTGGGATGTCTGCTGCCAGCCCCTGCGGCAGGAGGTTGGCCTTGACTCCACATTTCTCAGGCCTCACATTCTCCTCCCTTGTCAGCCCTGTGGGCCCAGATGGATGTGGGATTAATGAGGCATCTCATCATGTGTGAGAAGTAAGTCCAGGGGTCACATTTTCCTCTCCTTGCATTGTTTCCTCATGTGCTTGATCTGATCTGCTTCACGAACTGGAGACACAAATGTGGTCATGTCTCTGTGTTTTGCAGATTAACTGCTGGAGTCTTCACCTGCCTAAATTAATAGGAATGATAACAATGGCTAACACTTACATGGAGCTTACAACATGCCAGATCCTGTTTTAAGACTTTAGGTTTGTAATTTGTTTAATGCTCCCAGCAACTCTCTGAGGTAGGTCATCTTTTTTAACCATTATACAGATTGGGAAACTGAGGCTTAAAGAAATAATTTGCCCAAACAAGAGTAGGTACATAATTTGCCAGAACCCAGTGCAAAATGAAAGCTGGGTGGGGTGGAGTCTTGTTTAAAAATTATTTTCAAAAAGTCAAGCACTAAGCCTCCTGTGAGACCACGCAGGTTTGCAGCCCATGAAGCCAGAACTGACACAAGGTAAAATGATACGCAGTAGAACAAGAACTTGAACCTAAGATGCTTAGTGCTTCAGGACCTGTCTCTAAAAGCCAGTGGAGATAGAACCGCACAGTCATATCAGTCTGCTGCCACAGGGGCCACTGCTGGAAACTGGTCCTGCACAGTTCACCTCCATGGTCACGGAGCTCACAGCTCAGTGCTGCCCCTGCTGGAGACACACAGCACTGCAGGGCCCCACACTTGACCCCACTGTACTACCCTTTTATTTCTCACTCTTCTGTGCAGTCAAGAACCCACAGCACAAGCATAGTAAGAATCTCTACCCTGCTACCTGCTGAGTGAGCACCTGCCTCCCTAACCAGCACCTGATATTAATGTGGGTGACCTATTTAGGTTCCCCATGTCCTAATGATGAATTTCATCTCTGGGGTTCTTTTCTCACCAAAGAATCTCAGGGGGCCCCGACTCAGTTATCAGAAAGGTGCTAGTTAGCTTCAACCTCAAAGCAAAGGGTCAGTTAGGGCCTTGACCTCAGTCCTTCCAGGAGGCTATCTAACCCATATGCAAACATCTCCACTTCTGTACTCCAAAAACCTCCTTAGAATCACAAAATTCCTCGTTGGATCCTTTCTCCAAAGTGATCTCTTAACTACTCCTCTCACAGTTGCATAACTAAGTTGAATAACTGAAATAATTATTTGCCAGAAAATAGTTTTACTTTACTAAGCACTCTACTACATGAGTTTAATGCAACTGATATATCGATGTTGTGCTCAGATTCTTTAGTGACACAGGTGGCTAAAAGGATTGGAGAATGAGACTATAAAGGATGAAGAACTGGAGCAGAGAGAGCTAGTGGTATTTGGGTATTATAACCTCACTCATCTGAATTACTCTGGGTACCACAGGCATGTCTGCCCTCAGGATGACACCATCCAGCATTTCCCCGCTGTATTACTTGAAATGTACTTGGCGAACCAACCGAGGACTAAACAAAGGTATTAATTTCATCTGACAAATCTGAAGATAGGATGGTTACTGGCCCTGATGTACCAGGTCATGGCTGGTATCATAATTCTCTTGACCTTTTTCTCATGGGAGCTGATGGCTGCTGAAGCTCCAGCCTTCAAATGTGCATCAAAGGTAGGATGAAGAAAGGGCAAGAAGCAGCACCAGCAGCATCCAATGCCTTTCATCAGGAAAGGAAAAGCCTTCCAACAGTTCCCAGGAGATTTCAGCTTATGCTTCATTGATCTGATCTGTGCCTTCCCCAGCTGCAAGGAAGTGTGAGGAAGGGAGACTCTAGTCTGGGGCTAAGACATTATCACCATGAGCAAAACTCCCCCATTCAACCTTCACAGGTGGCAAAGGGCCCCAGGACCCTTCCCAACAAACCTGGAACCTTCCCTGAGAAGTCCCTGAATCCCAATGGCCCTCTTTGTGCCCCAATCAACCAGGGCCCACCCAAGGAGCCAAATTTCCCCTGAGCAGAAGGCCCTGTGATTAATGGTGCTCTGCTGAGCTGTGGGGAGGCAGCTAATTAGCTGTAAACTGATTAAGGGCAAGGCAAGCAAAGTCCCAGTCATGACAGACATGAACTTTCCATCTTTGTCCTCTCTCCCTATCCTGCCACCACCAGAAGGCAGGCCACTGCTCACACTATCCAACACCACGAGGATATCATGGCAGGGCTGGGCATACCAGCTCTCCTTTTAGGGCCTGACTTCTCCAGCATTTTCCCAACCTCCTTGCTCTCAATCCATCATGATTGCATGCACATGATTTCCAAACAGCTCCTGCCTCAAAGACTCTAGAGCTAAGAATGAGTTCAGTATGACCTGGAATTCTGCACTGGGCTCCACAGAGGGGCTCTGGTGGGATTGGTGAATAGAAGGGTGGGCCTGGAGAGAGCCGATGTGCACAGGAGCACTGGAAAAATAAGAAGAGCAAATCCTGGAAACAAGCCTGGATGGGGGTGAAAGAAGGGTTAGGACAGAGATAAGGACAAATAGAAAACAGGAGTCGAGTAGGAAACAGGAGCTTTAAATGTGGTACACCCCTGCTGTTTCCAGCCTCGGTTCCTCCACAACACATGGCATCTACTTGCATGACACCCTATGGGCTACTCGGGGTGATCCCCACCTCCACCTCCAACTGTGACATCCACCTAGATCTCACATTCCAGAAAGCACCTGCCAGAGGCAGGCAAACTCATCCCACATAGCCAGGGCTGAGGTTTGGTAGAAAAACTTTGACATGAATATGATATAGGACAAGGCTGTGATAAGGACAAAGATAACAAGAGAAATTCAGTGAGCATGACTGCTCAGGTCCTCTGTTTCCACCCTGGAGATATGCTCAGAGGGTAGCAAAGGTGAGCTGCCTAGGGAAGGGCTTAGGGAACACCCCACTCCCTACTTTACCCAGTTCACTCTTACCCATTCCTTGGGCCTCTGCTCAAGTGTCACTTCTTTGGGAAAGCTTCCCCTGACCCACCAGATTTGATCCAATTCTCTGTATTTCCCCTGGTGAGGTGCATTGCAGTTATCTATTAATGCAAATTATAGATTCAATCAACAAACTCTGAGTCAGGAGACATGGGCCTGCCCTCAGCAGACTTATGTTCTAAGTCCCAGCTAGTACTTAAATGATGGTTCCCCCAACTCCAGAAGTGTGACTCGTCCAAGCCCCAGTAAGACAGTGGGCAGCACATGTTCATTCAACTCATGGTGGTTTCAGTTGCACAGGACACAAGCAGACTGTGGTGGATGCCAATAAGGGCTGCCCGTCTTCCTCCTTCAGGAAGGATGGAGGCCCTTGTTCCTCCAGCTGCAGGGACTGTGGTTGTTAATGGCTAGCAGCTGCGTGCCCCACCAGGCATTGCCCTCAAGAACTAGCATGTCATTCTCAGAGCAACCCCGAGTGGATGCCAGGTCATTTGGAATCACAAATGCCTGCCTGCCTCTTCACCTCAATTCAGGACATTTTTTAAGGACCATCCCAGCTGGTTTCAGAGCTTCCACTGTTGTTCAACATCCCCCTCTCCCCAATCTTGTTCCCTCGCTCTCTTACAGGGGCTCTTTCTGAGCACACTCCCAATAAGACTCCTGCACGCAAATCTCGAGTCTCAGTGTTTCTTGAGAAACCTGACCAAGGAGCACACGGGGGCAGAAATGCACCACAGTATGGCATGGGCTGCTTCTGTGGAGGGAAGGACGCCTTTTTCTATCTGCATGAAGATGCTCTTTTATGCATAGCAGTAGCCTCAGCTAGCCCCTACCTGAGAGCTAAAGCAGGAGTGGCCTTGGCACAGGCCGGGGAAGGAATGCAGCCTTGCAGCCAAATGATTTAGAAGACTCCAGAGGAAAGTATATCTGTGGTAAGAAGCCCACCAGCTCCTGGAGTCTGACTCCAGCTGATTAAGAGGTACCCAGGGCCAGTATTTCAGCAAGACAACTAGGAAATAAACAGAGAAATTATTAATCTGGGCATTCCCAACAATGTGGAAGGTGTCTGACCAGCCCCAAACATCCTAACTCAAGCCCACTGTGCAGGAACTCGCCTGGGTGGGTGCAAGTGGAGGAAGGGAAAGCGAGAAGAAATTAGACTTGCACAAACTTCGTAATTGAAATCATTAATAGCAGTAAAATAAGTTGTCCATCCTACATGTAATTTGTAGTAATGTTTGGTTACTGAGATTAATTTCTAGTAATGAAATACTAATTAAACCATTTATTGAGTAATGTATTTGCTTGGTGGTGTTTTATGGGTGTTCGCTTATAAATATTTTAATTACTTTTGCTAAGTAATTAGAATTTACTAAATAATTTCCAAACTATTTATTAATTTCTAGCAATTCTCAGCCAACCAACGAGTAATTGTTTTACTTTATATCAGTAATTAAAGTCTTTTTTTTTACTTTGAGTGAAAAGACAGTAATAAAGACAGTCTGTTCTATCACACGGGGTTGTATATATTAAAGCAAAGACATAAAATTACTCATAATCCAACATTTGCTGTATCATATTCTACTGTCCCCACACAATTGATCCATAAGGGCAAGGTGAAGAGCAGAAGAAAGAGGAAGGAAGAAAACTTTACATCACTGTAACAGTGGAAATAAGGTCAATTGCCATGAGTATAAAGTAACATTAAAATAAGCATATGAAGATTACAAATTAAAAATGTTGATCTACACATTTCCTAAAGTCATTGATTCTACCCTTAGGAAACGCTGGAATAATTTGATCTCTGAGGTCCTTTTTTAGCACAAAATTCTAGAATCTCCAGGGGTTAACTATTTTTTGAAGGAAATCTAGATTCCCTTGGCCTTCGGCAGGGTAATAAAATCCAAAGAACAGACATTGAGTCTTATTTCTGAAGTCCCCATAAGTATTTAGCACAGTGTCTGGCCATGGGTAATGTATAGAGGATGAATCAGGAACTTCCTTCTCCTTTCTGGGTCCACCAGGGAAAAAGAGGACTAGACTAGCTGATCCCAAAGGGCGTCTTTCTTTCTGCAAGGCATTGTTTCATTGGCTCTAAAAAGTGGTCTCTTTTATACCAGTTGTCTGGCTTTCTGCTCCATCACATAGTGGCTAAGCAGATTCTAAATACAGTTCCTCAATAGTCCCGTCCCTGGTTATTCACTCATCTAAGTACTGATGTACTTAGGGGATTTTGCAGGTGAAATTAAAGACCCAAACTAGCTGACCTGAAGATACAGCAATGATGTTGGTAGACCTGACACAATTAAGTGGGCCTTTTGAAAGCAGTGTTTTCTCCAGCTGGTAGCACAAAAAGAAGTCAGATTCAAAAAATTGTGAGGAGGGGAATGCAACATAAAAGTTCCCTCTCTGAAATTGGTGGGGTGGGGTCTGTGGAAGGATTTGAGAGTGGTCTCTGGTTGCCAAGAGTGATCCCCCAGCCAACAAAGAAAGGAACTCAGCCCTATAGCCACCAGGCACTGAAATGGCCAACAACTTGAATAAGTTTGGAAGCAACGACATCCCCAGAGGTCCCCCTGAAACTCTCAGCCTCTTCAATGTTTTGATTTTGTGAGCCTAAGCAGAGAAACCAGCCAAGCCACCTGAACTTAATAGCCAACAGACCTTTAAGAGAATGGGTATTTTAAGCTGCTACAGTTGTGGTCATTTGTTTTGCAACAACAGAAAATAAATGCAATTTCCCTACCCTTACAAGCTCTTATTAGTGTTCTTGTTTTTATTTGGGCAGGGGTGGGGAGAGGAGGAATCAGGATTTTGAGCTGAGATTTTTGCCGATTTCATAGAAGTCTAACAAGTTTTAAGTATTGAATTCCTATTATTCTTCCAGGTCCACTAGTGGAGACTAGCATAACTTAGAGGTAAAATTATGTGGAATAGACAAGGTGAGCAGAATTTTGGGAGAAGTAGAAGCATTAAAGATGTTGAAGGCTTCATGCAATAAATTAAAGTTGGAGGCTGAACAGATTTAAAAAGCAGAAAAAGGGACAAGAAAGATATTCCAGGCAGAGGGCAGAACACAGAGGAGAGGAGGTAGGTAGGAGTGAGGATGACTGGGTAAATATTGTTTCCCCTGAGGGTTAGCCATGTTCTTCCACCCCTAATACTGGAAACTAGTTACTGTGCTGAGCTACTGGTAACAAAGCCAGAGAAAGTATTTCTAGGTAGAGTGGAGGTTGTCTTCATTTTGGACATAGTAAGGTGAAAGGAAAGTCTGGGAAAGAAAAATGGAAGATATTTTGAAAAAACTAGATTTGCAATAAAACAGATCCAAGTTAATGGATGAAGGCTCAGAGGAATGACACAAGTTTGGAGGTACATGCCTACACCCCCACCCCACCACCATGGAAGGGAAGAGAAAAATCAATAGCCCCAGACAGTTCTTCTATAGAAGAGGTAGGTAGAAGTTAGTGCCTTGTTGTATAGATTTGCTTGCCCTAAGGGATTTCCCAAGTTGATATTTCACAACCACCCCAGACCCGGTAGGTTCATCAGTTTTGAAGCTTTCGGCAGATTTTTACAGGCCTTTAAAAGCTGAATCAGGGGACAGACCAACTTTCTTTCAGCATTTCTCCAGCTATCCCCTCTCTTCTGTCTGTCCCCCCACCACAGAGTGAAGCTGCCCTTATATCCCCTCAGCATAGGGGTCCCATTTACATATATACGTCCTCATTTACATATACATGCATGCCCACGCTCCCTGGGCCCAGGTGTCTATAATATCGGGTGCACGTGCAAGACCACAGGTGCTGGTCATACACCTCCTGCTAATGGGGGGAGGGCAGAAAAAGCCTGATTTTTAACTCATTTACCCAAAGCAGGGAAGTAGGGAATTATGGTTAGACAGATAGGTGGGGAAAGATAGGTGGGGGTTATGTCGGGGTACAGCTAGGTAGCACCAGTGCTATGCCCCAAAATTCAGCCTGAAGCAGCTACAGAAGCTAAATCTTTGCCCCATTTCCAAAGATTTGTCATTGTCCTCTCAGGAGAGGGGAAAATGTTGGGATACAATTGAGTAATGTTAAAAACTAAGCCCTACTCCTGACCCAGCAGGCAGGTTTGGGAAGCTGGAATAGATAAGGGAATGGATAAGGCTGCCTTAGGGACAAGGCCATAAAACCCACCATCACAATTAGAAGAACCAGCCCAGCTCCAGGAATGTAGCAGCAGAGGCCAGAACATGTTTCTGTGTCAAAGGCCAGTACCAGTCATCAGACATTCTAGCAGATAACTAGTGAAAACTGGTGCCTCAAGTTAGAAAGCCCGAGACAACAGAGTATTAAAGACAGCCTCAAATCCTCCTTAGTGCACAGACCTCTCCCACCTCGCCCACTGCTCCCCTCAGCAGTATATTTCAATAAATCCACTTGTTCTATTCTCCACTCTGTCTCTGGTGAATTCTTTCACCCCTGTGCCTCGGGCCCCAACCTGATCTTCTCCCCATAACAGGTTAGATGATAAAGAACCTGAAAGCCAGGAGATTAAGCATTTTCAATCTTAGATGGAGCTCTATTACCTGGAGCTCTGTAGGGTAAACAAATTAATCAAGCTTTTTATGCCACTAGCCTCAGTGGCTATCACTTGCAGCTTGGATTGTGTTAATGCAAGAAGATGGTTGGGAGCGTGGGCGTGGGCACACATGCCTGATTGTGGACACCTGGAGCATGGGGGAGTGAACTAGTGTTTTGGAGATGTTGGGTTCGGAGAGTGGGGCCCTTGGGTTAACTCTGGGAAAAATTTCACCAGAGCTCCCCTTTCAGCAGCACTAACAAGTTTCCCAGGTAAGTTTCTCCACAATACAGAGATATTAGTTGTATCCAAAAGGGCAGACTTGTTATAAAAGGGAGAGAAGAATAAAGGACACTTGCATAGACACAAATGGGCAGAAAGGGTTGCCCCCGAAAATGACAGGTTTGCTAAAAGAGAGGCCTTCATGGTCATAGGCGGGCAGCCTCGGGAGGAAAGCTGCCTCTGCTGAGGGAGGTCAGTGAAGAGAAGCACCAGAATGGTCACAGGTCTCAGGCAGGCAGGAGGGCTGCTGCCCTGCAAAGGGAGAGAGCTGGTGGTAAGGAGTTTTTGCATAGGCACAGGAGGACAGAAGGACTCCTGCCCCTAGCCAGTGCAGAAATTGCACTTAGTCTTCTCTTTGGGCGGGGCTCACTCCATGTGCAGTGGTTTGTTTTTGTTGATTTTTAATAATTACGTAGAATTTGAAAAGGACCAGAGATTCTACAGTGGCCCTCAATCTCCATATTCTCAACTTAGGTCTGCACCCAGCCAGTGACTCTGACAGCAGTCTGATACTTGCTTGGATCTGCCCTAAGGATTTTTCTTTTCTACAGCTGGTTTAAAGGTTATGTTAATTACGTCTGTCCCACCTCCAGCTCCCTGAATTGCATGAGTCTGGTTTCTGGTCTTGTGGTGCCTCCTTTTCAAGTTTTCTACTCTTATCCTCCATCATTTGTGGGCATGTGTAAATGTGCACACCTAAGCCTGGAGGTGGGGATAAAGGCAGCAGCAGCAATGAGAGGACAAGCAGCATGACTACAGAAGAGGTGAGATCACAAGACTACAAGACAATGGGAGAGAGAGAGAATGCCAGAGGGAGCCCAGAGAAAGAGTGGAAGGATCTACCCCTCCCCCACCATCTTGCCAGACTGCAGGCTTGCCACTACAAGCTCTTTTATATATTCCTCAAAAGTTCTGATATAATTGGACTGGTTTGACTTGGGCCTCAAGAATTTTAAAAATATCACAGGTTAGTCTAATTTTCTACCAAGACTGAGAACCTCAGGTATATGGTGTGGTCTATACCTACTAACCAGTGGAACCTATTTCAGATGCAAGAATGACAAAATCCAATGGGAAACAAGACTAATTAGAAAGACAAGGCAAATAAAAATAATAGCAAACAGCAAAATAGCATTCTACATTTAAAAGTATATTATATATACTTATTCAGTGTTCACAATAACCCTAGAAGGTAGCTACTTATTAATAGTTATTATCACCATTTCAAAAATGAGAAAACTGAGGTTCAAAAAAGTTATTACCAGGCCTCCCTGGTGGTGTAGGGGTTAAGTTTCAGTGCTATCACGGCTATGGCCTGAGTTCAATCCCTGTCAGGGAGCTAACCCACACAGCACAGCAGACCTCTTCTGTCTCACCTTCTGCTCCCCTTAGCAGTGTATTTCAGTAGATCTGCCTGTTCTGTTCCCCATTCTATCTCTAATGAATCCTCTCACCCACCCTTGCCCCCGTACCTCTGTCTATACCCCAGTTCTTCTACACAAAAATAAATTTTAAAAAATTACTACCTTGCTCATGATAACTGAGCCAAGTAAATGATGGAGTTTAGCTCTGAGGTCCATGCTCTTCATTTGCTTCTAGATATGGTGGATTAGCTTTTATGTGACAACCGCTTTGCCAGAAGCAACTAGGAAAGTAAGTTTGAACACAAAGAAAAGTTACCAGGGCAATAAAGACATGAGAGGCCAAGATCATCAAGAGGAAACAAGTAGTTTTATGTGAACTTGACATCTGGCCACATTTTTCTCCTGTAGTTATTTACAGATTTGTAAACAAACAGCTGAGGGGCCCAGGGCTGAGTAAATATTGTCCAGTCCCCTGGGACTGAGAGCATAACAAAAGAAGAAGAAGAATTCTGGGTATTTATTATTCTCAAACATCCCCAGATTTCACTTGGGATTCCTAACAAGTTATAACCTAAAAGTAACTTCTAGGATATGTAAATAAAAGCTGAAACCCAATTGAAACCAGCTCAATCTAGGATTAAGGTATGAGCTGACTCTGACTTAAAACGAAAGCAAACCCTCCCCAGAGAAAGGTAATATTCAAGTTGGAAGTTTCACTATAATTTTTTATCCACGATGTTCATCATTCAATCAAAAGTTACAAGACTTACTGAGAAACAAAATCAAGTGACAGAAAAACAGATGAAGACCAAATGATGAAAACAGATTTAGAGGTGATCCACATATGGGCAGTGTCAGATATAATTTTAAAATATCGGTCATAAATATATTTAAGAGAATAAATTACAGGTAAAGAATTCAGGGGGAAACTAGAATCTATCAAAAATCAAATAGAAATTTTAAACCTGAAAATTACAATAATTGAAGAACTGGATAAATGGATTTAATAGCAAAGTAGACAGAGCTGAAGAGCGAGTTATAAACCTATCCACTAAATGATCAGTAGAAAACACAAAGATTGGAGCAAAGGGAGAAAACAATGGATAATTCAGGGAGGAAGTTAAAAATATGGAAAACATAAAGACCAAAAAAAATATGTAACTGGATCCTAGAAGGGGAGAAAAGAAAAAAAAGCAAAAGTAATATTTGAAGAGGTTACTAAGAATTTTCCAAAAGAAATAAAAAGCACCAATCCAGATGTTCAAGAAATGCTCAGAAGCCCATATAGCATAAATACAAAGAAAACCACATCCATACCTTTGGAACATCAGAGTCTGCTGAAAGACAAAGGCAAAGAAAAATCTTCTATAAAAGAATAAAATCAGAAAAAAGGATATTACCTTCAGAGTAGTAACAATAGCAATAATGACTTTGCTATAGAAACAATGGAGACCAGGGGCCTCCCTAGTGGCCTAGGGGTTAAGTCTCAGCACTACCACAGCTACAGCCTGCGTTCCATCCCTGGCCAGGGAGCTAACCCCACATGGTGCTGAGCAGAGCTCTCCTGTCTCACCTGCTGCTCCCCTCAGCAGTGTATTTCAGCGGATCTGCCTGTTCTGCTTCCCACTCTGTCTCTGGTGAATCCTCTTACCCCCCGCACCTCTGGCCTACATCCCAGTTCTTGTATGCATAAATAAGTAAATAAATCTTAAAAAAAAAAAAAAAAGAAAATTGCCAACTGAGAATGATATAAATAGATAAATAATGATATATATTACAAAAATGTTCCTTAAAAACAAATGGGAGTAAAGACACTAGAGTCAAAAATTTAAATATTTAACCAATAGATCCATATCAAAAAAAGAAAAAGCAAAGCAAAGATTTAAGGGAAGTCCTCCAGGCAGAAGTAAAATTACCCCAGGAGAATCACAGACTTTCAGGAAATAAAAAGCAATGGGAAGGGTCAAAATGTATGTAAAACTGAAATGAATACATTTCTATACAAAAAATTCCAAAGGTGGGCCTCCCTGATGGCATAGGCCATTGAACGCCACACTGTGAAGCTGTCCTCACCCTCTGCAGTGCCAGTTTGATCCCGGCAGGCCAGGGAGCAACCCACATGCACAGCAGACCTCTCCTGACTCGCTCGCTGCTCCCCTCAGCAGTGTATTTCAGTCAGTCTGCCTGTTCTGTTCCCCACTCTGTCTCTGGTGAATCCTCTTACCCTCCCACACATCTGGCCTATACCCCCGTTCTTGTATAAATAAATAAATCTTGAAAAAGAAAATTCCAAAGGATCTACATAGAAAGCTCTTAAGTGAGTTTAACAAGGTCACAGGACACAAACATAATATATAAAAATTTATTGTATTTTTACAAACCAGCAAGGAACATTTGATTCAAAAATTTTAAAGCAATACTATTACAATAGCACCCAAAAGACAAAAGACTTAGTGTTAAGTCTAAGAAATATATACAGGATCTATGTGCTAAAAACTACAAAATAGTAATGAAATAAACCAAAGAAAATCTAAATGGAAATAAATGGAAAATAAATGGAAAAACAATCCATGTTTATGGGGTGGGATGATCAGATTGATAAGGAGAATTACCCATCTCTCCCCCAAATTGATTTATAGATTCAGTGCAATCCTAAGCAAAGTCTCAGTATACTTTTTAAAATGACTACCAACAAGCTGTCTCTAAAATGTATATTTAAAAAAGGCAAAAAGTCAAGAATAACCAAAAACATTTTGAAAAAGACAAACAATGCTGGAGGACTTAAACCACCTTACAAGGCACCTACAGTCTTACAGGAAAGCTACAGTAACCAAGGCAGTGTTATTAGCAAAAAAAACAGACACATAGATCAATGGAACAAAACAGAATCCAAAAATAGACAACCGATTTTTGACAAAGTTCAAAGGTAATTCAATGGAAGGATAGTTTTTTCAATAAAAGGTGATGGAATAATTAGAAGTCTATATGCATAAAGAAAAAAAGAACCTCAACTCATACCCCATACTTTTTGCAAAAATTAGCTCAATTATGCCTAAATCTATACCCAAAATAAATGAAAGTATACAGTCACGCTAAAGCCTGTATTAAATTGTTTCTAGTCACATTATTTATATGCAAAAAGTGAAAACTTAAATGTCCATGGAATGATGAATGTATAAATAAAATGTGTATATCCATACAATGGAACATTATTCAGTCATAAAAAGGAACGAAGTACCATACATGCTACAAAACGGAAGAAACTTGAAAACATTATGTTAAGTGAAAGAATCTATAGAGACAAAAAATAGATTCATAGTTGCCGAAGGCTAGGATAAGGGCAACAGGCAGTGACTGCTGGTAGGTTCTGGGGTTCTTTTTCAGATGATGAAATGCCCTGGAATTAGTATTGTTGGTTGCATAACCTTTGAGAATATACTAAAAGCCACTGACTTGTATACTTTCAAAGGGTGAATTTTATGGTATGTGAATTATATCTCAATAAAACAAAATGTTTTTAAGAATTAACTCAAGATGGATCATAAATTTAAATGTATAATGTGAAACTACAAAGCTTCTAGTAGAAATACAGGAGAAAATCTGGATGACCCTACATTAAGTAGAGTTTCTAGATACTAAAAGCACAATCCATAAAATCATGACCCATAAAAGAAAAAAAGTGGTAATTTAAACTTTATTTTAAAACATTGTTAAGGGAAATCATAAGCAAGCCATGGCCTGGAAGAAAGTATTTGCAAATCATACTTCTGACAAAGACTTGTATACTGAATGTATAAGTAAGTCTCAAAACTCAGCATTCAGAAAAAAAGTAACATGATTTCTAAAATACCAAAAATTCTGAACATCCACTTCACCAAAGAAGATACATGAGTGAAAAAATAGGCTAATTCCAAAAGGAAGAAGAAGAGATATAGGAGGTCAACAGGCACATGAAAAGATGCTCAGCATAATTTGTCACTAAGGACAGCAAATTGAAACCACCCTGAGAATCTAATATATACCTATTAAAAAGACTAAAATTTAAAAGACTGACTAGCAATACCAAGTGCTGACAAGGATGTGAAGTAATTAGAAGACTCAAATATTGCCAATGGGGAAACACATGACAGAGAAAACAATTTGGCAGCTCTAAAAAAATTAAACATACATATATCACATGACTCAGAAATCCTACTCCTGGGTGTTTATCCAACAGAGATGAAAATTTATGCTTATAGTAAAGGAATGTTTATTATATTATTACATGTGCATATAATCTGTTATCTGTTTCTATATTCATTATTATTATATTCATCCATTTATGAAGGAGCCATACTAATTATTGCCAAAAACTGATAGCAGTCCTGATGTTTGTCAGCTAGCAAAAAGATAAAGTACAGTACAATCATAGATTCAACATTATTCAGAAAGATACTCCAATTTAAAGACAAAAAATTGACTCCATATTAAATAAAAATAGTTGAATATGTCATTTAACAGTAAGGATTTTTAACAGAAATTTAAAAGTTAGGATACCTTAAAAATTCTTTTGAGGGCCTCCCTGGTGGCGCAAGGGGTTAAGATGCAACCTATGAAGCTATCCGCAGCCACTGCAGCATGAGTTCGATCCCCGGCCAGGGAGATACCCGCATGGCGAACAGACCTCTCCTGTCTCGCCCACTGCTCCCCTCAGCAGTGTACTTTGGTCAATCTGCTTGTTCTGTTCCCCACTCTGTCTCTGGTGAATCCTCTCACCTCCCACACCTCTAGCCTGTACCCCAGTTCTTGTATGCATAAATAAATAAATCTTAAAAAAAAAATTCTTTTGAGCCTCCCCGGTGGTGCAGCGGTTGAGTGCTGGGCTGTGAAACTGCCCACAGCCTCTGCAGGGCAGGTTCGATGCCCAGCCGCAGGCGAAGGCCCCACATAGCATGACAGACCTTTCATGCTGCACCCACTGCCCCCCTCAGCAGTGTACTTCGTCAGTCTGCCTGTTCTGCTCCCCACTCTGGCTCTGGTGAATTCTCTCACCCTCCTGTGCTTCTGACTGTACCCAGTGCTTGTATAAATCAATCAATAAATAAATCTTTAAAAAAAATTCTTTTAAAGTAGAAGAATGGGGGCAGGGGGAGTCCTATTGCAAATACTGACCAAAAGGGAGATGGTGTCAATATACTAAAATCAGACAAAATAGACTAACACAAAAGGCATCACACAATATAAAGAGTGACACTTCATAGTGATTAAATGCTCAATCAGCCAAGAGGACTGAATAATACTAAATGCAATACATGCAATAATATAGCCTCAAAATATATAAAGTAAAAATTAACAGACCTAAAAAGGAGAAATAGACATACTTTATGATCATAATGAACTGCTTTAACACATTTCCCTCAGTAATTGACAGACTATATTGAACACAGATTTTTAAATGAATAAATATTAATTCTTCTAGGTATCATATTTGATACACACAGATGAAGAGGTTTTCTAAATTAAACACTTTGGTTTTAGATAATAGATTGATCTTGTTTACCCTTTACCCAGTTTCTTTAAATAGAAACATCATGCAAAAGTGTATCACAATTACATAACCAGGATATTGATGTTGATAGTAAAGATACAGAACATTTCCATCCTTTATGTTATCTTTTTATAGCCACACCCCTTCCTACCTGTTCATTAGCCCCTGGTAACTACTAATCTGTTCATTTCTATAATTTTCTCATTTTAAGACTATTACATAAACACAGTCATAAACTATGTAGCCTTTTTGGGTTGGCTTTTTTTCACTTAGCATAATTCTTTGGGAGATTTCTTTTTTTTTTTTTTAAATAATAAATTTTATTTTTATATTTCCCCATACAATTGCAAACCCCCCATTCTGACCCCAATCCCTTCCCTCCCGCCCCCCACCCCCCAAAAAGTGTCTCTGGTTCATAGTTTTTTGTTGATTTTGATTTTCACTTTCTTATAGTTATTCATTTTCCTGGTCCCTTATTTAAGTTTTCTAGATTCCTGCTATGAGTGAGACCATCCGGTATTTTTCTTTTTCTTTTTGGCTTATTTCGCTGAGCATGATCCCTTCCAGCGCCATCCATGTTGCTGCAAATTGCATGTGTTTATCTTTTTTGAATGCTGAGTAATATTCCATGGTATATATGTACCACATCTTCTTGATCCAGTCATCTATTTTTGGGCATTTGGGCTGTTTCCAAAGCTTAGCTATTGTAAATAGTGCTGCTATAAACATAGGGGTGCAGGTGTTCTTTGGAATTAATGTTTCTGTGTCCTTTGGGTAAATACCTAGGAGTGGAATTGCTGGATCATATGGAAGCTCTATGTTTAGTAGGTCCAGAAATCTCCACACAGCTCTCCATAGTGGTTGGACCAGTTTGCACTCCCACCAACAGTGCAGAAGAGTTCCTTTTTCTCCACACCCTCGCCAACATTTGTTGTTGCTAGTTTTTTTAATATGTGCCATTCTCACTGGTGTAAGATGGTATCTCATGGTAGTTTTGATTTGCATTTCCCTGATTACAAGTGATGCTGAACATTTTTTCATATGCCTGTTGGCCATTTGCATTTCCTCTTCAGAGAAGTTTCTTTTTAGCTCTTCTGCCCATTTTTTTGACTGGATTATTTTCTTTGTTGTTGTTGAGTCTCATCAGCTCTTTGCAGATTTTTGTAATCAGTCCTTTATCATTAGTGTTGTGTGCAAAAATGTTCTCCCAGTTGGTGGGGTTTCTCTTTGTTTTGGTTATTGTCTCTTTTGCTGTGCAGAAGCTCTTTAATTTGATGTAGTCCCAGCTGTTTATCTTTGCCTTCACTATCACTGCTTTGGGTGATGTGTCTGTAAAGATGTCTTTGATATGCAAATCACATAGTGTTTCGCCTATATTTCCTTCTATGTATTTTATGGTTTCAGGTCTTATGTCTAGTTCTTTAATCCATTTTGAGTTGATTTTTGTGTATGGTGTGAGGTAGTGGTCAAGCTTCATTCTTTTGCATGTAGCAACCCAGTTTTCCCAGCACCATTTATTGAACAAACTTTCTTTGCTCCATTGCATAGTCTTTGCTCCTTTGTCAAAGATTAGTTGACCATAAATCTGTGGGTTTATTTCTGGATTTTCTATTCGATTCCATTGGTCTGTATGTCTGTTCTTGTTCCAATACCATGCAGCTTTGATGATTATGGCTTTGTAGTATAGTTTGAAGTCTGGGAGTGTGATGCCTCCATTTCCTTCTTTTTTTTTTCAGTAGAGCTTTGGCTATTCGGGGTTTTTTGTGATTCCATATGAATTTCATCAATAATTGTTCTATTTCTTTGAAGAATGACATTGAAATTTTGATTGGAATAGCATTGAATCTGTATATTGCTTTTGGTAGGATGGCCATTTTAATAATGTTTATTCTTCCAATCCATGAGCAGGGGATGTCTTTCCATTTCTTTGTGTCTTCTTCTATTTCTTTTAACAGTGTTTTATAGTTTTCTTTGTATAGGTCCTTTACCTCTTTTGTTAGATTTATTCCCAAATATTTTATTTTTTTTTGTTTCGATAATAAAAGGGATGGTTTTTTTGATTTCTTCTTCTTCAGATTTATTGTTTGTGTATAGGAAGGCTACTGACTTTTGCGTGTTGATTTTGTATCCTGCCACTTTACTGAACTGATTGATTAGTTGAATTAGTTTTTCTGTGGAGTTTTTGGGGTTCTCTATGTATATTATCATATCATCTGCAAATAGTGATAGTTTGACTTCTTTTCCTATTTGGATTCCTTGGATGTCTTTCTCTTGTCTTATTGCTCTGGCTAGGACTTCCAGTATTATATTGAAAAGCAGTGGTGAGAGTGGGCATCCTTGTCTTGTTCCAGATCTTAATGGAATTAGTTTCAGCTTTTCACCATTGAGAATGATACTGGCTGTTGGCTTCTCATAGATGGCCTTTATGATGTTGAGGTATGTTCCTTGTATCCCAAGAATTTCAAGGGCTTTTATCATGAATGGGTGTTGCACTTTGTCAAAAGCTTTCTCAGCATCTATTGATATTATCATATGGTTTTTATATTTCTTTTTGTTGATGTGTTGGATAACGTTGATTGATTTTCGGATGTTAAACCATCCTTGTGTCCCTGGAATGAATCCTACTTGGTCGTGGTGAATTATCTTATGGATACATTGTTGGATTCTGATAGCTAAAATTTTATTGAGGATTTTTGCATCAGTGTTCATTAGGGAGATTGGCCTGTAGTTTTCCTTTTTTGTGTTGTCCTTATTCGGTTTTGGTATTAGTGTAATGTTGGCTTCATAGAACGTGTTTGGTATTGTCCCTTCCTTCTCAATTTTTTGGAAGAGTTTGTGAAGGATAGGCACTAATTCGTCTCTGAATGTTTGGTAGAATTCATTTGTAAATCCATCAGGTCCTGGGCTTTTGTTTTTGGGGAGGTCTTTGATTACCATTTCAATTTCGCTAATTGTAATTGGTCTGTTTAGGTGTTCTATTTCTTCTTTATCTAGCTTTGGGTGATTGTAGAGTTGTAGGAATTTGTCCATCTCCTCTAGATTGTTGAACTTGTTTCCATATAACTGTTCATAGTAGTTACTGATTATTCTTTTGATTTCTTCTGTGTCCATTGTGATTTCTCCTCTTTCATTTATGATCCTATTTATTTGTGCTTTCTCCCTTTTTTCCTTTTGTGAGCCTGGCTAGGGGTTTGTCTATTTTATTAATTTTTTCAAAGAACCAGCTCTTGGTTTCATTGATCTTTTGGATTGTTTTTTTAGTTTCAATTTCATTTATTTCTGCTTTGGTTTTTATTATTTCTTTTCTTCTATTGGTTTTGGGGTTTTTTTTTTTGTTGTTCTTTTTCTAGATCTCTGAGCTTCGAGATTAGGTTGTTTCTTTGAGTTCTTTCTTGTTTTTTGATGTGAGCTTCTATTGCTATATATTTTCCTCTTATTACTGCTTTTGCTGCATCCCATACATTTAGGATATTGGTGTCCTCCTTGTCATTCAATTCAAAGAATTTTTTAATTTCTTCTTTGATCTCCTCATTAGTCCAGTGGTCTTCCAGTAGTGTGGTTTTTAATCTCCATGAGGTAGGATAGTTCCTTGCCTTCTTTTTATGGTTTATTTCTAGTTTGATGCCTTCATGGTCGGAAAAGATGGTTGGTATGATTTCAATCTTGGTGTATCTGTTGATGTTTGTCTTGTGCCCCAGTATGTGATCGATCCTGGAGAATGATCCATGTGCACTTGAGAAAAATGTGTACTCCGTTTTTTTGGGTTTAGTGTTCTATAGATGTCTGTTAAGCCCAAATGCTCTAGGTCCTTATTTAGAGCTTTAGTTTCTTTACTTATTTTTTGTCTTGTTGATCTATCCATTGTTGATAGTGGTGTGTTGAAGTCTCCCACTACGTATGTGTTTTCTCTGATGTCTGTTTTCAGAGAGGACAACAGTTGTCTGATATATTTTGGTGCTCCTTCGTTTGGTGAGTATATGTTAATGAGTGTTATTTCTTCTTGAAGTATTGTCCCCTTGATCATAATGTAGTGACCATTGGGGTCTCTTTTTATTTTTTTGAGTTTGAAGTCTGTTTTATCTGATATAAGTATAGCTGTTCCTGCTTTCTTTTTGGGTCCATTCGCTTGTAGGATTGTTTTCCATCCTTTAACTTTGAGCCTATTTTTATCTTTTGTAGCTAAATGTGTTTCCTGCAGACAGCAAAAGGTTGGGTTTTGTTTCTTAATCCAGGCTACAACTCTGTGTCTTTTTATTGAAGAGTTTAGTCCATTTACATTTAGAGTTAATATTGATATGTTAGCATCTGTATTTGCCATTGTGTTTGTCTTTCCTTTGATTTTATTTATTTATTCTTTTAATAACTTTTTTTTTTTGATCTTCTTTTGTTGTTATTCGTCCCTCTGAGGTTCTGGCTTTAGGATTCCTTGTAGTATTTTTTGGAGTGGGGGTTTAGTCGTAATGAAATTCCGGAGTTTCTGTTTGTCTGGGAAGGTCCTTATTCTTTCTTCATAGAGGAAGGAGAGCTTTGCGGGATAGAGCATTCTTGGTTGGCATCTGTTTTCTTGGAGTCTGTTGACTATGTCCCTCCACTCTCTCCTTGCCCGTAGTGTTTCTTCAGAGAAGTCTGATGTCAGCCTGATTGGTTTTCCTTTGAATGTTATCTGTTTCTTCCCTCTTGTCAGCTTCATGATTTTTCCTTGTCCTGGATTCTTGGGAGCTTTACTATTATGTGTCTTGCTGTATTTTTCCTTTCGTCGTGGAAGTTTGGTGTTCTTCTTGCTTCTTGTATATCAATTTTCAGCTCCTTCTTCGCATTTGGGAAGTTCTCTTCAATTATCTCCTGGAATATTTTCTCTGTTCCTACATCTCTCTCCTCTCCTTCTGGAATTCCTATAACTCTTATATTTCCTTTCCTCATGGAGTCAGATAGTTCCCGAAGTCTTTCTTCATTCTTTTTCCTTCGTACTTCTCTTTCCTTTTCTGTTTTGGTTCTTTTTATTTCTGTGTCTTCAAGAGTACTTATTCGTTCTTCCATTTCATCTATTCTGCTTTCATTGCTTTTCCCAGAGTTCTTTAGTTCCTCCATTAATTCTTTGATCTCCTGCATTTCTTTTACTTCCCTCTTTAGGGACTCAATTTCATTCTTCTGACCATTGTTTTCCCTCTTTAGGGACTCAATTTCCTTCTTCTGATCATTGTTTTCCTTTATCACTTCTGTCACTTTTTTAATCATGGCAATTTTAAATTCTCTTTCTGGAAGGCTCAGAAGTTCTTCCAAGTTACTGTCGTTGCAATCTGGGGGGTGGTTTTCTTTTTGTGGTGTGCTTTTTTCCTGAGTTGTTAGGTTGCGTGTGGTTCTTCTACTCCCTACTGTCTGTTTTCTAATTTGTCGTATGCATTGGGACACTGTGTTGCTCGGACTGGCCGGCATCTTGGGTGAACTTCTCCGCTTCCCTCTGGCTCCTCCAGGAGCCATCTCTGGCTTCTGGGGGAGCTTTCTGCTGGTTTTAGGCAGTCTTTACTGAAGAAATGTCCCTGATCTAAAATGGCGAAGCGGGACGCAGTCCCTGTGCATCCGGTCTCAGGCACACTCTTCTGCGCGCCTGGTCTGCCCCGGATGTGGGTGCCTTCTCCCTCTGTGGGTTCAGACTGCTGGTTGGAAGGGGCCTGGTGTGGGCTAACTTCCCAGCTGGCCACTGGGTCCTCCAGAAGCCTTCTGCCCTTTTCAAGAAGTCATTTCTTAAGAAATTTCCCTGTTCTATGGGGTGTTAGTGACTTTTTTTTCTGGTCACTAGGTGGCGCCAGAGATCTCTCCTATTGTCCTTGGGGGGCTGCTTTTCGAAGCCCCCCCCCCCCCGTGGGACAGGGAACAGAGCGAGAATGGTAGGGTAAACCTCAACAGCTTTGGGGTGCTGTGTCTGCCTTGTGCCCCACCATCGTGGAGAACCCACGCCCCGAATTTCGTGCCCCGGGTCTCAGTTCCAAAGCCCTCAGGTCCAGGACGCGGGCTGTAGCCCAGTTCAGTGGCGCGGGAATGGTGCCTTTTGCACCCCGCTCCCATGCCTGGGCGCCTGGTTCCTGCTTACTCAGTGAGGGACTTTCACCCCAGTGAGGGCCTCCGTGCGTCTCCCCGCAAGCCTAGGTCGCAGGCGCGGGGACCTGGGCAGCCGCGATCCCAATCCGCGTTGGCTTTTCAAGCACACCAAGCGCGCCGCTTTTCCGCAAGCTTACCGGCGGCCCGGGGCTGTGTGCGCGTCTCCTCCAGAGTCTCTTTGTTATCTAATGGCGCCCAGAGCCGTTCACTCACTGCCGCGGCGAATCCTGCAGGGTTCTCACAGCTCCCGTTCACAGGGTGTGGTGGCTGAAATAGTTCCTTTCCACTCACAGTCCCGCTTGCTGCGTAGTTCGTTCTTGTTGGTCGTTTTAGTTTGTTTTTTTTCCTCCTCTCTGGGTCGGAGAGTGCCGACTCTGTGGGTGGGGGAGGGGAGCAGGGTTCTGCGCTTCCCTCCCTTCTAGTCCTCTTTTATGGCCACTTTCTTCTTTGGGCAGTTTGCTGGAGTTGTCTGTTTATCTTCCGTGTCCCAGTTCTCACTGGGACCTGCCGCTTTTCCTCCCTATTAACTTTTTTTAATGGGAGATCTTACTCGCAGCGTCTCCTCGCCGCCATGTTGCTCCGCCCCTTTCTTTGGGAGATTTCATGCAGGTTGTTGTGTCTATCATTGAGTAGTATTCCATGGTATATATGTTTCTATATATTACATAGTTTAACTATGTACCCATTGAAAAATATCTGATTGATTGTCCTTAGTTGTTCACTATAAATAAAGTGCCATAAACGTCATGTAAAGGTTTCTGTATGAACATTAAGTTTTCATTTCTCAGTAGTACCAAACTGGTTTCCAATCTGCAAGCCAAGCCTTTTATTTTCTTTTGTTGCCTTTTACACTGACCAGAGGTTTTAGCACTACCTTGAACAAGAGGGGTTAGATCAGATGGCTTTATGTCTTATCAATTTAAGGAAGAAAGAGTTACATATTTTACCATTAACTATACTAGTTGTAGATTTTGTGTAGATGCTCTTTATCAAGTTGAGGAAGTGCTGATCTATTTCTATTTTTCTGAGAGGTTTTCTTTTTTAATACTAAAAGGTTGTTGAATTTTTGTCAAAGCTTCCTCTGCATCAACTGATACGCTTATGCAGTGTTATTTTTCTTTAGCTAGCTAATATGGCAGATATGTTTATTAGATAGCTATTTAATAGATATGTTTATTTATTCATTTACTTGCTAAACCAGTGTTGCATCTCTGCAATAAACCCCAGTTGGTCATGGTGCATAATTCTTTCAATATATGCTGAGTTCTAGTTGCTCATTTTTAAAGCATTTTTTGTGTCTATATTCATGAAGGATACTAACATATAGGTTTTTTTTGGTATGGGCTGTCCAGTTTGATAGTTTTTTGCAGTTTGAGAGATATAATAATGTCTTCTACATATAAATAAGTAGATCTACATAAAGATTTGTTGTAAAATATCATTCAATTATCTAAACTGCTTTTGAGTTATGGAACAAAATTCACATATTAAAAACAACAAAAGATTTTAATGAGCTACTAACTGATTGTTTATTAGGTTCTCTCTCTTTTTTAATTTTTTTATTTTATATATTTTTTACATCATTTTTCATTTTTGCACAATGTATGCATTTTCATCTAGGTTATAGTCTCCATACTATTCCCACCCCTCCCTTATTTTGACCCTAATCTCTCCTCCCCACACCCACCATAGTGTGTCTCTGGTTTATAGTTGCTTGTTGATTTTGATTTTTACTTTATTATAATTAATCTTTTTCCTGATCCCTTATTTAGGTTTTCTAAATTCCTGCTATGAGTGAGACCATTGGTATTTTTCTTTTTCTTTCTGGCTTATTTTGCTGAGCATGATCCCTTCCAGCTCCATCCATGTTGCTGCAAATTGCATGATTTTATCTTTTTTGATTGCTGAGTAATATTCCATGGTGTATATGTACCACATCTTTTTGATCCAGTCATCTATTTTAGGGCATTTGGGTGGTTTCCATAGCTTAGCTTAAATAGTGCTTAAATAGTGCTGCTGTAAACATAGGGGTGCAGGTGCCCTTTGGAATTAATGTTTCTGTGTCCTTTGGGTAAATACCTAGGAGTGAAATTGCTGGATCATATGGGCGCTCCATCTTTAGCAGGTTGAGGAATCTCCACACAGCTTTCCATAGTGGTTGGACCAGCGCAAATTAAAGAGCTTCCGTACAGCAAAAGAGACAGAAACCAAAACAAAGAGACACCCCACCAACTGGGAGAAAATTTTTGCACACAACACTAATGATAAAGGACTGATCACAAAAATCTACAAAGAACTTGAAGAGACTCAACAAAAACAAAGTAGATAATCCAGTCAAAAAGTGGGCAGAAGAGCTGAAAAGGAACTTCTCCAAAGAGGAAATACAAATGGCCAACAGGCATATGAAAAAATGTTCAGCATCACTTGTAATCAGGAAAATGCAAATCAAAACTACAATGAGATACCATCTTAAACCAGTGAGAATGGCACATATTAAAAAATCTACCAACAGGGCCTCCCCGGTGGCACAGCGGTTGAGCGCTGGGTTGCGAAGCTGCCCACAGCCTCTGCAGCACTGGTTCAATCCCCAGCTGCTCCCCGGCCACTGGAGGAGGGTCCCACATGGCGCGCAGACCTCTCCTGCCGCCCGCTGCTCCCCTCAGCAGTGTACTTCGGTCCTTCTGCCTGTTCTGCTCCCCACTCTGGCTCTGGTGAATTCTCTCACCCTCCCATGCTTCTGACTGTAGCCAGTGCTTGTATAAATAAATAAAATAAATCTTTTAAAAAAAAAAAACTAGCAACAACAAATGTTGGCAAAGATGTGGAGAAAAAGGAACTCTCCTGCACTGCTGGTGGGAGTGCAAGCTGGTCTCTCTCTCTCTTTTAATCCCCTTGTCCTTTTCCCTCCTTTCTCTTAACCTCAGAGCCCTCAGGATGTTTATTGATGTCCTCAGGCTTTCTCAAGTGTTTATGTTATAGAATTGTCTGCTATGTCCAGTATTTGTTTTTAATCATTCTGATTGATTTTGCTATACAAAATTTTCTCAAATTCCCTCCATTGTGTTTAAAATGGCCACATTTTGTTCTTTCTTATGGACACTCTTTCTTATGATGTGAATGTACCAGATTTTCTTGATCCAATTGTTCAATGGGCTATCTAGTTTAGATAACAGGGTAATATGAAATTCAATGTGAAGCATGTCCTCCTATTTTCTAGAAGAGATTGAATTAACATTAATTTTTTTTTTTTTTTAATCAAGATTTCTTTTTTATTTATGTTTGTTTGTTTGTTTTGTTTATACATGCACTGGGTACAGTCAGAAGCACGAGAGGGTGAGAGAATTCACCAGAGCCAGAGCGGGGAGCAGAGCAGGCAGAAGGACCGAAGTACACTGCTGAGGGGAGCAGCAGGCAGCAGGAGAGGTCTGCGCGCCATGTGGGACCCTCCTCCGGTGGCCGGGGAGCAGCCGGGGGTCGAACCGGCGCTGCAGAGGCCGCGGGCAGCTTCGCAACCCAGCGCTCAACCGCTGCGCCACCGGGGAGGCCCGAATTAACATTAATTTTATACAATCTTCTTCAACTGTCCAGTAAAACCAACCAGTCTAGAGACTTCTTATTTGGGAGTTTTATTAAGTATAAATTTGGTATCTGTAATCATTATAGGACTGTTCAAAATGCCTATTTCATATTGAGTAAATTGTGGTAGTTGGCATCAGAATTGGTCCATTTCATCTAAGTCACTCCTGCTTCTTTTGATTAATATTTGCATGATACATCATTTTCCAGCCTTGTGTTTTCATTTTAACTATATCATTGCATTTGAAGGGAAACTTTTTTTGCACACTGTGTATAGTTGATCATGTTGTTTTTTTTAATCCAGGCTACCAATCTCTGTCTTTTAATTATTGTTTTTATATTTAATGTAATCATTGCTATGCTGTGTTTTAAATATATCATTAAGTATATCTTTTTTTGTTTTCTGGTTTTTCTTTGTTTTCAATTTATCTTTTCATGCCTTCCTGTGGGTTACTTTTCTTTTTAAAAATTCCATTTTGACTTATTTACATGTTTTTGAGTGTTTCTCTTTACATAACATTTTTAATTGGTTATTCTGGGTATTAAAATTTTTATATATAACTTGTCACAGTCCATGTCATCTTACCAGTGAAAAATAGGGATCTTATACTCCTTTCTGTTCTTTTACTCTCACAAGTTATAATAGCTTAAATTTATCTATTAACTATTGAAATAATTAAAATCTATGGGCAATAAGGACCACTAAAATAGTATTATAATTTCTGCTTGAATCATCAAAGATTACCTTAGAAAAATTAAGAAGAGAAAATCTATATATATACCCATATTTTTACTTACTGTGCTATTTTTTTCTTGATGTTCTAAAGTTCTTCATTTTATTACTTCCTTTCTATTTAGAGAATTTTTTTTTTTTAAATATTAAATTTTATTTTTATATTCCCCCATACAATTGCAAACGCCCCATTCTGACCCCATAGAGAATTTTTTTTTTGACATTCTTCTAGAATAGTTCTGCTGGTGACTTCTCTTACTTTCATTTCATCAGAGAATATATCATTCTTTCTTCATTCCTGAAAGATATTTTTGCTGGTTAGAGAATTCTAAATTGACAGTTTTTTACTTTCAGTACTTGAAAACTGTGTGCCTTTCCTTTCTGGCCTTGTGGTTTCTAATGAGAAATACACTGTAATTCAAATTGTTTTCTTTTTTATGTAAGGTGTCATTTTTACCTGTCCACTTCTAAGAATTTTTCTTTACTTTTAATTTTCAATAACTTAATTATAATGCATCCTAGTATTGATGCTTTGAGTTTATCCTGTGATTTACCCAGCTTTTTGAATTATAGGTTTGTGTCTCTTGACCAATTATAAATGTTTCCACCATTATTTCTCTTCATATTTTTTCAGTCCCACCTCATTTCATTCTCCTCTCCTTCCTAGAATCTGGTGTCCCAAATGTTGAACCTTTGTTATAGTCCCAAGTGTCTCTGAATCAAAAGGCGGGGGGGAGGGAAAGAGAGAGAGAGACTAAGATTGATTCATTTCTACAGTTGTAACTTATGGCTCACTGGTGTTTTGCTCTGTCTTCCATTCCATTGTTGATCCCATTCCCCAAACTTTTATTATTGGTTACTGTATTTTTAGTTCTAATATTCCCATTTGGTTGTTCTTTATATCTCATATTTCTTTGCTGAGACTTTCCATTCTTTTGTTTGTTTCTATTATGTTTGTAATTGCTTGCAGAAACATTCTTAATATGGTCCCTTTAAATTTTGCCAGATGATTTTTGTTATCTCTGCCTCTTTTACACTGTAAGTACAATGAGAATTTAAGCAGAATCTTTCATGTATGGAGATTCCTTCTGGATAGTTGTGAATTTCCCATCTCTAATCTCTTCTAGCGTCATATGCACACCCAATTCAACATCAATTTTTTGCCATTTGTCTTTGTTGAATCTTTCTAAAACATTCAATTAATATAGAAAAACAAACTTGTTTTAACAGTCAGAGTTTATTAGCTTGTTATGTTTACATAAACTAGCTAATTAAAGTGACAAAACTCACATAAATGGTTTTAGGAGCACACACAACAGATATGCAAGCAGATAACACATCCAGTGGACATACTGGGTAGCAGAATACCAGCTACAAGTGTTTTTTTAACTAAGGACATCAGTCCATATGGAATAGAGAATAAAGAAATATTAAAATGTCAATTAACAGAGCTTCTATACATGTTAAGATCACTATAATTTTCACTAATAATCAAATTTAATAAATGGAGTCTCACATGGCCTATCTAATGAACAATGATGTATACAAGTAATTAGCAAGATAAATTTAAAAGCAAATACAATAGTTAAGCTTTAGACAAAGTATATTATTTTAAGTAGTTTAAACATATTCTCTGCAATGTTTTCTATGCTGTTCTTCATTTGGTAAACAAAACACTTTCTTCCCTAATACCAAAAATGGTGATCCAACTACTTCTATTTCAGCCATTTTGATTCTCAATGGTGAGAGGATCCTTAGTCTTTAATAAGCTCAGTGAGAATACGCACTACTTGCCACACTCACCACAACAGTCTCAGATCACAACACTGTGGTTGATCATAAAATGGGTGATCAGCTACTGCTAAGTGCATCCATGAATAAATGAGTAAGTGTTGGCAGAAAAGAATTAGGACCCATACTGAACATTAGAGTATCTACTCACTCCAAAGGCAGAAATATATCAAAGAAGAGTTAGGAGCAGGACTGATGCAGAGCAGAAGGGAGGCAAGAGCAGTTCAATCTAGCCAGCCCTACTTTGCCTGCCTCGCTTTGGCATCACAGGGTGTAATGTGGAAACAACAGCATTGCTCACTACACCAGTCTTCTCTGAATCATACCCTCATTCCTTCCTTACCCATACCCAGAAGTTGCCCAGAATCAATTTCTAACTATCTATGGGATCATTCATACCTGGGCTGAAATCACATAGAACAGATTTGTTTCCCACAGTCGCCTCTGACCTCACACAGTTCAGTTTTTCTCTTGCTTAAATTTCTCCCCAAACCTACTTTCCTTCTGCAAGGCAGAGCCAGGTAGCCATCTACAATGGTGCTGGAGCACTCCCTAAACCTATTTGAACCAATTATATTCTTTTTTTTTTTATTTATTTTTATTTATTTATGCATATAAGATCTGGGATGTGGGCTAGAGGTATGGGGGATGAGAGGATTCACCAGAAACAGAGGAAGGAGAGAACAGGCGGATCTACTGAAATATACTATTGAGGGGAGCAGCAAGCGACAGGAGAGGTCTGCTGAGCCATGTGGGTTAGCTCCCTGGCTAGGGTTGGAACGCATGCTGCAGTGGCTAGTGATGGCTTGATAGTGCTGAGACTTTAATCCCTGCACCACCAGGGAGGCCCCATTCATATTCTTTATATTAGAAATTTGAACTGGAAATATGGTCAAAAATGTTCAGCAAATAATAGGAGCAGGAGCTAAAAATATACCAAAAGGCTTCTGACTTCTGGTCTGATGGAATTAAGAGGTCCACAAAGTATGTCTCAATAAAACAACTAACAAGAGAAGTTGCAACAAAAGATCAAAACAAACCAACCAACCAACAAAAATCAACTAAGCAAAATTATTTTTAGCACTCTGGAATCTGCTAAAGGCATACCTTCAAACATGAAGGCAAATAGGGAGGACCATGATCTCTGTTAACTTTGAGGTTTTAGTTGGGATCAGACAAGCAAAGAACTGATAGACTAGCTACGGATTTATCAAGAAGATTCAAGAGGTAAGACAGTCATAAGGGGCTTGATGAGCTTCCCATGCATTCCGGATTGACTAGAGGCTGTGTATTTGTATATATGTACAACAGAGATCAAAAAGGGCCAAACATACCCACAAATCTCTTCTGAGAAGAGATTTGCACATGTGGAAAGGGGATGTGAGGCAATATTACAGGTAACAACATATCTACAATGAGATACAAAGGGATAGCAGAAAGAAAAGGTAGAATAACTATTTAAAGATATAATGGCCAAGGACCTCCTCCCCGGTGGCACAGCAGTTGAGAGCTGGGTTGCAAAGCTGCCCACAGCCTCTGCAGCGCTGGTTCGATCCCCAGCTGCTCCCAAGCCACCAGAGGAAGGTCCCACATGGTGCGCAGACCTCTCCTGCTGCCTGCTGCTCCCCTCAGCAGTGTACTTTGGTCCTTCTGCCTGTTCTGTTCCCCGCTCTGGCTCTGGTGAATTCTCTCACCCTCCTGTGCTTCTGACTGTACTCAGTGCTTGTATAAATAAATAAATCTTAAAAAAAAAAAAGAAATGTTTTAAAAAAAAAAAAGATATAATGGCCAAGACCTCCAAAATTTGATGAAAAACATTAACAGATACATCCAAGAAACTAAACCTAATGAGAATCAACACAAAGAGATCCATGTGTAAATCTAAATTTTCAGAGTCAAACTGCTGAAAGCCTAAGACAACAAGAAAACATTAAAAGCAGCAAGAGAAAAACAACTTCTCATTACAGGAGAGCAACAGAATTAGCAACTGATTTCTCATCAGAAACAATGAAACTCAAAAAGCAATAGAATGACATGCTCAAAGAATTAGGAAAAAAAGAAAAAGATTTGACCAAGAATTCCACATCAAGGGCCTCCCTGGTGGCACAAGGGGTTAACCACCTTATGAAGCAATCCGCAGCCTCTGCAGCATGAGTTTGCTCCCCAGCCAGGGAGCAACCCACATGGAAAGGCAGACCCCTCCTGTCTCACCCACTGTTCCCCCCAGCAGTGTATTTCAGTCAGTCTGCCTGTTCTGTTCCCCACTCTGTCGCTGGTGAATCCTCTCACCCCCCACATCTCTGGCCTGTACCCCAGCTCTTGTACGCATAAATAAATAAATCTTAAAAAAAAAAAAGAATTCCACATCAAGACAAAATAATCCTTCAAACATGAAGGTGAAATAAAAACATTCCCAGATAAACAGACTTAGAATTTGGTTACTATTATATCTGTCTCACAAGAATACTAACTGAAGTCCTTCAGGTTTAACAGAAAGTGACCCCAGTTGATAACTCAAATTCACAAAAAGAAAAAAAGAGTACCAGAAATGATAAATATGTAAATAAATATGAAGATTATGTATATTTTTCTCATCTTTTCACTTCTTAAAAAAATGTTATAATAAAAAATAATTATGACTGTATTTTTATAACACCTGATATAGTATATAAAACAATAGCAGTTCAAAGGAGAGAAGAGGAAAAGGAGCTGAATTAGAACAAATTCCATATTTACCAATAGTATTCTGAAATAGATTATAGTAACTTAAAATACATACGGTAACCCTAGAGCAATCATGGAAAAAAAAAATAACTGGAAGTAAGTAATGCAGTAAGAAAACAAGAAATTAAAACACCTATTTTTAGTTAAAAATATAATTATTTTACACAAAATAGGGCATTAAAGGAGGAGTAAAACCAAAAAATAAAATGAAATGAAGAGAAAAATGGCAAGTGTAAATCTAGCCACAACAGTAAGAAATCAACTAAAACCACAACTCCAATTCACTAAAAAGGTAGATATTGTCAAAATGGAATAAAAACCAAACTCAATAATGTGCTGTCAATAAGAGATACTTCATAGATTCAAAGGCATAAGTAGGTTGAGAGTTAAAAAGATGGGAAAAGACATCCCATGCAAATATAAATCGTAAGAGTGCTGAAGTAGCCATATTAATATCAGACAATATAGACATTAAGACAAGAAGCACCACTAGAGAAAAAAAGGGTAAATTTCATAATGATAAAAAGGTTAATATATCAGGAAGTAACAATTATAAATGTATGTGCACCTAACAAGAGAGCCCCAAAAACCATAAAGCAAAAACTGATAGAATTAAAAGCACAATAGTAATTGTTCACTTTCAGTATTTGATTGAGCAGATAGAAAGTAGGAAAAGACATAAGACATTAAATAGCACTATCAACCAACTTGACTTAACTGACATGTATACAACATCCAGTACCCAAATACTACAAGATAAGCATTCTTTTCAAGAACATATGGATAAGCCATATGTTGAGCCACAACACAAGTCATTACAACTTCAAAAAATATTGAAATCATACAAGATCTGTTCCCTGGTCATAAGATTAAGTCAAGATCCACAGCAAAAAGAAATATGAGGAAAATACCAAAAATATATAAATTAAATGACATTCTTAGAGGAAAAATCAACAAAATAGAAAGTGAAGGAAGTCGGTAGAGCCAAAGTTGGTTCTTTGCAAAAAAAAAAAATCTAAATTGGTAAAAGCTTAACTAGACTACTTAGAAAGAGAGAGAAAATACAAGGGACCAAAATCAAGAATAAAGAAGGGACATCATTATTGATTTTTTGATATCACAGAGATTTAAAAGGATAAGAGAGATTGCATGAACAAATTTATGTCACTAAGTTAAAAAATTAAGATAAAATGAGCAATTTCCTAGAAGTCCACCTATTACCAAAACTGACTCAAAAATGACTGAATCAAAATCTGAATAAAATTATGATGAAAAATAAAATTATGAGTAAAAATTTTCCCACAAAGAAAAGCCTATGCCCAAATGGATTTGCTGGTGAATCAAATATTAAATATTTGAGGAAGAAATACTAATCCTTCACACACTCAGTAAATAGTGGAGAAAGAAATACTTCCCAAATCATTCTATGAGGTTGGATTTATCCAGAAACCAAAGTGAAAGAGAGGGGGGGAGAGAGAGAGAGAGAGAGAGAGAGAGAGAGAGAGAGAGAGAGAGATCCCTAATGAACACAAATGCAAGAATCCTTAACAAAATATTAGCAAACCGAATTCAACAACATATAAAAAGGATTATATACCATAACTCAGTGGTATTTATCCCAGAAATGTTAGGCTGATTTGAAGATTATAAATGTATTTATAAGATTTGAAGATTATGGGTCCTCCCTGGTGGCATAGGGGTTAAAGACACAGGGTTATCAAGCTATCACCAGCCACTGCAGCATGAGTTCAATCCCCAGCAGGGAGCTGATCCATACGGTGCCGCAGACCCCTTCTGTCTTGCCCACTGCTCCCCTCAGCAGTGTATTTCAGTCGATCTGCCTGTTCTGCTCCCCACTCTGTGTCTGGTGAATCTTCTCACCCCCTGCACCTCTGGCCTACACCCCAGTTCTTACATGCATAAATAAATCAATCTTAAAAAAAAAAAAAAGATTTGAAGATTATAGTATGCCATATTAAAAAAATAAAAGAAAAAACTTACATGATAATTTCAAAAAGATACCAATGCCTCAGTAGATGCAGAAACATTTGACGAAACTCAGTGCTAATTTCTGATTTAAAAAAAAAGTTATGCTGGGACAACTGCATATCCATATGCAAAAAAAATGAAGTTAAGATTCTTAACTCACACTATACTCAAAAACTAACTTCAAAGGGATCACAGTCAAGAAGTTAAACATGAGGGCCTCCCTCCCCGGTGGCTCAGCAGTTGAGCTCTGGGTTGCGTGTGAAGCTGCCCGCAGTCTCTGCAGCGCCGGTTCAATCCCCAGCCGCCAGGCCAGAGTCCCACATGGCTCGCAGACCTCTCCTGCCTACTTTGTCAGTCTGCCTTCTCTGCTCTCCACTCTGGCTCTGGTAGATTCTCTCACCCTCCTGCGTTTCTGACTGTATAAATAAATAAATAAATCTTTAAAAAAAAAAAAGAAGAAGAAGAAGATAGTTCTCTGAGGCCTGTTGACTGCATTACTCAGCAAATGTTTAAAAAAAAAAAAAAGTTAAACATGAGTTAGCATATTACTGCGCAAGCCTACTACTTACTCCTCAATAAATTTCCCAAAAAAATGAAAACATATGTGCACAAAAATACTTGCATATAAATCTTCATAGTAACATTATTCATAATTGCCAAAACCTGGAAACAACCCAAATGTTCATCAGTAAGGAATGGATAAACAAAATGCTGTACATCCATATAATGAAATATTGTTTGACCATAAAAAAGGAATGAAGTTCTGATACTTGCAACAACATGAATGGATCTTGAAAACATTATGCTGAGTCAAAGAAACCAGAGACAAGAAAGCCTCAAATCCATAGAGACAGAAAGTAGATTGGAGATTTTCAGGGACTCTGGGGAGGCAGGGGTGGGGAGTGAGTACTGATGGTTATGGGCTTCTTTTTTGGGTGATGAAATGTTCTAGAATTAGATAGTGGTGATATTTTTACTTTGTTCACATATTAAAAACCACCAAAAAATTACCTTTTTAAAGGCTAGGCTTTATGGCATGTGAGTTACATCTAAAATAAGAAGGTTCTTTTTGTTTTTGTTTTTGCTTTCAAATGGATCACAGATCTAAATGTAAATCCTAGTTGCCTAGGGCTGGAGCTAGAACCAAGTACTGACTGGAAATGAGCTCAAGAGAATGTGTGTGTATGGGGAGGGGGGTGATGGAAATATTCTAAAACTGGTTGCACAACTCTATACGTTTATTAAAAATTGCTCACAATGGGTGATTTTATAGTATGTAAATTTTACCTCAATAAAGTTGTTAAAAAAAAACCCTGCTGAAAAGAGAAATCAAAACGTCATAGTAAATAATAGGGGAAAGTTGGGTGGCAATATAATTATAAAATGAATCAAAGTGGGGGAGAAGAGAGTACCGAATGTTCTTGATCTCGCTGTGTGTTACTGTTAGTGAAATTCATTGAGTTGTATTATAATGATATGTGCACTTTTCAGCATGCATATTATACCACAATAAAAAGTTTTAAAAAGTGACATGAGGGGTTGGAAAGAATCATGAATGATTCAGTTCTAAGATACAGAAGCTGAGGGGCTCAGTCTTACAGTTGTTCGTCAGTCCCCAGGAGATATTTACCTCCCACTTACCACTACGTTACTATAAGCCCCACCACTAGAGTTAGCCTAAGTGAGTTTCCGGTTTGTTACTATGAAGAAGTCTCCCTAATACACCTACATCCACAGCCACCCAAATGTCAGCTAATAGAGGACAGAGAATTTTGTGCATTGCTGAATCCCCAATGTCTAGAACAATACCTGGCATACAGTCGGTATTTCTTGAATAAATGCACAAATGAATAAACAGAATAGTTGTAGAGGAGGGGAGGTTCGGAAGGAGAGATTCGCAAACAGACATTTTTCAATGCAACTTGACCAACATTTTCACTTGGATTTGGACAAAATGCTATGGGGGTCCAGAGGATGAAAGAATGCTCGGTGGGGTGTGTAAGGAAAGTGTAGCAGAGGAGGACATATGGGGGTCATGAAGGATGAGTAGGAGTTTGCAATGAGAAAGAATGCAAAGGAGTGGGACAGACAAAAATAAACACAGGCAAGCATTGTTCTGAAAGAGTCCAGCATTCTTGGGAAGCCTGAGAAAGCTTGTGTAGCAGAGTGCAGGGTTCAGAGTGGAGAAGAGGCGAGAGATGAGGCAGAAGGAAGCTGTTCCCAGTCATTCCCAGTCAAGACGTTTGGACTGATCCCTACAGTAATCACAGCCAGAGAGAATTTTAAGCAGGGGTCATATTTGTCTTATAGGGAACGCATTGGCTGGAGCAAGAAGAGTTCCTGTTGAGTTCATGAGCCACCTACTCTGTTGGTCTATACATTTCCTCACCTCTATGCCTTTCTCTGTCCACATTGTTATCTTCCTTCTATCCTCCCCATGTGTTTTCATGCCTAGGTCTCCTCTCTATGTATTTGTTTCCATTTTTCCCTCAAGACACAACTCCTTGCAGATATCCCTCAACCACCTCCATCTTATCTGTCCCCCAACAGCTTTCCGATTCCATCTCCAGGACCATTTTCTCCAGGACACCATCCCCTAGCAGGCTTGGATCCTTCACAAACAAGCTCTTTGGGGCCCCAGTATCCAATGTCCAAACAAGGTTATTAGTCACTCTCTGCTGGGCCCAGAGGGAATGAGCCCTGGGTTCTGAGGTCTGCATGGAACCACAGATCTTGGAATAGCACACTCTCCCCACAGTCATGCCAGTGCTGCTCACACACAGGATGGGGCCCGGACTTGGAAGCCTCCACCACCCTTCCAGTCTTCCAGCCTCACCCTATTGCCAGGCTGCCTATACCTCTGCCCTTTCACTCTGCCACGTCCCCTGCCGTCTGCCCACCCTCCCCAGGAGCTGGACAGCCAGGTGAAGGTGGTATGGCCCCTCCACCAAGCTGAGCCTGGGCTCCCTCTCCAGGACAGCTCTCTCCCCTGGGACAAGAGGGTCAAGCTGCTCTTCTAGACATGACCTCAGAGATGTGCAGCAAGGGCCCCGGCCCAATTTATCACCACTGGGCTATAATTAGGTTTGTTAACATACAGTGAGTGTAGTCTTGTTGACTAGGAACTTAATCACGTTACTATTGAGTTCCTGTACGCATCGCTCGGGGTGACTGTTTTACTTGTAGAGTTATAGCCAAGCCCAACGGGAGGAAATTAGCTTTGGACACAAGTTTAGAGGGGGTTTCTTTTTCCTCCTGACTTTGTCTCCCTCCCCCTTTTCCATGTGAAAATATTTAGCAAACAGTGACAATGATGAAAAACAGTAGGAAACAAAATGTTCTACATTAGTATAAAACATGAAAAATGCAGCAAGGACCCTTAGCGGTACAACATGTGTTATGCTGGCTGGCAGTCCATTAGCTCTGATAGACATTTCACTTACCTAAGTCAAATATAACAGTCTAGTATTCATTAATATAAGAAGGGGCTGTGGAATCAGAGCTACCATCTGGCTGGGCCGACAGAATAATCTACAACTCATGATTAGGTCTAAGGAGTGGGGTTTCACTTTAATCTTTCTCATTGCTCGAAATTTCCATCTGCGCGGTTCGGCACATCATTTTTCTTCAAGACAAATGTGCTGTTTTTCATGTTCCAAAATTAGATCAGAAGAAAACGATTAATCATGTCACGGCCTGGAAAAGGAAACAAAGCTCCGATATTCTCCTGCTCTCCCCTCCCCCCAGCCCAGCCCTCCCTTACCCGGGGCCCCGGACGGTCGCAAGTTTCCCTTTTTCCCCAACCTCTGGGTCTTCAGCACAACTTTTGGAGACGCTGCCAGCCGGAGGAGGGCGGTGGGGCTGGAGGGGCGAGGTTGGGAGGCGCGCTGCTCTGCCTCCCTCTGGGGCCCTCCCGCGCCCCTGGGGGCCACCCCCTGGGGGCCCAGACCTCCGGGCCCTGGGAGCCACCGAGTCAGGATGTGGGGCGCTGCCCGTTTGTCCAGAGCGACAAACCGGGGCTCGGGTGCCTCCCTCCTGCGTCCCCCGCCCGCCGCCCCAGCCCTGTCTGTCAGCCGGCTTGCAAGTCATAACAAATCCCTGGCGCGGAGCTGAAGCTGAGCATTTGCCGGAGCGTCATGGGGATGATGAATGACCCGCAGGCCTTTGAAGTGCTCTGCCAGTTCAGCTGGGTCCGTGGTGCTGACAGAGAAATATACACAACAGCGTAACCAATAATGAGAACATTAAACATTCCTGCGCTGTGACAGGCTGACAGAAAAACCCAGGCTCCCATCAATCATGCTGCAGATAGAACCTTGACAATTGGCCCCTCACTGATAGCGGCGGTCACCTTGCCCTCTCCCCTGCTCCCCGGCTCCCTCTCGCCAGGGCGCCCCGCCTCTTCTGCACCCAGATTTCCCTTTCTCTCCTCACAAGCCCCAGCCCCTCCTCTCCACCTTCCCTGCCCTCTGTGTCTCCTCCCTCCCCCCCTGGACCTTTCCGTCTCTTCCCTCTCCCCTCAGTGCCCTGTCCTCCCAGGAAGGCTGGATATCCAGGGCCTTTCAGAGGTCAGGTGAGGTTTGGGCCGCTCTCCTTTTGTTTTTTTGAATTTTTTTTCCTTTTTTTTTTTTTTTTTTTTTTTTTTTGGTTACAGCCCCTGCATGAAAAAAATGAAGAGAGGCCACAACTGGAGTGAGAAGTGTGGTCTTTCAAACAAACAGACACACCACGGGCTGGGAGAACATTTTTGCACACAACACTAATGACAGAGGACTGATCACAAAAATCTACAAAGAGCTGATGAGACTCAACAAAAACAAAGTAATAATCCAGTCAAAAAGTGGGCAGAAGAGTTAAAAAGAAACTTCTCCAAAGGGGAAGTGCAAATGGCCAACAGGCATATGAAAAAATGTTCAACATCACTTGTAATCAGGGAAATGCAAATCAAAACTACCATGAGATACCATCTCACACCAGTGAGAATGGCACATATTAAAAAAACTAGCAACAGCAAATGTTGGCGAGGATGTGGAGAAAAAGGAATTCTCCTGCACTGCTGGTGGGAATGCAAACTGGTCCAACTACTATGGAGAGCTGTGTGGAGATTCCTCAACCTGCTAAAGATGGAGCTTCCATAGGACCCAGCAAGTCCATTCCTCCATATTTACCCAAAGGACACAGAAACATTAATTCCAAAGGGCACCTGCATCCCTATGTTTATAGCCGCACAATTTACAATAGCTAAGCTTTGGAAACAACCCAAATGCCCAAAAGTAGATGACCGGATCAAGAAGAGGTGGTACATATATACCATGGAATATTACTCAGCAATCACAAAAGATAAACTCGTGTAATTTGCAGCAACATGGATGGAGCCGGAAGGGATCATGCTCAGCGAAATAAGCCAGAAAGAAAAAGAAAAATATTGGATGGTCTCACTCATAGCAGGAATTTAGAAAACCTAAATAAAAATAAGGGACCAGGAAAAAGACTAATTATAATAAAGTAAAAATCAAAATCAACACACACCTATAAACCAGAGACACACTATGGCGGGGTGGGGGGGGGAGGAATTAGGGTCAAAATAAGGGGGGGTGGGAATTGTATGGGGACTATAACCAAGATGAAAATGCATACATTGTGCTAAAATGAAAAATGATGCAAAAATATATAAAATAAAATTTTTTAAAAAGTAATACAACCACTGTGTAAAAGCTCATTTGGAAATACTATTAAACATTGAAAGCTAGGCCCTTGGGGAAAAGGAGAAGCACAATAAGCCCCTGCTGGCTCCTCTGCAGAGGAAGGGTCTCTCTGGGTGTCTTCCTGTGTGACTCTGGCAGGGAACCCTTCTCTGGCAGCCTCTCTACCTCTTTCTTTTTGACTGGGTTTATCTTGACGGGGTCTGATTTCTGATCGGTCTAAAATGGAAAAAACAGCAGAGAAACACAAAGATCACTTCCTTTTCCTCCAAGGGGAAATGAAATCTGCTTAGATAAAGAGTAATTGGATGGACCTTCCTCCTGTTTCTGAGGTGATGCCAGTGACCCCTCAGCCTTTCTCTCTATCCTCTAGGGTTCCCAAGAGAACTTGGTTTGGGACACACTTTCCTGGGCTGAGCCTCTACTCCTGTTTGAGAAGCGGGGCATTCCCCATCCAAGCCCCCACTCCTCACTCCACACACATACAGAGATTATCCCTGCCAGGCCCACTCCCAACTAGTCAGCAAGGGATCACACACAGTAAGAGGGTCATAAGGGAGAATCTGGGGTTCATTCTCACCGTAAGAACTTGGGCAAGTCTGGAATTTTCCTGAACCTTTACTTCTTCATCTACAATGCAGGAGTAGAAGTCCTTACAGCTCTTACAGGTCTGGTTACCTTCTCAATAGGCAACGGATAGTTTTCCACCCTTTATTTTTGAGGCTTTGTATGTTTGTTGTTGCTGTTTTTTGTTCTTCTCTTTTGGAAAGTGAAGACTTCTTAATTTTCCAGAAAGTCATCACAAACTTCCTATAGCCCACACACACATGTCCAGAGACAGTGGGTGGCTGTGCAGGGAAGGTCACTTCACGGTCATCTAGAAAACAAAGGCTATTATGGGGCATCTGACAAGACCTTGGAGGGGGGATATAGGGGAGCAGAGAAAGGGATACCAGGGCCTACTCTGAGAGAAGGCTCAATCATGGACATGACACTCCAAATGCATTTGTTTCAGGTGAGCCAGAGCTCGGGTGTGAAGAGAGCATCTGTTGAGATAATGTCTGTCCCATGCTCTAAATGCCTAGTCCTTCCTGACCATCTGAAAAGGGCAGCTCCACTCCCACCACCTCCAGGAAGCTTGTTCTGCTTGCCCTGGCTTCACAATGACCTTTCCCTCCTCCTCTTGTGATTTCTTGCCCAGATGAGCAACTTGCCTGCTTAGCTAGACTTGAAGATGCTTGAGGGCAGGGATGGGGCCATATTCTGCTCTTCTCTGACTCACCAGCATGATGCCTTGTTCTGAAAGGCTTTCCCTACCCACAGCCCCCTTCTTTTAAGGAGCTGCTCCTATCAGGCCTGTTCAAGGGAAGACCCCAGAGGACATGCTTGCTCTACACAGCACGACTCTTGCCCACAGATGACCCAATGGTGAACACCTATCCCTACAACCAAGCAGAGTCTCTCTCCCTTGAAAATTTGAACTCAGTTATAGGTGTTGTTGGACTCCTCCAAGTCGTGGAAGCATTTGAAGATACGATAGCTATTTTTGAGTTATGTATATGCTAAGGAGGGGACAAAAGCTGATCTTCAAAGCAAAGCAGAATGAGGAGGTGGGCCTAAACCAGCAGACATGAAGATCCAGAAATTCCTGACTTTCCATGTCTCCTGAGGCCTGGCTGGACTCAAGCCTACTCTTGGATGATTATGAGATAGCTGGCCACTAGAAAAGACAGATGACGCAGACCTGGCCAGTGATGCTATCCCATCTTTCTGCCTATAGTGACTGGCCCAAGGATGGGCATGTAACACATGTCAGGCCAACAAGAGTCCTTCCCTGGGATTTTACTAATTAATTCCTTTTAGATTGAAAATTCTAACACTAGGACCCCAGAGCTTCCAGCACCTTGACTATCACTGCCTGGAGAAAACCAACTTCCTGTAGGAGCAAATGAGGCCAACCAGAGCAGAGGAGCCCACTGCTGACAAGTTGATGACTTCTTCAGGTCCCTGATTCTGGTCGAGACCACTTGGCTTTCCCAAAGAGACTTTCTTGCTTATACCAGGTTTTGTTTTTATTACCCAGAAGAGTTCTGATACTGGGGCTCAGGGAACTTATCAGCTTGAGAGGATTCACCTGAAATTAATGAATGTTTTTCCCTTTTTTTTTTTTTTTTTTTTTTTTACGTATATGCACATGAATAAGAATCCACTGAGGCCCAGAACAAAGGGGGCAGCAGTGAGCATTTCCTGATTCTCTTCCCCAAGATTCTCCCTTAAGCCTTATGCCTGACAGTCTGTCCATCCCCAGGCCACACTCAAGTTGACTCGCTCTTCTGAGTATTCAAAACAACTCATGCCCAACTCTATGGTTTACCCCAACCCCAAGCAAGAAGGGCACTGAGTGAGTGCCGTCCTCCCAGCCTCTGAGTGAACCTTATCTATCCCCCCTACCAATCCAGTAGGAAGCCAGGGCTCAAGCTGATCCCTGCCCACATCAGGCCTAACCATGGGCCTCACTCTCTGTAGTGCCAGGATAGGCACAGAGCCGGTTTTCTATGATTCAACCAGACGGGTAAAGGAAGAGTCCTGGAGCCCTCAGTGGCTTTCTCAGGCTTTTATTGCACTTCATATGTAGTATGGCAAACAGGTACACAGCAGACAGGGGTGCCTGGGGGCCAGGAGGCCAGGAGGCCTCCAAGCCCCCAGCAAGTCTTCATTCTGGGCCTTTCTCCTCTTCTCTCTCCAGCCTCTCTCCTGCCACTCCTGCTTCTGCTTCTCCCTGTGACTATCTCAATACTCCTCCCATGGCCCACAGAAGTAAATAAGACAGCTTGCAACAATGTAACAACTACAGGTACCCCATCAGGCAGGGCAATCCTAATGGTGGGAGGGCAGAAAAGCCTGAAAATCCATTTACCCTACACGCTCAGATACCCTTTCTATCTCAGCTGCCCTTTGTGGCCAACAGTGATCCTCTGGATACCCATCCTCATTCTAATCCTGATCTCATGAGAAAGTTCCTAGACAAACATGGCATGGGGGAGATCAGCAAAGTAATGATCAGGGGCTTTACTTGACTGTAAGCTAATATGAGCCAACCTTGTGTGATGTGGTTGCTATCGATAGACAGACAGACAGACAGATAAAGCCGGATTAGGCTAAAGGATCCCATTCAAATGATGTCTTAAGAATTCTGAAAAACTTTAACATAGGCAAAGGCAATGAGCAGACAAGAAACCTGGTCAATGAAAAACAGGGGAAAGACTCTCAGGATGGGAAACGACATCTCTATCAACACTGGGCAGGCTGGCACATGCTTGTTCTCCTCGAAATGGCTGAAAACACCAGGTTCAAGCCAGACACATAGTTGGCATCAAAAGTGATACTTTTCTTTTTCTATCCTGTGCAGTCCTCAGCAACCAGGGGCAGAACTAGAGCCAGTGAGCTCACACATCTCAACACTCTTCTTACAGGATACCCCTGCTTTTCCCCATTAAGCAGCAGCAGCTAATGCCCCTCCCATTCAATCTGAGCCAACTCGTGACTGCATCCACGAATACAAGTGGCGTCACATGACTTCTAAGGCTAGGTTTGAAGAGGCCATGCAGCTATTATTATCTTTCTGGGGATACTTGTTCCTTCATTCCAGCAGCCATGCTGAAGCAAATAGCTTGAGCAAAAGAGCTCACAGAGACCCATGGAGGTATCTGACTGTAGGGACAGGACAGGGACAGAGCAGGTTTCTATGATCTGAGCAGACCAGGCGGGTAAGGAGGGTCCTGGAGCTTTCAGTGGCTTTCTCAGGCTTTTATTGAGCTTTTACATGTAGTGCAGCAGCCAGCTAACATGGCAGGCAGGGGTGCGGACTGGGGTTGGGCAGGGGGTAAGGCCCGTAGGCCTCCAAGCTCCAGCCAAGTCTTCACTCTGGGTTTCTTTCTTCCCTTCTCTCTCCTGCCTGTCTTCTGCTTCAGCTTCTCCTGGCTATTACCTCAATGCTGCTGCTATGGCCCATGGAAGTAAACAACACAGCTTATAACAATGTAACAAATGCAGGTACCCCATCAGGCAGGGCAATCCTAATGGCAGGAGGGCAGAAAAGCCTGAAAACCATTTACCCTACACTGACCCACAACCCAGCCAAGTTCCAGCTACCATCCAGTATCAACCACCCAAATATGTGAATGAAGTTTCTTCCAGATGATCCTCGGGGTCTTTGAGGCAGCCCTCCTGAGGCCCAATGCTCACAGTGCCCTATCCACATTCCTGACCCACAGGACTGTGATGGGATAACATGGTTTTTGAGTGGTTTGTTATACAACATGAGTAACTGGAGCAGCATGAATAAGACAGCCAGGAGAGTCTCAAAGGCCTATGGGCAAGTCTGAAAGGTCTCAAGGCTGGTAGGTCAACTACTGTCCTCTATTGTGCATCTGCCCTCACCCCACGGTGATGCTCTCTCCAGCTGGATTATTCCAATTCAAAACCCAGGCCCTTTTCCTAGTGTAAGTAGTTCTTGCTCCCACCCTCCTGGCCTCAGAAACTCATTTTGGTCACCAGGTAGCAAAAAGAATTAAGAGAATGGGAGTTGTGCCCACTAGGAGGGCCTTCACCACCACCCTGCACACATGCCCTCTTTTCATAGGCCTGGGCAGCAAAGTTTAGGAAAAATAATTTCTATTCTATTACTCCATCCATTAATTCAAAATTTAGGCATCCATCCATTAATTCAAAATTTGAATGAATTTCACCTCTTTATCCTAACCCCAATTTCTTCTGGGCAAGTGGTCAATATTATCATAGGTCTCAAGACACCCCTTGATCCTGGATTGTCCCAAGGCCCACCTGGTGGAGTTTATGGAGGAGGCTAGGGCTCTGCAGGCCAAGGGAGTCCACATGGGGTTATGCTTGGGTGTCCATGCTGTTTGCCTGGGTGAGGCAGGGAAAGCTCCCTACTGCAGAAGGCAAGGTTGGCTCCTAGCAGACCCTACTGGGACTTTTGGGAAGAAATAAATTTGCTACTAGATGACTCAATGCCCTCACTTTGGGGGAAGATTCTTCATGGTGATAGAGGAGAGCAGGGTAAAGGCCCTGAATGTGGAGCCCAATGGCACAAGCCTCTCCTCCAGCCCAGCACCCAGCACCCAACATCACCTCAAAACTCAAAGGCACCAAGTCCACACATACTCACTCTACTCTCTCCCCTTCCCAGTCCTGGCCAGGGAGCCCTGGCCCAACCACGGTTGGAGTCACACAAATGGAGCCTTGGCTGAATTTCAAGAATAATCACTTCTGGTTCATGAAAAAAAAAAACAACAAAAAGATGACCTTATTGCTCCAAACATAACTGTGGATCTCTCAAGACAAATCCCTGATGGAGCAGGATCATCTGAGTGTGCACCCAGTGCCCCCAGAAGGCTGTGCTTATCTAGGTTGCTAGTGCTGGCACATTGGGGTAGACCCTCTCAATATTCAGTTGAGTCACCCTTCCTTAATTTCATACCATCTCCCTTCTTCTGGACAGCTTTATCTAAGCCAGGCACAAGAATGGGCAGATGGCCCACGCCTGTTCCATCCTAGTGCCCCATCTGTTCAGCACCATGACAGGTTCAGCAGTGGGAGCCATGTCCCAAGCCTGGACAATCAGAGTCATTCCCAGGATTTTTTAAGAGGACCAAGGGTAGGTATCCTACATGTTCTATGGGCATGGGTGTGAGAGAGCAGCTTTGGCAGCCACGCCCCTGCCTTGAGTAGATGTTGGCCAGAGAATGATGTCACCACCATGAGTAACAGCACCTGAGGAGGGAGCCTTGAGTCTCGATCTTGTTGGCAGCACTGGTTCCACTCATGACTCCCCTGCTCAAGGCTCAGCGTGTTCAATCTACTCACAGGAAAATATTTTAGTCAAAGATCCACAACACATCACAAAACCAGCCCTGGTATGTGGGAATGGAACAGTAGGTCACAGGAAGGAGGTGAGAAAGTAAACAGAGACAAACCAGGGTGGGGTGGAGAGAGGACCAGGAAGGGGGTGAGGAGAGAGAATGAGGAGGCCAGGGAATGCATCCAAGCTGGCAGGTCCATCAGACCCCTACCAGGGTGCCAGGGGACAGTGGCAACTGAAATATAGAAAAAGAAAATCCCATATGTATATTTAGAGACTGAGGGAGACACTGGAGCAGAAAGAGTGACAACAGAGAACAGGAATCTCCTGGAGCCTGAGTCAGGGAGCAGCAGCAGGGGCGGTAACAGGCAGTCACCCCACAAACACAGTCATCACCTTGTAGAAAGAGAAACTAGGCCCGCTTCCCACAGGATCAGAAGTTGACCAGGTGGAAGGGCATTTCTGAACTATGCAGGCAGTGGGCTGACAGGCTCAGGATGAGTGGACTACACTGTCCCTGGTTGGTGTCCTTCCACCTGACCAGCCACCAAATCCAGGGCCACACCCTTACAGCTGGATCTTCTACATCTAGGAATATGAGGATCACACCTCGACGCCAATGGTTGGAGTGTAAGGCACACAAGAACGTTTGCATAACTGATGGGGGGCTGGGAGGCTCCAGAGGAAGTCAGCTCCTGGGGAGGCAACTGCAGCCCCTCCTCTCAGCCCTGGCCCTCAGAACAGAGACCCTGGCAACTGGGAGGTGGATATGGGTCACTTCCCCACCCTCCAAAGAAAGAGACCACACAGCAAAGCAGTCGTAGCTACGCTGAGGAGGTATTACACATGTCCTCTGTGCCAAGGCAGTGCCCAGCAGCTGATGAACATTAGCTCTTTCAATCAGCATGGTATGGACAGACACTATTGATTATCTTTGATTCACAAAGGAGAAAACGGAAGCACAGAAAAGCTAAGCAACTTGTCCGTGGTCACAGAGGTGGAAAAAGGCAGCTCTCTGGGCCTGGTCTGTATAGCTCCAAAAATGAAGAATGAAGGAGGAAGCAGGGGGAACGTCCTCTTCGCCATGTACAGCTCATGTGGCAACATGTGTTTTGCACATACGTGCACACCCTCAGTCCATTATAAACACATGTGGTGAAGCTGCCTTATATTTGTGAGCAAAAACTTAAATTCAGTGAAGCATCATTTTGTAGGTCCTGGCTCTTTATGAAAGTAGGTTTATACCTAAACCTATGGCTATGGTGGGTAGCAAGCAAGAGGCCATTCGATACCAATGAGGACAAAGAGCTCAAGTTAGAATCTCTCAGTGACAAAGTCAAGTCTAGACTCAGGTCTTTTAGACTCCCTCTCCAGTGCTCACTGCACTATGCACTAGTGGAAAGAAATTACCATGGGGTTACCGTGAATTGAAGCCAAATTCTTTCCTCTTTCTCTTGGGTCCTCCACAGTCGTGGCTGATAAATGTTTCATAACCAGCTCTTTAGGAAGCAAACCAACAAAAAAAAACCTGATTTGTAGCACTTGCCATTTCTATAGAGCAAATATTCCCACCCTGGTCAATTTCAAGCTTCCAACATTGTGCCCCTGAATGAAGCTGGGAGGACCCCAGGACACCACCGTGCCTCCCACTGCCAAGGAGGGACTCCAGGGCAGCTCACGGTAAGGTCATCAGAGTCATTCTAATAGTCTTCCTCCAATTTAGTTTGAAATCTCTAAGTCCCCATCTGCTAAGGCTCAGAGTGGGAGGGGTGCTGGTGGCAGAAGAGGAAAATCTGTTCCTGGGCTTTTGATACCCAAACAGACCAATATGCTAATGTCATTAACTAGAAATTTAAATGGTTCAAAATGAGTTGAGGAAAATACGGTCTAGAGAATGAACTCTGGAGCTGGATGGTATGGGTCCAATCCTAGCTAGCCACGTGACCTCCGACATAACTTAACCTACCTATAAAATGGGGATGGTACCAGGTCCAACCTCATAGGGGTTGTGAGGTTTCAATGAGAAATATAAACATAAATTTCTCAGCACAGTGCCTGGCACATAAAAAGCACTAGCCAGACATTAGCTATGGGGATAACTCAAGTCAGGGTGGCCGGCCATTATTACTATGTAAGTTGGGGTAACTTGTTTGAAAACAAACTATGATCAATATGTGACGATTAATCACTGGACCAGAAGCCCCATGAGGGCAAGGACCTTGTCCATCTTGATCTCTGCTGCTCCCCATACACAGTACAGTGCCTGGCACATTTAATGAGTAGGCACTCAAGAAATATTGGTGGGATGTCAACTCTGGCATCTAACAGTACTTGAAGATTTGTATTTCATTAGTGTTTGATTTAATTGCATCCTCTATTTAAAAATAGGCATCAATACCCCTGGCTAATGTTTATGTCTACTTTTTCTAAAAAGCAATTATATTTTTAAGCCCTTCTGAGTGGAAATGAAAGCCAATATACCCCTTTGAGGGGAGCATGGAAACTTATAATCTAGACAGTGTGCCCACTTGGTGGCAGGACAGCCGAAGAAAGGGCTCAGGTGCAAACCTTTCCAGCATTAGCCTTACGTATTCCAAACCCTACAGTGAAAGACATAGCTCATCCCACATGCAGGTCCTGACCCTGACCCCCACATTCACCCACCCAGCCCCAAAATGCCAGGGGGAATGGTCTGGACTTGGATGAGGGCTGAGGGGGATTCTTGCATCTCCACCCTGCTCTCTTCCTGGATTGTGCCTCCCATACCCCTCCGTCCCCTCCCCTGCCCTCCAGAGGCAGCCAGCCCCCTCCATGACCTCTCCTCACCACTCTCAAAGACTGGTTTGTTAGGGCATGAAAAATGGCTCCATGAAATAAAGATGTTTCCCCGCTGATGAGCACATTTGCAGAAGGTATGTCAGAGATCTTGAGGCTGGGGCTGGGCGGGCTCTCAAGAAAGTTGTTTTTCCCCTTCTTTCCCTCCCTCCCACCTTCCCCCTCGCCCCTCAGCTGCCCCCACCCTCGCTTACTTATTGGAAGAGTAATAAATATTGGGCCGACAGGCCCTTCTCACAGTTACAAAGCCTACCTGTAAGCGAGCTCAATAATTAGCAGTCTTGAAGATGATATATGACTTTCATTACCCTTTGGGACTGGAGACTAAATGAGGACAGAGCTAATTGCCGTGCAAAGCAGTTTGGCATGAATGAGAAAAATGCAGGCCCTGTCTCCTGCCAAAAAAAGGGCCCTATTGCCGCTCTGATCTCCAGGCTGGTTTCTGCCGCAGGAGTTCACTTGGTGTCCATAAATCATGGGCTGCTTACAGCTGGGGCTGCCCTGAGTCGTCAGCAGGCTGTGCGCTGAGTGACAGATCCCAGCCGACTGCATTAGAACTTCAGCTCGCCCCTTTCTTCTCCTCATCCTCTTCCTTCTCCTTTTCACACTGACCAGAAAATTAAACCCAGACTCTGCAGAGAGGGAAGGCCAGGGTTGGCTGGGAGCTATTGACTTGGTTTGGGCTCCCCGTGGCCATGCCCAGCTGCTCACTCCCTGCACACAACTCCACCACCACCTCCACACGAGTCCTGGGCTGCTGAGGCCTGGGACTATGGCTCGCTCCACCCTCAGGAGGAAGCAGAACCCTTCCAGAATGCTCCAGACTGAGCTTTTGTCCTTGGTTTGTCAGGGAGACAAATGTAGCCTCCCTTCTGGCCGAAAATCTCCCTCTCTACACACCACCCTTTCAGGAAATGCTTCCCTTTCCTTAAAGGGAAAGGCCTGACACCAGTCACATGTGTGTCTACAGCTGACAGATGTGCACAAGCCACGAGGGCGGAGCTAGCCAAGGCTGTAGGGGTGGTGGGGAGGCACCTGCTAGGAGCATTTTCTTCACCCCTCAACCCCACCCCGCTCCTCCAAGAGTCCAGCTTCTGAAGGTCCTGGGTGAGAAACGCACTGATGGTGCAAAGACCATCCCTGTCCCCCTCCATTCACTTCAGGGGGGTGGGGTCCATTTCTCTTGTGGGTAGACACCAATTTCACACTCAGAGCTCAGCTCCCTGGCTTTTCTAAGGGCAGTCACCTAATTAATTCTTAGTGTGACCAAATTATATTTGACACTTAATTTAAAACTCAAGGTTTCATAATGCAAAATCCTCTCCTGACAATAAGGATGACAAGCACAATGAGTGCGTGTGTGACTTGACAGTCAGTGTTGGGGGTGGGGGGTAGGTTTCCATGTAGCTCCCAGAGAGGGAAGGGGACTGACTTTCAATGAACAGCTACTTTATATCCAGCGATTTCCTGGACATATTTATTTCTCATGATCCCATTTATTATCACATTTCCTTCCCAACAACCCTATGAGGCCAGCGCTATTTATTGCCTCCATTGTGCAGATGAGGAAGCCAAGACCCAGCCAGGTTAATTACCCCCAAGGTCACTCTGTCAGGGAAGTGGCCAAGCTGGGGATCATGATCTTGGGAACCTATCACATCTTTATGCCATTCATTCCTCATTTAAGGATGAGGGCAGGGGGGTCCCCAAACTGGAAGTCTCAGCAACTTCATGAGGTTGGGAGTCAAGGCTAGATGTTGGCTAGAATGCCTGGTTGCAGCAGCTTAAACAAATATAGGTTATTTGTCTCACATAACAAGGCCAGGAACAGGCTGCCCAGGACAGGCGCAGCTCAGCAATGACTGCTTCCTCTCTTCCCGCTCCTACTCCCCAGCACCTTTGCATTCTAGCTTCTTTCGTTCTGCCCATAAAGTGAATGCTATACCACCAAGCATCATGTCTTCCATCCAGGGAGAGAAAAAGGGAGAGAAAAGAGGCCAGGGAGAAGGGAGAAAAGGAATTCTCCAGCCAAACCTTTGTCATTTTATTTGGGAAGAGGAGCTGCCCCGGCTCACCTCCCTTGCATCTCTTTAACCAGATCTGGATCCCACACCTCCAATTCCCACCTTCTGCCCCATGTGAGCTTCAGGGCCAGTCGTGGCCTTTATCTGGGGCAGACAATATCCTGAGTGAGTGAAACGAGGGGTGATGCCCACAGGGACGTGGAAACCAGCATGCCAGAGACCTAGGCACCAAGATGGGAGCCCTGTCCTCTTATACATCTTACACTCTCGCTTTGTGAAATCACTGACAAGTTGATGAAAGCTATTATAAGGGATTTTTTCCCTTCCCATCTCCATCTGAAGCTGGGGTGCCCCACCCCCAATCTGTGGCACCAGGGACACCAAGGGATAGTTCTCATCACCATCCCCTTCCTGCCCAACTGGGGGCAGATTCATTTGCTGTGAGGAGCATCTCTCAGGAAGCAGATAGAAGACAGGTGGTACCCTAGAACAGGGTCATAGTGGGGGTTACTACACAGCCACAGTGACTCATCCCAAAGGATCCATATGATTGTTTTGGAGCATCATGAGAAGGATGATGGGAGATTTCTGAAGGCCGTGGCACCACCTGGGCCCTCCCAACACACATCACTTTCCTCTGGTCCCTTATGGCTTCTATTGCATTGAGAAAAAAATTCAAACTCTTTACCTTGACCTACAAAAGGGTGACTGCTATCCTGACATTACTACTAGTAGCACCCCTTTTCAGACTCAAATGTGTCCTGGTCTGGATGATAAATTATGTGGTCACCTATAAGCAATAGGCTCTGCATGTTCCCAGCCCTGCCTCTGTCCCCAGCCTCCTTTCCTCTGCTCACTCTGCTCACACGCTGTGCTCCAGCCAGGCAGAACCATTCCCTGAGGGGAAGCTCTTGCCTGCCTCATGAAACCTCATACCCCCCCCACCCCCCCCCGCACCCTACCTGGAACCCACAGCTTCCGCTCCTTCTGCAGACTCATTCTAGTCAGTTCTCACATCTCATTACAACAATCCTTTTTCAGAGGGGTCTTCCTTGATCCACCTCCTGTGAACCTTAAATTGGATCCTACTTCCATTCTATCATACACATGCTGTTATTTTTCTTTATTGCCAGAAGCATTCATTTGATGACATGTTTATTTGTTTAATATTTTTTTTTCCTGTCAGAGTATAAGCAGAGACCCCTGCACCTCCAGAATCTAGCAGGGGCTGATGTCCTATAACTATTTTATGAATGAATAAATACACGATGTTTCTCCCAAATGCACACCCCATCACCAAGATACCAAGTTCACTACCACCATCTCCATGGAGATGTAATTCTGGCAGAATTTGAGCTTCACAGCAACATATCACGTTCCTCTGACCTGCCCATCACGAGAAGAGTTCAAACAAAGGCCATCGGGGGATGAGTGACATTTGTACCGTAATTCCTTCACCGCACCTCGTTCTCATTCTACCTCAGGCAGGTATCAACCAGACTGCCTCCGACTCCACGCCACTATGTACAATGCTTCGGTGAACATGCATGTGTCCCCTTATGGACCTCTCAGAAAATTTCCCAAGAATGTAGGTAACTAAAGGGAGGGGGGAGAGGAGAGGATGCATAAAGTTCAGCTACAAATATATATTTTTAATATATTTACCTGGGTTAAATCCCTTCACTTTTTTCAGTCTGCATAAGTTCTAGAACTCTTAAACTAATTATCTTATTTGATAAGTGAAGCTTTGAACCAACTTTTGCTTGAGTCAAATAAAAGAAATAGATTGTACTTCTATTCTAAGCACCATGGACATGTTGCTACCTGTTAAAGACACATTTTTTTAATAAATTATTTTATTTTACATAATTCTTACATCATTTTTTATTTTTGCATAATGTATGCATTTTCATTTTGGTTATATTCCCCATACAATTCCCACCCCCTTTATCTGACCCTCATCCCTCTTCTCCACCCCCCACCCCCCACTGTCGTGTGTCCCTGGTCTGTAGTTGCTTGTTGATCTTGATTTTTACTTTATTGCAATTAGTCTTTTTCCTGGTCTCTTATTTAGGTTTTCTAAATTCCTGCTATGAGTGAGACCATCCGGTATTTTTTAAAGACACATCTTTTTTTTTTTTTTTTTTTTTTTAAATATTAAATTTTATTTTTATATTCCCCCATACAATTGCAAACGCCCCATTCTGACCCCAATCCTTCCCCTCCCGCCCCCCACCCCCCAAAAAGTGTCTCTGGTTCATAGTTTTTTGTTGATTTTGATTTTCACTTTCTTATATTCATTTTCCTGGTCCCTTATTTAAGTTTTCTAGATTCCTGCTATGAGTGAGACCATCCGGTATTTTTCTTTTTCTTTTTGGCTTATTTCGCTGAGCATGATCCCTTCCAGTGCCATCCATGTTGCTGCAAATTGCATGTGTTTATCTTTTTTGAATGCTGAGTAATATTCCATGGTATATATGTACCACATCTTCTTGATCCAGTCATCTATTTTTGGGCATTTGGGCTGTTTCCAAAGCTTAGCTATTGTAAACAGTGCTGCTATAAACATAGGAGTGCAGGTGCTCTTTGGAATTGATGTTTCTGTGTCCTTTGGGTAAATACCTAGGAGTGGAATTGCTGGATCATATGGAAGCTCTATGTTTAGTAGGTCCAGAAATCTCCACACAGCTCTCCATAGTGGTTGGACCAGTTTGCACTCCCACCAACAGTGCACAAGAGTTCCTTTTTCTCCACATCCTCGCCAACATTTGTTGTTGCTAGTTTTTTTAATATGTGCCATTCTCACTGGTGTGAGATGGTATCTCATGGTAGTTTTGATTTGCATTTCCCTGATTACAAGTGATGTTGAACATTTTTTCATATGTCTGTTGGCCATTTGCATTTCCTCTTCAGAGAAGTTTCTTTTTAGCTCTTCTGCCCATTTTTTGACTGGATTATTTTCTTTGTTGTTGCTGAGTCTCATCAGCTCTTTGCAGATTTTTGTGATCAGTCCTTTATCATTAGTGTTGTGTGCAAAAATGTTCTCCCAGTTGGTGGGGTTTCTCTTTGTTTTTGTTATTGTCTCTTTTGCTGTGCAGAAGCTCTTTAATTTGATGTAGTCCCAGCTGTTTATCTTTCTCTTCACTATCACTGCTTTGGGTGATGTGTCTGTAAAGATGTCTTTGATGTGCAAATCCCGTAGTGTTTCGCCTATATTTCCTTCTATGTATTTTATGGTTTCAGGTCTTATGTCTAGTTCTTTAATCCATTTTGAGTTGATTTTTGTGTATGGTGTGAGGTAGTGGTCAAGCTTCATTCTTTTGCATGTAGCGACCCAGTTTTCCCAGCACCATTTATTGAACAAACTTTCTTTGCTCCATTGCATAGTCTTTGCTCCTTTGTCAAAGATTAGTTGACCATAAATCTGTGGGTTTATTTCTGGATTTTCTATTCGATTCCATTGGTCTGTCTGTCTGTTCTTGTTCCAATACCATGCAGTTTTGATGATTATGGCTTTGTAGTATAGTTTGAAGTCTGGGAGTGTGATGCCTCCATTTCCTTCTTTTTTTTTCAGTAGAGCTTTGGCTATTCGGGGTTTTTGGTGATTCCATATGAATTTCATCAATAATTGTTCTATTTCTTTGAAGAATGCCATTGAGATTTTGATTGGAATAGCATTGAATCTGTATATTGCTTTTGGTAGGATGGCCATTTTAATAATGTTTATTCTTCCAATCCATGAGCAGGGGATGTCTTTCCATTTCTTTGTGTCTTCTTCTATTTCTTTTAACAGTGTTTTATAGTTTTCTTTGTATAGGTCCTTTACCTCTTTTGTTAGATTTATTCCCAAATATTTGATTTTTTTTGTTTCGATAATAAAAGGGGTGGTTTTTTTTATTTCTTCTTCTTCAGATTTATTGTTTGTGTATAGGAAGGCTACTGACTTTTGCGTGTTGATTTTGTATCCTGCCACTTTACTGAATTGATTGATGAGTTGAATTAGTTTTTCTGTGGAGATTTTGGGGTTCTCTACGTATATTATCATATCATCTGCAAATAGTGATAGTTTGACTTCTTCTTTTCCTATTTGGATTCCTTGGATGTCTTTCTCTTGTCTTATTGCTCTGGCTAGGACTTCCAGTATTATATTGAAAAGCAGTGGTGAGAGTGGACATCCTTGTCTTGTTCCAGATCTTAATGGAATTGCTTTCAGCTTTTCACCATTGAGAATGATACTGGCTGTTGGCTTGTCATAGATGGCCTTTATGATGTTGAGGTATGTTCCTTGTATCCCAAGAATTTCAAGGGCTTTTATCATGAATGGGTGTTGCACTTTGTCGAAAGCTTTCTCAGCATCTATTGATATTATCATATGGTTTTTATATTTCTTTTTGTTGATGTGTTGGATAACGTTGATTGATTTTCGGATGTTAAACCATCCTTGTGCCCCTGGAATGAATCCAACTTGGTCGTGGTGAATTATCTTATGGATACATTGTTGGATTCTGATAGCTAAAATTTTATTGAGGATTTTTGCATCAGTGTTCATTAGGGAGATTGGCCTATAGTTTTCCTTTTTTGTGTTGTCCTTATTCGGTTTTGGTATTAGTGTAATATTGGCTTCATAGAACGTGTTTGGTATTGTCCCTTCCTTCTCAATTTTTTGGAAGAGTTTGTGAAGGATAGGCACTAATTCGTCTCTGAATGTTTGGTAGAATTCATTTGTAAATCCATCAGGTCCTGGGCTTTTGTTTTTGGGGAGGTTTTTAATTACCATTTCAATTTCGCTGCTTGTAATTGGTCTGTTTAGGTGTTCTATTTCTTCTTTATCTAGCTTTGGGTGATTGTAGAGTTGTAGGAATTTGTCCATCTCCTCTAGATTGTTGAACTTGTTTCCATATAACTGTTCATAGTAGTTACTGATTATTCTTTTGATTTCTGCTGTGTCCGTTGTGATTTCTCCTCTTTCATTTATGATTCTGTGTATTTGTGCTTTCTCCCTTTTTTCCTTTGTGAGCCTGGCTAGGGGTTTGTCTATTTTATTTATTTTTTCAAAGAACCAGCTCTTGGTTTCATTGATCTTTTGGATTGTTTTTTTAGTTTCAATTTCATTTATTTCTGCTTTGGTTTTTATTATTTCTTTTCTTCTACTGGTTCTGGGGTTTTTTTGTTGTTCTTTTTCTAGATCTTTGAGCTTCGAGATTAGGTTGTTTCTTTGAGTTCTTTCTTGTTTCTTGATGTGAGCTTCTATTGCTATATATTTTCCTCTTATTACTGCTTTTGCTGCATCCCATACATTTAGGATATTGGTGTCCTCCTTGTCATTCAATTCAAAGAATTTTTTAATTTCTTCTTTGATCTCCTCGTTAGTCCAGTGGTCTTCCAGTAATGTGGCTTTTAATCTCCATGAGGTAGGATAGTTCCTTGCCTTCTTTTTATGATTTATTTCTAGTTTGATGCCTTCGTGGTCAGAAAAGATGGTTGGTATGATTTCAATCTTGGTGTATCTGTTGATGTTTGTCTTGTGCCCCAGTATGTGATCGATCCTGGAGAATGATCCGTGTGCGCTTGAGAAAAATGTGTACTCCGTTTTTTTTGGGTTTAGTGTTCTATAGATGTCTGTTAAGCCCAAATGCTCTAGGTCCTTATTTAGAGCTTTAGTTTCTTTACTTATTTTTTGTCTTGTTGATCTATCCATTGTTGATAGTGGTGTGTTGAAGTCTCCCACTACATATGTGTTTTCTCTGATGTCTGTTTTCAGAGAGGACAACAGTTGTCTGATATATTTTGGTGCTCTTTCGTTTGGTGAGTATATGTTAATGAGTGTTATTTCTTCTTGAAGTATTGTCCCCTTAATCATAATGTAGTGACCATTGGGGTCTCTTTTTATTTTTTTGAGTTTGAAGTCTGTTTTATCTGATATAAGTATAGCTGTTCCTGCTTTCTTTTTTGGCCCATTTGCTTGTAGGATTGTTTTCCATCCTTTGACTTTGAGCCTATTTTTATCTTTTGTAGCTAAATGTGTTTCCTGGAGACAGCAAAAGGTTGGGTTTTGTTTCTTAATCCAGGCTGCAACTCTGTGTCTTTTTATTGAAGAGTTTAGTCCATTTACATTTAGAGTTAATATTGATATGTTAGCATCTGTATTTGCCATTATGTTTGTCTTTCCTTTGATTTTATTTATTTATTCTTTTAATAACTTTTTTTTTTTTGGTCTTCTTTCGTTGTTATTCGTCCCTCTGAGGTTCTGGCTTTATGTGCCATTGTCTACCGTTAGAAAAACCTCAGAATGAGCTGGGTGTTATGGTGGTGGCCTGGGCAAGATCAACCTTTGCCCACCCCCTGGCACAGGTGAGAGGAACAAGAGTGGAAGAGTTCTGGTAAAAGGTGGATCTCCTGGAAGTATGATGGCACTGGCTATCCTGAAAGTCCAATGGAAAAATCCACAGAACACTAAGTCATGTTCCTCCAAGAGTGGAGGGCTGATAGCAAGAACAAAATCCCCTCCCCCTCACCCAGAGAAACCAGGAAGCAAGCCAGGAACCACAGAAAGGTCAGCCTGGGACGCGTGGGATTGCTGGGGAAGGAGAGGCAGGATCCTCAGATTAGCTCCCAGCAGACTCAAAACAAAGAAGTCATTCTCCTCCCGCTCTGTCTTCCCAAACAGAACTACAAAAGGTAAATGTCTGCTTGACTCATCTGCAGCCTGTCCACAGGCCAGCCCAGGTCTGATGGACTCTGGCATGGGACACCCAGAAATTTGGCAGGATGAATGTACGAGCAGCCTGGAGTCTCACCTGAGCAGGCAGACCCTGTCCCAGGGGGCATGACAGACAGCCTCCTGGACTCCAGTAGAGCACATTCAGACACACAGACGGATGTGCAATGAGGGATGACAAATACACAGCAATGGACACAGATATAAATGCTGTCTCATATAAACTGACTCTTCTTCCAGCCAATCTCATAACCAACCCGGGTCTACTCTAGAACTCCTTGCTACTTCTCAGCTTAATGGTGCTACTGCTGAAAGCAGAGTACTACTAAGCACCTTCCAATTCCAGTCAAAATGGAGCACCAGGGACAGGATTTACCCTCCCACATGAAATAAATAGTATAAAATATATGAGACAACTTTCCAGACACTGAACATCAAACAACAAAGATGGGAAATTGACAAGGCGAGTCATACACTTTTCTTAACTTACTGCCTTGAGGGAGTTTTCAGGATGCAGCAAAGGGAGGAGGAAACCCAAGAAGAGCTGAGTTAAGGAGATGAGTTAAGGAGATGGAGAGAAAGACATTTACAGGACAGTCCTAAGAGGAAAGTTACAATGAATGACAACCCCAGAGCTGTGCAATTTCCCCTCAGCTACTCAGTGAAGGGCTGACCAGGACATGGTGTATGAGGATGCTACCTGAGGCCAGGGGAAAATCTTCCAGAAAAGATTAGAAGGCCAACAATACTTCCTGTTTCTCCAGTCAAACTGGAAATTGTGATGTCTCTCTGGGCTTCGGGAAGAATACTGAGATGGGTTTTATCCATCTAAGTATTAGCCTTAGACTAAGCTGCTTGAGTTTCACCTAATGAAGCTTAAAAGCCAGACCCAAGGGCCTCCCCTGGTGGCGCAGGAAGTTGAGTGCCACACTGTGAAGCTGTCCACAGCCTCTGCAGCACCAGTTCGATCCCTGTTGGCCGGTGAGGGTCCCACATGGCGCGGCAGACCTCTCCTGTCATGCCCGCTGCTCTCCTCAGTAGTGTATTTCATCAGTCTATCTGTTCTGTTCCCCGCTCTGTCTCTGGTGAATCTTCTCACCCTCCCACGCATCTGGCCTGTACCCCAGTTCTTGTATAAATAAATAAATCTTTAAAAATAAAAAATAAAAGCCAGACCCAAGAAGATTAAACCACTTCCAAATAACTTAACTGCATCCAGAACAAGGCACAAGAAGATGTGTAAGATTACAAAGCACCCAACAAAATAAAATTCAAAATGCTTGGCATCAAAAATTACCACACATGGGTCTCCCTGGTGGCGCAGCGGTTGAGCGCTGGGCTGCGAAGCTGCCCACAGCCTCTGCAGCGCCGGTTCGATCCCCGGCTGCTCCCCGGCCACCAGAGGAGGGTCCCACATGGCGCGCAGACCTCTCCTGCCACCCGCTGCTCCCCTCAGCAGTGTACTTCGGTCCTTCTGCCTGCTCTGCTCCCCGCTCTGGCTCTGGTGAATTCTCTCACCCTCCCGCGCTTCTGACTGTACCCAGTGCTTGTATAAATAAATAAATCTTAAAAAAAAAAAATTACCACACATGCAAAGAAACAGGAAAGTGCAATTCATAAAAAGGAGAAATTTTAATCAACAAAAAATCCAGTATTGATGCAGATATTCGACATTATTTAGCCAATATTAGTTAACAGATAAAAATAGTTACCATAGTTGTACCAATCTTCAAAAGCTAGGGGAAAGAATAAACATGTAAAGCAGAGACATCCCTTATATCCCCTTGACCCTTTTTCCTTCCCCCCTCCCTCTTAAACTCAGAAACCTCATTGCTTTTTGTAAGTATTTTGCTGTATCAAATTTTATAAAATATGAATGTCCAATATTTGTTTTTGTCATTCTGACTTGCTTTACTACACATAATTCCCTGACTCCTTCTATTTGGCTGGAAATGGCAACATTTTGGCTTTCCTTACAGCTGACTGGTATTCCACTGAGTGATATGCCATATTAATAGAATGAAGGGGATAAAGCCAGTAAACTATTTTACTATATGTTGGGGGGGATGAAACCCAACACCCATTCATTATGCAAGTTCTCAAGAAACTAGAAATAGAAGTAATCGTCCTTGGCCTGAGTAAAGAGCACGACAGAAAGCTCACAGATAGCATCACACCTACGGAACAAGATACTGACATCCACTCTGTCATAAAAAAAGACAAGGGTTAGGGCCTCCCCGGTGGTGCAGCGGTTGAGCGCTGGGTTGCGAAGCTGCCCGCAGCCTCTACAGCGCCAGTTCTATCCCTGGCTGCTCCCCGGCCACCAGAGGAGGGTCCCACATGGCACGCAGACCTTTCCTGCCGCCCGCTGCTCCCCTCAGCAGTGTCCTCTGTCAGTCTGCCTGTTCTGCTCCCCGCTCTGGCTCTGGTGAATTCGCTCACCCTCCCGCGCTTCTGACTGTACCCAGTGCTTATATAATAAATAAATAAATAAATAAATAAATAAATAAATAAATAAATAAATAAATAAATAAATAAAAAAAAAAAAAACACAATCTTTATTAAAAAAAAAAGACAAGGGTTAGATCTGTTAGCAAAGACAAGGAGGAAAGGGAGGCCCTATACACTGTTGTTGGGAACGTAAACTGGAACATGAAAAACAGCACAGAATTTCCTCAGAAACTCTAAAGTAATACAAACCTATCATCCAGCAATAACACATCTGGGTATATATCCAAAGGAAATGAAATCAGTATCCCAACGAGATATCTGCACTCCCGTGTCTATTACAGCATTAGTCACAATAACTGAGATACGGAAGCAATTTAAATGTTCATCACAGATGAATGGGTAAAAGAAGTATGACATATATATGGAATATTATTAAACCATGTAATATTACCAATGAAATGGAATGGGATATTATTAATGGAATGTTTGTTACTAAACCATGAGAAAGAAGGAAGGCTCACCATATGCAAAACTTGAGTGCATTACGCTAAGTGAAATAATCCAGACCATGACAATATTGCATGGTGTTACTTATACATAGAATCTTAAAACAAAAAAAAAGTTAAATTTATAGAAACAGAGAGTAGAAAGTAGTGGCCAGGGTCTGTGAGAAATGGGAGGAGTTAATACTTAATGGGTATAGACTTTTTTTATTTACTTTTTTGAGTCATTTCTATTTTTTTTTAACTTTTTTTTAGATTTATTTATTTATTTATTTATTTATACAAGCACTGGGTACAGTCAGAAGTGTGGGAGGGTGAGAGAATTCATCAGAGCCAGAGCAGGGAGCACAACAGGCAGATGGACAAAGTACACTGTTGAGGGGAGCAGCGGGCTGCAGGAGAGGTCTGCGCGCCATGTGGGACCCTCGCAGGCAGCCAGGGATCGCTGCGCCACCAGGGAGGCCCAATGGGTATAGACTTTAATGGGCAGGAAGAGGTGAGTAAAAGAAAACAAACTTTCAGTTATAAGTCAGATCAGGTCTAAGGATCTAATTAATTTATAACATGGTGACTATACTTGATAACACTATATTGTATAATTGAAATTTTTTTACTAGTAGAACTTAAATTTTCTCATGCACACAGAGAGATAAAAATGTACAGTGATATATGTATTCATTAACTATGTGGGAATAATCTTTTCCCCATGTATACATATATCAAACCATCACAATGCACATTTTGATCTTATAATTTTGTCAATTATATATATTGTCAAATAAGAATGAAAATAAATTATCATTTACAATAGCATCAGAAATATGAACTACTTAGGAATAAATCTGATGAAAGATGTGTAGTATTTGTACACTGAAAACTACAAAACACAACTGAGACAAAATAAAGAAAACCTAAATAAATGGAGTGATATACCTTGTTAAGAGATAGGTCAGAAGATACTGACACTGTCACTTCTCAAACTGATGTATAGTACCAAAGCAATCCCAGATGAAATCCTAGCAGGGCTTGTTATAGATTTAGAACAACCAAAATAACATTAAAAAAAATAAAGTTGGAGATCTAGCAACACGTGATTTTAAGGTCAATTATGAAGCTATAGTTAACAAGACTGTGGAAATGGCATCAAGATAGACAAAGAGGGGCCTCCCTGGTGGTGCAAGGAGGTAAGACGCACCACTATGAAGCTATCGGCAGCCACTGCAACACAAGTTAGATCCCCGGCCAGGCCAGGGAGGTGACCCACATGGCGCAGCGGACCTCGCCTGTCTCACCAGCTGCTCCCCTCAGCAGTGTATTTCAGTAGATCCCCCAGTGCTGCTCCCCACTCTGGTGAATCTTCTCACCCCCTGCACCTCCAGCCTATACCCCAGCTCTTGTACACATAAATCTTTTTTAAAAAAAGAAGAAAGGTGCCTGCCAGTGAGGTGGGGCCAGGGGAGTTACCATTTAATGGGCACAGAGTTTCATCTATGCAAGATCTAAAGAGTTCTGTGGCTGAATGGTGATATTGGCTGCACACACTGTGCAATTAAAACATGGCATGGTTAAGATGGTAAATTTCATTTATGTGTATTCTACCACAATTAAAACTATTTTAACATTTTTTTTTAAGTGCCAGGGAAGGAAGAGACTTTTTACACCTTAAAAAATCTTAGACAGCTTCCTGGAGGAGGTGTCATTTGGGTGAGGAAAGCAGGATTTACCAGGAAGGAGAATGGGATTTACCTAGAGAACAGGAATTGTGGGTCCTAAGCAGGTAGCAAAGATAGGGAAGCTGGGGTGGGCTGGAGGGTACAAGGTGAAAGCCGGCAGCCGGGTACCAAGGCTGGGGAGGGATGCAGCTAAAAAGCATATTGAGCCCACCCCAGGAGAGCCTCCCAGCCTCTTTAGGGAAGAAAGACATTTGTAAACATCAGCCCTGAGTGAGCCAGACCCATAGCACCACGGCTCCATCAAGACGGCCAGTCAAGAAGGAAAGACTTGGGGTCGGCTCTGGACAGTCCTTGAAAAATAAACATGGCCCTGGACATTCAGGAAACACTCCGGAGGCTGTGTCCAGGCAGGGCTTTTTGCTTATTTGTGATTTTCCTGCTTTCCATCACCCTGTCAGCAACAACCCTGCCCCCTTCCTGACCCTGACACCAGGGCTGGCCCCAGACATTGGCTTTAGAAGAAAACCTGTCATGGGGACAAGAAGGAAGGCAGGAGGGACAGCAGGAGTGCCCGGGTAGGGTCCATGGTGCATCTGCACACAGACAGGTCTGGCGGCATAGTGAGTGAGAGCGCAGGTGTGTGGTGTGGGCATCCAGGTCTGTCCATTTGAAGGCGCTCATCTATGTGCACGTGTGGAGTTTCGCACCAGAGCAGGTGGGGGTCAGAGCGAAGCAGTGTAGACTCTGGGTGCAGATGGACTAGGTCAAGTTCCACTTGGGTACTTAACCTCTGTGCTGTGCCTCAATGTCTACATCTGATAAATGGGAGAAATAACATTACCTGTCTCAGGGGGTTCTTGTAGGTTTGAAACAGATTCACAGTAAAAAGTGCTTGGCCAAAGGGTGCCAGTACATTGTAAGTGCCTCATAAGTGCCAGCAATTATTATTCATTCATTCACTTACTATTCACAAGTGCAAGCATGTGTGTGTGTGTGTGTCTGCGTGGTTTCTGAGTGTGGAAAAGTGAGCAGTTCTGCAGTGAATGAGCATGAATCTTCCTGAGCGTGCACGTGCCAGGATTCAGGAAGAGCAGCCCGGTGCCAGTTCCAAGGGGCAGGGTCTGCTTCCCCACCTGGTGCCCAGTTCTGAAGCCCAGTTCTGTCTCACCTCTCCAGAGTGACAAAGAAGACCTTTGGCAACTTCCACCTCCACAGCCCTCTACCTGGGGAAAAGGCCTGGGAGCTGTTCTCCACCTGCCGCCGGCTGCTCGAGCCTCCTGCTCTTTCCATTTCCTAGAGCTTCAGGCATATGAGTATTTTTTTCTATCAAAGGCCCCTGACCCCAAAAAGAAATCACCTAAGGGTCACACACAAAAATCAGTGTAATCTAGGGACTGTTTTCCTTGAAAAATAATAAAGGAACTCAACTTCTCTGCTTTTTAAATCAAGAACAGTAAGTGTGCCAATTATTAAAAAGAAATCCTCAATTTTACATTATGTGAAATTGCTTTATAAAGGGTAAAGTACTTTACAGATGTGAGGAATTCTTCTCTTCTAGAACCACAGCACATCCCACCAGGGCAAGGGAAGCCCTAGGAGGGAAGGAAGGAGAGGCCAAAGGAGGGCCTCCCCAGTGGCGCAGTGGTTGAGCGCTGAGTTGCAAAGCTGCCCGCAGCCTCTGCAGCGCCAGTTCGATCCCCGGCCACGGGCGAGGGTCCCACATGGCGCGCAGACCTCTCCTGCAGCCCGCTGCTCCCCTCAGCAGTGTACTTTGTCAGTCTGCCTGTTCTGCTCCCTGCTCTGTCTCCGGTGAATTCTCTCACCCTCCCGCGCTTCTGACTGTACCTAGTGCTTGTATAAATAAATAAATCTTTAAAAAAAAAAGAGAGAGAGAGAGAGAGAGGCCAAAGGAAATCCTGCCAGGTGGAGCGGAATAGCTCACCTGGAACAAGAACTCCAGACCCAGCCTTCAGCGTGGGTGCGAACTAGCCAAGACTCTGTTGTTGAGCTGTTCTAAATCTCAAGCCCTCTGAGGTTAAATTCTACAAGGAAATAGCGGGTTGGCGCCAGGCTGACCTGGGGCACCAGCGGGGCTATTGTTTTAAACACCATGGTCCCTGTGATTGTGCAATCCAGGGCCCACTAGCAGGTATGTTAATTATGTTAATTGAGCTGTAGGGGGGATAAATGGTGACCCCCCCACAACGGGATATGTCTACAGCCTAATCCCAAAACCTGTGTTACCTTATAAGGCAAAATATGTGAATAAGTAAAGGATCATGAGAGGAGGAGCTTATTCTACATTATCCAAAGGGCCTTAAATCCAATGACAAGTGTCCTTATAAAAGCGGCAGAGAGATTGATACAGACAAGAAGGGAAAACAAGTGTTCCCACTGGACAAATATGGGACAAGGTGAGCATCAGTAATAAACAAAAAGGCAACAGACTGAAATGCATCATATACATTTAAATCTATGTGTTCATGATACTAAAAGTCAACAAAATAAACAAACCCAGGAGGAAAAATAATTTGTTATTTTGAAGGCTGGGAAATAAAAAGATGAATTCAACCTTATTCTGCCTTTCCTATATGAACCATAGCACTGGATAAGGAAACAGAAACTTCACTTTGCTAATAAATGAAGAAGGAATCACAGATTTTGCCACATCTTACAAACTTATAGATTTAGACATTGAGTAACAGTGGTCTTTAATACCACAAAAAGAGGGACAGACATTATGGATTTCCTGATGGAAGAATACATCACCACCTCTAAAACCTTGCTATGTTAAAACAGAAACAAAAAAATTCTAAATCTGATCAAACCTCCTGATCTAATTTCTAGTTTATAGGAAATTCAGAGTATAGAGGAGCTTGCTCAGTGTACAATTTAAAAATCCAAACTGTGAGAAACTCTTCTGAACAAACAATCCAGTGTCTTCAACAAATCAACTTTCAAAGGTCTCCCCGGTGGCAGAGCGGTTGAGCGCTGGGCTGCGAAGCTGCCCGCAGCCTCTGCAGCGCTGGCTCGATCCCCAGCCACCGGGTAAGGGTCCCACATGGCGCGCAGACCTCTCCTGCCACCCGCTGCTCCCCTCAGCAGTGTACTTCGTCACTCTGCCTGCTCTGCTCCCTGCTCTGACTCTGGTGAATTCTCTCACCCTCCTGCATTTCTGACTGTACCCAGTGCTTGTATAATTAAATAAATAAATCTTAAAAAAAAAAATCAACCTTCAAAAAAAAAAAGAGGAGAAACACATGGATTGAAGAAGACTTACAGAAAAATCAACTAATCACAATTGTAGGCTTAATGTATACCCTTACTCAATTTTTTTAATTATGACATTAATGAAACATTTGGAAATTTGGATTATGACTGGATATTTGATGATCTTAAGAATTACTGATTGGGCCTCCCCAGTGGTACAGCGGGTTGAGCACAGAGCTGTGAAGCTGTCTGCAGCCTCTGTAGCGCAGGTTCGATTCCCAGCCGGCCAGGGAGAAACTCACCTGGTGCAGCAGACCTCTCCTGTCTCACCCGCTGCTCCCCTCAGTGCAGTGTCTTTAGTCTGTCTGCCTGTTCTGCTCCCTGCTCTGTCTTTGGTGAATTCTCTCACCCTCCTGCACATCTGACCTGTACCCCAGTTCTTATATAAATAAATAAATCTTTTTAAAAAATTACTGTTAATACTTTCAGATATAATAACAGTATTTTCAGATGAAATGATGTGATATGTGGGATTTGCTTCAATATAATCTGGAAAGGACAGAAGTGAAGGGGAGGATGTGGACAAAAAACAAATTGGACGTATAGGTTGATAATTTTTTTTTTTTTAATTTTTTTTTTTTTTATAGAGGCATATTTTCTTTCTTTATTTGTTTGTTTGTTTGTTTATACATGCACTGGGTACAGTCAGAAGCGCGGGAGGGTGAGAGAATTCACCAGAGCCAGAGCGGGGAGCAGAGCAGGCAGAAGGACTGAAGTACACTGCTGAGGGGAGCAGCGGGCGGCAGAAGAGGTCTGCGGCCATGTGGGACCCTCCTCCGGTGGCCGGGGAGCTGCCGGGGATCGAACCGGCGCCGCAGAGGCCGCGGGCAGCTTCGCAACCCAGCGCTCAACCGCTGCGCCACCGGGGAGGCCCTAGGTTGATAATTTTTGAAGTTATGTAATGAGCACACAGGGGTTCATTACATTTGCTTTTTTTTTCAGATATTTGAAATTTTCTGCTTGACAATTTCATAAAGAATCCTTTGGTATCTTTGCCTATTTGAAATTTTCTAAAAATGTATTTTTAAAATTTGCCATACACAAAATCCCAGGGCACAAACCAAAATAACTGTGTGAGGTAGATTTTGGTTTCTGTTGCCTCTTGTCCCTGTCCCCATGCAGGGCCACCTCCCCTTTCACCAGCCAACTTCAGAACATAGCCACTGAGTCTTCTTAACATTCACATCCCAAAAGTTCCTGATACCTTCAAATCTGACACAAAAGGAATTGAGGCTTTGACTCTTTTTTCTCCCAGAAGGACTCTATACCTTTTATGTCAATTTTCCTACAGTGTTACAAGCTCCACATACCATGTTCTCTCTCTCTCACACACACACCACAGTCCCTCTTCACTGGTCACCCCACCACTTAGTGATGCTCTTCTAGACCAGGCCCAGGCCCTTCCTGGAGGCAGGTATACGGGTCCTACAGGAATCTTTAATTCATTCATAGGCGAAGGAGGAAGGAGATGGAAAACTCCTGGCTAGGATTTTGAAGACTGGGCCTGCACTTAGAGCCCCAATTCCAGATATCTCACACAGGAGGATCTGCAGGTGCCCTGCCCAGAGGGATGGGAGCTGCTCCCTCTGTCCCCCTCCCAGACAGAAAAATCCTGGGCCGTCACTACCCATTTCCCGTCCTCCTACCCTGCTCCTCAGCGCTGCAAATCATGAAGGCCACTGAGCCCAGGAGTCACACCTTTCAAAGCAGTAGTTTCCTCTGTTTAAAAACAAGAGATATTTCCACTGAGGGCAGGCCAGGCAGGAGCCCTCTCTCCTTCCCATGCTCCCTTCCCAGGGAATCAATCTTCTTAAACATTATCCTCCCAGAGACCATCTGGATGAAAACCGTTCAGGAAACTCGGCTGGGTACTAAGCCCAGAGTTCTCATTCATCTTGCCCTGTCAGAGCCCAGAGCTTTGGCCTTAAAGAATCCTTACAGTTGGGGTTGCCACAGGCCTCCTGGCCACAGGAAAGAGCTCCACCTGCACTTAGACCCCCACCTTCCAGACATCTCAGGGCCTATAAACTGCTTTGCAGGCTTCTCCAACTCTCACCCAACCTCTCCATCCTTGGTCCTTCTCTGCTGTGTCATTAATTGTAATATCCATAGAAGGGGGAAAGGTCACAGAAACTCAGGACTAGAACCTTTCTGTGCTGTGTGAGCTTGGCCAAGTGACCTAACCTCTCTGGGCTTCAGGGTCCTCATCAGTAAAATTGAAGTTAACAACGCCCACCTTGAGGAACTGAGATAAGGATTAGATAATATACCTTAAAATTACTCTCCTGCTGCTTATTCTGTTCCATCCTTCTTGCTGTTCCTTGAACTCTCCAACCATCCTCCTACCTCAGGGCTTTTGCACCTGGAAACGTTGTCCCTGTTATCCCTGGCTCACTACTTCATTTCCTTCAGTCTCAGCTCAAATATAACTGTCAGAGAGCTCTTCCTGGATCAAGCAACCTAAAATGGAAACCATCACCATTGCCCACTACCTCCAGTCCTCACCATCCTTCACCTTGCTTTAACTTTCTTCAGAGTCCTTTATCCAACTGTTAAAAAACAAAATGTAGAGATCTAATTGGCTTTATTAAACAATTCACGAATCTGGAAGCATCCCATCTAGATACTGCAAAGGGTTACATGACATGCAGAGTATAGAGAGGAAGAGGGTGGGAAAGGTTATTAGCAAAAGAAAAGATTCTTTCAGGTGAAGCCTCCTTCCCTCAGAGGCTCAGGAAGTGTGTGTGGTGGTGGTGGTGGTGGTGGGATCTTATATAGATGACCTCACTGATGCTGATTAGGAAACTCCAGATTGATTGGTTTAGAATTATACTCTTAGGAGAGGTTGAAACTGCAATAGGCATTAAGTCTGGGTGGTGCCCATGTAGGATTCCATCTTGGACCTGTTTTTTCTAGATTTAATACCACCTAACACATTAGAGGTACTGTGTCTGCTGGCTGAGTGTCATCCACACTGGAATGTAAGGTCAGCAAGGACAGGGGTCATGTAGGTTTTGTTCTCTGCTGTATGCACAGTGCTAGGACAGCCAGGCACATACAAGGCACTCAAACACTTGGCCAGTGGAATAAATGATTGATCACATGACTTGCATGGCTGTCATCACAGGTGCTCCATAAACAGAAGTTACTATTGTTACTGGTTTGGAGGTGCTAAGAACACGAGGAGCCTGGACTTCTGGGAATGGGTGAGCCAAGAACTCAGATGGGTCTCAAAGCTACCAACGGCCTGTCCTGAGGCCAAACCCACAGGCCACAACATTTGGCCAAGGACAGGGATTTGCTAGCCTCAAGCTCCTCCCCACCACCCCTATACCTGCCTCCCACCCTCACCCCTTTGCAAGCCCTACCTCCAATATCTTCTGGGAGCTGAGTCAAGGGAAGGCAGGGAATTGGATGGACCTGGTCCTAAGGTTGGACAGACACTCCTAGCCTCCCATTCACACCTAGAGGGGTACCTAGTTAGCGCCAGTGATGAGGCTGAGAAGAGGGGGGCAAAGTGGAGGAAGGCGTCCCCTCAAAGAGCCAAGAGCAGCAGAATAAGGTCACCAGCCCTGAGTTTATGGTGGATGCTTAGACTGGGTAAGGACATACACTAGGCCCAGTCACAGGAACCAAAGAATAGGACCATGAGTCTGTAGTCCTGAACTTGTCCTCCAGGAGCTTGGGGTCTCCCAATTAAGAACAGGCTAGGGGCCTCCCTGGTGGTGCAAGGGGTTAAGCACCGCACTATGAAGTAATCCACAGCCTCTGCAAGCACAAGTTCGATCCCCAGCAGGCCAGGGAGCAACCCACATGGTGCAGCAGACCTCTCCTGACCCGCCCACTGCTCCCCTCAGTAGTGTACTTCCGTCAATCTATCTGCCTGTTCTGTTCCCCACTCTGTCTCTGGTGAATCCTCTCACCCCCCACACACACCTTTGGCCTGTACCCCCATTCTTGTATGCATAAGTAAACCTGACAAAAAAAAAAGAAAACAGGTTAGGCCCCAGGATATGGAGGAAAGAGTACATCTGTGCAGAAAGCCCAACTTTGCTCCTTTAACTGTTGACCTCAGGCAAATTGCTTAATCTCTCTGAGCCTCAGTTTCTCCATCTGTCAGGTAGCAATAGTAAGAATCATCTCAAAACAAAACTGATAAAGAACAGATTAGTGCTTGTGGCGGGGAAGGGCAAAGTGGGGAAAGAGTTAAAAAGTATAAAGTTCCAGTTTCATAAATTAAATAAATCATGGGGATATAATTTACAATATGGCAGTTATGGTCAGTAATATTGTAGGGCGTACATGAAAGTTGCCAAGAGACTAAATCCTAAGAGTTCTCATCACAAGCAAAGAAATGTGTAACTTTGTGGGGTGGCAGTCTGTAACTAGATTTATGGTGGTGATCACTTCACAGTGTATGCAAATATCAAATCATTATGTTTTATACCTGACGCTAATATGTCAGTTACACTTCAATTAAAAGAAATCCACTTAAGATATAGACATGGTGATTATTAAGAATAATAATATCAAAATAGAGGTGGGAAGAGCACAAGGGACTATGGTGATGGGACACGAGTGAACTGGTGGTGGGAATTCCATGGGGACTATACCCAAGATGATGAAGCATACATTGTATAAAAATGAAGAATGATTTTAAAATATATAAAATTTTTTTTTAATTTTATAAATAATAATAACTACCATCTAATAGCACTTTGCTGTGTGCTAGGGATGTTATATTATATCCTTTGATCCTCAGAACATCCCTAGCTTTAGGTATTTCTTTTTCAACTTTACAGTGGAGGAAGCTGTGGCTCAGAGAGGGTAGTAACTAATCCAAAGCCACACAGCTTGGAAGAATCAGAGCAAAACTAGACACAAGTCTGCTGACTGCAAAGCCCATTTTAACCACCATGTAGAGGATGCACTTAAGCACCCAGAACCTAGCCAAGCACCAATATATTCTATTAAATGTGAATTTTCTCCTTGCCAAGCTTCCATGGAAACTTTCTGCACCATTTTTTTCTTTCCCCCATAACCCTGGAGCAAGTGAACTCATTCGTAGGGACTCAAGGGACATGTAGGCAGGTGGCCCTTAAACTGGGTTGAGGCTGCACAACAGTCCCCACCCCATTCTCAAGAAAGCACAAGCAGTCTGGACTGAATTCATGCTTCTAGCAGCTTCCCCAACATCTACTCCCCAATCCAGGCATCCTCTGGGGTCATCCCCACAGAGGAAGTTCAACAAGGTCAGGCCTGCCCCTTTCCCACAGCCCCAGGGTGACCCTCTGCAGCTTTACCACTCACCTCTACACTGAGAATCCCCTGAGGACTCCTGCCCAGGACCTTTGGGGTTAAGCTGCCATTGGCTTCATTCCTTCAATAGGGGACAGCCTAATTCACGTATGACCCATACCAATAAATCAGGGAGGGGTTGGGGGTGGAGACATTCATAAATCCATATCAAACGGCCCCCAAATTATGACAGATGACATGGCAGTCATAAAATTGCACAAGCAAAACTCACCAAGTCATTAATTTCATGGCCGTAGAAAATAAACAGACACATTTTTTCGCGGCCCTAATAAATTTTTAAAAACTCAAAGAATGGTCCATCTGCTTCGAATAATTTTTAATTTCCTATTCTGTCTCATTCCCATTAGCTATTCCACTGAGATATTTGCTAAATTCTTTCATTTACCTCCTCCCATCTGTATTCAATTACCCTATTCCCAAATAGAGTGAGTTTTTGTTTCTCCTAAGCGCGGGACAAAATACCCCCGCCTGTACCTTAAAGCAAATGTTATGTGTGTTTTATTATCTGTTAGACCGTATGAGTCATTCTAACTCGATTGCCTGTGTGGAAAGGCTTGGAGAGCAATCTGATTTTGATGTTTTCTGGCTTGGCTGGAAAACACCTGCCAGATTCTCAAAGCTAATCTATTAACGTGGTAAATGCTGTAACAGATGTTCCTGAGTGAGCAAGGGGCCTTGCAGGGCTGTGACCGGCCCGGAGTGTGGGGCATACTGTGGAAATGCTCGCAGATCAGAGGCCAGCAATGCCGCTGGGGATCAAGCTGTCACGAAGTCACATTTTCCGGCTGCCCCCAGGTTCTGGCTGCCTGACGACTCCCTGCTGCCTCCCTGGGTTCTCACCAGCCACTCAAGATGGAAGGACACTTCAAGGTCATACAGTCCATCCCACCAAACCCCTGTTTTTTTTACAGAAAGAAGACTGAGACCAAGAGAGGGAAAGGTGTGCTTTGCCCAAAGTCACACATATACTGAAAAAGGAGAACATCCTCAGAGGCTTTAAATGGGTGTGGGGAGCTGAGACTCATTTTGTGGAGCTGGACAAAAAGGGATTCCATGGGCGTATCTTTCCCCTCTGTACCAACCACCTGCAGAAATAAGATCACTTAGGAGCTTTTTCAGTGTAAGATTCTTGACAGACCACGTTCCTCCTCCTGTAAGAACCGGGCCAGGTCTGCAGTGGTGGGGTGTAGTGGGGGTGTCACTTAGAAGCAAGGCTGAGGGGTCAAAACAGCTCTAGGGTGAATTGTTTTCAACATGTGTAGGCACTGGAAGCTGCAAAGCCCCCAGAAACATGGGTGTTCAGGCCTACCTGCAGATCTGGGGAGGAAATAGTACACAATAGTACACATGTCAGGATGTATCTGTACCGTGGATGCTCACAACCCTCAGCCTTTATTATTTCTACACGTTATTGACACCTCCAGCATGGGAAAAACTTTCTCAAGCTGGAGTCATGTTCAGTAACCCTCAAGATAGACCAAAGATGCCAGGGACTTGACACCCTCAAAAGCAGTCATAAAACAATGATGAATGAGAGTTGTGCATAGTTAACCCCAGCTGCTCACGGACAGGACAATTCTGAGGCAGACTCTCAAACAGGTGTGATTAGCGCCCCCCGGGTGATGTATGGCAATGTTTGGACGCCTTCTGCTTGGGCAAGAGGCCTCTGGTCCTACGTTGCTACTGGCATACTGTGAGTAGAGGTCAGGATGCTGTTAATCACCCTACCTACAGGGCAGAGCCCACAACAGAAACTATCCAATCCAAAAAACCTAACAGACCAGAAGTCCTAACAGGATTGAGCCCCAGATGCCCACAGTAATAACTAATTGGCATACTCTTCTGACCCTGTCCCCTTCCAGGCCTACTTCCGCCAACCCCCTCCCAACACTTCCTAAATCACCTCCCACATAATAATTTTCACTTGAATCATCATTTTAAGGTCTCCTTCTTGGGGGACCCAACTTAAGATCATCCATTACTTCAGCAACAATCATGGGGAAAAAATAATAAAGAGCAAAAAAACATTAAGAAAGTAAAAACCAAAAAAAACAAAGAAAAATCAAAAAAAGTCTTGAAGGCTTGGGTTAGAGCCATCTACACTCTTAACCACATACATTCAGTCCCAGTAATACACTGATGTGGCAGTTTGAGAACATCTACACAAGGGGACACCAGACCTGCTTGGGCAAGAGGCCTCTGGTCCTGCTTTGACACATCAGCTGATTGGAACTATATTCAGCCTGCAAGATGATGCTGTTCCAAGGTTCATCCATGCTGTAGCACGGATCATGCTATAGCAGTGTCAATACTCCATTTCTTTTTATGGAAAATACTCTATGGTATAGAAACACCTCATTTTGTTTATCCATTCATAAGCTGATAGACATTTGGGTTGTTTTCACTTTTCACTGCTACAAGTAATGCTTGAGTACAGTAAATTCTCATTTAATAAAGTAGTATCCATAGATAGGTTCTTGGAAGTTGCAACTTTATGTGAAACAATGTATGGCAATCCAACTTTACCACAGGCTGAGTGAGAGAGACAAAAGTTAAGTTCTTAGGGCACATTTCTAGTCACAAAAACATCACCAAACTTCTAAAAAGAAGACTCAAAACACTTCTGCTATTAAATAATAATTTGTGTTCATTCATTTTCCAACACACTTGTTCCACTTCACGGTCAGGGTGGCCAGAGTCTGTCCCATAAGTTCAGGAAACAGGCAGGGAACCAAGCCTGGCCAGAAAGGCTTTCCACCGCAGCCTTTCCATCTCACGTGCATATTTTTGAGATGTGGGAGGAAACCAGAAAAAGCGATGGGGAGAAGGTATAAACACACAGACAGTGCCCCTCATCTGGGAATTAATTTTTTTTATTTATTTATACATACAAGAACCGGGGTACAAACCAGAAGTGTGTGTGGAGAGGGGGAGGGAGGGTGAGAGGATTCACCAGAGACAGCAGAACAGGTAGACTGACTAAGATGCACTGCTGCGGGGAGCAGCGGGCAAGACAGGAGAGGTCTGCCACGCCATGTGGGTATCTCCCTGGCCAGCCGGGATCAAACCTGAACTGCCAAAGCTGCAGACAGCTTCACAGCACTGCGCTCAACTGCCTTCGCCACCAGGGAGAGCCCTGAATTTTTTTTCTCTCATCAACATTATAATGAAATGATGCTAAAAGTACACTGTTTGAGAACCTGCTGAGTACACCTAGGTCTACTCTTATTCTTTAAAGATAAGACATTATCTGAAATTATTTCAGTCAGGGATTGGGGCATATAATCTTTAGTTGGTGGGACTTTTTTAAAAATCCCTTTAAAGTTATTATTCTTCTGTCTTTCATTATTGCTACTGATACTGTTGTAACCAACCAGCCTGATTTCTTCAAATTATAGAAGTGGTGAACAAGAAAAATTCTCTTTCCTATATTTTTAAGATCTTTTCATTGTGTTTGATATTCTTCAATTGAACTCTTGTGTATCTATATAAACATTTCTTTTTATTATTCTAGTTTGATAATAACTGGAATTCCTGAATCTGAAGATTCATGTTTTTAAATAATCCTTGGAAATTCTCAGCTACAATTTCTTTGAATATTGCCTTCCTCCCATTATTCCTATAAGCACTTTCCCAAAATCTGATTTCACATATATTAGAACTTTTCGCTCCACCTTCCATATCTCTTAATTTTTTTTTTCATATTTTCTATTTTTCATTTTGTGTATTTTTTTCAGAGATATCTTCCAACTACTAATTCCCTCTCCTTCTGTGTCTATTCTATTTATTCCATTAAGTTTTTAATTTTGATATACTTAAATTTCTAGACTCTCTGCTTCTTTTTCAAATCTGCCTGGTCATTTTTTATAATCCTTTGCTTCCTTCTTACCCCTCAGAAGCTCAAGATGTGGAAATTAAAGGCTGCCCAACAAAATAGGGTGTACAGTCATTTTCAGGTATCATTTACTTCTATGGGCTTATATTTCCAATTTGTTCCTGGTCTCTCATAAGTCCTTTATTTTTTATAGGCTCTTTCATTAGCTGGAGAGAATTTTTAAATGTTTTTTAATCATTAATAGATGAATTATAGCTGATATATTTGTAAACCTTTAGTCATCATATAGATTTTAAATCCATTTGTTCTTTTTCCAACATCCATGCTTTCAGAAAGTAACTATTAAGCCCTCACTATGTGCTAAGAACTGTGCTGGGGATCAGGAGAAGAAAACGAGAGTCTTCCCCTGCCTTGGGTTGCTTACAGTCTGGGGAGAAGCTAGATCCTTAACGAGGCAACTGGCAGTTCACCGGTGCTTTGACTGAGTAGGTGTTCGTAAACAGAGCCATGCTAAGATATGTAGAGGCCAGAAACACTCTAACAATCATATTGATTCTCTTTAAGTAAATATTCAATATTTATATAAAAGGGAGGAATATCTTACAAAGAAAAACTCAAACTCTTTTCCTGCATTAGAAGGCATTAGAGAAGGTGTCTATCATTATTCAAACACACGTTACTGGAACATATATCTTGCGGGAGAAGAATATAACCCCCATCCCAACCCCAAGTTACTTCAAAAATCAATTATCCCAATCACACAACTTGGCTTCTCTAGGGATAATCTGGTAACTTTTTCCCATCTCATTACATTTCCACTGATGTTTTTGTCACTGCCCTAACCACCCCTTAATTCTAGAGTTCTAAGTAACTACTGCTACCTAACAAATTACACCAAAACAGTGTCTTCAAATAAGTACTTTAGGGGTTGAATTATGTCCCCCCCAAAAGATATGTCAATGTCCTAACCCTAAGCACTTCAGAATGTGATCTGACCCGGGAAATAAGGTCATTGCAGGTGTAGTCAGTTGAGATCACACTGGGGGAGAGTGAGCCACTCATTCAAATATGACTGGGGTCCTCCTAAGAAGGAAATCTAGGCACAGATACAGGGAGACACATAAGATGGAGGAAGAGAGTGAAGGGAGGCATCCTGCAGAGGCAGGAAGTGACACAGTGCAGGTTTTCTGATCCCATGCAGAGCAGGTAAAGAAGGAGTCAGAATCCTCAGTGGTTTTTGCAGGCTTTTATTGGGATTTACCCGGTACACAGCAGGCAGGGGTGCTGGGGGGGCCGGGAGGCTGGGGGGCCGGGAGGCTGGCAGGCCTCTCAGCCCCCAGCAAGTCTTCACTCTATCTGGGCTCTCCAGCCTTCTCTGCTTCTCTCTTGGCTTCTCTTTCAGCTTCTGTTCTTCTCAGCTTCTTCTCGCGTCCCCGTGACGCCGCCCTTAAAAGCAGTCTTAGCCCGGGTGAATCCCATCTACCTAGGCCCACACGCTACTCCAGGTGCCCGCCATCAGGCATGCATTCAGGACTGCAGATCCATCATCTATCCTGATGGCGGGAGGGCAGAAAAGCCTGACATTTTTCCTAACCCTACACATCCTCAAGCCAAGGGACACCCAACTGCCGACTGCCCCCAGAAGCTGGGAGAGGGGCCTGGGCCAGACTCTCCTTTGGAGCCCTGTAGGGGCAGGAATGACCACTGAGCAGGTTTTCTGATCCCATGCAGACCGGGTAAGGGAGGAGTCAGAGTCCTCAGTGGTTTTTTTGCAGGTCTTTTATTGGGATTACAGGTACACAGCAAGCAGAGGTGCTGGGGGGGCCAGGAGGCTGGCAGGCCTCCCAGCCCCCAGCAAGTCTTCACTCTATCTGGGCTCTCCGGCCTTCTCTGCTTCTCTCTCGGCTTCTGCTACTTCTTTCTCAGCTTCTTGGCTTCTGCTGCTACTGGCATCCCCGTGACGCCACCCTTGAAAGCCCAGTCTTAGCCCAGGTGAATCCCATCTACCTATGCCCACACACTATTCCAGGTGCCCACCATCAGGCATACAGTCAGGACCGCAAGGATCCATCATCTATCCTGATGGTGGGAGGGCAGAAAAGCCTGACATTTTCTTTACCCTACAAGCCCACAGAAGGAACCAGCTCTACCTACACCTTGATTTAGGATTCTAAGCTCCAGAACTATGAGAAAACAAATTTCTCTTATTTTACCTAGTATGCAGTCATCTGTTACCCAGGCAGCCCTAGGAAACACACATATAGTCACCTGTTCTGCTCGTAAAACTGGAGATTGCTTAGACTGCTGGCAGTTCCCAAGTCTGGGTCTTTTGTCCAATGGAGATGTTTGATGGCTGGTGCTGGGGTCATCTCAAAGGTTTTCTCACACACGTCTGACACCCACTTGCGTGGCTGAGTTGGGGCCCTGGCCTGCTCTCTCTCACTCCATGTGGTCCTGTGTATGGCAGCCTTGGAGGAGGTGAGCTTCTTACAGGGAAGCTGACAGCTCCCAGAGCAAGTTCCTGAAGGAGAATCTGGGAGAAGCTATGTGACCTTTTCTAAACAGTCTGGGAAGTTATACAGTATCACTTCCACTCTACTGACAGAGGCCCATCCAGGTGCAAGGCCAAGGGACACAGACTCCACCTCCTGAGGACATGGACTTTTAAAACTACCACATTAGCTCAGTTGTGGAAGAGGAGTGACGCCTGGTCCGAAAGATGAGAGAAGGTTCTCTGGAGACAGCAATGTCTCCTAGCATGAAGCGTTCACTAGGTGAACAGGGCATGCCAGGGAGAGGTGCCACCCTCTTCTGCTCCTGCCCTGAGTTTCCTAGATGATGCTGGAAAACTGACCCCTCCCATCTTCGTTCACAGCTCCCAGGCCTGATGGAGTCCCAGGAAAACTCACTGACTGAGGCCATTGACTAGTCCATACCAGGCCCTGGAGATCCAAGCTCTGCCCAGATTCCAACCAAGCTGAATATCATCCCACACAAAGAAGTGAAAACTCAAGTGTGTTTTGCACCTGATAGAGATACTTCTTTTTGTCCTTAGCCTAAGATTATTGCTATCCCTGCCTTCCCCAGTGCAGACAGACAGGAGCTTGGTCAGAGAAGGTTGCCCACGTCTATAATAACCCCAGTAGTCTGGGGCTCAGTTTCAGGTTCTGGAACAGTGACTCATCACTGCTAGTCCCAGCTGTGGCTCCCCAATTCTCTGCCTTCTGATTTGTCTTAAAATCCTTCTTCCTATTCTTATCCCCCTACCTCACTCCACTGATAAGGAGACGAATGCACTTCTGGTTGTGCTGTTAATCTGTGGAGGCCATTTTTCTGTCAACGGAAATATCCACTTGCCTAATCACCTGGAAGTACCTAAGCTAGACATGAGAATGCACATATGCATACCTATGTGCTCACACACATGTGTGTGCGCACACACACAGCTCCTTTTCTCCACAAAGCCTCTGACCTTCAGAAGAGGCTAAACAAGGTCATATCACCCTCCCTCCACTCCTGCCTCTACCCTCAGATCAGCAACCAAGACCATCAGACCAGCATGTGTGGGGCAGGAGTGCCCATTCGCTGAGTGTCTGCCACAGCTTAGAACTGAGCCATTGTCCTTGCCAATCTCCTTGCTAGAGAGGTGTTCTAGTCTATCGCATGGTGAAGAAACTGAAGCTGGTGGGGGGGGTGGGGGGGTGGGGGAAGGAACTAGTTTACACCTGAGCTGAGATTCATTTCTAAGATCTGAGAGCCTGCACTTCTTTCCTCTCACCCTCCTCCTACTCTATGCTTCTCTCTTCCTCCCCTTCCCTTCATCTCTCTGTTTATTTTTGTGTCTCAATATAGGCTTGGCTTTCTCCTCAGTTTTTGGTACAAGGATCTAGAAAACTCCATAAAGGAATGAACAGTTGCTATCTGACAGCCCCTTCTCCCCACCCACAAGGGACCTTTTCCAGATCTCCAAGCTGAGACCAAGCATGGGATGGATGGGAGAGAGAATGAGCAAGACCGAAATAGCAAGGGAAGGTCAGACCACAAGAGGACATGTGTAGGGAGGAGATATGAATTAAATTCTTATCAATTATCAAAATTTCTCTCATTCTGAAAGCACCAGCCAAAAGGGTGTTGCCATTTGCCAGCTACGTGACCACTCTGAGTCAATAATAACACCTGCTGTAAAGGATTGTTACAATGATTCAATGAGATAAGGAAGCATTATGCATCCATCCCAGGCCAGGTAGGTTCACCATTGATTCAGACAGCTTAAAAGAGAACCTTGGAGGGCCTCCCTGGTGGCGCAAGGGGTTAAGCACCGCACTATGAAGCAACCCGCAGCCTCTGCAGCACCAGTTTGATCCCCAGCCTGCCAGGGAGCAACCCACATGGCACAGCAGACCTCTCCTGTCTCGCCCACTGCTCTCCTCAGCAGTGTATTTCAGTCAATCTGCCTGTTCTGCTCCCCACTCTGTCTCTGGTGAATCCTCTCACCCCCCGCATCTCTGGCCTGTGCCCCAGCTCCCGTGTGCATAAATAAATAAATCTTAAAAAAAAAAAAAGAGAGAGAGAGAAGCTTGGACCCCTTGGCATCACCCCCACAGGTTTTTTAATAGTACGCAGGGGAACCAAGCCAGCAGGGAGACAGCAACTTGGGCACCCCCATGACTCTCTATATTCTCTTTCCTCTCATGGCTGTTCTCCTCTGCTCTCCGCCACTGTGTGACACTGCCCTTACAGCCTCAGTCTCTCAGCTCAGGTGTGCCCACTTATGCGTATGCCCACACCATACTCCAGGTGTCCACCATCAGGCACACGTGCCCTGAGCCCATGCTCCCAAGCACCTTCTGCTTTCAAAGCTGCAGATGATAGCCACAGAGGTCTGACCATATATTTACCCTAAAGGAAGTTAGATATGTTTGTAATGCTCTGAGCTGCAAATAACAGAAAGGCAACCAACACTTGCTTGAGCAATAAAATAACCATTTCACATACCAAGGAGTTTTCAGGTCTTATACAATGATTCAGAAAAGTCATTGTAAACCAGATTCTTTCTATGTTTCTGTTTCACCATACTTAGCTTGTTGTTTACATCTCATGGTATTTTCTCATGGCTGAAAGCTCCTGCAGCTCCAGACATCAAGTAGAACATTCAAAATAAGAAGGGAGAGTATAATAAGCACTCTTTCAGGTGATGCCAAAGAACCTACCTTGAGAGATTGTGCTATATAGCACCACCACCTTAATATTAAACTAATTCTCATCCCTCTCAGCTCTTTTAACATTTTGGAAAAAGTCTTCAGAGAAAAAGGTGATGCCCAATAGCAGGACTCCATATACATGTGTAGGGTGAGGAAATAGTATCAGGCTTTTCTGCTCTCCCGCCATTAGGATAGGTGAGGGAACCCTGTGGTCCTGAATGCATGCCTGATGGCGGCCACCTGGAGTGGGTACACCTGGGCTGAGAGACCGTTTATAAGGGCGGTGTCACGGGGACGCCAGCAGAAGCCTAGAGAAGAAGAGAATCAGAGAGAAGGCCAGAGAGCCCAGATAGAGTGAGGATTTGCTGTGGGCTGGGAGGCCTGCCAGCCTCCCAGCCCCCCTGCCTGCCATATGCCTGGTAAATCTAAATAAAAGGCCTGCAAAAGCTACTGAGGACTGTGACTCCTTCTTTACCCAGTGTAGGGTCAGGACGGGACACGGTACAGGTTTTCTATGATCCAGCAGACCGGGTAAAGGAGGAGTCAGAGTCCTAGAGTCCTCAGTGGCTTTTTGCAGGCTTTTATTGGGGTTTACCCGGTACACAGCAGACAGGGGTGCTGGGGGGCCGGGAGGCTGGCAGGCCTTCCAGACCCCAGCAAGTCTTCACTTTATCTGGACTTTCCAGCCTTCTCTGCTTCTCTCTCGGCTTCTCTTTCAGCTTCTGCTGCTTCTTTCTCGGCTTCTCTTTCGGCTTCTGTTCGTTCTTGGCTTCTACTGGGTTCCCGTGACGCCACCCTTAAAAGCACAGTCTCAGCCCAGGTGGATCTCATCTACCTATGCCCACAGCCTACTCCAGGTGCCCACCATCAGGCATGCGTTCAGGACCTCAAGGATCCATCATCTATCCTGATGGCGGGAGGGCAGAAAAGCCTGACATTTTTCCTTACCCTATACCCGGTCTGCATGGGATCCTAGAAAACCTGCTCAGTGCCCTGTTCCTGCCCCTACAACATGTGAGACAAGGTAGGGGTAGAAGTCTTCCTGGCATCTCAGGTCATATCAGAGACCTTCACAGCTAGAAGGGACTTGACAACCTCCCCCAACTTCAACCACACAAATAGAGAAACTCAGGTTTGGGTCAGAGAAGTGATTTCCTCACACATAGCAGTCAGGGCTCCTGGCTCTGGGCCCACCTTAGCACTCTGGGAGCAGTGCTCAGAACAAGAATTGCAGGTGTCTTACATGAGTTCCCCTGAGACAGAAATTCCCATTCAGATCATTTACAAGGGAAAGGCTCTTAGGAGAAGTGACATGAGGGAAAGACGTGGGGAAGGGGATAAAAGCTGGGCCAGAATGTGATCCCAGCAAAGGTTCTGGAGCAGAAATAGTATCCAAGTTAGACCTACCTTGAGACCTGGGGCTGCCATTGATAACATCAGTCGGCCACTGACCACATTCTGTGCAGGCTGGGGGTTGCTTGACCTTCTGAGGAGAGGGAACAGCTCTCAAGACTGACAGGCTCCAGTGAATGGGGCAGCTGTGAGCCATTAGCAGCAACATCCAGCAGCTGGGAGATGGGAAAAGCAGCAGGTTAGAGGGAAAATAGGCAGGTCTCCTACCCAGAACCCTAGAGTCAACTCTGATATTCCCAGTCACAGAACAAAGTCCAGAACCCCAGGCCTGTCTTCTCTGCAGCCTGTTTCCCTGTTCATAGAATAAGCATGCAGGGCCAAGGGGTCACTGGGTACCTTTCCAGTTCTGCATTGCCAATCTTTTATGATTCCATTTCTACCTCATCCCAAAGTTCCCACCAGGCTGCCCCCAGGCTCCCTACTTCCCCAAACAGCTGAAGAACCTGAACTAAAGTTGGGTCTCCACTTAATCACACCAGAACCCCACGAGGCGGGCAGAGGCAACAGTTTCTTGGCATGTGTACGTCTCCAGCCTGCTGAGCAGGCCTGGGAAGTCAGTATTTCTTGAAATGTAAGCACCGAGACCACACCAGCTTGTCAGTAAATTCATTATCCCATTATGCAGGCCTGAATTATTCAGCGCTCTGGAGGCCGCCTCAGGAACATGCCTGAGCAGTCGATGCCGGCATTAGTGGGATGGATGGAGTCAGGCCCAGGGCATGGTTGGTGCTGGAATGACAGATCTGGGCCCAGAGAAACTGCCGGGGCTTGAAAGCACAGGGAGGTCTGACTGGCAGGACCTGGGCCCTGGGTGTTCCTGGGACTAGGGAGAAGATTATGCAATGACCCACAGTCCCCCTCACCCCTCGTGATATCAGCAGAGTGAGTCTTTGGAGCCCTACCTGCAGGACAGGGCCCAGGGACAGAAGATGCAGGCTTCACCTCTTCCAGGCTGTGTGACCTCCATCAGGTCATTTGCCTCTCTGAGCTTCTGTCTCTTTATCTGTAAAATATATCAATAATACTTAATGTTTCCTGTATCTATTCTCCCTTTTAATGATAGAAATTATTTTTTCATTGAGCATATAATAAAGACTGTTTCCATGCTGAAGTGTGGTCAAATGACTCACCAAACACATGCACGTCTCCTGTGGAATTTTCAGGAAGTGTCCTTAAAGGAAGGAGGTGAATCCTGTCTTGTCCTTTCCTTTTTCCTGAAAACTGAAGCGAGGATGTGATGGCTGGAGCTCAAACAGTTGTTTTGTTCAATAAGAAGTGACCCGATGAGGATGACAGTGCAACAGATCAGAAACCTGAGTCCCTCTACAGCCTGGAGCCTCCTGACCACCTTCAGGTTGTAGCTATATAAAATAGAAATCAACTTACCTTTTGGTTAAGTCACCTTTCTTTTGGATCTTTCTGTCACTCAGCCAAACCAAATCCTATTTTCTTGGGCAAGCCCAAGAGTAAAAATGAGACACTACATGAAAAGCAACTCACTCAACAGGCATTTCCTCTAGGATGGCTCAGTGGTTAAGATAAGCCCTGAAATCAGAACCTGGGTTCAAATCCCAACTCTACCATTTTTAAGCTGGGCAATTTTGGGTAAGTTGCTTAACTTCTCTGTACTTCAGCTTTCTTATCTGAATGATGGGGATAAAAATGGTACCTACCTCCTCACAGGATTGATATGAAGATTAAATTAGTTAATATGACATGAGAAGTGGGTGGTACAGAGCAAGTGCTATATCTGCATCAATGAACAGTACCCCATTTTCAGATATCCAGGGGGATTCTCTATGTAGTCAGGAATCCAGATCCCTATAATATCTTCCAAGACTTCATCTCAGCCTCACTGTCCCCTCGAGGATGCTGCTCTGGGGGGCAGGAATCCAGGACAGGCTGAGCTTCAGCATTGACAGGAATAGCCTGGCCAAGAGGGAGAGGACCCCAATAAGGATAGGCAGCAGAGAGTGGACTTCTGGGTTGGGGCCCAGAAGAGGGACTGTTCTCTGAGATCTAGATGAGGTTCTTAGGAAAAGAGAGAGAAATAAAGCTGTTGACTGGCCATGTACTCTGGGGGTCTCTGTCTCTAGAACTCTGGGGAGTGGATTAAATCAGAGGTTAGAGACTGTATGCCAGGAGCACAAAGGCCAGTATGGAATATGAGTGAGATGTGCTGGCTCGGAGGCAGCAGGAAGTGGTGATTGTGTAGTGCAAAGGCTCACGGGAGATGAGCCAGGCATTGGCCATGCCCACCAACCTGCCGTACAGCAAAGTATGCCCGGTGTTGTCAGATCTACTTTTCAAAGGAAATTAAAATCAGATCTGAATACTTCATGAAATTTTATGATTGTTTAGTGTTGATACCATGCAAATAAACTAAACACTAATCAAGGCAAAAAAAAACATAGCTCCAGGCTAGCTTAGGGGCTGCCAGTTGTCAGCCAGCACTGCTGAGAGGTCTTTCAAGCCATGTAGTCTAATTCCTTGTATCCCAGGCTATATTTTCTAGTACAAAGAAGACATGCTGAACATGGGCTGGTGTGGAGCGAAGAAAGGGGCTGGGACTTGGTCGCTCCTGGAGAAGCAGGTGCTCTGAGCCTGCACAGCTCCCACCACTGCCAGGTACAGGATGGCTGTGTAAGTGGGCAAAGGAAGAGGTTGTCCTGGTCTCTGGGGCCACACGGATTCCACAGCTTCCAGTTCCTCCTCTCAGAAACGGACTGGGGAATCAGCAGCTCTAGCATGAGGCAGCAACCCTGGCTCACCTGTCCAAACTGAGGCTCTACCCAATGGGGGGCTTCTGCACCCACAGACTTGGACACCCACTCTAGAGCCCTTATAGATGGCACTGCTGATCCTGATTCTTCACTCTGCCACCTGAAATCCATGTGACCTTACAGTCTGCCCCATGGAACAGGCAGACACGCAAGCTCACCCCATATGCGGCTTGACCCAGTGTTTTGCTGTGGCCACTGGAGCATCAGCAAACCTGACTGAGTGGAGCTTTTAAAAGCACAGGTGTGGCTGGCGTCTGGTCCCTGGGCCACCCACTGGGAGGGAGCATCCCCAAGGAGCCAATGGCCTCAGAAAAATCTAAATTCACAACCTGAAGCAGGAGCCTCTCCGTCTACCCCATTTACCCAGGAGTGGAAAAAAGTAACATGTCCCTTTGGAGGCTGCAGCTTGGGGCTGTTCCCCAGCATTGTTGCAGCAGAGCCTGACTACCAGGCCTTCCCCGAACAGTCTCTGCTCCCTGCATGAGAGCACCTATGCTGTCTAGTCACCCACTGTCCCAGGAGTCCCTGTGTTCTGAGGCAAACAGGGAGACACCTCCCAGAATAGGGATCCTCCTTCCATATGGTTCGGGGCCATATGGAATTGGAGCCAATCCCCACATCCTGGCTGTAAGCCTCAAATGAATGAAGTCCCCTATCTGAATGTCACCAGCAAAGTGTGGGGGATCGTGCCCAACTTGGCAGGGGTTGGGAGGAGGTGGAGAAGCACCATGGGTCTGTAGTGCCCAGCCCTAGCATTTGGACTCCTTGGTGGGTGAGGGATTGGACCTGCCGTTAGTCTGTGGGATGGAGACTGTCCTGGGAAAAAATTCACCCCTGAGGAAAATGTGGGTCTCAGCTTGGGGGGGAATAACTTTGAGTTCAATGTGGCATCTGTCCCTCCAGCCTGAAGAAAAAGTCAACTGGGTTATCTCAGCACCAACTCTAAACCACCCTGCCTACTGTGGCACAGACCACACCAGCATAAGCTTGTATTAATTAAGAAAGCTTTGAACGTCAAGGAAAAGAAAACAGAGCTAACCATCACTGAAACACAAAAGGTTCCATTTTCTCACACAACCAGGAGTCTGGAGGTAGATGGTTAGATGACAGTCAACGGATAGTCAACGGCTAGATGTCTCCAAGGGCCAACACTCCGTTTGTCTTTTCCCCATCCTCACTGTTTGGCTTTTTTATCCTTAACCTTGTTGCCTGTGGCCACAAGATGGCTGCTATGGTTCCAAGCATTTTCTCTTTTTACATAACCCTTTTCAAGGTAAGAAGAGGCTGAGTAAGAAAAGGGGGTTTCTTCTTATCAGGGAGGAAAATGTCCTAAGAGGCACCCCTTTATCCCTGGTCAGAAATGAGCTGCAGGTGAACAGTGCATCCCCAGAGTTGGCCACACTGTCACTAGAATGATATCAGGTTTCTTTGGGCAAGGAAGGAGGAGGAGGAATAGCTCAGAGGGAGATGGGAGGCTTGTCTGCTCAAGATCCAGGAGTCAGGTCCAGGGAAGAGCAAAGAAGAGGGTTTAATAAACCTCATAAGTGTAAGACAGAAGCTACTCTGTTGCCAATAACAGGATCTACTCTGCTGTTGCAAACAACGAAATCTAGTTTGTTGCAAGTAGCAAATCTACTTGTTGCAAGCAGCTAACCCTAGAGAGACCAGAGAATCAGGCTTGAAGCTACACAGCCAGGAATTGGAAGCTAGAAGCCCTACCCTAGCTAAAATACAGCTACCACCACAACCCACCTTTGGGTACAGGCTCAACCACAGCCACCCTAGGAGAAACAGACACCTCCACCATATCTCACCTGCTTGCCACCACACCCTTTTTCACACAACCACTAACTCACATGCAGTTCATCTGTTTGGAGGAAGTAAGATCCCATGTCTGCAAGAGAGTCTAGGAAGAATATATGTTTGTCTTCTTTGGGGGAAGGAAGGACTCACAATGCAGGCCAGTGTCCACGTGGAGAGGTAAGAGCTTCAGGGAGACTTTCTTGGCCAATCCTCAAAAGGCCCATGAAGTCTTGATGATGTGAAGGTCCTGAGGATCTGGTGGAAGGGATGATGCCCTGGCATGGTCATGACTCTGGTATCCCTGCCATCTAAGGGGGAAGAAATAGATGACACCATGAAACACACACCTAAATTATCCACTGGGGACTCCCAGAAGCACCTGAATACCAGGACCTGAACAGAGTCAGAGAAAATGGGCCACACGTAAAGTGCTGTTACATTCAGGATACCTCACAAAAAGACTAAATGAATTTCCAGAGCACACAGGAGCTCTGGACTTGAGCCCACTGTGAGATGACAAGCTTTAATGTGAAGCTGATACTGAGACAGGTTCACATCCCAGTTCTGCCACTTACACATCACCTGACATCCTGGAGCCTCAATTCGCACATCTGGAAAATGGAAACCATGCTAGCTACTGAGTGTTGCAGTGAGGAACATGCCCACCACCCATTTTGCTCAAGCAGTAGCAGGGAATTCTAAGTATTTAAACATCTAACACTGTAGTTCCCAAGGAAGGGGGTTGGGAACTAGACGGGGGCATTTTAATCCCACCTTAAACCATTTTAAGCCATTCTGGGAGGTTTCCCCTTCAACTTGGCCAGATGAGGACACTGAAGACACCAGAGGCCAGGGCACTGCCAGCCCAGGCCCTGCAGGCTCTCAGCACAGCTCATCTGAGCAGCCCTTGGAGCCCTGGCTTGTGGTCAAGCTCTATCTGTCCGCCCAGCCCCAGAGAGGCCCCTCAAACCCTAGCAGCCAGGGCTCTGTGTCCCAAAGTCTTAGGTTAAAAGGTTCCATCCTCTCCAGGGACCCTGGCAGCCCTCTCTCATGCAGTCAGACTCTGGGCTGCAAGGGTCTCAGTTGAGAGAAAAGATCTTAAGAAACAAGCCCTGGAGAGAGGCCTGAGGGTGACAATGGTCCCATTGTTGGGAGGAGACTAGGGGTCCAAAGGTAGGAAGCAGATTCCTGGGGCGGGGCTAGATGTCTGGGGTGATGAGTCAGCCACCAAACTCCTTCTGGCTCAAGGCGTCCTGAGCACCAAGGACTCTGGCACTACCAGTCTTAACTCCTCTGATCCATGCTCCAAATCAGAGGAAATAGCTGTCCCATGGGTGAGATCAGACACAAAGATCAAAGATGTATTCTGTTTGACTAATGCAAAGCTTTAAAAAAAAAAAAAAAACGTTTAATATAAAGGTTTGAAATTATGATGTTTTTTCTTAAAAGCCAGATTTCTGATAACTTGAAAAGTCAGAAGCTCTAGCCACAATGTGGCATCATGGGTTGAAGCTGAGTGGCCACCGATCCCCTCTGATGCAGGATGAGCTCTAAAGTGCCACAGTCCCCACTAGCCCCTATTACCACGCCCTTCACCTACCTGCCTGACCGACGAAGACAGATGAGCTCCAGCTAGACTTCATGATTTTATTTTTCTGCACCTGTCCTGCCCAGTTCTGGGGGCCCTGGAGGGAAGGGGCCCAGCCTATGTGACAAGATCAGAGCTGAAAGGTACAAGAGTTGAGAGCATTGGCATAGAAACTCAGACCTGTTTTTGTGGACAACTGTTCTCCATGACCCAGTCTGGCTAAGAATTCAGCAGGGTTCAAGCCCCGGACTCCTGATATGGCCCCTAAGGGCATGTTCAGACACCCACGACACCCACCTTCTCTGCCCTCATGAGCCTGCAGGTTCCTTGATGCCTAATGAGACAGCTGCACTTGAGCAAAAGTGCAACTGATAGAAATGACCCCCATTGTCCTGCATTCCCCTGGAGGCAGCTACCCAAATCCACAGGACCCTTGGGGGTAGGGGTTCAGCTCCCATCACCAGGCCCACCTCCAAGGAAAAGAATTAATACCCACATTGTCTTCAGCACCCTGGGCTTCTAGAAAAAAGAAGGCACTTGGACCAGGTTTGGAGGCGACATTTTGCTCGCTTCATTGTGAGCCGAGATGCTGGTGCTGCAATGGAAGAGACAAGAAATGAGTAGCAAATGGGGGAGGGCGGTGGAAAAATTAAATTTTGCGTGATCAGCAAGGTTTCAAACAATCGCTCGCCAACTGAAGTGGGTGCCACGTCTATAAGTCATTCTGTTTTATAGACCATTAGGATCTCCAGAGAGAACCTGCATGGAGACCACTGCTTTTTGTTGAAATTAAAATGTCAGAGAAAAAGAAATAGAACAAAACAGGGAATCTGCAATTAATTACCAGGCCATAAAAATTCAATAATCAGGAGGCAGAGCGGCCGCGGGCCCAGAGGTATCAGAGCCAGCGTAACAAGAATGGAATACATTAATCTTTTCAAATTAGTTTTTTAATCTGACGGGGATATATGGTGACAAGCCTCCCCTCCCTGCTGGCTCCCCCCACCTCCGCAGCTCCAGCCAGAAGCCAGGCTAGGGGAGGGCGGTTCTGGTGTGAGCCAGGCCTGCCCAAACCCAGACCCGCAGACAGTGAGAGCTGGAGCCCCAGCTAAGTCCAGCACACCCATCTGGGCAGAACACCAGGCTGTCTGCTGGAGGGGCCCTGCAAAAATGCCAGGAAAACACAGGGATCTGGCTCTTGCCAGCTACCAGAGAAACTCATAAGCATGTCCTCCCTCTGGCCAGTGGGTCAGAAGGTTTAAGAAAGCATGAGCAGGGCCTCACTGGTGGGCCTCACATGTCTCGGCACTATGAAGATATCAGCAGCTACTGCAGGATAAGTTCAATCCGCATGCAGGGAGCTGACCCACATGGCACAGCAGACCTCTCCTGTCTCACCCGCTGCTCCCCTCAGCAGTGTATTTCAGTCAGTCTGCCTGTTTTGCTCCCCACTCTGTCTCTGGTAAATCCTCTCACCCCCCACACCTCTGGCCTACACCCCAGTTCTTGTGTGCATAAATAAAATAAATCTTACCCCAAAAAATGTGCCAGGCCCTATGGAAGTCCTTCACATGAATTTTCTCACTTTATCTCCTGGGAGGGCTATCAATAACCCCACTTTATGAAAGAGGTTATTGTGAAGCTTGGGACTCTCACCACTTCTGTATATTCTGTGGTGTCCCGAACCAGCTTCAGGAAAAATAAAAACCAGTACAGCTCTTTCACCTCCCCCAGAGTGCAGCACACAGTAGGTTTAATCAACACTCACTGAAGAGTGTTCCCACAGAAGAGCGCTACAAAGGCCCTCACCTGCTCTCGGGTCTCTTTCCTCTGCAAGATGTTTTCACTCCAGCCCATGATCATAAGGGCAACTGCCATTTGTGAGCACCTACTGTGCCCCAGGCTGCAAGATACGGTGCCATTTATCATCAGGACTTTGGTTTCCATTACAGGACACCAAGACTCAGAGAAACTGACAGTCCCAAGATCTCAAGTCTGGCACCCAAGGGAGGATCCTAACTAAGGCCATAGCCTCAGCAATACAGCAACCAGACCCTACAGGGCTTCCCAAGTCCCGCCTCTGGCTGTGTCCCTCCAAACCAGGCCCTTCACTCTTCAACCTGGTACCCTTGGTGACTTCTCCCCCTAGTACCCTTTACTGTTCTTTGAGATCCAAGATCCACTCATCCACCAATATATGCCCCAAGGGCCTCAGCAGAAATAGTAGTGATGACAACGAAGCATTGCGCCCAGACGCATCAAAATTTTGCTCCCTGACCCAGGTCCCTAGGCCATGTGTGTGCCTAAAGGAAGAACCCAGACCGCAGCTGCAGGGCTGGCGCCCCTCCGAGCGCAGCTGCAAACGCCGCCACGAGATGGCGCCCGACTCGCCCAGGTGGAGCTTACAGTAAGGCCGTGTGGCCGCCAGATGGCGCTCGAGGCCGCAGCACAGAGCGCAGCGCCCAGAGCAGGTGGAGCCGCTAGCGCCCGCGGGTAGGAGAGCGGTCAGGGCGGCCCCGGCGCCCGGTTCCTGGCCACGCTCGCCTCCTGCCCGCGCCATGACCCAGTCCATGCCCCGGCTCTCCCTGCCAGCCGCCCTGGCCCTGGGCTCGGCCGCGCTGGGTGCCGCCTTCGCCACTGGTCTCTTTGTGGGTGAGTAGGTCGGGCCTGCGGAACCACCGCAGGTCCCGGGTGGGTCGAGCGGGCCAGGGAGCGCCTCCGGGATCCCACAGACAAGGCTCACCCCGGCGCCCGCGGGTCCCAGCCCTGACCCGGAGCCCCCTCCTCGGCAGGGAGACGGTGCCCCTCCTGGCGATCCCGGCGAGAGAAGCGCCTGCTGCCCTCCGAAGACAGCCCCTGTGGCAGTACCTGCTGAGCCGCTCCATGCGCGAGCACCCGGCGCTGAGGCGCCTGCGGCTGGTCAGCGGGGCGGGGGAGGCGCGGGCGCCCGGCCCGGGCCCGGCGGGCCCACGTGGCGGGTGACCTTGGCCGGGCCGGGGCCCCCTGCCGGCTTCCGGGCTCCCCCGGCCGCGCGCGCCCGGCGCTCCCGGGGCCCCGCCCTCGAGGCCACGCCTCCAGCCACACCCCTGGGGTTCCGCGCCCGGGCCGGGGGGTGGGTGACCCGCGGGGCCGGCGCGACCCTCTCGCCCCCACACAGCTGACCCTGGAGCAGCCGCACGGGGACTCCATGATGACCTGTGAGCAGGCCCAGCTCCTGGCCAACCTGGCGCGGCTCATCAAGGCCAAGAAGGCGCTGGACCTGGGTAGGACGATGCCGGCGCCACGAGGGGCTGCGGGCGCGCGGCCGTGCCCGCCCCGGCTGAGCCCGCGCGCGTCTCGTCCGCAGGCACCTTCACGGGCTACTCGGCCCTGGCGCTGGCCCTGGCGCTGCCCCCCGCCGGGCGCGTCGTGACCTGCGAGGTGAACGCGGGGCCCCCTGAGCTGGGGCGGCCCTTGTGGAGGCAGGTGAGTGTCCCACACACCTGAGGCCCTCCTCCGGCCCCCGCGCGCGGCGCTGCCAGCCCCGGGAGCGGGACTTCCTGGCTCTAAACCTGCGCCTTCCGCAGGCCGAGGAGGAGCACAAGATCGACCTCCGGCTGAAGCCCGCCCTGGAGACCCTGGGTGAGCACCGGCACGGGGAGGGCCGTGGTGCCAGTCCCCAGGTGGGGCGCTGGGCGCGAGTAGCCGAGCAGCCGGGCGGGCTCGGGGCGATGACAGGCGCCGCCGCCCGGCCTCAGTCTGCAGCCCCCTGCGGGGCGGCAGGACCAGCCCGGGCAGGGGCTTCCAGCAGGCCGGCCGCGCACTCAGCCGCCTCTGCCCTCCCTCCCTCCCCGCAAGACGAGCTCCTGGCCGCGGGCGAGGCCGGCACCTTCGACGTGGCGGTGGTGGACGCGGACAAGGAGAATTGCGCCGCCTACTACGAGCGGTGCCTGCAGCTGCTGCGTCCCGGAGGCGTCCTCGCCGTGCTGAGTGTAAGGGATGGGTGGGGGGACCCGCGCGGGCTGGTCCCCCGGACTCCGCCCTCGGCCCCGCCCCCACAGCCCCCCCCCCGCCCCATCCGTGCGCGTAAGGCCCGCCCCCGCCGCGCTTCTCCGGCGGGGTCTTCTCTGGCGGGCCTCCAGCCCCTCCTCCTGCTCAGGCAGCCCCCTCCCTCCGAAGCCCCGCCCCCGGCACGGCCCCCCCCTTCTGCAGGTGCTGTGGCGCGGGGAGGTGTTGCAACCTCAGAAGCGGGGCGCAGAGGCTGAGTGTGTGAGAAACCTGAATGAGCGCATACTGCGGGACGCCAGGGTTCACATCAGCCTCCTGCCCCTGGGCGACGGCCTCACCTTGGCCTTCAAGATCTAGGGCTGGCCCCTAACCAATACTCTCAAAGGGCGGGTACCTGGGACACCCGGCTATCCCCCCCTGAGCTTTAAACCCGACAATAAAGTGGGGCCTGGGACCCAATCCTCTGAGCCTCCATGTAGCGCTGAATTGGATAGGGAGGGAAGGTCCCATGCAGTTTCTTTAGCATAGGGAGGCTTTTATGTCAGACTCTGTCCCTTCCTGTCAGTACTTGGGGCCACCTGCACCAGGGCTGTGACAACCACGGGAACCTGTCTTCCGGGTTTGCCTCCAGCCACAGGATCTGAGGGTTGGGCGCTAGGCAGTGTTCGGTCTCCCGCCTGCATGCCTTCCTAGGAGGGGCAAGTGAAGGTCCTGTTCCGTGCTGCTTGTACTGCTGGGAATGATGGATCTGACAACGGTTAAGAGGACTTGTAGGGGACCAGGGTTGTCACTGGGTACTTCGTTATTCCAGTCTGTGGAAATTTGCCCGTTTTCCCAGAACTGTCAGCTTGGCCTCACAGATGTAGCAGATGCTCTGGTCAGTGGACATAACCTCTGTGAACCAGGCCACTTGTAGACCTGAGGACCTCAAGGTTGCCTGACGTCAACCTCCCCTCCCCTAAAGTCCTGAAGGAAGGAGTTCTGGCACCAGGGTGTAAAGCAGACAAGTCTGTAAGTACACCACCACCATAGCAATTTTCAGCAAATTCCAAAGGATGGCAGGGAAGGGAAAGGCTTTCCAGCACCAACAGCTTTAAGGACTAGGTGCTTCATTTCTCCACAATCCTGTAACAGATGAAATCAGATTTTAAATGTCATACCCACTAACACTGACTCAGGCAAAAGTGGCCTCGGCCTGGAATACAACTAGGTGTAAGTACTACCTGGTCTCAACTAGATCACAGGAAGTGAGTCCTCAGCTGGCAACTTTAATCCTACAGCTATGGGTTATTACACCTTGTGTTCTGGGCCCTGGTTGGAAAGCTACCCACTCCCACTCATAAAAGGATGTTAGGATGCCTGTGTGAATAGGTCCAATTTTCCTTAAGTACATCCTGGACAAACTGGTAATTCACTCGTGCTACACTTCATAGCATATGACCAGAGCCCAGTCCAAAGGACTGCACCAAGTGAGCCCCAGCCACAGCATGAAGGCCACTAGCCAAATGAGGAAGACAGCGGGCTTCAGGTGTTGCCAGGCCCGCTGAACAGGTCCCCTCCCCATTGATCACCACCCACAGCTTGAGTTGTCTGCTGCGCTACTTCACACAAGAACAAGAGGTGCTTTCAACTTAGCAGCTTACACCTAGTTCCTGACTTTTTCTAGTAATAGCTTCTGACTCAAATTGGTTCAAATCCCAACTTTTTGCCATTAAGTCATGTGTCTGACTCCCATAGGCTATTCCAGCCAATCCCTTAGACAAACATAGTAAAACCAGAAATGGCTTTATGGCCTTAGTACATCAGAGCGTAGAAGTTGCTTGAGCTTCTACTCTCACATGAGATTACTCCTGACCTGGGTATTTACAGCATTTATCATTTTGTTGATATTGAGTCCCAATGAATTGTATTTTCTTATCCCCTCAAGCTTCAAACTACCTCAGATCCAGCATTACAAATCTGTTAAACAAATCTACCCTTCCCTTCCTGGTCACATCCTTCAAACTATTCGCTCAGCCTCCCCTCATCAAAAAACATTCTTTCCCTCGTTACTTTTCCAACCAGAATCACCTACCGACTTCTACCATTCAGTTCTAGTCTAGATGAAGGCCAATGGCCACAGACTGAAGGAGTTGCCTCTGGCCTCAAACTTAGGTCCAAAAGTTCAGTCAGTGTCTGTTAGGGTAAGTAATGATCACTCACTGGGATACATATACACCCTCTCACAGTTCCTCTGGTTACTGAAATTATACCCTACTCAACTTCCCTACACATAGTCCCTTCCCACCTAACTGGAGGCTAGTTCATTTTCCATAGTAATAGCTCACAAAGGTCTGGTGCATGTATACTACCTTTCAGCACCATCCCTTCACTTTCCTTTCCCCATCACTTTATCTCCAACCCTTCCTGGGGTTAACAATGATTCAGTGTAGTTTAGCATAAACTGAAGATGTAAAGGCATAAATCCTCTTATTGTACTCTAAAAAGGTCCTGGGGTTACTCAAGGTTACAGAGGACTCTGGCACAGATTTAGGTAAAGAGCACAACGCTCACCAGAAAAACTAGTATTAGCTGGGTATCAGGGATCTGACCCTAGCTAGCACATTTTTAACTCTGCAAATATTTGGAGTCATTAATAATATATACTTGTTTTATTCATAATTTGTAATGTTTGGGGATACCAAAAGTAATACTAATGATGGTTGAATTTAACAAAATTTTTTTAACCTCATCTGAAAACATCTACTGATTCATCTCATTCAATGGCAATATTCAATGTTAAAAGGAACATAAAAACAAACATGCACACAATTGCACAGTTTTCATAAAGGTCTATTTCATTATTGGTGGGTAGCGCATTTAACAGTTAAATACATTTAAATAATGTATAGGTGACTGCTCTTCTGCAGCATTGGTAACTAGATAACCAATCCAACTAGAAACCAGCTAACAAGTAACTGCCTAAATATTTAAAATACAGCTCTTGTTTGTAGATCATCCTTTGTTTTTGATCACCTTCATGGGGGGTGGGGGCAGGAAGGGGGAAGAGGGGAGAGCGCCTGCTGGTCACACTGGAAATATATTAAGGCCAAATCTTCTGATATCCAATCTCAGAGGTTTCTTTCAGCTGGATTAAGCCTCCAACTCCAGGGCAAGGCCAAGTTTGTGGCCTCCAGCATTAATGCTCTTCCCATCTACCAGAGCAGACAGTGTAAGCTTCACACCTGTAAACAAAAGCAGACAGCCATGATGTGCCTCCAACACCTATGAAGAGTCTACAGTTTATAAAAACCACCCTAGATCAGTCACTTCCTCAGTGTCAGCCACCAGAGGGCACTTGGGAGTACTTGAGACAATTCAGTTGGAAGGATCCTGGGTACAGCATTAAGTAAGTTACAGAGCATAAAAATGTTGAAGTTCAGGGCCTCCCCTGGTAGCGCTGCAGTTGAGCGCTGGGCTGCGAGGCTGCCCGCAGCCTCTGCAGCGCCGGTTCATTCCCCGGCAGCAAAAAAAAAAAAAAAGTTAAAGTTCACAGTGTTCAAGAAAATACAATGTTCAATATACTATCCAGAAGAAACTAGAAAGACAATCATAACTACCTAAAAAGGGAAAACTACAATAAAGACATAGAGACAAGTGGGGAAATCCGAAGAGGCTGCATATTAAGTTACTGATAATCTTCTAAGCTGTGATAATGGTATTGTAGTTATGAAGGAAAATGTTTTACTCCTAGGTTATGCACACTATGTTATAACTACAAGTCTGTAAAAATGCCCATTTAAATAATTCATAAAGTTGTATGAAAAATGACAACAGGATTAAGTATACAGAATGGAGACAAAACAAATGTGGTAAAAGTTACTAATGAATGAATGTGGGGAAGGAAACATGGGGAGGGGTTAGAGCACCATTATTTTCTTTAGATTTCAACATAATAAAAATGGGTGAAAATCTGTATTTAGAGGGGGAAAAGTTCCAAGTGCTTGCTATTCAAATAAATGGTAATTCAAGAACCAGCAACACTGGCATCAACAGAAAGCTTGTTAGACGGAAGAGTGTGCATCCTGAAACTACTGAACCTGAATTCTAACAAGATTCCTCAGATAATTCATGCACACAGAGGTCTGAGCTGAAAAATACAAGGTTCAAAACACTACACAAATTAAACTATAGACTGAACAACAAAAGTAATGAGTGAACACTGGGAAAATTAAAATTATAAGATTTCATGTATGAGTGAGGAAAGTGCACAAAAAATGAACTATTAAATATTAAATAATATGGAGTATTAAATATGAAACTTTCTTAGGTACAGTAACAATACTGTGATTATGTAGGACACAGGGAAAATTCTCCACTTAGGGAAGTCTAACAATAGTTGCTACTTCCAAACAGTCCAGCAAAAAAATGAAATGAAATTTAAAAATATGGCAAAAAGTAAACATGTTCGCAATAATCTTCTATCCATTCTTCTGTATGCTTTGAAAGGTTTGCCAAGTAAGAAGCTGGGAAATTAAAGTAATTTTTAAAACACTACTTAAGCAAACCTACTTTACCAAGAATACTTACCAGGCCTCAGAGTCTGAGTGTAGCCCACTCCAATTAAACTAGAATTGTTGACTTTTGCCTAAAATTAAAATGCAAAAGCAAATATAAGAAAAAAACTTAAGTAATCTTTCTAAAGAATCAAAATCATGAATGTTAAAAATTTCCAAAGGGCAAGCATTTCCTTTGAAGATCAGATGGACTCAAAATACTACCCTCATATTCTCACTTGTCTCATTAATGCACCTGGTCAATTCAATATAAAGCCAGTCTGGGCTTGAAAAGTTCCAATGGGGCATCATTTACCAAACCTTGCTCTCCTTGCAATTCTATTACAGGATTTAGTCCAGTCAAGACTGGAAGGAACACTGGAGAGCAAGACATGATTAAGCCACCTCATCCCCATCTCCAGGATCTAGGTAGCCTAGCCAGACAACCTTGCTCTTCAACTTTACTGCAGTAAAAAGGTAACAATCCCTGGGATGAAAACAGATTTGGGAATGACTAGATGTCTATCTACACTCTTCTGTAATGTCACAACAAAAAAGCCCAATCCTAAGAATGATAACCCAGATAAACAGTACTTGTCTTTATCCACCAATGACCGTGGTTTATCTAAGGAAGAAATGTCCCACTGGAGACCATCTTGTTCCCAACAAATTAAGAACCTCAAAGAGGGCCTCCCCGGTGGCGCAGCGGTTGAGCACTGGGTTGCGAAGCTGCCCGCTGCCTCTGCAGCGCCGGTTCGATCCCCGGCTGCTCCCCGGCCACCAGAGGAGGGTCCCACATGGCGCGCAGACCTCTCCTGCCGCCCGCTGCTCCCCTCAGCAGTGTCCTTCGGTCCTTCTGCCTGCTCTGCTCCCCGCTCTGGCTCTGGTGAATTCTCTCACCCTCCCGCGCTTCTGACTGTACCCAGTGCTTGTATAAATCAATTAATCAATCAACCTTGTATAAATAAATAAATAAATCTTTAAAAAAAAAAAAAAAAGAACCTCAAAGAAATGGAGACCTGCCAGGCAAAAGTGAAGGGACATTAAGCAATGCTTTTGATGATGCTTGACTAGGACAACAGAAGCACTACATAGGTGGGAAATGCTAGCTATGTTTTCAAACTAACTCTGAGAAGTCACTCGATGACTCTTAAGGTCAAAACTTGCTTCCCATTTTAGACAAGAGAGATGCACCTTATACCAACATTAAATCTGGAGTGATGCCACATATAAGACATTTGAAGAGAACAGTGTGCTGTGTGAATCTTGAGGTTTTTATTGATAGTGAAGTTAGAAACAAGGAAACAAAAAATAAATGAATCACTGTCTATGGGAAAAGCATTCTGGGCACTTCTCATTCTGATTATTACAACTGTGCTAAGATAAAAGAATGGGGCTAAAACTTAACTGTCTAAATTATCAAAACACATTGTCCTTAGGAATGAAGATTCTGTAACAAAAACAACTCTCATGGAAGGTTTTTCTTTCATTCCCAGTACATACAGTACAGACAGTTCCTGACCTATAAGGAACACACAAGAACAGCTGCTGATCTGCCTGAAATTGGAGCCAGCCCCTCTACATCCTCAGATACTTCACTCCCTCCTACCCCATCCTCAATATGGTTAAATGAAGAAACAGCAGAAAGGGCTATGGTGGTGATTCGACCCAGCTAACCCCAGACAGGAGAGAAGCCTGGAGATGCAGGACTTTCAGTGACCATCCAGCTGGGATGGTCCCAGGTAAATCAGAAGGAGCTGGTCATCCTAAACAGGAGGGAAATCAAGACATGCAGACCAGTTCTGGCTCTACCTCTCCTTCCCTCCACCAGCAATAGTCTAAATCCTTTCCCTTTCTAAGCTTTGGTCTCTTCACCTACAAAATGACAGGTGTGCCACTGACCACTCAGATCAAATCTGAAAATATTTTGTGAACCATGAAAAAGACAAAGTCAAAGTAACAGTAAGTTACTATTACCCATCCCTCCCCCAAGATGGGTGAGAACTACCCAGGGCCCAAAACACTGTTTTCCCTGGGCTCAGAGAGGCATGGGGCTCAGGATTATCATTAATTCTTTTGAGGTTAAAGAACTCCTGTGGCCAGGCCTGTGTATCAAACTCTAACACAGTGACATAGAAGTAGTATTCCAAGTTCTAAACCCAATCTGTATGTAAACTGGGGATTCTATAAATATCAGTTCAAATTTTCAACACAACTCAACATATCCAAAGACAATTTCCCACAACCAAAAACCCCATTCGAAGCCCACAGTAGTACTCACAGAAATAGAAGCAGTGGGATCCAGCTGATATTTAGCTGCAATACCAAAGCGAGTGCAGTTGGTACCTGATGTCCAAGCAAGGTTTACTGAAGTGTCAAGATCTTCACATACTTTCTGATAAATTGATCCTCCAAATTCTGTCCCATCATTGCTAAAAAATATTTTAAATCAGTATCTCTAGAATAGACAATATAATAATGTCTAAGGCACTAAGCTAATATTGTATGACTACATTTAAATATGAGCCATTGCTCTCATGGGTCTCTAGTATCCTACTAAAATCTTGAAATATTTAAAAGGTCTCTTTTTTTTCCTTTTTTTTTTTAAGATTTATTTATACAAGAAGTGGGGTACAGGCCAGAGGCGCGGGAGGGTGAGAGAATTCACCAGAGACAGAACACGGAGCAGAACAGGCAGATGGACCGAAAACACTGCTTAGGGGAGCAAGGGGCAAGGCAGGAGAGGTCCGCTGCGCTCAACCTTCACAGCGCTGCTCTCAATCCACTGCGCCACCGGGAGGCCCTATAAGGTCTTTTTTCTGCCTATGTCCCAAAACAAGGATTGATCAAATAAACCATGGTACAATCATTCAATGGGATTACAACAGAATTACACATAATCATGTTGTAGAATACATAATGTTGTTGGAAAATGATCAAAATGTTTATTAAGTAGAGGAAAAAGGATTATAAAATAGGTTTGTCAGTATGTATTTTATGTATATACAATTAAAAAAAGGCAAAACACCAAAACATTAAAAAGATTATATATCTAGATGGGGGGGGGGTTATGGTAAATTTTGGTTTTCTTCTTTGTACTTCTGTTATTTACCATTGTTTTTATAAGAAAAAAATAAAATTTTGTCAAGTCTGTCCCATACACCATGTATTTGAGGCAATCCTGGCAAATCAGCCTCTCAAATGTTACAAACAATTAAGTCAAATGAATGCTGTACTCTCTTCTGAAAAACCAAAGCACAGCAAATCCCATGTGAAAACGAACATTTACTCTCTCTGCATCAAAAGTTAGTCTAGGGCCTCCCTGGTGGCGCAAGGGGTTAAACACCACACTATGATGCAATCCGCAGCCTCTGCAGCATGAGTTCGATCCCTGGCCGGCCAGGGAGAAACCCACATGGTGAGGCAGATCTCTCCTGTCTCGCCCACCGTTCCCCTCAGCAGTGTGTTTCAGTCAATCTGCCTGTTCTGTTCCCCATTCTGTCTCTGGTGGATCCTCTCACCCCCCACATCTCTGGCCTGTGCCCCAGCTCTTGTATGCATACATAAACAAATCTTTAAAAAAAAAAAAAAAGTCAGTGTAATGTTTTTTACTGTATACCTTTGAGGGGCACCCTAGAAATGCCCAAGGATAGTGATATTTTAATGTAAAAAAGCCTTTAGATTGTACCTAGATTAAAAAAAGTACTCACACATTAGTGTGTAGCTGGAAGTCCCCAGTCCTGTAGCCCACTGCAAAGTTATTCCTTGTCAGTTTTGATTTGGCACTATCAAAGGTCATCTGGTACCCAGCAAGCCAGCCCTCATAACCAAAGACAGCTGAACCATGGATTGCAGGTCCAGCAAAATCAAAGTCAACATCACAACCAAGGTTTATACACTCTCTCTTGTAAGAAGACTTGATTTTACCACTTTTCTTTCTGGAAAAAGAAAAAAGTGACTTAAAAACAATGCCAATGGGACAGATAAATACATTACTTCTCCAGAAAAGTCACAAAATAAACTGCAGTATAATAGGAGAGTAAAACAAGTAGCAGAATAATCATAAAAGGGAAAAGAGAAAAAAAAACCTCCAATTGAGCACACAGGGGCAAATGGGGTAATTAGACTGCCACCACCTTAAGAAGACTGCTCCAAGAACTGGCAACCACTCACAGGTCTCTCAGAAACATGCTAATTACCAAAGTCAGCACCACAATAAAAAGAGGCAAATATTTGAAAGTAAGCCAATGGTCGTGCTCCAAGGCAGAAACAGAAATTTGCCAAGGCAGCTGAGTACACTATCAAACACTAAATCTGCATCTTTCCTAAATATACAGAAAAGGAATACTTTTAATTTAAAGGATTAAAAAATACCCATGCTTACCCTGTGTTTGGTGAAAAAGTGGTATCAAATGTCAACTTCAAACCTTGACAGATCTATTTTAAAAGAAGAGTTTATTTTCAATTTTACAGTCTTCAAAATACAAAAATAAAATAAAGCAAGCACATTGTCAAAATGTTACCTGGTCTTCAATAGCAATTTCTGTTCCCAGAGTGTTATCAGTGTTCCATTTCTCTGTGAAAGTCAGACCATACTCACACCACTTATATTTGGTCTCCAAGGTCCCAGTAACTTTACCAGTGTCTGTATTAGATGAACCAGATGTTGAGAATTCCTAATAAGACAATAAAGAGCTTCATGATTTTTCTTGTAAGCCTAGAATAAATCCACTGTTTAACTTACACAAAAGTCATTAACCAAAAACCCCACTGTAGCACTTTGTAATTTTAAGCTCCCTGAATACTCTTACTCTCTGCTACTGAGTATTTAGAAGAGTGACATATTAGCTTTTAAGTTACCGATTGCCACCTTGGATTACAGCGACCATTTCTAACCAATCAATCACAAGTTAACCTGTATCTAATTCTCAAGTGAACAATAAACTGTACCCCTCTTAAGAAACTACTAAGGTGAACTGGGGCCTGGTGGTGGGGGTAGGGAGCTGAAAGACATAGATGTTTTGCCATTGCATTCAATCTACGAAATACTGAATAAAATATTAATTGATATTCTATTGTGAAATGTTTCCTGAAATTTCTTAAAGCAGAAGCACCCCACTATAGGACTCTATGTGGAGAACAAAAGATGTTTTTAAAAAATTCCTGGTAATCCCAATATCTGGTTTCTGAGAGTCTTTACCAGGTTTCATGCCTTTCCAACCACATGCACACACTCAATTAAAAAAAGTAGAAGGAGGGAATTATACATTTACTCTACAACTGGTTTATATTGGCGTAATAGGAACTATACTGTGTACAACAGATGACATTAGTGGGGAAGGATATCTAAATATAGGGATCAATTTTAAATGTATTATAAGTGTATTATATAATGATGTATGTGTAGCAAATAAAAGCAACTTTCCAATCCCTAATTGCACACTAACCAAAAAGGAAGGCATAATATAAAAGAGGGTTTTGAAATTTAAAATCTGCTACAGATAATCCAAAAATCTAATTGAGAAAGTATGCAGACAAGCTACTAAAACCTTCCAATATAAAATATCAAAACGCCCTCAGAAGTTCTGATCCACAAGTTGTCTTCTAATCATGGTTACATGCTCTGGGCACTGGAAACCAAAGTTTAAAGACAGCTGATAGGAACTAACATAGGACTTCAACCTGAAATTATGATAGCTCCAAGATTAAGGAAATATCAAAAATTGTATCAACAGAAGAAAAGGCCAAGTATCTTTCACTTAGAAAATAAAACATTTGTATAACTACTGCTTTGCAGTGAAGCAAACTTAAATACTTACGTCTTTTACACATTGTTCTGAAATTAGAGATTTTCTTTAACAGGAATTTCAAGTCTAACTTGACACTCAATGCCTATACTAAATTGCACTGGATTGTGTTAAGAAAGAACACTGGATATAATAAAATAAGGAGTCCTGGCATCCAGTTCTGGCTGTCTCACTAAATGAACAACACCGAAGACAACTTTTTTTTGGGTCTCAGTCCTGCCTGAACTGTAATAACAAAACCTGGAGGACTAAAATGAAATGACACTGTGAAAGCGCTGCAAGTTTTCATATGCTCTACACAAAAGGAAAGTATTATTAAAACAATATATATGAAGCATGTTCTAGCAGATACTTGGAATGAAGAATATGCATGAATAGCTATTTTTATCTTGAGGGACACGTCTTGAGACCCTTCCCATTGTCATCCATCATCATCATCCCATAGATTAATAGCGAGCCTATATACATGCCAAGGAATCCTCAAGATACAAAACCAAGACCACACAATGGGAACAAAATTGGGTCAGATGACATCACTGGGAGAGTTTACACCCTTCACTCCATCACCAACTAGGCTTCTATATTCTAGGGTGCCTTGGACATTTCTGCATTTCAGATGCGAAAACAGAAGCAGGCATTAACAGGACTATCTGGGACTAGGTACTTACTTGATGAATACTACACATAAAATGAAAATAAGGACATACTTTGTCTAATCTAACCCAGCTCTTACACATCTTTCATGATCTTAAACCTAATTCCATGACACTTTTTTTTTTTTACCATGGCTTTCTTTTTTTTTTTTTTAATTATTTATTTATTTATACAAGCACCGGGTATAGTCAGAAGCGTAGGAGGGTGAGAGAATTCACCAGAGCCATAGCAGGGAGCAGGACAGGCATACTGACGAAGTACACTGCTGAGGGGAGCAGCGGGCGGCAGAGGAGGTCTGCATGCCAAGTGGGACCCTCACCCAGCGGCCGGGGATTGAACTGGCGCTGCAGAGGCTGCGTGCAGCTTCGCAAGCCAGCGCTCAACTGCTGCGCCACCGGGGAGGCCCCTACCATGACTTTCTTTAACCCAGTCCACAACAAGCCTTTACTTGCCAACAAAGATCTTGATTTATCAAACAAACTGATACTTCATATACTTCTCTGCTTAAAATTTATTTTGTCTCTCCAACCAGCAAGTAAACTTTTTAAACACAAGAACTGACTTCTACTTTTTTAAAGGTCTTTTGTGTTTCGATGTGTTTAAGGGGTCTCAACAGGTTAAGAGTGAGAACATAGAAACGAGTCACTGCTCTGTGATCTGTCACCATAAGCTAGTAAGTCACTCAACCACACTGAATACTCAGCCTTCCTTTCAGACCAAAAAAAGCCAAATGACAAATGTGACCAGAAATCTAAGTCTAGGCAGTAAGAAACTGCAACATGGTTAATTTTTAAAAATACCAATTATACGCAATTATGTAGTTAACAACTATAAGCAAGAATATATCAAAATAACCAACAATGTTCTATATGCACACATTCCAATCCCTAAAACAGAAAAAAAAAATTACACAAGACTAAACTTTATTCCCTTTGAGGAAGTTTGCTAGGAAAAAAAAAAAATCAAATTATCTAAATTCCTCTTTAAAAATACCCAAATCAGGCCTCCTCTGGTGGTGCAGCAGTTGAGCACTAGGTTGCGAAGCTGCCCGCAGCCTCGGCAATGCCAGTTCAATCCCCGGCCACCGGCGAGGGTCCCACATGGTGCGCAGACCTCTCCTGCCGCCCGCTGCTCCCCTCCGCAGTGTACTTCGTCTGTCTGCCTGCTCTGCTCTCCGCCCTGACTCTGGTGAATTCTCTCGCCCTCCCGCACTTCTGACTGTACCCAGTGCTCATATAAATAAATAAATAAATAAATAAATCTTAAAAAAAAAAAAAAAGAAAGAAAGAAAAAACAAACCCAAATTAGGCACTCTAAATTCACAAAACAAATGTGGAAATCCTCCTCAAGGAAAACCACTATATGGTCATTATGTAAATTATTAATACACTCAAATTAAGAGTTACTGAATATTTTTATAATCAGAACACTTAATGATTTTAATAAATAAATGAAAGACTTGCAAAAAAAACCTAACAGATATCCTGCCTTCCAGCTAGTAATCTTACTGAGTAAACAGAGACCCACATGAACAGTCTTTCCTGAGTTCTTAGTACATATAAAGTAATATGAAAAACATGAAAATCAGAAATTATATTCAAAGCCAAAATTTACTATTATACAAATTCCTTAAATATACTTAACTTCTGCCTCTCTAAAATAAAATGATAAGCATCTTTCAGTAATGACTATTTTATAGATTGGAAATTATATAAAGGGTCATCAGAACTTAGAAGTCATCTAACACTCACCACACCACTGCATGACTTTGTTTTCACATCCAGTTTCACCAACCCAAAACCTTCAAGTAGAGAGCAAAAGGTAACAAAATTATTCTTTTGCATAAAAGATGAGCACCAATAATTGTCTATACATTAGAAAATGAAAGCTCTCACATACTCAAGAGAATAAATTGTGTATCAATATGATATTTCAATGAAAAAATTTGTAATTATTCTATGTAAACCGACACGTAAAGGACAGAACATCTCTATGACGCATGGCTAGTGTTATGGTGTACGGCTGGTACCCCTCAAAAAATGTTTTCCATTTTAAAACTAAGTATCAGATCAGAAATCAACTGAAACTGAACTTAAATCAACTGAACTTAAATCTCAAGAATACCAATGTTCTGAGGATAAACATTTATCCCAAAGAGGTATCTCCTCGTGAAGTTAATAATCTAAACTGGGAAAATAATCAAAAATGGGGATGACGTACGGAATGGCAACAAAATCTTCAAAAAGAAAACCCAAATTCACCTGAAAAAGTTTATAACCCTTAAGACTCACCACCACCACAAAAGTAGAACAGTAGTACATCATAATTCTAGTCAATCAAGGCCTAAAATATATCTGAAGGAAAATAAAACAGCTTTTTTTTTCCCTGAAGTTACAGAACTATTTTATTAGAAATTTTATCTGAGGGGCCTCCCCTGGTGGTGCAGCGGTTGAGTGCTGGGCTGCGAGGCTGCCTGCAGCCTCTGCAGTGCTGGTTCATTCCCTGGCCACCAGCGAGGGTCCCACAAAAAAAAAAAAAGGAAATTTTATCTGAAATGCATGTAACAGAAAAATTAATGTAGCAAGATATTTACAATATGAAAAAAAATTAATTTCCCAAATCCAAATACATATTTAATCTAAATCACATTTTTACTTCTCATGTAAGTTTTTTTTAATTCTTACCAAATCCTTTGTTGAAAATATCTCTGGCAGCTTTGCCAAGGTCAGCATATGATGGAGGAATACACATCGCTGGAGGGAAAAAAAATTCCAGTGTTAATATTACTGTTGTCTCACTTTCTGTACAAGAACCAGTTCATGGGGCCTCCCTGTGGCACAAGGGGTTAAGTCTCAGCACTATGAAGCTCTCAGCAGCCACTGCAGCACTAGTTCGATTCCTGGCCAGCCAGGGAGATACCCACATGGCGCAGCAGACCTCTCCTGACTTGCCTGCTGTTCCCCTCAGCAGTGCATTTCAATCAGTCTGCCTGTTCTGCTCCCCACTTGGTCTCTGGTGAATCCTCTCACCCACCCCCACCCCCCTCCTCTGGCCTACACCCCAGTTCTTGTATGCATAAATAAATAAATGTTAAAAAAAAAAAGAACGAGATCATGAACCCCATGATGATCTTTACATCAAGCTGTCCAACCTGTTGTAAATGGACCACCAGCAATTACAATAAAATGATCCATTAAGGTTTTTACCAACAAAGGCTTATTTCTAAAATGGATAACCCCAGTAAAGTAGCTACACAACCGTGAAAATACATTTCAAAGTAAAAAAAAAATACTTTCTATCCCCAAGTATACACAGTACCTACAGACTCACCTCCTAGCACCATTCTAAAAAAAACAAAACAAACACATATACATATAATTTGCCAAAATTCACTATACTGGACTAATTCAACCAAATGATAGAGTGAAAACCTAAGACAATACTCTGACCCCCAATATATCCCACAGTATCTCACGGAGATAAAAACTAACATTAAAGGGCAGAAAGAGACTCTGAGTATGTAAATATTAGAACTTAAAAAAAGCACAGTCAGCTACACTTCACTTAAGTGTCTACATTAACTAAATATCAAATGGCACGTTAAACATATTAACGACGACAGTCAAGTCATCCGCCAATGCTGTGTGCTTATATCAAGCAATCTGAGCAGGTTACACCAGCTCATTCATTCTACAAAGCACGTCCACGCCCTTAGGAGCACATGTAATGACCTTGCCTTCTCACAAGGGGGGTTACTACTTCCTCTAGGAAACTGACACAACCCTCCAAAGACTGAATCCCAAAATTTATAACTTTTTGCTTTCTAGTTCGTGAAAAACATGTCCAAAAGCTTTAGGTGAATGAGGCCACCGACCAACTCCCCCCGCCCCCCCCAAGTCTACCCTCCATCCGAAATCCAGCAGCCCAGCCCCTCCTCCGCAGTCCGCGTGCAGTGGCCACTGAAAGGGACGCCAATCCAAGCCCTTGGAGAAACCGAGGGGTAAGAGGAGACTGCGGTTTCCTGGTCGACAGGATTCGACTCCCCCAACACGGTCGCCACAGAGATCCCCGCTATACTTACTCCGCGGGCAGCTCGATCCGTAGGACGCCATAGCGAGGCCGCGGGAAGAGGTGATCTGCGGGAGGGACAAAAAGTGCGGTCAGGGAGGGTGAGCTGGGTCAAGGGAGCAGGGGGTGTCTCCGACAGAGAGGGGCAAGGGGCCTAGGGGCCGCGCGGCCATCTTAGGGAGCCAGGGCCGACCCCGAGTCCGGTTCAGGCCTCCAGCTCAGCCGCTAGGGCCTAGGCCCTAAGGGAAGAGTGATGCGGCCAGGGCTGTACCTGATGGTCTCCTGAGGGTGGCGGCCGCCGCCGTTCCGCTCGTAGCTGAGGCCGGTCGGCTAGCTCGAGGTCCGGCTGCAGCTGCCGCGGCTGGAGGGCGAAGTGAAGGAGACACCGTTCCGCCCGCCGCAACCCTGTCCTCCTCCCTTCAGGACCCCGCCAGTGCCCTCGGGGCTGCCCGCCGCGCCTGCCGCCTCAGCGTCCCCCGCTGTCCACTCCACCCTGTTCCGGAACGACCACGTGGACCGAGGACAACCTGTCCTCCAGGGTGGGCTGCTCCCGTCTGTCGGCGGGGACTAGAAAGGTAGAAACTGCCGCACTTTCGATCAGGCAGCGACGAGGACAGCCCCACAGGCGAGGGGGCGGGAACGGCGGAGGCAGCGAGGAGGGGACCTCGCGGGCGGGGGATGGGGCGGAGGCCTCGCGCGCGCTCGTCACGGGCGGGGCGGGGCGTCAGGCGCGTGCACGCACAGGGCTGGGCGCGGCGGCTCGCACCGTGGGTCACGTAGATCTTAGCGACTCCCTCTCGCGGATGTGCTTCCCACATCTTGCAGAGACTCTTCCTGTGCGGGGCATCTGGAAGGAGTCAGATGCGTTTTACGCTCAGCAAATGCTTGCTGCGCTTGTGTAAGACATTCTCCCCCGGCCCCTGGAGAAACAAGTGAGGCGCAGGGGGGCCACCTCCAGCACCTCACTCCCTTTCTTCGTCCTCCCACCGCGATGTAATTGCCATGCAGGGCTGGGCTCCATTTGAGAGGCCCTCTTGGCTGCCCGTCCTGGAACAAACTTGAGCACGTCTCAGGGTGCCCCTCCCTGTCTCATGCTGTAATAGGGTGGTCCCCTGGAAAGGGGAAGGAGTTCTTCCCACTAAAGTCTCATGTGTTTTGTGTTGATGCTGCGGATGGCAGAAACCATTTAGAGCAGGCAGGTTTTGGGGGGGTCTGGGGTGCTCCTCTCCCTGCCCTGTAACAACGCCTTTGAGATCCCTTTTGCCACCTGTTCCCAGCTTCGGGATGAGGCTGCTTTACACCCGCACTGAACCGGAATGGGGTGGATGAATCAAACCAGCTGACCAGACATTACGAAACTGCACTGAAGTTCTCTGGTTGTGGATGATGAGTGAGGGAGTCAAAAGAATAAGAAATAAGCCGTCTAATGAGATAGAAATGGGGTCAATTGAAGCTCCGAAATCAATCGCCAGTCCCAGCAACTTAACCCATCGGCACCCCAGTTTCCCCATTTGCAAAATGGCAAGTGTAAATGAGATGTAGTGGTCTCAGCATTCAGCTATAACTATGAGCAAAAACCCTTTCGCTCTGATTTCCCCTGACTTTGAAAGCCACCTCTGCTCATATGCAGCCAAGGTTCCATGCTCCTAGAGGAGAAAGAAGATGGCTAGATAGGTTTCCATAATCCAAATCCAGGTAAAAGCTGCAACCTGATGGATGTCCCTCCCACGAGCACAGTCAGCAATCTTGCCTGGTCTCAGTTGGGATTACTCATATAAAGGTTAAAAGTGTGTTCCTTAGAGTCCAGACACCAGGTTGATTCTTTTATTCAAACTCAGACAGCATGGTCTGAAAATTAGTCTGCCCTGCTGGCAGCTGGTCTGCTCTGGCTATGTTTGATGCTATTATATGGCTAATGTCAGGAAATGAAATGCCATCCCTACTGCAGCATAACACATCACCTCCCCCAAAAACCCAGTCTCTGCTCAGTCACCTCCATTCCCTGAAGTAAGATTCATTCACATTATGAACTAACTGTAACATAAACTCCCAGGGAATTTTATTTTGCCATAGTACAAAGATTTGAGGTTTCTACAAACCCAAGGAATTGTATACAATACCTGTTAACCAGAATAATCAGAGCAATGTATCTCGAAGTTGGATTCGGTAAACCCAATTGAGTGCTACCATTCAAATGGACTTTTATCCAAAGTCCATTAACCCAAAATAGCATCAGTAGCAGTTACCACTTAGAGAGCAACTACTATCTGCCACCCACAGGAGATGCAGAGTTCATTCAGACTCAATTCTCAGCCCTCAAGGCACTTAAGAGTCTGAGCAAGTAGGAGGACAAAAGTTCTACTCACTGTGGGAAGGGCCATAGGAAGAGGGACCAGGGTGAGAATAAAATGGATGATTCCATTTCAGGTAAGTATGAGGAGCCAGGGGCCACATCTAAATGGAGTTGTCCAATAGGCAGTTATTAAGTCTAAGAGAAAGGTCCAGGTGGGAGACGCTGACCTGAAATTTTTAATTATGCTAACCATAGGTGTGATTAAAATCAATGAAAGGTGGGATAGGAATAAAGACAGAAGGCTTAAGGGTACTGGTGTTTCAGGGATAAGCATTAAAGAACTAATGAAAACCATTAGTTGGCCAGTAGACTAAAAAAAAAAAACTAAGGATGACTGCTTTCCTGGATGCCAAAAAGAGAGAATAGTGGGTGAAAGAGGGAGTGGTCCACAGTGTCACATCCTGAGGAGTGGTCAAGTGAAGGAAGGAAACTATTAGTTACTGTTACCCCCAAACTTGACATTTTTTTAAGATTTACTTATTTATACATACAAGAACTGGGGTCTAGGCCAGAGGTGTGGATGGGTGGGTGAGAGGATTCACCAGAGACAGGGTGGGGAACAGCACAGGCAGATTGACTGAAATACACTGCTGAGGGGAGCAGTGTGTGAGACAGGAGAGGTCTGCGCACCATGTGGTTTAGCTTCTTGGATGGGGATTGAACTCATGCTGCCGTGACTGCTGGTAGCTTCATAGTACTGAGACTTAACCCCTTGCGCCACCAGAGAAGCCCCTGCAAACTTAACATTTTAAGACAATAAACATTCTACTTTCTGAGAGTGTCTGTGGGTAAATATAAGGGAGTGACTTAGATGGCTGATTCTGGGTCAGGGCCTCCCATGAGTTTGCAGTCAAGATCTTAGCTGGGGTTACCACCATCTGAAGGTTTATGCTAACAAATTGCTTTCAAGATAGCTCCCTTTGGGCCTCCCCGGTGTTGCAGCGGGTTGAGCGCAGCGCTGTGAAGCTGTCCGCAGCCTCTGTGGTGAGGGTTCACTTCCCGGCTAGCCAGGGAGATACCCACATGGCACAGCACACATCTCCTGTCTCGCCTACTGATCCCCTCAGCAGTGTTTTTGGTTGCCTGCTTCTTCTGCTCCCCACTCTGTCTCTGGTGAATTCTCTCACCCTCCCGTGCCTCTGGCCTGTATACCAGTTCTTGTATAAATAAAATAAATCTTTTTTTAAAGATACAAGAGCTGGGGTACAGACCAGAGGCATGGTGGGGGGGTGAGAGGATTCACCAGACACAAAATGGGGAACAGAACAGGCAGATGGACCAAAGTACACTGCTGAGGGGAGTAGCGGGCAAGTCAGGAGAGGTCTGCCGCACCATATGGGTTGCTCCCTGGCTGGCCGGGGGATCGAACTTAGGCGGCAGAGGCTGCAGGCAGCTTTATAGGTTGCGTCTTAACCCCTTGCACCACCAGGGAGGCCCTAAATAAAATGAATCTTAAAAAAAAAAAAAAAAAGCTTCCTTCAGCATGGTTGGCAAGAGAAAAAAAAAGATGGCTCCCTTCTGTGGATCTTGGCAAGAGGCCTCAGTTTCTCACCATGTGGCTCTCTCCATGGGCTGCTTGAGTTCTTCCTGATATAGCAGCTAACTTCTCCCAGAATAAGTTATCGAAGCTGTGGTTATGATTACAATGTGGGACACTGGGTTTGGGATATATGGTTGGTAAGTAGCCATGGAAGGGTGAACTGGAAGTGAGGTTCACTGGAGTTGAGGTGCTCAAGGACAATGGGTGAGGCTAGATTCCTGGAGCTGTCTAGACAGCCCACACACGTCCAATATGCAATGGTGGCATAGGCACAGGTTGTTGGCAAAGATACTAAGGTCACCAGGACATTGATATGATAAGAGGTAGCAAGGAAAACTATGTGTGAGTCAGGTGCCAAAGTCCCCAGGGAACACGGGAGTGACCAGGAAACTGGGAATAAGTAATGGCAAGTAGAGATTACAGAACTTGTGTCATGAACCTCAAAGGATATGATTTTATAGGAGGGTGGAAGAATGAAGAAAGTGGTCATCCTCAACACCAGGTCCAGTCCTAGGGTAGGAATGGGCATAAGAGAATGAGTGTCTTGGGATCCATTATCAATGGGAAAAGGTAGTTTTTTTGCTAAGGCGAGGAGAGCAAAAGAACATTTGGTAGTGAAGCTAAGGACTTAGGTAGTTTGTTTATGATAGAAAAATGTTCTAGAGGGCACTGCGAGATAAGTGGCAGGAAGGGTAGCAGTGGCATGACAAACTAGGAAGGAAACAGAGACAGGAGTGGTCTGCTGTGCCATATGTGGGTTAATTCCCTGGCAGGGGATCAAACTCAGGTCATAACAGTGATAGTGCTGAGACTTAACCCCTAGGCCACCAGGGAAGCCTGAAAACTGTTTCTTAGTCAACTCTATCCCCACCCATTCATCCACTATATAATAATGACAGTGGTAATAATAAACATGATCAAAATAATAATGGCTAACATATACCAGGTACTTTCTTTGTGTCAGGCACCACTCTAAACATTTCATATGCTTTATTTAATTCTTTTAAAAACCCTAAGAACTACTGTGCCCTTCTAATATAGTAGGAAAGTTCAAGGAACTATAGATGAAAAACATGAGCCTACCAAGTTTAGGTAACTGGCCCAGTGTAAGTGGTAGTGAGAAAATTTAAGCCCAGCTCTGAGTCTAGTTCACATGCTTAACCACCTTTCATATTTCCACCCCAGTGTCACAGCCTTATCCAGTGAGAGTGACTAATCATATTTGTGAACATTTATTTTTTTTAAGATTTTTAAAATTTTATTTATACAAGAACTGGGGCACAGGCCAGATGTGTGGAAGGGTGAGAGGATTCACCAGAGACAGAGGGGGGAACAGAACAGGCAGACGGACTGAAATACACTGCTGAGGGGAGCAGTGGGCGAGACAGGAGAGGTCTGCTGCACCATGTGGGTATCTCCCCGGCCCACCGGGATCAAACCCACACTGCAGATGTTGCGGACAGCTTCACAGTGCTGCTCTCAACTGCCTGCGCCACCAGGGAGGCCCCATATTTGTGAACATTTAAATGAGTCCACTATTTTGGACTTCAAAGTTTTTGCCTTCAAAATTTCTCCACTAAATTTGTGAGGGCATGAGCCTCCACAATGAGGGTAAAGAAGGAAGAAGGAAGCTGGCGTCTCTAGATCTGTCACTGGGTCACTGCTAGACATCTCATGGCACATATCCCATAGCTACTTGTATCCATGGTGGTGCTGCCCTCAGTCTCTGGGCCTGTTGTGGGAAGCAGTGGAAGGAGGGTGAGAGAGTGTTCCAAGGCCAGAGAAAGTCATGAGGGCAGCTTGGCTGGCAGCCACCTGGACGCTCAGTACAAAGGGAAGCTGAGGAGGAAACCAGAGGGACAATGGACTATTTGACCATAGGAGGTGGGTCAATTTGATATTGGATGACCCACCTTCCCTCCCACTAATTTGAATTCTCCTACCCTTCTGGTTGGAAGTAGAGCAATTGAATTTAAATGATTCACATGTTATGTCTGGAGACTAGAGGCATCCTCAGGGCTGGTTATGGTTATACAGACCCACCCATGACTAACTTTTAGAGCCACCCTCTTGCTCTAAGAGTGGTGTGGGGACTACACACCACTGCCAGAATATACAGCTGAGTGCACGACTCCCCTCCATAAAACAACCCAGTACCAAGTTAACTACAGGCTAAAGCCCTCCACATTATAGCCTAAACCTGACTTTCTAAGCCAATACAGTGCTTTGTTGAACACTAATTATATAGGGCATTAATTGAATTTACATATTGTATTGGGGCAACTAGGTGCAGGGTGGGCAGGGAGGTCTGGGGCCAGTGAGGTGGGCAGCAACCAAGCCCCATGTCCCCAACCCCCAGTGAATGTTTTCACTTTCTTTCTAGGCTCTTTCTGGTGTTCTGTCAAGGTACTGCCTTTCCTGTAGTCACTCATCCTCTCGTAACCATTCTCCCGTAGCTATCCTCTGTCTCTGAGTGGTGCTGCCCCTCGCCCTGACCTCTAGGCTCAGGTGCACACACTTACACATGCACGCACACCCATGCGCCAGGTGTCCACAGTCAGGCACTTGTGCCCCACGCCCACTCTCCCAAGCGCCTTCTGCATTAAAACAATCAAGGCAGCAAGTGATAGCCGCAGAGGCTAGTGGAGCAAAAAGCCTGATTAGTTCACTTACCCTACACATATATAGAAAAAGCCCTATGATCAAATAGGTGTGGGAACGGTTGGATTAAACCAAAGTTTAATGCACTTTAATGTCTTAACGTGCAATTTCTCAGTCTTGAATTTTTGTGCATGATGAATCTCTGAAAGAAGCGTGTCATATGTTCCAGCTTTTATTTTATTTTTGCATAAAAGAACTGGGGTATAGGCCAGAGGTACCGGGATTGGAGGGAGGAAGGGGGGGGGGCGTGTGTGTGTGTGTGTGTGAGAGAGAGAGAGAGAGACAGGATTCACCAGAGACAGAGTGGGGAGCAAAATAAGTGGATTTACTGAAACATACTGCTAAGGGAAGCAGTGGGCGAAACAGGAGAGGTCTGCTGTGCAATATGTGGGTTAGCTCCCTGACTGGGAATCAACTCAGGCCATCTCGATGATAGTGCTGAGAGTTAACCCCTTGCACCACCAGGGAGGCCCCCCACATGTTCCAGCTTTATCAAGGAGGAATTAAAAGACTAGTGTTGGAAGTGTGCCTTCTCAAATGTCATTCTCAGTATAGTTATCCCTGAAATTTAGCCAATTCTTTTAAGCCTATCCAGGCAGCCACCAAAAATGCACTGTTCATATCTGCTGCTGTGATAAGCACATCATACCTTAGTGAAGTCTGCCTGCTAAAGCCAGTGAAGTCACACAGGATGCTCCCTGCTGATGGCTGAGCATGGAAGGATAGTCATGCAGTAGGACTGAAAACATGGGACTCTTCTAACAGGCAAGAATGAGGATGCCTCTTTGGCCTGGTTGAAACTTTCAAAAAACTGTAGTGCCATCTGAAATGCTTCCTATTCAATCTTCTTTCCTTCCTTCCTGTATTGAAACCTTTTATCCTGCGTTTTTCTTCTTTGTCCATCACACACCTATACCTCAATAATCTCTTGCACATCAAATTCCATCTTGGCATGTACTACTACTCAGAGGATGTGAACTAGCATACCCACCTCAAAAGATTCCTAAAGTTTTTCCAGATCCAGCTTCTCCTTGGAGTCTCATGTCAGTTTTATGGCCTCTGTCTTTTATGATCTTCACTGAGAGGCCTCCTAGGACACTAGGGAAGTTCAAAGACTCTGGAAGACAGATTCAAATCACTTACTAGTAGTAAACCTTAACAATGTTCCTCAACAAGCTGTAAAATGGGGGATTGATGTCATTATCTTGCAAAATCTGCAAGGATTAAATAAAACATTCCATTCATACAGCAGATGCTCAACAGAATGATTATGATCATTATAGTCATCTGTGTTTTCTCTGCTTTCTACTATTAGATTATTAACTCTTTTTTTAAGATTTATTTTTTATTTATTCATGCATACAAGAACCCGGGTACAGGCCAGATGCGTGGGAGGGTAAGAGGATTTACCAGAGACAAAGTGGGGAGCAGAACAGGCAGATCCACTGAAATACACTGCTGAGGGGAGCAGCGGGCGAGACAGGAGAGGTCTGCCATGCCATGTGGGTATCTCCCTGGCCGGCCAGGCTTGAACATGCGTTGCAGAAGCTGTGGACAGCTTCACAGCACTGTGCTCAACTGCTTGTGCCACCAGAGGAGGCCCTCTGTATGATTCTAAATAAATACGAGACTCTCCTTGGAGGTGAACTACCCTTTTTTGGCGTAGTCCCTCTAGGTCTCTCATTGTTCTGGACGTGGACTCTGAGTAATCCATGTTCATCTTGCCACCACACATCGTAATGAGACAAAAGCCAACTCCAGGAAATTTTCTCAGAGTAGAAAAGTCATAGTTGGAAGAAATGCCCAACTCTGCCCTGCACTAATGGCCACTCTGCTCTCCCAATTGGCAAGTATGTTCATGAGTAGCAAAGGTCTCCTTCCCCAGGCAACACCCTCCTGTTCTAACATAATGAGCTTTCATGACCATTCTGCGTTTCCCTTCATTTAAAACCTTATGCTACAGGACAACTCCATGGGCATGAATTGTGGACTTTTTTTTTTTTTTTTTTTTTGAGGTGGAGAAAGTCGGGAGAGGTACCTGTTAAGAATCAGGGCTGCCACCACAGCTCCCCTAGAAGTAGAAAAACCACCAAATTAATGAGGTTCAATTCTAAAAGCCAAAGTGTTCAAAGGACACCTCTTTCACTTCCTCCATAATAACATCACTTTTCTGTGAGTTTCCAGTAATTTTATGAGACAAGCTACAAAACACCATTTGAATGACTCACTGTTCTTTGCAATGCTAAGGACTTCAAGTATTCTTAATTTAGATTAACTATGTCCAGCTGACAAGAGTTGGTTTTACTGAAAATGTATCAAGAGAAAATCAGATTTATTATCTTCAGGAATCTAGTAGAACTATCCTAATAAGCTGCTCCTGACTGTAGGTCTTAAGGGAAATAGGTTTTAATGAACAAATGAGAATATTTTTGTAATTGAGGCTATCAATTGTTAATATGAAAGGGTTAGTTGTCAGATGTTTAAGTTACTTGAAATGCTTGGTCTTATCTATACTATACCACAATATTTTAGTTGAACAAACCTTATGTTTATAAATGGCATAAAATAAACTATCCAATTTGTCATCCTAAATTAGTGAAGTCCCAGTTAATGCCTTAATAGCCGTGTTAGCAGGAAATAAATTTACGGTACTCAGCCCTCAGAAGGCACACTCAGCCTTTGCATGGGCTGTACTTCCGGCCAGGGTCCTTCTATTCGTTCAGATTTTGTGACACGCAACATTCCTCCTTCTCTCCCTTTATAAATGTTTATTAAGCAACTGGTATGTGTCAGACACTGTATGGGGAACGAATTAAAAAATTAACAATCTCATGGTCTAGAAAGAACAAACATGAACAAGCGCTGTAAACTACTATATACACGAACAATTATTATAAAGGGTATAAACAGAGGACAGTGGTGTTACAAAGGGAATCTATTCACTCTTGGACTATCGGGAGGTCTCAGAATTACATGGATTCTTAAAAATAAAGGATGTATTTGTGTAGAAGATGAGGGGAAGGGAAGCACATAAGGAAAAATAAGCAGGTGTGACACAGCATGGCATGGCAGCTCAGCAAACTGCAAATAATATGGCTAGAATGGAAATTGCAATAGACAGGATGTTAGAGAAACAAGTTAGCAGATGAGAGATTATTTAGCAAGGCCAGGTTGGAGAAGTCAGCTGAGCCCAGATCACAACGGACTACAGAAAGTGCCTGCTCAGGTTTTACCTCCTTCATGGTATGGCAAGCATGAACTGATACAGCCCAGATCAAGGGGAGCTGGCTGTCCTCAGTACTGGGTCACAGCACAGCTGGAGTATCATATTTAGTATAATGATGGCAAGCTAGGGGGCATCGATGAGTGGAAGAGTTTATCTGGTCCTTTTTACTCCATCTTTATCATAGAGAGGTCTATTAAAAGTGTATGATATAGTGCATTTAATTCCAGACAAAGCCAAGTAAGCACCAATAAACTTAACAAGGACGTTGCATTCAAAATACAACAGCCTCAGGGACTCCTGGTGGTGCAAGGGTTAAAGACTCAGTGCTATCAAGCTATTGCCATCCATTGTGGCATGAATTCAATCCGTCATGAGTTTGATCCCCAGCCAGGGAGCTAAGCCACATGGGACAACAGACCTCTCCTGTCTTGCTCGCTGCTCCCATCAGCAATGTATTTTAGTAGATCTGCCTGTTCTGTTCCCCATTCTGTCTCTAGTGAATCCTCTCAACCCCTGCAATTCTGGCCTATACCCCAGTTCTTGTATGCAGAAATAAATAAATCTTAAAATAAAAATACAACAGCCTCAGAGCCAAGACTAGCCTTCTGAAAGCAAATTTCAAGTCAGTGTGGAGATGGATATTGACCAATATGTCTTGAAAAACACACTCTGACTTCTTAATGAGTAGAACCGGACCTTGCAAGATATAGACCAATTTTAAGGGGCTTTAGAAATGTTAGGTGTCTCAGTTACCTGTTGCCACCTAATAAACCATACCAAAATAAAGTGGATTAAAACTGAAGTTGCAATTCTGTATATTGACCGGACAGTTCTCCAGGTCTCCCTTAGGCTTATTCACACAGCTGCATCAGCTGGGGGTCAGCTGGGTCCCTTTCTCTTTACATCTGTCATCTCTGGTTCCATCATGGGCTGGCAGGTTCACAGCCAGCACTACAAGAGGGTGAAAGTAGAAGTTGCAAGGGCTCTTTAGGCCTAGCCTCATGAGTCACATAATAGCACTTCCACCAAATTTTATTAGTCAAAGCCAGCCACAAAGACAGGGGTGAGGAAAGAGCTCCTCTGAGGGAGCGTGAAGTTACATTGCAAGTGGATATGCAGTCTACCAGAGAACGTGGTACTTAGGGCAAAAACACTTATATGGTATGGGGTAAGTGCAGAAAGGCTGAAAAGCACAGAAAGCCTCCCCCATGCCACCGGCTGCAGAGACAAAATATCAGAAAAAGTGAGGGAAAGGTGGCTATTAACACTTTTGCAGTCTCAACCAAGGACTTCAGTATAATTTAGAGAATCTAGAAGGGCAAACATAAAGGTCAGCAAGGGAGGCCTCTAAGAGGACACACTGCTTACTCATATATCCTGACTCTCCAAAAGAAGTCACTTTGTCGGGATGTTTGGTTCAGGTATTGTAACTCACAAAATAATAGTATCATCTTATACTCCAATACCTTTCTATAACTGGGGTATTAACTGTCTTCTTTCAAGAACCTTGGGAATTGAGCAGAACAGGGACTCTTATTCTTTTTCTTTTAAAGATTATTTATTTATGCATACAGTAAGCTGGGGTATACACCAGTGGTGCGAGGGTGTGGGAGTATTCACCAGAGACAGAGTGGGGAGCAGAACAGGCAGACTGACTGAAGTACACTGCTGAGGGGAGCAGCGGGCAAGTCAGGAGAGGTCTGCTGCGCCATGTGGGTAGCTCCCTGGTGGAGGAACAAACTCATGCAGCAGTGATAGCTTCATAGTGCTGAGATTTAACCCCTTGCGCCACCAGGGTGTCCCTCTAATTTTTCTAATGACAAGGAACATAAGGCCCGGAGCGGCTACTCTCTAGTCCCCCAGAAGGTTGGCACAAGAGTGGGCTTCTTGTAATTCCCTCTCAGGTCCCATGCCAGGGCATTGTCCTAGCCCTTGATGCTTACTGAGGCTTCCTTCCAAGAAGATAATTAAGTCATCCCCTGTGGTGTGACATCTTCAGTTTAGTTCACTAGCATCTAAGGCTTTGTATAAATAACCGGGGACATGTTCACCTGCTAGTGAACAAAGGAACTGGCTGGGGCTTACTGGGGCCTTGACATTTAAAGCAGTACCCCCCTCAACCTTATAGGATAGATATCACTTTTTACTTTCAAAGTACTGTTACAGTATGAACCGTTGGATCCTTGAGTTCATCATTCAGTGACAGTGATGCTCTTTCCAAGTTTAGTACATGTGCTGCTGAAGTGAGTACAATGACAATATTTAACAATTGTTACTTACCAGATGCTTTAAAATCCTTTGCCATTTATTAACTCAATCCTCATAATAATGCTGTGATGGTACTATTACCACCTTAAAACTGAGAGACAGAGAGGTTAAGTAACTTCCCAAGGTTATACAGCTAGTAAGTGAAGGAATCAAGATCTGAATCCAGGCACTTGGCTTCCAGTGTCACTACCCTTAGCCACTATATTACAGCGCCTTCCAAGTATTATCACCTGTTATATCAAATGAGGGAAATGAGAAAAAATGGCCTGGTGACCCGCCTAACTCACACAGTACTGCTACATCACAACTAGGAGACAGAACTCAGGTCTCCCCTGTAAGTCAAGCACTATTACACTGTGATGGTTGAGGTTACCAGTCATTGCTATTTTATTTTTTTAAAGATCCATTCATCTATGCATACAAGAACTGGGATACAGCCCAGAGGTGCCGGGGGATGAGAGGATTCACCAGAGACAGAGTGGGGAGCAGAACAGGCAGACTGACTCAAATATACTGCTGAAGGGAGCAGCGGGCGAGTCAGGAGAGATCTGCTGCACCATGTGGGTATCTCCCTGGCTGGGGATTGAATTTACGCTGACGTGGCTGCGGATAGCTTCATAGATTGCATTTTAACCCTTTGCACCACCATGGAGGCCCACTGTTGCTATTTTATTTTATTTTTTTATTTTTTTTTTTTAAATATTAAATTTTATTTTTATATTCCCCCATACAATTGCAAACGCCCCATTCTGACCCCAATCCTTCCCCTCCCGCCCCCCACCCCCCAAAAAGTGTCTCTGGTTCATAGTTTTTTGTTGATTTTGATTTTCACTTTCTTATATTCATTTTCCTGGTCCCTTATTTAAGTTTTCTAGATTCCTGCTATGAGTGAGACCATCCGGTATTTTTCTTTTCTTTTTGGCTTATTTCGCTGAGCATGATCCCTTCCAGCGCCATCCATGTTGCTGCAAATTGCATGTGTTTATCTTTTTGAATGCTGAGTAATATTCCATGGTATATATGTACCACATCTTCTTGATCCAGTCATCTACTTTTGGGCATTTGGGTTGTTTCCAAAGCTTAGCTATTGTAAACAGTGCTGCTATAAACATAGGAGTGCAGGTGCTCTTTGGAATTGATGTTTCTGTGTCCTTTGGGTAAATACCTAGGAGTGGAATTGCTGGATCATATGGAAGCTCTATGTTTAGTAGGTCCAGAAATCTCCACACAGCTCTCCATAGTGGTTGGACCAGTTTGCACTCCCACCAACAGTGCAGAAGAGTTCCTTTTCTCCACATCCTCGCCAACATTTGTTGTTGCTAGTTTTTTTAATATGTGCCATTCTCACTGGTGTGAGATGGTATCTCATGGTAGTTTTGATTTGCATTTCCCTGATTGCAAGTGATGTTGAACATTTTTTCATATGTCTGTTGGCCATTTGCATTTCCTCTTCAGAGAAGTTTCTTTTTAGCTCTTCTGCCCATTTTTTGACTGGATTATTTTCTTTGTTGTTGCTGAGTCTCATCAGCTCTTTGCAGATTTTTGTGATCAGTCCTTTATCATTAGTGTTGGGTGCAAAAATGTTCTCCCAGTTGGTGGGGTTTCTCTTTGTTTTTGTTATTGTCTCTTTTGCTGTGCAGAAGCTCTTTAATTTGATGTAGTCCCAGCTGTTTATCTTTCTCTTCACTATCACTGCTTTGGGTGATGTGTCTGTAAAGATGTCTTTGATGTGCAAATCCCGTAGTGTTTCGCCTATATTTCCTTCTATGTATTTTATGGTTTCAGGTCTTATGTCTAGTTCTTTAATCCATTTTGAGTTGATTTTTGTGTATGGTGTGAGGTAGTGGTCAAGCTTCATTCTTTTGCATGTAGCGACCCAGTTTTCCCAGCACCATTTATTGAACAAACTTTCTTTGCTCCAATGCATAGTCTTTGCTCCTTTTGTCAAAGATTAGTTGACCATAAATCTGTGGGTTTATTTCTGGATTTTCTATTCGATTCCATTGGTCTGTATGTCTGTTCTTGTTCCAATACCATGCAGTTTTGATGATTATGGCTTTGTAGTAGAGTTTGAAGTCTGGGAGTGTGATGCCTCCATTCCCTTCTCTTTTTTTCAGTAGAGCTTTGGCTATTCGGGGTTTTTGGTGATTCCATATGAATTTCATCAATAATTGTTCTATTTCTTTGAAGAATGCCATAGAGATTTTGATTGGAATAGCATTGAATCTGTATATTGCTTTTGGTAGGATGGCCATTTTAATAATGTTTATTCTTCCAATCCATGAGCAGGGGATGTCTTTCCATTTCTTTGTGTCTTCTTCTATTTCTTTTAACAGTGTTTTATAGTTTTCTTTGTATAGGTCCTTTACCTCTTTTGTTAGATTTATTCCCAAATATTTGATTTTTTTTGTTTCGATAATAAAAGGGGTGGTTTTTTTTGATTTCTTCTTCTTCAGATTTATTGTTTGTGTATAGGAAGGCTACTGACTTTTGCGTGTTGATTTTGTATCCTGCCACTTTACTGAATTGATTGATGAGTTGAATTAGTTTTTCTGTGGAGATTTTGGGGTTCTCTATGTATATTATCATATCATCTGCAAATAGTGATAGTTTGACTTCTTCTTTCCTATTTGGATTCCTTGGATGTCTTTCTCTTGTCTTATTGCTCTGGCTAGGACTTCCAGTATTATATTGAAAAGCAGTGGTGAGAGTGGACATCCTTGTCTTGTTCCAGATCTTAATGGAATTGCTTTCAGCTTTTCACCATTGAGAATGATACTGGCTGTTGGCTTGTCATAGATGGCCTTTATGATGTTGAGGTATGTTCCTTGTATCCCAAGAATTTCAAGGGCTTTTATCATGAATGGGTGTTGCACTTTGTCGAAAGCTTTCTCAGCATCTATTGATATTATCATATGGTTTTTATATTTCTTTTTGTTGATGTGTTGGATAAGTTGATTGATTTTCGGATGTTAAACCATCTTGTGCCCCTGGAATGAATCCAACTTGGTCGTGGTGAATTATCTTATGGATACATTGTTGGATTCTGATAGCTAAAATTTTATTGAGGATTTTTGCATCAGTGTTCATTAGGGAGATTGGCCTATAGTTTTCCTTTTTTGTGTTGTCCTTATTCGGTTTTGGTATTAGTGTAATATTGGCTTCATAGAACGTGTTTGGTATTGTCCCTTCCTTCTCAATTTTTTGGAAGAGTTTGTGTGAAGGATAGGCACTAATTCGTCTCTGAATGTTTGGTAGAATTCATTTGTAAATCCATCAGGTCCTGGGCTTTTGTTTTTGGGGAGGTTTTTAATTACCATTTCAATTTCGCTGCTTGTAATTGGTCTGTTTAGGTGTTCTATTTCTTCTTTATCTAGCTTTGGGTGATTGTAGAGTTGTAGGAATTTGTCCATCTCCTCTATATTGTTGACTTGTTTCCATATAACTGTTCATAGTAGTTACTGATTATTCTTTTGATTTCTGCTGTGTCCGTTGTGATTTCTCCTCTTTCATTTATGATTCTGTGTATTTGTGCTTTCTCCCTTTTTTCCTTTGTGAGCCTGGCTAGGGGTTTGTCTATTTTATTTATTTTTTCAAAGAACCAGCTCTTGGTTTCATTGATCTTTTGGATTGTTTTTTTAGTTTCAATTTCATTTATTTCTGCTTTGGTTTTTATTATTTCTTTTCTTCTACTGGTTCTGGGGTTATTTTGTTGTTCTTTTTCTAGATCTTTGAGCTTCGAGATTAGGTTGTTTCTTTGAGTTCTTTCTTGTTTTTTGATGTGAGCTTCTATTGCTATATATTTTCCTCTTATTACTGCTTTTGCTGCATCCCATACATTTAGGATATTGGTGTCCTCCTTGTCATTCAATTCAAAGAATTTTTTAATTTCTTCTTTGATCTCCTCGTTAGTCCAGTGGTCTTCCAGTAATGTGGCTTTTAATCTCCATGAGGTAGGATAGTTCCTTGCCTTCTTTTATGATTTATTTCTAGTTTGATGCCTTCGTGGTCAGAAAAGATGGTTGGTACGATTTCAATCTTGGTGTATCTGTTGATGTTTGTCTTGTGCCCCAGTATGTGATCGATCCTGGAGAATGATCCGTGTGCGCTTGAGAAAAATGTGTACTCCGTTTTTGTTGGGTTTAGTGTTCTATAGATGTCTGTTAAGCCCAAATGCTCTAGGTCCTTATTTAGAGCTTTAGTTTCTTTACTTATTTTTGTCTTGTTGATCTATCCATTGTTGATAGTGGTGTGTTGAAGTCTCCCACTACATATGTGTTTTCTCTGATGTCTGTTTTCAGAGAGGACAACAGTTGTCTGATATATTTTGGTGCTCTTTCGTTTGGTGAGTATATGTTAATGAGTGTTATTTCTTCTTGAAGTATTGTCCCCTTAATCATAATGTAGTGACCATTGGGGTCTCTTTTATTTTTTTTGAGTTTGAAGTCTGTTTTATCTGATATAAGTATAGCTGTTCCTGCTTTCTTTTTTGGCCCATTTGCTTGTAGGATTGTTTTCCATCCTTTGATTTTGAGCCTATTTTTATCTTTTGTAGCTAAATGTGTTTCCTGGAGACAGCAAAAGGTTGGGTTTTTTTCTTAATCCAGGCTGCAACTCTGTGTCTTTTTATTGAAGAGTTTAGTCCATTTACATTTAGAGTTAATATTGATATGTTAGCATCTGTATTTGCCATTATGTTTGTCTTTCCTTTGATTTTATTTATTTATTCTTTTAATAACTTTTTTTTTTTTCTGGTCTTCTTTCGTTGTTATTCGTCCCTCTGAGGTTCTGGCTTTAGGATTCCTTGTAGTATTTTTTGGAGTGGGGTTTAGTCGCAATGAAATTCCGGAATTTCTCTTTGTCTGGGAAGGTCCATATTCTTTCTTCATGGAGGAAAGAGAGCTTTGCGGGATAGAGTATTCTTGGTTGGCATCTGTTTTTTCTTGGAGTCTGTTGACTATGTCCCTCCACTCTCTCCTTGCCCGTAATGTTTCTTCAGAGAAGTCTGATGTCAGCCTGATTGGTTTTCCTTTGAATGTTATCTGTTTTCTTCCTCTTGTCAGCTTCATTATTTTTTCCTTGTCCTGGATTCTTGGAGCTTTACTATTATGTGTCTTGCTGTGTTTTTTCCTTTCGTCGTGGAAGTTTGGTGTTCTTCTTGCTTCTTGTATATCAATTTTCAGCTCCTTCTTCTCATTGGGAAGTTCTCTTCAATTATATCCATGAATAGTTTCTCTGTTCCTACATCTCTCTCCTCTCCTTCTGGAATTCCTATAACTCTTATATTTCCTTTCCTCATGGAGTCAGATAGTTCCCGAAGTCTTTCTTCATTCTTTTTCTTCGTACTTCTCTTTCCTTTTCTGTTTGGTTTCTTTTATTTCTGTGTCTTCAAGATTACTTATTCGTTCTTCCATTTCATCTATTCTGCTTTCATTGCTTTTCCCAGAGTTCTTTTAGTTCCTCCATTAATTCTTTGATCTCTGCATTTCTCTTACTTCCTCTTTAGGGACTCAATTTCCTTCTTCTGATCTATCACTTTTTTAATCATGGCAATTTAAATTCTCTTTCTGGAAGGCTCAGAAGTTCTTCCAAGTTGCTGTCGTTGCAATCTGGGGAGTGGTTTTCTTTTTGTGGTGTGCTTCTTTCCTGAGGAGTTTTTAGGTTGCGTGTGGTTCTTCTACTCCCTACTGTCTGTTTTCTAATTTGTCGTATGCGTTGGGACACTGTGTTGCTCGGACTGACTGACATCTTGGGTGAACTTCTCCGCTCCCCTCTGGCTCTTCCAGGAGCCATCTCTGTCTTCTGGGGGAGCTTTCTGCTGGTTTTAGGCAGTTTTTACTGAAGAAATGTCCCTGTTCTCAAATGGCGAAGCGGGATGCAGTCCTGCGCCTCCGGTTTCAGGCACACTCTTCTGCGCACCCGGTCTGCCCCCGACGTGGGTGCCTGCTCCCTCTGTGGGCTCAGACTGCTGGTCGGAAGGGGCCTGGCGTGGAATAACTTCCCGGCTGGCCACTGGGTCCTCCAGAAACCTTCTGCCCTTGTCAAGCAGTCTTAAGAAATGTCCTGTTTTATAGGGTGTTAGTGACTTTTTTTTTTCCTGGTCGCTAGGTGGCGCCAGAGATCTCTCCTATTGTCCTTGGGGGGCTGTTTTTCGCCTCCCCACCCCGTGGGACAGAGAACAGAGCGGGAATGGTAGGGTACACCTCAACAGCTTTGGGGTGCTGTGTCTGCCTTGTGCCCCCGTCGTGGAGAAACCACGCCCCGAATTTTCGTGCCCCGGGTCTCAGTTCAAAGCCCTCAGTTCCAGGACGCGGGCTGTAGCCCAGTTCAGTGGCGAGGGAATGGCGCCTTTTGCACCGCTCCCGTGCCTGGGCGCCTGGTTCCTGCTCACTCAGGGAGGGACCTTCACCTCAGTGAGGACCTCCGCGCGTCTCCCCGCAAGCCTAGGTCGTCTCCCCGCAAGCCTAGGTCGCAGGCGCGGGGACCTGGGCAGCCGCGATCCAGGTCTGCACTTGCTTTTCAAGCGCGCGAGCGCGCCGCTATCCGCGCAGGCTTACCAGCAGCCCGGGCTGTGTGCGCGTCTCCCCGGGGTCTTTGTTCTTCTCTAATGGCGCCCGGAGTGTGTTCGCTCACCGCCGCGGTGGATCCTGCAGGGTTCGCCTCAGCTCCCGTTCACGGGGTGTGGTGGCTGCAATAGTTCCTTTCCACTCACAGTCCCGCTTGCTACGTCGTTTGTTCTTGTGGGCCGTTTGGTTTGTTTGTTTCCTCCTCTCTGCTGGTCGGAGAGTGCCGCCTCTGTGGGCGGGGGAGGGGAGCAGGTTTCTGCGCTTCCCTCCCTTCTAGTCCTCTTTTATGGCCAGTTTTCTTCTTTGGGCAGTTCGCTGGCGTCACCCGTTTATCTTCCGTGGCCCAGTTCTCACTGGGACCTGCCGCTTTTCCTCCCTATTCACTTTTTTAATGGGAGATCTTACTCGCAGCGTCTCCTCGCCGCCATGTTGCTCCGCCCCCTCCACTGTTGCTATTTTAAATGAATTTCCTAACAGGAAGAATTACAAAGGGTGATATAGGTGGAGCCCAGAGTTGGAGGTCAAATTTTGAATTTTGAATCTATGCCAAAATGTGCTACCCTATGGCTAGGGAAATGAAAATGTAGTGTATTTAAGACTTTCTTTATTCCTTGGCAACATGCTGATATGTTCCTTGCAAAGAAATAGGGTTACCTTTAAGTTTAGAAGTAGAAGATGAAGTTGTGAAAATAGTAGCAGCTTAGTGAACAGTCCCCAGAAAAAAGGTTTGGTAAAGAGAAGGCTAAGGGAGTTCATGCACCTAGTGCCTATGTATGAAGACATCAGGAAGGGTGCAGGGAGAAACACAAACACATTATACTGCCCCCAGATGCCATTTATCCCAATTATTGTCCAGGAAAGGACACATCTCATGTCCCCTGCTGCCTAAACTACAGCCTAACCTGTTGCCTTCCCCTTGCAGCCATGTATGAGCATGCAGCTACTGATACTCATGACCTATCTAATGTTCTGAGAGCCACCTTCACCTCTGCTAAACCCTGGCCTATGCCAACACTGAATCCAAGAGTCCTCTCGGATGCTACAACTTAAATACTTGAACCACTCATGAACTCCTGGCTCAGGGTGGCAGAATTGTGCTAAAGACCAGATTCTTCTCTCTTGGCTGGAGCCAAACCTCTCCAGTGTAGGATCTGGTAAGGGTTCTATCTCTAGATCTGGCCCATGAGAATAAACTTTCATCAAAGCTAGGGTTCTCTCATTTCAGGGCCAGTGTCTTATCATCACAAATATTTTTCCCCTGAGAGTCCTGTGTGATTTAGGATTCAGAATACCATCAACTGCTTTGTACATTGGTCTGTTATTTACTCCTCAATGTCATGACAGAATGGGGTCAGCTGATCTGATTCTGACCACCAGTGAAACAAGAATTGAAGATGGAATGAGAGAAGGACAAAACTGTGCCCATCCACTGATGATACTATCTACAACTTTGTAAAATATCCTAAGGAATCATGACTTTGACAAAGTCACAGGATAAGGTCAACATCCAAAATTAATTGTATTTCTGTATATTGGTAATATACTATTGAAAATCAAAATTAAAAGACAGAATGAAGTAAACAACCTGAAAAAACTAAGAGATGTTTGCATAAATTCTACAGTTTTACAATTTACAGGATACTTTCACTAGCATATGGAGGAGAACTACGGAGCTTTGTGCACACATGCATTCACACTCCACCCTTCTGAAATGCCCTTGGGAGGGTGTCTCAGATGTAAAATCTGGTCACCTCTAGATGTGAACCAACCTGATTGAGAGCATGAACTCACCTGGGAACCCGACAAATGAAAATTCCTCCCTTTGACTGTAACACACTGAGGAGATAGGATCTAGCAATGTGTTCTAAAAGTCAGGTGATTCTGATTGTACATTTTTTTCAGAGCAGCAACTTCCATAGCTAATTCTGTGCCTAGTGACAAAAGCACTGAAGCTGCAAGAGGTTTGTAGCACCCTCTGCTGGTGTCCACTTGCAGATGCTGGCCTCTGAACCAAAAACAAGGCTTTCATAAATCTTGTTTACCAGTCAGTGGATTTCTCCTTCAAGTGAAGAAAAATTTAGGAAAAATCTTATTATATCCACTGCCTCTTCCACTGCTGACTCCATTCTGTCATGATATTCAGGAGCAGTTTTTATTTCCTTCATTTCCCCTGGATCCTTATAAAGGACCCAGAGGAGCTTTATGAAACTTTCAGGGATGAAACATTACCCAAGGCTATAAAGTTGCCCCATATGAAATGAAGCTGGCCTTCCCTACGTTAGCCTAAAGGTAGTGTCATTCTGGCTCCAGCGAGGATGTGGAATGAAGATTCCATTCCCCTACACAAAACCAAAATCCCTCAATGGCTTCCCTTGACACTTCAAACAAAATCTAATTTTTACCAGGACCTTTGAGGCCTGCATGATTAAAGCCCTTTAATTTCAATTTCTAATCACCCTTCCCTTTGCTCACCCTTAAGACAAACTGGCCTCTTGCTTGCAGAACATGCCAAGCCTATTGCAGAGGCCAATACATTTGCTATTTCCTCAACCACTAGAGATAGCCATACGGGTTTCTTCCCTCACTCCATTCAGGTCTTTGCTCAAATGCTGCCTCCGCAGAAGGCCTATTAGTGCTGTCAGGCAGCCAGTGCTCCCTGTCACACACTATCCTTTTACCTGTGTTGTACTTTGTATTTGTCAGAGCACTTTTGGCTACCTAAAGTGCTAATTACCACCAGCTAAAGATCACCAAGAATATACAATAACTTATTTTTTATATTAAACTCGTTGCAGCAAGTGACTAAACTCAATAGAGAAGAGTGGGGAATCTCAGAGATAGTTAGAAGGAGCTAATACAGGACTTGGGCTTGTGTTGGGTGAGCTTTCAAAGAGCTCAAGAAAACAAGGAAATAGAATACTTGTCTGGATTTGAAGTTTTCACAAAGCTGGGGCAATTCACTATCTTAGCTTTTATGAAGGAGGCAAAGAAATAATTATTTGTATTAATCAGAACAGGGTATATGGTTATTTTCATGTTGTGTAGTGTCTGTGCAGGCCTCATTACAAATGAAGATGGTATGGATCCATCACGGTCACACAGAGTCCTTACCTGATGGTGATATTCTATAAAATGAACATTATTTAAGTGTTCAGTAGGGGAAAGCCACAATAACTAGGCCAGTTCCTAACTGACAGCTGTCAGGCATATGCTTTTCTTTTTCATGTATTTGTTTATTGCCTAAAGATTCCTGACGGAAGCAACTGTTTGGTTTACTGCAAAAGTACCAGTGCTTAAATAGTGCCTGGCATAGAGTAGGTGCTCAACAAATGTTCAATAAATATTTTTTCCCATCTTCCATACCTCAAGCACGACACATCTATAAAAAATTCTTCGGTCTCCCTGGTGGTGCAAGGGATTAAGTCTCAGCACTATGGAGCTATCAGCAGCCACTACAGCATAAGTTCGATCCCCAGCCAGGGAGCTGACCCACATGGCACAGCAGACCTCTGTCTCACCCGCTGCTCCCCTCAGCAATGTATTTCAGTCAGTCTGTCTGTTCTGCTCCCCACTGTGTCTCTGGTGAATCGTCTCATCCCCTGCACCTCTGGCTTACACCCCCATTCTTTTTTTTTTTAATATATATATATTTAAGATTTATTTATACAAGCACTGGGTACAGTCAGAAGTGTGGGAGGGTGAGAGAATTCACCAGAGCCAGAGCGGGGAACAGAACAGGCAGACTGACGAAGAAATACACTGCTGAGGGGAGCAGCGGGCGGCAGGAGAGGTCTGCGCACCATGTGGGACCCTCGCCGGCGGCTGGGGATCAAACTGGCACTGCAGAGGCTGTGGGCAGGTTTGCAGCCCAGCACTCAATCGCTGCACCACCAGGGAGGCCCTACACCCCCATTCTTAGACACATAAATAATCTTTAAAAAAAATTAATGCAGCTTATTTACATAGAAAGGGAATCAGATAACATTTGCAAATTGGCAAAAATACTAAAGTTTAATAATACGTTATTTTGGTGTGAACAGGCAAATTCATACATTGCTAGTGGTAAAACAAATTGGTACAGCTAGTGAGGTCAACCTGACAATAACAAAATTTAAAATGCACAAAGTGGGAGAGGGGATGGGGTAAAAAAATGCATAAAACCTTTGATCCAACAACTTCACCTTATACAATGGGACAGCATACTGCATCATCCAGAATGAAATAAAGAAAAAGATTTTACAAAGTAAAAAATCAAAGAAAGAAACAGGAATGAAACAAAGCCCATTCTTTATGTATATAAGTGGAAAGAACTAATGCAATATATGAAAAAGCAGCAGTAGGCCTCCCTGGTGGTGCAAGTGGTTAAGCACCGCACTATGAAGTAATCCGCAGCCTCTGCCGCACAAGTTCTATACCTGCCGGCCAGGGAGCAACCTACATGGCGCTGTAGACCTCTCCTGACTTGCCTGCTTCTCCCCTCAGCAGTGTATTCAGTCAGTCTGCCTATTCTGTTCTATACTCTGTCTCTGGCGAATCCTCTCACCCCCTGCATCTCTGGCCTGTACCCCAGCCCTTGTATGCATAAATAAATAAATCTTTAAAAAAGAAAAAGCAAAAGCTCTCAAACCATCAAGCTAGAAACTGGTGTTGCTCAAGCTGGCCTGGTATGCACAGCTAAGCCTTGTTTTCTGTAAACATAAAAAATGATGTTCTCACAGAATATCAACACCAGAGATCTGTGAAGCATGATCTGTTGAGATCACTACAAAAACAAGATTACTCAGTAGTCATGTCTGAACAGACAAAAACACAAACGAACATTACAGAAACACAAAACCAGTATCCCTCTATCATGGCTAATATGAGTGAGTGCTTTATTTATTTTTCCTGCCCTATTATAGATTAAGATATGTAATAGAATTGCCCCACAACCTGAAAGCACCCAATTCAGAGCAAATTCTCACTTCCTTAAAACTCCCCCTAAATTACCTAACATAAATCAAAACTCTCTAAGATGTCCTTTCCCCCACCCTCTGAGATGTGCTCCATGGTGTGCATTCTCCTCACTGCAACAGACAATACACCCAATTTATTCAACAAAAAGTGTGTTCTATACATAAGTATACACTGTATATTGTGTAAAATAATGTAAAACCAAAAAAAATGTATTTGTATATACATAGAGTATCTCTAGAAAAACACACTTGTGGGGCCTCCCTGGTGGCGCAGGCAGTTGCACGCAGCACTGTGAAGCTGTCCACAGCCTCTGCAGTGCCAGTTCGATCCCCACTGGCTGTGGAGCAACACACATGGTACGGCAGACCTCTCCTGTCTCGCCTGCCGCTCCCCTCAGTAGTGTATTTCAGTCTGTCTGCCTATTCTGTTCCCTGCTCTGTCTCTGGTAAATCCTCTCACTCTCCCACACATCTGGCCTGCACTCCAGTCCTTATATAAATAAATAAATCTTTGGGGGGAAAAAAAAACACTTGTTAAAAAAAATTGCTACTTGGAAGAACTAAACACCTGGGCACAATGGTAGAAGTTAAAGTTTTCAGTATATAGTTTTTAGCACATTCATAATCTATTTACTAAAACCTAGTTAACTTCTTTAAAAGATACTAAGAATCACATGCACCACTGTTTGAAGCAATAGTAAAGAAAATTCAGACTCTTGACTGGGTAATTGAGGTTATGAAATTTCTGCATGTGAGAGTTCAACTGTGTTGCAGTCCTTTAAATTGAATCACTACTGCCAAAATGTACTTCAGCAAAGCCTCTAAAATCAATCTGTTTTTTTTAAAGATTTTATTTATGCTAAAAGAGCTGGGGTGCAGGCCAGAGGTGTGGGGGTATATGTGAGAGGATTCACCAGAGCCAGCTCACACTCCACTTCATGCCTCAGTCTAACAATCCAACAAACAGCTTAGGTGCATAGCCAGAAAGAGAGATGATTCTAGATACAGAATATAACATACCTAGATTTGTATTAAGTCAATCTGCAGTAGTTAGCGGCTTACTTGCTTGGTGTCTTTACCTTCCTCTGCTGAGGGCAAAGACCTCCTGGTTCCTTCATGTACTATCTTGGGGCCTCTAGTCTTTCCTTTATTTCCAGTTTAATGTTTTATGTACTTTCCACCATCCTCTTTGACTTATGCTTTTGCATTTTACCAATTCTGCATTTTACCTGTTTTACAGAACTACTTATATCTGGTCCCACAATTTAGACACTTGCAAAAGGCATTCCCAGTGCTTCCACTTATAATAAAATTAACAAGCATACTTTGTCAACACACTCTATCAACAGTTCACTAATATATGCATAAATCCAATTTTTTTTCCCTGCATGATAAATAGAGTCATTTAAACCTGTCATCATGTCCTTATTACTTTTTCTTCAGGGAGAGCTTTGTTCAAGTTTCACAGGTTAGTGGACTTTTCTTGGATCCCTCAGTGCCCAGTAAGCCCACCCTCTCATAAACTACCATTAAATGAAGACAGTAAAATTGACTGTTAGTTCCGTGGTTTCCTAAACATTTTCTTCCTCTATCCTCAAATGCCTTTGTCAATGGAAAAATGAAACCCAAATATGTAAAATTCAAGCACCAGATGAAAATGGCAAACCCCAATCCCTTCACATACCTTTAAAACATTCAGCCAGGCAATTTTAAAACTAATGGTCTATGTCACCATGAAATGTTGTTAGTGTTTTTATGTCCTCTTCCCGGAAATACATAGATACAGATAATTCTTGGGGGCACAGGCCCTGTTTCATTGACTTTAAATTCAGTTAAAATTTCAACATTATGAAACAGGTACTGAGCCAGCTAGGCTACAGTACTATCTTAATCTGGTCCTTAATACAACAATGAAGTAGGCATGTCTCCCCACCCCTCATCTTACACAAAAGAATATGGTGCTGGAAGAAGATCCAATTTTATCAGTAGATTAAACTCATATCCGGGGCCTCTCTGGTGGCACAAGGGTTAAGACGCAACCTATGAAGCTATCTGCAGCCACTGCAGCATGAGTTCGATACTCGGCCAGGGAGCAACCCACATGCACAGCAGACCTCTCCTGACTCGCCTGCTGCTCCCCTCAGCAGTGTACTTCAGTCAATCTGCCTGCCACTCTGTCTCTGGGTAATCCTCTCACCCCCCACACCTCTGGCCTATACCCCAGTTCTTGTATGCATAAATAAATAAATCTTAAAAAAAAAAAAAAAAACCCTCATATCCAGGTTCCCAAATAAAGCATTTCCTATCCACTAAATAGCTTCCAGGTCTGTTCTGGACTTTTCTGTCCTACTGTGCACAAGCAGCTGGGGCCAGCACCAGAGTTCCTCTAATTAATGATCATAAAGATAAGCCCAATCATGGATTAAGTACCTGTGGCCCTGTACATGTGACAATGCTCAGTGTTCTAACTACTCCATGGTTCTGGGCTACCGGGCTTACCCCAGCAACTGCTCTCTCCCTTCTCCAAATCTACCTGACAGGATGATATAATCTTCCTTTATGATCTACAGTTGTAGTAAACCAAAATCAAACTAACAAAAATGTTATGTCCATGAATAAGAAGCTATTTGCTTCCTTTCCCTCCTTCTCAAACTTAAATTACAATTATTCAAATGCCCTCAGAAAGGTCATTTAGCTTTCTAGTTTAAAGGGAGGGGAAAGAGCAAATGTTCAGCCTAAAGGAAAACAAAATCAGTAAATGCCAGCGACTAGATACTACATTAGGTTTTAAAGTTATAGGGTGCAATCATTTGTAAAAACAAAAATTCACTATGTGAAAAACAAACCAGCTACATTAAAAATGCAGACATTAAATAAGAGACTGAAATCCAGGCCTCCCCTGGTGGCACAGCGGTTGAGCGCTGGGCTGCGAGGCTGCCCACAGCCTCTGCAGCACCGGTTCGGTTCGTTCCCTGGCCGCTGGCGAGGGTCCCACAAAAAAAAAAAGAAGAAGAAGAAGAGACTGAAATCCAACTTTCAAATGTTTTATTTTTAGTGTTTTTAAACATTTTAATACAACAAAGATATAAAATAATATATATTAGTTAAATCTGGATTTAATTTAGAATTAAGATATTTACTTATGTACAATACTGTGCTTCAAGGTATGGCTACCACAGGAACTTTCTTTCACATCTTCAAGTAATACTACTTTCTCTGCGGACAAGGGTGACCTTTAGGTAGAATTCATAGAATAAAACATGCCCACTTTAATCCAAGGTAATTTTGCTTCCCCCAGTAAAGTACCAGTTCTTACTTCCTTTATTTCATGTCATAAACACATAAATGTCCTAACAATCTATAGATTCTTTGATAAAATAACTTAAAATTAGGCATTTTTAAGATGACATTACTGACTGATAATATCATTTGGCTATGTTCAGACAACCAGTAGTTCAGATTGGAACAGGCCTGAAAGAACAATGAAATAAAAACAGTATTCCTTCTCCCTCCCTATGAGGCACAAAGCTCCCTTATGTTTAAACATAGGCTATAGACTGAACAGAAAAAAACCTTTGGTTAATTTAGGGTAGAACATATTCTAAAAACCAATTTTTTTAGTAGCTGAAATATGGATTAAAGATTTCACAGATATTTTTACTAATCTTGATGCAAAGTAATATATCACATTTTAGTTATTTGAGATAGGTGCCAATCACTGGGGCAAGGGATAGGTCAGAGGGGAACGAAAGTCTAATTCCATAGTAATTTCAATCATTCAAAGCCACTTAAAGATAGAAAAATAAAAAAACCAAAAAACTCAACCTCTTTCCTTTCTCATTGGTCACCCAAAGTTTTTGACTTTTGATTTTACTAACAATTCTCCTCTACAGAGGTTTAAGGGGCAATTTGGGCTAAATTTTACAGTTTTACAAATGCAAAAACTGTCTTAATTGTCAAGTAAAATTGGCAAAGTGACATGCTTTCTTGGCTTTGAAACTATACAAATGAAACCAATACTGTTTAAGAAAGTAAATGGACTATTCTAAAAGTATCTCAAATGCCTGAGCACCTTAAAGAACTGACAAATGAATATTATAATTACTTTTAAAAAGGGATAACTTAAATATAAAGAGACTATAAATTTATTAGTACAGAGTTTAAAAAAAATATGGTTATTCTTAAGTATTTTGGCAATAAAATCCTGAAAAAAGTTCATATGAAATTGCCTTTTGCTGACTACAGTCAAAGCAGATTAGGTTTATGAATGATTTCAAATATATGAACAACACTTTCCAAACAAATGTCTCTAAAACAGATTGTTTCATATCAGGAACAAAAGGATTTGGAAATTCTGTTCTCAATTTACAAATTATAACATTTTTAGAATTCTAAGGAACAATACTCAGGCATGTACAGGACACAAAAGAATGCTACATGCAGTGTCAGAGTTATATTAATCAGCAGGTCTCTTGCTCAGTGGGTCTTTTCGCTTGTCAACAGTCCACACTTACCTAAATGACTATTTCTAAGACTAAACTCATTGTTTTCTGACTTAAAAAAAAAAACAACTAATAAACAGACCCAACATATGGAAACTGTACTTTTATCCCAGCAATTCTGGCCACAGAGAACTATGGAGATGATACCTACATAGAGAATTCTGTAACAAAGCCAAAAACCTTTCTCCCCCAAATTTTGGTGTTAACAGAAATCTTACCTTCTTCAAAATCTCTTAACCCTTACAAACTTCAATTACCCTTGAGTAACATTGCCTTGCATGAACTTTAAAAAGAAACATAACAAAAAAGCAACACTGCCCCCAGAAACATAGAAAAGGTTTATTTTCTATGGCCTTGAATCAAAGGCTTTCAATAAAACCAGAAGTTTGCATTCCAAACTAAACTTTCTTGGTTATTTCTATATTAAGGATTCAATGATGCAAGTTGCTAAAGTTTGGAACTGTAGAACCTAATACAAGGTAAAAAATATGTAGATCTAAGGCATGTAGCTTCTTTACCTAGCCACATTCACACCCCAAATGTAAATTTTAATTGCTACCTTGACTGTGGTTTAGATTTTAAAACAACAACAACAAAAAACCACAAAGACAAAATCTGGAAATTTCTGGACAATACAAAAAAAATTTCTGGACAATACAATACAACTAAAATATAGGTTTCATATTTAAAAGTCTCAAACTTTTCAAAGCGAGACTTGAAGATGATTAATTGATGTAAACACGGCCTTGTAATAGTTAAAATAATAAATTATAAATCTAGCTTACCTTTTTCTCCAAAGATAAAGCAATGTTTTTTTTTATAATCCTTATTGCAGTCTGCTGTTAGGCAATCTCAATAGCTCTGCAAAGCTATTTTTTTTTCTATTTTATTCTAGAATAGAATCCACATGAAGGAAATAAGATCGACATTCAAAAACTTATCATTATTTAGTATTTAACACTCTTGAATTAATGTTGCTACAGATTTTTTTTCAAACACTTCCTCCAAAAGTCTCAGTCTAGTAAATTAGATCCTCTACTGTCATTTAGGAAAACTGGCAGTAACACATCTTTAGACCACAAGGGTCAAATCAGTCTAAGTGAGGAGAAAAACATTCTTCACCCTTCATTATTTTGCAGTTTCTTCAGTTGTAATGTTAGCATTTTTGTCCCTATGTCACAGAATCAATAGTTTAAGATGTAAAATTCTGAAGTATAAGATTTAAAGGCATAACTTGAATTGTAATAGTTAAAATTATAGTGTGCCATTTCTCAAAATGAGAAATAAAAATCATTGTTCAGAGCAAACCCCAATTGGGATCATTTTGCACTGGTCAAAACTTGTTTGTATAATATTCCTTTCATGACAATCCTTTTATCCCTCTGTAGTTTATATAGATGTGGGAAAATTACCCAAAGTGCAAAATTAAAAAATTTCACCCATATAAAGAGCAAGATTCTGCCAGAGTGGCCTGATTTTAGACCTTAATATGCCAGGCACTTCTGCTAGGTTCCTTGCTTTAAAATGGAATGCAAAAACTACACAATTACTATTCCAAGTAGTTATCATTTGGGGTTCTAATTCCAATTCCACAACCATTCTACTGTCATAACTACTATACAAAATCATTAAAAGTAAAGTGACTAATGTTATCACAGAGGTCAAATTACTTAAGGTACTAAAGTTAGTGTTATAAACAGCAACTAAGTTATATCACCTTCTGACTGCCAAATTCAGACTAAATAGAAAGAATGTATGTACACAACCGTATTGAAAAACAAAAAGCAATGAAACTTTTTTTTAATCCAAGTATGTCTGAGATGGCTTACTTCTAATGGTCAGAATGAGAAATTTCAAAAACCAAAATTTATATTATGCTTGCAACCTGTTATAAATTTCTTTTCAGAGAGAAAAAAAAACATTCTTTGCATGCAGGCCTCCCTATTTAAAAAGACAGAAGAACTTTAACATCTAGTAAAACACTCCACTATTTTGCTCATTAGATAACAGCATTAAAGAAGCATAAAACTGGGGTGTCATCTGTCTAACAACTATAGCACAAAATTATTCCAGGTACCTATATAACTAACATTAAGCCAATTTTACTTTGTGGATGCAACCATTTTTCCCTTATGAATATTTACTGATAGTCATACTGAACACTCAGAACAAAACAGCAACTCCAGTCTTTTTTTGCATCTTTGGTTAAAAATGCCAGCTCTCTATTTGTATTAATAAGGACACCAGTGTTTTCATCACAAGTACTTCATCACCTTAAGGATAGTTCCTTGCATTTTTTTCTTGTTCCAGACACCCTGATATGTTCAGTATGCTTTTCTTAAAAATGGTTCAGAATGGATCTCTTTTAAGAGTTGTACTTTTAAAAAAGACACAAAGATTAGTTCAACTGAGCACAAATACTACTCAATTGGTGGAGCTTTTCTTTTGAAGACAACTAGAGTTTCAAAAATTATTTCTTGACCAGAATCCTACTAGAAAAAAAATCCTTTAACCAGCAAATTGCTTAAGTTAATTTGCTTAAGTTCAATAAGCAAATACTCAACACGTAAGGATAACAGGCCAACTTCAATCACAACATTAAGTCTGCCTAAAGATAAGGGGCAGAAAACATCTACTTAAACTTTCTGTTCAAACAGATATATAAGGACTCTTGATTGTTCTTCCTGGCTTTCTGTAATCACAGACTTGCTCATAACAGGGAACTTTACTTTGTCAACATGTAACACAGAAAGCAAGGCATCCAGGAACAATCTAGAGGGAGAAAGCAAAGTTATTCATTTTCAACAGTTACTGTACATTTAATCATGAATCCATTACACCAAGATGATCTCATCCAATTAGTCTTTTCATTATTGCTGGTTTTGAAAATGGCCAACAATATTCATTAGGTACTGTACCATTAACATTACATTCAAAAAAAGAAAACATAGGAAACCAAATCCTCGCTCTCCTACTTTGCTGATATGCTCTGGTATTGGCCAGAGTATGGTAGTACAAAAAGAGTCTTGTGGTGATATAAAAGGCAATAAACACATCAATGGAATAATGTTCATGGGCAGCCAAAATGAAGAAGATTCCAAAGAGGTTGAGAACCCAGGATAAAGTGTGCAAGAAATTCCAGCTTCTTGGTGTATCTGGGAAAAGGACAGAAAGATCATTTTAAAACCACATTCCTTCTAATGCTTCTTAGTCACATGTTTCTTAGTCTGTTTCCTCCTATGTCATACAACTTGACACCCTATAGTCACTCAACTAGTTACCTAATGTACACAGAAATAGTAAAGATATACTTACATTCAGTGACAAAGAAATTCAGCATAGTTAGGACAACCGTGTGACCACTGAACATGTAATCTCCACAAGTGTGAACACCAGTCAGAGTCATACCAAAGCCACTCCAAATGGCAAAGGCCCGGTGTAGTTTCTCCCATACACTGCCATATATCTATAAAGAAAACATGAATTAGTGCTTCAAATACTTAGAGCTTCTGAATACCCACTCCCATTGAAATTTAAAAGTTGAATGACTTACAAGTAAGACCTAAGTAAAATCATCAGACTTCCAGTCTAATCAATTTCAGACATCAAAAATGGGTGGTCATGTTTGGCTGTACTCAGAAATATTTTGATATTTATATGAAATCAATATAACTCAAACTCCTCTATTACAAGTTTCCGTAGAATCCAGTATCACATTAGCATTTCCTCGGCAGTTCTTGCCAATAAGAAATAGGTTATGACAGGGACCAATTGGTACCATTCAATATCCATTCTCCCTTTCTTCATTGGTAAAGAGAATCTCAAATTTATCTGAAGTGGCTATAAACTCAACCAAATTATTGTACTTCCCAAACTCCCTTGCAGCAAGGTGTGGCTACTGAGTGTATGATAAAATGTAAATGAAAGTGTAAATGATGTCTGGGCTCCAAGAAACCAATTTACAAAAATTAGTTGTGTTTCTATATGCAAACATGAGCTAAAAGAGAAAGAAAGGAAGAACACAATCCCATTAACTGCAGCAAAAAGAATTAAATACCTAGAGGTAAACTTAACAAAGAGATAAAAAGGCCCTATACAGTAAAAATTGCAAGCCATTGTTAGAAGAAACAAAAGACACAAAGAAATGGAAAGATATTCCCTACTCACAGTTTGGAAGAATTAGCATTGTTAATATGGTCATCTTAACCAAAGCAATAAACAGAAAGATTCAATGCAATCTCTATCAAGGTTTTGTATTCTTCAAAGAAACAGAACATGTTACTGAAATTTATATGGAACCACAAAAAATTCTGAATAGCCAAAGGAATCCTGAAAAAATAAACACCAAAAAACAATGTGTTTTTTGTAGTGTCATGCTCCCAGGATTCAAACTATACTACAAAGCTATAGTAATCAAAATGCTATGTGCTTTTAACAGCACAACACAGGTGAACAGAGGTAAAACTGTATTGGAGTAAGAAATGAGAACTGGGGGTTGGGAAACTAAGGGAAGAAGGATCCAACAGACTGGTGGAGGATTATAGTGCTTTGGTGGCAGGTGTGCTATGGTAGCATACATCTAAAAAGATATGAACCCATACCTCAAAATCATATACAGGGTTATAAACCAAATTTACCTCAATACAAAAAAATAAAAAAATAAATAAAAAACAACAGATGACACCTGAAATCTACAGGAGCAAATGAAGAAAACTGTAAGGGACGAGTAAGCAGGTTTAGATAGAAAACTCTTGATAGACTTTTTATACTTTTTATATAAAGTTTATTTATATACTACAGGCATGTGAGAAAATGTTCATCATTTAGAATTTAGAATGGCTCATATCAAAACACCAGAAATAAACAAGAGTTTGTGAGAATGTGGAGAAAAATGAACCCCTTCTCACTGTTGGTTAGGAATGTAGACTGCTCTAGTCCCTATGAAAAACAGTAAGGAGGTTTCTGAAAACATTAAAAATACATCTGCCATATGATCCAACAATTGCACTCCTAGGTATCTACCCTAAAAATGCAAAAACACTAATTTGAAAGTATATATGCACTCATTTTAGCAATATTTACTCATTGCAGCACTATTTATGACAATCAAGTAGAGAAACAACCTTAAGTGCTCAAGGACTAATGAGTGGATTAAGAAGATGTGGTGTATAAACACACAGTGAAATACTCAGCTATTAAAAAAAAAAAAGGTGATAGCTTGACAATTGTGACAAGAATGAGGGAACTGGAGGGGGTTGAGCTACTTGAAATAAGTCAGAAGGAAAAAGGCAGAAGCCAGACAGTTTCACTTGTAAATGGAATATACAGAAATAAAACCACAGGGTCAGATAGAACAAAACCAATTTCGAACCCTAGAACTATAGAAAATGGAGAGAAAATGGAAAGCAGGATTTGGAGGGGGTCCAGTGAACTCTGAGTGCCTTGGTGGTAGGTGTGATGTGGTAACATACATTTGAAACAATGTGAAGTTATAACTAAATCGTTGTAATCCAATGTTACCTAAATTTAAAGAAAAAAATTCTGGGCAGTATTATTTATAAAGGAAAGAGAGAATAGCTAGGAGGAAGTCTTTTCTATTTTCTCTTTTATCCTACAACTCAAACATGATAGCTGAAGTTCTAGCAGCCATCTTGGACCATGAAGCAGTCTTCAGAAAGACAGAAGAATCATGGTTTTTTTGAAGACTCCATAAAGTTCACAACACTTGACATGGAGTACCTACTTTCAGACTTCTCTTATGACAGAGAATAAACCATTGCTTCTTAAACTACAACCATATAGAATACTTTGTTATTAGCAGCCCACCCAACCCTGACTTCCACATGTAAGATTAAAAAGGAAATCTATTGAGGATGAATTTGAGCAAGAGTCATAAAAAACATTTAACATAACAATACAAAAATTGCTAAAATATTATGAGCATTTACTATGTGCAAGGCATGCTGCTGAGTGCTTTGTTTATTACTGCATTTAATTTTCACAACAATACTATGAAGCAAATTAATTGTGCAAATAAGCAACTGGTTAAGAGGGGTAACATAACCAGGATGTGAACCCAGGAAATCCAATTCCGAAGACCTATGTCCTATGGATTTGACTATGTCTAATGAACAAAAGAAACAACTCTGTCAGATACCACAATTTTATCAGAAGTCTCAGCTACTGACCATACACTACACAGCTTTACTTTTCTGTCTCAGTTGAGGGCAAGTAAGGGAGAGGAATTTATTATTGGAAAAAGAAGAGAAGTTATAAACATACACATGGTTTGGTTGTTACATGACTTCCAATTAGAATAGGGTTTGAGATGCTACTCTTCTGGGGGAAAAAAAGGCTGGGAAGAACAGAGACTGCTAGAAAATTGTCTCAGACAGGAAACAAGTGATGCCCATGAAAACAAAGCAATTTCTTGCTCAATTATTCAAGTTTCCCTATCCTTTCCAATTATAAATGTACCAAATATTCTCCCAGGAGGGGAAAAAAAATGAAGCACAACATGAGTAAGATGCTCTCATGATAAGGTGTAAAAATTTGTTTTAAGTGCTTTTTTCCTGAAGGGGGGGGTGGGGTCCATTGCTAAATTTCAAAAACAGGTATGATTTGATTCTGTCCCCAAACCTACTTCTGGGAATTTGCTTTCAAGCAATTAATTTATTACAATGAAAGTACTTTAAGAAGCTCACAGTAAGGGATTTGAATGCTAGTTACTATCAAGTAACTTTCTATTTTTAAGGATTTCAGCAAATAATGCAGGTCAATAAGTAGGTTATATTACAGTCCAAAGCAATTAACAGTATTTAGGACAGATTTTAATAGAAACATCCATATATAAGTAACTTATAATGAAAAACAGTTATTAGAGACAGAAAAAGGACTGTCCAAACTGTAGAGGATGGTATTTATTTTTGTAGCACATGTTGCAGCCCTATGCACATATATTCTTTCTTTTTAGTAGATGACCCACAATTAAATCCCTCAGCTATGGGAAATTCTCTTTTGAATGTAGTAAGCTTACATTTTTCTTCTTTTAAATCTCTTCTAAGCAGACATTTTTAGCAAAATGTATAACAATTTTTTAAAAATTTATTTATTTATACATACAGGAGCCGGGGTGTAGGCCAGAGGTGAGGGGGAAGTGGGGCAGTGCAAGGAGTCACCAGAGACAGAGTGGGGAGCAGAAGGCGAGACCGGAGAGATGTGCTGCACCGTGTGGGTTAGCTCCCTGGTTGGGAATCGAACTAGTGCTGCAGTGGCTGTCAACAGCTTTTTAGTGCTTAACCCCTTCCACCACCAGGGAGGACCTGTATAACAATTTTAATGTGTATGTTCTAGATTGCAGAATTCCACTTCCAGGAATTTATCATAAGGAAATTATTAAGTAAAAAAGTATATATGTATAAAAATGTTTAAGATAGTACTGTTTATAAACAGTAAGATTTAGAAAGAACATAAATATGCATCATTTACAAACTAGTAAATCAAACAATGAAACAGAACACTATGCAGTTCTTAAAAAGATAATATATATACTAGATATTTTTCACCACAAAAAAGTAAACACTATTAAATAAGCCACAGATTATTATCTGTAGTATAATCCTATCTTTTGTTTTAAAAGTATTTACCTATATACCTATATATTAAACTTATGTGAAGGCCTCCCTGGTGGCGCAAGGGGTTAAGATGCAACCTATGAAACTGTCAGCAGCCAATGCAGTACAAGATCAATCCCAAGCCAGGGAGCTACCCACATGGTGCAGCAGACCTCTCCTGGCTCGCCCTCTGCTCCCCTCAGCAGTTTGTTTCAGTCAGTCTGCCTGTTCTGTTCCCCACTCTTTCTCTGGTGAATCCTCTCACCTCACACCTCTGGCCTAGTACCCCGGTTCTTGTATGCGTAAATAAATAAATCTTAAAAAAAAAAAACCAGGTGTATATGTAAGCATGCTTAAAACTAGTCTGTGGCTATATACACAACTATTAACAGAATTATTCATATGGTAGGGTGACCAAAAAAAGAAATTATATGACCTTTTACTTTTTAATTTATTTACTTTAAAACTTTTTCTATAATTTTCGCATTTTTACAGTAAGCTCACATGATTTTGTAATTGGAAAAAAAGGTTTTCCCATTTTTGGGAATAAAAGAAATAAAACATTTCCTTTACATTTAATGTCATATTAAATTTCCTCCTTTTCTTACAGGTCAGTTAAGCATTCCTAATACCAGGAGAAAGTTTTGTTGCCCTTCACCTCAGACTATTATTTTTAGCTCTTGATCTCCTTTGGCTGCTTAAACTTCCCTAGTCGGCATGTCAACTATTGATATTACAGTAGAAGAGCTGACACTTTTTGTTTCCCACTTTACAAACAACATTAAAACAACAACAAAGGTATTAATATATACATTTGAAAATTCGGGGACAAACAAATAAAGCATGATGGTTCAGCAAGGTAGGATAATAAATTCTTTTGTCTAAATTTAACAAGTCACAACAGTTACATTTTGTATATAAAGATGATTTTCAGGTGAATTTTTTTTTAAGTATTTCATTACACTGTTTTTTTTTGGGTGGTTGTCTCAACCTTCATAAATGTTTCTTTTTCAAACTAACCAGAAGAGGTATGTCTAGAGTATATCTATAACAAAAAGTTATACAGTTTAATACAAAAAAACCCCACAAAAACATTATTTACTATATTCCCCCAAAAGTAAAGTAATGATTGATGACACAATGAAAGGACCAGTCACATTATGCGGAACATCATAATGATGCTGAGGGTGGGAAAAGAAAATGATAATTGAAAAACTTTTTTCTACAGTTCCACAGCATAGAACTACCACTATCAGTGTACAGAAGTTCAGAGAAGCAGATTCTGGCTTAAGATTTTTTACCAAATAGGGACTCCCTGGTGGCGCAAGGGGTTAAGCACCGCATTATGAAGCAATCCAAAGACTCTGCAGCATGAGTTCAATCCCCAGCCAGGGAGCAACCCACATGGCACAGCAGACCTCTCCTGCCTCGCACACCACTCCCCTCAGCAGTGTATTTCAGTCAGTCTGCCTGTTATGTTCCCCGCTCTGTCTCTGGTAAATCCTCTCACCCCCCCCCCACATCTCTGGCCTGTACCCCAGCTCTTATATGCATAAATAAAATAAATCTTAAAAAAAAAATTACCAAATAATTTGTAGAGGCTTACTATAAATATTATATACAAAAAAGCACATTTTAATACTAAAAGCAAAGTCCTAGACCCATTGCATAAATGATGCCATTAACCCACCAAGAACAAGAAGAAAAAGCATGATAAAGAAGGTAGCAGGCTACCTTTCCAGTACACTGCAGATGCTGTCCTGGTACGGAGAGGGAAGTCACAAACATGGTAAAGCAGCGAAGCAAGAATACAGTGCCCATCAGACTACAGAGCCTTCGCAGAAGGATTGACCTGTAAACAGAGCGACCAAAAAGGAAGAAAGATCAGAAGAAAGCAAACCAAAACACGCCAGGCATGAAATGTTTACTTAAAGGGAGAGTAAGCAGGAAAGCCACTAACTAGACTCTTGGAAGAGATTGGACATCTCAAAGACCATCTAAAACTTCATTGCTGAGCCTCCCTGGTGGTGCAAGGGGTTAAGCACAGCACTATACAGCTATCCACAGCCATTGCAGCATGAGTTCGATCCCTGGCTGGCCAGAGAGTTACCCACATGGCACAGCAGACCTCTTCTGTCTCGCCCGCGGCTCCTCTCAGCAGTGTATTTCAGTCAGTCTGCTTTTCTGTTCCCAACTCTGTCTCTGGTGATTCCTCTCACCCTCTGCACCTCTGGCCTAGTACCCCAGTTCTTGTATGCATAAATAAATAAATCTTAAAAAAAAAAAAATCATTGCTAAATAGAATTGTCCCTAATGATGGAAATGTTTTATAATGGCATTTCCTATAACTATCTACAAGCAGTACCTGAGCACTTTAAATGTGACCAGTATAACTGAGGAAGTGAATTTTACTTTTATGACATTTTTATTAATTAAGATTAAATTGCCACATTGCATCTGCCACATTGGACATTACAGATCTAAGAGCATTACTTTATGGATAAGGAAAAGTAAGAGCTATTCAAGAGGAAAACAATTAGTATCTCATATGACTCTTAGCTTAGTGTTAGGTCAGGTGCTCATGAATTATTTATTGAATGTAAGGGAAAATAAAATGTGATTCTTGGGATTTTCTGCTCATTCATTACATTGTAATTTGGTTAATGATAGTAGATATGTAGCTTCTAACTCAAATTTAAGTTATAAAGGCATAAGTGTATTGTGTGCTTATTTTTTACTGTGTTAAGCAAAATAGACTATGAAATTCTTAGGTATACATATTATGCACTATACATTTTTAAAAAACGTTCCTTCCTCAAAAACACCACCAGACACAAGATTAGGTGTATTAGCGTATGCCCCTGGGATGAAACCTAGGAATATGCAGTTTAACAAGTGGTACAAAGACACACTTTAAGAAACACTGATTTTTATAATTAAACATCAATACTTGCATTTAACTGGCCACTGTTATGCTTTGCTGTATGTATCAAGAATTCTTATAAGGTCAACTCTTGTTTTGAACAGTGGAAAAATTCAAATCTGTGGTTTGTGAGAAAACTTTACGCCAGAAAGCAGTAATGATACTATGGTTTGAAAAACATAAACCTATGGTTTTAAGCAATCCACACTTTCAAATATTGCTATAAAACGGGAGAATGAACTACAATCTGTGTGCATTTCATAGTGTGACAAGAACAGTAATCATGAAACTGAACAAAGGGTCAGAGAAAAAAAGGACAAAATTAGTAGGCAAATTATATTGATAGATCTGAGACATACAGCATGGAAGGGGGCTGGAGAGGATTGCTACAAGAGAGAGAAGAGCACAAGTGACTATGGTGATGGTTCATGGGTGAGGTGGTCATGGGAAATTTATGGGGATTACACCTGAGGGAAGAAATCAAATATTGTGCAAAAATGAACAATTTAAGAAAGATAAAAAAGGGGGGGCTGCTCTGCAGGGCCTAGACAGAAAAAAAGAACAGCAGTCATCAACTTTTCCTTTCATGTCCAAAGCACTGAAACAACTGCTGCTTAGGACCCAAAGCCTATGACTATAGTTTACCTCAGGTACTCCCTGGTGAGACAAAAGGGTCAAAATTCAAGAGTGTCCTTATTCCTTTTCATTGTCCAAAGACATAGTAGTTCTATATATTTAACAGTTTTTTAAATTTTTTCTTCACCACATGTTATTTTTTAATCTTAAACAAGTAATTTCTGCCCATTGAAGTGGAAAAGAAGTCTCCTCTTAAGTTTCTCATGTTGGGGGCGGGGATCACTCCCTTTTTATTTCTTGCTGAAAGTACAAAAAAAGCACTCTCCCTCTTCACCAATTTTCCATTGCATCTGAACCACAATGACTAGAAATGCAGAGTATGTAAAATAACCTTTTTAAAAATGGATCTCCTCTGGGCAGAGAAAATCTTTTCCATCCAAACATTTAACCAAAGACTATCCTTGGGCGAGCTTGTATTCTTCTACAGAAAGTGACATTTTCAATTTGCTTTTTTTTTTTTCAGGGATTTATTTTATTTACTTATGCATACAAGAACTGGGGCGTAGTCTGGAGGTTGAGGGGTGGTGAGAGGATTCACCAGAGACAGAGTGAGGAGCAGAACAGGCAGATTGACTGAGATACACTGCTGAGGGGAGCAGCGGGCGAGACAGGGAAGGTCTGCTGTGCCACGTGGGTCAGTTCTGTGGCTGGGGATCGAACTCATGCCAAACTCATCCCACAGTGGCTGGCAATAGCTTGATAGCACTGACACTTTAACCCCTGCAACACCAGGGAGGCCCTCAATTTGTTTCTAAAGAAAGATAAAGCTAGACTATCAAAGGCTGCTCCACAGCTGATCATCCCCATCCTCTGATCTTTCCCTGCAAAATACATTCAGAATATTACTAAATGTGTAGGTAGTATGCCCCTAGGCTGTCTCCTTTACTGGTTAGTTTCTCTAAGTCACTATTATGCCACAATGACTAAAGAAGGAAATTAACAAAGAAATAGGAAAGGGAGAGACAAGATTTGAGGACATTTACACAAAACAGACAAAACACTTTGAGTCTTTTAAATGGAGTAAGTGAGGTACCTGTGCTTGTGAAGAAGAAGAACCAGGAGCCAAATGTAGCACAGAATCATACCACATACTTCTGTCATGGCAAAGGCCCATGGGATTCGTGGAACACTGGAAGAGGGAGGGAAAATAACATTTTACATTTATTTTTCTTTCTAATTTTTTTAAATTTACACTTTATACTGAAGAAAAGTATACGCATATAAATTACGTCACCCTTTTCAATAAGATATTCTTCTAATAACTTCTTTCTGTAATATGTCTTTTGAGAGACGGTATTTGGAGAAACTGGGGGAAAAAAGTACTCTGTGTATCAGAACCTGTTAGTTGTTTGTGATACCCATCCTGAGTCTATGTAAAGTAACAACCTTTTCTCCCTTAGTAGAGTATGGGAGACTTAGACTACCACAAAAGAAACTGGGAGGAAAGCTCGCTTTTTGTATGATGTGCTCACTTCAGGATCCAGACAAGCAGAACTTGAACTTGATTCTTGTTTTAGAAGCACTAGAGTTTTTGTTTTGCTTTAATCCTTTATTACTGTTCTTTGTGGTTTCCTGTTCTCTTTACCTTTTCTATTGATTCCTCTTTCCTTGCCAAATTCACAGCTCCTATAGTTACCCACTAGTAAAAGGCACATGGCATTTCTCAATTTAAAAAAGAAGAAATGCAAATGGCTAACAGGCATATGAAAAAATGTTCAACATCACTTATTATCAGGGAAAAGCAAATCAAAACCACAATGAGATACCATCTCACACCAGTGAGAATGGCCCATATTAAAAAAAAAAAAAAAAAAACTGGAAACCATGAATGCTGGTAAGATGTGGGGAAATAGGAAGCCTCTTACAGTGCTAGTGTAAATGCAAACTGGTGTTTAGCGGAGGTTCCTCAAAACACTATAAATGAATCTACCAAGTGATCCAGCAGTACCACACCTAGGAATCTACCCAAAGGACACAAAAACCTGCACACCTATCTTTATTGCAGCACTGGTCACAACAGCCAAGATAAGGAAACAGCACAAATGCCCCCAAACAGGTGAATGGATCAAAAAGCTGTATTATATATACACAAAGGAATACTACTCAGTGATGAAAAAAGATAAACTCATTCCAGTTGCAACAACCTGGATGGAACTGGAAAGTTTTATGCTAAGCGAAATAAGTCAGAAGGAAAAAGATAAATATAGGATGGTTTCACTTATATGCTGAATACAGAGACACTAAACAAAAGGTCAAGAAAAAGACAAAAATTGCAAGACAAGGCATACAGCAAGGGAAGGGAAGGGAGAGATGTCAAAATGGGGGAGGGAAGAGCGCAAGAGAACACGGTGATGGTTCGCAGGGTATATGGTAGTGGGAAAACCAGGGGCTCTACACCTGAGGGAGAAACTACTGTACACAAATGAACAACAATGTAAGAAAAATAAATAAATTTAGTGGAGGGGGAAAGGAAAGAAAGAGAGAGAGAGAGAGAGAGAGAGAAGGGAAATGGAGGAAGAGAGGGAAAAGATGTAAATGAAAAAATCCAAAAAGGTCACCTCTGAGTAATAGGATTGTGGATGGTTTTAATCTTAGTATATTTTCATTAAAAACATTTATACAATGCCATGTTATTAATAGCTAAGTATAAAGGTATTTTGAAAAAGAAAACATGAAATTTGAATTAATAGTACTAACAGTTTAAACTTTTATGGAGTAACTGAAGAGAGTCAATCATCTTCATTCAGGGACTCATCTTTTACCCATTAACCTCAGAAAAAAAGACTCACCTAATGTCTGACATTATTGGGGAAGTGGTTATTTCAACATAACAGAATATTTCAGTGTAAAGAAAGACTCCTTTAAATAACGTCTAAAAATATAAACTTGTTAAGATGAACATTACAAAAACCCAATCATATATATTTGATAGATTTTATAATGCTTATGATGAAATGTCTTCTGCTCTACTGCAAACCTAAACCTAATTTCTGATCTCCAAAAGCAATCATTTTCACTCTTCTAGCTATTTTATTTGGCATCAATATAACCACACACATGTGCACACATACCCTCTCTTTTCCCCACGCTCTCAATATTATTTCACAATTTTAAGATAACTTTTGGCTTTCACTTAATATATATTATACTTATCATCCATAGCTAAGTCCGTAGAGGGTGATTAACTCAAAATTCTCTATTCTTTTTCAGTTTGCTGTTTCTTATGTGACTAATACCAATTCAATCATCAAATTACTTTTATCAATTTCAACTTTACTTCGGGAGAAATGTTCCACAGAGCTATTCCCCCTCATTCCAATTTAGAATGATTGTATTTTCTTGTGCCGAGGCGTAAGTATTTCTTGGAATAAAATGTAACCATCCTCATGGGAATCCCTGTCTACACTAAATTATCGGTTTCCTGATTTCCACACCTCCTCTTTCTCAGCTTACTTCTTAGTTTTGATGGTACATATTCCTCTAGTTGTTTTCTGAGAAAGATAGGTTGAATGATAACCTTGTTTTTGATGTCAGATTTAATGTGATTTATACCCTTTTTAGCCATACAGTTTGCTGAGATTTGACAAACATATTCAGTGTGTGGCCAGCACCAAAATTAAGATCAACAGAACAATTCCATCATCCCAATGATTTCCTTGTATCCCTTTGTAGTCAATCCCCTTCCTTACTCCCAACCTGGGGCAACCACTGATCTAATTTCTGAATTTTTTTAATAGCTCCTTGCAGGAAAGCATATAAATAGATTCATACAATATTTACCTACCTTTTGTATAATAATCATACATATACCTAGTCATACATTCCAAAGTCATCCATGTTACTTCATGTGTAATTCTATCAATTCTTTCTAAGTCCTAGATCCATTCACTAGTTGGTGAGTATTTAGGTCTATTTCTAATATGGAATGAGATTGAATAAAGACCACAAACAGGTTTTTGCATGAACATACCTTCATTTCACTTGGGTAAATACCTAGAGCAGTAGAATTCTTGAGTCCTCTATTAAGTGGATGCTTATCAAGTTGTTTTCAAAGGAGTTGTACCACTTAACATTTCTATTATGTAGTAAGAGTAATAATTACTCAGCATTCTCATCAGGACTAGGTATTGTTGTGTTTTTTTTTTCCATTTTAGCAATTCTAGTATGTGACGGGTTGGAGAGAAAAAAATTTGAGACTTACACATTTAAACATATCCGTATCTGCCTTATATCTAACTGAGAGCTTGCATGGAGAATTCTCAGTTATACTTTATTTTTTCTCAGAATGTTGAAGATATTATTCCTCTACCTTCTAACTTCCGTTGCTCCTAAGAAGTTTGATCCTATTTGGATTCTAATCTATATATCATTTGTTTTCTCTTAAGTTTTTAGGATCTTCTGTTTATATCCACTGTTCTGCAATTTCACTATTATAGAACGTGGAGTTGTTCAACTTTAATGTATTGTTCCTCCTCTTCCTTTCAACCTGTAAAGTCATATCCTTTAGTTTTTCAAAACTTCCTCTATAATGTAATGTATGTGGACTAACTGAATTGATTTAAATTTTTCTTCTCTACGTTTCATCTCTGATCTACATTTTATATAACTTCATCAAATCTATATTCCAATTATCCTGCTGGGTTTTAAATTTCTACTCTGTTTTTCATTTCCCCAAAATTTTTATGCCTCACTTTTTTAAGCACTTTGTTAATTTAAATGGATATCTAATTGCAAACTACTTTTAGGTATACAACATGACTCATTTGAAATCATTGAGAAAGATTATAAATATATTACTCTTAACAATTTTCAAATATGTGATACAATATTATTGCCGGTAAGAGTCCATGCTGTGCATTACACCACTTGATTTACTTACTTTTATAATGGCAGAATTTGTATCTCTTTGATCCCCAACAGTTTTCTGTCCTCTATATTTTTCCCTTTTTACAGCCTCATAGAATGCAACTTCTCTTATCTCTCTGACAATATTTTTTATTAAGTATTCTTCTGGTCCCTATTGTGTTTCCCAGCTCCCTTTCTCTGTGTTGGTCTGTTTATTCCCAAATGTCTCGTGATACCTGACTGACCATTCATATTAGACAGTGAAGTACTGAAAAAATAATTGGACAACCTGTGCATGAACAGAGCAGCTTGTCAAATTGTATATTTCACTGCAGAATGATTGGGCATAAGTCTGACTAATTAGATTGGGATATCTACCTTAATACAGCATCTACAGTCTTTTACTCTTATAATTGTTTTACCTGTTTAGAAGATTGGGATTGGGTGGCAATGGGAAATGAGACTTACTTCTTAAGGAAAGCAGTTGTCAGTCTCAGTGATCAGTAAGCAGACTTACAGTTAATCATCTTGAAAACATGTACTTTTATTCTCCTCTGGGCATGAGAACATGGGCATGGTGTCCTGAAGTCCAGAGTCCCCTTACATTCAACTACTATGAAGAAAATACAACCTGTCTTCTGTTGGACCTGTGCAGATCTGACAGTATATTGTTGTTTTTTTTTAAAGATTTATTTATTTATACAAGTACTGGGTACAGTAGGAAGTGTGGGAGGGTGCGAGAATTCACCAGAGCCAGAGCGGGGAACAGAACAGGCAGATGGACCAAAATACACTGCTGAGGGGAGCGTGCCATGTGGTACCCTCGCCGGTGGCCGGGGATCGAACCGCCACTGCAGAGGCTGTGGGTAGCTTCGCAGCCCAGCGCTCAACCGCTGCGCCACCAGTGGAGGCCCTGAAAGCTTCTTAAATCAACTTTCAACCAATTCTTTCATATTTAGCATCTAACTTTACCTGAGCCTAGAGTTACTGTTTGCTGCCTGTTTTGGGTTTAGTTCTATTGTACCTATATAAATTTACCTCTTGAACACTGCTAGCCTGCCAATCTCACAACAAGCACTTAACTTTCTATTTACAAAACTCACGCTGTCACAGTTTTTGCCTTCATGGGACATATGGTGTCTCCCACCCACCACATGCACACTTTTCACTCTCATTTTGGTGGAATGTTGTGAGGAAACTCTGAAATGGGCACTTAGTATCTCATTTATTTTGATGTATTTCTAAAATGCATTACACATGAACTTTTTTCTGGATAGAATTTTCTTGGGTAATTCAGAATCATTAGTGTGAACAAGGATTATTACACTGAACAAGGTAATGACCTCAGGGACTACTGAGAAATGAAAGGCAGTTAAGCCCCAGATTAATATAGTTTTGCCATTATTTATGTTTGCTAATTGGGTCTGCCTCTAGGAGCATCTCTATCTCCTTCGAATTTTCTGCTTATGACACACTGAAGATCTTGGAGTTGTGTCAACTAAAGCTTCAGAAGCAAAAATGAGCAGGAAAGCAGTTAGGAATATTCCCAGGGGACAAGCACAGAGTAAAGAGGAAATGAGATGAGGAAGGCAAGGAAGTAAGGCAAGGGTGAGGCATCAAACAAAGCCCTGTGGGGAACTCAGGCAAAGGTAACTTTGGTTCAGTTATGTGGGGAATTTGGGTGACAGTAACATTCTAACCTAAAAGTTGTCTCAATTAGGGTGAAGAGAAATGAAATATTTATACACCTCATCAACCTACTAAGGGATGTAAATTTCCAGGTATTTTTGGCTCTTCTTCCAAGCAGGCAAAGTGTGTTCCAGTAGCCCAAGAGCTCCAACAAAAAGACAATTGTTGAATGTTGGAAATAACAGTGTACAGGACAATGGAAAAGAGATACAAAAGGATATAGGAAGAAAACTGTCAGGCACTTGCTACCATTCTTTTAGGAATAAAGTTTAGGTACTAAAGAGTAGTGGGTGGCAATGTAGAGTTAGGCAAATTTTGGTTTCAAATCCCCACTGCAAATGGAAAACAAGTTTAAACAAAATCTTTGTACACCAATATTGGGAACACACATTATTAATAGCAGTCCCTAAGTAGAAACAACGCAACACATTTACAAACTAATGAAAAAGTAAAATGTAGTATTATTTCATTCAATGAAACAGTACTCTGTAACAAAAAGGAATGGGGAAAAAAATACGTTGCTAAATGGGAAAAAAATTTTGGGGGGCCATTCTTGTACAGAGGAGATAGTCATGTTAATCTTCTCTGTATTAATCCAATTTCAGTATTTTTAGTATTTAAGTATCAATCCAATTTTAAGTATTTGTACTGATGACGCAAGCACTATAAGAATACTCTTGAAGATATTATCTAAATGAAAGAAACTAAACACAAATGAAGTCACATGTTCTGATTCCATTTATAAGAAATATCCAGAATGGGCAATCCGCAGAAAGAGAAAGTAAATTACTGATTGCCAGGATCTGGAGGAGGAGGCAATGGGTATAACTAATAATGGATAAGAGTTTCTTTTGGGGGAGATGAAATTATTTTGGAATTACGGTGATCATCGCACAACTTTGTAGATATACTAAATGCAAATGAATTATGCACTTTAAAATCAGATCTTCATTGCTTTTTCAGACCATCTTCTTTCTATTCTCCCATTATGCCTTGTTACAGAGCCATTCTACAGAATCTCAACATCCATTTTCAAGAATTTAGCCTCTGGTTCACTGTCATTGTTTCAAAAACTTTTGTAATATGTGTTGTCACTCATTTCTCTTTTTACTCCTCCTTTTATCCATGTCTTTTATTCTACTTCAGTGAACCAAATCCATGGCTATAACCTGGACCTTGTCATTACTAAGATAACACCTCATAATTTCAAGAATCCTATGCTAATCAACTCTGTCTTTCCATCTTACTCCTTATACTCCAAGTTCAATAATTCTAAAACCTAAAATACATTGCTCTTATAACATTTTCACTGCTCTTCACATACCTCACATCCCTCCCTTATGCAATGAGTTCATGGTCAGTTATTATAATGTCTCCCTTGCCCTTATTCCTTATTAACTGGACAAAACTTCAACCATTCTCCATTCCTGTTATTTGCAGTTGAGTGTACAAAACGTACAAATATGACTACTAACTTGAAGAACTTTAGTGCTGCCACACCACACAAGTCAATTCACTTTCCCAGATGACTATTTTATATTTCATTTTCTCTTCAAATCCCCATGCTGTTCATAGAAGAAATAAAAACAATCAGGAAATTACTTCCCTGTGTACCACTGTCACATCTAGCACCTTCTACCATTATATTTTCATATTTTCTACCTTTCCCTCTGTTGTGATGAGCATTGCATGCACCTAGAGGCCAGTTCTCTCCCATCTATTAGATTTCATCCCTTTTCATCCTCCCAAAGGCATGACTACAACAACTACATCCTGTCTTTCCTCAAACATCACTCCTCTCCCCCCAATTTGGGTCATTCCTATTATCAATACAATAAACATGATATAATATACTTATTCCCCTCACCCCTATCCCCACCCCTACCCAAAACCCCACAGTGATTCCATATCCTTTCTCTCTCTCCCCAAGCTCCAGCTTCACTTCTCTGCTGCCTTGCAGGAAGACTTGTAAGACCTGATAGTTTCCAATGTCTCTCTTTCCATTTGCCTTCTCATGGTCTCCTCACCCATTTTTTTTTTACTTTTAAAATTGTGATCTTACTAAAGAAACGTTGAAAGAATAAACACTTTATATTCTTTACCTAAATCCATAAATCGTTTACAATAATTAACATTTGGCCACATTTGCTTTATTTCACTTTTTGTACATACCAACATATGCATACACACATGCTCTTTAGGAGGAGAATGAACCCCCAAAGTAAGTTGCAGATGATGATACTTAACGCTAACTATTTCAATATGTATTCCCTAAGAACCAAATACACTATTAAACCCAGGAAACTGTTAGCATTGACTTATATGATTATTTAATATGCAGTTCATATTCAAATTTTCCTAATTGTCTCCGAAATGTCCTTTATAACAGTGCTTTTGTTTTTGGCTTGATAAAGGAGTCAATTAAAGTTCATGCATTGTTCTTGCTATGACTCTTCAATTTCCCTTGCAATTTCCCCTGGCTGGCTTACTTCTGCCATGACACTGACATTTATGAAAAGTCCAGATCACTTGTCTTATAGAATGTTCCATGTTCTGAATTTGTCTGAATATTTCCTCATGAGTAGATTTAGGTTAATCTTTTTGGGGGAGGGGGGCAGGGAAGACTGTTACCATAGGTAATGTGAATATAACATCTAATGCACATAACCAGTTTGTCTCACTGTGATACTACTTTTGATCATCTGGTTAAAATGCTGGATTGTCAATTTGACAAAATTCAATACCCATTTATAATAAAAACTCTCAATAAAGGACACATAAAAGGAGAGTATCACAATATAATAAAACCCACATATAACAAATCCACAGGCAGCATTATATTCAAAGGTGAAAATTGAAAGCTTTTGCTCTAAGATCAGGAACAAAATGAGCATGCTCACTAACACATTATCCAACATAGTATTAAAAATCATAGAGCAATTAGATAAAAAAAGAAATAAAAAATTCCATTTACAGTTGCACCAATAAAATACCTAGGATTAATTTTAACTAAAGAGGTAAAAGACCTCTATAAGCCACTACTGGAAGAAACTGAAGAAAATGAAAGATAATCCTGTGCTTGCAGATTGAAAGAATAAAAACAGTTAAAATGGCCATTTTACCTAAAGCAATATACAATGCAATCCCTTTGAAAATCCCAATGGTATCCTTCAGAGAAATAAAACCCAAAAAAAAAAAAAATCATAAAATTTATTTGGGAACATAAGACTCAAGAGCCAAAATAATCCTAAGAATGAAGAACCAAGTGGAGGTGTCATGTCCCCAACTTCAAACTATTCTACAAAATGATAATAATCAAAAAAGCATGGTTTTAGAATAAAAACACACAGAACAGTGAACTGAACTGAGAGAACATAAATAAACCCACAGATATGTGACAAATACTTTATGAGAAAGGAGCTAAGAACCTAAAATGTAACAAGGTAAGTTTCGTGTTGGGAAAACTGGACACTTATAAAAAGAATGAAACTACACTACAACCTTATACCATACACTAAAATAAACTCGAAATGGACTAAACACTTGACTGCAAGACCTGAAACCATATAACACATGGGAGAAAACACAGATAAGTTCTTTAACATCAACTGTGGCAGTATCTTTGTGGATGTCTCTAACAAGGGAAACAAAGCAAAAGTACATGAGACTAAAAATTAAAAAGTTTCTGCACAGTGAAAGAAACCATAATTAAAACAAAAAGGAAACCCACTGAATAACATATCTGCAAATCATATACAGAGAAGGGGTTATTAGCTATAATATATAAAAAAATCATAAAATTAAACAATAAAAAGTAACCAGATTAAAAAACAGAAAAGACATAGAGATACCAACAGGCACATGAAGACAATCATCATCTCATTACTAGGGAGAAGCAAATAAAAACCACAATAAGGTATCACCCCATACCCAAGAGAATGGTTACTGTCATAAATAAAGGGAACCTTTGTACACTATAGAAATATAAACTGGTATCATCATCATGGAAAACAGTGTGAAGATTACACAAAAACTTAAGATAAACCATCATATTTATTCCACTTCTGGATATTTACCAAAAAAATCCAAAACACTAATTTGAAGAGACATATGTACCCCCATGTTCACTGCAGCATTATTTACAATATCCAAGAGTTAGAAACAACTTAAGTTGCCATCCACAGATGAGTGGATAAAGATGTGGTATATAAACAAAAAGGAATACTACTCAGTTGTTTCTGTAAACAGACAAAATCCTGTCACTTGTACCACAAAGGATGGAACTAGAGGGTGTTATGCTTATTGAAATATGCTAGACAGAGAAAAACAAACACTATATAATGTCACTAGCATGTTGTAGACAAAGAAACAAAACAAATGCAATCAGACTAATCCCCAACCCCCCACCAAAGACAAAACAAATGAATGAATAAAAACAAAAATTTCTTTCAGAAAAAGTTCATTTTTAAGAATAAATAGTAGTTACCAGAAGGAAAAGTAGAAAGAGGGTCTGTAAATTGGGTGAAAGGGGTCAACTGTATGGTGATAGATGGAAACTAGAATGTTGGTGCTGAACATAATGTAGTATTTATTAAGCCATATATCTCAAACCTGTCTATTAAAAAAAATGTTATTTGAAAAATTTAAAAATGTTACATGCCTCATCTTGCCATAGTTAAGTTATCCCTCTGTAATTAAGTAATAGATGAGATGATTCTTTCAGATCAAGTGACTATCCTGCTCCCCAATGGCCTTTCATCTAATGGATTTTAGTACCCACTAATAGCATGCTTGAATCAATTATTACAATGGAGATCCACATGCTTTCTTCCTTACATCAGTAGTAAGTCCAGTTCAGTTGGAAAAATTATAAACAGCAGAGGAACTAATAGCTAATAGCTTCTTCAGCAGTTTTCATGAGTCTCCTTATTTTAGTACCACACTTTGATGTGCAGTATCCAGAGCTTTGAGAAATCTATAACACAAATTGGGCTAGTTCTCAGTTTTCACAACTACTGTTTTAAAATTAGGTTATTTTAGGTCTGCCAGTTGCCACTCATCATCTCCTTTTCAAATTTTCAAAAATGTATGGCTGTTTTCTCCTCTTATCTTATCTGCCCATCCTTGTGGGCCTATGACTTAACAAAAAAACCTCTTTACTAGTAGCCTAGGTTTGAGAGGAGACAAATGTGATTTGTCTATCACTCTGCCATCTTAATGTAGACATTTTAATTCCCATTATTTAAAAATGCATATACTGGGCCTTCCAGGTGGCACAGGGGTTAAAGTCTCAGCGCTATCAACCTATCGCCAGCCACTGCAGCATGGTTCAATTCCCAGCCAGGGAGCTAACCCATACAACGCAACAGACCTCTCCTATCTTACCCGGTGTACCTCTCAGCAGTATATTTTAGTCAATCCACCTATTCTGCTCCCCACTCTGTCTCTGGTGAATCCTTCCACCCCCAGCACTTCTGCCCTATACCCCAGTTTATGTATGCAAAAATAAATCTTTTAAAAAATACATATACTATAAAGCACATTTACTACAGGGCAAAATGTTTTCTAAAAAGAAACAAGAAAACACTACAAACTCTAAAAAGGTTTTTAAAATCAGAAATATGAACACTAATAGTTGAGTATTTGTTCCATTTTTATTTATATGTATTGCATTCTTTTTTATGCATCTAGCATTTAATAAAAACAATACTATCAGTGAATCAGCTTACATTATTTGTGATAATTCCAATTTATCTGGTGATAGAAGAGACCACCCACATTTTTGGAAAAGCATAATAATCCTATTCATCATTAAAAAAATTGATTTATTAAAAACAACATTCCAGGAAACTGTTTTAAAATCTGAAATGCCCAAGGAACTATTGCTATAGGTTAAAAATTAAGCAGTGGTTTTGTGCACTCACCTAGTTGTAAGGTCTAATTACTTTAAGAGAAAAAAGCAAGTGCAAAGCATATTTTTATATTCTTTGCATACAAAAAATATACCACCATATAAAGCCAACAAAAAATATGCATCAATCAAAACAACGGTAAAAACAAAAACATGTAAGTATCATAAATTTATTATCATTATTGCTATAGCACTCTTCTACAAATTTGGCAACTATAAATAAAACTTACCTGTCTAAGAATATATCTGGGAGTGGTGGATAGGTCTGCATGTCAGGCACTCGTTCATGGACTATAACCATAATGAAAGACGTAAACCCGAATACTATAAAAACATATATACAACTCAATATGGTCTTCCAGTACTCTGGGTCCAATCTTCGAATAGAATGTTTGTTTTTACCATTCATGTACTGGAACTGATCAGAATTCAAATCAGTGATGGGTCCGTCACAGTCATGTGAAGGCTCCCCATTACAGAGCCACTCTGCACTCTGCAGGGCACTGATGAAAGGAGTCATGGAACCCAGGGGGCTGTCGCTGTTGTATCCCATCTCTTCTAAAACATCAATATGTATTTTCTGCAATTTTCGGACTGACAGCATTAACCTTTTAATATCCCCTAAGACTTTGATTTCCAGAGGAGGAGACCGGAGATCATATTCAGTCAATGTTAGCAATGTGATTCCATCAAGTCGGTGCTTATTGCATAAAATATCCACATATTCAAAAAAGCCTTCATCCTTTAACCAAACAGCTACATGCTTGGTGGTCCATCGGCGAATGCAAAGTTGATTAGGACCAGCCATTTCCTCTTCTACTTTCTGTCAAGGGAAAACAGGGAAAAAAAACCCAATAACTTCAGTGGGTCCAAACAACTGCTTTGAAGACCAAATATACACAAGCATACCAGAAAGAGTAATTCACCTACACTGGCCTAAGGCTTCTAGAAAAAAGGAAAAGAAACAAAAATTACTCAATAATGAGTGGTATTCAAAAGATTGACATCCGAACACATCTATGTATATAACCACAACAGCACAAGGAAGGCTAATGACCATTAGAAAAAGCCTAGGGCCACCCTGGTGGCGCAGGCAGTTGAGCTTAGTGCTGTGAAGCTGTCCGCAGCCTCTGCAGAGCTAGTTTGATCCCCACCCCACCGGCCTCAAAGCAACCCACATGGCGAGCAAGACCTCTCCTGTCTCGCCTACTGCTCCCCTCGGCAGTGTTATTTTGTCAGTCTAACTGTTCTGTTTTCCCTGCTCTGCCTCAGGTGAATCCTCTCACCCTCCTGTGCATCTTGCCTGTACCCTGGCTCTTGTATAAATAAAATAAATCTTTAAAAAAAAAAAAGAAGAAAAAGCCTACTCTTGAGAACTGAGAAGAACACCCTTTAAAGGAATCTTATAAAATATAGAAACTTCAGTTATATGTAAAAATTAAAATTCAGAGATCTTCAAGTCTTGGAATAAGTATCTCCCCCTTCTTGGAACAGAAAACCACAAAACAAAACACTACAAGTAATTTCAGCAAAGTCCATATGTCAAGTTTATTATATTTACTATACATATAACAATTTTTAATGAACATCTATATGTAAACTTAAAGCTAAACAGCCAAATTCTTTCTATACTTTGAATCTTCTATTATAGAATTGAACAAAGAATTTCCTTCTTAAACTACCACTGAGATTTTAGTGATAACACTTTAAAAAGAAAATTGTCATTTCAGTGTACCTGTAAATCCAGGGACCAAAACTTTATAATTCAGTTATAAAAGTCCAGTAATGTACTGCTTTCAAAAACACTAATAATTTTTACCATTTGATCCCACATGACTGTTTATTTTCCCTTTTTTTAAAAAAAGATTTACTTATTTATACACACAAGAACTGGGATGTAAGCCAGAGGTGCAGGGGGCTAGAGAATTCACCAGAGACAGAGTGGGGAACAGAACATGCAGATCTCCTGAAATACACTGCTGAAGGGAGCAGCAGGTGAAACAGGAGAGGTCTGATGCACCTCTGATCCCTGGCCAGGGATGGAACTAATGACGGCAGTGGCTGGTGACAGCTTGATAGTGCTGAGACTTTACCCCTTGTGCCACCAGGGAAGCCCCTATTTTTCCTTAAAATTGAGTTACTTGGCCCTACACCAGCTTTATAAATTTTATCAGATACACAAGACAAAGACCTACATAGGAAAAATCTATTTTTTCTCTAAAGTGTTATCTCAGTTACCAAAGAGTGGGAATTTTGGTATTTTTCAAATCTCTAAAGACTAAATCTGACATGATTTTTAAAAACACAGTAGGAAAACTGAAGGATTTTTTTAAAAAAGAAAATGATACAACAAATATTACACTCTTCCAATTGCAAACACTGTTTATTAATCTGGGCATGAGTTATATCAGTAAGTTCACTTTGTGAAAATTCATCAAGCTGTATGCCTATGATCTATATACGTTTCTCTACAATATGTTAAAACTTTATTTTAAAAGTTTGCTTTAAAAAATAAAAAAACATCAATGCAAAAGAATATCGCTCCCTGATGGCTTTCCTTTTTTCTCCTCTAAGATGTAATAATTCCTGATTTGGGGAGCTATCATTCCTTTATAACATGAATTTTCCGCTATGAAAAACCTTCTATGCTTCCCTATACTGAGGAAAACAAAAATGCATTCTTCTCACATTCACAAACTTGTCATGAAGACTTATACTCACTTGAAAAAAGAATTAACTATAAAAGCATTACTTACACCATCAAAAATGTTAAGCAAACAAGAAATACACTCATTAATTATTTATTTATTACTCAAAAGCAATCCTACTTTTTGAAAGACTTTTGGAATAAGATCTATTTCGTGCCAATAGAGCTTTTAATATTGTCAATCTACAAAAGCCTTTCAGTCTTAAAAAATTAACAGTAAATCCATCCATAAGAAGTTGACGTTTTAAAAGTCAATTCTTATATACTTTAGAACTACAAAAACTCTTGCTCAGCTCTTCTTTGTAACTATAGTATATCATCACCATCCCAAAAGTCAAGGAATTATAAATTACTTAACAGTGTTAAAGTGTCAGACACTTTAACATGGGACTTAAAGACAAGAAGCACATAATTTTATATTGCTTATAATCATATATAAAATTCCTTTAAAATATGATTTTGCTGTGTTTTACTTCATATACATAGACAGACGGTTTCATCCTATCCATTATATCCATCAGTCCCCAAGGTATGATCTGAATAAATTACTTCATCCTTGAATATGCAGTAAGAACAGGCTATAGATTCTACAGTTACAATGTAGCAAGACTAAGAAGTTCCACTCACAGAAATTACTACAGAAATTAAAAAAGATTTTTAAAAATTGTTACTTGGCTACCCTTCCTCTTTCTTTAATAGCTTACCACCAGTGGGTTCCAAGTCACTCCCATCCTTGTAGCATTAATATTCAATACATTCGTCTTGCAGACTGCTTAAAATGATCTTCTCATACGTTTTCTTTTCCATCTTAGATCACCAGTTCTTTACACCCTTATTCAGGCTAACAAACAGACTTTGATGTTGGCATTTTAGTGGCTAGAAAGCATGAATTATCATACAAGGAAGGCTCCTGGAAGTCTTTGAGCTTCAATGCCCTAAGATGATGACACACATTCCACTGTTGTGCTTCAACAGGTCAGGGCATGCCCTTTAATTGCATGCTACTACATATAGTTAGAGGCCTATATTTAGGTAACACTGTAAAAATCGGCAAGCAAGAGGCATATTAACAGAGGATAAAAGCTTCGGGGTCAATTTCATATTTATATTGTGCCATAGGAAGTACAAGGAATAGGAGACTTTGAACAAAGAATGTAACTATAGGTCTCATACAAATTCACAAAATTAAAAAAAATCAACTTAGTAAATGGTTAAGAACACTTTCAGCTTTAACAAATAATATGAACCAATTATCAGTTAAAGGGACTTCTGCTTCTGGCCAAGATACATTAAGAGGAAAAGAGATTTAACTTTCCCACACAAAACGGCCAAAAAATAAGTGGAAATACTAGGCATCCGACAACAAAGGAGATCCCTAAGATCCCTGAAAAACAAGTTAGGTGAGCCCTACTGACCCAGTATACATCTTTAGAGTTTTGAAGCCATGAGAACAACAGCACAGAAACTGGAGGAGGTCTCACAGATTCACTGATATGGAAAGATGGAGCTGAAACCTGGGGAGATCAAAGTGACTAGTACTCATGGACTAGAATGCTAGAAAGAAAGATGCACAGAAAACTAGTTACGAACTGCATGTTTATGAGCGCCTCAAATTCATATCTGGAAATCCTAACCCCAATGTGATGGTATTAGAGCGTGAGTAGGACACGAAGGGTCTAAATGGAATTAGTGTCCTTATAAAAGATACCCCTGAAAGTTCTCATACATCCCTTCTGCAATGGGAAGTCACAGCTTTAAAAAAAACACAAAAAATAAATGGAAATTCAAAACTAGAAGAGGACCATGGATGAACCAAAGTAAATACCCTTATCACACCAAATCTACTGATGTTTTGATTTTAGCCTCCTCAGCTTCCAGAACTGTGAGCGAAAAAAGTAAGTCACATCACACAGTCTACGGTAGTTTTGTTATAGCAGCGCAAATAGAGTAAGATGAAACTACAGACATCTGTAGAGTGTATCCCTTGAATAGTCATGCAAATGCTCACCAGCACAAGTTAAGTGCATGAATCAAATAAGATTGAGGAAAGAACCACCCAGAAATATTAGAAGGCAATACCCAGTGCTCAAACAAGGGCAATAAAGGTGTCTATCCCAAATTATCAGACTCAAAAAAAAAAAAAAAATTTACAATCCACGGGGCATTGGGTTGAGTACACAGAAAAGAGGTGGCCACAATAAGGCAAAAAACAAAAACCAACAAAAAACCCTAAAGAAATCATTCTCTATAGGGATAATTCCCCCTAACCCCCACCCCTGCAACATTAGGCAATTTATGGAGAAAATTTTAGTTGTCACAACTTGCAGATGGGGGCCATCTAAAGACCAGAGCCTAGGGATGCTGTTAAATATTCTATAACGCACATGATAGCCTTTAACAACAAAGTAATTATCTGACCCAAAATGTTATATACAGTACTGACACTGAGAAACCCTGCCCTAGACTAAACATGCCACCTGAACAAATCTTAAAAGAAACTCCCCAAAGGATCAAATTGTTTTAATTTAAAACCAAATCCCACAAGAAAGTGCAAGAATTCAACAGATAAAATTCACAATGCCAGATCTAATGAAAGATTACCAGGTAAAGCATAGAAGTAAGAAAATTTATATATACTAATACAAAGTTAATCAATCAAAATTGACCCAGAATTGACAGGATTAACAGACAAAAAAAAATATTAACAGTTATGAAGATGGTATAATATACTTTCAAAAAGTTAAACAAAGAGGGCCTCCCTGGTGGCACAAGGGGTTAAGATGCAGCCTATGAAGCTATCCGCAGCCACTGCAGCACAAATTCAATCCCCGGTCAGGGAGCTACCCACATAGCGCAGCAGACTTCTCCTGGCTCGCCTGCTGCTCTCCTCAGCAGCGTATTTCAGTCAATCTGCCTGTTCTGTTCCCCACCCTGTCTGGTGAATTCTCTCACCCCCCTCACCTCTGGCCTGTACCCGAGCTCCTGTATGCATAAATAAATAAATCTTAAAAAACAAAACACACACAAAAACACACACACACAAAAGTTAAACAAAGACTGGACAAACAGGGGGATTCTCTGGTGGCCTAGGGGTTAAGTCTCAGCACTATCACCTCTACAACCTAAGTTTAGTTTCCAGCCAAAGAGCTAATCCACAAATGGCACAGCAGACCTCTCCTATCTCACCCACTGCTCCCCATAGCAGCATATTTCAGTAAATCCACCTATTCTGCTCTCCAGTCTGTCTCTGGTGAAGTCTTTCACCCCTCCCCGACATTTCTGGCTTACATCCCAGTTCTTCTATGCAAAAAAAAAAAAAAAAACCACCACACACACCCCAGAATCTAAAAAAAAAATACTGGACACATTAAAAAAGACCCAATATAAACTTACAGAGATGAAATTACAACATATGTAACAAAAAACACACTGGGTAGGATTAACATCTGATCAGAAGTATAGAAAATGAGTAATAAATGTGGTAAAATAGAAAATAGTCAAAATAAAATCGGGAAGAAAAGGAATATTAGTCAGACTTTAAAAGGAACCATGAAGGTAGTGTGTCAAGTGAAATAAGCCGGATACAAAAGGATAATAAATATTATATGCTTTGCTTAGATGAAGTACCTTGAATCATAGAGACAGAAAGTAGAATGGTGGTTGCCAAGGGATGAGGGTACGGGACAATAGTGTTATTGTTTCATGGGTGGGTACAGAGCTTCCAGATGAGAAAGTCTAGGAATGAATGGTGGTGATTTGCAAAACAATGTGAATAAATTTAAATTAATTATCACCGAATTATACATTTAAAAATGGTGAACAAAAGTTTGTTATGTATGCTTTACCATGATTTTTAAAAAAAGGAGAAATACGTAAAGAATTTCTGTGATAGAATTTCAAACTGTGTAGTAGATATGTAAGTATAAGGAGAAGAGAAAGAGAAAACAACCATGGCCAGAAATTTTCCAAATTTGGTGAAAACTATAAACATATATCAGAAAAACCCCAATAGGGCCCTCTCTGATGGGATTAAGTCTCAGCACAATGAAGTTATTGGCAGCCACTGCAGCCTAAGTTCGATCCCCAGTCAGGGAGCTAACCCACATGGCACAACAGACCTCTCCTGTCTCACCTGCTGCTCCCCTCACCAGTGTATTTCAGTCATTCTGCCTATTCTGCCCTCTACTCTGTCTCTGGTGAATCCTCACCGCCCCCCAGCACTTCTGGCCTGCACTCCAGTTCTTGGAAGGATAGATAAAAAATCTTTAAGATAAATAATCAAATAAACAAAAAGCTCAATAAATCCCAAACACAAGAAACACAAAGACTATTCCAAATCATAACATAATCAAATTGTTCGAAGCCAGTGACAATGGGATAATCTTTTAAGCAAAAATGAGAATATAGACTCATCATGTACACAGGAGCAAAGATAAGAATGACAGCAGATTTCTCATTAAAAGCAATGCCAGCTAGAAAACAGTGAAACACCTTTAAAGTGCAAAGGGATAAAAACTCACCAACCTATATTTCTATAATCAATAAAGCTGCTTTCCAAACAAAGGTAAATTATTTTTCAAACACACAAAAGCTGAGCAATTCATCACCAGCAGATCTGCATTACCAGAAATATTAAACAGAAGTCCTTCAGGCAAAACAAAAATAAAACTGACTATCCCCTAAATTTTTCAACCCAGCCCCACTAAAGAGCTACTTGTGAAGCTTGCCTCCAGCCCCACTGAGGCTGACTCTGGCTGTGGTTCCTTGGAGCCCATCAGTCAGGAGCCCACCTTGACTTCCATGCAGGTCCAGTCTGGGCGGGGGCTGAGCTTTACCCTTTTTTAGCAGATGCCAGAATACTGGAAGTGGGCTGAAAATGTACCAACTTGATTGGAGTTTAACCTGCACCAATCAATCGCTGGGATTGGAAGCCCCCTCCCCTCGGCTCCTAGTGTTCAGTTATGAAGTCCAACAGGTACAGTCTCCCCTCCTTCCCAGTTTGTACTTATGTAAATTGTAAACCTCCCAATCTGATCTGGAGCTCTCATGGGTGCCAGGGAACTAAAAGGAGCAATCAGGTTCAAAAAATCAGGCACCCTGGAGGATATTTAAGTCAGGCTCCAACCAGCTTGAGGTGTATGAAAAGTGAAGAACTCTTGGAGAGGTAGTTGGAGAGGCAATCAGATTCACCCAGAACTTCACTGAGCTGTAACACTGAACCCTGTCCCCTGGCATCATGCCTTTGAAGACCTGACCTCCCACACTGCCTCCATTATTGCCTGCTGAGTAACACCATTGCCCTTCACTAAGTATTCCTAAAAGAGCAGGTTGGTTTTATGCTCAGCATTTCTGAGACCTATTTGGTCCCTGCATCTGACACGTCTGGCACCAATCCCTGGTGCTGCTGCCTTTGGTGCTGACAGGTCTGGTGCGCAGTGCCACCTGCTTAGCTTTCGGACTACTGTTGCTGACTCAGATCGCTCTTGTTTAGACCTTTGTGAACTTCAAGACCTTCTAACTCTTCTCTTTCTCCCAACCACTCTCTCTCTCTATCCCCTTTGTAGATAAACCCTGCTGTTACTGAACCCTGAGCCTGAGTTGTGTCCTGTAACTGCAGTTGAAGCACATGGAAAAGAACGCACCAAACGTGCTATTTTGGCTTTCCCAGGCCATTTGGTTACACTACCACATTAAAACAGGAATTCACACAGGCAACAGAGAATACCAGAAATGGTAACTAGAGGGATAAAAAATAGACAACAGCAAAGTCCAACATCCATTTATGATGAAGGTCCTTGAAATTCTCGGGGTAGAAGGAACACACCTTAACATGATAAAAGCCATATACAACAAATCCACCGCCAACATTATTCTCAATGGCAAAAAGCTGGAGGACTTTCCTTTAAGATCAGGAACAAGACAAGGATGTCCTCTCTCACCACTGCTCTTCAATGTAATACTGGAGGTCCTAGCCAGGGCAATAAGACAAGAGAAAGACATACAAGGAATCCAAATAGGTAAAGAAGAAGTAAAACTATCACTATTTGCAGACGACATGATAACATACATAGAGAACCCTAAAAACTCCACAGAAAAACTACTCAAAATAATCAACCAGTTCAGTAAAGTAGCAGGATACAAAATCAACACACACAAATTAGTAGCCTTCCTATACACAAAAAATCAATCAGAAGAAGAAGAAATCAAGAAAACCATCCCTTTTATAATTGAAACCAAAAAAATCAAATACTTGGGAATAAACCTAACAAAAGAGGTGAAAGACCTATACAAAGAAAATTATCAAACACTGTTAAAAGAAATTGAAGAAGGACCTCCCCTGGTGGTGCAGCGGTTGATCACCAGGCTGCAAAGGTGCCCGCAGCCTCTGCAGCACCAGTTTGATCCCTGACCGCCAGTGAGGGTCCCACATGGCGCAGCAGACCTCTCCTGCTGCGCCCACGGCTCCCCTCAGCAGTGTATTTCGTTGGTCTGCCTGTTCTGATCCCCGCTCTGGTGAATTCTCTCACCCTCCCATGCTTCTGACTGTACCCAGTGCTTGTATAAATAAATAAATCTTAAAAAAAAAAAAAAAGAAAAGAAATAGAAGAAGACACAAAGAAATGGAAAGACATCCCCTGCTCATGGATTGGAAGAATCAACATTATTAAAATTGTCATCCTCCCAAAAGCAATATACAGATTCAATGCTATTCCAATAAAAATCCCAACGACATTCTTCAAAGAAATAGAACAAATGCTGATGAAATTCATATGGAATTACAAAAAACCACGAATAGCCAAAGCCCTACTGCTAAAAACAAAGAAGAAAGGAGGTATCCCTCTTCCAAACTTCAAGCTATACTACAAAGCCATAATAATTAAAAGTTTGATATTGGAAACAAAACAGACACATAGACCAATGGAATTGAATAGAGAGCCCAGAAATAAAGCCACAATTATATGAACAACTGATCTTTGACAAAGGAGCAAAGAATATGCAATGGAACACGGACAGTTTGTTCAATAAATGGTGCTGGGAAAACTGGACCTCCACATGCAAAACAATGAAATGAGACCACTACCTCTCACCATGCACAAAAATCAACTCAAAATGGGCAAAAGAACTGGACATAAAATATATAGAAGAGGGCCTCCCCAGTGGCACAGCGGTTGAGCGCTGGGTTGCGAAGCTGCCCGCAGCCTCTGCAGAGCCGGTTCGATCCCCAGCCGCCGGGCAAGGGTCCCACATGGCGCGCAGACCTCTCGGGCCGCCCGCTGCTCCCCTCAGCAGTGTACTTCGGTCCTTCTGCCTGTTCTGCTTCCAGCTCTGGCTCTGGCGAATTCTCTCACCCTCCCACGCTTCTGACTGTACCCAGTGCTTGTATAAATAAATAAATAAAATCTTAAAAAAAAAATATATAGAAGAAAATATAGGTAAAACACTACAAGACATACATCTCAAAAATATCTTTAAAGACTCATCACCCAAAGCAGTGATAGCGAAGGCAAAGATAAACACCTGGGATTACACCTAACTGAAAAGCTTCTGCACAGCCAAAGAGACATTAACCAAAACAGAGAGACACCCCACTGATTGGGAAAAAAATCTTTGCACTGCATTCTACTGATAAGGGACTGATCACAAAGATATACAAAGAACTCACAGGGCTCAACAAAAACAAAATAAACAATCCAGTCAAGAAATGGGCAGAAGAACTCAAAAGACATTTCTCCGAAGAGGAAATGCAAATGGCCAACAGGCATACGAAAAGAAAAAATGTTCAACCTCCCTTATCATCAGGGAAATGCAAATCAAAACCACACTGAGATACCACCTTACACCAGTAAGAATGGCACATATCAAAAAAACAAGCAACAACAAATGTTGGTGAGGATGTGCACTGCTGCACTGCTGGTGGGAGTGCAAACTGGTCCAACCACCGTGGAAAGCTGTCTGGAGGTTCCTCAATCTACTAAAAATGGAGCTACCATACGATCCAGCAATTCCACCACTAGGGATCTACCCAAAGGACACAAAAACAGTGATTCAAAAGAGCACCTGTACACCTGTGTTTATTGCAGCACTATTTACCTATTTACAATAGGTAATTTACCAATTTACAATAGGTAAAACCTGGAAACAACCCAAATGCCCAAAAATAGATGACTGGATCAAGAAGATGTGGTACATATACACAATGGAATATTATTCAGCAATCAAAAAAGATAAACTCATACCATTTGCAGCAACGTGGATGGAGCTAGAAGGAATTATGCTCAGTGAAATAAGCCAGAAGGAAAAAGAAAAATATCGGATGGTTTCACTTATAACAGGAATATAGGGGAACCAAATAGGACATCAGTGTAAAAAAATAATAATTACAGTACAAACCACAACAAAGCAAAAACAGACAATCATAAACCAGAGACATACTGCAGGGGAGGAGGAGGGAGAGTGGTGAGAGGGCGGGAGGGAGGAGCACAGGAGACTCTGGTGATAGTGCATGGGTGCCTTGGGGAAGGAAATTCTATGGAGACTCAATCTGAGGGGTTGGGGGGAAGCAAATATTGTCTAAAAAAAGGTGAAAAAAATTGATAAATGTTAAAAAAAATTAAAAAAAATAGACAACAGCACAAAAGTTGGTGAACATGGAAATACATTAATGACTATTAAAATAACTCTACTCCAGAAAGAGGAAATATTTCTGAATATATTCCATAATATTTCAGTATTAGCCTGATACCAAAATCCAGTGAAGGTATTACCATCTAAAAGTACAGCTTGACAGCTGTCATGAGAAAATACAAAAGTTTATTTCTTTTTTTTCACCAAATTAAAGTCAAGAATATATAAAAAGGATAACACATCATAAGCAAGTGGTGTTTATCCCAGGAATGCCAAGTTAGCTTAGACTTAAAAATTAAAACAAAACAATTCTCCATAGTAACAAGCCAAAACAGAGAAACCACACAATCATCAAAAGATGCAGAAAAAGCATTTGATAATCATTCATTCCTAATAAAAACTCTAAGTGAACTAGGAGTAGAGAAAAACTTTATCAACTTGAAAAAAGGGCATCTTCAAAAAACGTATAGCTGACATCATACTTAATGATTAAAGACTGAATACTCGTCCTTAATATCAGGAAGAAGACCACCATTACCATTTTATAAAACATTGGAAGTTCTGGCCAGTAGAATAAGGCAAAAAGAAATTTGTAAACAATACCATTTACAATTGCATCAAAAATAAAATACTCAAGGATAAATGTGATAAAACATGACAAACACACCAGGACACTAAAAACTAAGACTGCTGAGAGACATCAAAGATAGAAATAAATAATGAGAGGTGGGTAGGTCGGAAAACTCACAGTTAACTACTTCTCCACAAATTGATCTATAGATTCAATACAATAAAATCCCAACAGACATTTTTGTATAGATATTGATAAACCTTATTTCAAAGATTCCTATGGAAATGCAAAGATTCTAAATGCCAAAACAACTTTGAAAAAGAATAGCTAATTTTAAGACTTACTGACGGAGGCTTATTAAAGTAGAAAAATTTAGGGTGGAAGTTTTCACAAGGTCAAAAACCAGAGGTGGGGATAGGAACGATTAAGTCTTAAACTTGGTCTTAAACTAAGGGAATTTCTAGGAATCTGGAGTGGAGGAAGACTATTATTAGTTATAGAAGAGCAACGCAACCTGACCCCAAAGCAATAAATTGCACAGTAATTTCATCACAGAGCAGTATTTAAGGACATCTCATACACTGGTAAAATGCAGATCTTGTCCTTTAAAAGACTAGCCTCCTATGTCTAGGCATCTCTCTCCTTTCTCTTTTCCCTTAATCTGCCATGTGCCAATGAAGAGGGCAATCTGCTGAACTCACTCTCAGAGAGACTCAAGAACCCCACTCATTGGACACATCAACATACAGTAGCTTTTATCCTACTGTTGTATAACAAACCACCCTAAGTTTACTTAGTGACCACCAATATTTCCTGCTGCCTGGACTTCTCTTATTCTGAAAGCAAACAGCTTCTCCTGTGTTGAATTCCCTTTATCCTGGCAATCTTTTCCTTCAGGAACAGCCCAGTCCTTTTTAAGTGGCTGTCTGATTAGGTCAGGTCCACTGGGCATAATCTTCCTTAGTCAACTGTGCCACATTATATAACCTAATCAAGGGAGAGATATAGGCCATTATATTTGCAGTGCCCTCACAGTATACAAAGGTCATAGGATGCCAACTTAGAATTTTTGTCTATCACTACTCTAATCAGGACAAAGTGGTACTGACATACAGATAAATGAACGGAAAAGAATCCAGAATCCAAAAAGAGACCTATATCTATCGATTTTTATTTATTTATTTATTTATTTATTTATTTGCGGGACCCTCGCTGGTGGCCGGGGAACGAACCGGTCCTGCAGAGGAAGATTACGCCCAGTGGACCTGACCTGCAGCCTTGCAGCCCAGAGCTCAACCGCTATACCACCAGGGGAGGCCCTATCTATCAATTTTTTTAAAAAATACATGTAAAGGCAATTCAGTGGAGGAGATTTTTCATCAAACGGTACTGGAACAGATAGCCATATGCAAAAATATACAAAAACCAAAAATCAATTCATACCTCTCATCACATACAAAAATTAACTTAAAATGGATCATAGATATTAACATAAAATCTAAAACTAGGAAACACCTTGAAGTAAACATAGAAGAGACAAATCTTTCTGATAACTTGGGTAAAGATTTCTTTTTTTTTTTTTTTTAAGATTTATTTATTTATACAAGCACTGGGTACAGTCAGAAGCGTGGGAGAGTGAGAGAATTCACCAGAGCCAGAGCAGGGAACAGAACAGGCAGACTGACGAAGTACACTGCTGAGGGAAGCAGCAGGCGCGGCAGGAGAGGTCCACACGCCATGTGGGACCCTCGCTGGCAGCCGGGTATGGAAACAGCGCCTTAGAGGCTGCGGGCAGCTTCGCAGCCCAGGGCTCAATCGCTGCGAAACCGGAGAGGCCCAAGATTTCTTAGATGTAATATAGAAAGCAAAATCTCTAAAAGCACAAATTCATAAATTGGACTTCATTTGTCTAGGAAGGAGACCAAGGACTTGTATGGATTTTAGTCTGCAAACTTCTGCATTGTTTGAATCTTTTATTATTACCATTACGAAGTTCTACAGTGCCTTAGGTTAGATTTCTAGAAGTGGAACAACTACATCAAAGAATCTGATATATATTTAGGCATTTACTCCCAAATACTCAAAAGTTTGATTCAAATTAGAAAGTACTGAACTGCAAAGCAAAAGCACTGTCCAAAATGTTACTTTATGCATATAAAGGAAATATTTCAATTTATTTTTTTAAATGTTTGTTTATTGCATAGAAGAATTGGGGTGTAGACCAGAGGTGCAGGGGGTGAGAAGACTCACCAGAGACAGAGTGGGGAGCAAAACAGGTGGATTTACCGAAATACACCGTTAAGGGGAGCAGCAGGCAAGACAGGAGAGGTCTGCTGCACCATTTGTAGGTTAGCTCCCTGGCCAGGGATCAAACTCAGACCGTAGAGGTGACAGCTGAGACTTAACCCTTAGGCTACCAGGGAGGCCTGTTAGATAAATTTTAAAAAACATTTACTCTGAAGTCATGAGTAACAATTAGTAATTATCAAAGTTCAATACTTACTAATTATTGGTTATCAAAGTTCAATACTTATCTTCACGCACTGTGAGAACAGCCAACTACTACAGAACCTGGTAATCAAAACACATTTCTCAAACTTAGCTCCAAGTAATAGATAATAAACAAAAGTAGCTGACTGTTCTCTACAAAATGAAATAAAAGTGGGCCTCCCTGGTGGCACAAGGGGTTAAGCACCACACTAAGAAGCAATCCACAGCCTCTGTAGCATGAATTCGATCCCCGGCCGGCCAGAGAGAAACCCACAGGGCGAAGTAAACCTCTCCTGTCTCGCCCACTGCTCCCCTCAGCAGTGTATTTCAGTCAGTCTGCCTGTTCTGTTCCCCACTCTGTCTCTGGTGAATCCTCTCACCCCCTCGCATCTCTGGCCTGTACCCCAGCTCTAATATGCATAAATAAATAAATCTTAAAAAAAAAACACCCAAATGAAACAAAAACTATCTTATCTTTTGGGTGAACTCTAGCTAGAAATTCTTGAAAACTATAAAAACTGCAACTTTCAGCACATCAACTCTTTTACTTACTAGCAAACATTTCTTTTCGCTCCATATTTTTACTTTATACTAATTAGAGATTTCAGCAATCTGACAGCAAAAGAGCTCAATATATTTCCTATATTTCCTATCAAGTATTCCATACTTATTAATAAAACAAAGTCTTAAGTTTGCACCTATTAGTGACCAAATTCCTTCACAAAAATGTAACAATTGTGTTCTACATTAAAAGTGCAAATACTGTATTTCAGTCTTAAATAAACATAATCATCCCATAAACATAGGAGATGACTAACAATAAACCCCTTCCCTATTTTCTGCCCTGTTGAAGCTATTTGTTTTGCCCCACCCTACCTCTGACTGACCAGATACAGAACAATCTAGCCACTATTGGAAATGATTCATTGATAGCATGATATGTGAATCACCAGTGACTTGGTGTCTAGGACAAAGATGATAAGTGGCATTCAACATCCCTTCCAATCTGCCTCTAGTTGTTTCGCCCTAGAGACAGAAAAAACAAAAATTATTTCCAGAATCCCTTGCAACTAGGATTCTAAATGTGAATTATATTCCACAAACTAGTTGCTCTGACATGAGATTCAGAAAACAGTGAAGTAGGGGCCATTTTCATGAAGTTTAGGCTAGCCACAAGAAAGACTGGAAATGCTGTGTTTGTCAGTCCAGCCCTTTGCACAGGGCAGTTTGTCTCTTGCAGCTGAACTGTGACAGAATATGCCTATACAGGCTCTTCAGTCCATTATCTTTCAAAGCATGTGAAATACCCAAAGTCAAAGAGTTCAAGCTTTCTCATAAGGTACACATTGTGGTTCAATTCTAAGTAAGGCAAAGTAGCTTGTGTGTGTGTGTGTGTATGCACCTCATAGCTATTCTCCACTGCTAAGTCTGCTCTCAGATTCAAACACCGCTCCTTTGTGTGGAGTTCTCTGACTTTGGGATTTGTTTCACTTGATGCAGATACTGTGAGTACTCTGGTGAATACTCTTCTAGTCTCCATTATGTAATTTCAGTTACCTACTAGCAGTATGCTAGCATTTGGTATACTTTTGTATAAAGGTTTTTGGGCCTTTCTGTTAGTGTAACAGGAATCTTCATAAAAAGAAGAGGTTTCCAGGTTCTATGCCTCACCAAGTGGGGCTGAGCTGCCAGGGGAAGCAATAGAAGACTTGCAGGAGACAAGGAGGGTGTGCTTGCTTCTCAGCTTTGGACTTGCTCAAGGTACTTGGGGGACATGGAAGAGACTTAAAGACACTTGAAAACCCATGAATGAGTGAGAGACACATTGGAAGGCTAACAAAGGCAGCTATTATCTTGTTCCTTTCAACCTTGACTTGCCTGACCCTTCTGCCCCACTTCCTATGGTTTCCTGCCAGAGATGCCTTAGACTTGTCTGAATGTCTGACTGGACATTTACCTACACAGGGATGGGTAACTTTTAATATTTCAGTGTGAAGCTATATTCTTTATTCTATATTCTTTCTGTTCTTCCCTTTCTACACCCAAATATCTATTAAAGCTCTTTCACATTAAGAGTATGTTTTGTCTTTATGCAGTGGACTGCAGAATCCCTTTAGAGCATGCAAGTTTGGTGATAACCAAGGTGCCCTGCTGCCTGCCCACTAATACTAGTATTTCTGAAAACAATTCAGGGGGGTCCAACTTTTGGTCCTCCAGATGGTTATGTATGGACAATTATTTCAATCCCTCCTTGTTTGCCTTTTTGAGAAAATGGGCCAGAGTAACTAGGGATAATTCAGAATTACAATGGTCCTTGACTTCCAAAATATACTTCCCTTTGACCTCCAAAATATACTTCCCTGTGCAAAAAAAACGGAAACCCATGGATCCAAAATTAAGCAAACTAAATAGGATATTTAAATAACTGGTATTTTAAAGTTTCCAGGAGACATCAGGACTCTAAAATTGTATTCTTCCAGAATACTATTACATAGTTCAATGAAAAAGATAAGAAAGCCTCTGAAGCCCTTTTTGACCTCTTTCTTCCCCGCTATCCTGTATCTGCCTTTTGTGCTGTCGTAAGAATGAACCTCATTGGGCTGGATGAGGTCCTCTGTGTTCCAAGAACTTGGCATGGTTCCAAAATGCACCTGGGCAGAACTGTGGGTAAAATCCCATTTGCACCAAAAGCTTATTGCTAAACCTCAGGGGAATTATTTCAGCCTTCTTTTGGTTATCTTTGAAGTGGCTCTAGAATTTGTGTTCATAGAATTTAATACTACCAGAAATAAGGGGTCTCCTTGGTGGCCTAAGGGTTGTCACAGGGCTATCACTGCATGATGGTCTGAGTTGGATTCCCAGCCAGGGAGCTAACTCACTTATGGCGCAGCAGACCTTTTCTGTCTAGCCCGCTGCTCCCCTTAACAGTATATTTCAGTGGATCTACCTATTCTGCTCCCCACTTTGTCTCTGGTGAACCTCCTCACCGCCCCCCTCTGGCCCACACCCCAGTTCTTCTATACAAAAATATAAAACAGATCTGTATCATGTGGTATATTAGAGATGACATTACCAAAATTAATTTGTAAATGAGTTTTATATAATTTGAAAGGGCTTATGTAAATCACTTCTAAAGCTCAGAAAACAGAAACTAACTCAATGTTTTTCAATTCATGGGGTCTTGAAAATTATTGGTAAATATAAGCTAGCTTAAACTTATTGGTTTAAAATACATGTGTTTTTTGGGCCTCCCCGGTGGCGCAGTGGTTGAGCGCTGGGTTGCGAAGCTGCCCGCAGCCTCTGCAGCGCCGGTTCGATCCCCAGCTGCTCCCCGGCCACCAGAGGAGGGTCCCACATGGCGCGCAGACTTCTCCTGCCGCCCGCTGCTCCCCTCAGCAGTGTACTTCGGTCCTTCTGCCTGCTCTGCTCCCCGCTCTAGCTCTAGTGAATTCTCTCACCCTCCCGCGCTTCTGACTGTACCTAGTGTATGTATAAACAAAACAAAACAAACAAATAAATAAATAAATAAATAAAACATGCCTCTATTAAAAAAAAAAAAAAATACATGTGTTTTTAGAGTAGCAGCATGTCTTATTCTACCTGATAATAAAAATAGAAAAGACATCCAAAATGGAGTCATTCATGCTGGGGCCCAGTCTTAATACCAATCTCACTGCAGTTTCAACCTCTCCCAAAATGTCATACTAAACAACCAACATGAAGTTCCTAATCAGCACCAAGAAGGTAAATATTATGCAGGACAAGACACCTCCCCATTTCCTAATCCTGAGTGAAAGTGACTTTATATGTATTAAACTCCTCCTTTGCTAAACACCTTGTCCCACCCTTTATGTCTACAAATACCTCTTCTCTATTTTGTGTAAACACTTGCAGCACCTAGATGGGATACTGCCTGACTCATGGATAGTTCAATTAAATCAAATAGATTTCTAAATGTGTGAATTTTGTTTACTTGGCTTATTAATCCAAATAAACTTGTGTTATCAAATAAGAAATAACTTTAAAAGAATAACCAAATTTGCTTTAATACTTTCTAAAATTTTTATGGATAATCTAAACATCATTAATGGAAGTAAATGGTTTAAAAAGGTGTAATAAATAGGATAAGAATTTCTAAGTGTGGCTATGGGATAACTACTGTTGAGTTATGGTGATAGTTTTATATGGTATTCTAAGCCAGCAACACTTGAATTTTTTAAAGCCAACTTTGATGGTTTTGAATGAACTGAATATAGTGTATGCCAACTTGATCAGAGGCACAAAAGAAAAGAACCTCAAAGTAAAAGGACCAGCCTATGTAGCTATCTTTTGCTGACTGAAATGTCTTAACAAAGAATTTTTTAATCAAAGTGAATGTTCAAATCTAGGATGCAGTCTGACAGATTTTACTGTGAGCACTGTTCTAATAATCACAAGTTTTGACAGCGAAGAAGGGGAAGGCACCATACCTAATACAGGAATCTGCACATAAACATATAGCATAGGCTGCCCGTACACACTATATGACTAATGGTATTTTCTTGACACTGAAACTCTTGTTTTGAACTGAGATTCATATCTCATGATGCCTGAATGAGTACTGGACATTGACACCATCAGATGTACCAAGGTCAAGATAACCGGAAAGCTGGTAAACAAGTTCTGGGGACTGAACACAAATCACTATCAAAAACTGTGATGGCCTGTTCTCCTAGGCTGTTGGCTTATGACTATCTTTGTTTAAAACTCATTATAAAAAGACCAGCTTGAAGTGAAATGGCAGAACATTTTGCTCAGAGTGCTATGCCCACAGCTCTCTCAGCTCAGTAGTAAGCTATGTGAAAAATAAAAACACTTATAGATTTAATTACTATCTCTGCTTACTGGCTTTTTGGTGGTAACAGGTAGCAACAGAAAACGGGCCTTTTCCATTAACAGTTTGAGTTTATGGGCCTCACTGGTGGCGCAAGGGGTTAAGTCTCAGCACTATGTAGCTATCAGCAGCCACTCAGTACCGAGTTTGCTAGCCAGCCAAGGAGCTACCCATATGGCATAGCAGATCACTCCTGTCTCGCCCACTCCTCCCCTCAGCAGTGTATTTCAGTAAATGCACCTGTTTTGCTCCCCACTCTGTCTCTAGGGAATCCTCTCACACCACCCCCCAACCCCCCCCACCACACCTCTGACCTACACCCCAGATCTTGTATGCATAAATAAATAAATCCTTTTTTTGGTTGGTTTGTTGTTTTTTATTTTATGTATTTTTATATCATTCTTCATTTTTTTACAATTTATGCTTTCTCATCTTGGTTATAGTCCCTGTGAAAGTCCCACCACAAATTCACCCATGTACCATCACCATAAATAAATAAATCTTTAAAAAAAAAAGGAAAAATACATAAATAATAGTAAATGTTAATAAGTTGTATTATGTGGACATGTTATTAAAACAGGCATTCTAAAATTATATGAAATTCCTAGAAATCTAAAATGTCCTGGTATAGTATTATTGTAATAGAGGTACCTCCATAACCATGTTCTGTAGCCCCATTTACATGCTGCCTCCTTGCACAAGCTGCTGGGAACTAAGGGGGAGAACTGAGAATCCAGGTGAAGCTACACAGCAAGGAAGGCAGGTCGTCTCAGAGGAGAGACCCTCTCAGAGGAGAGATACTTCAGATAGAAAGGCTCATGTCTCAGTGTTGGACTTGCATCAGGGACCGAGAGGAGAGGTGAGAGGAGATATGTAGAGATACTTGAGACTCCTGCTGACAAAGGCAGCAGTTATCTTGATTTGTACTTTGATTTTGCTCCTTTGGCCTCAGACTTGCCTGGCCCTTTTTGTCTCCTTTCCCCACCAGAAGGTGCTGTAGACTTGTGGCAAGCTTTTCAGGACTCAGTGGCCTTACTTTGGGCCAACTTTGTTTGGCTGGACATTACCCACAAGGGGATAGGTAATGTTAAGTGTTTTATTGGGACACTAATATCCTTGTTTTCTCTTCTTCTCTATACACACTAATTGTATTCAAGTTCTTACATACTAGGTATGTTGTTGCCTTTTGCACAGGAATGGCCGGACACCTTTAGATTGTGCACGCAAGTTCAGTGGTCCAAGGGTATCCCTTGGTTGCCCACTAACATTATTACTTGAAGTTCTGGTTGTTATTTTAAAATATTGTATGCCACAGTCATAAGCAAATTTCCTTGTCAATTGTGTGATAACCAGCTTGTTATTATCATTTTGAAGTCTGTTATTTACAGATGTTACTATTTACTTTGATACTTTTACCAATGTGTTTCATCTTCAGAGATTCACCAAAAAAGATGTTAACAAATGTTGCAGAATACAAGTTTCTGGTAACTTTAGAATTATAAAATTGAACTGAGTAAGAATTTCCAGAGCTTACAGAAAAACTAAGCAAAGTTAAATTGTAAGAGATTAAATGAACTGATTAGGATGACCGTAACTTTTATTGAAAAAATTGTTGAAATTGAATGTTTTTGAGTTAAAATTGCTATCTAATTTTGATTCATCATTCTTATGACTTGAAGGTAGCAAAAGGTAAATCATAATGTCAGCGTCATTTTGAAAAAGGAAATGTCCTTTAGATCAAGAAAGGTTTGAATCTTTTTAAAGGATGTATTTCTAGCACATAAAGCTAAGTGTAAATAATACAGTTCTAATTTTATACATATACACACTGCACACATTTAAAATCTATAGACAAAATAAGCAAATTAAGATTTGGAAAAATAGTAAGATCTACTTATTTTCAATAGTATATATAAAATCATCAATCTATATCCAAAATGAGCTGCAGCACATGGCAGTTGCCTTTATGCGGTTGTTTACTATTTGAATCTCATTGAGTCTACACAGTATTTTTGTCTTGACAAGCAATTATTATTCTGTATCTTCTAAGAAATGGTTAATTTTGTTGCCAAGAGTTTTGTGTATTTTATATTAAGGAGTATTATCTCACTACTTTGAGTCATTTTGACTCATTACATAATACATTTAGAATTTTTAAAATTATGATCAGTTATTTGTAGTAATGTTTCTGATCTAGTTTTCAACTGCAGAGATTACAGATTTTGACATCACAATTTTTACCTGCTTTCAATTACCTATTCTAGGGGTTGAGGCAAAATACAACTTGGTGGGGCCTCCCTGGTGGCGCAAGGGGTTAAGCACAGCACTGTTAGATCCCCAGTAAGCCAGGGTGAGACCTCTCCTGTCTTGCCCTCTGCTCCCTTCAGCAGTGTATTTCAGTCAGTCTGCCTGTTCTGTTCCCCACTCTTTCTCTGGTGAATCCTCTCACCCCCTGCACCTCTGGCCTGTACCCCAGTTCTTGTATGCATACATAAATAAATCTTAAAAACAAAATACAACTTTGTGAATAAAAATGAAACATTTACTTTTTCTCCCCATCAAATCCTTCCAGAATTTGGAAACTCAGTATTCTTATTTTCGCCACAACAAAAGTCTGTTTTCTTTGGGCATTACAACTAAAATCTGATTATTAAGCAACAACACAAACTTTAAGAGTCTATGCGATTAATCACAATTCTTGCTGTATTTAGGCAAATTAACAAGCCAGGTTTATTGAAAGTAGACTTATTTTGCCATCAAATTAATTATCTTTGACAGAATGTGGTCAACTGCAAAGGAAGAGTTATATTTGCATCTTTGTAGATAGCAGGTGCTAGTATTGCTTTTGAGGGCTTTTGTTCCCTACCTGTAAACTAAACTGTACACTGAATTCTAGCTTCCTTTAGTGAAGCTGAATTATTGGTTACACCTACTATTTTGTTGTATGATCAACCAGAAACTCAGCAGGGGCACATCATTAAATCTACACTACAGAATAAAAGCGGGAACCACTTTCCATCTGACACGGAACACGAAACACCAGGAATGAATCTTCCAGGAAGCACAAGATCAATAAACCAAAAGTGAAGAAATGCAATCCAATGGTTGATCAAAAACACTTTCCAATGTTGATCAGTGATGATTTCAAAGAAAGATCTTGATCAAGATGGGAAAATTTGAAAAGCTGGTATCACTGGAGCCATTTTAAAATAAGGGCAAGAGTAAGCCACAGCAGAAAAACTGCTTACTCTCCTCTTTAAACTGGATCTGACCCTTGCACTGGATCAAATGCCAACATTCCAAGAAGTCAACAAAAATGAGAGTATCCTATTAGAAAGAACTGATAATGAGAACTTTTACCTACTTTTACTGTGTGACCCCTTTACCTGATCATTTTATCTGATGACCATTACCTCATCCTTTTTTCTTCCTTGGACCCATCCTGAAAATGTGTTTTTGGTTTCTCCATAATTCTGTATATCCTGAATCACAATTTTCTGCTATTTTCAAATTAACATATTTCAGCTTCCCTGCTAACTTTGCTGTTCTCTTACTAAAGGTCAATAACATACTTAAGAAAACTAATAATATCATCCAATTATCTCAAGAGTGTATTTTTTTAAAAGACTTATTTATTTACGCATACAAGAACTGGGTTACAGGCCAGAGGTGTGTGGGGGGGTGGGGGAGGGTGAGAGGATTCACCAGAGACAGAGTGGGAAACAGAACAGGCAGACTGACCAAAACTCACTGCTGAGGGAAGCAGCAGGCGAGACAGAAGAGGTCTGCTGTGCCATGTGGGTTGCTCCCTGGCCGGTAGGGGGGAATTGAACTTGTGCTGCAGAGGCTGTGGACTGCTTCACAGTGCTGTGCTTAACCCCTTGAGTGACCAGGGAGGCCCTCAAGAGTGTATTTTAGATTTGTTCTTCATCCAAAGTCAGGATTCAATTTTGGGTCACAAATTGCATTTGGTCATCACTTGTCTTTCAGTGCCCTGTAGCGTTGGGGGAAGACCTGAGCTCAGAAATTTGAGTTCAGAAGAATTTGAACTAAAAAAAAAAAACTCTGAGTTCAGAAGAATTACGTTCAGAAACTGAAAACATATCCTCAGGATGGATCCAAGGAAGAAAGAAGGATGGGGTAATGGTCATCAGGTAAAATGATCAGAAGAATTGAGTTCAGAAATTTCTTCTGCTGAATTACTACATTCTGAATTTGCCTGGCTGTTTAGTAATTTCTTCTATTCTTAGTCATTATATAAAGATGTCAGAGATTAAGAGCACATCTAAAATGAACACAGATTTTCAATAATTAGCATTCATGTAACTATTCAGATGGCACTGGTAGTATTTCTTAAAACATTAATGACATTTTTAATCTTCACGTGAAGCTACAGAAACAAACCATTTTCTATTATCCCTGTTTTCTCCAAACAAAATGCCAGAAAAGAGGCAGTTTGGCAAGACAAAACTTTTAAAACATCAGAGAAAAAACTGTGGCCCCACCTCCACCCCCACCTCTACTCAGCAAAGGATGAGTAGAGAGCCTACATTTCTCATCTTGTCAGACTGTAACTAGGCCATATCTTCCCTCCCACTAGAGTGGTATCAGAGAAGGTCAAGCAGGGAGCAGTCTATCATAATTGCCTAGCAATAACAAGTCCACCCCCACCTGCTAACATGGTATCAGAGGAGAGGGAGTAATAGACTTCTAACCCCACCCAGCACTGATGAGGCACCCCTCCCCTCCTTAGCAAGACACTATCAAAGAAGGCCTAGTGGAGAAATCACTGCTTATTGGTAACAAAGCTTACCATACACCCCATCCTCCCCCTACAAACTCTCCCACCACTGGGGAACAATGAGGGGATCCTTCCCCTCCCATCCAGCAGAGCAGAAAACCTGAAATTCTACCTATCACCAAGTAGGTGACACCTGTAGAAAACAACAACATGAGCAACCAACATCCCTCACATAGATGTATGTAAAAGTCCTTAACAAAATTATTAGCAACCAGAATTCAGAAGCTATCCGCAGCCACCACAGCACGAGTTCAATCCCTGGCCAGGGAGGTGACCCACATGGCACAGCAGACCTCTCCTGTCTCACCTGCTGTGCCCCTCAGCAGCGTATTTCAGTCAATCTGCCTGTTCTGTTCCCCACTCTGTCTCTGGTGAATCCTCTCACCCCCCACACCTCTAGCCTGTACCCTAGTTCTTGTATGCATAAATAAATAAACCTTTAAAAAAAAAAAAAAAAGAAAGGTAGTACTCAAACCTAACACATAAAGATTGTATGTTGAGACTCCTGATGGAAGAAATCAAAGACCATTCTGAATAGACAGATATTTATTCCATAACCATGGATTAGCAGAAAATATAGTTAAGATTTCAAATCCTGGGCCTCCCTAGTGGCGCAAGGGGTTAAGACCCAGCACTATGAAGCTATCCGCAGCCAATGCAGCACAAGTTCAATCCCCAGCCAGGGAGCTACCCACATGGCGCAGCAGACCTCTCCTGGCTCGTCCGCTGCTCCCCTCAGCAGTGTATTTCATTACCTCTGCCTGTTCTGTTCTCCACTCTTGTCTCTGGTGAATCCTCTCACCTCCCACACCTCTGGCCTGTACCCCAGTTCTTGTATACATAAATAAATAAATCTTTCTTTTTTAAAAATGAGATTTCAATTCTCTTCAAATGACATAAATGTTAAAACAATTCCTACAATAAATTTGTTGATATAGACAAGACTATCCTAAAATGTATATGGAAAGGTGAAGAAAATACTACAAAAGCTCAATTCTGAACAAGAATAAAAGTGTAAGAAATCACTCTACCCGACTTCTTATATAGCTATGGCAATTAAGACGATGTGGCACACATATAAGTACATACGCACATCAACTGAACAGAATAGAGAAGCTAGAAATAGGCTCACACCAAAAGAGTGGCCAGGTGATTTTTGACTGAAGTGCAAAAGCAATTCAATGGGGAACAGTTGAAAAAATAGTGCTGAAGAAGTAGGCTATTCATAGAGAAGAAAAAAAAAAAAAGAACCTCGACCAAATTTCACCCCTTACGTAAAATTTTATTAAAAATGAATCAAATTTAGTGCTAAATTCAATTTTAGACAATAAACAAGGAAAGATAAAAAAAAAAATTAGACAATATCATAGGAGAAATCTTTAAAACCACGGATTAAGAGTTTCTAAACCGAACACCCAAAAGTACAATAAAAAAATAAAAATAAACTCAACCCCAACAAAATTAAAAATTTTTCTCCACAAAAGGCACTATGACAAGAATGCAAAGACAAGCTATAGACTGGGAGAAAATATTTACAAACCACTCTAGATGCATATCTTCTGGGTTGTTAGAGAGGTCATGATGCATTTTTTTTTCTCTTTTTGCACAGAAGAATTGGGGTACAGGCCAGAGGTGGGAGCAGAGAGAGGATTTACTAGACCAGAGACAGAGTAGGGAGCAGAACAGGTGGATTTACTGAAACAGACTGCTAAGGGGAGCAGTGGGCGAGACAGGAGAGGTCTGTTGTACCATATGTGTGTCAGCTCTGTGGCAGGGCATCTAACTCAGTCCGCAGAGGTGAGAGCGCTGAGACTGAACCCCTGGGCCACCAGGGAGGCCCAATGCCACATTTTCCCTATGTTTTCCAAAGAAAAAATACATTACAACTTTTCCAACAACCCAACAGAATACATAAAGAACATAAAATACATAAAAACCCAAAAATTCAATTAGAAAGTGGGCAAAAGAGGCATGACATCAAAGAGGATATACAAACGGCAGACGAACACATGAAAAGATGTTCAATATCACTAGCCACTAAAGAAAAGAAAATTAAGAAAGACTATGATGAGGTACTACTACACAGCTATTACAACAGAACAAATTGTGATAACATGAAAAGCTAGCAGAGAAGTCAAAGAAACTGGATCTCTTACATACTGCTGGTGGTAAAGCAAAATTGTAAGTCATATGGGTAACAGTTTAGCAATTAAAAAATAATATTAAAATAAACATACTTAGATTAAACCAGCAATTGGCATTTCTCTGGGTATTTACCCCAGAGAAATGAAAACTAATGTCCACATAAAAACTTGTATACAAAAGTCCCCAGCTTCACTATTTACAGAAATTGAAACATATAAAAACAAACATTCCATAATATGTAGGTAAACAAACTTTGGTACATCCATACCATGAAATACTACTCAGCAATAGAAACTAATAAACTATGGATACATATATAACTTAGATGGGTCTCAAGGGTATCATGTTAAAGGAAAAAAGCCAATCTCAAAAGTTTACATACTGTATGATTCCATTTATTTTTTTAAAAGATTTATTCATGTATACAAGAACTGGGATATAGGCCAGAGATGTAGGGTGTGTGTGAGAGGATTCACCAGAGACAGAGTGGAGAACAGAACAGGCCGACTAACTGAAATACACTGCTGAGGGGAGCACTGGGCAAGAGTCAGGAGAGGTCTGCTGTGCCATGTGGGTAGCTCCCCGGCTGGGGACTGAGCTTGGGCTGCAGTGCCTGCAGCCAGCTTCATAGGTTGCATCTTAACTCCTTGCACCACCAGGAATGCCCCAAGTATGATTCCATTTATATGGAAAAACAAAATTACAAGAGGAAAACAGATTAGTGATTGTTAGAGATTAGAGGCAGTGTGTCCAGGTGAGGGGTCTGTGTGGGGATAAAACCCAAAGGAGAGCTTTATAGTGATAGAATAATTTTGTATCTTGAAATTGGAAGCAATGTTTATAAAATCTAGTCATGATAAAATGATATAGAACTGTACATGATAATCAGAAAAGTTTCTTTTAAGAAAATGAAAATATGATTTCTGACTGAATCATATCACACTTAAATAGAAATGAAAACAAAACTTGAAAAAATCAATTAAGTTCAATTATTAACCAATGCACATATAAGTACACTAACAGATAAGTAATGAGGCAATTAGCAAGACCCGAAAGTCCAAAAGAAAACCTGATTATAAAACCAGTTCCATTACCCACTAACAGTATCACTGTGGAAAATAACTTACCCTTTATACTTCCAGTGATTACAAACAGAAACTAATTAGAATTATTAACCTCATATTTTGTAAGTCCAGGTGACTGAATTCTTACATTACACTGGAAGTGACCTGGACTATTGAATACTATTCCTCAACTTACAGCTAAGGAAACTAAGTAGGGCTAGAATTTTTTCAGACAGATATTCCACAACAGAAGCTAACATAAAACCCAGAAAGCACAGTAGTTAAGAATGAAATCAAGCTGCCTCTGGTCAAACTGCAGATTTACCACTTACAGCTATATGTAAGTTACTTAACCTCTATGTGCTTTGCTGTTTCTGTTTGTAAAATGAAGGGACAGCAGTTTTTACCTCCACAGGCTTGTGAAGATTACATAGAATACTTGAAATGCATTTGTAATAACATTTGGCAAATAAAAACTATTCAGTAAATGTAAGTTAATACTGACTTATATCATCAACTTTTTTCTTGGCTAGAGTAGTCCTAGGCCTGAAATTAAATCATTAAGATAGCTATCAATTAATAATCAAATCCACTCTTAACTCCTGAAATCTCTGGGTTAATACAAAAACATGAGTATTTGGAAACAACTGCTAATAAGTCATAAGGTTTTGCTCAGGGTAGAATCATCTTTCATCATACAATAATGTAACGAAGTACCATTAACTGAAAATATAATTATGATACATACAATAGTGAGTCCAGTTAACCAGTGCAGTATTCTACAAATCAACATAAGTTCCTCATATGAAGACTTATTTAACATGAAATGTAAATAAATAAAAATATTTCAACAGGCACATACCACTCACCAACATTTTTAAACAATATGTCACAGGTTGATGCAGCTGATTATCATTGTTGCCTAAAAATATATCTTTAGTTTAACAATCTGGGAAGAAATTGTGGTAATTTCCCAAAGTGACAGGCACCAATAAGTTGATATACACAAATTATCTCTCTGGTCTTACTTATGCAAAAACATGAGACCAAATGGCTTCTATAATTTATCATTGGCAATTGGCAGAATACAGAGGATATAGCTACAAAAATGAAACCTTAACTCTTTTCTACTGTACCCAGAGACAACTCACAACAGCACAGCTATGGAAAATGGCTCAAGACTTCAAATTCCATTACAATACCGCGAAAATGCATTGGATTTGGACCCAAATTTAATGCAGGGTTTTGGCAATCTTTGACTTTCATGGCAATCATGTCTGTTCAAATGGAGAATATACTGATTTACGTATGCTGGATTTTTCTTGTAGTTTCACACTATTATGTGTGAGTATGTACAAAATACTCTAAAATACTAGAGTATAACTCTCTGAAACAACTGTCCTCTTTAAAAACTACACATTCCGGGCCTCCCTGGTGGAAAAAGGGGGTAAGTCTCAGCACTATGAAGCTATCAGCAGCCATTGCAGCACGACTTCGATCCCTGGCCAGGGAACTGACCCACATGGAACGGCAGACCTCTCTCCTGTCGTGCCCGCTGCTCTCCTCAGCAGTATATTTCAGCGATCTGCCTGTTCTGCTCCCTGCTCTGCCTCTGGTGAATCCTCTCACCCTCTTGAGCCTCTGACTATACCCCAGTTCTTGTATAAAAAATCTTTTAAAAAAAAAAAATCTATCAATTCCTACCATAATTTTTTTAAATTCTCACATTGATTTTCTGCTGTTTTGATAAGTATTTTTTTTTTTAAAGATGTATTTATTTGTGCATACAAGAACTCAGGTACCGGCAAGAGAGGTGCGGGGAAGGGTGTGTGTGTGTGCGCGTGCGCGCACACGCGCGCCTGGATTCATCAGAGTGGGGAGCCTAACAGGCAGACTGACAGAAATACACGCAGTGGGAGAGACAGGAGAGGTCTGCCTTGCCACGTGGGAATCTCCCTGGCAGGCCGGGAATTGAACCCGTGCTGCGCTCAACCTGCCACACCACCTGGAGGCCCCTACAGAGGTAAAATTTACCAAAGAACACAAACCCTTTCTGGTAAAATTTACCTTTAAAGACTCCCACTGTCATGTTGCACCTAATTCTATACCACCTCCAGAACTACTTCAGCTCAATAAATGATACACAGTCCAGTCCAGTTCATATCCTCAATATGAAACATTTTACATAATGATCAAAGTTTAGTGGTAAGTTTGATGAAAGGTTCTTAACCTGGTTGCATGCCAGAACACACCAGCAAAGAGCAAAGAAGCCAAGTGCATAAAATTTTAATTCTTATTCTAATCACTAAAGCAATATTTGGGCAGGCTAACAATTTGACATAGTGATTGATAACAACAAAAAAAAATTTTTTAAATATGATACACCCCCAAATCAAATCAACATATTAGAAAATAAGAAACGGGCTCAAGACTTCAAATTCCATTATGATATTGTGAAAAATATATTGGATTTGCACCCAAAATTTAATGTATGTTTCAGTAATCTTTGGCTCTCATGCCAATATTTTATTGATGAAACTGACACTGATTTAATTAATCTCAAAGTTCTAAACTGAAGCCAATTTGCAGGTATTTCCAAAAACTTAGTGATAAGATTTAGTAAGTTAAATTTGGGCCTCCCTGGTGGCACAGAGGTTAAATCTCAGTGCACTGTCACTACGATGGCCTGGGTTAAATCCCTGCCGGGGAGCTAACCCACATATGGCACAACAGACCTCTTCTGTCTAGCCTGCGGCTCCCCTCAGCAGTGTGTTTCCGTAGATCCACCTGTTCTGCTCCGCACTGTTTCTGGTGAATCTTCTCAACCCCCACTGCACCCCACCTCTGGCCTACATCCCAGTCTTTCTATGAATAGAATAAATTAATAAATAAATAAATAAATATTTAGGGGAAAAAAGGCTAAACTTAATCTATAGTATAATTCATGGTTCTCGTCTCCTACTAGACTATCTTGTCAAAAATTTTAAAAGAACAGAAAAAGGGTCAAGATAATAGACATATTATCACCTCTTCTGCCATAATTCAAAAGATTAACTAGATGCCTAACAAAAATGTAAGATAGGGCCTCCCCAGTGGCGCAGCGGTTGAGCGCTGGGTTGCAAAGCTGCCCACAGCCTCTGCAGCGCCAGTTCGATCCCCGGCTGCTCCCCGGCCACTGGAGGAGGGTCCCGCATGGTGCACAGACCTCTCGGGCCGCCCGCTGCTCCCCTCAGCAGTGTACTTCGGTCCTTCTGCCTGCTCTGCTCCCCGCTCTGGCTCTGGTGAATTCTCTCACCCTCCCGCGCTTCTGACTGTACCCAGTGCTTGTATAAATAAATAAATAAATGTTTAAAAAAAAAAAAAAAAGTAAGACAATTACAAACAGATGGTCACTCCTATAATACTCTTTTAGGTGACAATACAAATAGATGGTCACTCCTATAATACTCTTTTAGGTGACAATACAAATAGATGGTCACTCCTTCATAATACTCTTTCAGGTACATATCATGAACATTGTTTTATGGTTAGACACTGATGAAACTAACTGGTTATGACTAAGTTTTCTTAGTTTCTACCATCCTAAACAAGAGTCAAAATAAAGTCACATTTATGTTACATCTTCCAGTGAAGTGATCATATTACCAGGATGATCTAGTGTGTAGGTAACCAGAGCATCTCAACACAGAAGCATAAAGTCTAGAAGGTTATGTTTAAGATCTAGTGATGATGGTGCTGTGTATGTGGGAGTAGCGGGTGCAAGAATATTCATGGCACAGTTCTGTCACAAATCTATATCCACATATTGAGATGGTAAATTACCAGGTGGTAACAGAGGCAGCAAGAATACAATGAGCTATTCTCCAAGAGCGCCTGACCCGAGCTCTCCTATTTTGAGTTAACATCTTGATTTCATAAAGGCAAGAGAACAAGATCTAAAGAATTACTGTCATGACAATATCTATTCAAGTGGCCCCTTCTGTTCTGGACCAACTATTGATATAATCACTCCATGTGTTACACCACACCTTGAGAGGGAAAAAGCAAAACAAAAAAAGTTTCCAAAACCACATGCAAACAAAAATTTAAAAACACAAAAATAATATTTTGTAAATAACTAAGACCTTATTACAGAAAAATACATGCACATGAGAAAAAAAGTGGAAAAAAAATTGATTCCCCCAATCGTTGCAAAAAGTAAAACATTTACTCTGGCAAAAAAATAAATCCACACAGTCCACTGAAAGGATTACACTTAGTTCATACTGTATTTTTCCCCTAAAACCATAATCTTTCAAGAATTTCATAGGTAATTTAGCAGAATATGGAAATGTGTTAATTTCTCAATTAGTCAGTTTTGTGTTCAAAATGAATTCAACCTTCATTAACAATACACCACAATATAAAGACTGAAAACAGCAAAGGTTTCCACCTGTAAGCTAGTGACTACACTGGGTAGCACTACTAACCCCATATAATAAGATAGGGCTTGGAGGAAAGATATTGAAAAAGAACTAGTTATTATGGTCATTTTTTAATTAAAATGATAATGACAGTATTCATTTGAACATTTGTGATTCAATCGTTTCTCAAGATTAATGTTCAAATTTCAATTCTCAAAAAAGTCATGAAAATATCTCTAAACCAGCTATGGCAAGGTTTTGAGAATGCACTGAGGATCTAACGATTAACAAAATAAAAATGCTTACAAGCAGTTGCACAACGTAAGAGTCTGTAGAATGGAGAGAGTGCTACTGAAATAAAATCTGATTTATCTAATTATGTCTGGATATTGTGCCATAAAAGTAATGAAAGCTCTTTCTGGAGTAATAGATTTTCTTGATTTGTGCAAAAACTGCTCTTCCATAAAACTAATTTTCTTTACAATTAAGTGGCTCTGAGAACTATCAAAGTGCAAAAATTAATGAAATAAATATTAGGCATGCTGGTATATTAACTGTACAACTCCATCTAAGTTTCTTTCATCAATTTTGCAGTAACACTGAGATGTAATATTAATAAAGAGGAGTTCAGTTCAGCAAACATTTATATGGCAAGACTTACTCAGAGCTAAGTATGAAGACAAGATCACTAGAGAATCTCAGTCTGGTGAGGGTAAACAGAAACAAAAACAATAATAATATTATGTAAACTTCTTCAATTAAGCATCTTATGTATTAGGTAAATACAATAGCTTCTGATAATAGCTAAGAGCAAAGTTAAGAATTCATCTCTCCTGGGCCTCCTTGGTGGACCAAGGGGTTAAGACACAGCACTGTGAAGCTACCTGCAGCCTCTGCAACAGGAGTTGGATCTGGCCAGCCAGGGAGCTATCCACATGGTGCAGCAGACCTCTCCTGTCTCATTCACTGCCCCCCTTAGCAGTGTATTTTCAGTCAGTCTGGCTGTTCTGTTCCCCACTCTGTCTCTGGTGAATCTTCTCACACACACACCCCCCCACACACCTCAGGCCTGTATGCTAGTTCTTGTATGCAAAAATAACTAAATCTTTAAAAAATTCATCTCTCCTTTGAAGAAATAATTACTAGTCCACTGAGCATCTGAAGATATGATATATAGTCTATACACATAAACTAATTTAAAAGCTGTCACAATCAGTAAATTATCACCTTGTGAAAATTAAACACTAGATATCAATTTAGAGTAAAAATACTTGATTCTAAGTATTTGTTTATATAGCCAAACAACTATCAAATAAATGAGTTGTAAAAACATGATACACAGCTGACTTCGAACATGAAATCTTGAGTCAACAATTACAAAAGGAAATTCAGTTCTAAAGTGAGTATAAATATTGCAATCCATATTTTCCTGGCACAATGATGGTTTTGATACTATGTCTTCTATACAAAGCATCTGTATACCCACCTGTTCCAGTTCTGTTAACTGCCAACTGTAAGCATCCTCTATTATTTTTCCAGATCACGTTACTAAAAATATCATTCCTACAATATCTGGAAAATTGGATTAATATTAGTCTGTCAAAAATAACCCTCCAATTTTCAGGAGGTAACTTCAATTCTAGGCCTGGAGGTGAGAAGGCGATCTGAAGACTTCTGGACTCTGGTGCTTTCAAATATAATTTTATATTAGTCCCTTTTAACCCAGACACCTGCACTGACCATATTTTCCACCTGTGGCAAATACATGCATCAAGTCAGGCAAAGTGGAATCAGTCAATACTAAGTATGTGTAAAACAAGAGCACAACGCTCGTTTTGTTAAAAATTTTAAATACAATGTATTAATCTTCTCTTAAAGACCTGCTTTGTCTTATGTTTAAAACAAACATCTTTAAACAAAGAAACAAAAGGGAGGGAGGGGGAAAGCAACAATCACCGTTAGAAAAAATCCAAGAGGTCTGTTTCAGATTCACTTGTTTTCCCCAACATCACTTCCTATTCACGCCTTCCTCCACCCTTTTGGGCAAATCAGTGTTTTTAACACCCCCCCTCCCACCCCAGATTTTTAAAAGGGTCCACCATTCACAGACGAGAAAGCCCCAGAAGCCAAATATATTACCCTAGAGACTGCCAACGCTTTGAAAGACACCTGAGAAGATGCCAAGTCCTAAATTAGGTCCCCAAGGGCGCCTTTTCTTTCGTGACCACATTTCTTTTTCTAGCTCTGGGGCCAGACTACCCACCAACAGCCCCCCCTCTCCTAGTCAAACCTAAACCCTTCCTCGGTCACCTCCACCTCCCTCGGGCCAGCGATCTGTTCAATCCCAACCCGGTGCCGCCGAGCGCCATGTGGTCGCTCCGGCGCCGGTCCAGCCCCCCCGAGCCCTCGCCCCACTCCTCCCCCGCAGCCTCTCCCGCTCCCGCCCACCCCCCCGCCCGCGCGACCCCTTCGTCCCCCTCACCACCCCGCGTTCAAAACCCTCCAAGCCCTCGCCTCTAGGAGGCCACACGCCCCGCCTCCCACCCCCTTCGCCCCTCAGCGCCCCCGGCAGTCGCCACCCCTCAGGCCCTCGGCTCACCCCTCCATTTCCCTCAGATTCCGTTCTCGAGCTGCGTCTCCAGGCTCCCTCAACCGTCTCCCGCACCCTCTCCGCATCCTCCACAGCCCCGGCGCCATCCCGGCTCCCCACTCGCCCTTGGCTGCAGGCGCCCCCCAAACTCCCCTCTCCGCAGCCTCAGCTCCCGCTCACCTCCGCGGTCCGAGTGGGGCTCCCCGGACCCCCCTCCGAGTCGGCGTCCGAGCCGTCGGAGTCGAGGGTCCTGCGGGCCTCCCCCGAGTGAAGCGCCTCGAGGGGCGGGGGCGGCTCCCGGCGCGGGGAGCCGGAATGGAGACGGGGGCGGTGGCGGCTTCGCGCAGGCATCGCGCCGGACCCGCGTCTCCGCCGCGCCGGCCGCAGCTCCAAGCCGAACCGGAACTGCTTCGGGGGGCGGGGCTCTGGCGGAGGGGCGGGGCCACCGGCGGGAGGCGGGGCCCACGCCGGAACAGACGTGCGGCTGGAGACAGGCACGCGGCGACAACCGGGATGGGAACGCGCTCTCGGGAAGCCTGAGGCGCATGCGTCAAGCCAAAAGCCAAAGTTGGAGAAGGGAAGGTGTTTAGGAACAGGGAGTGGGCCTGTGGGGTTAGTGAAAATGGAATTTAGGAGCTAGAAGAGATTAGCCAAATTCCTTCGGTGGAAGCACCCACCTTCTTCCCACGAGTCAGCCACCAATGATCACTGTTAACCTTTACTGCCCTTAGTCTTTCACAACCTAAGCCAAAAGCCATATAAATGTCTGCTTTAATCCATGTTCTAACATCACAGGGTATTACTGTTGTAGAGCAACCCCGATACAAAACGGGGTGCCTGACTGTGGGTCCTCACCCGCGCACTTAAAAGGACTCATCAATGCTCTACTGCAGGCACACGCGAAAGGTTCATAAAAGGTTTATTTACAAGGGAAGGGGAAATGAGGAAATGTACAGCTCTGGGAGAAAAGTGGGAGACAAAGTTTTAAATGAGTCCTACCCAATCCTCCGATCAGGAATCCCAAAATGGCGCTTTCAGAGTTGGCCGCCAGCCAGGAGCGGTGAAGCCAGAAGGTGAGCGATCGCCTAGCCAGAAAGCCCCCAAGGCCCACGTGTTTGGTTTTTATATCCAACCTGGCTGTCCAACTCCACCCTCAGGTCCCAGCCACCCTCCCTTGGTGGTGATGGGATTTGTCTTTCCCAATGTCTTGATGGCTTTAGTCTGGAGTGGGGGTGGAGTCCACAAAGCCTGTATGGGATTAACTCAGGACATTATTTCCCCCTAACATTACGACACAGAAAAGCAAGAAACTTGCCTGAGGTGTGGCGGTTAATATTCCTAATAAGTAGGAATAAGCCAGTGTTCCTACTTAAGTCTAACAACCCGTGCTCTTCTCACCTCACTCTATATTCCACTCTGAGGGAAGACCCCAGCCCAGGTCTGGCATTGGTATAAACCAAGTCCAAAACCACCCCTGGCCTGGGTTCCAGCACCCCTTTGGCCTTGCTTCTCCATGCAGTGCAGACTTCAGTGGCTCTGATGGAGCTGGGAACAGATTATGGGTCCTGTGTGGGTGCAGATTGCTTCCAGAGGATGCCCTGTTGTACCCTCAAACTGGACTCAAGGCTAGGGAGAGCTGGGAGCAGTGGCTGGTACCCCTCCTGGCTTCATCATGGCCTTGGTGAAGTCACCTCAGAGTGGGCAGAATGTCTCACCTCTTCTGCTGATAACCAGCTCTGGAAGGACAGACACAGACCTTTCTCAGTTTCTATTTTGGGGACAAAATCCTTATAGGAGAGGAATCTTCCTCCAACCCCAGAATGTTTCTGATGACACATCCTTTGGCTCCCTTGAATCTTCAAAAAGTCGAAGGCAACATTCCCTTCCCTTCTTCCCGCCTTTGAACATACATAACCCATTTCAGCCTTCTCTTTTGAAAAATCAGCTATCTCCATTACCAAATCATTCTTCAAGCCTTCCTCCACAAATGCTGTGAGCACCCTATAGATAAGGTCCTCAGTGTCTCCTCTCCACATTTCTCTGACTCAACAACTCAGAAAACCTGCCCTGAGACCCATGATCATATATAGACACATCCAACAGTCATAAAGTTCCCACCCAGTTTGTGGCCACCGAGACCTACAAAGCCCTTTTAAAAACCATTCATGCTTGAAGTCAGCCACCTCCTCTCCAGCCTGCATCTCTACTTTTAACTCAGTACCCAGAACCAGTCTTATTCAGGGCTCTAAACCCATTAAATTCAACAAATGTTTCTTAAGCACCTACTATTTGTTAGATGCAAAAGTCCTTTGTTTCATTTAATCCTCACATTTCTTTGAGGTAGGTGTAATTGTCCTTACTTTACAGTTGAAGAAATTGAAGCTGAGAGACAAGTGACTTGCAAACAACTTCAGGTTGTCCCCGAGTTTAGGGGGCTGATGGAAAGGAAAAAGTCTAGTGCTCTCTGGAGGCGCCTGTGACTTGCTGAGTCACTTGCTGCTATCTCACCTGTCCCTGCCAATCTCCGGGAAGGAGAAATGACACTGGAGAGGACGGGAGGAGTGACCACAGAGAGGAGTGGGAGGGTTGATCCATGGCTGAGGCCTCGGTACCAGAGCTGAGAGGCGATGCCGATGCCATGCCTTGCCCCAGCATCCTGGAGCTGGAGGTGCTCCTGAGGGCAGGGAAGATTTCCAGCAGCCACGTGGATGAAGTTTGGCCCAACCTTTACATAGGAGATGCGTGAGTGATAGCTGGTGAAGCAGATGTGGGGGTGGGGACTAGAAGAGACCGTCCTTGGGCCCTGAAGGAGGATACGAAAGTTCCCGTGGTGCAGTAAGGCACTCAAAAGAGGGGTACATCAGGGAGAGAACCCGGCCTTAGCGGTAGAAAGTCTGGGTGGGCTGCTGGTCAAACATGAGCAAAAGTAAGGAAAAAAGAGCTTTCCCAGCAGAGGGATTGTTTACAGTGGCAAAAGAATCAGATATGGGTTGCAGTAAAGCCAGAGAAGGAAGACAACCCACAACACAGAGGAAAAAAATTGCAAAAGCCAGACTACATGTCTCGGACTACAGTTCTAAAACTGGAAAGCCCCGGGTGGGGCATGTAGAATGCGTAGGATGAGTTCCTGCATTGTTGTTCCCTTTGTCTTCCAGCTGGCAGGACTAGAACTAACCTGGGATGCATACCAATTTATCCTGTCACAGGAGTCTTCTATAAAGTGGCAGCTGCCCTAATGACATTTATTTGGCTGACCCGTGCCCCCTATTTTGAGTGTCAAGGGAGACCTGGTTTAAAAACAGAAGAGCTCAGGAGCCAACACTCTTGCCAAGAGAAAGAGGGAATGGCAGCTCTTACCGAAATAAAATAGATAAGAGAGGGAGAGAGACCAAGGATGAGGGGAGCAGGGTATTCATCCTTTCAAGCCCATGGCAACCAGAAGGCCATGCCCCCATGCTTCAGGACCCGCCACAGAGTAGCCTTGGCTGGACCCCTCGGTTCGCAGAGGACAACCAACTAGTCACTGAACACTAACCCCTCTCTAGAGAGAAAAAGAGAGACCAAGAGAGAGGGGAGCAGGAGAAATCTTACCAGTGCCATGAAGGCCCACAATGGGCACCATCATGATGTAGGTTTGGAGAGGTGTTGGGTTCAAAGAGCAGGGTGCTTGGGTTACCTCTGAGGAAAGTTTCGTCAGAGCTCCCCTTTCAGCGGCACACGGCTAATTTCCCCATGAGGCAGACATTTTTTTTTTTTAAAGATTCATTTTATTTATTTATACAAGCACTGGGTACAGTCAGAAGCGCGGGAGGGTGAGAGAATTCACCAGAGCCAGAGCGGGGAACAGAATAGGCAGATGGACTGAAAAACACTGCTGAGGGGAGCAGCGGGAGTGGCAGGAGAGGTCTGCGCGCCATGTGGGACCCTCGCCGATGGCTGGGGATCGAACCAGCACTGCAGAGGCTGCGGACAGCTTCACAGCCCAGCGCTCAACCACTGCGCCACCAGGGGAGGCCCCAGACATTTAGTTATATCCAAAAGGCCAGGTTTATTATAAAAAGGGAAAGAAAGCAAAGACACAAGTGGGCAGCAAGAGCTGCCCCTGAAAAGGATAGGCTTGATAAAAGGACGCCTGTATAAACACAGGTCTTGGGAGGAGAGCCGTCTCTACTGCTTTGCAAAAGAAGATCAGTGAAGAGAGACACTTACATAGTCGTAGGTGGGTAGCTGTGTCTTGCCAGGTGAGAAATTGCACTGATACGTGTTCTCTTTAAGAGGTGTTTATTCCTTTGTGAAATTGTTACTTGTTAAATTATTTCTCCAGTGTAACTAGGTAGACTTGAAAGGATGGATGATTCTCTACAATGACCCTCAATCTCCGTATCCTCAGCCTCCATTCTGTGGGATACTTTCCTATAGCATTTCTACCCCCTACCTCCAATTTCTAGTCTTGTGAGGCCTCCTTCCCAAATTTTTTTCACTTAGCATCCATCATACACCTCTCCAAGCCGACATCAGGCTCTTCACCAGAGATGTAAGTGGAGTGGGAACAAGGAGAAGTAGTTGTGCTCCGAGTATGCCAGGCACAGGTTTTCCCCAGGACCCTTGTGAGCTGGAAACATGCAGTGACTCTGTGTGGCCACTAGAGGGAGCAGGGACCTTGCCTGAATGGTGGCCTGGAGCTCTCACAAGTTCACTCCTGGATTCTTCTAGGACACTCAGGACAGATACAGGGGACAGAAGCCTGGGGAATGGTGATTTGGGGTATGAGATGGGGTGGACAAGGAGGTCCCCCTCCTGTTTCTCAGTCTCCCTACTCTGGACTCAGAGTGGATGAGGAAGACTGACTGAAGGTGAATCAGGGAAGGTGTCACCTCTGAACATGTGCAGATTAGAAGTAGGTATGAGGTAGTGGCCAGGAGAGACGGGATATGTGTGGGAGGGCATGGGGCAAGAAGGGAGATGTAGGTGGATCTCAGGACTGAAGCAATTCTTTCCTTCCAGTCTTGGCCAAAGCTGGGACATATCATATCAGGAAGCAAAGAGGATCTAAAGATAACTCTATACCACCAACTCTCCCACCAGAAAGCTCTAAGGGTAGAACAGTGAGCTGTGGACCCCAATTCAAGCTTGCTGGGTTCTTTCTGGATCCCTATGGACCCTAATGGCTCTGTTCCTCTGAAGCAGAGGGCCAGGCAAAGCCTCCTTCCTGCACTCCACGGCTCAGCCAGCCTCAGCCCCTTTCCCCCCCTCCCCAGGGTCACTGCGAATAACCGCTTTGAACTATGGAAGCTGGGCATCACCCACGTGCTGAATGCTGCCCACGGGGGTCTCTACTGTCAGGGAAGCCCTGATTTCTACGGCAGCAGTATAAGCTACCTGGGGGTGCCAGCCCACGACCTCCCAGATTTTGACATCAGTGCCTACTTCTCCTCCGCAGCTGACTTCATCCACCGTGCCCTCAACACACCTGCGGGTAGGACTTGGGGTCTGAACGCATATCCTTGTTCAGTTATGGGGGGATGTCTAGCTTCCCTCAACATCGGTGCCCTTCCATCACTAGTTTTTAAAAAGACAGCAGGTTTTTTAAGTCTCAGCTTAGTGCTCCAGCAATTTACCCAACTACATTGTTTCACATACAGGGAAACAGACCAAGAATACAAAGTCATGCCACAAGTTAAGAGCAGTTCAGGTTGGAAGACAGGTCACCGAAGTAGTAAAACATTTCTTTCTCTCAATTACTCAGCCTTGGGAAGTCACTATTTGGTACCCAGATGTCTGGTTTCTGCCCCAGAGTACTTTCAAATGGAAAAAAAAATCTAATATCCAAGTTACAACAAAGGAGCCTGGGGAAGCTGGAGCTGCTCTGTTCATCCTGGGTGATAGTTGCACCCCTGGCTCCCTGACCCTGGAAAAGTCAGTGTCCTTCTTTGGATATCAGTTTCTCTTCTATATGATGGGAAAGACAAGACTACACTTAGCACTTTTTAACACCTGACATTCATTTGCTCTCCATTCATTCATTCACTGTGCCAGGTATTGTGCTTGTTACTAGGAATGTGCATTTAAATAAGGCAGGGTCGCTACCCTCATGGAACTTGCAATTCAGTGCCTGGTAGAAAAACAGTCAAATTGGGAAGTTATATGAGTGCTATTCATATGAATGGGCATACTGACTCCATATTTACTGGGTCACATGCAGAAAGCATGAGCTGTTCTGTGATTCAAACGATACCATGAATGATCAGGAAATCCTGTGCAAAGAAGCCATGTCTCAGCTGAGATCTGACAATGAAAAGCAGATATTAGTCACATTAAAAGCAGGGGAAAAGTTGTACAGGTAGTCAGAATAGCATACGCTTAGGCTGGTGGCCAGAAACCATGGCAGTTTCAAGGACCTGACACTGTCCCTAGAGCTGAGAGTAGGGTGGGATAAGGCTGTAGGGTTAGCAGGGGCCAACTTATAGAGGGTCTCCTACACCATATTAAGGAGTTTGGACCCCATCCCAGGGTAGGCAAAACAAGTGTGGGTCTGCCCATCTAACATATCAGGAAATTGATGCCTATAAAGGCTGTATGATTTGTCTAGGGTTACAGAGTAGGCCCAAGACAGGTCAGGGAGAGGAACTCAGGTCTCACTCCAAGCTCTGGGTGGGCCAGCTAGTGGGAAAGGGTCTTTTACCAGGATGTCTTCCTCAGCCAAGGTCCTGGTGCACTGTGTGGTAGGTGTGAGCCGCTCCGCCACACTGGTCCTGGCCTACCTCATGCTGCACCAGCAGCTGTCCCTACGCCAGGCGGTGATCACTGTGAGGCAGCAGCGATGGGTCTTTCCCAACCGAGGATTCCTCCGCCAGCTCTGCCAGCTGGACCAGCGTCTGCGGGGTGCAGGCCGGAACTGAGGGGCCAGGTGAGGGCTGGGCAGGGCATGAAGAGGTGAGCCTGGGTGCAGTCAGAAGTAAGAGGTCAGGTGAGGGTCTGGGCAGAGGGCAAGGGTACAATTGAAAGGAAGGGTTTGGGGGAGGGCTGGCAGGGGACATGGGGTGGGACCAGTTCAGAAACTCGTCAGGGCTGTGTGTGGCCAGAGGTGAGTGACAAAGGGGGCCCACTCCCCAAGCTACTCAGCTCCCCTTTCTAACCCAAGATCCCACTAGGGCCTGGTGGAGGCAATCATCCAATAGGACCTCAGCCTCCCCCAGCCCATCCAGATGCTTCAGAACCCAGAGAGAATAGAAAGGCTAGGAAGGAAAGCAGGGAGGCATGAAATGGAAGAGGTGAGATGCTGCCCAGACTGCCTTCTTGAACAAACACCATCGGGGCTCACCTGAACCCCGCCAAGGCAGTAATATAGCCAGTCCTGGCACCTGAGGGTGTTCCCAAACCTCTGCATACCCTTCCCTCAGGTCTGGACTCCATGCAGAGCTCCACGGAAAACCCAGCTGCAGCTATCACCCAGGCTTAGTCAATTCCATGTCACCCCTGCCTCGCCATTCCCACAATAGGGAAAGAAAGCAGGGGCTTCTGATACCAGCCAAGACCTCCTCTTGCGTGATATAAAATCCTCCTGTCATCCTGCCATTCAGTTTTCCACCTTGGATCCAGCACCCTATACCCGTACTGCCCTCCCTCCCCACCCAATCATTCTTTTTTTTTTTTTTTAAGATTTATTTATTTATTTATATAAGCACTGGGTACAGTCAGAAGCGCGGGAGGGTGAGAGAATTCACCAGAGCCAGAGCGGGGAGCAGAGCAGGCAGAAGGACAGAAGTACACTGCTGAGGGGAGCAGCGGGCGGCAGGAGAGGTCTGCGCGCCATGTGGGACCCTCGCCAGCGGCCAGGGATTGAACTGCGCTGCAGAGGCTGCGGGAAGCTTCGCAGCCCAGGGCTCAACCGCTGCGCCACCAGGGGAGGCCCCCAATCACTCTCCTGACCTCAGAAATCTACAGAAGGAGCCTCTCTAGCCTCTATCCCAGCCCAATTCTAGAGACCCCTTTAGGACTAAAAGGTCTTCCTGAAGTCTGTCAGACTCCTTCTTGCCTTCATTTACCCCTGCTTTCCTTTTCCAGGGCCTAGTGCATCTGACAGTACAGCAGATAGTCTTTGAGTTGCCCACAGGGAATGGACACCTCTTCCCAGGCCACCTCCCTCCTGCTGGAGGCCCTAGTGTGTCGAGCTGCCTAATAGGAGGAACTGGGCTCCTCCCGCAGCAGCACAGCTCCTTAAGTTCCCAGCCCACAAATGCTAGCCAGGGTGCAGCTGTAGTTTCTCTAACATCAGCCCTGTGTTTTCCTCCAACTCTGTTGGGAGGAGGGGGGTATCTTCCTGGAGTGGAGTGTCTGTGGAGACACCAGTTCTCTGAGGGAGGGCAGAATGCTCACTGCCTTTCTCGCACCATGCCCAGATAATATTTGCCCTGTCTGTCTCCAACAGCCCACTTTCCTCATAGTCACATCCCACCTGGGGTGTCAGACCCCCAGAATGCTCTCTGCTCCCCTTATCCTGCCACCAGCTTCTGCTACCCATACTTCTCTTTCCCTCCTTCTCCTCAATCCTGACTATAGCTCTGGCCCACCACCCTCTGGCTCAGCAGGGCTGCCAGCTGAGTTGGGGGTGCCTTGCCGAGGCTCTTCTAAGAGTTGGGAGAATAGCAGGAAGTCTCTTCCAAGGACTTCCCAGGCATGGCCCAAACCTCCCTCCACTCATAAGAGCTATTTTGTATAAATAGCCCAACTAAAGGGACGCACTTTAGCAATACTGACCCCTTCTGCTGTTGGGAGGACTAACATCTTGGGAAAGGGATAAGGGTAAGGTGGAGAGCTAGGTTTAGAGTTTGGGGATGAATGTAATGGCAGAAAATTAGGGTGATGGCTAGCATTGGGAACTGGGCTGGGGTTAAGTTGGGTGGAAAGCTTCTGTGGGGCGCTCTGAGGGTTGGGGTACCTAAGAAGAGGACAAGAATGGTGTTATTTCCATCTTACTCTTTGATTCAGGAACCTCACAGAGTAGTAGATTTCCGATCATGCTCTGTCACCTCACTTCTATAGGCTTGGGGCCCTAAACACTCTGACCTCCAACCTCAGAATCCTTACCATTAGGCAACTGACTTTGGGGGAGTCAGTTGGGCTACAGAACTTCACAATCCTGGGGGTGCCATTCACCAAATAGCCTGTGCAACTGTACACAGTAGCCCTGAGGCTGGAGACTCTGAAAATGAGGGGGTTATAGGGGTAGGTTATCTCTTTTCATTAGTCTTAGGCTCCAAACCTGCCTCTTCATCCTTCCCAACACCTGTACACACCTGACCGCACAGAAAACTCAAAGCAGAAGCAGGTTTAGGTGACAGTTCTTAGCCCTGCCAATCTGGGGCTTAGTTTACCTGCTCGTAGCACAGACCTTATCTCGCCCTCAGAACTGGTCCATACTCCCTGCCACTGGGCTCTGCTACTATATTTCCCTGGTGCTGGCCCTACTGCTACTGCTGCTGCTGCTGCTAGAGGCTTTGACCCCAGTAGATGCTCAGGAGATAGTACAGTACAGTGTGGGGTTATCCCTAGAGCCTATAATTTTCCATCTGTTTCCATCTGCTCCCACATCCCCTTTCAGCTTAAGTCTTAAGTTCCACAGATAAGAGTGGGCTGCCCTCTTAACCAACTCCTCAGGCTCCTGGGCCAGGGCCATAAATTCCTGGAGTGGGGGATGGGGTGGGAGTGGCACATGTGAGAAGAGTGGGGAGACATTCTAAGTATTCATGATGGTGCTTGGCCACAACTACCTCCACCAGTTTTCCCTGGGGCCCAGGGAGCCTGAGCAGAAGCTATGCCCAAGAGCTCAGACTTTAGACTCAGACTTCAGTGGGGGGTAAGGTTGTGGGTGTGTCTCTGCATGTGTCTAAGGTACTGGGAGTGTGAGTGAAGAAGAACATATAAGAATGGGTGTATGCAAAGAGTTCCTGGATAGCAGGGAAGATTTTTAATAGATACAGACCCAAGGTCCCTAACTAACCACAGTTAGCCTTGGGAGAGAACTCAAAGACCACTTCCTGGTCTCAAGGAATAGTGGATGAATCAGGAATGCCTTCTGGGGGACATAACAGCGTGGCAGAAGGTAGACTGGCTCCTGGATACATGGCTTCTGATTGTGGGCAGGAATGGTCTTTATAAAGACTTGCTCTGAACCCCACTTATACCTCTGTTAGCCTGCCCACACAACCCTCAGCTTGTATCTTCTGGTTCTTAATTCTGGGCCAGTCTTGTAGTCCTCAGCTCCCCACAGAAGGCCCATGGACCTGAGTTCTGATGTTGGCAATGCTTCCATTTCTGTCTGCTTTAAGATACTCTCCTCCCTAGGTTCACTTGCCTAGGTGACACCACTGGGTTAGTATGGCTTCCTTCTGGGAACCCTGCTGGGCTGGGTGAGGGCTCACTTGCCTAGGTGAATTCCCCCTGAGCTAGTGTGTGTTCCTCACGGGAACCCCCGATAGGCTGGGTGTGGGTTCACGTGCCTAGGTGAATACCACTGGGTTCATATGGGTTCACACAGCTATATGAACCCCACTGGGCTAAGTATGTTCATATGCCTAGATGCACCCCACTGGTGTACTATGGGTTCCTCATAGGCATCCCCACTGGGCTAAGTGTGGATTCACTTGCTTAGGTGAAACCCACTCAACTAGTGTGGGTTCCCTTACCTAGGGGAACCCCACTTGGGCCAGGGGGATTCATAATATGAACTCCCCCACTGGACTAATGGATGGTGCTTCCCAGTGATGGGTGAGGTGTGAATGAGGAGTTATTGTTTAATGGTGGTAGTTTTAGTTGGGGAAATGAAAACATTGTTTAAAAGGAGGTGATGATGTTCACACAACAGTGTGAATGTATTTGATCGCACAGAACCGTGCACTTAAAAATGGTCAAAGTGTTAAATTTTATATTCTGCATACCTTATTACACTTGAAAAATTGGGATTAATCTCCCTAACATCCTGGGATATAGAGGTTATTACCTTCCCCCCTTCTTAAAAAAAAAAAAATGATGAAGCTAGGGCCTCCCTGGTGGTGCAGGGGTTAAAGTCTCAGCACTATCAATCTATTGCTAGCCACTGCAGCTTGATTTCAAACCCTGGCCAGGGAGCTGATCCACATGGTGCAGCAGACCTCTCCTGTCTTGCTCACTGCTCCCCTCAGCAGTGTATTTCATTCAATCGGCTTGTTCTGCTCTCCACTCTTACTCTGGTGAATCCTCTTACCGGTGCCCCCTGCCTCATACACACACCTCCGGCCTACACCCCAGTTCTTGTATGCATATATAAATAAAAATAAATCTTTAAAAAAATTGATGAAGCTAAGGCTCAGAGAGGTGAACTACATTCCCAGGATCACACAGACTTTAAGTAGTAGAGGCTGACCTGGATGGCAGGCTTCCCTCTCAAAGGCTACATCATCTAGATGCAGGAGTCAGAAAGAAAATTCAGTCATTTTCAAGGTAGCAAGAGTTATCAAGTACAAAGAGCCAGACACCAGGAGAAATGGACAGTAGCTGGCCCTGAAGGTTAAGAGTTAATTTCTAAATCTTTTCTCTTATGTTCTTGCAGGTTCTAATTTTGGCCAAACAAGCTCTTCCAGCCTAATCAGTGATGTGGTGCATTGTTTTGAAGATAAAACATTTTTCCTGGTATGAAAGTAAAAAAAGAATGCAGAGTTTGCTTGGAGAAGCAGTCCTGATGCCTGTTAGCAACCATCTGAAAATGATCTTGGACTCATTGATGGTGGCATGCATGGTTGTTGACCGATTTTTTTTTTGTGACAATGATTAAAACCATTTCCTGAACTCGTCTGAATTTCTCCCTCTGAATGAACCAGAAACAGAGCCTCAGGAAATAGGTAGCCCCCCCTCCCACCAAAAAAAAGGTAACTAAAACCAAACTTAAAATTTTCCTAAAATTACTAATTACTCTTTGGAGATTCTCCAGGCCAGGGAGGATCTGAAAGGTCAGCTACATGAGTCCTCACTTTTCTGGGAAGGTAATGGGGTGACTGACTGACCCTTGATCCCTTTTCAGGCATTCTGCATCCAATGAAGTAGAGTGGATATGTGACCCTCATGGTCAGGCCACTGGGGACTGAATGAACCTTGGGACCCTGGACCCAAGAGAGACCATTCATTCACTGGCTGCAAACTTATTACTTTCAGTTTTTGGTTCAAAAGGACAACCCCAAACATCAGATTCCTTCCCTCAAGAATGCAAATACAGAGACATGGAAGGATATTCCAGCTGCTATGGTACTTTTTTTTAAGATTTTTTTTTAATTTATGCATATAAGAACTGGGGTGTAGGCCAGAGGTTCAGGCTGTGAGAGGATTCACCAGAGACAGAGCGGGGAACAGAAGAGGCAAATCTATTGAAACACACTGCTGAGGGGAGCAGTAAGCAAGACAGGAGAGGTCTGCTGCACCATGTGGGTAGCTCCCTAGCCAGGGATCGAACTCAGGCCACAGTAGCTGGCGATAGCTTGATAGCACTGAGACTTTGACCCCTGCACTATCAGGGAGGTCCTCCAGCTGGGACTTTTGAGCTGAAAGGTGATGGGTATTTGAGGTTGGGTGCACACGGGAATGTAGAAGGGTGGGCTCTGACCCTCTACATCCTAGTGATAATGCTGAGAGGCTGGATTAAGTTTCACCTGAGCCCCACCTTAACTCTGGATTTTTCTGTTACATGCCAACAAATCTTTCTTCAAATTTTACTGAGCTTTCTTATTATTGCTTTTTCCCAATTATTATTTTATTGTAACCAAAAGAAACATCTCTACAACCTTCCAACACATCCTTTCTTTAACTGAAATTGTTTGAGTAGGCGCATGATCCATGAATCTAAACAGAGCACATCAAAACAGGCAGAGCTTCTTTTGAAGTGTTTAGCAGGCAAAGACACCGCTTTGCCTGCTCTAAGTGATGAGATCCTTTTCCTGGTCTGAAGCCTTTAGAGGAGGGGCAAAGAAGACACTGTCCACAACAACCCCTTTTCTCAACCTTAGAAATGCGTTATCAGAATTTCCCTGAAGGTTCTGGACCAAAGGTAAAGCTGGAGACTATTGAGGCTGAAGGGCAGGTCAGGATCTGGGAGAGAAGGAACAAGCCAGAACAGGGCCACAAATAGGTCTTTTGTTTTTCCAGGGCCCCCCCAAGAATACAGCTTTTGTCTAGGGGGACAGAAAGTGGCCCTGAGCTTAAGACATTCCTGGGGTAAACTGAGTCTCGCCGATGCAAGCGGGCTTAGCGTAAGAGACGCTGGGATTAAACCAGTCTGGTGGCTCCACTTTTGGCATCTTTCCCAACACACCTGCAGTGAAACTCCCTGCCTGCAGGCCTCTTGTGGAGGCCACATCTAGCCTCCCATTTCCCTTCCAGCTGATTCTACAATCCCTGCAGACTTCCCTGAGTGGCTCCTAGAAGCTGACTGCTGATAAGGAAAAGGATTAGCAGCAAACTTGACTCTCCCTCCAGTCTCTGCCAGACCCACCTGAGGCATGGGCATGTCCCCCTACCTGGGAGCATCTTCTCTGGTCATCAGATGGGCCTGACTTAATTAGGATCAGACCCAGCAAAGGAGGAACTCTTGAAAAAGCACAGGAAAGCCAGAAAGAATTAAATTTTGAAAAGGAAATAAATAAACAATAATTATTGGCCATATCTGTGAAACTGGGTGCTCCTTAAGTGCCTGGCACTGGGCCTGAGTGGTAACCTCAGATGTGCTGCCATAAACACTGTGAGCCCACCCCGAGTGGCGGGGGGGTGCTATGGCAGGTGTGAAGGCTCAGCTGAGAACAGTGGGCTTAAGTGCACAATTTATTTGGGTTGACTGGCTTCATGCTGGTGGGAATCTGCTTTGGGGGAAAAACAAACCCAAGTATATGTTTAGATTTATCATTTCTACCAAAAGCACATATATCTCATAATAGGGCTCGAATGGGACTCATTTATGGGCAGGAATTACCACACATGTGAGCTTTGTTCTTTCATGAGTAGACTGAGATTATAAATTACTTTTTAGTTAAGTCATCTCCCTACCACCCTAAGAAATGCCTCTGGCAGGGGTCTGTCAGTCCTGTGTGCAAATACCTAGATGTTGTTGGCATGGACAGTCTCACTCATCTTCACAACACCCACCCTAGGCATCATGATCCCATGCTGCAGAGGAGGAACTGAGGCAGAGGAAAGGGAGGCCACCTTCTTAAGGTTTTGCAGCCAGTAATGGACAGAGTCAGGAGTCTAACTCCAGAAATCTTGATATAGGATTGATGCTCTCTACACTTAGGTACTTTTGTAGTAAATCTTTGGAACAACCAACCGAATGCTCCTTTAACTTCACCTTCATTGCAGTGAGTTAGAAGAGAATTAAGGCCAATGGCAAGAAAACTGAATGGGATCAAGACTTAACCAAAGTGCAAATTTGATCCCACTTACCAAAATAAGTCAAAGAAAACCTGGAAAGAACATATTCAACTGCATCTCTTCCACCTATCCACCTCCAATTCCACGCCCAAATAACAAAGTGCTAAGTTTGGAGGGAAGACTTAAGGCCCTGAAGGATTCTCTATCAATGAGAAAGACACAGAGCTGCCCTTTGGATTCCAGAACAAGGACCAAGAAGAATACACTCCAGGGAAGTGGCTATGCTGGAGCATTATAGTTAAACCCCAGTAAATGAGTCTTCCCAGCCTCACTGGCCTCCACCAGACACTGAGCTGCCTCACTTGAATCAGTGACTTGCCTTGACCAACAGATGAAGTGGAAGTGATGGCCCTTCAGCGCTGGAACCCCGCCTTCACCTTGCACTTTCTAACTTTGTGTTCATTTTCTTGGAAACTCAAAACCTCAAATGGTGAAGCAGATTGGGCTAGCCTTCTAGGTGGAAGTCCATCTGGAAGGGAACCATGGTGACTGTACTGTCAGCTAGACCACCTCCAGGCATGTGAATGCAGTCACCTGGACCCTCCAACCCAAGTCAAGCAGTCAGATGATCATGAACCAAGCAGAGCTGTCCACATGGTCAACCCACAGAATCAAGAGCAACAACCAACTCATCATATTCTCTTCACCCAACTCTAAGTCAAAGTCATTTGTTACACAGCAGTTATGGCTGAAATAACTAACACAGTTATACCAAGATTCTCTATGGAAACCATAGCAATAAAATGAATTCCAGTGTCATCCCTCTATCTTGTATAGAAGTTTCTGGAGGACTTATTAAAATATCTCTTAATGTGTCCTTAGCTCACTTATTAGGACAGTCATAACTCAAGAGTGATTTTACTTTTTTTTTTAAAGATTTATTTATTTATGCATATAAGAGCTAGGGTACAGGCCAGAGATGTGGGGGGTGGAGAGGGTGGTGACAGGATCCACCAGAGACAGAGTGGGGAACAGAACAGAGAGACTGACTGAAACACACTGCTGAGGGGAGCAGCGGGTGAGACAAGAGAGGTCTGCTTCGCCATGTGGGTAGCTCCCTGGCCAGCCAGGGATCGAACTCGTGCTACAGAGGCTTCGGATTGCTTCATGGTGTGGTGCTTAACCCCTTGCACCACCAGGGAGGCCCAAGAGTGATTTTACTTTTATTCACTCATTAATTTTTTTTTAAAGATTGATTTTTTATTTATTTATGTATCCAAGAACTGGGGTGTAGGTCAGAGGTGTGGGGGTGGTGAGTGAGAAGATTCACCAGAGACAGAGTGGGGAGCAGAACAGGCAGACCTATTTTAATACACTGCTGAGGGGAGCAGTGGACAAGACAGGAGAGGTCTGCTGTGCCATGTGGGTTAGCACCCTGGCCAGGGATCGAACTCATGCCACAGTGGTTGGCGATTGCTTGATAGCACTGAGATTTTAACCCCTGCACCACCAGGGAGGCCACTCACTCATTAAATATTTGGCTGCTGTTTCCACATAAAAGAAAGAACTATCTTCACATTGGGGACACAGAAATTCAGCACAATACCATCCCCCACTATCCCCCAGGACAACAGTGGTGGAAGAAGATGCTTACGCAACAATTCATTCAGCACTATGTTAAAAACTGGGGATGCAATGGTAGGAAAGTCCCAGCTCCAATCCCATGGAAGTCTGTGTCTAGTGAGGGAAGTGGACATGAATAAGTAGAATACAAGTAGGTGGTGTAAATGCTGTGAAGCAGCACTGAGCACTTAGTTCCCTGATAGAAGGACAGGAAAATCTACTTAAGGAAATGGCTTAAGTTGAGCAGGTGAAATGCCTAGCCAAAAGGAGGGAAGGAATGTTCCAGATCAAGGGGAAAGCATAGACAGTGCTTCTCCCCAGGAGTGGTCAGGGTGACTTAGGTTAACCTGGAACCCAACTCTATTTACATATAAGCACAAAATATTTTTTGTATGGTTTTAATACATATTAAATTTTCCTAGAATGCAATGACCACATAAATTTAGAGAAGACTGAATTACACTTTGCTTGGGAATGTCTGTTGCTCACTATTCAGGAACAAAGTACTGGCAGCAATTCTACTGAACATGCCTGTGATGCAGGAGTGGTTGACAGTCCCCATCTAGCTCTTCAGCCTTTGCACCTGTGACCTAGCTGCAGTATTTCTACTCGTCACTTCAAGCACTTCATCAGGAAGTACTTGGCTACATTAGGTCTTCCAGAATTATAATACATGCAATTTTCCTTTTCTTTTTAAGATTTATTTATTTATACATACAAGAGCTAGGGTGTAGGCCAGAGGTGTGGAAGATTCACTAGAGACAGAGTGGGGAGCAGAACAGGCAGATGTACTGAAATACACTGCTGAGGGGAGCAGCGGACAAGACAGGAAAGGTCTGCTGCGCCATGTGGGTCACCTCCATGACCTGGGATCAAACTCATGCTGCAGTGGCTGTGGATAACTTCATAGTGCTGCACCTTAACCCCTTGTGCCACTAGGGAGGCCCCTACATGCAGTTTTCTTATGGTTATGGGAAGACCACAATGAAAAACTCACAACGAAAAACCCTTCTACAACCTTTGGAATATATCACTAATTTGGTGATAAAAACCTCAGGCATAGCTCTCTATACACTGAAGAGTGTACAATTTCCTTCCTTGATCGAGACCTTCTAAGCAAACTTAATGCACAGATTATTTTCTCATCCCAAGATGAAAGGATGCACCTAAGGGTACCCCAGGAATATGCCTTGTGGTTCCAGATGGTAATCAGGATGCTCCGCCAAAAGGTGAATCGTTGACCACGGAAAACTACTGGAGAGTAAGTAGAGTAGTTTGGTCTGATAGAAGTCTGGTATGTGCAAAAATCCAAACCCTCTAAGAACAGAATTGGTGGAAGGGAGCAGAGCCTGAAGGAGAAAGCAATATACCCTGAAAGAGGAGGTATTGCAGGAAATTCAGTCTGGCCTTACTTGGCCTGGTGATCCCCCTACAAAATTCCATTATTTTTTATCAGTAAAGAAATTCCACACAAATCAGTACCACTTTGTTCAGAATTTGAGGGCCATTAATGACATTGTCCAGGACTAATATCCAACCGTGCCATATACTTACACCCAGCTAATTACTGTGCCTGAGATATTTAAGAGAAGGAAAAAAAACCTAAATATTTTTAAGTTTCTGTTGTAAGATACCCGAGGATTGACTTGAGAGTAGACACTGGAAGCCCTGAGATGATGAACAAGATTATGAGCCTTCGTTGGTCATTGCTCTAGCTAATTTTTTTCCTTACAAAGTCCAGGTATGTGGCACAGCATCTGAAACCCTATAACCTCGGCTATCAACATTCCTAGTTTTGGGAATTTGATTTTGAATTTTTATTTTTTTATTTTTATAACTCTGATATTTGTATAGGAGCCTATGTTGGATTTCCCCCCCCTTTTTTTTTTTAATCTCTTTGCAGAGTGTCTTTGTAAATGAGTAAAATTGCAGTTGCATAAGATATTCCACATGAGTTAAATGAAAACTATGGGAGCTATCTGTGTTCAGAGGTCATATGTACGTCTTTCTTCCTTTATTGTGTAATTTTCTGACCTTAGGAGGTTATTACACATTGGTATAGACAGAAATATAAATGTCTTTAAATTTTGAGTTCCTGAATAAATGGGAATTGGTATAAGTACTTCCAGGAGGCGAGATCTGGCATAATTTTTGGTTAATGAAAGCTAATTTAGAATTTCAGTTTGAATTGACAAACGTATATCTTTGGAGCTGCGTATTTTTTTTTCTTTTTACTTGTGCTATTTGTGTTGGGTACATGTTGCACAGAAGAGGTGAACTTAGTTTGAGTTTTTATATTGGGTAAAATGGGAGTTGGAAAATTGTATTTTTTTTGAAGATTTATTTTTATTTATTTATGCATACAAGAACAGGTGTGATGGGTGGGGTGGGGGAGGGGTGAATTCATCTCATGTTTTTCCCACTAAAAAGGGAGAAATTTTATGGGGTGTTTCAGGTGCTCTACTGAGGTTCCATAAAATTTCCTCTGATCAATCAAATGTAAGATTACCAATTTTCCCTAATTTAGATTTATGTGAATTTTTTGTTGTTGTTTTAGGGAAAAAAACATATCTTTCAGTTACCCAAGCTATGGCTGAACTCATCCAGTACAATACTGACAGCTGAACCTCAACTTAACCTCGGTTCCATAAGTGGAATTTTTTTTATATAAGTGGAATTCCTTACCTTCAAAAAATCCAACTTAGGGGACTCCCTGGGGGCAAGGGGTTAAAGTCTCAGCACTATCAAGCTGTTGCCAGCCACTGTAGCATGAGTTTGATCTCCAGCCAGGGAGCTGACCCACATGGCACCGCAGACCTCTCCTGACTCCCCTCAGCAGTGTATTTTAGTCAATACGCCTGTTCTGCTCCCCACTCTGTCTCCAGTGAATCCTCTCACCTCCCACACTTCTGCCTACACCCCAGTTCTTGTATGCATAAATATATATCTTAAAAAAAAAAGATTTAGCTCTTCTTCAACTACTCTCAAATAGCGTCCTCCTTCTGTGGAGACAGTCTCTGCTTCAAAGGCTCAAATTTCTAAACAACAGGTCCAGTTCTTAGGACTTGTCCTTACCCCACAATTTCAACAACTTTCCACCAACAGAAAGAAACTTATCCTACCCATAGAGCCTCCTGCCACTAAGAGACAACTTTGAACATTTCTGATAATGGCAGCATACTGTCATACCTGGATCCCAAATTTGGGCTCATCATTAAACCCCTCTATGATGCCCTTAAGGGCCCTGAGGAGTCACCCTTGGAGGTTAAGTCACAGCACTATGAAGCTATCCCCAGACAGGGAGTTGACCCACATGGTGCAGCAGACCTCTCCTGTCTCACACACTGCTCCCCTCAGCAGTGAATTTCAGTCAATCTGCCTGTTCTGTTCCCTGCTCTGTTTCCGGTGAATCCTCTCACACTCCACACCTCTGGCCTGTACCCCAGTTCTTGTATGCATAAATAAATCTTAAAAAAAAAAAAAGTAACCCTTGGATTAGACCACAGAAATGTTCCAATCTTTGGAGACACTTAAAACAGCCCTCACCTCTGCCCCTGCCTTAGCTATTCCCAAACTGCGAAAACCTTTCTCTGTATATTCATGAGTGGAGAGGCATCTAATTGGGAGTTCTAACTCAAATATTGGAGCCATCACAACAGCCAGTGGCCTATCTCTCTAAGACCCAAGATACCATGAGCCAAGGCTGGCTTCCTTGTCTGCAAGGTCTGGCAACAGTAGCCCTTTTAGTTGAGGAAGCCATAAACTCACCTGGGGCAACCTCTGGCTGTCTATACACCCCACCAGGTGATGGAGGTTCTGGAAACCAAGGTGATCTACTGGCTGTCAGGTAATAGAATCATGAAGTTTCAAACCCTCCTTCTTGAAACTTACTTATCAAACCTTGCCACACCCTTAATCCTGTCACTTTGCTCCCTGACCCCAGTCCCACAGCAATAGAATACACTTGCCTGGAAGTCCTAGGTGACACCTGTGCTGCAAGGCTGGCCCTCCAGGACATACCACTTATTGATTCTAATGCTGCCTGATTCACAGATGGCAGCAGCTTTATTCAGGATGGTGTCTGAAAATCAGGTTATACCATAGCAAGCCTAACTGATGTTATCAAAGCTAAACTCTTGCCAGGAGGCAGGAGGCAGAACCTCTGCTCAAAAGGCTGAACTCACTGCACTTACCTGAGCCCTAAAGCTTGGAAAGGGGCTTTGTCATCTTAATGTGTACACTGACTCTTCTTATGCCTTCCCTGTTGTCCATGGAAGAAGACAGCCTTACTAACAGCCCAAAATAACCCTATTAAAAATTCCAAGGATATTCTGCAATTACTCTATTCTGCAAGGATATTCTGCAAGGCTATACGCCTGCCCGTGAGAGTGGCAATTATACACAGTAAGGGACCCAAACACCCAACAGTACTGAGGGTGTGTACACACACCCAAGTACCCAACACACTGAGGGACACCTGGAGCCCACTCCTCATCTCGCTCTGTTAGTTCTGGGAGCTTACCCGGGGAACACTGGCAGCTTGACTTCCTTCACACCTCCACGTAAAGGGCGTAAGTTCCTGTTAGTCCCAGTAGACATCTTTATGGGGTGGACGGAGGCTTCTACCAAATCTAAAGAGTCCTCCAAGGTGACTACCAGGGTGGTGAGAGGATTCACCAGAGACAGAGTGGGGAGCAGAACAGGCAGATCGACTGAAATACACTGCTGAGGGGAGCAGCGGGAGAGACAGGAGAGGTCTGCTGCACCACATGGGCCAGCTCCCTGGGCAGGTATCTAACTCAAGTCACAGTGGCTGGCAATAGCGTGATAGCGACTCCAACCCCTGTGCTGCCAGGGACTGAGGGGATGAGGGAGGCCATCATCCCTCGTTTTAGCCTGGCCCTGTCTTTACAATTCCCTTCTCAAATCACTCAAGGTGTTAGTGCTGTTTTATAAATTAGTTACTAAGGACATACAGCCTGGTGACCCCAGTCCTCAGGGGAAAGTGGAAGAGCTAGCCAGACTATTAAAAAAAACATCTTACTAAGCTAACAGTTCTGGGTGGATCATCTGCCTGTGGGAGCCCCCGTGCAACTCCGGTTAGTTTCCTATGCCTTTATGAACCCCCACAGGGCCTGCCTTGCCTAGGGGAGCCCCACTTGATACATGTGTTCGTATGCTTTGATGAACACCCCATTGTTCCAGCGTGGGTTTCCTTGCCTAGGAGAATCCTCTTGTGCCAGTGAGGGATTCCTATGCCCTGCTGAACTCTCTACTGGCAGAGTGTGTTTCCTAAGTAGTGGAAGCTCCCTTGGGCCTGTGTAGATTCTCTTGCCTAGGGGAGCCCCACTTCTCCCAGCAGAATTCATAATATGAACCCCTTCCCCACTGGGGCAGTGTGGGTTCCCTAGTCTAGGAGTATCCCACTTGGACCAGTGTGGGTCCATAAGATGAACTCCCCGGATCAGTTCATTTTCCCTCATCTAGGGGAACCCCACTTGGACCAGCAGGGGTTTATATTCCCTGATGAACCCCTGTGGGGCCACTATGTTTCCTGCCTAGGGGAACCCTACTTGGGCCTGGGGGATATTTATGACATGAACCCATTGCTGGGCTCTTGTGGGATCTCATTTAAAACCCACTGGGCTTGTGAGAGAGCAATTGCCTAGGTGAACCCTACTGGGCTAGTGTGGGTTCCTCATTGGAATCCTACATGTCTGGATGAGGGTATACTTGCCTAAGCGAACACCCAGTTCCTGGACTGTGTGGTTTTCTCATGGGAACCCCTCTCAGCTGGGTCAATGTGTATTTGCTTAGGTGAACACCATTGTACTAGTGTGGGCTCCTCATGGGAGACCCAATGGGCTGTTTTGAGTGTGCACTTACCTAAGTGAAGCATACTGAGCTAGTAATGGTTTCTCATAGGAATCCCTCTGGGTCACATGTGGGTGCATTTGCCTAGGTGAAGCCCACTGGGCTAGTGTGGGATTCTCTATGAAGATCTTTCTAGCTCTAGGACATCTCTGGTGGTGCAGCACTATCAAGCTATCACCAGTCACTGCACCTTGCATTTGATCCCCAGCCAGCGAGGAGACCCACACGCACAGCTGACTTGATCTGTCTTTCCCATTGCTCCCCTCAGCAGTGTATTTCAGTAGATCCACCTGTTCTGTTCCCCACTCTGTCTCTGGTGAATCCTCTCTCACCCCCAGCACCTCTGGCTTACCCCCCAGTTCTTGTATGCATAAATAAAAATAAATCTCAAAAAAAAAGGATCCTTCAGACTCTGACTTTCTGCCATGCTCCACATAACCCTAGAAGTCCAAGGAAACTTTTAAATGGCTTAATCTGTCTTCCTCCTTGCCCCAGAATCAAAATGTGCATATAGACATAACACAACTAGACCCCTGTTAAGCTGCTTTTACTCCCAGCAGGGCCATGAGGCCAGCTGCAGCTGGCTCTGACCATGCCATGGAACCAGTGGGTGAGCTGGGAGTGGCTGGGGGAGGCCAGGAAAAGGGAGCAGCACATCATGCTTTATAATTAAACTCAAATCAAAAAATAGAAACAGCGTCAATTGTACAGAGTCAGGCGGCTGGAAGCAGACAGCACAAAGTACCGGAGAGAAAAGACCACAGTCTGGACCAGATACCCCCAAGGTGGGTAAGCACCTCTATTTCAGGAAGGCCATAGAACATGCTGGGTAACACACACCTGTGCCTATGTGTATTGTTGCGGATTGAATTGGGAAAAGTTTGGGTCAGACAAAAAGGCACAAATCAAAGTCAAGTCAGGAAGATCTGGGCTTTAATCCTAGCACCCATGCTGATGGGCTGTGTGACCTTGTGGACATTGCTTAATCTCTTAATCACTTTCTTGTCTGTAAAATGTGGATGATTATATTATCAGACAAGGGTAGTGTGGCAGATTAGTAAGAAAATGTAATTACTTAGCCCTCTCTTTTACATAGTACATCCTTAGCAACTGGTGAATATAATAATTTCTGGACAGAGAAAGAAACATCAGGAAACAGATAGAAACTAAGCCTCAATGTCCTTTGGGGAAGTTACTCTCTACCCAGACCATGGCTTGGAAGGGTAAGCATAATAATAATAGTGATAACAATAATAGGATGCACCATTTCTTGGGCATCTATGATGAGACAGACTTGTGGGAGGTACCTTATTATTTCATGGCATTCTCACAGCAGCCCACTTATGAAACCGGCCCAGCAAAACACACAGATACAAGTACCAGACCTCCTCCAAGGTCTGCATGCTGAGTGCTCTGGCAGCTCCTCACTGGCAGCATGCCTGGCACCCTCTCTGAGAATTCCCTCCTCGGGCACCTCATTTACCTTGTCTTGAGGTCTCCAGCCCCATATGTCCTATGGCCATAATCCCATTTGGTCTCCCTGAGGGGAAGAGGCAGAGAGAGTGGATAGGAGAGAAGGCCAGGGGGATTATCTCCTGGAGCTGCAGCTGAGGAGGTGGATGGCACACAACTGACCCCTGCCATGGAGGGGTCTGTGCCTTGGCCTGAGCCTGCCAGTTTGCAGGGTGCTATGCTGGGAGGGTGTGTGGGAGCAGGAGCACCTGTGGGAGGGTGGGAGACAGAGGTAACAGGGGTGAGCATCACAGAGAGGAAAAGAGATACTAAGGTAGAAAACAGGTAAACACAAGTTTACAAGTTTACAAGGTAGAACTTGTAAACACAAGTTTACAACAACACAGGAACATGAAAACCACTGTCCACAGAGGCAGCTGTTCGGCTTATAAGGGAGATGCAGGAAGGAGCAAAATAAGGGCGAGATAGAGTGAGTAGGGAAAAGGGCCAGGCCTCAATCTGTCCTTACTGGATGTTGCACCCATGCGTCACCTGCCAGTGGCTAGGAGATGTGGCAAGGAGATGTCGGCAGGGTTCTTGGTAGTCATCTCTTGGTGGAGGCTAAAAATCTGGGGAGCTACTACAGTCACTGACTCCAGTCCTTGGGTATGTCTTGGATGAGTCACTCACTGGGCAGTGAGTGGGATAAAGCAGACAGTTGAGGGTACTCATCATTAGAAGTGGGACTCTACATGGGATCTGACAAACAGAACCCCTAAGTTCAAGGAAAAGATCCCATTCTCCAGATCTGGCATTATGGCTATGCTCCTAAGAAGCTGAGGGGTGAGGAGGAGGGCCCAGTTTTTGTCTCAACTTGAGCTTGGTTGTTGGCTTATAGGTACAGCTGGGCTGCGAGGCACCTATCAGCCACTGGGCGGCGGCCTTACCCCATGCCAAGCTTCCCAAAGTCCCATCTGGTCCTGCCTGCGGCTCAGGCTGACCCAGCTGGTGGTTCCAGACAAGTGGGGCTGTTGGATAACCCTGGTGCCCGGGGGCTTCCCCCACCCTGACACACCACAGTTTCCCACCCTGCAGTTACAGCATACCCAGTCACTCCAGTCATTCTCGGCTCAGACTCACAGAGAATGCTGAAAGTCTGGCAAAGCCAGGATCTTAAACATGAAAAAGAAATTGGGGTAGACAGAGCTAAGACTAGGTCCAGGTCACAGAGTAAGACCTTGTCTGGCTCTCCTCCCTCCCTCTAAAATTCCCTTCCCACACTGCAGGTGGCCTTCCGTCTTCATGGGGAGTCCCAGGCCCAAGAATCTTTATTCCAAAATGATGACAGAGTGGACCTGGGGGTTGAAAGGACTGTGCTCCAGTCCACAGTGGCCTAGGTGCACTCTCAGCCCCACCCCCATGGACCCCAAGGGGAGGAAATGGAATTCTGGCCGCTTCACAACATTTGCATTCTAAGTGGAACCCACCTCAACCTTATTCCACTCATATGCTGAGTCCCGTCCCTACACCCACTCCCCTACTCCCAGTCCCAGACAATGCCCTAGGTAGGTGGCAGGCCATAGCCTGCCCTGAGAGGTCAAGGTGGGGAATGAAGGGGAAAACTGGGTCTTCACTCCCACCCTGCCCACCAACTGCCCACTGGGTGGGCTTGGCCAAGCCCGTGGCCTCCTGGGTGCCTATGCCTCTTTCTGGTGCTGGCGCTACCCATCAAAGAAATAAGACAATCTTCCCAGTTTGTACCTTCCCTAGTTACTGGTTGAGGGGGCCAGGGACAGTTAGCCAAGAGAAGTACTCCTTCCCAACACAGCACCAGCCCCAGGTTCTGGTGCCACTGCCATCACAGCTCTGCAGGGTCTCGGAATCCCTCACCCAGCTGACTCCTGACACAACACAGCTCACCAGGGTGAAGCCTGACCTGAAGCACTGGCCTGAGAAATGGGGGTAAGGAAGAAATTCCCAGGGGCTAGGGCTCACAGCAATACCACCCCCAAACTCCCTCATGGAAGGTTTAGTGACCTCTCTCTGGTGTCTCTAATGATAACTCTAAGGCTATAACTGGAAAGGGGACAGAAGTGAAGGTGCACAGGCTGGATTAAAACCCCAGACTTGCTACTTATCAGCCATTTGGTTTTGAAAGTTACTTTAAAAATTTCTCTGAACTTCCTCCTGTGTAAAACAGAGACCCCGCCTGAGTGAGGCACCAGTCCAAGAGACACATTAGCTTTAAGTGGTATGGGAATGCTAGCACATGTCAGTGAACATCCCATCCCCTTACCGCAGAAAGGGAATGCCCTCCAAACACCAGAAATTGGGAGGAGCTGGGGGCCCCTGAAGAAGTAACAGCAGAGGAGAGAGCTCAAGATGAACTGCCCAGGTTGTGGGGCCTTCCAAAGTGCCCTTGGAGGGACACAGCCATCGGAGATCTCCATCCCTACAAAGTCCCAATGACTTAAGGGGTGGGTTTTGCACTGACTAGTTCCCACAACAGGGAACTCTAAGGGCCCCTTGGCCAAAGCTTCCAACAAGAGGGCAGGAAAGAAGGTGTCCCAGCTCTATCACAGTGACAAGGAGTTGAGTCCCTTGTTCCCTGGGGTAAAGGTCTAGGCCTCAGTCCCAGTTGAGCTGGTTACTAACTTCATCTGAAATAGCTGAGGCCCTTCCCAAGCATCCCAATGGCAGCTGGGCACTGTTCCATGCCTGGGCCTGCCTGCCAGCTGGACCACCTGTGGGGAGCTTGCCCCAGCCACCTTGGTGTTCACTCTGTTCTAGGATGGACTCACTGCAGAAGCAGGACCTTCGGAGGCCCAAGATCCACGGGGTGGTCCGGACGTCCCCCTACCAGCCACCCACACTGGCCTCGCTGCAGCGCTTACTATGGGTTCGCCGGGCTGCTACACTGAGCCATATCAATGAAGTCTGGCCCAACCTCTTCCTGGGAGATGCGTAAGAAAAATCTCTGGGATGGCGGGAGGGGAGTGGAAGGAGTAAAAGGGGGAGGCTCCAGAGCCTTCTAGGGCAGAGATGGCATTCTCTTTGCCCCCTACCTTTTATCTTTCCACATTTTTCATTTAAAAATTTTTTATTTATTTATTTTTATATAGAAGAACTGAGGTGTAGGCCAGAGCTGAAGGGGGGTGAGAGGATTCACCAGAGACAGAGTGGGGAGCAAATCTACTGAAACAACAGGCAAATCTACTGAAATAGACTGCTGAGGGGAGCAGCGGGTAGGGCAGGAGAGGTCTGCTGTGCCATGTGGGTTGCCCCCTGGGCAAGGATTGAACACAGGCCATAGAGCTGATAGTGCTAAGACTTAACCCCTAGCCACTAAGGAGGCCCCTATCTTTCTCTTAATTGCAGAGATAGAACACACACGAGAAAAGTACAAGGAGCATTTATGAATAGTTGCATCGCCCAGGTCAAGAAATAGGACATTACTTGTGCCCCCAAAACTCCCCGTGTACCCTTCTCATATCATCCTTTTTTTTCTGGTAGATAACTACTTAGAGTTGAAATAATTATTTCCTTGCTTTTCTTTACAATTTCACTACCTATGTACCTAACAATGTAATTTTGCCTGTCTTTTATTTTTTATTTTATTTTTTTAAAGATTGATTGATGGATTTATGCATACAAGAACTGGGGTACAGGCCAGAGGTGCAGGGGGAGGGGATGAGAGGATTCACCAGAGACAGAGTGGGGAGCAGAATAGGCAGACTGACTGAAATACACTGCTGAGGGGAGCAGAAGGTGAGTCAGGAGAGGTCTGCTGTGCCATGTGGGTTGCTCCCTGGACAGCTGGGGATGGAACCCATGCTGCAGCGGTTGGTGAGAGCTTCACAGCTCTGTCTTTAACCCCTGCGCCACCAGGGAGGCCCTGCCTGTCTTTTAAAGTTCTTTATGAATGGACTCATATTTTGTGCCTGGTATCGTTTGCTCAAAATTGTAAGATTCACCCATGTTATCATGTGCAGATGCCATTTATTTATTTTTCATTGCTCTATACTTTTCTATGGTAGGAGTATATCATAGTCCACCTATTCCGTTGTATTATAGAAATTTGAGTTTTCACACTTTTTGCCTATTATGGATAGTGATCATAGGAACTTTATAGTATATGTGTTCTGTCACTCTCTATATACAGAGAGATTAGGACTGCAAATCATTTTGTCTGTAAGTTTTCTTAAAAATTAGAAAATATGGATTAATATATATAAAGTTTAGAACATTTCCTTACAATTTAGAAAATATGAGTCAGTATGTTATTAACAGTAGGAAAAATGCCTCACTACACACAACCAGTGAGACCTCTTAAAAAATGTATGTTGAACTATACAGAAATATGCTTTTTCATAATACTTTTTTTTACAAAAATGTTCTCTTCATAATCCCCCTTCACAATTTATTTTAGAGAGCTTTTAAAATATTCACACTACATAATTTTAAAACATTTTTTTTTAATGGAAGGTTTTTTTTTAAAAAGATTTATTTATTTTTATACAAGAATGGGGGTACAGATCAGAGGCATGGGAGGGTGAGAGGATTCACCAGAGACAGAGTGGAAAACAGAACAGGCAGACTGACTGAAGTACACTGCTGAGGGGAGCAGCGGGCAAGTCAGGAGAGGTCTGCTGAGCCATGTGGGTAGCTCGCTGGCCAGGGATCGAACTCATGTTGCAGTGGCTGCGGATAGTTTCATAGGCTGCATCTTAACCCCTTGCGCCAACAGGGAGTCCCCATATTTAAGGCTTTTTATGCATGTGGCTAAGTTGCCCTCCAGAAATGTGAGCCTGAGTGAAAAGGGATCCTGACGTTCTACTAGAGGATCCCTATTCCCCCAGGCCAGTCCACAGATTCCATTCTCTCTCCTTAGAGGGGAATGGCAGAGGAGGGAAGGGGCCAGTTCTAGTTCAGCCACAGCTGACCCAGCGAGATCTTTCCCCACCCCTCAATTGCCCCTGTGCTCTCCCTCCAGGTATGCAGCCCAAGACAAGAATAAGCTGACCCAGCTGGCCATCACCCATGTGGTGAATGTTGCTGCGGGCAAGTTTCAGGTGGACACAGGTGCCAAGTTCTATCGTGGAATGGCTTTGGAGTACTATGGCATCGAGGCCGATGACAACCCCTTCTTTGATCTTAGTGTCTACTTTCTGCCTGTTGCTAGATACATCCGAACTGCCCTGAGTGTTCCCCATGGTGAGCCAGGGCTGGGGGTGGAGGTGATGGGGCAGGATCTGGGCCTACCCATTTTTTCAGTAGCACGGATGGGTGTCCAGAGCTACACATCCCTTCTACAACCCTCCCCCTCCATGGGGCAAATAGTTACTACCATGTAATGAGCATACCCTTCAGGAACACCCTGAAAAACAACAAAAACAGATATTGCTAAGGTCCAGTGTGCCTGCAAGTGTAACCATATCCCTCAGTCAGAGGCCAAGTATTGGAGAGAAGGTACAAGACCTAACTTTTGCCAGGCTCCTCTAGAAAGGAGGCTTGGCACAGGGCTGCAGGGGCAGGAGAGAGGGTGGAATTGTGGGGAGGTGGGGAGGAAGGTAGTCAATATCCTCTGCCACAAACCTAGAGGACTCTAGATGTACTATACCTCAACCCCCATCAATATTGCAAAGTATGCCAGAAGAAGCACATTCTATCAAGTAAAGGAAATCCCAGTTGCTAACCTTAGCTCTGCTACTAAGTTGCAGTTTTATCTTGAGCCAGTCCCTTTTCCTCTCTGGGCCTCAGTTGCCCCATCTGACAATGAAGACAGTGTCAATATTCCAGGATGATGTGATAGGGCTGGAGGATGGCCAAAGGGGTGGGCAGCGTGAGGGCAGGTGGCTGATACTGGGTTGGGTCTCCCTGCAGGCCGAGTGCTGGTACACTGCGCTATGGGGGTGAGCCGCTCCGCCACGGTTGTCCTGGCCTTCCTCATGATCTACGAGAATATGACACTGGTGGAGGCCATCCAGACAGTGCAGGCCCATCGCGATATCTGCCCCAACGCGGGCTTCCTCCGGCAGCTCCAGGTTCTGGACAACCGATTGGGGCAGGAGACAGGGCGGCTGTGACCTGGTGGGCATCCCAGCCAGCATGGTCTGACATAACCTGTCTGGCCCAGGGGACAGTAGTGTCTGCTGTTTCCAGTAAACTTGAGATGTAGCTAGCGCATGGGCACATAGCTGAGGCAGAGGCAGGGACAGCTGGGTAGTGACCTTTAGCGGGTGGATTTCCCTGACCCAGTCCAGAGATTCTTTATGCAAAAGAGTTCAGTCTGTCTCTATAATAAAAGTTGATCATAATAAAGACCGGAGATCCTCTGGTGGTTTGTGGGGTAGAGGCTTACTCCCAGAATGGCCACAAATTTGAGAAGGCCTGCCATCTCGGATTCTGCACAGGGAAGGAGGGTGAGTTCATGTCAAGGCTTCATGAAGGTGGAGGCCAGGCCCATTAGTGATCTCTGCTTGGATGCGAGAGAGAGGACTGGGAGAGAATTAGCTGATCTTTTCCTCATCTTCTCATCATTTAACAGTCACCCAGGAGCTAGATAGTCTGTATAAAGACCAAAATTCGATGCCCCACCATCATCTCCAAGTCCTTCCTGTCCACACCTGACTACCAAGGTTCACTGTGCATGCATAAATAGCATCTCCTGAATCTAATCTTTTCATTTACACTCTGCTTACAAAAGGACTGACTAAAAATACAGGCACCTAGACAACAAAGGTGAACAGTGCCAGAAATCTAGGTGAAGGATAGTTATACGATGGAGCAAAACATTCAGTTCTGAGCTTCTTAGTTCTTATGCCCTAATAAGATAAACACCATAAAAAGTCTGCAGGTTCCCCACCTGTAGATGGTACAAGGTAGTATAAGATTTAATGGGCTGGTTCCTTCTATCTCTCTGGCTGCTCCTCTTTATCCTTTGCCTCCTCCAGCTGACCCTCAAATGTCAAAGTTTCTCAGGTTCTGGCCTCTGCCTCCTCTCTCCTCAGTGTGATCCTCAAGGTGATCCTCCTTGAGGAGGTGATCCTTCTCACCTTGCTCCAATCCACAGCCTCCAGTCACCTTTAAGCTGATGACTCCAGAGTAGCCCCATTCTCTCCTGAGCTAAAAACCACGGTACCCCCCTGGTCTCCTCTATCTAAATACTGTATTTGATCTTCGAAATCACCTGAACTTTTCATCACCCCAGGCCCATGCCTCTTCTCCATCTCCCATTTTAGGGAAGGGTTGCCACAGTCATAATTACCCAAGTTAGTGATAGGTGTCACCCCAGACTCCTGCCTTTTCTCCATTATCTTATGGATTCTACCTCCTATAAATATTGCTTGATCTGCTCCCTTAGTTGCAACTTTGTGACTATTCCAATTGAAGCCACCTTCACCTCTCACCTGGATTCTTGCAACAGCCCAGTCTCTCTACCTTGCCCCTGTACTCTCCATGTGGCACGCAGATATCTTACTAAAATGAAGTTCTGGTCACATCACTCCACTGCTTACAACCCCTAAAGTACAAACACTTTGACAAAACATAAAGATGCTTTATGACATGATACCTTCTGATTATCCTCTGCCATATCTCTTACCATTCTTTTGCAATTCCATCTCAGGTAATTAAGCAGCATATCTACCTGCAGGTTCCAGACTGCCCCACACCCTCATCTCTGGCTTTTTGCACACACTGCAGGTCATGCCACCTGAATGCCCCACTCTTCCCACTTTTTGCTGGGGTCTCAGTGAGGTCTCAGATCAGATGTCACTTCCAGGAAGTCCTCCTGGCTCCAAAGCGCGATGGAAGTGCTCCTTCTCTGCTTACCAAAATGTCCATTCACTCTTTGTGATATCGCCTATCACTCCAACTTAAGATTGCCTGCTGCTCTGTCATTCTCCTCAAGCTGGCCATCTCTGACCAGGTTTTCCTTGGGCTGCCACACACTCTGGCTATGACCTGCCCTCAGATACAGCTCTGATTCCACGCACCAGTAGCCACAGATTAGTACCATGGCCACTAGATCCTGTTTACAGAAGCCACAGTGTTGGTGAAGGCAGGGGATCCCAGCTGGCCCTTGAAGGCATCTCCTCTCCTCTCAGCTCCCCCTGCTTACAGCATCTCACCATTTGGTCACCCTGATACACTCTTCCCAGTAAATCTTGACCCCATGGGCCACTTTTGATTCCCCTTCTGCAGGGCAGTCTGCCCTCTCTTGGTGGCTTAAGGGGTCTTTGCCCTTCTCTGCTGTCTGATCTATTTCCAGAGGGTAGGTGCTTTTCCTTTGTGCAAATCAAAAGTGCCCCTCTGAGCAAACTAGCCTTTCAGGAAGAAGTGCTCCTGGGAAAGAAGCATAGTCAAGGAAAAGGTGTCCCTTCCCCCAAGTGGATGTAGCTCTAAGTCAGGGCGCCCAACTGAGCATAGGTTGTGTGTTAGGCCCTAGTCATGTCTTCAGCAACTCAGAAACTGCAGAAACAAATGCTACTTTGAGACACAGGGATTAATATCCCTATTTTACAGGTGAACAAACTGCTAAGGCTCAGAGAAGATGAAATGAGGCTGGAATGTCGCCTCCTGGATCCAGGATCTCTGGGCTCAGGCCTCAAAGGGCAGGTACTTCCAAGTTAGCTTCTCTGCTCCACTCCCTGAGCACTTGGTCCCTTTCCCAGCTGGCTGTTGGCTGCCTTAGGTATACTCCAGAGGCCTTTTCCAAAGGGCAAACCTACATCCCAATTGGAGGATGATAAAAGGGTTTGGCGCTGCTGTGCCTGACCAGGCAAAATCCCTTTCCACTCTGGGCATGGAAAACTGTTCTCAGTTCTTCCTTAGCTTGGTGGGGCCTATAATTCTCCAGAACTAAGTAATCCCTGCTCACTTGCCCAATCTGGAAATTTCCAATTTCCCCCTCTGTCTGCAACTCAGTCCTTGCTGCCCTATCAACAGGATTCAGAGTAGTAGTGCCAGAAATCACTGTCTAATCTTGCTTTCAAGAAAAAAGGTAACAATGATTCAGGTTATAGTGTTTAGATGAAATAACTGTGATCAAAAAGAAGCTAAGCCATTAATGAAACTATACAATATTACATGTAATGCTCTTAACCCTCTGACACAGGTCTTATCAGTGCAGTTTACAGATGAGAACAAGGGTCAGAGGGGTTAGGCCAGACAGCAGCTGACTTTAACTGAGAGTGTATTATGTGCCATTACATAAGTCAAGGTTGGCTAAGGCTCTCACAAACAAAGCTTTTTTCCTGAAGCAAGCAGGGAAGATGTCAAGGCCCAATATATATTATCTCCCCTCTTACTCTATGGGCCAGAACTCAGTCACATGGGTAGACCCCACTTCAGGGGAGGCTGGGCTATGCAGTCAAGCAGGGTTCCTAGAAAGAAGAGGAAACTCTAGATGCTAGTGATCATAACTGGGCTATTCCACAGTCAATGTTGATATGAGATACAGAGAATCATCTAATTCTCATAATCCACAAAAGGTAGATACTAATATTAATATTCCTATCTTATAGATGTGGAAACTGAGGCTTAAAGAATTTAGGTCAACTTTCTCAAGGTCACTTAGCTAGGAGTGGGAGAATCATTCCATAAACTCAGATAGCAAGCCTGTGTTCTTCAACACTTCCTGAGCTTCATTCTGTATTGGCCTTAGCGGCTTGTTTGCCAAAAGAATTTGTGGCAGAAGCAGCATTCTGAGGCTTCTGTGGCTGGGTCATAAATGCCTTGTGATTTCTGCCTGGGTATCTTGGAGTACTGGGCACCCCAAGTCACCATGCAAGAAGTCTGACTACCCCAAGTCCACCCTGCTAGGGAGGCCACATGTCCCAGCTGAGTTCAGATTTCAGTCCCTGCCAAGACACTAGATATTTGAATGGCTCCTTCTTGGACCCTCCAGATCAGCACCTCTGCCAGGGACATACCACCAAGTGACCATCAACAGTGACCTCCGTCAGCACCACATGAAACAGAAGAACAGTCCATTCAAGCCTGCCTGAATTAAAGACCCACAAAATGATGAGATGTGAGAAAATGCTCTTATTTTAAAATCACTAAATTTGGGGGTAGTTTGTTACACATCCATAAAAAAGCAGCACAGCAGCAGAGCCAGGTCTGACCCAAATTCCCAGTTTTTAGTCACCAGTTTAGCCCCTGCAAAAAAGGACTAGAATAGTCACATCCATCCACCCCTGTGGCACGTGCATGAAGATGAGGTTTCACACCTACAGAGGAATGTAAATGACAGTGGAGCTTTGGCTCATAGCTGCCCGAGACTGACTTAAGAAGATGGTTTCGAGTCCAAGGTGAATACTGGTAGCAAAGCCTTTGAGGTGGGTTGGGCGGGAGGGTTTTCAAAGGGAACATCTCCCTCCTCACCTATCCCAAGCTCTGTCCGAAGCTTAGCTACCTACCATCTAGGCCAATAGACATCTGAGTCCCCCAAGACTTTCTGGCCACCAGAGACACCTCTGGTTGAGGAAAATTCGAAGGGAAATATCCCATTCCATCCCTACCTACCTAGGGATGTGCCCTCCCTGGAAAGCAGGAGTCTGCTACTGTTATTCTCCCTTTCCTCAGATGATCCTGCTCTTCTCAATTTATTCCCTCAGGTTTCTGTATTAACCTCCTCATCCATGCTGCCTGAATCATTTGATGTCTCCTTGGAAGCTGCTAGAATTCTCCTTTCTGAAATTTCCTGTATCTTTGTTGTGGCTTCAGAGTGTTCCATTAGCCCTTATGTGCCCTCTCTCCCTCCAAACCCTGCCCCTTTACATCCCTATATGGGTGTATTCTGGCTTGGCCTCATGTATCTGCTGGGCTAACAATGGAGTTCCTCGGACCTATGACTAGGGCGGCGTCAGGCTAGCTTTCAAGCTTCCCAGAGCTCTGTCTTTGTGCTGTTGTTAAGACTGTCCTGGCTTTGGTAGTGAGAGGGGAGGAGGGTTGCTGATTAGATAGACATGAGAAAATATACACAGGTATAAAGCACTGGGACATTTGCCCAGGACCACATGCATGCTTTAAAAGGTTCTTCATTTTAATGATCAACTTGTAGGCAGGACTACCAAGAGGAAACGTGGTGGTGGTGTGAGGAGGTGCTTCTAGTTCCTTTTAGACCTGACCACCCAGATGCACTTTGTACAGGCTATGCCAGGCCCCATGAGGCCACACCCATTTCTGAGGGATGTCTGGTGTCACAGGCTGTCTACCATAGGACCCTGCTATCCTAACCACTGACATTTGCATTAGGTTGAACACCTGGACACAGACTTTCACTTGCTCCCAATCCCTTTTACTTTGGTAAAGAGCAGCAATAGATATTTGGGTGGCCATGTATCTGGCTAAATAGAACCTCTCCTAACCTCTTTTATAGGTAAGTGGCTAAGTGACTGCTTCTGGCCAATGAGGGATAAGTGGAATTATAGTGTGGGACTCTGTATAGTCTCTACAGGGGAGGAGCTCTCCCTGATCCCTCTCCTCCCACCTGATCTATTGTACTGCCCTGAAGGTGAATGGTATTGGCTGGGTTCCCTGCTAGTTCTGGATGCCCCTGCTTCCACACTTCCTTTACATGAGAGAAAAAGACATATCTATCTTGTTGAAGCCACTATTTTTCAAGTCTCTAATGTGTGCAGCCCAACCTGATCTTAACTGTTACACCTCCTGACTCCCTGGTAGCCAGACGCCTGTGAGGCAATCTGACCAATGTAAGAGGCTGCCTTTGATGAGTCCTGTTTCCTGAACAAGAGCAACTCAATGAGGCCCTCTCTCCTGGACAGTTTGAGGGGCAGACAGAGTTAGGCAGCAGGACAGGTAGGGAAATACCTAGAAAGAGGTCATAGGCAGCAAAAATCATGAAGAGGAGAAGCAGAGGGAGTCGGCTGGTAGTGACAGGAGTATCAGAAGCCCAGAAGTAAATTGCTTAGTTCAGGTAAAGCCAGAGTCCTGGACTAAGGAGCAGCCCACACCTCCTGAGATCCCACAAAAGGTACCATGTACCCTCCTTCCCGTCTCCAGAGGATTCCCTATGTTCAAGTATGCTCTTACGATGAACCTCAAGGTCACTTGATTGTGAGACTATCTTTTGTCATTTGAAAAAACCTTATGTATTTATTCATGAATTTCAATTAGACCAGAGGCTTTGTGAGACAAGAATGGGTTGCTTTTGGCAGGATAATGGCCAGCAAATTCAGGCCTGTCTCAGAAATGGCCACCACACAAATGTGCCTGACCTGACCTATTTTGCTCTCAACTCAGCTTTGTTCCTCCTGAGAAGGAGCGATATGCCAAGCTCTTTACAAGAGCCACCTCTACCACCCCTGAGGGGAGCTGCTAGGGCAGGAATGGAGCAGCAGAAGGAGCCAGCGCTTGGGACACACAGGGACTCAGGTTTTCAGTCAGACCCATCCTTCAGCTAGTTGTGTGTGCCTGAGTGAATAGTGAACAATGAACCTCAAGTTCCTCCAGTGTTAAAAAAAAAAAGGGGGACGATAGAAGAATTGCACAGGTCTGTGGAGCAGCCTGCATCTCCTGAGATCCCACAAAAGGTACGATGTACTCCCTGATCTCTAGCAGGTACCCTGTGCTCAAATATGTTCTTATGATAAACCCCTAAGGTTCACTGCATAGTAGGAGCTTGGCAAAAGCTTTTGTTTCTTTCCTTCCTGCTGAGACAACCAGGGGCTTGGGAAGTTCTGGATCTCCATCCTTCTTGGGTGAGGGGTGCAAGGAATGGTCACACAGGCCCCAAGAGATACTCCATCTTTTCCTGCAGTTACTCAGAAGAGCAGTGGGGGTGTAATGGGGCTGTCACAATCAGCCTGAATCTAAAAGATCATCATCTGGATTCACTTTCAAATTCTTTTAAATGGATGTATGTGATTTATAAACTTTTGCCAAGCAGTTTTACATACATAACAGGCTCTGCATTCTATTACAGGTTTCTTAAATATGGTTGTAAACTTACATTAGGATATTAGGCTGTAATGACAAATGCAGCCCTCTTATGTAAAACCCAATTCTCCAAACACTAGAATATTTGCTTAATGAAAAGAGTTTTACAGTCTCTCCAGACTCCCAGTTCATCTTTATTCTGGTCCTTAATTTATAAAAGTTAAATGTCTCTTTCACACACAAATCTCCTCATTTCTTCTTCAACGAAAACTCTGGTGTGGCCTGGCCCAAGTCCATGAGCCTTCACACACACATACAAACACACACACACACACACACACACACACACACACACACCCGATGCAGGCTTATGAGGAAAATCTGGAATGTCTTGGAGTTTTTTCTTTTCCATTACAGTTCAATAAAAATGTCCTCATAAAAGTTCTAGGTAAGCAATGGCTTTGCCAGCAGGATGGAGTTACCCATATCCCAGGAAGGCCTCCCTCGTGAGATGGGGAAGGAAGGGCAGGAAGCCAAAGAAAGTTCCTCCACCCTCCTCCCCCACAAGATGGGCTCTTCTAAGAAACTGGAAACAGTCTATACCAGGGGGAGATTGGGGTAGCTTCCTTTCTGAAGTCCCTCTAAATACTTCCATCCAAGAGGCCAACAGGCACTAAGCCTTATATTAGGCATAATATATTGAAAATCCTAAATAGCCATGTTTTTCATTCTTCCCTCCCATAATCAAGTTTCCTAGAAGCAGGGCTACCAGGTAAAATATAGGACACCCATTAAATATGAATTTCAGATTAGCAATAGAATTTTAGTATAAACATGTCCCAAACATTGCAGAGGCCATAACTTATTCTCAAACTTTATTTGCAAATTCATCATCTCTAGCTGGAAGTCATTTCATCATTATAGCTCCAGAGAAATAGGAAAGGGAGGTCAAACCTAGTAGGAAGAGGCCCAGAGGATGTTCTGGAAAGAAAGGAAAAAACAAACAAACATGGGTTGGCTTAAACAGACAGCTTGAAGAAGAGGACAGAGGAAAGGGCAGTTGGCCTTGAGGCCTATGGATAGTGACCTCCATTCTCTAAGACAATGTCCCAAGAACAAACTGAAATGTGGAGTCAGGGTTTTGCTCTCCACTCATTTAGGCCCTGGAAGGAGGTCACTTTGGCCCACATGAGCAGCAGCCGGGCGGAAGGGACCATGGCATCAGGGTCCTCTCCCCACATTGCCTCTTGTAATAAATCCTGATGAACATCCATAATCCATGTTGGGCAAGAGAAGAGGATTCTGAGAGTTACCATTTTTAACTGGCCAGAGATTGGGTTTTATTTATTTATTTATCTATCTATCTATCTATCTATCTATTTATTTATTTATTTATTTATTTTTAGCAAATTAAGTGTCCTCAATTCCCAGCAGGGTAGGGCAGAGCTTTTGGGAAAAGATTAGAAAAGCTGAAGAAAAATACACATCTCTCTTTCTTTTTACCGAATAGCAACCACATGAGGTGGGTGAGAGAATGCCTTGTTCTACTGTTTCTTCCATTTCTAGAACACTGTAATAGGTGCTGTCTGAGGAATGGTAGAGCCAGTGATTTCCCTACCAGGAGGACTGCAGTGATGAGGGCCTCTCTGGGTCCTGACTTCTTGCCCTGAGATTGCCCAGGACAGTCTGACACCACGTGCCCTGACAATGAAGCAGTGAGTTGCTAATAAAACATGAGTTTCTTTCCTAATTCAATTTATCAGCATTCAAACAGGGAGAAGTTATATCGTCATAGTCAGACTTTATGAAAACAATAGTGATGATGTGCTAGAAGTCTGTGTTAAGCACTTTATTTCATTTATTCCTAAACAAACAACTCCCTCAAATTTAAATTCATGAGGAATCCTTTATAATTTCCTTCAAAACACATCCAGGATCTGCCCTACTTCTCACAAACTCTGCTGCTCAACCATTTTTGACCAAGTCACCAGCATCTCTTGCATGAACAACCCGAACAGCCTCCTCTCTTGTCTCCTAGACTCTACTCTTGCTCCCCATATACCAGTCCCCACATAGCAGTCAGAATGCTCTTAACATGCATTTCAGGTCGTGTAACCTTCCTCCTAGAGTACAATCCAAGCTCTTTACTGTGGCTAAAGGTGCCATGGCTAGAGGCCCTCGTCTGCTACCATTCTCCCCTTTATTCACTTTATTGCAACCAAAGTGGCCACTGAATGCATAAGGTACAGGCTAGGGTGTTACAATAGACTCCAAAAGAGATTGGCAAAACAATTAACCAAAAATTGCTTGTTTCTCCCTCACACATCTATACAGAGGTAGGCAGTCCAGACAGATGAGGTGACCCTGCCCCAAGAGATCATGCAGGACCCAGTCTCCTTCCACCTCACTGCTCTGCCACCCTGACTACTGTGCTCATCTGCCGGACTGAAGCTGGGTCACAGCCACACTGTATCCCGTGGCTTTTCATTGTCACTACTTCCTGGGTGCTTCCTGGGTATACCTTGTTTCTTTCCTTAACCCTGCTTGTCCTCTGTACATAGTCCCTTATTAATCTCTCTTCATTTAAACCCTCCCCAGTGAATTCTGTCTCCTGTTGGACCCCGACTGGCCTGGGTCCACTGTACAATGTGTCAAAGTCAACCTCTTCCCAAAATTGAGCTCAGGCCAGACAACAGGCTATCTTCCCTCACTCCCTTATCAGACAGTGGCCCTGAAATTTAAGTGGGACTGGCTCAAGGTCACGATTGGGTTGGCTAATGTCTTTCATTGAACTAAAATATCTATGGCTGTTTGGAGTAATATTGTTTGTACAAGTGATTGCTGAGTGGCCTACTAGCCTAGCACCTTTTCATCTGACATTCTCATTCAGCCTTCTTCCCTCATTACCAAAGAGCATCTTTATTAAGCCTCCCAGCTCTTCTGGGAAAACCTCACCCCTGTGCACCCCCATCCCAACTCTCACATTCTGAAGGCTCAGAGGTCTGCTTCCCCAATAAGCAGCGAGTTTGCCCAAAGAAGCCCTGATCTCTTGCCTCCTTGTCCTGCCACCTGCTTCTAGAACAGCACCTGGACAGAGTAGTGCCTTACCTCAGTAAATGTCTGCTGAATCCACAGGGAGATTTCAGTTCCCAACCCAATGGTTTGTTAATTTTATTCTTGTAAGTATTTCTTAATCCATCGAATGGGAGCTAAATGATTGCTCACAGTTGAGAGGGAAGAAAAAGAATAGCAATGATTAGTATGTATTGGTTATTTATTCCAAGCCAAGTTTTATGGGCATTCTCTTAGTAAATTTGCATAATAACCCAAGAGATTATCCCAGTACTATTTCCACTGCACAGATGAGGAGACAGGCTCACAGAAGTTAAAGAATTTGCACTGGCTTAGAGCTAAGTGGCAGGGGCAGGATTTGAATCCAAGCACATGCCCTTCATTCCTCTGCTCTCTTGCCACCTACCCACAAGTAATCACACTGTCAAGCTTCATCAATGTCACTTTGATGCACTAACAGGCCGTGAAGAGGACAGAGCCATCTATCTGTAAAATAAACAAGTCTTGGCATGAAGACAGAGGTGCTAATAGAGATACAATTTACCCATTTGCTGAGATCACTGACAGACTTGAGCAGAACTCAAATAGCATTCAGTCTCCTGGGAGAGCGGGTAGTTCGGAGGGACCCCTGTCCACAGCCCATGCTGAAGTGCTCCAGAGCCCCCAGCAGGATGCTAGCAGCATGCACTCCCAGTGTTTTGACAGCCAAACAGATAAACAGTAATATCGATTTCAGAGAAACATCCTCAGGCCTTAGCCTTCTCTCCAAACTAGATGTCCTCACATCCCTCAGCCATGAGTTAAGTGACAGCTCCATGATGGAAGCACCTGGCAGGCTGCCAGCAAACTCCAGGCTACCCACAGAAACCTCCAAAGCACCCACACAACAGGCTTCAGAAATTGGGGACAATTCGAGCTAGCAAGAAAGGATGGCTTGTGATTGTTCGTAAAGGAAAGAAGGAAGGTCAGACCTGGGCAGGAGGACAAGTGAAAGCTCCTCCAATTCCCATCACCACACTCACTTGCCTCATTCCCAGAGACTAGATCTGGGCTGCTCAGGCTCACCCTGTGGGGCTATTGAGCACTTAAGATGTGGCTGGTCAAGCTGACACGCTGTAAAACACTGCTCTCAAGCACTATACATGGAAAAAAGAATGTCAAATATCTCAATAATTTCTGACATGAATTACATGTTGAAATAATATTTGGGATACAAGCCATTAGACAACACATTATTAAAATTATTTTCATCTGTTTCATCTTGTTCTTTAATGTGGCTACTAGAAAATGTCACTTTGCATATATGACATGTATTTTTATTGGATAGTGCTAATCTAAAGGATCAAAAATGTGATTGAATCAAAGTGAATAAATATAACTATTTTTATCAAAATGTAAATTATGTGAAAAGAATAAAAATGAAATCTATTTCCTATTTTCATGAGTTCTTTTTCTAACATAGTATCTACTAAAAATAAAAGGAACCTATGATCATTAAATACCAAAGTTTTAAATCAAAATGATCTAAGTAAACCTGAAAAACTTGAAAATTTTGTTAAGCCATATAAATTATTGGGATAAAAACTAAATTACTGACCATTCCAGGAGTCAATGTAATGAATTGGTATTATGCTTTACACATTACATCTAGACCTACATATATATTTCATAGAACATGAAATATTCATATTCTATGCATTGTTTAATATACCAAAATATTCCACAGCTGGTGTGCTGCAGCTGTTGTATCACACTCCAGAAACCTGAGGCAGGACACAGGTGCCATAGACACTCAGCTCTCCCCAGTATGTGTGTTATCTGAGCAGAAAAGAGGACAAGCTGAATAAGCTGTCTCTTCTTTTCCCCAAGCTCTTCCAACCACTCCAACCCTCTTCATTCTACGAGGTTAGTGGCAGACAACCCATCAACCTTCATGGAAGTCAGACTCCATTACCTTTTTTGTTTTGAGGACACAGTGAAAGAAGGGGAAATTCTCTCTCTGTGGCCTAAATGATGTTTGTCACCAAAATGCTGAGCTACAGGTCACACTCTGCTAGTGCTGAAAGCCAAACCCAAGTGAACAAGATACTCATGGATCCTATTTGTTTTTTAATTCACATATTGCAAACTTCACTTTCCTTGGTATAGCTTTACTGACAAATGTATCTAGTTGTGTAATCAACCTCATGACCAAAATACAGAACAATTCCAGTACCCCTCAAATTTCTTTCCAGGGTTTCAGAGCATCAGATTTCAGTATGCTTGTGTTTAGCTATTCTCATAGGTGTGTAGCAATGTGTGTGTTTGTGTTTGTGACTTGCACAGTCTCCTCTGTTCTGGTGCCCCCTCAGTGGGGTGGGGACAGAGGTGACATTCCACTTTGCTATTTCCCTGTAGGGCTGAACTCCCAACAGGGCCCCTCACCCAGGTAGGTCGGACCTGGAAACAGTCATTGCAGGTCTGGCAGCTCCTAGATACTGACTAGTTCTCCTCTTAGACTGGGGATTTATCCAGAAAATTCCTTGGTGGGATTTTCTGTTGAGAAAGGGAGGTCCCCACTTAGTCTACTTGGGAAGCTGTGACTAAAAGGGTTCTGACTTGCTCTGCATAATTGTAAGGGAAGAAGAATCAAACCTCTTGAAGTACTTGCATCTAGAGAGGCAAGATCAAGAATGGAGAAAAAGGAAATATGTGAGGATAATACATATGGAGAGGAGCCTCCTGGGGAGAGAGACAGAAGTCTGGAGGGAGAAATTCCCTGGGGTTGGAACCCTGCCAACAGTTTTCTAAGAATAGCAAGTTAGACATTGAATTTGGAGTGTCTCCAGTTGTGCGCTGTGGTCCCCTTGGCTACACACAAAGGCCTTGGATGGGTAGGGCTTCAGAAGAACAGAAGAGGATGATGTCAGTGTGGGGTGAGGTTGAAGGAGTGAGCAGCTGAAGGGTGCCAGTGAGGAGGGAGAGGCACACAACTGAAGTGGAACCAAGTCAGGAAAAATGACAGTCATCTACCTATAATCACTCCCAGGCTCCCAGGGGGAGAACAATCCTTCAAGATGTTGAAGAGGGCTCTGGACTTTCTGTAGGACTTGGGCCTCAGTTCATTGCCTTTTTTTTTTTTTAAAACATATATGAAAGAAAAGAGAGATCTGTAGGAGAGCAGAGAATGTGCAGTCATCAGACTACATACACCTGCCACAAAGATACAGAATTGGCACTCTGGGTGCCCTGGGATCTAGCAGGACTCAGCACCCACATATACTCAGCTGTCCACAGAGCACTAAAAGGCTCTGGATCTTTTGGATCCAGAAAAATCTGGGTCCAGAATGTTAAGTTTCGTGTATTAGTTTCTTATTGCTGCTCTAAACAAATGACCTCAAGCAGTGGCTTAAAACACAAATTTATTATCTGGCAGTTGTGTAGATCAGAAGTCTGACATGGGCCTCACTGAGCTAAAATCAGAGTTAGGGCCTCCCCGGTGGCGCAGCGGTTGAGCGCTGGGTTGCAAAGCTGCCGGCGACCTCTGCGGCGCCGGTTCGATCCCCGGCTGCTCCCCGGCCACCGGAGGAGGGTCCCACATGGCGCGCAGACCTCTCCTGCCGCCCGCTGCTCCCCTCAGCAGTGTACTTCGGTCCTTCTGCCTGCTCTGCTCCCTGCTCTGGCTCTGGTGAATTCTCTCACCCTCCCGCGCTTCTGACTGTACCCAGTGCATGTATAAACAAAACGAACGAACAAACAAACAAATAAATAAATAAAAACATGCCTCTATTTAAAAAAAAAAAAAATAAATAAATAAATAAATAAAATCAGAGTTAGCAAGACTGTGTTCCTTCTGTGGGTTCCTAGGGAGAATTCATTTCCCTGTCTTTTGCAGCTTATGGCATCTTTCCCCTTCTTCAAAGCCAAGTCCTTCTCACTCTGAATGTAGTACTGCCAACTTCTCTCCTGCCTCTCTCTCTTCTACTTTTTTTTAAATAATAAATTTTATTTTTATATTCCCCACACAATTGCAACCCCCCCATTCTGACCCCAATCCCTCCCCTCTCTCTTCCACTTTGAAGAGTCTAGCCATTACATTGGGCCTACCATGATGGCCTAGGACACTGTCTCCCTTAAAAATTCAGATGATGGGGCTCCCTGGTGGCACAAGGGGTTAAGTCTCAGCACTATCAAGCTTTTGCCAGATATTGCAGCATGAGTTCGATACCAGGCCAGGAAGCTAATCCACATGACACAGCAGACCTCTTCTGTCTCACCCGCTGCTCCCCTCAGCAGTGTATTTCAGTAGATCCACCAATTCTGCTCCCCACTCTGTCTCTGGTGAATTCTCTCACCCACCCCCCACTCCTCTGGCCTACACCCCAGTTATCGTATGCATAAATTCTAAAAAAAGAGCACTAAACAAAAAAAAATTCAGAGGATGAGCAAACGTCTTTCCACCTGCAATCTTAATTCCCCTTTGCTTATAACATGATCTATTCACAGATTCAAGGGATTAGGATATGGGCATCTTTGAAGGAAAGGGGCAGTACTCTGCCTACCATATCTTGCCAGTGGGTCTAAATAGAATTCTGAGCCAGAGAATTGGGAGAAAGAGAATTTGAGGCAAATGCCTTCATATCTCTCCTCCGGGGAGATTCTGGGGAAAAGAAGTTTGCTAATGTAAATACATGGGTCAGAAAAGTGGCAGTGGGGAGAAATCTACGTTAAAAGCTACCATAGGTAAGTCCCTAAGGAGGCACATGATCCCAGCAGCTGTTTCTGCAGGCTATACTTCACCAACACTAGTCCAGCTTGCTGTTGCACAGAATCCTGGGGGAGATCCTGGGCACTGGAAAGAGTTGGAGACATGTCTGAGTCCTGTCGATGGTTATCTGGCTTGCTCCCATCTCAGTGTGATGGTCTACAGTGCAAATTTGCTGTGTGTATACAGGAAGCTCTTGGGGTCATCGACCCATTGAATGAGCTCTGCCCTTAAAGTTGTGCAGGGAAGGATATTGTTTCTTTCACAGGATGGCACTTCTGTGACTAGAGGACTAGCCAGGTGTTCCCGGCCATTGCCACTAATCTTTTCTGATAAAATCTTCCCAGGGTTTTCTACCCTTGTCACCCTCTCTTGGGCATGCTTTAATATGTGAAGGATTGGGGGGCATCTGGGTGTGAGGAGGGAGCCTCTAGTCTTTTGGTGGATTATATGTAGCATCTACTTAATGGAAATGGTAATCCAACAGCCCACCAAATTCTTTTCTTGGTTTTATTTTCTTGAACATCCTCTTAGTGTGAAATAGTATCTCTTTTATCTATCATCTACCAATCAACCTATTATCTAGCTAGTGATCTATCTATCTCTATCTATTTATCTATCTATCTATCTATCTATCTATCTATCTATCTATCTATCTATCTATCTATCTATTTATCTATCAGTCCAGATGTCTCTGGATATTTGATTTTTGCCCCTTGCTGAACCTACATCTTCAGTGGTCCCACTTGTCTTCTTAGCCCTTGACTTGGGTTGGGGCTGGGGCTAGCCCTGCAGGATCTCAGTTAGACGGGAATCTTTCCTCAGGCTTTGTCAATTTCAACATCTCTGGCTCCTTAGTTTTTGCGATAATTGCAGGAGGGCCTCTTGGCTCTTCTGCTTTGACTCTAGCATTTGACAGCAGGGCTATTTGATACCCAATGTTTAAACCTTCTTGTGTACTCATATCCTAAGTCTCTGCCTTGTGAATATTCTTTGTACCAAGAATCAAAAAAAGTTAAGTCTTTTACCAGTATCACAATGAAGAATACTAACAGAAAGAACCACCTTAAATAAAATTGGCAGTAAACCTGAAAATTGAGAGGAAGGTTTTGGCAGAGGACATTATAATGACCTCAACACAAAAAGACCCTGTTACGTAAAGGATGTGGGGAGACTGGTGACCCTTCACTGCTCCCCCCAATCCTTTACAAATTAAAGCATGCTCAAAAAGGGGTGACAAGAAGAAGGAAGGGTAGAAAGCCATATTATTTGTTATGAGGAACTACAGAAAGAACTGGAAAGGTTTTACTAGAAAATTAGAGGATCTCAGACAGGACTATGCCCCTCAACACTAAAAAGGATGATGACCATGGTGTCTTGGATAGGGTTTCCTGGAGCTGGAGGCTGGAGCCAATGAAGCAGAGGGTTGAGACAAAAAAGCACGAGGAGATCTAGAATGACAGTTGAATTGGGACTATTTTCAGCATCCTAATACCATCTAGCATTTTAAAAATGTTTACCACATGCAAGGGACTGTGTTAACTACTTTCCACATTTCATCTCATTTAACCCTCAAAAAAAACACAAGAGAATGGCATTATGGCTATTATCCCTACTGAAGCCCAGAAGGGCTGGATACTCGTTGAATGTCTCATGGGAAATGACACAACGCAGATGAACCCAAGTTTACAGCGTCTTGGCGTTTCACTGGCAGCCATTTCACTGGCAGCCATTCCATCCATTTTCCCCACCTTATCCCCCAGACGATTCCACAAACTCCCAGAAAAGACTGTAATGGAGAGTGCTCCAGGCAGACATCCCTGACTCTCCCATGGGCTCCATGCCAGTGGGCAAACCTCCTTTGTTCCAGCTGTTTGGGGACAGAGCCCAGGCAAGGGCCCCACAGACCACCTGGCCTCGTCCATCCTAAGAAAACAAAGCTGGGAAATTCCTTGCCTGTGCCCACCCAGCAGTTACACATCCTGTCTCTGTGTCTGGGCAGGGGCAAACTTGTGGTCTCCTCTAGGTACAGGACTCCTGAAGTCAAAAGTTTCAGGTCACACTGGCAAATCATTTTGCAAGCAGACGCTGTGGGTCTCTTCTCAGACTCATGCAAGGTCAGCGTCAGCAGATCTGACCCTAAAAATAGGCTTTCGGATGCCAGTCGAGGTGGCCGGGTACGTGGCTGCCACACGCCCCACGGATCAGCACCTCCTGACCAGGCCGGCAGGCACAGGTAAGACCATTCTGTGGGTCGGCTGGCACCTCTTGCCAAGTAAGTGTTTTTTCGGGGTCCGGGTGTGGGAATTAGAAGCCCCCTTTCCATCTTGTTTCCAAAGCTAAAATGAACAGCTAACATCCTTTCAGTGTGAAAGACTTCTTGTTGCCCTTTCTCTAGAGATTCTATAGAATTTTCTCCACTACTCTCCCTCTAAATCTGAGCTTCAGTGCCTTATTTCTAAAGGATAATAAAGCAGGCTAAAGCTCATTGGGACTTTCTGAGGCATTCGATGTATTGTATCATATATCATATTCCGGCAAGGTTCTACACTTGTCCATTTAGCCAGGAAAGAAGAAAAAAATCTCATTGGCGGTGGGTGGAGAGACACACTGCCGTGACTCACATCTCATGTGAGGCAGCACAAATTATAATAATACTCAAAACTCAAAGGAGGTGAATTCCTCCTGCATCTTGGTAATGCTAAGCATCATTTATACACAGTGACTATTTTTGAAGCTTTTCTCATCCTGGTGGAAGATGAGGCTGGGTAGATGGGGAAGATGGGTCACCAAGGGACAGAGTCACTTGACCAACACAGCACGTGTAGGTAGAAAGGTGGGAAAGTGTCCTACATCTCAGACGAGGGCTCTCCCATTAGACCCTAGCACCCTTTGTCCTGGGGTCCTCATGGGCCTGGAGCCCAGGTGCTATAGTGAGTGGGGGGCTCTGGCTGTTTAGGAGAGTTGACAACATTCCAAGGGCAAACACTATTGAGTAAGAAGGAGGGAGGCCTGAGGAGCATGCATGGAGAAGTGGTCCTCACAACGCCTGTGGGTCTGCTATTCAGTGCTCTAAACTTTCCCTGTAGTCCCTCCTTGTTCTCTTCATGAGAAAATATTTTTTATTACATTAAATGACACTTGCAAACAACACTTGAAGAGTTTGTGACCCAACTTCTGTACAGGAAAGAGCTTTGTGCATGGGGAGAGGAGTGGGACTTGAAGAGGTCTGAGGAGTTAGGGGGAGATCACTTGGTCTTCAAGGCTCTTCTGGGAAAAGCACATCTGTGAGAAGGGTAAAAGGGGAGGCAATGGTCCTCCAATGGTCCCTCCAATCTGATAAGCTGGAAGCCCTCATTGGGAACACTGAGGTGTCCTGGGGTGACACTGAATCAGAGACTCTGAGTCCTGCTAAGAGCGGAATTAAAGTGGCTATGGCCAGCCCCAAGGGGGATGAAGAGCAGAGCGAAGGCAGTGACACCAGGGGCTTGGCCGCTGAGGCCCAGCTAAGTCAACTTGGGGAGGGAACAGGCTGCCCCCAAGGCTGCAGAGCCAGGCTCAGTCTTCCCTAGACACTGCACAATCTTCATGAGGTTTCCTGTTGCTGCTGATGTGCTAGACACTGTTCTGAGAGCCTTTCTTTCAAGTATTCACATTTACTCCTCACAACAGCCTCCCTTACCACATCTCAACTTTATAATGAGAAAAAATAGACACAAAGAAGTGAAATGGTGTGTCACTGTCGCACAGCCTGGACGTTGATGGAGGCAGGAACACAGTGCACCTCAGAGTGTGGTGGCACAGCCACTGTGTTCAGGTGCCCAACCCCTAGTGGGTTGGGGACAGGGGTCACATTTCACTTTTTTCCCTTGAGGCCTGAATTCCAAGTGGGCCCCTTTCCCAGGGAGGCCTGGGCTTGGGAACAGCCACGCCAGGTCCTGGTGCCAGGGATCACAGCTCTATTTTTCCTCTTCAGGCTGACTCCAGAATAGATGGTATTTGAATTTTTCACTTTTGGTGACCCTTGATGGCTCTGGGCCCACCACTACCCCAGTATCTAGGGAACCAGTGTCACAACAACCTGGCACAGCCAATAGACATTGACTGGCCGGAGAGACTCCTTTCTCCTCCTCCCAAAAGCCTCGCTTGCACTTCATACAGGAACAAATCAGGTCCATCACCCACAGGAGAATGTTCAGGCTTATTTACCCCCCACTCCATCTGCCACAAGTACCCTACAGAGCTCCATAGCCCTAGAGCTCTCTCCTCAAATGGCTCTACCCTTTTCCCTACTTTTGTCACAGAACTCATCTCCCAACCCAATTGGGAATTCTCTACCCACCTTTCCCTGCCTCATTGTCACCTCTTCATGAAACAATCCCTGAGTTCCTATCAATATGCCAAGAATTTACATTCTCATTTAAGCCAACAACTAGTGGGGTGGATATTATCCCTATTTTACAGACAAGGAAGCTGAAGTCCAGGTACATGAGAATCCAGGGAGCTAGAGCTCTTCCCAAGACCTCATACCACTCTGTGTTTCATATTGGGGAGGTGCGCATGCTAAATGGAAAGGTCCAGAAGCATATACCTTGTAACCAAGAATATAGTGAGTGATCTATTGACATGGGTTGGGTTGCCAGATTGCCTGGGTCAAGTCCCAGAGGCACCACTTACTAGTTTAGTGCCTTCTCACTAACTTCTTCAACTCTCCTTTTTCTCATCTGTAAAGTGAGGGTAGCTATTCCTTGCCGAGGAGGTTTTGAGAGTAGATAATCACTGGGCACATGATTAAAGTAACTGTATGATTATTTCTCTCGGTCCTGCCAGGACCTTGATTTCCCACTGAGCTTTTGTGGCAGGTTTAAGAGTTGGGAGCTTGGCTGCTAGCCTTCCCAAGGCCCAAAGCCTCCTCTGTACAACACTGAAAGACAGGCCTAAGAGGTGATGGGGCTTAGAGGGGAAATGGAGGGGCTATGAGACCACAGTTAGGACTCCCCTGTCCCAAACACACTCACAGTCTATCCACCCTTATCTTCTCCCACCTCCACAGGAAGACTCATGTTCTGGGGTGATGCTTGGCAGGAAATAGTTCTTGAGCTAAAAGCCATCTATTCCGGAATTCACACCTGTTAAACTGTCTTTGGTGTTTTTAAAAATCTCGGAGGAAGTAGGGGCCCATCTGGTTAGTGTCAGGAACATGAATGGCCTCTGGCCTGGTCAGATGATTTGCCAGAGCTTCTTCTTCCCCATGGCAACGCAGCCACAGAGGTAAAGTCCATTCAGCTGGCACTGTTGTCTGAGATGGCAACTATGTATGGGCCTCCAGCCTCCTCATGGTTTCCGGGAGACCCAACTCTGCCAAACCAAGATTGGGGAAATCAATTAAGAGTTCATAAGTTACCACCCTGAAGCGTTTGGAAAGTTAATCAAAGAGTTAATCAAAGAAGTTAATGACATCAACACTATCCTAAAATATTAAATTACCTCTTTAAATGAAGGCTTTCTTTTTTTAATAAAAAGATTTTATATTAATTCACATAATTGCCTCCTATTAACATACTTGCCAGAATCCCAAAGAAAAAAATCTGTTAAACTTGGGTTATGCCTGATACATTAGGAACGAAATTATAGGCAACAAAAAATTCCTGGGTTTTCACATCCAGGATTTAATTTTTGCAAAAATTCACAACCTTTATTTCTTAGTTGGGATCATTTTTGTAGATTTAAAATGCATAAAGACAAGCAGTGACCTGCAGTAAATTAAAAATACGTATATTTACAAACAGAGACTCTGCCAAATTCCACCCCTCCACATACCTCAGCAGTAGGCATTACTCTCCTAATAGAGCAATTTACCCAACCACAATAACATTTTACTCTCTCCCTTCTTTCAAATCACATTCCAAGCCCAACTTGGGTGGTGTCATGGAAAAAAAAATGTAGTGTGTATGTTAATTGAAGCACAGACTAACTCTCCCCCATGATCCTAACGTGTTAGGAACAGAAATATGTGACACACACATATGCAACAGATACAGAACACCTTCAAAGGGAGAAAAAATTTAATAGATTACAAACTGTTCCACTTGACTAAAAATTTCTAGAAGGCAGAGCCTCTCTGATTCAGCTCATTCCTGATGTTTAACAGAGGGATAAAGCTTGAAGTTGGGGGTGGCGACAGGGCCAGGCACAACTGAGCAGGTGAAGTCAAAGAGGAAAAAGGATGTCACTCTCCTTCCTGATTCCCCCTTATATCCCTATAACTGCTGCTGGCCCATCAGAGCACCCTAACGTTGGCTGACTTAGATTAAATCAATACCAAGCTGAGGACGTGGCTCTGACCCCATGGGGGACAGGGCAGGTGCTGCCCTATTTGTCTGAGATCTGTCTCCAGTCAGAAGGGAAGGAAGTTTCCCTTGTTGGTAGATTTATACCAACGCTTCAGAGGCCCACACCTGGCACTGGTCATTTGCAAGGTCCCATACCTATTTGCCTCTTTTCCTTAAGCAATTATATACACTTTAGGACTCATAAAACCTGACTCCTCCCTGGTTTCCCAGGAAGCACAAAGAGGCTAAAAAGACCGTCTGACATGACCTAGACCTGACAGTTGCTGCCAGAGGCTCCAGAGCCCCCCCTTACCAAGAGGGTGGGCAGTACATGAGAGAAATCAGGAACACTGCTCAGGCCTTGTCCTTAATTAAACCATCCTGTGTCTCAGCCCACAGCTTTCGCACAAGCATCTTCTATGTAAGGACAATTACAAAATAGAGCTTTCACAGAGGGTTTTTTTTTTCCTTTTCCTTTTCTCAAATAATACATGTTTATCACAGAAAATTTAGAAGAGGTAATTCCTTTTAAAAATTACATATATAATTTCACCATCCTAAAATAAGCATATCGCCAGTATAAACATTTTGTATAAGAATGGAACCACAGTGTACATTCTGCTTCATAGACATCTGGTCTCTCCACCAGCACAAGCCTCCTTCTCTTTGATTTCACAAAATGAAAACAAACGCGACTGTCATGTCTAACAGCTTCACTGGAGGTTTTGAGTGACAAAGGGGGCTGACATAGCCTTGAAGCACTGCGAAGTTTGCACTAGGAATCTCAGCAGTCCTGTGTCTGTGTCTCCCAGACACGCCTCACCTGGTCCCAAGCTCTTCCTTCCCCCACACTGCCATAGGCCCCAACACTCCTTCTGGGGATGTTCTTGAAGTCTCAGAGAGCTCCATGCTTTCTTGTACAGAGTAAGTTAGTGCCTAGTTTTCACCCCACCATGTTCCCAGCCATGCTTTAAGACCGATCTTTTTTCTCATCAAAAAGATGCTCAAATGGTGTTTTTTGTGAAGCAAGAGGCCAGTTATGTGCTCACATTCCTGGGCATGGCTAGTTGGCCAGTCTCTGCGGGTTCAAGGGGTTCACGGAGAGATTTAATTTTCCCACAGAAGCAAGAAACTCATCTCTCCAACTCTCTTCTTTCATGCTCCACCATCGAAAGCAACAGAGTTCAGGTTATTTTCTTCTTGTTTTAAACAAATAGCTCCATCTTATCAAAGAAAAAGGTAAAGCTTAGGGCAGATAAGATGTACAGATCTGGGAGTCCTTAGTGATCACTGGGGTTGTGAGAGTAGAGTAGGGCCAGGAGCCTGTTAATAGTAAGGAGAGGAGTCCCAGGAAAGTGCCAGATCCCTAAGCACCATAAGGTAGAGTGGAAGTCACAAGTTAGAAGTCAAAACAGCTTCCTGCTCAGACCCTTCTGTCTGGCCAGACTGCACAGTTAAAAAGAACAGACACGGTAATTATAAAATATGATAATTTATTAAAAGAATTCCAAAATAGAAAACAGGAAAGTATCTTGAGTCCTGCCAATTGCCCACAGTAATAACATTCGATGTATTTTTTTCAAGTTAAAAAAAAGGGGGAAAAAAGCCATAGAAAAAAAATTTTTGTAATATAAAGTCAATCATGGTGTCAAAATTATAGACTTGAATTCCCTCCTTATTGGGGAAGGGAAACCTTTAACCAAATGTAAGCTGTACCACCTAAAATTCTGAAATGGAATCAGAAGGAACGAAGGGTCCCTATGTTGATTATTCTAGGAAAAATCTCTTCAAAGGCGAGGCCCCTATTTCACAGAAGGAAATGACTCCCCAGGTCTCAGTGAGCAGCCTCTGCATTCTCTGTTACCACATTATATTCAAATATTTTAAGATACGCTGTATTTTAGTGCAGCTTCCTTCAAAAGCAGACCCGAGACCAGGGTCTGGGTGCAAGCTGTTTTTTTGCCAGGAGCTCTAGGAAGCAGAGAAGCAAAAGTGGGAGAGAAGGAATAGGTTACCACTCTGGACAACTAGGGAACCTCCAGGAGACCTTAGAACATACTTCAAAATAGTCGCCACTCAGGGTGGTGGAAGCTGAGGTATTTATCCACCAACTCCTGTCTCTCGATGGCCACATCTTTAGTTGGTAACTCCCAGGTGGAAAGATCAGGAAATAGCCACAAGCGGGGAAATACGGGTGTTTGAGGGAGGAAGTCTTTTGGGAAGTGTTCACTTAGGCTGCAGAGATATGAGCTCAGGAATGGGACAGGGTAAGGACAGCTTGCCGTAGCAGTCTATATTTACAAATCACCAGGTTTCTCACAAAAAACTAGCTGATTTCTCACAAAAATATCAGAAAATCTGGGTCTTCATTCTCTCAGAGGGGCATCTGCTCGCTAGTGTGCCACAGTCCCTGTCACTCCCTGTTGTCTCCTGTCTGAGTCATGAATTGCTTAACGATGGGGATATGTTCTGAGAATGCATTGTTAAGTGATTCTGTCATTGTGTAAATGTCAGAGAGCACAATCACACAATGTGGATGGGACAGCCTACCACACTCCTAGGATCTATGGGGCCACTGTTGCATATGGGGTACCTCCTGGACCAAAGTATCGTTAAGTGACACATTTTACTTCTTTTAGTCCAACTCACTTTTTCCCTCTTTGCTACCCGCTTGGCCTCTCCAAGAAGGAGTCCAAGTTTGCTGTCCTTTAAAGAGGAGATAGGCCATTGCTGCACACAGGCCAAGTAGCCTTCAAGTTGGCATTTTGTTTCCTGGGAACAAGCCTTTAAATATGAAGTTGTAATAAGAAACTGGAGGCCTCTCTTGACAACCTGCCCAGCTCTCATTATGACATTTAGCCTGTGATTGATATTGTATGTGTCATCAAGACCTTGGCAGTTAATCTCTGGGTCGAATCTATGGAAACCAAACAGAACAGATTTGTCTTCCCCTTCCATTTTGGCTGTGATCTGGGAAACAGACGCTCCTGGCCTCTCTGAGACTCAGAGATTTGGGAGCCATGCAGAGAGGGATGCACATAAGCCACCTTCAGGATTTGGAAAGATTGCAGGTCTGTGGTTTCTGGACGGCTCCACGCTTTGTTCTCTTACCCCATCAAATCTGCACGCCGGAGGATAATAGATCCCAGAGCTCCCTCTGCGTGCCAAGCCGCTGGGTAGACCACACCACTTCCTCTTCTGTCTGGAAATGCAGCCGAGGCTTTCAGCACGGAGATGAGGAAGGGGATGGCTCCTTCCACAGTATAATGACGGAGGAATGGCTCCGGCAAGGGTGAGGTCAGCTTCAGTGAGCAAAGAAGGCAGGCAGAGGTTTCAGCATGCAATTTACTCCACATCTCCCTAGAATCACCTCTTCTAAAGTCTCCTTTAGGGGTAGGCAGTGATCAAAACGTGCCCATTCATTTTGAGACAAGAAGAGATAGTGACATGAAGTGCCTGAGCTTCTCTTTAAAATTAAGGAACCTGTGTTAAGGAAAGCTAAAACTACACTCGGGAGTTTGAGGTGTCTACACTGCTTCCACCATAGAAGTTTCTGGTCATCCCTTGAAACAACTCCTCCCTTTGGGTCTATGAACACCAGTAGTCAGGCACCAGCATGGAGTCGGGCCTGAGCAGTCACCCACTACAGGGGACTGTCCCTCCTGTATTCTCCTCTTGCTCTTCACTCTTCCTGCGAATCAGCCCAGAGGCACAGTTCCACCTTATCAGCTCTGTCCAAATCTTTAGCACAAGCTCAGAGTCTTCTTCATTCACCCTCTCAGCCATTCACTCACTCATTCCATTCATTCACAAAGCCATTCCCCCATTTAACAAGTATTTCCTAAGTACCTCCTGTGTGTCAAGATATTGAGGTTACAAACACAAAGGGCAGTAGGATCTGTCTTGGAGGAGCCCCGGAGTGAGGTCATCCAGCCCCTCACTCCTCCCAATCCTGCAACCTTGTTCTGGGCTAAGGACCTGGCTTCCACTTCAGTGAGAAGATGGAAAACATGAACATCTCTCGACTCAGCAGCTCCTTGACTCTTTAGCTACACTCTAGGGCAATTACCATCAAAGTTTAGTGAGTATCAGATGCACTTGGGAGCTCTTTAAAATGGAGGATCCGGGCCTCCCCTGGTGGCGCAGCAGTTGAGTGCTGGGCTGCGAAGCTACCCATAGCCTCTGTAGCGCTGGTTCGATCCCCGGCCAGGCCACCGGCGAGGGTCCCACATGGCGTGACAGACCTCTCCGGCCGCGCCCGCTGCTCCCCTCAGCAGCGTATTTCATCAGTCTGCCTGTTCTCTTCCCCACTCTGGCTCTGGTGAATTCTCTCATCCACCTGCGCTTCTGACTGTACCCAATACTTATATAAATAAATAAATCTTAAAAAAATAAAATGGAGGATCCCTCCCCCGAGCAACCCAGGAATCTGTAGTTTTAGCAGGTAAAATGATTCTGATAGAGGTGATCTTTACATTGCACATTTAGAGACTTAGAAGAAGGGTCACTTGTGCTGTCATTGCTGCCACACACCACCCCAGAATTTTTCAAAACAACACAGATCCTGGCTTCCCATGTCCCCCAAAGACATGCACTGCTATGTAGGGATCTTTTAATTCATCTACTGTGAACCTGGGAGAATCAAATTTTCCAGAGCAGTAGTTTCAGCACTTTCCTTTTCTCTTTAAAATGTCTCGGAAATTTTCAAACACACAAAGAGAAACAGTAACTATGATATAACCATCACTGTCCATGCCAATCTTGCCTCACACACACCTTCACCTAGAGTCTCCCCCACACATTATGACATCTTTTCAGCTTTATTATTGTTGATATAAATCACAGACATTTTATTACTTCACCTGTGAATATTTCAGTACGTATTTCTAAAAGATTAGGGCCTGTCGTATAATTGAACTGTCCTCTGAATCTCCTGCATGTTGGTCATTAGAGCTAGAGTTTGAGGACGCAGTTCTAAGACTCAGATTTTTCTTTGGCAAGACTGATTTTGTGGCGGTGGTGCCTTCTTTCAGCAGAAAGCCCATCGTGTCAGACTGTCATCTTATGTTGCTGGCGGTCAGTGTCCAATGAACACCCACACCCTTTTGCTTATCTGGGGTTGCAAAGTGCTTGCTTTCTTCTTTAATTACCTGACAACTTCTACAAAAAAGAAACTTCTCCTCATCTACCCAGTAGTACAGTTTGTATCAGAAAGGAACAAAAATATTAGCCGTTGTCTTTTTACTTAAGTGTCTTCAAAATAATGAACTGGTTCCTTGGTATCTTCCAGCAGTGAATACTGATTTTAAGAATCCTGACATCTTGGGCCTCCCTGGTGGCCTATGGGTTAAAGTCTCAGTGCTACCACCGAGCAGGCCCACTGCTATGGCCTCAGTTCAATCCCTGGCCAGGAATCTGACCCATGTGGCACAGCAGACCTCTCCTGTCTTGCCCGCTGCTCCCCTTGGTAGTGTATTTCAGTACATCTGCCTGTTCTGCTCCCCGTTCTGTCTCTGGTGAATCCTGTCACCCTTTGCATCTCTGGCCTGCACTCCAGTTCTTCTATGCAAAAATAAATAAGCAAAATATTTTTTATTTTATTTTTATTTTTTTAAATATTTATTTATTTATTTATTTATACAAGCACTGGGTAGAGTCAGAAGCACGGGAGGGTGAGAGAATTCACCAGAGCCAGAGCGGGGAGCAGAACAGGCAGACTGACGAAGTACACTGCTGAGGGGAGCAGTGGGCGCAGCAGGAGAGGTCTGTGCGTCATGTGGGACCCTTGCCAGTGGCCAGGGATTGCACCGGTGCTGCAGAGGCTGTGGGCAGCTTTGCAGCCCAGTGCTCAACTGCTGTGCCACTGGGGAGGCCCCTAAAATCTTTTTTTAAAAAAAATCATGACAACTTATAGGTTTCTTGTGCTCCAATTCACTGCAGCTATTTTTATTACTTCTCTTCAAAAATGAGTGGGATCCTCTTCAAGTTATATTCAGAGTTCCTCTGACACGATCCTAATGGTCTCTGAAGCTACCAATCCTTCTTTCCATTCTTCAAATCCCTTCCTGCCCCTCCTCACACTGCATTCCCTACCCTACCATCTCAGCAATTATTTTTCCTTAGAAGACAAGACCATGTATCACAAACATCCTCCATTTACAATTTACCTCATCTGCAAAATGGGAAGAATGCAGTGCCTACCTCAAAGGATTAAGAGGATTAAATGAGTTAATAACCGAAAAGCATTGGAACCGTGCCTGTCGCAGAGTGCTAGATAAGTATCTGTTGAAGAAAGAGTGTTTCTTCCCCATCTTTCATCTCCATGTTTCTCAGTCACTCCACCCTTTTCTCCTTCCTTCAGTGTCTGGGTGCAAGGAGAAGAACTTCCCTTCCCAGGCTGTCTGGGTGTAGATGCAGAGTCATTCTGCTCAGGGAACAAAGCTGCCACAGTGAGTTCACTTCTTTAGAGACAATGGAAACTTCTCTACTCGCTTGCAGAGATTAACACGTAACCCAAAGGCACCTTTCAATCTGCAGACAGAGCTTTCTAGTTTGGAGCATCTCTTCTGACCCCCTAGAAAGTTACACGGCTGCCAGCCTCCAAGTGTGAGAGTGGAGAACATGGCTTTCAGCTTTCCCAACAAGTTGACAAACCCTCATGGAGCCAAGTTTCCTTCCACCCCAAAGCTTCTGAAGCCCCAAGAATGTGTGTGGCTGCCCAGACCAGAAAGGCTCTGGATTTACAGGTGTGCCCTTTCCCCAGTGGGGAAATATTAAATTCCACAAGCCTTGGAATGTCAGGGGCCTTCTTATTTGGTTCAAAACAGTCCATGCCAGCAGATCCCAGTCAGTTAAAGGAAAAAGTAGGCACCAAAGAAAGGGTAAGATCTAAAAGAAAGGAGTCAAGGGACTGGCTTCCTGGAGGCTTCTTAGGTCCAAAGCCACTTTGGGTCTGGGGCAAATCTGCCCTGGCCCACTTCAGAGGATCCCCTGTGCCCCCAGCACTCTTGCTCTGGAGGAGACTGGAATGTTGGGGAAGTATTGTTTAACTGCCATCATGGCTTCCCTTGCTTACCTCTGTGGCCTGGGAAGAGGAAGCAGAAGCCCAGCAGGACATGCCTGCCAAATTTCAAGATCAGCTTACTCCCATCTCTCTCTGTAAAGTCCATTCCCTAACTCTGTCCCCTGCTAACCCCAGTCCTGACCTTCTCTCATGACCAGTTTCAGAAAGGAAAGAAAACCCCTTGGCTCCAAAATGACATCTGGAGAACCAAAGACAAGCCTCAAGGATGCCTACCCGTCTGCCAAGAGTCTGCTGCCAAAGGCAGAGGAGGAGGGGGAGGCAGATGACTACTGTACCCCTGGAGCCTTCGCGCTGGAGCGGCTCTTCTGGAAGGGCAGTCCTCAGTACACCCATGTCAACGAGGTCTGGCCCAAACTGTACATTGGCGATGAGTAAGTACCCAGGCCAAACCTCTGGCCTTACCCAGAAGAAGGCAGCCAGCCCCTACCCAGGTCATACCCCTTGCTATCACCTCACCGAGTTTTTGCTTATAGGTTAGTTGTTCTGTGAGAACTCTGTTAGGGCTGTGTTGCTTTTCCTATTACAGAAAACTCAGGGAGCCTAAACAAGATAGAGATTTCCTTCTCTCTCATTTAAAAGAAGTCCAGAGGAATGCAAGTTGGTACTGGCATGGAGACTCGGGGACATCAGGACTCAGAATCCTATGCTTCTACCATCACCATCCTTAGGGTGTGGATTTCTTCTGCAAAGTTGGTGCATGGTCTGAGATTACCAACAGGGCTGCTGCCATTTATCTACAGGATCCATTTGGCAAGATGGTAGAAGGAAAGAAAGACCAAAAAAGCATCTTTCTATAGAGAAGTCCCATCCAGATGGCCCCAGACTCTGGCTACAAGGGAGTCTGGGGAATGTAGTCTTTTATTTTAGCTGGGTAGAACACAACAAGAATGAAGTCGGTTCTCAGATTATGGCACAGGAGCATGGCGTGGTGAAGCATGGTTGGCCTAACAAAGATCAGGTTGCTGTCCCCTTCTCTAAACTTTCATAGTCACCATTTCCCACTCCTCAACTAGGAACTGTCTACTCTAAATACTCTTCCTACAATAATCATCCCTGTATTTATGAATGCCTAATCGACAAGTAGTATGTCTAGCATCTTGCATGTTTGATTTCATTTTATTCTCATCATAACCTAGTGAAAGAAGTCATATAATGAGTCCTGTTTTAAAACTGACAACTGAGGCACAGAGTAGTTAAATAACTTGCCTAAAGTGCACAGCTCAGCTGGATTCAAATGCAACTCTGCCCAACTCAGAAGCTTTCATCTTTACTAGTGCTGCAGCTACTCCTTTCAGCCCCCAGGATTCCAACTCACATTACATCTCTCCAAGAAGCAGATGGTGCAGGCCCCCAGCAGTGTGATTTTAATAAACATCTTGCTGCTTAATACCTAGAGATAGCTGTCTAGTCATGGGATATCCAGGGGTAGCAATGCTTGTCTTTTTTTTTATATATATATATTTTTTTTTTTAATGGAAAAAGTTATAAAGATCACATGCCCTTTTATATTAAATTAAACTAAATCCAGGGCAATAAAAACAATCATGTCCCCCTGTCCTCTTTTACTTCTATCCTTTTCTTACTGCTACACCACTGAGTAATCAAGTGTTCAGTTTACTTGCATATTTCTACTGCTTTCTGTATGCTACTGCAAATGTAAGACAGCATACACACATATAAAAGATTTTCATTTCATTTAAATAATTTTTAGCAAAAAAAGGGGATCAAACTGTCCATAATTTCAATATTCCATAGTATAGCTGTACCATGTCTCAACCAGTCATTTCCCAGTTATAAACACAAGGGGAATCTAGATGGGGGAGGGTATCAAGGTATCTAGGGACTCTCTGCTGTTTTCTTTTTTTCTAATAACATCTTTATTAAGATATAATTCACATTCCTTAAAATTCACCCATTTGAAGTATACAATTCAGTGGTTTCATTATATTCAGAGAGTTGTGTAACCATCACTACTATCTAATTTCAAAGCATTTTCATCACTCATCTCAAAGGAAACCCCAAACCCATTAAGTAATCACTCCCTATTCCTCACCTTCCCCAGTCATAGGCGACCAGTCTGCTCTCTGTTTCTAGGGATTTAACTCTTCCAGACATTTCCCATAACTGGCCATTCATTACAGACTTTTTTGACTTAGCATAATGTCTTCAAGGTTCATCTAAGCTATGACGTCAGTATTTTTTTTTCTTGCCAAATTAGGGCTTTTGCAACTTTTCTCCAAATCTAAAATTAGTTCAAAATAGAAAAGAAGCACATATACTTTGACCCAAAATATCAAAATGTAATTTACTTTAAGAAATGTAATTTACAGAAATAAGAGTACCAATACATAACTACAACATATGTAAGTACTGATAGATAGATAGATAGAGCAATGTTTATTTTAACAATGTTTGAAATACCAGAAAAAAAGGGAGCGGGGAACCTGAATCTCTTACATTTGAATGATAAAATATTAAATGAATATAGTAAATATATGGTTTTCCTGTTAGAAAAATAATACATGCTCGTTGTATAAATATAGATGTCAGTTTCCTTGTTGATAATAGGTGAGCAAGAAAACTTCTCCATAGGGTTGCATGACTTTAGGTAATATATATCAAATTTAGGGCAGTGCTGATACATAGTCAGAATTCAGTGAAGGTTAGCTATAACAATAAGAGTGATTAATAGTGCAAAGAAGAAAACTTTCATTTATTTTCTTATTATTTTTAAAAAATGTACATCTAACTTTTTGACAATATATGATTTCTCCCCTCAGGTCTGGCCACTGTAGTTCTCCCACCACCAAAGCATCCATAGTCCCTCGTGCTGTTCCCCTCACCCCCATTTTTCACCAGTCCTTACCCTCTGCCAAAACAATTACCAAAGCCCAGGACTCCAAAGCCACTTTTACCAGTATTTTAGTATGCTTTCCCCTAAACTTTTTATATTGAATATGTTATTTTTGTCATTAAATTTATCTATATATAATTGTAACCATATTGGTGATTCATTTTATCTCATCTTTCTTTGCAACAGTGCACCAATCATAAACTTTTCCCTTATTATACACTTCTCATACATTTAATTATGTTATAATAATGCTGATATTACCATAATACTCATTATAATGTTCATATGCACACTGTACATACGTATGTTATATATAATAATGTATCAGATAGATAGAAGATCTCTTCTTTAACCATTTCCCTATTTTTGAGCATATTGGTTATTTCCATATTCTCACTTTTATTAATAATGCTGCAATGGGCATTTTTATGCATAATTTTGTTTTCATATTTTGGATTATTTCCTTAAATAGGAACCTCTAAAAACGGAGATTAAGATTTAAAGACTTAACACTGTCACTCTGTTTTCACCTATACTGTTCCCTTTGCTTAAAATGCCCTTCCCTTCACCTTGTCTGTGTCTAAATCCCCTGCATTCTTCAAAGTCCATTCAAGACACTTGATCCTGGAGCCAGTTTTCCCCAATTCCAATAGCGAGATCATCTTTTCTCTCTGTCTATTATACACTATATTATCTTTCCCACAGCATTTAGTGGTAACAATAAAGCTGTAATGGATTCTTAGTGTGCCATGCCCGGTGCAAGGCATCATTTAAACACTACAACAGTCCTGTGAATGACATGCTGTTATTACTCCCATTTTGTATATGTGCAAACCAAGGCTAAGAGAGTTCCTGCATTGGGCTGTCAAGTCAGCCAGTATTTACTGGTGCCTTATCAGGAGCAGTGGGGGATACAAACAGAAACTGAGACTCCGAGAAATTAAGCACCCAAGGTCACACCACTAATAAATGGTAGAATTTATGCTCAAATCCAGACCAAGAAAATGTGACTAGTCAGATAAGGAAACGGTTTCACAGTTGAGAAGAGATGTGTAGACAGGTAACAGGGGACAGAGAGAAAGAGGTATGGGGTGGAAGGAGTGTGGGCGTTACCTTTATCAACTGCATGCTCCTGAACAAGGTATTTTATTGATCTTCTTCTATGGCAACAGCAATAGGGTTTATCTTCATAGGGTGAAGACTGAATGCATGAAAACAAGCAAAGTGTTAGAGTATTAGCTGGCACACAGTAAATGTTCAGTAAGTGCTTGGTATTATTAATGGATGGAGAAAGCAGCACAGAAGTGGTGAATTCCAAGCTTGACTTCGGAGAATGGGTAGGATTCCCGACAGAGGGAGGAGGATGAGAAAAAGCACGGAAGTGGGAACAAACATCTTGATTTATTTGAAGACAGGGAATGAAGAAAGTGTACTTTCAGAAGGTCTGGGAGAGGAAAGGGTAAGCTAGCCCTAGGGTGAGGGGGGACAATAGTGTAAAGGATAATACACCATCTACCTCAGTCACAATCCATTCCAGATTTGGATGCTTAGGATAGGTCCTTTTGCCTTTCAGGTTCTAAGTCCTCATTTCTAAAAATGGTTACTGAGACAGTCAAAGAGACAAGAAATGTGAAAGCATTTTGTAAACTACCAAGTGACAGACAAATGCAAATGTTACTGTTATTATTGCTATTTAGTGAGAAAGAAGCCTGAGAAGGCAGGTTAGGTCTAGCTTGTGGAAGGCTGAATGCTGGCCAGGGGACTTTATTCAGGAAGTGATTAAGAGAATTTAAATAAAACAGACATGTTTTACTTAACCAAGAGCCAGGCATTAGGGTTTGATGCAGTAAGATATGCCTGCGTCCTGAACATCTTTAACCACAATCTTGCTTCCTTCAACCAAGAAAATGTCACTGCACCTCCAATTCAGTACAGCTCTGTCTAACCAAGTTCCAAAACAAACACACACATGCACAGTCTAGGCAAGCTCCATGGTCAGTGTGTCACCTGTGTGTCCAGCAGGTAGTGAGGGCTGAAGTCAGTGTGGCATGCTGCTCGTCCCACCTCTGATCAGGATCCCTCTTCGACACTCAGTTAGGAAGGTTAACAAGACTCACAGATGCTTATTGACAGAGCAATTCATTCTACTGCCAATGCAACCACACACAGGTTAGACCCTGGCTGTGAGCAGGAAAGGCTGCCCGTGTTTCTTAGTCTTTGCTGGTATTGCCCAACGCAGTGAAAAGATCAGAGCTGACTCCACATGCACAAAGCCTCTGTTTTAATTTGATGTTTGCATTTAGATTGAGTTTTCTCTTGCCCCAGGAGCAACTAAGATTTTTCAAAGAGAAATTACCAAGGCTCTGGAAGTTGAGGCAATCAGAACCCAGAGTGAGAAGAGCCACTGGGTAATCTTGGGACTTGTTGGGGACTAGACTCCCCACCAAGAAGCAACTCATTTTTTCCCCCTCTTTCTCTCTCCTCAAGGGCTTCTTTATGCAAAGAGGCAAAATGGCTGAGCATCTGCTGCAAAACCACAATGTCTGCGGTCATATGCTGGTTCCAATGTCACTCAAGCTTTCTGAGCATTAATTTCTTTACCTATAAGGCGTTGATTCAGTGAGCTGATATGCCATTTAGCGCAGTGCCTGGCACACCCAATAAGTGTGAACTGCTTTGTATTTGGCAGGTTTTGAAAATTCGACTTACAGCATGACAGGAAAGTAAAGAACAGTCATTACAAAGGGTTTTCCTGTGCTAAGGGCATCTAGGGGAAACACCACAGTCAAATTTCTCCCATGACCCTGAGGCCAGATTGAAAGGCAGGTCCCGCCTAAAGGGTCTTATGACCAACTTCCTCCATGGACACTCGTGGCTTTCCAGGGACCTGAGTGGCCTCAGACCTAAAGGGCAGGGCCACATCAAAGTCCTTGGGGCCTGTAGGTTTCAAATTTCTTTTTTTAAATTTCTTTTATATATTTTTTTAAAGATTTATTTATTTATACAAGAACTGTGGTACAGTCAGAGGTGCAGGAGGGTGAGAAGATTCACCAGACACAGAGCAGGGAGAAGTACAGGCAGACAGATTGAAGACACTGCTGAGGGGGGCAGCGGGCGAGGCAGGAGAGGTCTGTGCGCCATGTGGGTTTCTCCCTGGCTGGCCGGGAATCGAACCCACATGCACAGGCTGTGGACAGCTTCATAGCGCTGTGCTCAACCCACTGCACCACCAGGGAGGCCAGGTTTCAAATTTCTAAAGCATTTTCTCAATCTCAGTTTATCCCAAGGGAATTCACCAAATGGGGTGACTGTTGACTCCAGCCCTTACTGCTTACCAGTCCAGGTGCGAGTAGAGGTGGCCCAACCACAGCAGCCTGGTGAGCAGTCCCCAGACAGGAAGGGGGTATGGCTGGTGTTCAGGATGCTGGGTGAGAGGAGGAGGTCAGGTCAGGTCAACTAGACACCTTTTGGAAGTTCTCACAGGGAAGGCTGCTAACTCAAGGCACAGGCACCTTCTCCTCTTTCATTTCCCACACTTGGTAGGGGGTCTGAATCTGCCACAAGTGGGACAGAATAGCACAAAAGCCCTCAAGTAGGAATCAGGGCACAAAGTTCAAGCCCCAATTGTGGGTGGCCACTATGTGTGGCATTGGCAAAACATTTTACTGTTCTGGGACTCAGTTTCTTTCTTTGTAAAATAAAAGGATGATTTCAAAAATCCCTTCCAGCTCTAAAATAAAATTCTTTTTTAAACGTTCTATTAAATAAATTAGGCTTTATTAGGTTGAAGTACATACTTGTTTTATTACTTTTAAGTCATTCAAATTAGATTCAAATTAGGTTAACCAAGTGTTGCCCTCCAGAGAGCCAAGACTGGCTGTCAATGATGAGATAAGAATAATTCATCACCTCTTATCAATCAGCAGTCCCTAAATGGGTGCTTCAGAAGTGCTTGAGTATGCTTGAAAGCACTAAGTTTCTGTAATTTAAATATTCTCACTTTAATCTCATTCCCATCTTTCATTTACTTAGCAAAATCTTTTTTTCTTTTTCTTTTTTCCCCATAGTCAGCAGGAGGGGAAAAATCCTGGGCACTGTCAGAGTGATTGCAAATTCCTAGGCAGGACAGCCTCCAATAGCAAGGTTTGGCTGAAAGAGGATAACTGGGAAATCTCTCTTCAGCTCACAACACGGGTATCACTGTGAACTAACAGCAGGGTGCTGTGAAGCTGCTCTGTTGCTTGAATAAACCAGCTCCCTACTTTCATTAGATGAGATTGGGCACATTCAGGGTGGTATGGCCACAGATACCCTACTTTTATTAAAACTACATTGAGGCCTCCCTGGTGGCGCAAGGGGTTCAGATGCAACCTACGAAGCTGTCCGCAGCCACTGCAGCAGGAGTTTAATCCCCTGCCAGGGAGCTACCCACATGGCGCAGCAGATCTCCTGACTCGCCCGCTGCTCCCCTCAGCAGTGTATTTCAGTCAATCTGCCTGTTCTGTTCCCCACTCTGTCTATGGTGAATCCTCTCATCCCCCACACCTCTGGCCTGTACCCCAGTTCTTATGTGCATAAATAAATAAATGTTAAAAAAAAAACTACAGTTGCCTCCAAGGTTTAACTTTTGGCGTCAACTGCCTCTCCCCATGAAATATGACTCCCCCAATTACTTGTGGTCAACCTCACTCAGCCAGAGCTCAAGTTCCAGGGTGTCTCTGTCCTGTCCTTTCTGCATTTCTGCTCCCAACCAGACCAGCAGTCTCAAAGGCTAGAGGCATCTCCAGGAGACTGGAAAGTGAGGTAAAGGCAAATCAATCAGCTAAGACAGTGTTCTGCTTGGGAGAGGGCACTCACTGGTGCACCTGGACAGCTGCAGCCCCTCCCTTCCTTCAAATGAGAAGGAACTAATTCCACCTCAAAGCACCAAGCAGAGCTAAAACTTGGCCCACTTCTCCAGGGTGGACCATGGGTTGTTTAAGATGCAGTGAAAACACAAACCAAGGTTGACAATTTCTATAAGAAAACTTGGACTCCAAACCTCTCAGTATGGAAGGTGACTTAGGAACAACTGGCCACCATTCATGGGCAGGGTGACTGGGCAAAGTGGCAGGAGGCTCTCACCTGGATGGGCCTTCTCAGACTGGAAGGCAGATTTTCAGTGAAGGCAACATCCCAAACAACATCAACTATTTCCTTTCACATTAGCCATGTGCCTAGTCCCATCATTGATATATCAAAACCAGGCCTCCTGTGTCTTCTCTTGGCCCTCTTAGCCTTCACCTTGGAGGACTAGAGTCTGGGGAACAGGGCAGGTGAGGAAGAGATTTCTAAGCAGATTTAAAAATGCCAAGGCGGGGCCTCCCCTGGTGGCACAGGCGGTTGAACGCAGCACTGTGAAGTTGTCTGCAGCCTCTGAAGCGCCGGGTTCGATCCCGGCCAGCTGGTGAGGGTCCCACAGGGTCCCACATGGCCCGGCAGACCTCTCCTGTCTCACCCACTGCTCCCCTCAGCAGTGTATTTCAGTGGATCTGCCTGTTCTGCTCCCTGATCTGTCTCTGTTTGAGTCCTCTCACCCTCCCATGCATCTGGCCTGTACCCCGGTTCTTGTATAAACAAATAAATAAATCTTTAAAAAAAATGCCAAGGCCACTATCTTTGCAATAGTCAGTCTCTTCTGACATGAGCCAAGGAAATAACATCAGTAAAATCATGGCATACATTTACATATGAAGTGAGTATATGATATGTTTATCACCAATATTTATTAAACACAGATCAAAAAAAAATAAAATTAAACTTCCCATTACTCATCACCTCTTCACCCAGGGATAAATACTGGTAGCATTTTGGCCTAAATCTTTCTATGGCTTGTTCCCCCCAAATTTATCTTTTGACTTTTCAAAGAAACTTAAAAATGACATCATTCAACTTTATAAGAATCATGTAAGCAAAGTACTGCCAGTATAATTGGTTCTACTTAAAAAATAATGAAAACTGGGGGACCCAGAGGCTCAGTTGCTTTAGTTCATGCAGCAGTTTAAGCTTATAAACTATACCTGTCAGTCCTGTGTTTTCCTAGAGGTCTCAAAACTGAACAGCATCATCATCAGCAAGCAACAAGAACATGTGAGAAGCTAGAAAGCCTGTGAATTTCACTTTCACATCAGGTGACCTGACTAAGATGGAAAGCTAGAAATGGGCCTGCTGTTTTCAAATCCCCCTGCAAGGCGTAGTTACTGTTAAGCCCTCAAGGGATGTCACCAGCAGGGTCATGTCTGTGAAATGACGAGATCACAACAATGTCATACACATCAGAACAAATAAGGGGTCAGGCTACTGGCCTTTGGCAAGCATGGATGCCAATGAGGATTGGGAATCTTTCAGGCCCCCACAGATACCACTCTCTCATCAGTGGGCTTTCTTCAATGGCCACTGCAGAACCCTGGCAACCTGGGAGCAGCTGGTTCCAGTCACAAGGAAGCTGGTGGAGGGCATGCACGTCCCTCGTCCCCTCTGTGCAAGAGCACCACCTGGGAAAACAGGCTTTCAGGCAGATGCTGAGGGTGTGACTGGGAATCAGGAGGGGATCAAGGGGCCTGACATAGCAGAATGTTACAAGAGCTGCCCAAGGAGACTGCCTCACAGAGAATACTCTTATTTGCCATTCCTCAAGGGTGGGGGCTGCAGCAAGCTCCCTGGAGGAACTTGGGAGGGGCTGAAGGGGGTAGGGGAGGTAAGATAGGAGGAAGGAAGACAGGTTGTCTGACTGAGGAACTAGGCCATGAGAGAAGAGCTATCTGTACATATCTTTGGCCCTCCAGTCTGGAGTCAGAATCCAGAGCTGGGCCAGAGGTTCACAGGAAGGCAGAAGAGTGGACAAGAACTGGGTTAAAAAAGGGATACGACAATGTTCTTCAACAGTAAACAACACGATTCCAATAAATGTGTGAGAAAGTGTCCAACTTCATTGCTAAAACAAATTAAGGAAAACAAGACACTTTTTGACTTGCCTATGAAATCAACAAAGAATGAAAATTGGAATGTGTATTTGAGCAGGCTTTCTAGAGGACAATTTAGTAACAAGCATTAAATGTGTTAAAAATGCTCCTCTCGGGCCTTCCCGGTGGCGCAGCGGTTGAGCGCTGGGTTACGAAGCTGCGCTCAGCCTCTGCAGCGCCGGTTCGATCCCCGGCTGCTCCCCGGCCACCTGAGGAGGGTCCCACATGGCGCGCAGACCTCTCCTGCCGCCCGCTGCTCCCCTCAGCAGTGTACTTCGGTCCTTCTGCCTGCTCTGCTCCCCGCTCTGGCTCTGGTGAATTCTCTCACCCTCCCGCGCTTCTGACTGTACCCAGTGCATGTATAAACAAAACAAACAAAAAAAAATAAAAATAAAAATAAATAAATAAAGCATGCCTCTAAAAAAAAAAAAAAAAAAAAAAATGCTCCTCTCAACCCAGAAATTCCACTTTAAAAATCTTCTTTAGACACAGACATGCCCAAAGAAATACAGCAAAGTTGCTCATTTTTAGTATTTATTGTAATACCCAGCACTGACCCTTTTGGTAGGGAGGGAAGAGGAGAGAGAGAAACAGAGACAGAAAGAGAGATAATGTGAGACAGGAGAAGAAACACAAATATTCCAAAACAGGGGCTTAGTGGGGTAAAAATACACAAATTCATACATAAAAAGAGACAACTTGAGTTCCCATATCAAAAAATAGTCTATCTCTAGGGGGTAGATACACAGGTTTTGTGTGCGCGCGTGTGTGTGTGTGTGTGTGTGTGAGAGAGAGAAACAGAGACAGAGAGAGAACTGTCCATATTCTGCATTGAGCATGTATTATTTTTGTAATTAGAGGACATACTATTTTTAAAATGAACAGATTGCTAACATCTAGGATTTTTCTTAAATAACCAGAAACAAAAGCTCCCTCATTATCTAGAATCTAGAAGTAAATTCCTTAATCTGTTTTTCTTTTTTTTTTTTTTTTTTTTTTATAGAGGCATGCTTTATTTATTTGTTTGCTGGTTTGTTTGTTTGTTTTGTTTATACATGCACTGGGTACAGTCAGAAGCGCGGGAGGGTGAGAGAATTCACCAGAGCCAGAGCGGGGAGCAGAGCAGGCAGAAGGACCGAAGTACACTGCTGAGGGGAGCAGCGGGCGGCAGGAGAGGTCTGCACGCCATGTGGGACCCTCCTCTGGTGGCCGGGGAGCAGCCGGGGATCGAACCGGCGCCGCAGAGGCCCCGGGCAGCTTCGCAACCCAGCGCTCAACCGCTGCGCCACCGGGGAGGCCCCTTAATCTGTTTTTCTTTTGAACTTTTCTTCTTCAGCAGAGACAGATTTCTTAGCCTCTTTCTCACATTATACATCTGAGCAGGTGACCTGAGATGCCAAAATTTTTGTTTGTTTTGTTTTGTTTGTTTGTGTTGTTTTGTCAACACAAAGCTAGACAGCATCCTCCAATAACTGATGCGCTAGGCCCCTGGGCCCACCAGGACCCTGCCTCCATCAAAAGTCCTGTCCACTAAGAATACCAAAAGTCACTCTTGATCTGCCAATCCCCATTCCGCCATGGATACTCTTCCCAGTCCTCTACTGGACTCTGAGTAAACCAAGCAAGGGGGACATGCCCTGAGAGGGGTGTAATGAGGCTACCACGTCCCCTTCCCCCCCAGGTAGCCACAGCACCCCAACACCCCACAGTGGGCCTCAGACGCCCACCAGGTCCAATCTTCCCCAGGAGTCCTTTTCACTCCCTTGGACACAGCCAAAGTCAGCTCTGTGGGGGGGATGGAGCAGGAGGAGAGGTGTCACGCCATGCATGAGTCTTGTTGCATATCTACCCTAATCCCTGACTCCAAAAGCAGCAAAGTGCAAATTGTTATTTATTCAAATTGTCATTTGATTATGTTGAAACCCAGCTGCTGAACCCAGAGAGAACAGTCTTTATGGTGGGTAGGAACTTCCTGTCAAGGACAGTTAATTTTAATTTTTCCACTGAGCTCAACCTCAAAGTGAGGTTGATTGCTACTCAGCAAGATGGACTGCATTAGTGGAGGCTTTAATTGAGCACAGACCTATGTCCCAAAAGCATAATGTTTGTTGTATACATACTTTGGGACAAGAAGGAAAATGAGAAGCAGATCTTTCTGTGGAAAAATTGAAAGCAGAGTATGTTCCACAGTCAGGATGGCAGCACTAAAGGCTGCAGCAGGGCTCCTATCTCCCCATCTCAGCTCCAGAGGGCTTTTGCAAATGTTTCTAACAGCTCAATGCCTGTGATCAGCTGTTTCTGGGCCCTCCGGGAAGCCAGTAACAGACAAGGGGGCCTTGACTGAACAGCCATGGCCTGTGCTCCCGGTGCAGGGGTCTTTTCAGTGCAAGGTGTTGATACACACTGGCATCCAATAGGGTCAGTCTGTCTACATCCTTTCACTCGTGACCTTGAGATAAGCCCTCAGCTGCAACACAGCACCACTTTTGGCCTCTTAATAGTTGGAGTTCCAGACCCTGTCACCTCTTTGCTGAACTGTGCAATTGACCTTTGCACCACTGAGGGAGATGTTGTCTTAAAACCCATTTGAGTTACTCTTCCTCAAACACTACTCAAAAGCTCTCCACCCCCAAATACAGATTCTGGCATTCAAGCATTTTCATCATTAAATCCCTCACTCCCTCCTCAAACCTTTTTTGGCTCTCCCTTCACATCCTCTGTTCTGGACAAACCAGCCCCCTTCTTCATGCCTTCATTCCTAGTTTATCAGCAAGTCCTGTGCCATCTCACTCTAGTCCAAGCACCTTCCTCACTTGGCTATTCAACCGCTACAACCTTCAGCAGAGCTCCCTGCTTCTATTGTCTGCCTCCCCCCCAGTTCATCTCCACACACCAGCCAGAATGATCTTCAAAAAAGTAAACAATGCTCACCCCTTGCTTAAAATCCTCTGTGGCAAAATAAATAAAATTCTCTGTGGCAAATGGCATTCCCCCATACTTAGAATAATATCCAAGTTCTTCTCTAAGGCCTGCAAGGTCCACCATGACCCAGCCTATGCCTTCTCATTTCCTGTTAAACCCAATTCCCATTGCCACGACAGCCACATGGGTTCCCCTTCTGTTCCAACATTTGCTATCCCTCTGCCTGAACTAAACACTTTTCCTCCAACTCTTGCTCTGCCTAGCTCCACCTTATCCCTCAGTTTGAGCTTAAATAACACTTCCTACAGAGGCCTCTTCTGAGCACTTTACCTAAAGCAGAACTCCATGGTGGTTCTGTACAACTCTTACGGCTCTTTGAAATTATCTTGTTTTTTTTTTTTTAAATTTATTTATGCATACAAGATCTGAGGTACAGGCCAGAGGTTTGGGAGGTGAAAGGATACACCAGAGGCAAAGTGGGGAGCAGAACAGGCAGACTGACTGAAATACACTGCTGAGGGGAGCAGCGGGTGAGACAGGAGAGGTCTGCTGCACCATGTGAGTTAGCTCCCTGGCCGGGGATCAAACTCATGCTACAGTGGCTGTGGACAGCTTCACAGTGCTGAGACTTAACCCCTTGCACCTGAAATTATCCTGTTTATTCAGTTGCTGCCTATTTGCTCTCCCCATTAGAATCTAAGCTTCCTGAGTGATCTTGACTAACTGATTCACTGCTAGATCATCAGCACCCAAGACAGTGCTGGCACATAACAAATTCTGACTCTCTATTTGGGGATAAATGACTGATTCTAGGAAATAAAGAACCCTTCCTGATAGGCCTTTATTATCTCCAGCCTCTATCCCTTAGGTTGTGCTATTTCCTTGGCTTGGTGTGTCCTTGCCTCCCTCTTCTCCTCTACCACCAACAGCGGACACTTGAAGTAAGGCAGGCTCAAAGGCCTCTCTCCCATGGTCTCTCCCCCTTTCCTGCTAGGCAGAAATAACTCTGGTCCTAGTTCCAGGCCACTGACTTCAACATGACTTTTCTCTTTGTTCCTGAAAATTTTTTCTTAGAAAGATAAGACTATAACCCAGTAAATAACTTCATTGTTGACTTAAGGAACCTCCCTGAAGTCAATTCAAACAGATTGATCAAATAGTTCTCTTTTTCAGAACAATGCTTGGCCCAACTACACAATGGCCCACTTATTCAAAAAAAGGTTCTGCACTGTATTCAACAATCCCTGAACATCAAGAATTTTGCTCAATTCCAATCAAATCTTCGGCTTGAAAGACCCATCCCAAACCATTCATTAGAGCCCTGACCTCCAAACCCTATAAACATGTGGAGGGTTCACAGAAGAGCCCAGCTTCAAGGAGCGCCCTGGGGTTCTGTGAAGGCAGCCCCTTCTCTCACACTGAGTTTCACCTGACAGATTATTTTGGCGGCCTTTGGGGGATTTGGGAGGTGTGGCCCCCACTCCAGCGACCACCATAGTATTTGGCACGAAGCTCTTCTATATTTGGTGAATATTGTAACAACGAATGAACAAACAAAGGAATAGCTCGCCTACCCCACCCTCCAGCCCCTTCCTTCAACAGCTGACCAAGGGGTCAGTAAAAACAGGCCTTTGCTGAGCATGATCCCCTCCAGCTCCATCCATGTTGCTGCAAATTGCATGTGTTTATCTTTTTTGATTGCTGAGTAATATTCCATTATGTATATGTACCACATCTTCTTGATCCAGTCATCTATTTGTGGGAATTTGGGTTGTTTCCAATATAACCAAGATGAAAATGCACACATTGTGCAAAAATGAAAAATGATGTAAAAATATATAAAAAAGAAAAATATAAATAGGCAATTCACGCACACACACACACACACACAGAGCAGGCCTTTGGACTAGGGAAGTCATTTCGATGACTAGTCCATATTTTGGGCACCGAAATCGAGAGCAAAAACCCGTGGGCGCCCCCCGCGTGGCCGCGCAGCCCACCAGCCCCTCTCCCTCGCGCCCAGGGCCACCGCGCTGGACCGCTACAGTCTGCAGAAGGCGCGCTTCACTCACGTGCTGAACGCGGCCCACGGCCGCTGGAACGTGGACACGGGCCCCGACTACTACCGAGACTTGGCCATTGAGTACCACGGCGTGGAGGCCGACGACCTGCCCACGTTCGACCTCAGCGTCTTCTTCTACTCGGCGGCCGCTTTCATCGACTCTGCGCTCCGAGGCGACCACAGTAAGAGCGTCGCGGTCAGCTCCACCCTCTTCCAGCCGTGGCCCCGCCCCCAAGCTGGCCCCGCCCCAGACGTGGTCCCGCCCAAACTGGTCCCGCCCCCAGATGTGGCCCCCCCAAACTGGCCCCATTCAGACGTGGCCCCGCCCAAACTGTGACCACGCCCCCAAACTGACCCCGCCCCAGACGTGGCCACGCCCAAAACTGGTCCCGCCCCCAAGCTGGCCCCACCCAGACGTGGCCCCGCCCCCAGCCCGAGCCCCAGCTTTGGCTTGGGAGCCTGGTATGTGTTCCCTCAGAACCTGCACTGCCGAAGTTGGGCGTAGTGTGTGGTTAGACTGCACACGTCTGAGCTCCGGGAGGCCGAGAGCCCCACAGAGCGTGCAGCTGGTAGAGTTCCGGCCGTGATTGTGCCCGGTGGATCCGGAGGGTTCAGAGGAGAGGACTTTGGCCTGAATCCCACTTCCCTAAAGACCATCTGCCATCCTTGGAATGGTTGGGGCTTGGGTGAAACACTAATGGTGCCGAGGCTCAAACCCGACTAACAGCAAGGGCTTCGATGCCAGAAAACCTCAGGGAGCAGACTTGGGTGGGAATCTGCGGAGATTTCGAATTCTCCTGCCAAACCAAGTCACAGCCTTACTCTTACCCCTTCACATTCCCGCCCCACCTTTGCCGAGTGAGGACTCCTAGAGAAAGCTGACAGCTGATCCTCACAGGTGGCAAACTGTATTTGAGAATGTGCGTTTTGTTCAAGTTTCTTAAGGCTAGGTTATCCATCTTTTAAATCACAGTGCTAGTCCTTGTGCTCAAAATGCAGTTTTAACTGCCCTAATCCAGATAAAGTCTACAGGGCTATTTTGGAGAGAAGGGTACAAGTTCAGGTATGCATAAGGGGCAAAAAATATGCAGTTTTTGCTTCAGGGTGTATTTCAGTGGCATTCCTTAGAGGCCAGAGGGACTTCGCTGCCCTATTAATCTGCTCTGACTTCAGCCCCATGTGTCACACCCCTTTATAAGGCTGTATCACAATTTAGAATATCGGGTTACTAAGATTTGCTTGCCACAAGAAGTTGGGGTCATAAGGCTCCCTCACTGACTGATCGACTAGGCTGCTTCAAGAAATTGCAACCTCCAACTGAGACTAGGTTACATCTGCTAGAAAGCCCCAGACCTTGATGGTCATCCCAAGGTGCCCCTGCTTCCTTAGCCAGTCACAGGCGTTGACAACTTGCCACTATTTTGGCTCAGAAAGCAAAGTCGCAATGAAAAACAATTCACAGAGAAGTTTATGCATTTGGGGATGCCTTATTTCAAAGTTGTCCTTTTATGAGTCTATTTATGGGCCATCTTTTGTGTTATGCACATTCTGGGTTTCCAGGCAGGATCAAAAAGCAACTGGACTCTTGACTCATCACCATGAGGTAAAAGTTGCCTGAGAGTATTTGAAGTTAACTGAAAACATATTTGACATGAAAAAACAAAAAGCTATAACAACCCAATCCTTCAGTTTCTGTTTAATGTGCTCACTTGCCTTTACCATATCTTTGACCCCCCACCCCTCCACCCTTAATGGAAGCAGTCTGGCAGATTTGGGAGAAGACAGGGCTGGGTGCATATTCATGCCCCACAACTTGCTAACGATGTGATTTCTCTGAGTCTTGGTTTCTCCAACTGGCGATGAAAATTTTTACCTTGAAAGGTTATAATGAGGATCAGCAGTAACCCACATAAAGCACTTAGCATAGAACCTGGTGCACAGCAGGCTCTCAGATGTATTTGATAAAGAGAGGTCGTGTACCGTGAAGCCTGTAACCACACCAGCACGTGCACATCATCATAATAAAGTTTCCAATCCCGAAAGGGAAAAAAAAAAGACATTCCAACTTTGAACTCCTGCGATATACTCACACGACAGCTGGTTTTCTGTTGCTGGCACACCATTTTAGAGTCTGCCCCCACTGCTGAATTAGGAAAGAATGGGGCGCCGAGTCATCTGTTCAGGCCTGAACAGATGACAGAACATCAGTGAGATGTCAGGATAGTGTGGATTGTGACTGCTAGACTGGGTGGTTGGAAGCACTTTGCAAAGAACGGGTCAGAGAAAGAAAGGGAAAAGCACATACACAGGTCAGACATGGTTGTGGGGGGTGGGTGGGTGTGTATAGAAAGCATGAGTGGGGTGTGGGACTAAGCCAGTTGGCTGGGAAGGGGGACATGAGCTCATTGCCAGGTGAGTGGTTGGGCCCCCTTCTCAGTGCCCTTTGCACTTGCATAGCTGAAGATTTCCTCAAGTCTGAGGCACAAATCAAAAGCCAACCATTCAGGACCATGCAGAAAACTTAACTAGCGAAGTTGGCTGTATAAGGCTGTGGGATGCAGGTAGGGGGTGCTTGTGGCCAAGCAGACAGGCCTACATCCCCTCTCCAGGGGCAGCTGCTACTTAGTCCCAGCCAAGATTTGTCTTGTGAGAAACAGTGCAAATGTAATAAACCCGACTTTTCAGGAAAAGTCTCCAATCTGGATTTTACTGTAAAATCGCTTAAGTGTTGGCAACAAACTGACAATTTCTTAAAATGCTGCAAAAGCCAAACAACAACAACAACAACAACAAAAGAATCAATGGCTGCCTGTTTGTAACCTGTACTCTAAGTAGTCAGAGTAACAAAATAAAATGCCTGTTAGCTCTGTCACGGCCTTGTCCTTGTCGCCATACCTTGGAGGTGGCATGTGCTCAGCCTGCATGCCACATGCGGTAGGTGGCCTGGCTGTGTCTAGTCATGCATTAGAAAACCAGGGACATATGACAGGAGCTCTTTAGAGCCAAGCTCGTTCGCAAGTTTCTTATTATACTCTTGAAGTAAGAGGTGTTGATGGACAGTGTGGACGCAAAAGCAAGGCATCTTTTTCCTGTCGCTTCTCTGTCCTGTTCTTCCCTGGCTGGTTTCAGCCAAGTGCACAGTTTCCCACTGCTGCCCCTCCCAGCCAGTGCCATTCTTTCTTGTTGAAAAACATTCCTGGTGGTGGTGGAGAGAGTACTCATGGGCTATAATCAGCCCTGTGGGGTTCACATTTACCCCCACCTTGCCCCGACCTGACCCTTCTGGAAGTACTCCCCAGGCAATCAGTCACTCTTAAAAAATCTTAGAGGTAATCTAGTCCAGTGTCCTGCCCTAAGCACTGGGGAAACAGAGGTCCAGAGAAGTCAAGTGATGTGTCCAGGGTCACAGAGGTAATTAGAGGCCAGCAGGAATTCCTGCTGTCACTCAAAGAGTTCAATGCCCTTATTTTGAGCATCTGGTGACTTTGCCATATAAAAGGTCACCAAATATCATGGAAGGTAAGGTATGCCAGCTGGTTATAGGATCTGAAACAACTGAACTTGTCAGTCTTCATCAGAAAAAGAAATACTGGCAAAATAGTGCCATGGGATCCCATTTGGACTTACTAAACTGCTCCTGGGTTGACATCCTCAGACGTGAATTAGTATGGTTTTCATTTAATGAAAACTTCTAAGAAACCCCGGGGCAGATACCAGGAGACTATAAAGATCAGATATTAGTATCATCAGGCCAACTTTCTTCTTTCCTCCTTTTCTTACACAAACAGTCCATAGCCTTCTTTTGAAGCCATCTTAAAATCTATTATAAATAAGTTAGGTTTGAATAAGTAAGTCTGCTTTTCTGCTTTTGAGCAGGAAGATGATTCTCCATTGTGTCTAAGCTTTAACCATACCAAATTTTCAGGGTGTTTTAAGGATCTTCTGCCTCACAGCAACACATACAGACCTGCCCCCAGGCTGTTCAAAACACAACACTCACCCTTTTTCTGAGGATTTCCACACGCCTACAACTTCCCGGAGAAATGTGTGTCTTTGGATGCTATGCTGCTGGGCAGGCAGTTTGCAAGGTAGTGAGTAAGAGACAGGAACAAGGCATCCCCCCCAAATTAAAAAAGGACTATGTATACCTGATGGGGAGGGCAAAGTTGGGGAGATGGAGGTAGGTAATAGGTCTGCCTTGGATGTCTGTCTTGAGTGACAGACGCCTACCTTCTGGTGACCAGTGACATCATGCAATCATAAGATTGTGGGAATCCACCTCTTGGTAAAAGTCAAAGGGGAAATATTTAATTTAAATCATCATTTTCAAACAAAAATTAGGACTTATCAGTGAGTCTTAAAATCAAGTTATTGGGTGCAACCAGCATTAAAAAAAAAAACAGGTTAGAAAAAAATTGAAAAATTGAAACTATCAGCATACACTGCATGAAATAAAAGTACACATTATCTGGTGAAACATTGATCTCATACATGCACACTTGTGACACCACACCATATTTAAGAAAGTCAACGGCCATTGGGTTGCCTGGGCTTGTATCTGCCACATCCTGGCTGTGAGACTTGACAAGTCTCTTCTCTGCGCTCCAGCTCCCTCTTCTGTAAAATGGAGATAATAATTTGATCTACCTCGTTGAGTTCTTTTGAGGATTGACACCCTTGGAAGAGTTAGGGCAGGGTGAGGCTATATACATGTTAACTGTGAACTTTAAGTTCTGTTTTCAGAGGTCACACACTAAAAGGTTTGAAAGGCACTGAGCTAGAAAATGCCAGCCCTGGCAATGCTACCTTCATTCAGAGCCCTAATCCTGCTTGGTATCTTACTTACAGAGAGCCTCCTGGTTTCTCTGATGTGGGCTATGCTGGGAACAGTTCAAGTGCCACCTTCAGTGCCTTCTGTTCTGGATTCTCCTGGTAGCAGTTTCTCACCACCCCATCTAGGGCCCCAAAGGATTGTGCAGAGTAGAGCCTTAGAGCCAAGAGGGAATAGTCCCCTCAGGGTCTTGGGGCAAGCCTCTTGCCCTAGGGATACCTACATTCTCACATGGCTGACAGCTTAAAACAGCTCTGGTGAAAACAAAATTCAGCTCAAGAAGCGCCAGTTGGAGGTGAGCACCACCTCAACCCCTCCTCTCCCACCATCCCCTCCTCCTCTACCCCTGCTCCACTCTACCTCTCTCCCCTCCTCCCACTTAACAGACTTCAGGCTCCCAATGGACTTAATGAACTACAGCTTTCGTCTATTTCAAGTATTTAGTCATGACAGACAGAATTACCCCTTTTGCCAGGAGAGGAAGAAACGCTTTAGTTATCAGCAGAGTTGGCAAAGGGCCAGGCAACCCCTGGAACAGTCTGTGGGGATTAGAATGCCAGAGGTAGACATTCCACTCCAGGCATGGACAGTCATGCCTGGTGTATGCCTGGGGTCAATCACCTCCAAACCAGTCTCCCCCAAACCCAATACAGCAATAAAGAAGCAGGGGCACTGGTCCTCACCCTCCTTTCTGGCGAAAGTCGCAAGATAAAGGCAGTGCGGCCACACTTGTAGCTCAGTAACACGAGGGTGGGATGTGAGGGCTGTCTGGTCAGCTTGTTAGCTTGCAAAGATTTTTGAAAATGAATTGTGATAGAATTAATCATTTTTTCTGGAGTGACTCTGTGCCAGGAATTGCGTTTGGAGAGACCATGAGTCAAGTCCATACCCCTGGACTCATGTGCAGGGTGTGCAGGCCTCTCCAGCCAGGTTGTGGTGGGAGAGAAAATGCCAGTGGTCCAGGCCTCTTGCATTTCTCATGCTGCTATGGCTGTTGACCATAACCACTTTCCTGGGCCTGGTCCCCAGGAGACCAGAGGAAGGTGAGAGGGTGGGGTGGGAGGGGCATTCATTCACAAGTGTTCTTTGCTAAGCTGTTCTCATATCCTGCTGATACTCCACAAACCTAGAAATGTCCTTGAGTGTCTTCTTGGTCATCCTTCCAGGCCTCAGACCTAAGACTCAGGAATAAGGACAGCCATGGATCACAAGGCTCAAGTTGTCCCAGCTAGCTCAACCCCACAGAGCAATCTGTTGGGGAGTACAGCCACAGGATGCCAGGGGTGGGGGTGGCCAGAGAGGACAATCTCATTACTTTCTCTGTCTCCAGAACACAATGACCAGCGGCCACTGTATAGCATACAATAACATGTTGCTCTGGACTATTTCTAGTGATGGCGTCAGCTTTCAGGGTGACCGCTGGCACCTCTCTGAACCTATTTCCCCATTCAGAGTGCTGGAATGATGACGATGAAACTGTTAGGTGGTGTCAGGGATGAAATGAAATCATCGATGCATGACGAGCTCTAGAGCTCCACCAAATGGATTCAGTTGAAATTCTCATATCAGCTCTGTTGTGATGTTTCATGTTTTGGTTAAAGAATATAAAGAAAATCCACCCTTACTCAGATATGTATTTGGGAGAGAAGTTTTACTTTTTCAGATAATTGTGGGTATTCTCCTTTGCTACTACACCAAAAATTCAACAAGCGATAACATCTCAAAGGCCAGTTACAATGTAGAATTTGAAGCCTTATCAATCAATAAACTTCATACATTATCTATTAATTTATCACATGAAAAGCTATTGACCTGTCTCAAACATTGACCTGTCTTCCCCACAGTTTTTAAATTGTTGATTGAGGTTATGTTGGTTTACAACACTATTTATGACTTAGGGGTATATCGCACCTTTACAAAAAGTATGTTATCACATCACATCCACCACAAACACCCCAATAATCCTCCACCATAGTCCATTGGGCCCCTTCCCTTTTTGTTGCCCATGCATAATTTTGTGATATCCCACATCAGTCGTTTGGAAAACCTTGGTTTGATAAGTCATACAGGTCTTTCTAATGTTGACATTTTTCATTGTACAGTATTCAAAAAAACACTTGTCAATATCAGTACACTTTTCTTTTTTTTTTTTGGTTTTGTTTCTTTATATTTCACATATGAATTAAATCATCTGGTATTTGTCTTTCTCCTTCTGACTTATTTCATTTGCCATCATCTGCTCCAGTTCCATTCATGTTGTTGGAAATGACTAAAAAGATTTCATCTTTTTTTATAGTTGAGTAGTATTCCATTTTGTACATATATCACATCCTTTTCCACTCACCTGTTCTTGGGCACTTATGTGGTTTCTACAGCTTGGCTATTGTAAATAGTGTTGCGATGAACATAGGGGTAGATCAAGTAGATCAAGTAGATCTACTTTTAATGTTTTGATTAAAAGTAGATCAAGATCTACTTTTAATGTTTTGAGAAACCTCCATACCGTTTTCTATAGAGGCTGGACTAGTCTTAATTCCAAACAGTGTACAAAGACTCCTTTTTTCTCCACACCCCTGTCAACACTTGTTTCTGGACTTTTTGATTTAGGCCATACTCACAGGTGTGAGGTGGTTTCCCATTTGTGGTTTTGAGTTGCATTTCCCTGATGAGAAACACTTTTTCATGTGCCTGCTGGCCATCTGTATGTCTTCTTTGGAGAAGTATTTAGCTCTTCTGCCCATTTTTTTAAATTGGGTTATTTGTTTTCTTACCATTGAGTTGTAGGAGTCCTTTGTAGATTTGGGATATTAGCCCCTTTGTTGGATGCATGATGTACAAATATTTTCTTCCATTACAGCTTTTTGTATTAATGATAGTGTGTTTCTCTTTACAGAAGCTTTTCAGTTTAATGTAGTCCCATTTGGTTATATTTGCTTTTGTTTTCCTTGCCATTGTAGTTGAGTCCCTAAGGACATAGCTGTCTTACACTTTGAATACATTTTTTGCCCATGCATAATTTTGTAATATCCTTCATTAGTAAATGTAAAACATTGGTTTACTAAGTCCAATTTGTATGTTATCCAAAAAATACACTTCTCAATATCACTATAGATTGTAACATAAAAATCTTAAAAGTATTAGGAAACTGTCTGTCTCATGGTTATAGCTACAAGTTTTCCAAAATTTTCTTTTTTTTTTCAAATTTTTGCTTGAAAGCTTGCATTTTATCACTGGCAACAAATATTAGTGTTTCCTATGATAAAAAAAGCTCATTTTGATCACTTTGAGAAAAAGGCTGCTAAATATCCAAATTTAAATTACCAATTTTTTTTTAAAGATTTATTTATTTATACAAGCACTGGGTACAGTCAGAGGCATGGGAGGGTATGAGAATTCACCAGCGCCAGAGAAGGGAGCAGAACAGGCAGAGTGATGAAATACACTGCTGAGGGGAGCAGCAGGCGCTGCAGGAGAGGTCTGCGCACCATGTGGGACCCTCGCCCGCGGCTGGGGATTGAACCAGCGCTGCAGAGGCTGTGGGCAGCTTCGCAACCCAGTGCTCAACTGCTGCGCCACCGGGGAGGCCCTAAATTACCTCCTTTTAAGTAAAAATGGTGTCTTGTGAAAGAGTGGCTAACTCAACCTGCCACTCAATCTCCCACGTGCTTTTCCTTGAGATAAATGTTGCACTTTGGTGTGCAACCAAACTGCTATGTATGTACCTCCCATTTCATCACACAGAATTTTAAGGAGTGTAACGAGGTAGTGAAATTTTTTTTTTAAAAAACATTTTTTTTTAAAGATTTATTTATTTATTTATACAAGTACTGGATACAGTCAGAAGTGCGGGAGGGTGAGAGAATTCACCAGAGCCAGAGTGGAGAGCAGAACAGGCAGTCTGACGAAATACACTGCTGAGGGGAGCAGCGGGCGGCAGGAGAGGTCTGCGCGCCATGTGGGACCCTCGCCGGTAGCCGGGGATCGAACCGGTGCTGCAGAGGCTGCGGGCAGCTTCACAGCCCAGCGCTCAACCGCTGTACCACCGGGGAGGCCCGAGGTAGTGAAATTTGATAAAATTTTTACTGCTTCATCGAGGGTAGTTTAAGGAAAGTTAGTTTTTTATTTCTCCCAAGTGTGCATGGTGCTGAAGAATGCAGTGATGGCTAGTATAGCTTGATGCCTCTTCTCCCCACTCCATTTCAGATAAAATCCTGGTTCACTGTGTCATGGGCCGCAGCCGGTCAGCTACCCTGGTCCTGGCCTACCTGATGATCCACAGGAACATGACCCTAGTGGACGCCATTCAACAAGTGGCCAAGAACCGCTGTGTCCTACCCAACCGGGGCTTTCTGAAGCAGCTCAGAGAACTGGACAAACAACTGGTGCAGCAGAGGCGACAGGCCCAGTGCAGCGACAATGGTGAGGTGGTCGGTGAGGAGGAGCCGTAGGGCTTCTCCAGGGTCCACAGAGACACTTGGGGATGGAGAGAGAAGGCTGACATATCTCTGGCCTGTGATTTTGTTGGTCACAGAGAAGGGACAGTGAAATCAAAGCTTCTTCCAAACAATGGGAAACTTCCCAGGGTACGTGGTAACGAACAGGGACGGTCCGAAGCGCACCACTGGCTGAGCGTAATACTTGGCTTGACTACAAAATGGAGCAGACTGACTTCCCAGCAGAATTGGTTACAGATGAGCACATAGTTCTGCACAAAGGCGCCAGTATTTTAAAAACACTTTTTTTGGAAGGTGGAGTAGAAAGACATAAAATGTGTAGGCATTGTTCTGTAATTAAAACATTTGGCTTTGTCTGAAAGTCACAGTCTTATAAAAATAATTTTAAAATATACATGTATTTTCTAACCACAGAAAAGTGCCTGTGAGAGCTGTGTTTCAGCGAGTTCGCACAGCTTATTAGTGAGCCCCCTCTCTGAGGCCTTCCCATTTCTTTACTGTTCCTATAGCTTCTTTTCTGTGGAATCCCCAGGGTCTGTCCATAGATTCTCTAAAAGCTGCAGAGACCACCTCACTTGATAGAGGTGGGGATCTTGAACATCTGTACAGAGGCTCCTGCTTTAGTCTCCCCCACCTTCCTCAGGGAGTTAAGGCTCTTCAGAATCTTAGCCAGATTAAGGAAGAAAAAAAAAAACAACAGAAAAATTAAATGAATTGTGGTTAAATTTGGATAAGAGTGTGACTATAATTTTGGAAAAAAGAGTGAGGAGACATTCTTTAGGGAGCTGGAGCTTGGGGAGGTGCCTTTCATTTTGACTGTAGTCAAATCACACAAGCACTAGCAAATGTGTTTACTGTGAAATGGAAGAACTAGCAGCCAGGTGAGTTCAGGTATGGAGCTTCTCTCCTCATCTTCCCACCAGCCAGTCACCATGACTGTGTGATTTTCACTCTTGAAGAGAAAATAGCAGCAGTTACCAGTGGGCAGAAAAAGTTTCCAGAACCAGGAACCGTAAACTAGACAGAACCCAAACTGAGATGCTAATGTAGCTAGCAGATAAGATCCAGAAACCACAAAAGACTGGAGAAAGCAGAAAGAGCGTGGTAAAGGCTCACTGGGAAAATATGGAAAGGGCCCAATCCCCTAATTTGAATCTGCAGCTTATACCGTCACTGGAGGATCACCTGTGATCTTTGCAGGCTGCCCTGCTTTGCGTCAGAGAGAACTTATGGCCTGGGTCCATGTATTGGGGCCTGGATTCTTGGGACTGCTCAAGGTCTGCTTTAATGGAGTGACCTTGGCCCAAAAGGAGTTGGGACCTCATAATGACTAAGATTTGGGCATAAGGGGAGCCATATGCAGGTTCTTGGGAGAGAGATGTAGTCAAAGGGACTCTGGGGTCATAGTGGCCCCTACCTAACCTTTCCCATCATAGGATCCCAAATGGCCCCCTCTAAACCTAGTTTATAGTTTTAGCTGATAAAGTCTTCATGAGGAAAGAAAACACTATTTCCATTTTAAGGAAATATTACATTTTATATATCATAATGAAATATTTACATTTAGATGAATCCATATGTAAAGAAAGAATGCCTAAGTCCGCTGCTAGTGTTGACTGTCCCTACATTATTCCACAAGTTCCCATTTCTTCGTGGGGTTATAAACCCTGCTGAAGGCAGCAGAAGCAGAGAACTTTAACATTCAAGGTCTGGTCTCTTCAAGATGGCTCCCAGGAGTCAGAGGTAGGAGAAAGGGGGGAAATTTTTGCAGAAGCATTTCAGTCTTCAAAAGTAAAATATTGATTCAGTCAAGAAATATTTATTAAGAACCTATCACAGACCAAAAACTGGTGTAGGAGGCCAAAAGTAGAAAAAAAATGCACATTGTACAACGTGGGAAAGAGGAACTGAAGTGGAGCAAAGGGTTGGGGAGAAATCTACATTAGACTGCATGGTTGAAGACCTCTGAGGACATGGGGTAAGGCAAGAGTTGAAGGAGCATACCTTCCAGAGAGGGAGGGAACACTCTAGGTTCAGCGATGGCACAGGCGAAGGGTGAGGAGCTGCAGGTGTTTTTCAGGAAACACACCCTAAGTGGTGTGTTTGAAGAACTGCCCATAGTGAAGCTGGAGCTTGTGGTTGAGGAGGTAAGTGGTAGGAGGGTAGAGACTAGATTTTATTCCACGAGCAACAAAAAGTTACTGATGGGTTTTAAGTAGGGAAATGATATGACCTATATTTTAAGAATATCACTCTGGAAAGAAAATAACTTGCTGTGGCTGAACTATGGAGAATGGATTTTAGAGAGTTAAAAAAGGAGGCCAGACAACCAGTAAGGAGGCTGTTGGAACCTTGACTGTAGAGAGGAGGGTGGCCTGAGCCAGGGCAGTGCCAGGGACTGGTTTTCAAGATTATTTTGGATTTATACTGGAGAACTGATAGGGTGTCCATTACAAAATAGTGATTTAGTTTCTTAGCGGTGCCTTCATACTGAGATGGGGTTGACTGGACAAAATTGGGGAGAGGGCTGGAGATCAGCAGTTGTATTCATGTCTGTAAGACACACAAAATGTGTCCCATATCATTTGACCTTGAATCTAGATTCAGAGGAATGTTTACAATCAGAGAGAATTCCGGATGTATCTATGGAGAGGTGGAATTTGAAGTCATCACACTGATGAGATGAGAAAAAAAGAGAGGAAGCCTCAGGCCTGTGAACATCAAGGTTTAGAACAAGGCCTGGGTAGAAGGAGATGCAGGAAATGGAATGAGAGGGGAGAAGGAAAACCAGGAGTGTGGCACTGGGGTCTGGCACAAGGCCTCAGGCCGTAACAGTACTTGTACTTTTATTATTCAGGTTGTAGACCAATGCTTGCATGTAACAACGAAATAACCTCTCTTTGTATAGCACTTAACGGTTTTTAGACCATCATGTATTCATTAACTAAGACTTTAGAGATGACAAGTTATGTCCCCTTCAAAGTATTCTAGGAAAAAGCTGCAATTCGGAGAGAAGTGGGTTTTGTTTCAGCTTACAAATTTCATTTCCGTTTAGGCAATTAAGTTAGCTTCTTCGAGATTCAATCTCCTCATCTGTAAATTAAGAAACTGTCCCATTTCCTGCAGCGCGAGCGTGTGGCTCACGTGGGAGGTCTGTGTGTGAAAACTCATTGTGATAATATTGAGTCATTATTTCTAAAATAGTATGTTAGTGAGGAAGGCTGATGCCTTCACAGATAGGTAGGCATCACTTGAGCTATTAAAAAGTAGAGATTGGCGGCCTCCCGGTGGCGCAGCGGTTGAGCGCTGGGTTACGAAGCTGCCGCGGCCTCTGCAGCGCCGGTTCGATTCCCGGCTGCTCCCCGGCCACCGGAGGAGGGTCCCACATGGCGCGCAGACCTCTCCTGCCGCCCCTGCCCCTCAGCAGTGTACTTCGGTCCTTCTGCCTGCTCTGCTCCCCGCTCTGCTCTGGTGAATTCTCTCACCCTCCCACGCTTCTGACTGTACCCAGTGCATGTATAAACAAAACAAAACAAACAAATAAATAAATAAAAAAACATGCCTCTATTTAAAAAAAAAAAAAAAAAATTTAAAAAAAAAAAAAAAAAAAAAAAAAAAAAAAGTAGAGATTGGCAACTGACAATCACTAGTTGACTCCTAAAGAGTAAATTAAAGTACACATTACTGGGTTTAAAGATGTGGCCTATTAATGAATATCAACCCAGTCTGGTAACTCAGTTTGTCATGATGAATCCAAGCTCCTGTTTTCCAGATCCTTGTTGTCACTTTGGGGTCTGAATTGACTTCTCTGGTGAGTGTGAGGAGCGTGTAAGATATTCTGAGGTCACTTAAGATCAGGTTTTCTCCTACAGTAAGCCTTCTGTTCTGTCAGTGAGTATTGGGATTTGGGGCCAGCAAAGAGGTATCTGGCCCCTAGGCAGCCTGTGATATACAAAGTGTTCCTAGTTCTGTTTTTGAGTCTGGCCTGGCCAGTCTGGGGAGGAAGTGGGACTTGTCCATTAGCTCCTTGGTGCACTGTGAGGCAGGCATCACACAAGCCATAGGGTATGATTACAAGCCACAGGAAGTGAAGAGCGGAGCTCAATCTCTGCAGAATCTTTGAATAAGAGGAAGAGAGCAAATATGTGAAGGTTTCAAGGTGAAGCCTATGGGAGGGTCTGTTACTTCTAGTTAATTAGCAGGCCCCCTCCCCACCTCCCAAGCTGGGGAGATTCTTTCCTCATCTGTAGACCCACTGGGCTGCTAGGCTCCTGGGCTGTTCCAGACCTGACGCAGCTGTTGATTCAAACAAACAGAATACTATCACTTCCCACTCTGATGGGGAATTAGTTTCCCATTCCTACCAGCACAGTACCATAAAGATGCTCTTCTTCCTGTTGTTGACCACAGCCCTTGCACAAGTATGGATTTCCTGGAACCTTCAGCCTACTGATATTCCCATACGGACCATGCAGTTCTGGAAGGAAGGGACCCAAAAGTTAAGATCTTGACACTAGGGCCTCCCTGGTGGTGCAGGGTTAAGTCTCAGCACACTGAAGCTATCAACAGCCACTTCAGTGTAAGTTCGATCCCCAGCCAGGGTGCTAACCCACATGGCACAGCAGACCTCTCCTGACCCACCCACTGCTCCCTCAGCAGTGTATTTCAGTAAATCTGCCTGTTCTGTTCCCCACTGTCTCTGGTGAATCCTTTCACACACCCCCTTCCACCCCTCTGGCCTACACCCCAGCTCTTATATGCATAAATAAATCTTAAAAAAAAAATATCTTGACGCTAAATCCAGATGTTTTGAGACTATGAGAAAAAAAATTAGGGTGAGAACCACTGGCATTCTTCCTCTTTGGGCCTTTGAATTCAGGTTGTATGTAACTATCCTGCCTTTTCAGTGTTTTATTCTGAGGCCACTGCAAGGTTCGTTTCTATGATCTGCATAACACCTGCTTTTTTGTGTGCTGAAAGTGGCAGAAAAGCAACATTTTTCTTTTTAAGAGGTATAAAGGCAGTGACTGGCTTCACAGAGTTGTGAGCACACAACTTGGAGAGCTAACTGGTCAGTTTCACCTGGCCAAGCATTTGCTATTAGGCTCATCGCTTGAATAATCAAATGCTTCAATCAATAGACAGAACTTTCTCCAACTACCATAAAATAATTTTGGTGAACTCACTTCTTATTTGGGTCTAAACTTAAGACTCCAGAGAAAACATCCACTCATTCATGACAGAAAAAAGCTTTCACACCTTTTCAAAGAAAATGGCTCTGTAAACATAATTCCAAACTGGGTGTTTTTTGGAGGTATTAATCTTTATAAAAATGAAGGTTGCTACTACTGTACTAGGCCCTTTGGGGTATTTATACAGACTGTACAAATGAGGCAACTGGATACTTGTATAGGATCCCTTTGTAAATGAAGATCAAAGTCAAAAAGAAAAAAACAAATTCACTTTATTTTAAAGACAATGATTGGCATACAGAAGGTATGCACTAGCATAAAATAAACTTTCATGAAAAGCATTAAAATCCATTATAAATTAATTTATTAAATAGGTATTTGGTATATGTGATGGTTTTATTAGATATTACTCTTATTTATTGCCATCCCCCTCCCCCAAAGTCAAAACAAATCAGAAAATCGCATAACTCCAATTTACACTAAATAATTTATTTTCCCAAAATGTGTATGTGTTCTGAGATGTGACACATGATACAGTTCAATTGGTCATTCTCTATCAATCATAATATGACAGGACACAAGAGGCTAAAAATGGCTCATCATAATTTATTTTATGTTAAAATGTACAGCTTTTTTTTTTTTGTTTTTGTTTTTGAAGTGACTGACTAAAAAGAGAACAGATAAATACAAGAGTGTCGCTGGCTCCTATTTTATACAAGGATTACGCCTCTCCTGCTTGGCCCTTACAGTCACCCTGTACAGGTACAAAGGCTACAAAAAAGGAAGCAATATAAACAGACACAAATAACTTTTTTGCTTTTTTACATGCGATTTGTAAGCTTAGTTTGAGCTATTCACAAGCTACTTCTCTATTTTTCCTTAAAAAATAACTCCGATATTTTATAAAGATAGAAAAATCTACAGATGGAATGAAAATGTAAAGTTAGAGGCATTTCCATAAAATAGCAACTTTACACCAAATTCACTATTTTTTTTAAATCCTGCCAAGTATTTGGACATATATGAAATGTTTCAAAACCTGACAGATAAACACTGAGATATGCTTCATTCAATAAACAGAAGTCTGCATTTATAAAACAGAAAGCTGCCTTTTTTCCCCAAAGAAATCTGTCACCAAAATGGAAAAGGGTCTCAACTTTACACCAAACATTTAGCAATAAAACCCTTTTGACTAACCAAATGGGAATAGCTTTTATAGCTCTTTACAGTTTTATAATTAACAAAAATATAGTTTTTTTTAAACCCTCAAATTAGGGCACCCTAATCAAGGCAAAAAACTTAAGAAATGGCTTACCGTTAGCACAACACTTGTACAGTACTACAAAATGCACTGTCACTAACAAAGACATTAGCGGCATGCTGAAGTGTCACCTTAAAAAAATATACAATAACTGAAATGCTAAAGGCATTTACATGGAGTGGACAGGGGAAAAAAAAAAAAGCTCTAAGTTCAGTATTAAAACAGATAATTTGGGGGTGGGGTGGGGTTTGATATCCACATTGTTTAAAGGAAGCAGGCACAACAAGTGGCTGCCTCCTAATTGTAGTCCAAAGAGAGGCCTTTCTTTGCAGAGAATTTCATATAAAAGTAACAGAAACAAAGGTACCAAAAAATAAAAAGGAAAAAAAGAAAAACAACTTGTATAAGGCTTTCTGCTGCATACAGCTTTTTTTTTTTTTAAAATAAATGGTGCCAACAAATGTTTTTGCATTCACACCAATTGCTGGTTTTGAAATCGTACTCTTCGAAGGTTATTTGTGCAGATCAATCCAATAGTGATGCCCAGGGGGGGTTTGTGACTGCCTGTGGTGCCTACCTTCTCATGTAGGACCCATTGAGAGATTGTTTGGACATGCCTGTGTTCATGTAGCCATGATGTCCAGGGGCTGTGTACATCATGTTACCATGGGGCGGGGTCTGCATTGGCTGCTGGGCATATGGCTGGGTTCCCATCATGCCCATCTGCATCTGCATAGGGTATTGGGGTGTTTGATTCATGTAGCCATGATTGCTGTGGTAGCCGCTATTCATCATTGGCTGGGACATGCTATACCCATTCATGGCATTGAGAGTGTTCATGTTCATGTTCACAGAGTTGACATTGTAAGCTGGGGCTGGCATCAGGTTCACACTCATGTTCATGCCTCTTTGCATGGTTAAAGTCCGTGCAGGACCCTGCATGGCTACAGTCTGGGAGCGCCCATAGATTTGCGACTGATGGGTGGCAGCGGCTGGTGACAGAGATGCCGATTTGGTTCTCATAGAGACGTGGCCTTTGCTGGCAATCTGGGTTTGCAGTCTTTGGCTGTGAGAGATGCCAATATTTGATGCAGCCATGTTCCGCTGCAAAAGGGGCGGTGGCAGATTCATCGGAGGAGGAGTCAGGTTGGGGGGTGGGGTCATGGTAGCTTGTGCTTGGGGTCCCCCAGGGACAGAGTGTGGAGACTGAGAAAGCTGAACAAGCCCTGTGTTACTTAATGGTGTGGACAAAGAGGCACTGTTTGCATAGGAAGTTACAGCAGCGGAATGGCTGTAAGGCAATGAATGATCAATAAGTGTATTCGTTAACTGCTGTAGTTTGGCAAGGCTGAATGTGGCTGATGGCTGTGGGTAATGCCCAGCCCCAAAATCACTTTGACCCATTCGTTCATACAGGCCAAGGTTAGCATTGCCGGTCTCAGGAATCTCAGCTAACTGCATTGGTGGGGTGAAGTTAGCAGCCATGCTACACTGAGCCAGCTGCTGGCTGCTGCTTGGAGGCCTCTCCACCACACAGCCTTGAGGAGACTTGACGCTGCAGGTTGGGGGAGAACTGATGCTGGTTTGCTGCAGCATGCTGCAGCTCCCACTGATGTTGGACATCTGCTGGGTGACAGCACAGCTGCTCTGTGTAAGATTGCTAGAGGTGAGGTTGCTATAGGAGCAGCTGTTCTGCGAAGATCCGTTTCCACAAATGCTGCCACCCATAGTAGAATCATAGCTGCTTGGGTTTTCGTAGTTCTCAGTAGTGCTCTCAATACTGCCGAGGTCACTAAATCCACTGTCTACAACTTGCTGTGAGTGATCTGAAACTGACGGGACGTCCATCATTGGACTGGTTTCCATATTCTGCAAAGATGGCACTGAGATGGCACTTTGATCTGGGCTGATTTGGGCATAGCTGTTTTCCAAGGCAGGGACACTTGGGCTACTGACGGAACGTACTGACTGGCCAGGATGGGAATGGACAGATGAAACTGGGCTACTGTGGTCTGACTGTTGGCAATCATCCAGAGTGGGGGCAATTTGTGGGCTTTGGTCTGCATGGGTGTAGTTCTGTAGGCTTCTACAGGCCTCTTGAGTTTCCGCACAATCCTGGAAAGTGTCATCCTGTTCACTGTTCTCCTGGGTCAAAGACTGAACTGCCTGGACTGTCTCAGAGTCGATTTCCATGGTTGCTGTGTTTCTCTCTTTGAACTCAGTATCTACTTCTTCATTGCTCTTTTGGTCCTGCTTCTGTGCCTGTTCGTCTGGGGATTCCTCATCAGATTCAGGTGCAGTTTCAGTGTCTCTAGCAAGCTCCTTGGGTTCACTGTCACATGAAGCTGCAAGGTCAACACTGCAGTCCATTAAGACCTCTGGGTTTGAACGACCTGGCTGGACACTAAGGTCTAAAAAAGCCTCCTGGTTCTCTAGTACTTCCTTGAAGACTTCTCTTGGGCACTCTTCCTTCTCCACTTCGGAAGACTCCATGTGACTGTCGTCTTCATCATCTGCGTCATGACCCTCATTGTGAGATGGTTCTTCGTCTTCCTCCTCCTCCTCCTCCTCATGATCATCTGAACGCACAGGGTCTTCTGTGTCAATGCAGGTTTCTGGTTCCTCTTTTTCCTGGTGTTTAGCACCACTTGGGTCTTTTTCTACATTTCCTTCTTCCTCTTCCTCCTCCTCCTCCTCCTCCTCTTCTTCTTCCTCCTCCTCCTCCTCCTCCTCTGGTTTGATTAGATCGTCTTCTGGTTTTTCACCTGGGGATTTATTTGGACTTATAGGTGCACATGCTTCTTCCTGTCTGTTTTCGTCCTGAGGCAGCAGGGGTTCCATGGCTTCCTTGACCTCCTCCTCAATCCTGGTGGGAGTGGGGCTGGGTTTGTCTTCAAGAGTCTCTTTCTGTTCTTCCACTGCTACCTGCTCATCAGGTTCCATGGGTGTTTCTGGCGGGGTATACAGGTTTAGTTTAAATCCAGTCTTCCTCTCTTTGTTTGGCCTCCACTTAGATAGACCACGCTTTGTTCCTTTTGGCCATACTTGTTTGCACTTTAGAGGTTCAGGATTGTCTCTACTGCCTTCTTTCAAGTTATCTGCATCATCATCCATATTGTCTTAGAAGGGAGACAGAGAAAAAGGGAGGAAGAAAAACAATGTCTTAGAAAGCATAATCATGAACAATTTGAATTCATTGCTCTAAATTAATTAGCAAACACTGCTTTCAATTTAGCATTTTAAGAGCTTATGGCAAAGATATAATCAAGACTAATGTATAACTATATTTGGTATAAAACAAGAAAATAACCTAGTCCTGGGAAAATAATATATGTGCTCCTCTCTCTCTCTCAATAGAAAGTTATACCTTTAATAGAAAGCACATGGATAATAAACTTAAGAGATCAACAAATAAGACATTCTCTGATGTAAAACCTGGAATTGAATAATGTAAAAAAAAATCAAATTGAACACTTACAAATTAGGAAACATAGGGGAAAGTGGTTAATGCTAGATTATATCTGGATCACCTTTATTCAGAAATGAATCGATGTCTGACTTGGATATCTAATCTGAAATAGTAAACTTCTGTTTGTTGATATTTACTAGATTTAAATGATTGCAGGTGATATTATTTACTTTGATTGAAATGCCCTTTCTGGCAAAAAAATAAACTACATACAAATGCATAAATAACTAAATACCCAAAATACAAAGGCAACTTTAATCTACCACAGGATCATCATTTTTGCATGTGACAAACTACAATAATTTACCATGAAATTACTTCAACATTTAAAATACAGAAATTCTCCATAAAATACATCAAAGAAAACATGTGTAATTGCTCTGAGACATCAGTCTTAGAAAATTGTTTGGGGGACTCCAACAGCAAGGTTGAAAAAAAAAAAAAAAAGGAAATATAAACAAACGGGACTACATCAAATTAAAAACTTCCATTCAGTGGAAGAAATTTGCATCAAACTGAAAAGACATCTTGCTGAATGGGAGAAGATATTCACGCATCATACATCTGACACAGGGTTAATATCCAACTCATGAAACTCAACAATAAAACAAACAATCCAATTAAAAACAGGCAGAAGATATGAATAGACATTTCTCCAAAGAAGACACACGAATGGCCATTAGGCACATGAAAAAATGCTCATCATAATGTATTATTAAGAAAATGCATATTAAAAAAAATAGTGAGAGATCACCTCACACCTGTGACAATGGCTATTATCCAAAAGAGAAGAAACAAGTGGAGAGGATGTGGAGAAGGGAACCCTTATATACTGTTGGCAGGAATGTAAACTGATGCAGTCATTATGAAAAGCAATATGGAGATTCCTTAAAAAATAAAATAATAGAAATTCCATACGATCCAGTTATCCCATTTTTGGGGATTTACCTGTAAAATACAAAAATACTAATTCGAAGAGATTTATGCAGCCCTCCACCACCCTGGGTTTACTGCAGCATAATTTACAATAGCTAAGAGCTTTAAACAACCTAAATGCCCATCCCATTGGATTATGAATGTATAAGGTATTTATACACAATAGAGTACTATTCAGCTATTAAAAAAAAAAACCGCTGCCTTTTGCAACAACACAGATGGACTTAGAAGGAATTATACTTAGTGAAATAAGCCATAGAAAGAAAGACAAATACCGTATGATTTCACTTATATGTGGTGTATAGAGAAAACAAACAGATGAACTAAATAAACCAAAATTGAACTTTGGACTATAAGACCAATTAGTGGTTACCAAAAGGGAAGGGGAAGAAGAGCGGGGAAATGGGGACAAATGGGACAATTTTATGGTGAAGGATAGTATTGAAATTTTAGTGGTTAAGTTAATGCAGTATATATATACGTTGATTTTCAACACTGAAACTTATATAATGCAATATTATTCAATAAAAATAAAGGAATATAGGTCTTTTTATCATTAATTCTATGTTGCATTCTAGATCAATTTACCACTCAATGTAAGGTTCAAATATTAAACAAGAAACAAACCATAGTTGTTAAGGTTTAGTCCGTCCAATCTTATTTTTACTATACCTGTGTGTATGCATAGATTTAAATATACATAAATATAAGTAAACAAATGTATGAATGAATGAATACAAATGAAAAAACATTAAGTCTTTTTAAGATCTTTAGAAAATTAAAGACTCCAATGAACTCTTGAAGCAGTCAACTTAAAGGAGAAGCACTACTTTGGAGAACAAAAATATGATCTAACATTGATGTGGAACAGAGATCCTTTTTGCCAAATGGAGTTATTTTCTAATCCGATCAGTGTGGGCAGGGTAAGCTCTTACTTAGTTCATTATGCAATAAAAGGATTATACATAAACTACATGTATTTTACTCACATTGGCCAGCTGAAAAGAACGTGTATGGGGTACAGACTGATTTCTTCAGAAATGCAAAGTATAATACCCAGTTAACAGTCAAATCAAGATGTTCAAATGGTTTTTATCTAGTCACACAAATAATAGCCATGAGGATGCCCCTGGATTCCACATTCTTATTCTGCACACTGTGGGACCTACCAGCTTTTGTAGAAATATCTAAGAAGATGAGTTTTCTGGTAACTATTTTCTTAAGACAAGATCCTAAAAGGAATCGGGTATATTAGGCTCCTAAAAAGACTCCCAAGAAGTGGAAATAAGGCTCAATTTTCATACATAAAAAATGATGTCTTGGAGTAGTTTGTTACAATTGTTTAAAAAAAATTAAGAACAAGGCTGAGCTTCTCTATACCCAGGTTAAAATGTTATTCTCTCAGCAGTATATACAGTAACATCATTCCTGTTAATTAAGAAAGTCAAGAAGATGCTTGCTCATTCTTAAAACTGACTGAAAAGCAAGAGAGACAACTTATGGTTCTCAGGGAAATGAGTAGGCCTGTTCCCTAGGTTGCTGAAATAAAGTTTTTGAATAGTTAATTTCATCAGTAGAGAGCCTGTCCCATAAATCTTTAGGCGTTAGAAGCACAAGTTCCCAAGCCAAGAAGCAAGGGATGGTTACTTTTAAACAGGCATCAAAAATAATTCACTGGTGTATTTTTCAGAGGGTGTGGTGGGACGGCCCTGCCAAAAGCAAACTAGAAAATAGTAATTTTAAAAGGAAAAACATTACCTTATTCTATATTATCAAAACTAATACTGATGGTGTGGGAAAATTTAAGTGACTCTTGGTAAACAGTATGTCCTAAAGTATCACTGACGTACCATTAATTTAGTAACACTTGATTTTTTGAGGAAAAAAGAAACTACCACATTGATAATAATATCTGCGCTGATTTCTGAAATACCAAATGTGAAAAAAGTATCTATCAGAATTAAGGAAATCAATGATTCTTATGAACAGACTTCTAAGTTTTAGAGGATAAGCCAATCTCTGCAAAGTGAGATGAACCCAACAAGAGGAATATTCTGATATTTTGACAAGTTAGAAGTTGTTTCAACATAAAATCCAATTCCAGGAAGAAGGGATAGAACTGTTTATGAATGAGAAAGGATAGGGGGCAGGTAAAACCTCAAAGATGCCTTTGGACATAATACTAGCAGCCTGCTTTTGAGAACTAGGCACTAAAATACAGATATTTAACAAGGGTAAGAATTTTATAATTCCTCCACTTACTTCTACAAGAATCTGAATTCTTAAAGCAATGATTGTCTTTCCCTTCCTCGTCCTCTGTTTGCCGTTTCTTCCCAGGCTGATGTTGGAATGCTTTTCTCAGGATTGGCTTCCCACCATCTTCCTCCACTTCAATCTCACAGGTAGGTTCCAGCTGTGGCATTGGCCTCTCTTCATCTGAGTTGTCAAAGGGCTCATTCAGCACTTCTGTAGTCTCAGAAATGGTCTCAGTTGTAACACTGCTATTGATCCTCCTGCGTTTACGACCCCTTTTCTTCTTTAGTACAAAAGGCCTCTGAAATTAATTCCAAACATAATAATACATAAGAGCTCATGAGCAATTAAATGGTTGAGCCAATATGCAGCAAACATGTACTGAACGGGAGTCTGAGAATCGTACATGTGAAGACTTCTGTAACGCCTTTGTACTTAACCTTCCATTTGATGTTTTACATCTCTCTTGGGCTCCAACTACACAGGAAAGTGTTTTCCAAATAAAACAGTTGTTTGCACAAGCAGATGCTTTGAGAGGGAACATTTTAGCAGCTTAACTATAGATTTTAAAAACTTGGTTTTGCTTTTCTAGCATATATTTCCTCCCAAATGGTACTTGCTAGCTTTAATAGTCTGTGCACTATATATATATATATATACACACACACACACACACACACACACATATATATATATTAAGCCTATGGACACCAATGTTTCTATAACGTTGCTATAATTAATTAGTGGGGGCACTCACTTAATACCTGACAGGCATTAAGCAGGTGTTCAAGGAGCATCTATTATGTACAAAGCACTGTGGGAAATTTGATGGTGTACAGGATTAGCCGACTTGTGCCCCATTTTATGGGACTTCAGGAACTATGAAAAGTAAAAAAGGAAAAGGTATTTGAAGAAAGGATTACTGTTTTTTGAAATGTTAACAGTCAGGTATTAGTGGCTGCAGGGAGTTAAGCAACTGATATTTTGCAATACATTTTAATATAGAGAGCATCTAAAAACTTAAAACATTATTTTTCCCAAGTAAGAAGTACTTAATGAAACAAAATTCAATACAGGAATAATAGGAAGATTTGCTAAAATGTAGCCTGTCAATAACAGGCCCCCAAGCTTGAAAATACACTACAAAGACAGTTTAATATGCTTGGTTAAAACTTTAACTGTGGGTAAACTGTCCAAGAATGACCATCTTACATTTTATACTCCCTGAATGTACACCAAAGTATAATTTAACATTTGTGGTTCTTAATTCTCAATCTACCTGCCCTCTCTAGTGCACTTGAATTTTCCCAAACATAAGTACAGCCATAAAAAGAACTGGTTTTCTTTAGGTTGAGTCCATTTACATATGATGATAGACTGTATCATGCCTTGATGAGTCTGGTTTTTGATGTTTTTAAAAACAAATGCCTTTGTTTAGACTTATTTATAAGTCTAAAGTCCACTTTATGCTACTTCCTTTTATGCATCTCCATAGCTGCCCTTCCACTAATAGATTGACGGGCTTAGAATAAAGTACATGGAGCTGGGAATTAGAACAGCAGGTTCTTTGAACAGCAGGTATGTGTCTACCACATAGGCTGGCCTGGGGCAGAGCCTTAACTTGACGATCTTGATAAGTCTGGCTGTGCTAACAAATACAGTGTCTACATCACAGCTAGGTACTAAAGACAAATATCAGAGAATGAACAAGTACCTAAATACAAAATCATTTACCTGCCATACAAGTTTTGAGATACCACCAAGCTACTAAGATATGAGAAAATTAGGCAAAGTATAGTTGGCCACACATGCAAAACATCAGCATCAAAATGAAGAGCCTGAAATACCTCTGAACAACTCTAGAAAGAGAAAAGGAAATAGCATCAGGAGGGCTGGGTCTGGAGTCCAAGGGCTCATCTGGTTCTGGCTCCACCTCTGATGACCTGTGTGACCTTACACAAGTCTCCCCAGCCTCTCTAGATCTTGGTATTTTTATCAACAATTGCTGAAGGGTGGTTTAAGTGCTCTCCAGGGTCCTTTTCTGTTCCCACATCCTGATTTAACTCTAGTCCCACAAACCAGCAGGTGGCAGTAACTACTAGAGCAGGCCTGTCCCTGCTTTCCTGTCACAGCACTAACCAACCTCAGAGAGTAAACAAAATCAAGACTGTATGACAAATAATGATTATATATCATCAGTGGAACCGGATACAAAGAAACTACATCTAGAGAACAAAGAGTGAAACAAGTATTAATAGAATGTTTGCAATGACAAGTCAGATTTGACTGGCAGTGACTCATAGACTGAAAATCTACATACCTTTCTCTTGATGGCAACTGACTGTGGTTTAGTCAGTCTTGGGGGAGAATTTTGAATGTTTTCTTCCTCCTCCTCTTCTTCCTCCTCTTCTTCTTCCTCCTCCTCCTCTTCCTCCTCCTCTTCCTCTTCCTCCTCTTCCTCTTCGCTGCTCTCTTTAGACAGCTCCATCAGCTGCCCACGGTCCCCTGCCACTGGTCGGCTCTCCGGGGAATGTAAATACTTATTTTTCGATTGTACTTTTGCAGGTGATTGCCTACTGTTAGCTCTAGATGACAGGATTTCTTGCTCCTCCTTTTCCCAGCAGCTAGCTTGTTCCATTAACCGCTCAGCCTAAGGGGGGAAGGCGAAAAGTGGTGGGCCAGTGAGAGAGGGCAGTTCCATAGCCAGAGCCTCTAAGGATCAAAGGCAAAGGATCTCTAAGTCGTTTCTGATCAGGACAGGCAGCCAGCCAAGCAACATCCCAACTATATCATCTCAGGACTCCTTTGCATTAGTTAGGATAACAAATCAAAGAAGATTGGGTTTCATGGAATATTTAGCAGTATTAATGATGCAGTGAATTGATTCGAGTCCTTTATCACTACATTACATGCTCACTGGCATGGAGCACTTTAAGCAAGTTCATAAACACAAAGAATCGATTGACATTGTAGCCTCCAAGCTCAGCATCAAATTTGATCTGATTACATGCTGTCAGTAGTGAAAAATGCTGCTTTGTGATCAATGCTAAATGTTTCATTTATCATACTCAATTCAATAAAATGAAATTATCATGTCTTACCATGCAACCTCAGTTAGGATAAATTAGTGCCATATCATTTCACAAGCTCTCTCTACATAACCGAGCTTTTGACAATCATGTTAATGATTTTCTTAGCTTAAGAAGGCTACAAGATTAAAGTTCTACAACTGAGGCTGTTGAAGTCAATTATTACCTCTTTTTCAGCTTCTCGCTCTTCTTCAGAAACTGCAGCATTAGAAATTAAAATTGGGGTCCACCTCAGACTCTCTGGATCAAGCTCATTGGTCCGGGAACAGTTTTTCAGTTTTTCCATGTGACCCAATATCAACTTTTCCCTTCTAATGATGACAAATCTGTAATGTGATGAGGCAGAATAAAGTGCAATCAAGAGCTGAAATTTCATTTCACCTCCACTTACTGACATATGCTACCACTAATATCACCTGGGTTAGGAAAAATCAGAATGCCCATCAATGAAGTATAGCAAATTGAAATTTGAAATCATCGAAGAGTTATTCTATGTTTTCTTTTTAGGAGAAAGGTTTTGATAATGCCATTGGGGAACCTCTTATCTGTCACCGCAACAAACTGCCTAAATACAGGGACATTTTCTGGCGTGAGATGCCTGAGAGGCAGCCGGAGTTACGTAGGGCACCAGTACTCACCTGCCATCTCTCTTGTCAATCATGTGGAGATGCTGCAGAGTTGTGGCGATGTCATGTGGGCACATGCCTGTAGCTCTGCTGATCGCCTTGATGCTGATGTGTCTCTCATGGTGGTGGTAGAGATATTCCAAGATGACGCTCTTCCAATAGGCCAAGTAGGAGAGACGGCCCAGATCAGAAAGTGGCTTTTCAGGAGACCCTGCCTGGCCTTCTCGTCTAGAAAGCAAATAGCCTAGGGCAGAAAAAGCAGAATCTCACTACAGTGTTTTCAGATATTGGAACCAGGGCCACTAGAAATAATATAAGCAGCAACAAGGTAAACACCACATCAAATAAGTGCATTAATTTGATGTATGTAGACTCTTTCCAGTTAAGAATGATTTGATCTCCATGGAGTTAATGTTTCCAAATCCTTTACAGTGGCACTGCATGTCAATTTGCATAGCTAGTGGCAGCATTCCAAATATACGTCATGACTTATTTAACAAAGCTAAGGTTGAAGACTTAACTTTTGATAAGTTTCAACATCCATGTCTCTGCAGTTTCATGAATTTTTCAAAAACTAAATGTCAGCCACTTACTCAACAATCTTGTTCAGGGACCACCCCAAACATTAATGGGCAAGTTGTTTTCCACAGGAAAGGACCTAATGACCCTTTGACAGCTGGGTCTTAATAAAAGAGAAGGGGCTATGTTGACTCAGATTCTATATTGCTTGTTACATTTAACGAGCACGCTGATCTGAAGCTTTATTTTGGTACTAATAAAAGAAAGGCTTTTAAGTCAACTGCTGCATTTCACATCACTTCCACTAGCTCCATTTTCACCTCTTTCATGGAAATTAATTTATAATCTAACCCCAGTTAGACTGCTCCTACAAATAAAAAACAAAACAAAAAACCAACCTCCTTAAAACTGTCTCATGTATACTCAGAAAATCTCTGAGCAGGGTAAGTTCTTGAATGTGCAGTCTGCAGTATTACTGTGAAGGTTCCTTGGCAAAGGAACTTTAAAATGAGAAAAACTTTAAATCCACTTGAAGGTAATGAATGAAAGCTGGCGGCTGTCTCCGTAATTAAGAGCCACTTACAGAGTAGAGAAAAAAATGCCATAAACTAATGATGTCTACCTAGCTCTAATTATCTATTTCAACAGCCTCACCTTCATGAACTTTCTAAATTTAAACAAACATCAACCACATACAGTAGGTGGCAGCAATTACAAAATCATGCTGCTCTGTAAGCCATCCAAATCTTCAGCACTTTTTTTCTTTATCTACATTTCTAAAATGGCTGCATTCTCAAGAATTTTCTCATTTTTTTTTTTCCATTACAAGGAGAAACCAATGCTTTCCATGCATGTTCCTGCCTCTCAAAATCACAGTAACAGCGCAGCAGATCTATAGGACAGGAAATCCAACCTGGACCCTCGAGGGGTATAACCATTTTGCATTTGCATGGTTTTAATCTGAATGTCATAATAAAAAATAGGCCTTTATTTTACTTTAGGTTTTGCTGAAGTCTTCTGACTTCTTTCTTTAACTCAAGTGTAAGTGCAAAGTATTTGATTGAAAACAAACAAGCACACAAATTTTTTTCAGTCAAACCACTATTGTCATGTCATTCAGCTGCACACAGAGGCTTACGAGAGCAGTGTGTCAGGAAAGCTAACAGTGATGGCCACTGTGCTGAATCTATCCTATATCGTGACCTGTGAATATGGAGACGAGCTCTCTGTCGCCAGAGTACAAAGGATACCCAAACCTCAGAACACAGATAATTGGCACATCCGTCACCTGCCTCCTGAGAGCTTGGCACATGCTGTGAAATTTACTCAGTTGGCTAGAGATCTCAGCTTTGCACTCCTGGAGGGTAGAGAACCATAATACCGTGGATATGGAACTAGCCCTCTTTTGTCCATGAGATCCCACAATTAAAAGTTCCCTGTGGTGACTGTCAAATTCTCTAGCCCCTCACTGGTTTTTATCTGAGCCCCATAGCTGGGGATAGAAAGCACACACCTCCCCCCTGACCCCAAGCCTAACAGAAAGATTGCTGTACAACCAGAAAGTGGTGAGAAGGTGGTAACTTCCCCACCTTATGTCCCCCGCTACTATGAACCACCTCATCCAGGAAGCACATGTATTTCTTTGTTCTGTCTTCTCTCACAATCCTTACTTTAGACTAAGAAACAGCAGCCAGAATCCACACAAAAACATATTTTATCCAGCTATTCGTGTTTTCACACCCTGAAGTAGTACACATACAACTTAGCAGGGTCCAAGCCTAAACTGGGCACGCAATTGGAGCTAGCAGGCGACTTGGGGCCTGTGGAGAGCATTTAGGCACAAACCTTTTAGCACCTGCTTCTCTCACCATGTGAAGTGGCTGTGTCCTGGGCCACTCCCTTGGACACAGTATGTAGCCTGTGGTCGACATTACCACGGAAGAGTCCTGGGGCCCAAGGGAGGCAGCAGCGGGGCAATCCACCCTGAAGTGCCGCAATACACAAAGCCATTGACTTGCATAGAAAATACCTCTGAACTGTGCTTGTGAAAGCTACACTGTAGGAAAGCTGCCAACACCTGCCTAGAAGTGATGTTTTCCTGAGTTATGGGCAGAAAAACTGCAAACCAAATCTCCAACCAGAAAACCCTGAGCAGATTTTCTGGGATGATGTGCACCAACATTATAGATGACACAATGCCACTGTCCAAAGGGATTACTGAATCATTTTTCCTTCTCTTCTCAAGGGAGAAATTTTTGTTTTAAATGGAATCCATCTGGATAACAAAAATGACGAAGATTAAATTTTTGATTCCTTACTAGTTAAATGAAATCACTTTTAAAATACAAGGCTTAGGAGAAAAAGTTGTGTCACGTCTACTCCATTTCTGCACAAGGTTGCTGTAATATATAATTTAAATTTTACCTGCACTAGAGCACTTTCCCTCAAAAAAGCAATAACTGGTAGTACTTCACTACTTTGGTCTTCCTAACAGGGGATGTTTTAAATAAGGAATTTCTTGTTACTTTTCATTTCCTTCTACTTTTTCTAGGCTCCTCAAATCACAACTACTATATAGCCCATTGACAGAGTAATTTTTGGTAAGAACATTTCACGTATGAGTAATTATAGATATGTGGTGGTTTAAGCTCTTAAATTTAACTTACCAAAAAGATTCCAAATAATTGATCTAAGATGCAGGGAAATAAAAAGCACTTATCTTGGAAGCCGGTGTATTATCCTGAAGCATCTGAAACAAGTACAATACACCCCTGGTGAATAGATTCCCACGGTGCTCTAACACCTCTCCTTAACTCAGGACACTTTCAATCAGAAAACCTGAACTATCCCCAGGGAGACCTGGCTGTTCAGACTGAAAACAAACAATGTTTGGAGGGCAAATCCCAGTAGCTGCGATATAATTAATCGCTGATGAAATTATTCCCTTCAAGCTGTCTGTGGGCCAGAGGTGCTGATGAACAGCACTGACTCTGTGATCACAAGACTTGCAATTGAAAACTGACAGGCTCATACACCTTCATTCACATCAGCTATCTTAATACTACAGAATGCTGGCTTCTTTTGCTTCCTGGAACTACTTACCACAGGGGAAGGTGAGGTCTGAGTTTCAGTGTGTGGACTACACTCTTAATTCAAAAGATTATCGAGGTGTTTGCTTAAAGGGACATTAAGAACTATGTGATGTATACAAAAGGCATGTATTTCTAAGATGGACTAAACAGGACCCAAATTTACCTCACCTCAATGAAGGCTGACCAACTAGTGCAAAGAGAATAAATTGTCATGTTAAAGAGCCCTGATCCCTAGTGTTTGAAATGGTTAAATCTCTCTCAGGGGGAAGAAAAAGAAAAATGGATCTGTGTATACAGATCCATTAGGAGTGGGAAAGGTCTAGACAAGATTAAGATTTGTTTTTAAAAGTCTAAATTCCCAAATTAATTTAACTCCCAAGCATATTAACTACAAGGTTAACCCTAGTTTAATGTTCCTGTCTTCTAAACTAGTAATATTTCAAGATTACAGATTGGACCAGAAGTAGAACATTCTTCAGATAAGACATGGATAAGGATTTACCTCCACAAAGGCAGCCACCCCTCACCCTTATACACCTTCATCTTCTACCCCCCTGGAACTAAACCATACAAACTTCCTCACACAGAAGTATAAACTTTGGCAAACTATTTCCAACCCCCATCTGTCTGGATTATGTGAGTTTGGGGTTACTGGCTGCTTTTAGGGTAAAATAATCTTCAAGGATTACACCCCTTTCATCAGACACCTGTTTAGCTCAGGAAGGCCTGCTGAAAGGTTCCTATCAGTGGACAGCACTGGGTTTGCAAGCCTGGGAACTGACACCAGGCCAGGGATTTATGGCAGCTCTTGAGCAGAAGAAATCCGATGGCTCTAAGCATGAATCTTGTGCTTGAGGATGGAAAATCACTGATCTATGCTCATCTGTTTTACTGGTTTCAGCGGTTAAGCGCTCTGTGACCAAGTGGATGAATGGCATGTTATCAATTTAAACAGTGATAAATGAACTTGATAGGCTATTTGTCTCCCTGATAAAATTTTGTGGTGATTTTGCAATTAGGAAAGAAGGGAGTTGAACCTTAGCTTTCCCACTGTTTTAGAGGATAGGAGTGTTCTAAATCACCCATGACCTGCCTGAATTTTTATGGCTTTCCGTTTATTGAAAGATACAGATGCCTCCCTAGCAAAAACGGAAATTTTGAATTTTTAAAAGACTGGTTTTGAAAATGTGTCTATGTATAAGATATCTCTCCCATAGTTCTATAGACTTCAAGTAATCATGACAATGTGAAAAAAAATTGCTTGACTTCTCAACAGACTTGTTACTCTACTCTCGATAGATCTATGGTTTTCAGGGGGTGTTGTGATCCCCAGACCAGAAGTATCAGCATCACCAGGGAACTTGTTAGAACTGCCAATTCTCAGAACTACAAATTGGAAACTCTGGGGGCACGACCCAGCATCTGTGGTTTAACAAGTCATCCAGGTGATTCTAATGTACATAAGTGCGAGGACCAGGGCTATAACCTCTGCAATGGAGTTGCTGATCTTGCTGTGGATGTGAAATTCTCCTTGGGCAGTAGGGAAAGTCACAGTGGGGCCAAGGAATCCAGGACTTCACCCAACTCCTTGATGGTACAGAACTGTAAACAAGAGTCTTCAAAGTCCCATCAGACTAAAACTTAGCCAGTGGTCACTGAGGTGCTGAGTGGCTTGGTCCATATGTTTTATGCCCGAGCTTCTCATGTTTGTAGTGCAAACAATCCGCTCCCTGTTACAAATGGATTCTCATTCAGTCGGTCTGCAGTGGGGTCTGACATTCTGTGTTTCTAACAAGTTCCTATACCACAGGTCACAACTGAATAGCAAGGGTTTATATGTTAAAAAAAGTGGTTCTCAAATTATTTGGTCTTGGATCTCTTCACACTAAAAAAAAAAAATGATTTAAAAACTTTTGTATATAAGGGTTACAGCTATTGATTTTATTAAGAAACTTGAAACATTAATTCATTAAAAAATGAAGCTCATGAAGAGCTAACAAAATTTTTACGAAAAAAATTTACATTTTCCAAAACATACACAAAAATAGAATAGTGGCAACATTTTACACTTTTGTAAATTTCTAACATTTGGCTTAAGAGAAATAGCTAAATTTTCATGAAATTCTAAATTTTCTGCTTTGATAGTCAGTCTGTTCTGATTTCACAGGTCATGAAATTTCTTGAAAACTCCACTGAACACTGATGAGAATAAGTAAAAAGGACAAATAGTATCTTAGTATTGCTTTGAAAATAGTTATGAACTTAAAGATTCTCTGGAGTAGACCTTAGGGATACCCATACTTTGAGACCATCAGCATTAAGTAAAACATAAAGAAAAAATTTTAAAAGTTGGGCAGTAAGGTCATTTATTGCCATAATAATATAGCATTATTGACTACAGTATGAGAGACTGTGAGAGGATGTAGAGAATGGATTTTAGAAGCAGACAACCTGGAATGGATTCAGGGCCCAGTATTATCAGCTGTGTGACTTTGGGCAAGTTATTTAACCTCTGTGCTTCAGATGCCTCATCCATAAAATGGATAACAACCATATCTATCAGTATGGTTATAGGAGTTAAATGAATTAATACAAAGTATGTACAACAGTGCTTGGCATTTTTACAGTAACCCTATAGGTATTAGCTGTTATTCAACATACTGAATGAATAAAATCTCAAGATTTGGGTAATTAGGTATCTTTAATGTAAGGGAAAGAAAATTTAGACAGAAGGGAGATGACAGACTGCTCTAAAGAGTATGATTGAGAAAAACTACCTTTCTTTTCCTATTTTTGCCTGAAAAATCACTCTATAGCCTCAGACACAAGTCCTCCCCACTCCCGCCTCCGATTCCCCCAGTTTACCTCCCAAATATAAATTTAATTAAAGGAAGAAGTTATGAAAAAAAAAAAAAAAACCACAAAACACAACCACCAAAAAAACCCCTTACACATCCTGCCTCAGGAATGATTTAAAAAACTGGTGACTGAAAGTTCTCAGCAAACACAGTTCTGTGCCCTGCCCCCCTCAAATTCCATTTGGCTCTAAAGTCCTGAACCACGGGAACTACCCTCAGGAAACAGCAAGGCCCTTGTTAAATACAAGACAACAGTCACCAAATGGAGTCACTTATGCTAAGCCTCATGCAACCAAACAGACTTGGTTTTAATTCTGGCCTCTCCCAGAAATGGAATCTTAAACTAGTCAGGAATCACCTGGTCAGCACCAGGGAGGTTACGTGCCATCCCTTAAAGGAAATTGATCTTATCACAACCAATTCACTTTTTGCTAGCATAATTTCCTTGTTCTCACTCCCTTTTATCTATAAGTCTTTCATTCTGTACAGCTCCCCAGAGCTCCTCTCTATAGGCTAGATTGAATGCTGCCAGATTCATGAATCATTGAATAAAGCAAATGTTTTAAAAATTTACACAGTTGAATTTTTTTTAAACAACATTAAACCACAATAATAATGACTATTTGAGGGCTTCAGCAGAAGTCAGAGAGAGTCCCAGGACAATGAAACACCATTCAAATGTTCCAGAAGCACCAAGTGTGTCCCTGGGAAAATGGCCTGAGCTAGTGAAACGCAGAGAATGGAGACAGTGGGTCTTTGGGGACGGAAGATTAGCTGTCCTGGGCCGTCTACCAACCCGTTCTCTAACTCCCGTTTTCTGATCTCTCAAGGATCCCAAAATCTCCTCAGCGGTTGACTCCAGTGGAGTGTGCACACATGGGTGCACAAACCTATAGGCTATGCTGGAATTGACCAGATGAGTTCAATTATTTTGTGAGTGGGTGTGGACTCCCTTGAAGGGGGTGGTCATGCTGTGTGTCAGTCACCCAAGAAAAAGGTAGGTGCTTATTTAAACTCACAGATAGGGTGGTAGGTGGCAGAAAAAGGGACTCCCCTCTTTCTGGCACCCTTATGTTGGGAAGGGTAGATATCTGTACCTTTCCAATGAGCTCCTGAGTTGGGGTGTGTGTATGTGACTAAAACAGATACCCCTGTGAGAGAGCCATGGGCCCAAGATGAGTCAATGGTATTTTTTATACTTGATAATCTAACTCAGTGACAATGTCCTCTTTATTTCTCCCTTTTCTATCCCCTTGTCTGATGGTTCTTAATCTTCGCTCACATTAGAATCACTTAGGAGCTTTTAAGAACTATAGATATTTACTTCTCACCAATCTCAACTCTCACCTATCTCAGGTCACTCTGGTCTCAGACATATTATGACTTGCATTTCTTTTCTCATCAACATAAATGACCAGCATTCCTTTTATCATTAACATGAAACAATATGAACAAAATGTCACTCAAGGGCCGACTGTACCACGGTCTCCAAAGTGACAAGAATGGAAAAGACATGTCCAATGCCTTTCTCTTAAGCCACATTCAATTTTCCCAATTCAGACCATGTTTAAATTCTGAAAAGTTTTAGCAGAAACAAATTTAACAACAACAACAACAAAAACAAGATGAAGAAATTTGGCACTTTCAGATTAGTTCCTCTCTCATAAGTTGGCAAAAGTTCATACTACAGATTCAATATGAAAATCTATTTCAGAAAATAATTTAATTTTTCAAAGTTGAAGCCTAAATAAAATTTTCACATTTCATATCACAAAATCCTAGTAACAAGAATTTACCATCAATACAGAAAAATTATAAGACTTTAATCACTGCATTAAACACATACACACTTCAAACATAGCATCTGCTCCAAGCAAATGAATACACTTACTTCTTATACTGCTACACCTAAGACCATTCTCCTGCTGCTAAAACACTGCAATTGAACTTCTTAAATAAATTACTAAAAATAAAAACTGGAGTTTCTTTTGTTCACTTGTATAAGTTGTATGGGGGCAGGTGACATAGTTTATTCCAATATCTAGATCCTACCTGGCAGAATGAGGGTGAGTGTGTTTATACCTGCATGGACACTGCCACTAATTTCAAAACCCAGCTTCGAGAGACAAGATGGTTAAAAAAACAACTTGCCTTTCCATTTGCTCTTTCACAACCTGTCCCTCACCCCCCCAAAAAAAATGCTGTCTCTCTCTTTGTACCAGCTGCAATTTTCAAAAAATAGGACAAAGTATGTTGCAATTCCAATTCTGGATGATGAGTTTTCACATAGCAAATACAAATATATAGCAAGACTGAAGAAAGAAAAAACTAAGAATACACATCTTTCGAAAATTTTTGTTTTCACAGTACACATCAAAAAGAGAACTTGTCAGTTTTTGAGATAACTTTCTAAAATCAAAGCATAGCCCATCATCCAATATGACTGATCAACTACTGTTGAAAACAGAAGGTAGAGAAACATTCTATAGTTGTCTCAGACAAAGAATTCTACCCCACTGGTCTATCAAACAGAAAACTTCTCTTTTTTCTTATTTTTTTTTTGTCTTTCATACACTTTCATACACTCAAAGAGAATGTGAGTTGACAACCTCTGGTGGTAAATGGTAGTGTCTCCACAGGGTTACTGATGAGATATGTAGTACACATGCTCACTGGGGTGGGAGCTGGGGTTTTAATAACTGGCTAGTGGGTTTGCCGGTGGATTTAGTGTCATGTAGGAATCTAGCCTGTAACAGTACAGGAATCTTAAAGTTCCAATTGGCTATGGTTAGATCTTAGCTATTAGAAAATAGAAACATATACAATTTCATCAGAAGCAGTATTAAAGACATCAGTTACTCTCTCTTCAGTTAGTATGTGATACCCTTCTGGGAGTCCTCTGTTTAGACTAACTCCCTGATATTTGTAGTATGAGGGTTGAGACTTCAGTACAATACATGGAAACAGGCACGACTTTAGCCACAGTCCATTAATTTTATTCCCATGAACCTTTATACTGTGTGGTCACTATTTATCAAGGGATCGCCATTCAAGTTTCAATGGATTTGAATGATTCAGTAGTATGTCCAACAGTAGAGTGTTTACAGTTTTCTAGGCACTTTTCTAGTTAGGTTGTGAGTGTGTGTGTGTGTATACATTTTTCAAATTTGTAAGGAAAACAGCTCTGAGAGTTTAATTTGTTAACTAGTATAACTTCTGAACGTAAGAACCACAAACTAAATGACAGGGACTCCAAAAAATCAGTTCAGTATGCTACTTTACAAGCAATCAATCACACTTGTAATCATCATTTACAAATCAAAGTACAACGCAGATACTCATGGGAGTATATATACAACTAGGTGGAAGTATGTGATTATGGACGTGCAGACTGAAACTGTAAATTATATAACTGTCTCTTATAATTACCCTGCTTGAGAAGCAAAAGAAACTTCCTGTATAATTTTGTAGGAGAATAGAGCTTGAGATACCAAATCGCCTTTTAGCTGGTTTTAACCCTTCAACAGCTATTTAATTATGTGATGAGGTCAAAGAAAGTTTATACTTAATTTATGAAAAGTTGGCAGGGAGGTATTTCAAAGTAATCCTCTGAAAAGTTCCATATTATTAATGAAACCTGATGGACTCCCTCCTTCTCCAAGAAAGATTTATCTAAATTATTTGGTAAAATAAACAACATTTAAAACAAATTCACAGGTATTTTTATTTTCTCTCTAAAAACATTCATTATAGTTGCACATTTTTAACTGGATGCAACTGAAAAGCTGCAGGGGCAGAAGGCTGTCAAGGTCCTCAGATGCATCTTCTGCTTTGGTAGGAAAAAAAAAATCTCATTAACTTCCTTAAATTCTTGGGGGAAAGCTCTAACACTGGGGAAACCACTGGGCAGGGCTTCTAATCTACATCAGAGAATCATCTTAAGAAGAAGGAAGACTGTTTTTGCAATAAATAATCAGCAGAGCCTCATTTCAGTATATTTTCAGACAGTCCAGTTTTTTTCATTCTCTTTCTTAAAATCTAACTTTAAATATCTTTGTTCTTCTGGAAGCACTGTTTCTCGGTCTAATGATCTGCCCCAAATATTAGAACTGCTAAACACTCCACATTCTAGAAGGAAGCAAGGGCAATTTACTATACTTCACAGCTTCTGCTAGTATTCCTTTTCTTCATTTTGGATTTTTAGCCAAAAGAAGGAAAGAAAAAAGGAAAAACAGTAAACAAACATGAAGTTCCAAAGCTGCAGTGTCTCTTTATCCGTTTGGCTACTCTGTTGCATATTTTCTCTTTAGTCCACCCATATTATCTGTAAAGCCATTCCTTGTTCAAATTCTCTATTTTATCATCACTCTGTTAACATATAACCATTCAATTATGTTTCTCTAGGTTTAAGAATAAAGCATCATTTATAGAACGTCGTTCCTTGTTGGACTAGACTCAACACTTGAGAAGATATGATTCTAGTAAATTTCAATACATTTCCTTCTATAGTTCTGCAAAGTCTGACATAAGAGTTGATGCCAATACACCTGATACTCACGTATTCACATTTTGATCAGAAAGCAGTAAAAGTGAAAATTTATTTCTTTTAAAAGTATCACTCATACAAAGACACCAATAAATAAAAAAGTTTTCCAGTTTTTTTTTTAAGGATTTATTTATTTATACAAGAGCTGGGGTACAGGCCAGAGGCGCGGGAGGGTGAGAGAATTCACCAGAGACAGAGCTGGGAGCAGAACAGGCAGTTGGACCGAAAGCACTGCTGAGAGGAGCAGCGGGCGTGAGACAGGGGAGGTCTGCCACACCATGTGGGTTGCTCCCTGGCTGGCCAGGAATTGAATCCGTGCTGCAGAGGCTGCAGACAGCTTCACAGAACTGCTTTTAAAGATTTCTTTTTATTTATGCATACAATTATTGGGGTATAGGCCAGAGGTGCAGGGGGTGAGAGGATTCACCAGAGACAAGAGTGGGGAGTAGAACTGGCGAATCTACTGAAATACACTGCTGAGGGGAGCATGGGTTAAGACAAGCGAGGTCTGCAGTGCCATATGGGTTAGCTACCTGGTTGGGGACCAAACTCATGTTGCAGTGGCTGGTGATAGCTTCATAGTGCTGAGACTTTAACCCCGTGCCACCAGGGAGGCCCCAGTTTTCCAATTTTCAGGGTCAAAAATCTTAAGTTCTAAGAAAGATTCACAGGGCATGATCTCCCAATTTAAGACCAAGTTAAGATTCTTAAGAAAGAAACTGGGCCTCCCCAGTGGCGCAGCGGTTGAGCGCTGGGTTGTGAAGCTGCCCGCAGCCTCTACAGCACCGGTTTGATCACTGGCTGCTTCCCGGCCACCGGAGGAGGGTCCCACATGGCGCGCAGACCTCTCCTGCCGCCTGCTGCTCCCCTTAGCAGTGTACTTTGGTCCCTCTGCCTGCTCTGCTCCCCGCTCTGGCTCTCGTGAATTCTCTCACCCTCCCGCGCTTCTGACTGTACCCAGTGCTTGTATAAATAAATAAATAAATCTTTAAAAAAAAAGAAATCACTTTCTTTAAAAAAAAAAGAAAAAAAATGGATATAGGAAATGGCATTGAATAAGTGAATAAATGTATAGCTTAATGATTATCCTATATTAACCACCCCTGTAGTATTCACCTGAGATCATTAATTGAAATTTGCCTGCTACACCCTAAAACCTTCAGTTTGTCCCATCCTAATCATCTCTCCTCTCTCCCTCATAAACAACTACTATCCTGACTTTCATAGTAATCCTTTGTGTTTCTTTATACTTTTATCACCAAAATATCACCAGGTACTGTAATATAGTCTTTTCCCTTAGAAAGAATAAAAATACATTTTAAGACTTTTTTTATCTACGATTATCCCCCTCCAACCTTTTACGTTAGAAAATTTATCTGTTCCACAATCTGGATTTTAATGATTGCAAAACTGAAGTGCAGTTCAATTTGTTTCTCTTTTCTCTAAATACCTGGAGGCTGGACCCACAGGCTTGAATAGACTTGGGTTTGTTCCTTTCGCATTACTACTGGGGGTGCTATGTTCCTTGATCAGGAAACATATTTCTGGTTGCTTCCCTTTTCTTTTTCCCAGAGTTTGTGTGTGATATCCAATGTCTAGATCCATTGATTCATTGGTAGAATCACAAAAATAATGATGTTCTAATTTATCATTTAAATTTCATTTGTGGGCCTCCCTGGTGGCGCAGTGGTTGAGCGCTGGGTTGTGAAGCTGCCCGAAGCCAAAGTCTCCACAGCGCTGGTTCGATCCCCGGTTGCTCCCCGGCCACCGGAGGTGGGTCCCACATGGCGCGCAGACCTCTCCTGCCACCCGCTGCTCCCCTCAGCAGTGTACTTCGGTCCTTCTGCCTGCTCTGCTCCCTGCTCTGGCTCTGGTGAATTCTCTCACCCTCCCGCGCTTCTGACTGTACCCAGTGCTTGTATAAATAAATAAATAAATCTTTAAAAAAAAAATAAAAAAAAAAATAAAAATATTTCATTTGTTAATTCAACTACCATTATATAAAGATACTTTCCCTCATTTAATGGTGGACAGTTCATACAAGAAAGAAGGTTAATACTTTTTAAAAAAATGCTTTTCAGAAATTTTCAAGATAATGTATGGGTACCTTTCATTCGCTAATTTTTTTTTTTTTTAAGATTGATTTATGCATACAAGAGCTGGGGCACAGGCCAGGGATGCAGGAAGTGAGAGGATCCACCAGAGACAGAGTGGGGAACAGAATAGGCAGACTGACTGAAATACACTGCTGAGGGGAGAAGCGGAGAGGTCTGCTTTGCCATGTGGGTTTCTCTAGGGATTGAACTCGGTGCTGCAGAGGCTGCGGATTGCTTCATAGTGTGGTGCTTAACCCCTTGCGCCACCAGGGAGGCCCTTTAATTTTGTTTTTAAAGGATCATTATGAACTTGTGAGTTCAAACATTTGATTACTTTTCAACCAATTACAATTTATTATTCTATTGTCCAGTGGGAGTTTCTTTTAGGTGAATCTTTGGTCTTTCTGACAAGACTCTGATGCCTCCTTGCTGTCTAGTATGAAAAGGGAAATACACTCCTTTTCACAGAACCAACCCTCTACATTTCATTTTAAATAATTCAATCTGCCCCTCCCAAAAGAATATATGCAAATACATATTACATAAATCTACCTGTATTAGTTTTCCCCAACATTTTAGCAATACTTTTTTTAATACCTTCTGCTAGATTGCACTGTTTATTTTCCTAACAGAATTCTCAACAAATAAGAGAAAATCTTTTGCTTTACCCTAACTGATATTTTAAAAATACTACTTTACAACCAGCTGAAATGGTAAATGTGTTGTTTAGATTTACCATCCTGAGAGGATGCTGTTAAATTTTACTTCGGAATACTCTACTTCAACCATAACATCCATATTACAAGCTGGAAAACATGTTTAAAGGTAAGTATTTTCCTTGAAACCAAACCCAAGTATATATAACACTAACTTCACCAATAAGAACATGACTTCTCTTTTTCTTGTTTTAAAAAGGAAATAGGCTTCTTTTGCCTGTATCTTAACTGGAAAAATGGAAAACAGAGTTGGGAAGAATCCTGTGTGTCTGACTGTCCACTACCCTGTGGGCAAGGGCTGGATCATTTACCCTTTATGCTCTCCTGCCTAGGCTGAGCCTGGCACAGTTTATGTAAAGCATGTTTACTGAAGAAAGGGGCAAAGAGATAAATAACTGAAGACAAATAAACACAAACAAAGACTGATAGGAGATCTGTGAGGAAGCACCCTTCTGCCATAAGCTAGCTGTGTGAAATCTGGTAGGTGTTCGGTAACACAAAGAAGAGGACCGGTATATTTGAGCATTCATTTACTCCTTCAACAAATCTTTTTTTTTTTTTTTTTAAAGATTTGTTCATATTATGCATAGAAGAACTGGGATGTAGGCCAGAGATGAGGGTGTGTGAGAGGATTCACCAGAGACAGAGTGGGGAACAGAACAGGCGGATCTGCTGAAATACACAGCTGAGGAGTACAGAGGGCGAGGCAGGAGAGGTCTGCTGCACCATGTGGGTTAGCGCCCTGGACGGGGATTGAACTCAGGCCTTACTGGTTATAGCGCTGAGACTGAACCCCATAAGCCACCAGAGAAGCACTTCAACAAATCTTTTTTTTTGGTGCACCCACTGTGTGTTTGGCTCTGTGTTCAAAGATTGGAATTTAGGTTTAACAAGTCCTCGTCCCAATGGTGATGCTGCTAAACTTTCATTTAATGGCTACAAGTTAGGTTTTTACATACTAATTATCTGAGTGAAATTCACTATTAGAGCTTTTCAAAATGACTTTCAGTACAACGGTTGATCAATGTTAGAAATCCAAATAGACAATAGGTTTGTTTAAAAAAAAATCTACTTGTATGCTAAGACCTGACAAAATTTTGAGTTACGCAAAGCAAAATATTAGCTACAAACCGTATGTTTTCACTGAAGCAATGAATACAAACTATTCTATGAGAGCTATTTATTTGCTCTTATTTATGACAAGCTTATTTAAAAAATAAGACAAATAAATCATTAGCTGCACTGCTTCATGCAACTCATTTCAATGCATTCAGTAACAGTCATCCTCTGAATAAATCACTGAGAGCTCAATTTTCAAACCCTGATGTTATCTTTAGCATATTAAAATATAGTGTACTCCAGTCCAATGTAATAAAACAGTAATGACAAAGGCTTTTAGAGAAATACATGAGAAAATAAAGAAAAATAGCCATTTCCCTTATATTAAAAACTAGAATCAATTAAAATATATCATCATTATGCTTGATTACATACTTGATTAAACAGGTTAAAACATGTCTTCTAAAAACCAGGAAAAATTTAAAGATGCAGCTGCTGGCCCTATCTTCCAAGTGTGATGGGAAGTGGGGGGAAGGAGGGTGCGATCTTAGAAAAGGCTATCAAAGACTCAAGCATCATTCCAAAAGCATAAATTAGTATTCTTTAATGATTGCCTTCACTGTGCTCACTCAGGGAGCACTGCTGGGAAAACTATGCAGAGAGAAGTGTTCTTAGTTTCTTAAGATTAGGTTGGAGTTTTCCTTTTAAAATAAACGCATGAAGAAATGAATTACCCGGTTAAAGGAAATGATAAGCGTGTCTTCAACCAACCGTGTGTAAATGTGAGTTTTGTGATAGTTGTCCTTTCTGCCTAAGGTTTATAGTAGGTAATGACAATCTTTTTTCTAAAGCAACTTAAATGGTCTTAAGATACAAGGTGCACTTGAACAAAAATACCAGACTTCAAAAGAGCAGCACGCACACATAACATCATTTGCAAGTAAAACACAGCTAACTGATTATGTTCTAATAAAATAAAATTCTCCTTCCTTAGAATCACATGTAAGAAGAAAAAATATATTATGGAAGTGCTTCTCAAAGGAATTAATTTAACATTTGTTCAACAAACAATAAGGACCTATTAAGTGCTAGGTTCTTCCAGGAAGGAAAACTGTAGCAGAGAACAAGGTCTGTACCTCCATGACGCTTACTTTTGGTAAGTTACATGATTCAATTTCTTATCTCCTTACAGGGAGTTAAGTGTTTCAGTCATTTATCATATTCCCAAGAGACACCTGTCACAGTTCCTAAAAACACACTGCTGGTCCCTGGAATGAACAGCTTATTTACGTGGGGGGAAATAAAATGTTTATCATGTAGCCTGAGAAAATATGTCCCATCCAAGAGCTTCATGATCTCCATCCCATCATGGTAAGATTGGTATCACCTGTCCCAGTGGAATAAAAGGATGAGTCTGCTCAAGGTGAGGTGACAGGCACCAGGATTCTGGTCACTACTAGGTCTTCCCTTCTATATCCATTCTCAGGTCACGACCTATTGGGAAGTGTAGCCTTAAGTTGACTGGAACAGTGAAGAGATGAGCAGAGATCCTCACTAGAGGAATACAGTCTCTTACCCGGGCCTGTCAGGCTGGGACCCAGTTCTTGGGAAGAACTGTTCACCCCAATATTACACTCAACCTGCCCTTTGGCAGAAGCTAGTGATTCCTGTACAGTCCTCTAATTCCTTAGTGCTTACCACGGCCAGGTAAAACATGGCTCCCTAGAACCTAACTAGTGTAAATTCTGGAATTAAACCTACTACTTTCTATAAGAAACAGGCAGTTTATTCTTAAAAATTTGTTTCAAAAAAGCTACTTTGGGTAAGACAAAACCACTCTAAATATCTGCATAAAAGTGTTACAAAGTGTTACTTGTGTTGTGAAAAGTTTGGAAGCTCTTTCAAAGTAGTCTATTGAAGGCAGACTATTAAAACTAGAGTTGCTGACTAGCAACCTAAATTATTATGAAATGTATTCCTGTGATTAGATATAATATAATACAAAGTTTCAGCGAGCAGCTAGAATCTAAGCTCCAGGGGGAGAAGGTTTCTTTTTGAGAGAATAGATATGATTATACCCTTTACATCACACCTTTCTATGTAGAGATGAAATATGTGACTTTCTAATTCTGCGTGATGGATCTAGAAGGGCAGAAAGGCAGGAGCTTGAAGCCAGAGAGAAGATGCTTTTTCCTTCTAAGGGGTACTTCCTTTTTCTCAGCAAAGAGCTATGAAGAGGCTAAAGGAAAGATATGCCTAGGAGTCCCTATGTGCCAAATAAAAAAATCTGTTAGTAGAACCAGAAGAGAAATAGAATGGAGTAGAAAATCTCTTAATTCTCAGTGACAAAGGAATTAAGATTCATTTGTACCCAGAAGTATCTTTCCTTAAAAGTTTACTGTACTTCTGGGCCTCCCCGGTGGCGCAGTGGTTGAGCTCTGGGTTGCGAAGCTGCCCGTGGTCTCTGCGGCGCCGGTTCGAGCCCTGGTTGCTCCCCGGCCACCGGAGGAGGGTCCCACATGGCACGCAGACCTCTCCTGCCACCCGCTGCCCACCTCAGCAGTGTACTTCGGTCCTTCTGCCTGCTCTGCTCCCTGCTCTGGCTCTGGTGAATTCTCTCACCCTCCCGCGCTTCTGACTGTACCCAGTGCTTGTATAAACAAAACAAACAAACAAACAAACAAACAAACAAACAAACAAACAAACAAATAAATAAAATGCCTCTATAACAAAAAAAAAAAAGTTTACTGTACTTCTTATTTTTCTTAAATCCAGTGTGTGTATGATTTTTAAGAAGTGGAATGATATACTGTTAACCACCTTTAGGACATGAGTTTATAAACTTATAGACACAAAATTGGGTCAACCACATGCATCGTCTAGCAGCACACACTAATTACAGATTCAGTTTTTAGACAGCAATACAGACCTCATGAAAGTCCAGGTGAAACCTCTCACTACGTAAGATTATTGAAAATATGAGCAAAGGGCTGAAATGAGTGCCTGATTTATTCAGTTACTCCTACTGCCTCTTGGACAGCTGTCAAGGGAAAACCCTGAAACACTGCACAACTTTAATATCAAATAAATAAAGTTAAGAATTGAACCTACTTACAAACTTTCATGATTATACTACAAATAAACAGATTCTAATGCTTTAAAATGCCTGAATGTACAGTTACTGATAACTTACATAATTGATAAGCTTGTTGCCCACACAGTAGTCTCAAAAAAACTTTTCATGTAAGTTTGTAGATTTCTGGACCTAAATGTCATTTACCCTTTATAGCTCCCCCAAGGTAAAGTAAGGGTGCAACAAAGAAGGAAAAGTCAATGTAAGGCTTAGAATTCTTCTTTGTTTTTTTCCAAATAATTTCTTTAAAAAAAAAAAAAAAAAGATTTATTTATTTATTTATACAAGCACTGGGTACAGTCAGAAGCATGGGAGGGGGAGAGAATTCACCAGAGCCAGGGCAGGGAACAGAACAGGCAGACTGACAAAGGACACTGCTGAGTGGAGCAGCGGGCAGGCAGGAGAGGTCTGTGCGCCATGTGGGACCCTCGCTGGTGGCCAGGGATCGAACTGGTGCTGCAGAGGCCGCAGGCAGCTTCGCAGCCCAGCGCTCAATCGCTGCGCCACCAGGGGAGGCCCAGATTTAGAATTCTTATGATTCTAGTTAGTGTGTTTATTTTAAATTCTGAAAGAATGCTGAATTTCATCAAGTGCCTTTCCTGAATTTGTAACAAACAACCCATCTGGATATCTTTCTTTATCAGTGATCTCATCTTTTCTTTTCACCAATGTTCTAATTTCTTTAGGTCAAGTATAAAAATGCTAAATTCCTGTGATCCCTGATCTTTATGGTCAGGGTTTTTGAATTCATTTATTTAAAATCCACTTTTTTTATAAAAGATTTATTTTTATACAAGAACCGGGGTACAGGCCAGATCTGTGGGAGGGTGAGAGGATTCACCAGAGACAGAGTGGAGACCAGAAGAGGCAGACTGAAGAAATACACTGCTGAGGGGAGCAGCGGGCGAGACAGGAGAGGTCTGCTTCATCATGTGGGATTCTCCCTGGCCGGCTGTGATCGAACCTGCGCTGTAGAGGCTGCGGACAGCTTCACAGTGCAGTGCTCAACCGCCTGCACCACCTGGGAAGCCCCTATTTAAAATCCACTTTTAAGCCACAGTTCTTCCAAAGTACACTTCTTACTTCTTAGATATACCTCCTCCTTTGGGGGTACTGAACACTGATTGAGGGGTGAAATTAGACATGTTTCTTAATGTTTCTGTGTTCCCTAAAGAAAAATGGTAACAGTAGTATCCTGCTTCCTAGGATCACTGTGAAAACTAACCTCTAGAAATGTCAGCTATTATTAAGACTTTCATTGTTGAAATACTGACTTCATTTAGTTTCCCTGATACCACTCTCTCCTGATTCACTTCCTGCTTCTAGATCCTTCTCAATTTCCTCAATGACTTCTTTATTCTATTAGCCCCTTAAGTGTTAGAACTTCCAGAATTCCATCCTTAGCCCTGTCAGCCCTATACTCTCTGTAGATTGTCCTTATACTCTCAACTGCCACCACATGCCCAAGACTCCTAATATCTCCCTCTAATGCAGACCCCTGTTGAGTTCCAAACTCCATCAAAAGCTGCATGTGGATGCCCAAAAATTACAACAACTGCACTTTTCCAAGCTCAGTTTGTTCATTCATTCAACCAGCGTTTACTGAACACTACCAGATGCTCCACTTGTCGCAGAATGAATAGGAAAATAGCTTCCTCATTTCCATGCATCCTCATTGCCACTGCCCTAGGCGAGGCCTTCATTGACTCTTGTTCCTTTTTTAGTTACAGCAAAGAGCATGAGTAAGAAAATTAATTCTAATTCTAGACATAACCTGAAAGTTTCCTTCCTTCCTTTGCATCTAATTTTACATAATTGAGAACATAAATATATTATTTTCAGTCACTTATTTATCATAAGCTTTTTCCTATCTCACTAAATATTATTCAGAACATAATTCTTAATGATTAATAATGTTCCATCCATATAGATGTACCAGGATTTTCTCAGGGGAATGGTGCTGTCTTTGAATATTGAGACTGTTTCAAGCTGTTTTTCTATTATAAATAATGACACTATGAAGGACAAATGTATCAAGACATTAACTCTTTGAGTGATAGGACTATGAAAGATTTGATTTTCTCTTGGCAATATATATTTTTATAACTTTCTACTTCGAATTTACATTGCTACAGTTGGGGGAAGAGATGAGGAAGACGGGAAGGCCATAATTTAAATACAGTAAGCATGAAATCATCAATCCATATTGATTAAACTGTATAGCTGTCCTTATAACAAATTATTTTCAAAAATGCGTTAGATGATTTTGACACATTGTCAAAATTCTGAGAAATGTCTACCAACTTACACTTTATCCAGTGTGCTATAACAAAGCTCTAACTTAGTTAGACTTGGGTAAATTTTAAAGTATTTGCTAATTTGGCAGGCAAAAGTTATAATCTTGCAGTTATTTGAATTTGTATTTTTAAGTCACCAACAATGTTTTGTTCACATTTTAATTAGCCATATGTACTTGACAGAGTTCAGAGTAAGGTGGCTAAGAGTCAAAGTGCCTGCACTTAAATTGCAGCTACAACATTTATTATTTGAAAAAACCTGCCTCGGCTTCCTCAATCACAGAATAAGGTGAAAAGTACATACATACCTCAAGCACTGTGAGGACTGTATGAATAAGTATTAGGAGGATTCTTAGGAAAGTGGCTGGCACAGATCAGGCACTCAGTAAATGTCAGCAAAGCCACTGCCACCAATGATTTTTGTTTTCTGTGCATTCTCTGTATGAGTTCTTTGCTCATTTTTCAATTAGGGTTTGTTTTAATTCTATCAAATCTTTCTTATTGTATTTGTTCAAATATTACAGATATCAAAACTTTGCCTGGCTCATTTATTGCAAACATCTTTCCCATTATGCTGGCTTTTAAATTTTAAGGTTTTTTTACAGTATATATGTTTTACACTTTCATACAGTCAAGTCCATCTTTATATTCTTATGTTATTTCTTTCACTGCTTCGATGCTTGGGATAGCCTTGACCATCCAAAGATCACATAAATAATTGTATATCATCATCTACTTTTTAAACGTTTTTGTATTATTTGATTCTGGTAAATCACCTAAGTCTTTAAGCTACCTGAAATTTCTTTTGTAGTAACTCAAATGTCGAACATATTGCCTCCCTTGTTCATGTTCTTCAACATGCTGGCTCTCTGTCTGAATGTTTCACTTCAACTTCTTTTGAGCTCAAAATTTATAATGAACAAATATACTATCAACCAACTGTTGATTTGTCAGTGCACTTGGCCATCCAACAAGAACTATGTCTTCTTCATTTTTGTCACTGATGTTTAGCAGAGTACAGCTTAGGGTGTTCCAAATTAACACAGGCTGAACGAAAAGTTAAAAAAATTAATGAAGTGACTCTTTTCTTTCTCCATTCTCTAGTTTAGGATCAAATGAATGCATTTACAGAAACACACATGTAAATAATGATGCCAACCTCTCTCACTAACACAAGGTACAATGTTCTGCAACCTACTGCTGAATCAGCTAGCTTTCTCTGGGTCTCTCCTGGGCCAGATGAGAATAGGTTTTAAATCCTGCTCCTCAGGCAGGGTCTGGCTCTGCAGGCCTGAGTAAAAGACAATGCAGTATTTGTTTTCTCTTCACCTAATCAAGCAGAATCCTAAACAACTGAAAGTGTATATAACACAGTATACCTGCCACAAAGGTAGATAACAAACTATGATCGTATCTAGAAGAGTAGGTAAATTAACTGAGTAAATTCACACAAGAGTACAGTGCAGCTATAGAAGAGAATAAGATCTTTAAAAAACAGCATGCAATGATTTCCAGGAACTATTGTTAAGTGGGTAAAAGCAAAAAGTAGAGGACTATTTATAGTATGCTACCTTTTATGTAAGCAAAAAGGAAAATTAGAAAAAAAATTATCTGTTCATTTATACAAAAAGAAACTTAGGAAGCTTAAGTCCTATGTAAAGCCAAAAACAACTAAATACAAATACTAACCTCTAGTAAGGAGGTGTTGTCCACAGTGGCATGAGTTAGTAATTCTAAAGCTACTTAATATGTATTCTAAGACTGAGCACATTAAATATATTATAGGTAATAGAAGTCAGGTTTCTATTGTTAGAAAAGAGAATTACAAATACGGAAATGTGAAAGGACAGAGTAAAATCTTGTGGTGGTGTTCATGTTGAATACAAGGTTACAGAATGAACTCATGATAAGTGTGTGTGTGTGTGTGTGTGTGAGAGAGAGAGAGAGAGAGAGAGAGAGAGAGAGAGAAAGAGAGAGAGAGAGAATGCCTAGAAACAGTGAGAGAGAGAGAGAGGGAGAGAGAAAATGCCTAGAAGCAGTGATACCCCAGTAGCAACAAGCCTACCCAAGTGCCAAGATCATGGTTTTTATATTGCCCTCCACTATGAAGAACCAAGACCATTAGAACAAATGAATGACTAAGGGCTAAGACAGAGAAAGAACAAGATTTATCTGGAACACTGTGTTCTACCAGAAAATAACAAAGTGTTCAAAGGATGGGGACATGTCTGAAGGACAGAGGAGTCAGATGATGACTTCTCTGACTCAATCTAGGACAATATGAACATCAAAACAAATAATGGCAGAACAAGTTATAATCCATAGAGTAAAATAAAAAGCCCATGAGTCCATAATTAGACAAAGAAGTGATTAGATAAATAATTATAAAATTAACAAAGAAAGCTTTCTTACAGAAAATTTCAACTAATAAGTAGAAAAAAAATGAAATTATAAAATCACCATTTAGTAACTACCACAGCAATAATTATTTTAGACATAAACCACTAAGGCTAGAGAACTGGATCAGAAAACAATCTTTTTTTTTTTTTTAACATAATTTCAAAGTATTTTCTTACCACATATTTACTGAATATAAAGGGAAATAAGGTCTACAATGAAGAAACCTGGCAGGCACCACCTCAAGCCAGTAACAGGACAAGGAAATTACCATGATATTGACAAGATGCACTGACAAGGACAGAGCATCACTTCTATGGTGTTCCTGCCAGAAAATGTGTAACTTGACTCTAATCACAAGGAAGTATCAGACAAACCCAAATTGAGGGGTACTGTACATAATAAGTGATCTGTATACTTCAAAAATGTCAAGGTAACCAAACAAACAAAAAAAGTGAGTAATATTCCAGCATAAAGGGGACTAAGGAGACATAGTAACTAAATTCAACACATGATCCTGGATTAGGAAAAAAAAATTTTCCTGGAAAGAACATTAGTGAAAACTGGCAAAATTGAGGGTTGAGCAAGGTGGGTAGATGAGATAATGGTGCTGAATCAACATTGACTTCTTGATTTTAAAATCTGTACTGTTTATGCAAAAGGAGTATCTTTGTTTTTAAGAAATATTGAGATATTTCAAGGTAAAGCAATAGGTGCAATAGGTCTGCAATTTACTCTCCAACAATTCAGTGAAGGAAATATGTATTAGCAGAGGGAGAGGGAAAAGTAGGGAAATTGAGAATAAAGCAGAAAGCAGATGGAGATGTGAAAAATGTTAACATCTGATAGATTTGGGTGGAGAATATATGGGAATTCTTTGTATTATTTTTGTAACTTTCTTTAAGTCTGAGTCTGAAATAATTTCAAAGAGCTGGAAAGGTAATGCTGGGCAGTTCTGGCAGCAGGGGCAGACTTTGGCCTATGAGGAGACACTCTGTTATCCCAGGAGTACCTGCTGGAAAGAGAGCAGCTACTTGCTTTGCCCTGGAAAACAGGAATCACAAAAGTTTTGTGCAACAGGGACATCTCTGAAGCCTTGAGAAATCGGACTGGGGCAGAGAGTGGAATGGGTGGTATGTATATATACAGACAGAGATGGGAAAGACTGAAATTTTTGGACTGAGAAAGAGAAAGAATCTCAGAGTCCAGGAGAAAGAGATGAGCTATCAGTTTTAACTCATGATACTCATTCCTTTCTCCACCCACTTAAGTTTTGGGTAAAGAGTCACAAAATCCATGAGGTAAGGAGTTGGTGTTCTTTAGTCACTCTAGCCAAGCTCTGCAAATGACATCCAGGACCTCTGCTCTAACAAACCCCAGACAATCTGCCCTAGGAAGTCAGAGAACTTACTCCAAGGGCAGTAATTGGTCTAATGACCACTTCAATTCTCTTGACTGGAGAACAGTCTTAAACCTGTAATTCTCTATATGCACATAACACATATTTTGCCAATGTCTCTGATCCAGTGTAGAATGTGCAGCTGAGGAGTGATAGTTTTCTTTCTGCTGGTTGTCATTTCAGCTTGATAGTTCTCATTTCAGCTTGTTAAACTAGCAGTTATTAGGGACAAAATAAAAATATTCCTGCCATACAACCTTATTTGAATTACTGAAAATACCTCCCTGACCAAAAACCCTCAGGATGTTGTACATCTTATACAAAATAGAAATAAAATAGATCTATCCATTAAAGGGTCCCTCAAAAAAAAAAAACCCCTGTAACCCTGAGCTCTGAATTATGAGACTGAAAATGATTATAAGAGGTCATTGGTTCATCTCCTCCTTCTGAAAAAAATTAGGTCTAAATCTTCCTAGAAGGTATTTATCTACTACTATTGTAAGTAACTGCAAGAAGGATGTATCAATTTTTTTCAGCTACTTATTCTATCTTCTTTAAAACGTGGGTTGCCAGACATTTTTTAGTTTGAAATTGAATTTCTCTTGGGCTAACAACCAGTTCCCATTTTCTATGAGTGTTACAAAATTCTTCCTCTAGTCTCCTCTTCTCTGAAGGAGTAACACCAATCCCCTTTCAGCTCGCTTCTTAACCCACTTCACTGTAGGAGCATTGACAAGGACATAGGAAAGACAAAATCCAAAATTACACCCTCAAGCACTTCATTGGTTGGACGCAACCTAATCATGGCATTCATCATGATGCCGCCAAAGCCATCCAGAAAATGTTCCATTGTGTTCCACGGTTCCACGGTTCATATCCAAATAGATTCTAATAAAAGTTTCACTAAAATGGTTAACATAATGATACAGCATTTGAAAGGAATGTCTTTGTTCTTAGGTTGTTCTACTAGGAAGAAGGTTTCAGTGCTAGATCACGCTATACAAATAAGATGCTTCTACTATATTCAGAGACTTGCATTTTTACCTAGTAAGTACCAGTCCCTTTTTTTAAAAAAAGATTTATTTATTTGTTTATTCATTCATTTATTTATTTATTTATACATACAAGAACCAGGGTAAAGGCCAGATTCGCAGGAGGGTGAGAGGATTCACCAGAGACAGAGTAGGGAACAGAACAGGCAACTGACGAAATACACTGCTGAGGGGAGCAGCGGGTGTGACAGGAGAGGTCTGCTTCATCATGTGGCACCCTCGCTGGCTGGCCGGGATCAAACTGGCACTGCAGAGGCTACAGAGAGCTTCACAGTGCAGTGCTCAACCGCCTGTGCCACCAGGGGAGGCCCCGTACCAGTCCCTTTTTAATTTTTAAATTAGGTAGAAAATAAACATTACAAAAATGTATCTAAGGCAGAATACTGTCCTACCGATTACAAAGAAGGTATCCAAGGAGTTTATGGAACACTGGAAGTATGACACAAATCAGTAATTACCAGAAAAGTATACACTGAGTATAGAACAGAGATAAGGAGCCAAGAAGGGAACAAGATGAAACTCCATGAGGTGGGGTCAAATGGGAAGTTTCTGAGCTTGGTCTTAATAATGGGTAGAATTCTGGCCAACAGAGGTTGGGAAAAGAGGAAGTAGTCATTTCAGGGAAGGCAATAGGTAGACAAAGAATGGGAATATGGGAACGTGCTCAGAATTCTGAGGAGGAGATTAGTAAATCAAGAAGCCTAAAAATAAGGTGGAATTAGATGCTGGAACATCTTGAACATTGAGCCAAGGAGTCTACCTTCTTCTGTAGGCATGTACATACTATCAAAGTTTAAAGTTTGAATGGTTGCTATGTATTCTAGAAATTATAATATTTATGAACAATTTACAAATGGTGGCCACAAAAACTTCAATACAAGACAAAAGGATGTAGCCTTAGAACTGATTATAGGTAGGTCTGTGGGGGTAAAAAAAAAAGGTGAATTCTGGTAAGCTAGCCCTCTGTGGGCTAGCTACATCAGGAATAGATAGACTAGATAATGAATTAATAACTAGAAATGTTATCTGAAAGTTAAAAAAAAATCAAAAACACTTCAAAGAATAATATTCTTTAATGTCAATAAATGACAAATTAGCCTAAAACTATTATAAGTTATTTTATATCCAGACATTAATATTTAAATGTCTAATAATATAGATTTAAACTCAATATATTTCTTCAGAGTTTTTCTTGAGCGCATTTACTTTTTTGCTTTTGCATCTGAGGTACCTTATGAAGATTACGTCATTTCCTAAATTTTCCTTCTTTCAATTTAAAATCAAACAAACTACAATCTGGTAATGAAGACACACCATTCCTAGTGACAGATTTTCAAATGATCAGAAATGAATATTATCATGGGATAGCTGGCCTTCATGTTATCTTGACATTTTGAATATCTCCAAATGTCATCTTAATACTGTATTTACACATCCAATACAATATAAACAAAGAGAAAAAAACTAAAGTTTTTTTTTCACTTTATCCTGCACATACTTTTTTTACATATTATTTTGATTTTAATTGAAGAGACTATGAAGATACAAATACGTAAAAAAAAAATTCTTGGGTACTCTAGATATAAACATGGTCATAACTTTCATAATAGAAAAAGGGAAATTAACAAAACAAGATAGTTATTTCTATTAGGGAAGCTCAAAAGGTAGGTTGGAACTTAAAAATTGTTTTTCTAAACAGAAATATCCCTTTCCTGCTCTGTACAGTACAAAATTATAGGCAAAATTTTAGAAAGCTGAAAATCCTTTTAAATAACACTCCCTTTAGCTTTAATCGCAAATAATTGCCTCTTTTGGTGCTAATGAACATGAGCACCACGAAATGGAATGTAATTCTGCCGGTTCATTCAGGGTAATGGCTTTGTGAGCTAGTGGCACTGCTGAGAGATCTAGTCTCGATTTCCTAGAGTACAGGAAGTGAGCAGCAGTAAATTTTTCACTGGAGGAAGATTTTCTAACCTATGTAAATATAAATAGAAAACCCATTATCTATTGATAAAAACAACAAACTAGATTAAATAAAGTTTTATATGTTGCTATTGCCTTCAACATCTATCAGTTCCCTGTATCATGAAACTAAATAAAGCACTTCACTTACTGAAATCAATGAGAAACCGTCCAAATCCTTGCCTTTGGTGCTGGGGCATGATCATTATGCAGGAGACATTATACTTCTGCTGGCAAAGCTTTTCCTGAGGGAAGGAGAAACAGATCAAGTATGTCAGAGCTCTGCTGAAGTGGGCAATTCCCTGCACCTGCCACTGTCCTTGTACAACTGTCCACTAAAGTGAGTCAATGTGTTAGGTCAGGATCAAGCAGGATAATCCTACTGTGCTAATCAATTAAACTATCAGCTAATGACAAGTTATCAACTCCCAGCATGCCTCTCAATGCTTTTATTCTTGGAAGCTGGTACTGTAAAATATGAATAAAGGAAATATGAACCAAATGAAACAGAACACAGACAGTATGGAAGGAATTCTTCCCTTGCTCAAGTAACTTGGGGGGAAGGGGGAAACACACCACTACCTAGCGGGTTAACTTAGGACTTAGCCGGCTACCTTGCTAAATAACATACAATTCTGCAACAGCAATCTGTCTTCTGCCTTTGAGCAAATGTCCCAGTGAAACTAAAATAGTATATGTGTGGGTAGACTTACACGAATACATTTCTCCTATGAAAACATAGTCAAAGCACAAAGCTAGAGAAATAATCTGCATTTCAAACCAGGAAAACAAAAAAACACAGCAACAAGAAATCCCAAAGCCTTCAAACAAAAGTGAGGTTGAAATATTACCAATAATCTGAAACCAGGAGGAAAACTGGGAAGAATATGATGGGAAACAGTTCTTACAGTTAAAGAAGAATTCAAATTTTCATGGGATGTGGCAGCAGAGCAGCAATATTTTATTCAGAGTACACAGAAGTCGCCAAAACCTACGCAGAGAAGATCTGGAAAAGGCTTTTGAGGTTGTGAATGCTCTGGCCAAATATAAACCACAAATAAGATGGACCACAAATGGTACTAGCCACATCAAAGAATTACTTCAGAACACCCAGATCTTTAATGAACCTATTTGAAAGATCACAGGAAATGGTTGTGGAAAAAACCCTACAGGGTAGAATTAAAGATTTCTTTGTGGAAAAGATATGCTCCCAACTTTTGCACATTTGTAGCTGTCTGTATAGCCTCTAAGAAACAAGAAGGAAGAAATATTGTGTGTAGTTTCCTAAGAAGCTGGATTATTCATCACGGGTTGTGTACATCAATGGCAAAGGCTCAAATAATTAGTCAACTTTGCTAAGTTAGACAAACCAGTCCCTCTAATCTAAATAGAGATGTACTTTGGGTTAAAAGTATTCATTCTTGATGACATTCTTTTCCTTGTGCAGAACTATTCCTACCTTTAGGAGTTTTTAATAAATCTAACCCAAGAATGAGCCTCCCTTCTCACCTGACTATAACTAAATTCTAATCCACAGATGAAATAACACTATTTCTTTCTTTGCTGCTTAGAGTCATCTATTATGTGCTTAGGAAGTAATATGCATGCAACAATTCACATTGACCAAATAATAATAAAATTTGGTTTAAGTACAACCCCAAAAGGCCATGGTCCTTCACGTTCCAGTTGACATGTTAGGACACATGGTTTCATTTGGCTTAATTTGCATACAGTCTTTTAACATGGTTATATTTTAGATTAATTTTTGTTTCACTGCACTGCCACAGATTATTAGTATTCCAGATAGTAGTTGCTTCTATGTTGTAGAAGTAATTGTGACAAAATGAGAAAAGTTTAGCTTGTTCTGAATAAAATGTTGAGCCTCCTGCAAGAAAGAGGCAGAGACTAAAAATGCAAGAGTCACTCTCAACAGTAGTCCCAAAGGTTAGCTGGCAGACAAGAGGAGCAGGGCTCATCAAACACCTACATTTAAACCCACATACATTTAAAGAAACATCATTTCCTAACAAGGAATGACCACTATTCTTTCTTTTAATAATTAACTTATTTATTTTTAACTGAGGTAAACTGGTGGTACCCCAGCAGATACCACCAACTCACCCAGGACTATTGTGCGTCCTTCCCTCTTTGTTCTCCGAGACCAACCCCCCACCCCCAGTTTCCCCTGCCAACTATTCTTTTTTAAACTCTTCGGAGAAAAAGACCTATCCACATATAAGGTAAGGTGTTTAATAAATTATATAAATAGATTTCTGTAGTTTTGTGTTAATTTTCACTGTCATTTATTGAATCTATAATGTGCAAATTAACTTTCATTTTAGAGCTTTATGAAATACATGAATTCAAACATTGAGGCAGTTTCCTATGACTTCTGTCATTTACTCATATTATTTATGGTGTCTGGGTTGATTCTTAAGCTTAGAAAAAACTACAGTTGGCAAAGGACTTATATATATATTTTATCCTTTGATCCACCATGAAAATGACACTTCTATAAAGCATTCCATTTATATTTTATGAGAGTGGATTCATAAAAATTCACTTATCTTCTAATATGAAAAACTGTATCATAAAATAAATAAAACACAGGGTTCAGATCATTCACCTTGTACCTAGAAGTCTCATAATTACCATTCTGGCATCTTAAACCATCTCTTAGATGCTTAAGGAAAGTTAAGGTCATTAACCTGATAAGTGTCTCCACACTTGGTTTTCCTTCATTGCATTAGATTTAGTCTCAGAAGCCTTTGAGCAAGGAATGTGAAAGAATTGCTCTGAACCAGTGAAAAAGACAAACTATTCACTCGGTGTGTTAAGAAAACAGCTGGAGATACTTAGGCTAAAGGTGAGGATGCTTTAGATCTTATAATAATAACAGAGAGAGTGAGACATGGAAAAGTTTAAAACCAGTCACTATATCAGCTTGACTATCCAAATTCCAGTGTTTCAATGCACTGAAATATATGGAGGAGAAATGAGAATTATCTCTTAAATGCTACATTACATTAAAACCTTCATGTTGACATCACTTAAGGAAATAAGCTTAACATTTAGAAAATCAAAGAAGCTAGATGGTCTGCAAGGCAGCAGTTACGATGTTATGTGGATGGTGATAGCCAAGACGGCAAAAAGTGCTAAGGTCCTTTATACACTTCCTAGGCACAGTACTTATTATTTCTATTTTCAAAAATGAGCTCTGAATAAGAACCTTAGTTTCTCAGAAACGTGTCACTTATTCAAATTATAGTCATAAAAAAGCCCTGTTCAAAGAATTGGGCGCTACCAAAAACATTTGGAAAAAGAAAACAAAGGTCATGCTGGCTCGTGTTTTACCTTAGAGAAGTATCCAACCAGATGACAGCCCTTTTCATCATTTTTTGTAAGGACATAAAAAAGGAATGGCTCGACATCATAATACAACGTTTTGTGGTCCAGGAAGAGCTTGGCTAACAAGCAAAGGTTTTGGCAATAAATTTTGCTCATATTCCCATCAACCTAGCAAAGAGAAACAGACAACATTATTTAACATAAAAATACCACTCAGTATAAAATTGTTTCTTTTATATAAAATTGTTTCTTCTATAAGTGTATTTGGTAAAGTATGTAATTTTATTTCTAATCCCAAACCAAGACATTAAAACATTCCATTAGGGGCCTCCCTGGTGGTGCAGGGGTTAAGTCTCACTACTATGAAGCTATCTGCAGACACTGCAACATGATCCCCAGCCAGGGAGCTAACACACTTGGCACAGCAGACCTCTCCTGTCCCGCCCACTGCTCCCCTCAGCAGTGTATTTCAGTCAGTCACCCTGTTCTGCTCCCTACTCAGTCTCTGGTGAATCCTCTTACCCTCCCTCTGCACCTCTAGCCTGCACCCCAGTTCTTGTATGTATAAATAAATCTTTTTTTAAAAAGTAAAACATCCGATTAAACAGGTATATAGTTAACTAGGCAACAGCTTTCCCTTGGCAATTCAGAATCCTGCCTTTTCTTTAAATTAGGGTAAGTTAAAGGTAGCTTAAATTTTGCTTTAAGCTACTAAAGAAAGGCCAAACCATTTAAAATGGAGTAATTTTTCTTGCACTTCATTATGTTAAAAATGATCATGCATGTCCTCTCTATTTGATTCGAGTAAACATGAAATTAAAAAATGTAAACAGATTAAAGTACTGCTCAAGTCAATTAAACTTTGTTATTTTCAAAAGGGCTTCGCATAAAAATTAAATAAGTGAACACTATTATCTTTATTCCCCAGAAGTGTGAATTAGCAAAAGAGGCTTCCATTTTGGTTTTATCCCAAGCATCATTTTAAATATAATTGGAAAAGATAAAATTTCTATGTCGGGAATACTTAGAGAAAAAGCGAGATGAATTTCAACCTGCAATAAGCACCATGATTACAGTCTATTTCTTTTCAAAATAAAGGAATCAAGCTGTGACACTGATGGTTATAGACAAGAGGCTAGGCACAGATGCCAATTTCTTTGATCAAATGTAGTTACTTGTTGAAAACAAAAAGCACAGCAGATTTGAGAATTTCCCTTGCACTTTTCTTAGGGGAAATGGATCTCTGCTAACCAGAGCTCTTTAACAATGGACTTGACCGTTCTCAAGTCTCTTGTGAGCCCTATAGGTTTTTATAACGCACAGATTATTTTTAGACTTCATATAACTATTTCCCTTGGATGAAACCTGGGTCCCACACATAGCAACACAATCGAATATGGGCCATGGGCACAGAGGATACAATTCTCTCTTTAATTAAAGGAAGTTTTCATGTATTTGGGTATATCATCCTTTTGGAAATGGTACAACATTACAAAAAGAAAAGACAGAGAAGTATATATGAACCAGAAAGAGAGAGAGGACAATATTGAAACAAATTCTTAACATTTGTGAAATGACTAATAAAGCATTCAAGAGGGAGAGATAAAGAGAAGAAAGCAGTAACCTAGGATTATTTTTCATTTATTTTATAAGTTACTTAGGAAACTGGTAAGAGAAATGTTTCCTATATGCTGTACCCTAAATATTAATTTAGATTCTAGACTATGGACCTTGGCACTTATCCAATACAATTCCTTCATTATTTTTTTTAAGATTTATTTATTTATGCATACAAAAGCTCAGGTACAGTCCAGAGATGCGGGGGGTAAGAGGATTCACCAGAGACAGAGTGGGGAACAGAACAGGCAGATTGACTGAAGTACACTGCTGAGGGGAGCAGCAGGCAAGTCGAGAGGTCTGCTGCACCATGTGGGTTGCTCCCTGGCTGGCTGGGAATTGAACTCGTGCTGCAGAGGCTGCGGATTGCTTCATAGTGCTGTACTTAACACCCTGCGCCACCAGGGAGGCCCGCCTTCATTATTTCTATAAATAAATTTTATAAATCTGCTTCTGAATTTTTTCCCTCTCATCTCTGGATGATCCAAAAGTACCTGCTCTGAAACAGTAGGCCATTCTCACCAGTCAAACAAGATTGAATTTCTAACTCCAGAGATTTTTCCTGGATTTCTAAGGATTTCAATCCCACAGGCAGATTCATGCTGATTTATTTAACAGCTTAAAATCAACAATTCTTTGGAAAACAACGACAGTGCTTTCCATCTTATTTTGGCTAGGAAAAAAAACCAAGGCAACAAAGAAGGAGCCATTAGGAAAGTTGAACTTGTGACATTTAGTTAAGCCTCAACTGAAAACAGCTCTGTAGTCTCAATTGGTTGGGGCTGACTGGGTAGTATTCCAAGACCAACAACAGAAAGCTGTTGAAGGACAAACAACTTGTATTTGGCTTTCCCTCTAGCCCTGTCATCTTGGTGGGGTGGTGGGGTGCGAGGGGTGAGGGGTGGGGAAGAACTTTGTCTTCGAAGGCAAAGTTGTATCTGGAGACATTTCTGGTTGTCATAAATGGAGGTGGTGATGGTGCTACTGTCATTTATTTGTTAGACACCAGGGATGCTGATGAAATCCTTACAATACAGGACAATCCCACAGTAAAAAATTACTTAGCTTATTGCTTCAAGCTTGCCAAAAGAGCCTGATAATGATGCAGGATGATAGAAAAATTAAGAAACCCTGTACCTACCCTTTAGTAAGAACTAAAATATCATCAAATCTTCCTAGCAACAATAGCCTCTTCTTTTAAGCTCACTGAAAGAACCTGATATGATGAGGAAGTGGGTCTTTAAAAACAATTATAAGACACAGGTAGAGTAATCTACCTGTGTTCTCTGATCAGCTGAGAAAAAGTAGTGGGTTAATGTTGGTGGGAGACTGGTCTGTGTGAGAAAATATGTATATTACGGCAGGACACCACAGATCAGAAATGGGGCACAATACTACATTTCAGTGAATAATTCAGAAAAAAAGAATCCTAAAGTATAACTGTACTTCAGAGAAAGATAGCCTGTCAACTTGCAGGGAAGTCTTGCTCTAAGCACCCAGGAATGAAAAAGAATGTACCAAGATGGGTAACAGAAGAAAATAAGGCAGGGCAATGGAAATGCTCAACTGGAGTGAAGACAGTGAAGGAGAGAATGAAGAAGTCCTATTACATGGAAGAAAGGAATGGTCTCATCAAGGTATAACTGACTCAGCTAAACTGGATCCCTGAAACTGACAGCAGAAACATGATTAAACAAAGAAACTACGTAGAGGCAAAGACCTGCTACTAAATCAATTCTGAAAACACAAAATGCCTTCAAAAACCTACAATGACAGACATATGGCTACAAGGGGTTCTAGTGAATAGCAGAGTTCTCCAGGGATGGAGATCCACCCAGGTGGGGGTTGGAAAGGAGTTCCTACATCTGCTGGGGTCTCACCAAAAGGATTATCCACCCTGCCAAGAAATGGATGGAAACACAGGTGGTTGTGTATTGAGGAGATATGTACAGCTGCTCAATTCCCTGGAAGAGTGAGCACCTGCCAGACATTGGCTGGATTTGCTGAACAAAGCTAATTTCTTCTGCCAAAGAAAGTAGAATTTACAAAGAGCTGGGGAGATCATAAATTCACTGGTGAATGTGTCTGGTGCACACAGGGACTTGGGGGAAGACAAAAAAAGTTAATGTGATGAAGTAGGAATTCATCATCAATCTAAATGGTTGCTTAATATGGTTAAACATTCCAAAACACAGAGATATTTTAAAGAGCAACCTGAATTTCAGTGCCAAAATTAAAAATACTTTGCACCTTCTACAAACAAATCAGCACACAGTCAACAATTAGAATTACTGAGATTCAGAAAGCTGAATTTTTTATTTATACATGCCTTACCTCAAATACTGAAAGGTCTTTCCTTCGGTAAATTTCATTTGCTGGAGGATGAAACCACCCACATTTCTTTGCGTGCCTTAACAAAATATTTTTACTTTTCATATATTTAAGACAAAATTCACACAGGTAAAGCTTTGGTAATCTGTTAAAATTTAAAAGACAAAGACTCTATCAGATTGGTTATAGAGTTTAGGGGGAAAATATTAAATATTGTTCAGTTTTCTCTAAGTCATGAAAAGGATGTAATAATATTTGAAACAAACAGTTTCAAAAATAGAAGAAAGTCAATAGTAAAGAGTGTAAAAACCTTACATTAATTTTCAATATAATAATGTAGTGCCTCTACTTTCTGAACAAATCCTTTGTTTCCTTAAAATGTCCTACAGAAAGGGAGGTTTTCAGACTCAGAAACATTACTCTAAAAAATAGTAATAAGGATGCATCCTGTTAGGTAATAGGTAACCATGTATACTTTTCAAATTACTGTATTTTGAGAAGTATGTTCACTCAGGTGGTGTAACTGTAATAATCTACTCAGAGAGAAAAAAATTCATTATTATTTAAATGACTTGGGTACTTATGAGGCAGAGAAGTTCCAGAACTTAGTTGTTTCCATTTCTACTTTATGAACAAGCTAGCTTTGAAGTTATTAACACAACTACATATGGTCTAAAGCAGCGATCATGGGTTGAAAGTCAAAAGACTGTTTCTACCAATTGTACCAAAGCTTTCACTAACATTAAACAGACATCTTACATTCCCTTGTTTTTTTGCCACCATGGGAATTAAAGCAATTTGTATACTTATACCTTAATCTACATTCGAGTGGACATTGCTAATATTAAAATAAAGTATTCAAAAGCATGTTCAAGGACTTTGGGGTACAAGAATGTGGAGAAAGGCTTTAGGGAAAGATATAGACACAGACAAAAGTAATTTAAAATTTTGCACTTCTATGCAAATTTTATTCAAAGCTCTCAGAACACATGGTTTATGATTACTCATATAAATTAAAGCTCATAGACACTTAAAAAAACTTATTTAAGAACACACACGTAAGTGATATAAGCTGGACAAGAAACGAAGACCCTTGACTCTTAAGTTTATTATTTGTCTTCTAGAACATTACCTCCTCCCTCCCCACCCCACCATGGCCCTGCCACCTGGCAATACCCTCTAACCCCCCAACCACAGACAACCCCTTTCTCCAGTTAGATGATAGGCCAGATACCCACATGGTAGAGAAAAGGAATTCTATTCTAGAAGAAAAGCAAATTGGTCAAATTTAGACTAGAAACATTGTAGGCTAAAAAAAGTTGAGAAGATACTAAAGATGTATACCCTGAGCTATGTGAAGGAAGAAATCTGCTGACAATATACCCATTTTTAGACATATTAGTTTAAGATGATCTCACAACTAATCTTAGCTCAAGACAAATTAAAACTCTGATACCATTATTTTCTCCTCATTTTTAAACAAATTAGTCACAAATGGATCTAAAAGTAAAGATTTGGGGGACAGTCTCTTAAGGCTACACATTCCCACTTACTTTCTCCCATTTTTCTTTGTTTTGCTACATTTCTGTAAAAAATTTGAAAATAAAATGTCAGAAATCAGAGACAAAATTGACAGACCTAACTAGGAAAATACAAAAGGCAACTCAGAAGAAACTACTAAATATTTTACAAAGGTTAATTTTTTTTCTTTCCTGATTTGGTATCATACACAAACAACATTTGTCCAACTACCGAAAGACAGAAAACATGGTCTAGAAGTGAAAAGACAAAATTTACAATGCCCGCCTAAGGATAGGAAGGAGCTTGCATAGAACAGTGACCACAGAAAGGTGCTGACAAAAGTATAGTTTTAGGTACATTTAGAATCAACTATCAAATTTATGTCCCCCAAAATCATCTAATTCCTGATTTAGAATTTTTCTTCCTCACATATATGGCAAGAAAGGTTTGTACCTGCCAGGCTTATTCCATTACCTTGCATATTCCTGTGGGTAAGGCGAGGAGTACCAGGTTTGGATTTCATATTTCCCAAACTCTATTACAGATGGATACCGGCCACAGTCTTCCACCCCACTTTCACACTCTATTTTCTGGCACAGAGAAAGAAAAGAAAAGAAAGGACAAATATATATATATATATACACACACACACACACACACTCACACACACGCACAAGTATTAGAAGAAGATATCATCACTTACATTTTGGTTCTTTCACCAGTGGATATGAAAACCTATCAAGACTAGAACAGTCACCTTAATTGTGAACTTTCATGATGTTGAAATAAACATTATAAGCCCTTGTGAAATAATAAACAACTTTGAGTAAGATTTTTATATAAACATGCTAATGCACTAAGAAACAGTATTACCAAGATAGGAAATGAGTAATACGATGTGATTAAACACATGTCTATTGACTCGAGTTTAATGACCTTTGCAGTATATTAAAATTGAGGAAATTATAAGGTAATACTTCTGTTATACATTCTAATAGTTCCCTGTTCCTCCATGAAATAATATTTAACACACTTGTAACTAACGACTTGCGAAGTCTTAAGTTTAATATTGATCTTCTCTTATTCGAATTGTTCCAAGTAAGGTCCCTGCCTGATTTACTGTGTCTGATTCCCAGTGTCTAGCACAGTGCCCGATACAGTCAAGAGATGTTCATAAATGAAAAAGCCATTGTTACCATGTTGGTAAGAAAGGGATTTATACTTAGCGGTATCTTTTAGATAATGGTCTGCTGCTCATCATGTCTATACATACAAATGCCACAAGTAGTCTTCACCCACCCCCCCCTCCCAAGGCAGTATTTAAGAACTTCAAATCTCAAAAAATTGGGGAGAATTCGAAATTTATCATATCCAAAGGAAAAACAATACCGAGTACCCTGGTGGACAGAACAAGGACTGGAAATACCCAATAGTACCTAAGTAGGAACCATCAGAAATATTTATCCCAAGTGACTGCCACTAAACATAAGGTTTAAGAGCCTATAAACACCCCTCTTACCTCACCCCATAAGAAAGTAAGTGGTGGCATAGGGAGTCTACTCATCAATACTCTGGCATAGAAACTGAATGTATTCTACTGACATAAAAAATTGACAATCCAGCATAAATTTGCCTTTGAGAAGTCCAATAGCCTTACCTTTCAATGTTTTGGTGACAATAAGCAGAGTTAATGTTTTAACTGCAATCATTTAAAGAAATTACTGGACAGTGAAAATAATAGTGACAACCTATCATGAAACACAATATTGCTCTACTCCATGCCAGAGATTAAAATTATGAGACATTTTTCATATGGCTGGCCATCTGTGCTGAAAGAAGCATCAGGAAATTTAAAAGCAATGTTCTTTTTGTTAATCATTTAATAGGCTATTTTCTGAATTTGCACAAAAATCGGAAATCTAGTCCTTCACACCTACAAGCATTACTTAAAGTCTGGTACAGTTACTGCTACTCTGGTCTATTTTGTGAGATCTGCTGAGTCCTTACTAACTTTTAAGAATGGAGACAGCTCTACAAAGTCACTGTTTTTGAAAGCATAGTTGTTGTTTTTTTTAAAGATTAAGACAGTTAAAAATCCATAAGGAATTTTGAGGATTCTAAGAAGCAAAGCAGTAATTTCATAATAGTCATATATATATATGTGTATATATATATATAAAAGTTACATGTTATTTTCCTTGTAACTATAATGTGTTGTCCTGGCCTTACCTCCCAAGACAGTTCCTGGGCCTGCTTAAAAACATCCAAATCCTCTTCAGTAACGGTATCCTTGTTTCCAATCACATTTATATCTGTACTTTCTTGTTTGATGCTTATTTTGATTTCAGTATCTGTCATTTAAAACCAGCAGAAAGTGTATTCACTGACTTGAATCATGAGTAACCACCGTAAATTACCAAAATGGTACCAAATTAGCATAGCGGGCAAATAGGGATTTTTTTCAAGCTTGATAAGCTTTTACATCTAGGCACCGCTCAAATATCCAGCAGCTTTCCCTGCTGTACCCAATTTTAATGTGAATTATCAGTCATCTTTTTACAGCTTCAATAAATATGAGGGAAATTAAGAGAAATACAAATTAAAATAATATCTTTCAACCAAGATTAGAAGTTATATCAATGTCTAGTTATAGAATTCCCATAATCACTTTAGAGATAAGAATATCTACCACTTTGTCCAAATGACACATTTTTGCCTTTTGTTTTATAAAGGGTAATGGGGCCAATTTGTCAAATGAAATCAGTTTTTTCCCTAAAGTGAATATAAACACACAGACTAGACTCACTCACATCCAAAAAGCACACTTCACAGAATCACAGATCAGGCTTTGTTGAGAAGGAAGCAGGATGAACTTTGTCATGAGAGAGCAATGGAGCAGAGGGAGATGAGGAGCTGAGATTCCCCCCTGTTGGAAGCACTGACAGCACACGACCAAACAGCACTGTGGCTGAAGAGGCAGCATGGGAAAGAACATGGCAGAAGCATGACAGTAGCTACTCATGCGGGACTACAAAGCCATAAGCAACGCTATGAAGGCATCTGGGGGGTCCTAGTGTCACTACAAATGGAAATAAATAATAAAAGGTGGGAGAGTATTAGTTGGAAAAACAACATTTTGGAGGTTTAGTCAGCATTAGATAAAGGTCAAAGTTTCACTGCTTCTGTATGAAGGTGAGTGAGAACAAGAGAAATAGCTAAGGCCTATGTGACAAATAGGAATTTATTTATTTATTTATTTTGGGGTTGGGGAGAAGGGGACGGGACGCAGGTTTGGTTGGAGCTTTGACCTTTTGCTTACCATCGTCCTGATCAGGTTTAATCCTTCCGTCTGTCAAGCTCCCCTTCCCTGGTGAGGGGGTCCCCATCTGAGGGGTCACTTTATATTTTAACCTGCCTAGCATCCTGTGCTTTTTAAGAAAAGTTGTTCGCTTGAAGTGAGCAATTGCTTTAAAAATACGTCCTCTAGCCATCCCCCAGCTAGAGGAGGAGGAGTGAGAAATAAACCTACTTCTAATATCTCTTTTTCCAAAGAAATGGGCTTTAGACTTTGCTGTGGAAGATAATTCAGTTTTACGACGCATACGTTTAGGTGGTGCATAACTTGGGTGTCCCTTTTTTCGAGACTGTCCCTGAGTGGTATAGATATGAGAAAGTCCATCAAACAGTGCCTTCAGCTGGCTGTTATTAGTAAGACTGCTAAAAGAGGGCACGCTGGACTGGCTGGATGAACTCTGGGGAGAGGTAGAAGAAGTGGAAGTGTTGGACTTTTGTGAACTGGGGCTCTGACCAGAGATGGGGGTTGGGGGTGGAAGTGAAGAAGGTGGAGGTTTTATCTTTTGTGTGGTACCTGTAGCCAACACATGAGAAGTGCATGACTGTTTCTGAGAGACCTTTTTCCTTGGACGATAGTGCTTTGAAAAGTCTATTATTTCACCTCGTGATCTGCGACCATCAGGTGATGGTGTGAAAAACTTAGTAAGGCCATCAATGAGCCCTTTGGTTTTCTTGTTAACTTTAAGTGTAGAGGCAGAAATGTAGGTGGAGGTGGTGGTGATTTTGGTGGTGGCACCAGGCCGAGTGGGGTCTGTAACAGCCAATCTGCTGCTTGAGTCCTTCCCAGATGCAGCATGACCAGATGAAGGTGTGGTACAGACTTTAGTCTTTTGACCCCTACCAGGTGACCCCCTTCCTGTGAATGCATTCATGGATCCTTCATCACTGGTTACAGACCTAGGCAAAAATTTAGAGAATAGTATCAGCATTTAGTAATAGAATTATAAAGGTATCTAAAACAAGTTTATAGCAATTAGATGCATTTAATATGCTTAAACTTAAAAACTGAATTGTAACCCTAACAACTGCTTTTGTGTGTGTGTGTCTCCAGCTAGATGTTTCTCTGTTGAAACAGGTTAGCAGTAACTACTTTTGCCATGTCATGATTCTCCCAGAGTCCATTCAACAGGTGCTGGAAGAATCCATGTGGACCCAAGGGCAACAGAAGAAAATATTGGAAACTAAAAGTACACCCAATGCTTTAATTATAATTAAGTAAAATGTTACCCCTTGTATCATCACAAGTAATTATGAATTCTTAATTTAAATATTAAAGGAAGTAAGTTATGCTATCTAAAAGCAAAAGATTTAGCTTATCTATCCTCTAGTTAGAAGGAACATTAATTCAATTTGAAAATTTATATAAATAGAATTTGACTATGCATACATGAGTACTTTTTTAAAAAAAGAAAATCTTAAAAGAGACTGCCTCTCAGCAGTTTATGCTTAAGATGATAGGATAACCAGTAATACTCTCTTAAGAGGAAACAACTAATTACAGCATAAAATATTGCTGGAAAAAGGACAACAATAGCAAAAAACTAAAGAAATGATTAAAGAAAAGCTACAGCAGGTCAGACATGACAAGGAAAATCTGGTGAAGAAGCGGCACATTTACCCTGGTCATTATCATATACTTGGTGTCAGAATCTTTACACAGTGGTTCTGACGGCTATCCCATTTCACTTGAAGCATCAAGATAACTGGTTCTGCCCATACAGTTGCGTGGTCAACAATGCAGGCCACTCCACTAACATGGCTGCTTACAGGAACAGCAGCTGTCTGCCTTCACCTCAGGCTGGGGATTGGAAAGCTACCCATTTTGCAGCAGAATTTTATACAATAGAAACATTAGCATGTGAATTACGGCAGTGCTTGGGCCCAAGAATGCACTTTAAAAATTATCAATTTAGCTGAAGGCTAATAATGAAGAAATGGAAGCCTGGAAATGATATGATACTGAATTATAAAAATATCTCAAATAATTCCAAATAGAAGAGCACACTTTGGTGGTCATCTTGTTCATAAAGATTTAATGAACAATTTTAGCAGTCAGCTGAAGGAGAGGCTGGTGCAGATCAATGAGGCAAACTACTCAGCTCATCTGAGGCAGTTCAAACGCCAGGAACTTTGCCTGGCGCCATGGATTCAGCCAAATCAGGTTAACCAGAGATTTCAAGTGTCATCAATAAAAAAACTCATCTAAGCTAAAATGTTGCACATCAGAATGCTGCATTTGGACTGTATCTGGAATCGATTGCCCAGAAAGGATAATATGCTTATAAAGCATGTAAAAAGAAAATACTCCCTAGACTGTCTCAAAAATTCCTAAGCTCAAAGGACAATTTTGGACAAACAAAAAGTTAGGATTTGTGCCAGATGCAATTTTCAGCTGTGTCCTTTGTTTAGAAAGTTTATATCCTAATTTGGTTTTTTTAATTGGGCCCTAAGGATAGAGTCCCAATTTAAGAACAATGCTTACATAGGATGAATGCAAAAACATATAATCTCTACTTCAAATGATGCTAATATGAAAATTTTATTCGTAAGTATGTTTCATGTTTGTCTGGAGAAATTAACGAAAACTCCATTTAAAGTGTCCACAGTTAAGTTTTCACAGTGTTTCACAGAACATTCTAGGAGGGAACATGCATTTTCTAGTTCTCCTTTGGGAGATAATGGTGTAAAATACTGAGAGCAGTTTATATAGATAATTGCTTCAGATTAAATTAGGGAGAAGCAAGTGAATAAGATACCTGATGTTTTTTGCTCATGGTCTGTGCAGAGCATCTATTCATTTCTATATCACCATGACCATTACTTTCATTGAGCTTAAAAGTGAAGGCCAATGATCTCACTGATAGAACTGCTTCAGATATGCAAGTCTACTGATTTCATTTGTAAACACCTTAATTAATGTTGAGTCAAATCTAAATAATGTTAAAAAAAATACACCCAAGTCACCTCTTATTTTTTCTTCCACCTCCCCAAGTAACTCCTGCTATATGTTCTATTGGGTTTTAATTGCAACTAAGGCTAGAGAAAATGGGGTTATCATAGCAGATATGAAAACCACTGCTTATATATTATTTTGTATGTATATTTGCATATATTTGCACATACAAAATGGTCCTGTCCCACTCGGAGGGGCAAACATGAAGGCAGTCATTTGCAGGTTTCTCCATAAACTCTTATTACATAAAAGGGATCTTTGAAAGTTGTAATTTTAAATTAGCACCAGATAAGAGAAGTATTTTTCTAAAATGTTACCTGGATCAACAAGAGATTCACTGAATATCAGTGGACAAAACCTCTCTTGCTTTAAAATTCCCATGAAAGTATTTATATAATTAAGCTTTCCTAATGCTCAGCTAGTAATAAAGTAGGCTGAAAGATTGTTTCCAATTCTTACATTCTGTTTCCATCCTGCTGCTTGAAAAATGTCTCTTGGCATTACAAATACTGCCAAGACAAGACCCCAAAATGCCAATTGTAATCTAAAATAATTTTCAAAAAATTTCCACAGCTTATACAAAAGGAGAAATATTCTTCATCCCTTGAGTTTGTAAAAATGATGCTAAAAAGTCTAGTGGAATCTAAGGGAGTTACAATCACCTATATTTTTTAAGCACAACATAAAAAATGTCTTTCGATAAGATCTCAACCTACAACAATCGTTGCTTTAATTTATTTTTCGGTCGTCCAATGGGTTTTGCATATCGTCGTTTTATTTGTGCAGCTTTCTCATGAAGTAGTTTTCTTCCCTTTTTCTTTGGTCTGCAGACTTGGCAAATCCACATCCCTGAATTAATATATATATGAGAAAAATATTTTAATGTTTCATTTTAGGAGAGATATTAAATATAAATTGCAGCTGTAACAAGCTGCCCAAGGATGGCTGTATGCAGAACTTTACTCCAGAAGGTGGACCATTCCCTTTTGTCATTCTCCTCAGCAAGTTGTCATTAAAGGTCAATTTCCCCAGGTCAAGGTGGTGAGAACAGAGAGGGCTGTCCCTGTATCTCAGATTCTTCCTTAACACTCTTCCCAAGGTGTCTCCAAGTCTCCCTCCAACACATAAACACACATGAAAACCTGATCCTGTCAGATATCATAATCTTTTGATTTGAAAAAGACATTTTCAAGTTAATCAGTTTCTAGAACTTCTGGGAAAATCTATTTGCTTTATCATCTCATTCTGGGACTGTTCAACACTAAAAAATTACTAGTATAAAACATTTTAAAATTAAGACTTAAAATTATACATCTGGCATAAGGAAAAAGGTCAGTGAATAAGAACTGAAAGACCAGAACAACTAAACTTATTGAAAAGTTTAGACTATCAAAAAGGTCATATTTCAAATCTGTAGGAAAAGGATAAAATGATTCAGTGAGTGGTGACAGAACAAATAAGTTATATATCTTGAAGAATTACTTTCGATCTTCTACAAAAAATAAATTCTAGGCAGGTGAGTATTATGACAAAATTAAATGTTACAAATACTGGGGGGGGGGAATGTGGATAGTTATATAATCTAAGCATGACTGACATTTAAGACTGAAGCCATAAAGAAAAAGATTCATGGATTTGACTAAATAAAAATATAAAGAGCTCCTGCAAATCATTAAGAAAAAAGATGAAAACCCCATAGAAAAAAATGATTGATGGATAAAAACAGCCACTTTGCACGATGATATACAAACAGCCAATAATCAAACACAGAAATGTTCACTCTCACTAATTTCACTCTGAAAAAAATTACCAGATATTTTTTAAACTACCAAATTGATAAAAATTTAAAGTAATAACACCATATTTTATCAAATTTAGGATACTAATGACCATAAATGCACCGAATTTCAAAAATGTTAAAATGTGAAGGAAAAAAAATAGTGTGTCTTAGACTCAATGAAATATAGTAATGGTGAATGTTGGTCATGATACAAGGAAACAGGTAATTCTCATACATTGGTGGTTGGTCTGAAAACTGATACAGCCTTTCATGTACATAGGCCTTTGATCCAGCATTTCCTCTCCTAGGAATTTATCTTAAGGAAATAATCGTGGATGGAAAAAATTGGAAACATTTGTAATGGACTGGGTAAATAAATTATGGTTTGTTTATACATGGGCTTGCAAAATCAAGTATTTTCAGGAAATCTCAGGTATAACAAATATGAGTAAAGCAACCTGCAGTATTAGACAACAGAGAATATTAAGATAGTGGCAAAATGGAGCATGCATGCTCCACCTAAAAGAGCCAAATTCAAAATTTTAAAAACATTGTACCAATAAAGCATCACTGTGGCCCATAGACACAAGGCCCTCTCTACACTATAGTGTTCTATACACTCATTAAAAACTGTTTTAGAGAATATTTAATGATATAGGAATAGCAGAATCTATTGTTAAGAGAGGGAAATAAAAACACGGTTACAGAAACATATACAGAAACTTCCATTTCTTTCTTAAAAGGGTAAGGGGGGCAGGGAAGCAATTTCCAGTTGATTATTCTTTTTACTTCTTTTTGTCATTCTATATTTTCTAAATCTTTTACCCTGAAAATGTATACATTTTGTAATAAAAAGGCAGTTATTTTTAATGTTTACTGTACTATAAAATGAAAACACAGAGACCAAGCTAGGCTAACTTAAAAATGAAGAAAAACCACATTCCATATGGGTATATCCACACAACTAATGGCCCAGAAAATGGTGATGGTTGCTGTCACGGGACTTTGAGTCATCATTATCACCATTATTGAAAATAGGTCATGTCTTACCTCTAAACACCATACTGAATAATGTGGGAAGTGTTCTAAACTTTTGACTTACTAACCTAAACTTATTCTTATAGTGGTTTCAGGAGAGGAATAGTCTTGTATGCCTGTGTCTGAATTAGTCTTTATTATATAAATTACCCCCAAACTAAATGCTTTTGCACTTCTCTGTTCACAACCTGTGTCAAACCCACAAAAATAAAGAAGGTAGGAGAGATGAAAAATGCTTAAGTAACCTGTGTACCCTTGAGCTGTCAGACATCAGGACAAGGCTAATGAGTATGTAATAAAACACATTTTAATATGGTTTAAAAGTTCACCTTTTGGCATTCTGGAAAGTGGGGGGTCACAGCACTCCATATGGAATCCTCTATCACAGGAGTCACAAAAAAGCATATTATCCTGTAATATAACACATTTAAGACTAATTGAGACTGAAACCAACTGTAAAAGGTCACAAATTCTTATGTGATCCAATCAACAATAAAATATAATGAAGGAGCACCATGAGCCTTGTTGAAATTTGACATTGTGTGCATTTAAAACTTCAAAAAGAAAACAGCAATCATCTGCAAATAAATTAATAAAAAATAATTTAAAAAACCTTCACATTGAATACTAACAATTTACCTATAGATAAACAATTGAGAGCCATACTTACTGCATTTTTGCCTTGGATTCTACATGCACTGCATGTCTTGCATTCGATGCACTGCCACCTTAAGGCCTTTACATTTGTTGTTAATTCAGGACAAAATTTCAAACAAGATGGGTGTCCTATAAGAATAAAAAGCAAATTGCTTTATGGGAATGGCGCCTTACATATGTTTAAACTCCCATTCTTGAATATTTAATAGACAGAGATGATGCCAGCCAAAGAACCTTAAGAACTTTAAAATACAAAAAGGTCAGAAATTTAAATTACACTTTCCTTTCCACCTTTACCCCCACCCCCCACCCCTGTATGTCACAGTATGACTGCAAAGGTTTTCCCTAAAAGAAACTTAGAAAATGTAAACTAGGGCCTCCCCCGTGGCACAGCAGATGAGCGCTGGGTTGCGAAGCTGCCTGCAGCCTCTGCAGCGCCTGTTTAATCCCCGGCCACCGGGCGAGGGTCTCACATGGCACGCAAACCTCTCCTGCTGCCCGCTGCTCCCCTCAGCAGTGTACTTCGTCAGTCTGCCTGCTCTGCTCTCCGCTCTGGCTCTGGTGAGTTCTCTCGCCCTCCCGCACTTCTGACTGTACCCAGTGCTTGTATAAATAAATAAATAAATCTTTAAATAAAAAAAAAAAAAGAAAAAGAAAAAGTGTACTAATTCCAATCACAGGTCTTTGAGAACTTGAAGATAAATATGCTCAGATCACGTTCTCACTCCTGTGCCTTCTGTTATCTTCAGCCCTCACCATCTTTATCAATTACCATTTACCCTAGTTTTCTGGTTTGTCAGACTGTGTGGGAGTTGCCCAAGTTCAAAACAATCCCTGCTCTTCAATCATAAAACTTAAAATAGCTAAATAGAAAACTGGGGGTGCTTAACTACAAAAGGCAAAAAAGAAAATCCAATGATATACCAAGAACACCCCATTGTTAGGATATATAAAGAAGGTACTATTGCTGCTTTGTCCCTGGGAACCTGAATTTAAAGTCTGGAAGTAGGAGCAGAAACAGGGAATTTGAGAGAAAGCTAAATAATCCAGGTCAAACAGAAAAGGTCGAGCTGCACACCCTCAGCAAATCTCCCCCAAATTTCTGAGGGTTCTGCTTTTCCACTGTTTTGAGCACAGTTTTTATCCAGCAGGTCTCAACTTAGGAAAATGGAGCCCCACAGGGGCAAAGCCATTCAAGGAAACCAGCCAGGCTACACCAAGTAGCAGATTCCTCCAAGTAGTGTGGGGAATGTGAGCACAGACTCTTGGGAAGGCAGTTCAGTTTAAAATCTGATGGGCTTTTATCACATAAAACCTGAGATCTCTAAATTTAATTTTATTTTTCTAAATCTTGTCTTAAAATAGTAAGAACATTAGTAAATCCCATGTGAAAGAACTTATAAGCAAGCTGCAAAAGAAACCTGAGGGGTAATAAAAAGAGCAGATTCTGCAATTTCAAAACTGTTTTATAATTTCCTGACTTTGGCAGGCTCATTGTTTAAATATGTATTTTGGGTTGCTGCCAAAAGGGTCCTCCTCCCTAAAGCTTAACAGGTGCTTCATAAAATTCCACCCACCAGATTTCGCTTTTTCAAGTAAAAACATTCAAAATCAATCATCAATATCATTAATAAAAGCACACTATTCCTGAGTTTAAAAAAAAAAAAAAACACAACTAAACATCTGTATTTAAGATGTTGAAAAAATAAAATGCTGTCATAGGATTACAACCTTAGGCAGGAGAGACACCCAGGCAGATGCATTTAACCTATGACACCACTCTTTTTACAAGGGCTTCTCTCATTCAAATAAATGGGGGGAAGGGGGTTTAAATACATAAAAATGGTATCAATCACCTTTTTCTGCTCAAAACAGCAAACAAAGACAGCCTGCTAGTCCAATACAAGTATACTCTGAAGGGGGAGCGAAGTTGTCTACTTTGATCACGATTTTTTCCCTTTATATAGTAAGGGGGTAAAAAGTTATAAAGAACAGCAATTTAAATTCCACCCTTAAAATGGGTCCCATCAGCTTAAAAGTATACCATTTACCTCTCTTTTTTTCCCTCTTTTTATTACTTCCTGTAAGTCATACATCACTAGCACATATGACCTCAATTTCATGCACTAAATTTTTCTCTACATTAAAATCTGTTTTTGTACTCTGTAGCTTAATATTCTGTATCTAAGGTAATTCATATCATACTATAGCTTACTATTTATTCTCACAGATAGCCTATGAAAAATACTTTTAAACAATTATGTATTTTGCAAATTAATTGGATTTTGGCCACTTTCATAAAGAGCAAGGAATATTCTTCCACTTAATGCTCTTTTTTCCCATTTTAAGCAATATTCTATCTCAACTACTACCACTTAAGCTACTCTATCAAATTCTAAAATCTCCAGCCCATCTTTCTCTTAAGCAGCAACCTTACCTTTATTTAGCTTAAGAGAACTGGCCGAGAGCCCTTCCAGGTCTGAATTTCTATGATTCTAAAAAGATGCTAAAGAATGAAGAAATATTTCCATTTTATTTCCTCATAGCCAAATTTGAAATAACACAAAAGACTGTAACTGGTCTTGATATAGTTCTACACAAGCTTTAGTAATTAGATAAAGGAAAACAATGTGATTGATAATGTAATTCCTTACCTCCCATTTAGCCATTCCATAAGCTCAATAATTCCCTCTAAAAATTGGGTTCTATCTGCTGACACAACTCATGGTGGTTTGTTTTTATGGAGTTTTAAAACACTTTTGTGGTTTGTAATTTATCAACATATGAGAGTATAAGATGTAATCACTTATTCATTCTTATTACAAGCACTAGCAGCTTACTATAGTTTTATCTAACAAAACCAAAGGAATGCTGTTTAAACTGAGGTAAGTGCTAATGAGATCACAAATCACAGCAGCATTGATTTCTGAAGTACTGTGGGAGGGGGCGAAAAACATGGATTATGTAGTAGAAAGAACAACAAAGTCCCAAAATGTCTACGCTGTAATCCCTGCAGCCTGTAAAAATACTACAAAAGAACTTTGCAGCTGTGACTAAGGGTTTGGGCCTTGAGATGAGGAGATTATCCTGGATTATCTGTGCAGACCCAATCTAATCACTAGTACTTAATAATGGAGAATGTGTTCCAGCTGCATTAGTGAGATGAGAACAAAGGAGAAGGCCTCCACCCAGCTTTGTTAACTCTGAAGATGGTGTAAATGGGGCCACAAGCTAAGGAATATGGATGGCCTCTAGAAGCAGGAACAATGTGCATGTGATAGCCAACAAAAAAATAGCGACAGAAACAAGGAACTGAATTCTGCCAAACAACTCAAATAAACAAGAAAATGGACCCTCCTCTAGAGTCCCCAGAAAGGAAATCAGCCCTAGTGAAACCTAAACTTTAACCTACTGAGTCCCATGTTAGACTCTTAATCCACAGAACTCTAAGGCAATACACTTGGGTTAAGTCACTAGACAGTGGTGATAACTTGTTTTAGCAGCAATGGAAAAACTAATACTCAAACACTTGGCCCCTTGGATGGGCTATCTGATGGCTATCTATCTAAGACACAGTGAGGTAAAGACAGATATGATTCTACTCTTATAGATGATATAGCCAAACAGGAGGACAGACAGAAAAAGAGAATTAATGTATGATAATGGTGTGGGGCTCAGAGACACGGGAAAATCTAGCAGATTAGAGGAAGGCTATCCTAAAAGAAACCCAAAGGAGAAATGGGATTACATGGAACCTGAGAAGTTGAGGGATGGAAGGGAAATTTGGCAAGTGCAAGATAGGAGGACATGGTCTATTCAAGGAAAAGAGGTTCAATATAAGTTAGTGTGTAGAATACACAAGGGGACAGTGATGCAGGACAGAGTAAACAGAAGCCCAATCCAGAAGAGTGTGGGGAGTTATAGTGAAGAATTTGGATTTTTCCTAAGGGTAACTGGTAGCTACTAATAAGTTCTGTGAGTAGATTTACAATTAAAAAACAAATAAGTTATAAGGTTGGAGTATGGAAAATGGATGAGGAGAAAGTGGGTCAAGATCATATTTAGATGATTATAAAAGCAGTAGTGACTGGGGCTGTTGGAGATATGTGGACTAAACATTGAATCAATGTATTTCGTTGATTCCATCATGTGACAGAAACAGGCAGAGGATGGCTTGTGGAGCTGTGTAAGTAGATGATGGTGGTAATGCCATTTGCTGAAATGGGAACCCTCCCACTTACCCACCCTCCACCAAGGAGAGCAGGATATTGGTTGGTTGTTGAGATTTCTGTTGTTGTGGTGGTGGCTTTTTTCTGGTACAGGGAGCAGTGCAAGCTTGATAAGCTGTTTTGTATATTCACTCTGAGAAGTCTTTGGGGTGTCCAGGTGGAGAAGTTCTGAAGGGATTTGTATCTAAATTTTGGAAGCTCACAAGACATTATGAAGCAAAATTAAGGGCCTCCCTGGTGGTGCAAGGGGTTAAGAACACAACCTATGAAATTGTCCACAGCCTCTTCAGCACAAGTTCCATCCCGGGCTAGCCAGGGAGCAACCCACATGGCTCAGCAGACTTCTCCTGACTCACCCGCTGCTCCCCTCAGCAGTGTTACTTTGGTCAATCTGTCTGTTCTGTTCCCTACTCTGTCTCTGGTGAATCCTCTCACCCCCCACCTCTGGCCTGTACCCCAGCTCTTGCATGCATAAATAAATCTTTAAAAAAAAAAAAAGAAATTATGAAGCAAAATTAAACACAGGGCCACCAACAGAAGCAGGAAGAAACATTTAGAGGGTGAAGCGAGGCCAAGGAGCTAACAAAAGATGTGGGAGAGAAAACATGCAAAATATAACATCACAGAAACCAAAGGAGATCATTTTAAGGAAAAGAGACTCAGCAGGTCAAATGTGTCTGAGTATTTGGTGTGGATTCAAAGATGTCCATAACAGGGCCTCCCTGGTGATGCAAGGGGTTAAGACGCAGCACTGTGAAGCAATCTGCAGCCACTGCAGCACGAGTTGGATCCCTGGCAAGGGAGGTGACCCACATGGTGCAGCAGACCTCTCCTGACTTGCGCACTGCTCCCCTCAGCAGTGTATTTCAGTACATCTGCCTGTTTTGCTCCCCATTCTGTCTCTGGTGAGTCTTCTCACCCCCCACACTTCTGGCCTGTACCCCAATTCTTATATGCATAAATACATAAATCATTTTTTTTGTTATTTATTTATTTGTTTGTTGGTTGGTTTGTGTTTTTTTTTTGTTTATGCATGCACTGGGTACAGTCAGAAGCGCGGGAGGATGAGAGAATTCACCAGAGCCAAAGCGGGGAGCAGAGCAGGCAGAAGGACAGAGGTACACTGCTGAGGGGAGCAGCGGGCGGCAGGAGAGGTCTGCGCGCCATGTGGGACCCTCCTCTGGTGGCCGGGGAGCAGCCGGGGATCAAACCGGCGCCGCAGAGGCTGTGGGCAGCTTTGCAACCCAGCACTCAATAAATACATAAATCTTAAAAAAAAAAAAAAGATGTCCGTAACAAAAACTGAGAAGTTGCCATTATAGTTTGCTACATGGAAATCACTGTTAATCCTGACAAGTACAATTAGAGCAAATACAGGAGAGAAGCAAGGTTTCTGTTACCTTTTTCTACGCTTGGATGGTGACTCCAACTCTGGGTGTATGAAGGGTGGGGCTCACCAATCCTTCCACCCTCTCTTTCTATTATTCCTCTTTGGATTATATCTTTGGTTTTTTTGTTTGTTTGTTTGTTTGTTTGCTTGCTTGCTTGTTTTTTAGTCAAACATCTATTTCTCACCTAATTATTTAATTTGTGTCGAGTCAGTGTGAACTGGATGGCTAAACAATCAATCCTTGGGGCATTTTCTCAATGATCTTAAGAAACTAGTGATCTTTTTTATAAACCAATATACCCATATGTTGCACCTACAAGGCAGATTTTGTTCAGTTCACAAGCAAATAAAGACAAGCCAGGGAGAGATTTCAGGTCTCCTGAGGGAGGACTGATATTTGACTGAACAGCTCTTGCACCCTTTACTAGATAAAGGTGATTTTCTTATTCTTTCAGCTGCATCACAGCAGCCTTTTTCTGTCGCCAGTTTCAATAAGCTTCCACTTAGAATGATGCTATAATTTTGAACTATACACTTATCTTAGATTTTGCTAATTTGAAAACACACATGCACACAACTCATCTGTAAGTAAGAGTTAACCACCCAGCAATCTGAACAGCAGACACAAAATTTCATTTGGTATAATATCTAATACTTATGTGAAGCTAATTAAAGATAATTTGGTCTTAATGAGGCAAAGAGAATATAACAGTGTTAATTTCAAAGTAGGCTGATCCATGAAAGTCAAGTAAAATCACTTCCTAGTCCCAAAATCTGTACAGACCTGAAGCCTATCTGATGATTCCACATTCATATTAGTGGTTAGAATAGTCCCTCGTGTTTGTGTAATGTTTTATAGTTACTGATAATCCTCATATTCTCTTACTGGATCCTCACAACAGCCCTGTGGATGCAGGGTGCAGATATCACCTTCTACAATTTACAGATATGGAAAATTGCAACTCTACAATCAGCAAACAGCAAAACAGAACTGGAACACCAAATTTGGGACTATACATATCACCTCACATTTATTTTTTAACCACCTGCAAACTTGAATTATTTTTTCAAAATAATTTTTACCAGGAAAACCATTTGCAACACTCAAGTCACCTTAAAAACGGAAATATTCTGTTTGGCTTTATGATGTAAACAGAAAGAAACATTTGTTATTAGTATCTGTGAAATGTAACTACAGTCTAAATAAGACATCATACAAATAGAACTTCAGATAGAAGTAACGAAAATCCAACAGGTACATATGGGAAACACATTTAAGAATGATCTTCATTATGGGCTGCCATCTAGATTTTCTTTTTCTGGTTTGATACAGCTAGGAGCATTTTTCTCATGTAAAACTCCTACATTAGGGATTCCTTTGATCATTACAGACTCAACTCAATCCTAGAATCAATGGACTCCTCTGAGTGTGACACAGCAGGCGTTTACATAGGTCAATTAGGGGTACCCATCACACTGTAATTCCCACTTGAAAAACTGAATTGGACTGTGATGATGTGGCTTCTTCCATTATTAGAGGGCACTGTTGAATCATGCCAACCTATCTTATTCTTTGTTCTCTATCATTACCAAGGTGTTACAATAGAGCATTAAAATTATGAGAACCCCCAAATTCTCTAACAAGAACCATATTATATTTTGTCCCTTCTCTTTAAAAGCATCTATTTTTCAATAGTCAAGCCCACTCACATGACCTACCAGATAAAGTACATGTGAAAAATACAGCTCCCTGAGTCAGGAACAATGGTTTTTTGAATAAAGTAGCTAAATCCACACTGGCACGGTACACTCAAGGGAAGATTAAGTGAACCTTAACACTAGAGCTGGATCCCATTGCTGAATCTAGAGAAGGACTCTGAGCCATGCTCTGTCTTAAACTAGGGACATGATGACTCCAGGGCTTGAATTTCTGCCATGACCCACACCTTGACTCCAAAGCCTCTGGCCCTCTTTATCTGGAGAAGAGGAAACTGGCTCACAAAATGACTGTAAATATACAAGCCTCTGGTCAGTATCCTTCATTTATTCTTCTCAGTTTGTTAAAAGAGAAAACAAGAGAGTAATTTTAAAAAGAGAAACTATAACATTACACTTACAGACTCTGGAAAAGTAAGAAACTTCAGGGGAAAAAAATTTCAGTGACCTCAAAGTACAAAGGAGATCAAGCTTCTCCTTTGGCAGGTCTTAATCTGGGGAAAACTAAGGGAGATTGATTACATCAGAAAAATCTAAGATCTACCTGTTTAGAATTACACCTTTATACCCTGTGAAGGAAGCCTTGAAGTTATGATCTAGAAGATAAAGATCTTGAATTCCTTATCAACTCAAGTAAGTGTATCACCAGAGGTAAGGAAATACATGAAGGGAACTTTTCTTCCCACAGTTAAGTACGTCTTTAATCTGTCTAGTGTTGAGACAAAGAAATAAAACAGTGAAGGGTGTTTTAAAAGTACTACCTTAAAAATCACAAGGGGGTAAACCCTAGACAAGTGAACACCACTAAACTGATCAGGCATTTACACAAAAGAATAATTCATTCAGAATGAGCCTCACGAGAAAACCCAGAAGATATCTACAGAGTCAGAACTGATGAGTGAGGCACTACCTTATCAAGATAAAACAGGAAGATTGTAAGGTTGAAATTTATTAAACCGAACATACAGATAATGTTTCCATGCCCTTTTGTCACTAACCATGATACCATGAGCAAGTAAAAGAATTTTAATGAATCTGTAGAGCCCATCAAAAAGACTGTCAGAAAGCATTTCTCAAGCAGAGTTTGAAATGTCTTATTTCCAAGGCTCTCCCATCCTAGTCAGGTCCAGAAAATTGCAGATCCATAGGGCCTATCAAGTAAAATCTCCATAGAAGGAAGAATCATTACACAACATTGTCATTCCTCAGTATGAAACATTTCCTCTCTCTACCCATCAAGCAGCTGTCATAGTAGAGATAAGATTTTTAAATTACTTGCAGCAATCAAGGACAACAATATCAAACACGCCAAATTATAACAGTGGCTGACTTTTATAGTACACTTATCATTTTGCTGAAGACTCTGTGCTAGGCTACTTACCTATATATCCTCTCACTTTTTTTCCCATAAAATCCAAGAGGTAAATCATACCATTAATTACTTACCTTTCTAATGAGAAAAGTGAGACTCAGAATAGTTAAATATTAGATGGGTCATGCCTGGCTCTCGAGTTTACTCTTAATCATCACATCACAGTGACTATATTTTTCTAAATTTAATTTTTACATAATATATGATTTCTCCCCTAGATGCGGTCACCATAGTTCTCTCACCTCCAAAGCACCCATAGTCCTTCACCATTTTCCCTGTGCTCTCCCCTCACCTTATTGTCACTCCCTCTGCAACACCACACTACTTTCTAACATAGACTACCCTCTTGTTATTTTATTCTAAGCAATCTGAATTTCTTTCATGCTTGATGATTTTTTAATTCCATCATGGTATTTTCCAGAATACTGTACTTTTTATTGGGCGTCACACAGAGCTGAGCTGTACTGTTACACTGCACCAGTAGGTGTCATGATCTGCAACACTATTATGTACCAACTCAGTTACCTAACATCAGGACTTGCTATAGAAAAAACAAGTGATTCTAGTTGTACTCAGCTTGAAAATCTGGAATTTGTGATATCAATTTATCCATAGTGTAAAGTGCTCCACACTGAATTACCAATGCTAGCATGAAACCAAAGCTTAATTATATATCATATATAGTGTATTATATAAACATATATATCTTTATGTCAGTGCTAACAAACTTCCACATTTTCCGCCTCTACATACATTTACTTTTAAATTTTGAAATCTATACTATTAACAACCAAACACTGCTTCAAATAAAAATATAGTTTTGGTAGAGAAATAAATAGCATGTAACTATAATGGAGAGTCACTGCATACATATACAAAAAAATCCAACTCACCACTACTGCCACAATCTGCACAAGAGAGGAGTTCTTCTGGTTTCTTTTCACGATTTGATTCTTTAGTTCCCAAACAGAAGCTACATATTGGAATGGGATCGGCACGGGGCTATGACAAAATTAAAATTAAAAAAAAAAAATACTGTTAGTTTTCCATTTAAAACAATACATTAAAATCAAAAGGTTCTTATATATTTCTTCAACAAAAAAAACTCCTTTAAGTAAGATATTCAAACCATTTTCTGCAAATAAATTTTTTCTTAATTTGATACTAAATTTTACCTGAATAATGTATTTAATTGTAAAGTAGAAGACCAAAGAGTAATTTTTATTAAACCAATGAAACCTTAAGACCTTTATATAACCTTTCTAAAATGAACATTATTAAAGATTCATTAGTATTATATTTTTCATTAGTATTATAGTCTATGAGTATAGTATATGTTAATATTCATTACTAGTGTAATCTATGAATATTATCTCATTAGATCAGACTGTTTAAACTTCAAATGTTTTAGTGCAGGTTACCAGTATCTTTCTATTAAATATTTGACATAAAATATTGTGTTTTTATGTGACAAAATAATAGAGTTGAAACTAAGCAAGAACATTTTTAAAAGTCTATAGAGACTTTTGAGATGAAAAGGCCATTAACTAGGTTCTTTGTAGCAACAAGGTCTTCAAAAGTAAACCACAACATGCCACATAACAGAGATAAACCCTAAATCTCTGATATTCCCACTTTAATAAAAGAAACAACAAAACATTTGTCTAACCCGCTAGCACCCTTTGATTCTCACTAAGGAAATTGCTTTTAACAATGTATAAATCTGCATACATTTTAGTGTCTCCATTGTGATTTATGACTACCAGCTTTGCTAGTATTCCCAGTCATATGAATAGTTGGCTGTGCTTACAGATCTGGTCACGTTATTTTGAACAGTCAAAACTATATGAAAACTAAAATTTTATTGCATATTCCAAGCATTCACACATGTTGTCTGCTAGCTTTCTGAATGTAACTATAATGTATTTATATATGAATCTCATGAATTAAAAATTCAGGGCAAGAAAACTTAGCAGAATCACAAATGTTTTTCTAATGTAAATTAAAAACAAGATTTTGCAGCTCTAAATATACACTTCTAAATATACATCAGCAAAGAATAAACCTCATTTGTTCAGTTACTCTATCCCAAATGTGCCTAACACATTGCCTGATATACAGTATGCACTCAAAATATATCTGCTAGCTGAATAGATGAAAGAAACATATGCTAGTTAAAAAACCCCATACTTCATCTAATATTTCAAATGGTTATAATGATTTCAACAAATGCCTAGTTCACTGTGACATGTCATCAAAAAAAACCAGAATTCATCTTATGACCAAGCATTTACAAAATTGTTCAATATAACTTCTAATTTCATCTTACAACATGAGCATTCATTATCTTGCCTTATTTTCAGTTTAATTTGTTCTTTTAATATGTACAGGCTTTCTGAGGTAGCTATTCAAATGTATTTTTGTAGCCCCAGTTAAAAGCAGAATATAAAGCATCCTGCATTAGAAAAACGAAGGGGGAAAAAAAAAAAAAAAAGACAAGCTACAACAAATTGGTCACTGACTCCAGCCACAATTTTTTAAATGCCAGATAATCAGCACTGCATAATTATAGATCCATAGTTATTACTTGCAACTGCTCAACTGCAGTACCTTGGGAACACTTTTGTTCCTTTAAATAGCAATTAAAAGAACAATCTGGTTTTAAAGTGACACCATTCCCCTGATAGATACTAGCTAAAACCCAGTCTTTGTACTAATGGGATCCCTGCTTTCATTTGATATAACAATGCTCAAGCCATTGCTGCCATCCTTGCCGTGATAAATAATTTACAAAATGTCACCTATCATTCATGCAATGAAACAAATCCAAATCTGCACTCCCATTTTTCTTTCCCAGATGAATTTTGAGCTGTAGAAAGACATGGCCATCAGCCAGCATTCATGCTCATTTTTCGTTTTTAACTAAAGGTAACACAAAGGACAAAGGTTGCTAGTAGTTCATGGCCAGAAAGACTAATGTCCCACACTCTGTCCAATAATAGAAAGCATAGATGCTATCACTTCACGCTACATTCAAGTGAACCCCACCATGCTGATATATGCTCACAACCATTTATTTTAGGGATAACTATCTCACAATACTCTATAAAACCACTGCATTATACAGAAACGTCTGCCCTGCTGAATTATTGATAATTCAAAGCACTTTTTGCTAACCTCAGTACAGCCGAGTCTAATTAACTTTAAAAAATTGTCACTTGTATGAAATGAAACTTTTACAGTAATGCATGTAAATGGGTCACAGAATTATTATGATTCACTATTCTCAATCAGACTACATATAAATTGTTTGAAAATATAATCCCTGGTAATAGATTAAAATGGACTGCAGTCAGAAAGAGGTCTGAATAAATGGCAATTCAACTCTACACAAGTCTACAACAGACAAATCATACCTAAGCAGTCTGAAAAAGGAACCAGTATCTGTCAATTCTTAATTCCTTTCTTTGAAATTTCACAAAGGCATGTAACCTGTTGATCACATTTTCTTATCAATATGCTTGAAATTTCAAATTAACCTCAAGAATTAACACCCATGGATAGGTTTAACTCTGCAAACTGTACAAGAAACACCTACTTCTTATCTCCCATGTAATGGTCCTGGGGTAGCTGCTAGGCTATAGATCACTCATACACTATCTATTTAATCATCTTCAAAATCATGCCAGAATGTAGATTATTATGTTCATTTTAGGGGAGAAATCAAGGATCTGAAAATGTAGGTAACTTTTCTAAAGCTGTACATGTTCAACTGTGAAGCTGGTATTGAAATACAAGTCTTTCCCTACAACTGATCCCTTATTTTGTTTGGAGCTTGATTCAGATATCCCACACCATTCTGGAATTACATTCCACCGGCACCATTCTGGATTCTCTATGTCTTGCTTTATTTTTCTGCAAGTACTTGTCACTATATGATATGTTATGTATCATTTGTCTATTTTGCTTCACTTACTAAACTATAAAAGCTCCATCATGGGGGCAGAGACTTTGTCTGCGGCTGCAGCTCCAGACTCAGAGTACATTTGTTGAATAAATAAATGAATACCCTTTCACAGGTTAAGTATTGGTTCCTCTAGTTCAACAGCATCAAAAATAATGACTACTGTTATTTATTTTAATGTCTATTCTTAATGACTATAAAGTGAGGGTAAAGCAACCATCAACGAATGACAAAGTGGGTTCCATCACTGATCTGAAGTCTTTTTTTTTTTAACTCTGACAATTTATAATGAATGATTTAAATATAATTGCACTTCCCTGAGTGTAATCTGACAAACCAGAACCAAAATTTAAAAATCAGTTAGGAGGAAAATTGTCTCACCATTTCCATGAGTATTAACTATTATGGCTCAATCAGTAATAGTTACTATCGTTATATGTAAGATAAACTTGGGGCCATGGCCTGTTGTCAATACCTAATTGTGAACCTGCTTCCTTATATTCATCTCAAGAAAGAAGAAACTGACAATAAAATCAAGGGGATAAACACAATGCAGTGAGAGTAACTAAATTATAACATGGGCCTGAATCTGTTTAATCTATTTTAAAAGGAAAATATTTTGAACTTTGGTATTTTGTTATTAGTAATTAGTTGTTTTCCACAAACTGTACAACTGAGAGTGCTAGGACAACAGAGATTGAAAATGGTCTGTGTGGTTTTCAGGGTAACATACTTTCCCCCTCCTTTTTTTTTTTTGCCACTTCAGCACTCGACTTGACACCTACCTAATAAAGAACTAGTCTTCATTTCTTACCACTTAACCCACTTATTCAACTGATGTCTGTCTGAACATATCAAGCCCACTCCTAATTAGGATATAGAGCATGCATACTCAGGACTTTCCTTTACAGCAATCTGCCTAAGATGTGGTCTTTGGAAATAGACTAACTTGAAAAGTAGAGGCTTCCTGTGATGACCGAAATCATCTCATTTTTTAAGAGCACTATCTTGTTCCCATTGACATGTGTTATAACTGTGGTCAGTACAGCATTCCTCAGCAGGAAGGTCTGGTGCCCTCATAGCAACACCACAGGGGCACAACAGAACTCTGTTTATGACATGTCTATCACCATTTTCTCTATACACATGTGCCCTTTTGTTTTATTCTAAGGCTATTCTTGCAATTTTATCATGAGTTTTGACATGGACATCTGAATAGACACTTTAGTAATTTCTTCCAGAAGATAATTGGAGATATACTTATTATAAGACTTTTCACAGGCATCAATTTTACCATAATTTTACCCTCTCCATATAGATTTTTATTGTATCACCTCCCCTGCTCATTATACTTCTCTGTGGGTAATTGGTTCTGTGAGGGAGCACTACATCATCCCCACTGGCTCTGGATTGAGTTTCTGTATTACTCTGGGCAAAAGGATTTATTATTGCTAATGTATGGAGATCTTGAGAATGACTGCTATATTTTACCCCCTTGTCACAGTGAAGAGCGTTCTCTGTATTTTAAGAATGACAACAAGTAAATTAAATCTAATAAAATAAAAATATTTAAAAAATCACTACATATATACATAAATATGTCACATCTTTTTTTTTTCCCCCTGTAAAGAATCACTTAGGAACAAAAACAGTATCAATGACCACACACTGGGAAATCCCCACAATCAAAGGCTGAGTCAGAAGTAAAAAATAATAAAAGCTTAGCCACAAAGGAGTAAGAAGAGAAGGGAAGAAGACTTTCTAGGAAATCAGCCACAACAGTCATCAATTGTGTGGAGCTAATTGAAATGCTCACATTGTATCCTGAAGTCTAGAACTTTTTCTAATTAGGCAGGTGTGCCATTTATAAGAGTGCTGATTAAGGAAAGTGATTCCATTGGAAGAAAACAAATCTAATCCTGTACACAACATTTAACAATAGCAATTTTGTTTGTTCTTCATCATCATCACCACCTCCTTCTTTTTTTGAGGGGGACAAGAAGCCTACAAACTTGGGAGGATGTAGAAACAAAACAAGGCCTTCCCCAGGATCTTTAGCTTCTAATCTGAACAGGGACTTTGGTTGTCATGATTTCATCTAAATGTCTCTCCTTGCCCCATTAGAAACTACAAGTAGGGGGCCTCGCCAGTGGCGCTGCGGTTGAGTGCTGGGTTACGAAGCTGCCCGCAGCCTCGGCAGCTCTGGTTCAATCCCCGGCTGCCGGGCAAGGGTCCCACATGGTGCACAGACCTCTCCTGCCGCCCGCTGCTCCACCCAGCAGTGTACTTCGTCCGTCTGCCTGTTCTGCTCCCTGCTCTGGCTCTGGCGAATCCTCTCGCCCTCCCACGCTTATGACTGTACCCAGTGCTTATATAAATAAATAAATCTTTAAAAAAAAAAAAAGAAAGAAAGAAACTACAAGTAAATATTTCTTAAGAGGGATCAAAATATGGTTCAACATTAACACATGGCTATAGGAAGTCTGTTTAGGATTTAGAAGCTTTTCTTTTCAGCAAGCATGTCAATATTTGCAATATGACATAAACCCTACTCCAGATTTAAAAAAATGAAATTTTAGGGACCTCCCTGGTGGCGCAAGGGGTTAAGGCACAACCTAAGAAGCTGTCTGCAGCCTCTGCAGCATGAGTTTGATCCTGGAACAGGGAGCTACCCACATGGTACAGCAGACCTCTCCTGACTTGCCCACTGCTCCCCTCAGCAGTGTACTTCAGTTATTCTGCCTGTTCTGTTCCCCACTCTGTCTCTGGTGAATCCTCTCACCCTCCCCACACACCTCTGGACTGTACCCCAGGTTCTTGTATGCATAAATAAATAAATCTTATTAAAAAATTAAATTTTAAAATAAATTCCTACTCAAGCATCACAAATCTTTAATGGTTCTTTTTTTTTAATACTATCTTTAAGAGTAGTTTCAGGTTCACAGCAAGTTTGGGAAGTAGCAAAGATTTCTCTCTCATATGCTCTCTGCTCCCTATATGCATAGTCTCCCCAATTATTAACATCCCCCAACAATGATAAATTTGTTAAACTGATGAACCTACTGACATCAGTTTTGCCCAGAACCCAGAGTTTACACTAAGGTTCTCACTTGGTGTACGTTCTATGGATCTGGACAAATTTATGACATGTATACATCATTATTTTATAGAATCATACTAAGTAGTTTCACTACCCCCAAAATTACTCAAGCTCCATCTTCTCACCCTTCCTCCCCTCTAACCTGTGGTCATCACTGATCTTTATTACTGTATTCATAGTTTTGTCTTTTCCAGAATGTCACAGAGTTGCAATCATACAGCCTGCTTCTGCTGTTGCCCTAAGGTATCTGTTTAAATCTAGATGCGGTGCCTACAGTCTCATCTAGGCACAATACCAATTCCACCAAAAGAAACCAGCATTAATAACTCAGGAGACACAAGGAAGTAATTAGATAGAAACAAAGAAGGGGGGAGGGGAGAAACAGAGAAGTAGAATGAAGAGATGAGACCCAAGGAAGTGGATAATAACCAACTAGAAAAGTCACATGTTAGTTATTATTTCGATAATATTATCATCATTAGCAACACCACCCTCAACAATGTCCCATATTCACAGAGAGCAACTGAAATGCTATTTGCTATTCAATAAGTTACTAATATTTACTCAGCACCCAAGTAGGCCAAACAGAATATAACTGCTACTCTAAGCGCTTATCCTCAGAGAACCAATAAAAGTACTGTAATTCCATTACCACACTTAATTCTCAATTGCCCTGTGGGGACATAAACCATCTGGTATACAGAATTTCTATGCCCCTGACTTTTCTGCTTTTGTTTTCTTCACTTTCAAATTACCTCTGACCCTTACAGTTACAGTAGTCGTAAGCAGTAGCAAAAGAGGATAGTTGGATATTTACCATCTAAATTTCAAGAAATCTGACTTTGTTTTCTCAACTTAGCCCTAAACTCCTTTATGGTGGAGGCCAGGCACTATCCTTACATTAATGTTATCTCAAGATACTCTGCTCTGTGGTGGTCTAGTATCACAGCAGACTGTGTGGGAACAGCACAAAACATAAGCCTCTCCAGTTACAGTAAGGCCAGGGAAGGAATGCCACATGTGATCTATTATCCATACAGAGCAAAGTTCCTAGAACTTTAAAAGTCCATGGAATGCTACTAAAGGATATACAGAAGGTAGAAGCACTTAATTTTTGTGAAATTAAGAATTCTTTGCATATTTTAAGTCAAGACTTACTTAGCATATTACTTTGAGATCTTTGAAGGAGACTCCGGTTTGTTTTATCTTAATTACCACATATAATGAGCCATACAAATTGAAGATGTTTGATAAATATTTGTTGAATGCATAAATGTAGCATTATTTCTCATACTTAGTATTTTGCTGTCATTTTCTAAATTACATTCTTACTTTAGTTTATAAAGGTAAATAAATAACAACAAAATAGCACATGGTTATGGGAGGAAAAAAACACTTTAAATATTTTCCCATTAAGAACCTTCACATTTGGGCCTCCCCGGTGGCGCAGCGGTTGAGCGGTGGGCTGCAAAGCTGCCCACAGCCTCTGCAGCGCCGGTTCAATTCCCGGCTGCTGGGCGAGGGTCCCACATGGCGTGACAGACCTCTCCTGCCGCCTGCTGCTCTCCTCAGCAGTGTACTTCGTCAGTCTGCCTGTTCTGCTCTCCGATCTGGCTCTGGTGAATTCTCTCACCCTCCCGCGCTTCTGACTGTACCCAATGCTTGTATAAATAAATAAAATAAATATATATATATATATAAAAAAGAACCTTCACATTTACCAACTTACATTTTTTAAATTGTAAAGTTCAGTATTAATAAGTACATTTACATTGTTGCACAACTAAGCTGTTGCACAACTAGTCTGCAAATAATAAAAACATACAGTTTAAAAGTTTTGAATAAATGTATACACCCATGTATCCCATACCTCTATGGAGATAAAGAACACTCCATAACCCCAGATGGTTCTCTCCTGTCCCTTCCCAATCAATCCCTTCCTACTCTCCATCCCAAACAACCACTATTCTGATTTCTACCACCACAGGTTGGTATGGTCAGTTCTAGAACATTGTATAAATGGAAACAGACTCTAAATTCTTGTGTAGGGCTTGCTTCATTCACTGCATTGTCATATTATGTATTCTTATTGTTGCATTTATAAGCAATTAATTTCTTACTACTGCCTAGTAATATTTTATTGTTAAATGCATCAAAATGAGTTTATTGTTTCAATAGTTGAAAAGCATTTAAGTAGTTTTTAGCTCAGGACTAAAATGAATAAAACTTCTATGAATATTCTAACAAAAGTATTTTTGTGAATATCTTTTCATTTCTTTGAATAAATACCTAGAGGTGGAACTATTTGTAAGGTGGGTATATCTTTAACTTTATTAGAAAGCCCTAGGTAGAATGATCAAGAAAAATATTACTTTTCAATATCAGGTAGTAATAAATATATATATATATACACACACACACAGAGAGAGAGAGAGAGAGAGGTGTACAGAGAAAGAGATTGATTGATTCCAGGATCATTTGTTGAGATTTTCTTTTTGTTTAAGAAAGAAAACTCAGTTTTCTTTTTCAAAATTTGTTCCACTGCATTGCCATACAAATTTTTAATCAGTTTGCCAATTTCTGGAGAAAACCATGTTGGGATCTTTATTGGGATTGTGTTAGTATATACATCATTTTGGGGAGTGTTGACTTTTTAATATTATGCATTCTTCCAATCCATGAGCATGGACATACCTTCATGTATTTAGGTCTTCAGGGTACAAATTTCTTCCATATTTTGCTAAAGTTAGCACCATATTTTCATACAGATTTATGCTATTATACATGATAGTTCAATTTCTTAATGCTCATTGTTTCTATACAGAAATATAACTGGGTTTTGCATATTCACCTTGAATTCTTGCTAAGTTCATTTATTTCAGTAGATTTCTGAAAGATTCCTTAGGATTTTTTGTATAAGATGATCATGTTCTCTAAATGAGAGACAGTGTTAGTTCTTTCCATTCTGTATGCCTTCTTTCTTTTCTCTGCTTTATTACACTGAGTAGGAACTCCAGTACAATGCTGAATAGAAACAATGAAAGGGGGATTATTATCTTAATCCTGACTTGAGAAGTATTTAATCCTTCACCATTAATAATGATGTTAGCTATGATTTTTCCTTCTTTTTAGTTGCTTTTTATCAGGTTGACCAAGTCCTTTCTATTTCCAGTTTGCTGAGAGATATCATGGGATTTTCAGTTTTTCCAATTAAATCTGAGATGATTATATGTTGTTTTCATTTTAGAATATTGACCCAAACTTGCATTTCTGGGTAAATCCCACTCTGGAAAGCTCTCATATTATTCTTTCAGGTTACTGGATTTGATTTGCTAATATTTTTGAAAGATTTTTGTGTTTATGGGGCCTCCCTGATGGCAATAAGGGGTTAAGTCTCAGCTCTATGAAGCTATCCGCAGCCACAGCAGCATGAGTTTGATACCTGACCAGGGAGCTAACCCAACCGGCACAGCAGACCTCTAGACCTCTCTTGTCTCGCCTGCTGCTCCCCTCAGTAGTGTAGTTCAGTAGATCCACCTTTTCTGCTCCCCATCTATCTCTGGTGAATCATCTCACACACTGTACCTCCGGCCTGTACCCCGGTTTTTGTATGCATAAATAAAATACATCTTTTAAAAAAAGATTTTTGTGTTTTATGTTTGTGAGGAATATTGTTTTATAATTTCCCTTTTTTTTTGGTAATTTTTGGTTAGTTTTCTCAGTAATTTTATTTATTTATGATTTTATTTATTTTTATGTAGAAGAACTGGGGTGCAGGCTAGCGGTGTGGGGGTGGGGAGGGGTTGAGAGGATTCACCAGAGACAGTGGGAGCAGAACAGGCAGATCTACTAAGTTACACTACTGAGAGGAGCAGCAGAAGAGACAGGAGAAGTCTGCTATGCCATGTAGGTTAGCTCCCTGGCCGGGACTGAACTCATGAGGGCAACAGCATGATAGCCCAGAGACTTTAACCCCTGGGCCACCAGGAAGGCCCACCCTTATTATTCTTTTCATGTCTTCTGTGATACCCCTCCCCCATTCCTTGCAATTCATGTGTTCTTCCTTTTATTAGACCAATCTCCACTAGAGATTTCTGAATTTTATCAATGTTTTCAAAGAGCCACCATTTCACTTCCCATATTTACTGTCTACTGAACTTGCTAAAATTTTTTTTTAAATGTTGATTCTAATGGTATCTATCAGAAACTTGATTTGTTATCATCTCCATCATTATTATTCTAACACAACAAAAGTCTGTGATTATTCAGAGTGACACTCCTTTTTTTCTTGAATATAGAACGGAGGGCCCACCCAAACTACTCTTGCTGCTATATCCACAGCACTCCTGGGAGGTTGGGGTAAAATCTGGTACATTAGAAGAGTAATCTACCAAGAATTATTCTCTAGACAGTGGTTCTTAAGAGTGTCAACATCAGAATCACCTGTGTAGCTAAGCCACACCTATGGATTTTGCCTTAATGGGTCAGGAGTTGATTAAGGCATCTTAATATTTTTTACAATTCAAGGGAATTCTGATGGTACCCTAAGTTAAAAATCATAGCTCTGAATGATTAGGACATCAGGTAGTTTATGCACAGGAGAGCCTAAGGGATGGGAGAGGATATACAGAGCAATGACTGAGAATCCACTGTCTACTCATAATGAATTTATGGACATGAACATACTTTAAAAGTAAAAAAACAAAACAAACTAAATGAGTGTTATGTTAAGCTCTTCAATATAAGGGTTATTTTGTGGATTATAAATTGGTTTAAAAAAATTCACATAGTACAAAGACACAATAGAAAATAAGTCTTCCTCCTATGTCTAACCCTTGGACGCTCCAACCTCCCCTCCAAAAGTTCACTGAGATGTTCCCATTGACAGACTGCATAGATACAAACATGTAACATCTCAAAAAGAAAAAGCTTGAAATATTGTAACTCAGTTTGATTCTTATCATTATTGAAATTGTTAACACCCTTGTTTCTACAAAAATGTACATATGTGCATTTTTCATGTACAAATATACCTATAGGATAAACTTCTAGGTGTGAGATTGCTAGGTGGGACAGAGTATGGACATTTTTAATTACAAGAGGTTGTGCCACTATATATTTTTAACATTTTTTCCTTGTTAATAATGGAAGGTTATACCATATTTCAACTTAAAGTTGTTTTCCAATCAACTTTTAAAAAACAGGTTCAAAGATCATATTTGAAGGGAAAAAAGTGTAATTTCTCTTATCCCCTAGTTTGTGATAATACAAACAAAACTGTGCCTCTACAATTATCCATAACTCAGCTAATCAATGACCAGTGTTCTCATATATCCTCACAACAATTATATGGGAGGATACAAAACTCCACAAAAGTAAAGGCATTAGCTAAAGAACAGAGAGAATAAAAACAAAAACAAAAACAAAAACAAAACTCTTCTCCCCCATCCAATGATCTTCAACCTTAGCACATTACAAATATCTTCTTCATGCCAAAGTTGATTAAAGCAACATTATAACAGAATTGCACTCTGTCATATGTGTTTAAGAAAATAGGGGTGTGGGGCCTCCCTGGTGGCCTCAGAGTTAAGTTTCAGCGCTGTCACCGAAGGGGCCCGAGTTTGATATCTGACCTGGAAGTTAACCCACATATGGCACAGCAAACCTCTCCTGTCTGGCCAGCTGTTCCCCTTAACAGTGTATTTCAGTTAATCTTCCTGTTCTACTCCCCATTCTATCTCTGGTGAATCTTCTTGCCCCACCACCCCACCCCTCTAGCCTATACCCCAGTTCTTCTATGCAAAAATAAGTGAGAGAGAGAGAGAGAGAAAGAGAGAAAGAGAAAGAAAGAGAGAGAAAGAGAAAGAAAGAGAGAGAAAGAGAGAAAAGAAAGAAAAGAAAGAAAAGAAAGAAAAGAAAGAAAAGAAAGAAAGAAAGAAAGAAAGAAAGAAAGAAAGAAAGAAAGAAAGAAAAAGAAAGAAAGAAAGAAAGAAAGAAAGAAAAAAGGGGTGTGCAAGAATTTTTGAAACCATCAGTTAAAAGGAAACTAGAAGTGGGGCCTCCCTCTTGGCGCAAGGGGTTAAGTACCACACTATGAAGCAATTAGCAGCCTCTGCAGCATGAGTTCTATCCCTGGCCTGCCAGGGAGCAACCCACATAGCACAGCAGACCTCTCCTGTCTTGCCAGCTGCTCCCCTCAGCAGTGCATTTCAGTACATCTGCCTGTTCTGTTCCCCACTCTGACTCTGGTGAATCTTCTCACCCCCCTGCATCTCTGGCCTGTACCCCAACTCCTGTATGCATAAATAAATAAATCTTTAAAAAAAAGAAAAAGAAAGTGAAAGTTTGACAGATGACTGGAACTTACAAGGTTGCAGAAATTTACTACCAGTCCATAACATTTCAAGACTCCTTTTCATCTTCAGTGTTACAACAAAGAATAATCTAAAATCACTGAGCACAGAGTATAATATTAGCATTATCAGGTCTGATTTCTCTTCTTCCTTCCCTCTGCTTTCCATCATCCTGTCTTTCCAATAATTGCCTTACTCATATGATACTGCTGGTAGTCATCTCTAAAATTACTCAGATGATTTGGGGGATACTAGATGAGGGAAGATCATCTTGGAAATTATGCAGTCTGGGGCTTCTCGAAATTTAGTATATGAACAAACAGCTGAGATCTTGTTACAGTGCAGATTCAGATTCAGTAGTTCAGGGATAGGGTCAGAAATTCTGCCTTTCTGTCAAGGTGATCTGTTGCTCACACTACTGAGTAATAAAAACACACATACTTTCAAAAAGTTAACACCCAAATTACTCATCTTCAACTTTGGGATATCTTTTACCATCTCAGTATGAGGATTCACCAAAGGGTAAAACCTTGGAATTAATGCCCTGCAGGAGGAGCTATTATAAAAGTAATAGTAGCAGTTGGTGGTGTAGCAGTTGTAGTAGCTAGGAGTAGTAGCAGCAATAACAGCAGTAATTGGCAGCAGCAAACATTTGAAGAACACTTATTAATGAACAGATATCCAGGTAAGCACACGATGAGTAATTAAAATGCCCAAAGGTAAGTACTATTATCTCTACATTACCATTGAGAAACCTGAAGTTAACTTTCCCAAGACAGGGAAAGGTAGAAGAACCAAGGCAGTATCCTGTCTCCAGTTATCAAGTTCACCATCACTGTGTGTTAATAATGGATGTCATCATTATTCAAGTTGACACATAGAAGGTTTAAGGTCTTATTTTCTAGCTCCTATAAATTCCAGCTAAGATAAATAAAAAGATCATTTTGACTGATCAGTTTAGATCAAGGTCAGGAAGAATTTAAAACTACAAACTACAAATAAAACTACAATTGACACTAGAATTGACCCATGCATAATCATGAGTAGATATGGATTCAGAGGCCATACAAATAATATTGGTAATATTGTCTTAAACCTTGTTTCATTTGTTAACTATGATAAAGAGGAACAGCTTACTTTTTCAGTTATCCTGAGACTAACTTTGGTTACAATATGAATTCCAGCACATTTGGCTTTGAAGTTACATTTTACGCTTTTTAGAGATCAAGCAAAACATACAGTTTTCAACCAAAAAGCCCTGTAGAGTAACCCGATATGAGCAGGGGCACTTCAGCTCACTGCCAAATAAAAAGCATGATCGCCTTATTCCACACACACAAATACCACTCTAGGATAGCCCAATTAATCATGAATATAACTTTTCAGACATTACATAATTTCACATAGACTTGCTTCTAAAGTCTGCCAAAGAAAACAGCAATTTGTATCACTAGGAATAAATCTATACTTGAAAAGAAATGAAAGCCACAAACATGAAACAGTGTAACTCTGCTCACCTCTGGAATTAATAAAACAATCTGAGATGATATAAGCTGTAAAAATACATAAATAAGTGAAACTAGGGAAATCCAAGTAATCTTTATACTTAGAAGAATAGCAGCACCTTTACAATACGATTAATGACATTAAAATATAGGTAATAAAAGCATATGCATACTACAGAAACTGCCGGATTCTCTAATTAAAAAAACACTATTATTATTAAATCACTTGTATTTTTGAAAAAGATTCTAGTTTTCTATCCAAAATTATTTCTATTTTCTAAATAAATATTTTACCAATATAGCCTTCATAAATTTGGAATAAGTGATTAATTTGTAAAAAGCAATCCACCAATACTGAGTCAACATTTTCCAAATATAAATAATCATCAGTCTCATTAGTATTCTACTTAGAAAATATACCCATCAGCCCAGGAATACTTTTAGCCCTGTTTATAAAATGCCTAAACATAATATTAAAAAGCAACAAAACTAAGAAAGCAATTATAATTAATCACATTCATGCTAAATGGCTTTACTGATAAAGATCAGACTTTAAAGGGGATATACACAAATCCAGCACAGATTATCTGCACATGAACAGTCCCTTTCTATAGTCTTTTTTAAAAAGGGCATTCTCCTTCACATTATCTTTTAGAAAATTAATTTATCTTTTATTTACTAAATTTGAAGAGACTAGCATCTACTTTTGAAACTTTTCTAGAGACTTTATCATTATTATGCAAAGGCATGTAAGTGCCCATACCTACATACGGGGTTCTGGTGCTTTTACACAAAGACCAAACCACTCATGTCAGATCTTCAGTAGTTGCACATAAACAATTGGTTACAGCGCTCACCCATCTTTTGTTTAAAAGCTTACTCACCAGCCAAAACTGTTCAACTTTATATGTTTTGCATTTAACAGCATATTTTCAATTTCTAAAAAAGAAATTGTATTACAACTTGGAGTACTTTTCCAAACTATGCAAGGATAAATGTAGATGTGTGTGCACACAAATGAATAAATGTATGTGTTTAACTCAGTGCATGTTAATAATAATTAATAATAACAGCTAATATTTACTACATGCTTATTATGTGTCAGGTACTCTGTGAATTGCTTAAATTATTTGGGCAATCTCAGATAGTTGCTATTATTGTTCCAGAAGGAAACTGTGACAGACAAAGGTTAAATAAATGGACCTGAAGGAGCAGAGCTACAAGTAGCAGAGTTCAGAGTCCAAGTTAGGTGACTGGCCTCAAACCCTATGTGAGTCTCTAAATTAGAAACAGTAACCACAACAGGGATGAGAGCTACTGTTTTACATATAAATCAAGGGTAAGGGTCAGTATGGAAGTGGGAAGCAAAGGCTGAGTTTATAATGGAATGGACAGAGGAGGAAGCTATGGGAGATCTATTATTGTCAGAGTAAATGAAGAAGAGATCATTAGAAATTTGCTCCTTAATTCAAAATGACTTTTATGAAAGATGGGATTTTTAGGAGTTATTTAGAACAGAAAACAATAGCTTTTTAGGAAAAGAATCTAAGAAAATGTTAGTGCTTCGGAGATGGCTCAAAAGGCTCAAGTAAATGAGCTTATAAGGAAGGTACTACCTAGAGGAATCTAAAACAAATTGAGACAGAGGCTGGGGACCTAAGCAGTAGATGAGGGAAATGATGCTTGGAAGGAACCGCTAGAGTAGAGGCAAAAGGAAATTAGGAAGGACTTGAAGATTTAAGGAAGGGGTTGGTATGTTTAGGAAGCCCACATAGCAGGAGGTAACAGCATTCTGGGAGCCTGGAAAAGAAGGCAGGGAGAGGAGAAGGACAGGCCTAGAAACTAGTGGATTTCACAAAGTCTGCTGGTATTCTGGACAAGTCTGCGTGATGAGAGGAAAAAGTCAGAAATTGCCCTAAAGCCAATAAAGACTTCAGAAAAAATTGCCAGCTCAGAAAACTTCCCAGTGACTCTGCCAAGTACAGCAAATCACTTAGCAATTACTGGCTATGATCACAACAGAAATTGTAGACATTTTTAAACTCTTACACTGTGAAGAACTGTGTCTCAAAGCCCTTGAAATTTTTATTAATATTTGGATGTGCTCTGAGCAAAGTTCTCGCCCCGTGTCACCAGAATAAAGATAATTTTCCAAAGAAAATTATTATATTGTCTCCTCCATTAAACCAGAGCTATCCTCAGCTATGAGATACATATGAATAATTCATATCACCTGGAATGGTTAACATATGAGCACACTGTTCCAAAGATATAGGTAATTTCTTAACATTTCAGATCACATAAATTCCTAACAGTTCTTTTCATTTAGCTAAAGGGATAAAATACAAACATTTATGGGGAAAACAACTTTAGTAGTCTATTGATTGAGCTTTAGGAGTATTTCACAACTGAGTCCTTTTTAACAGCATACAACTAGGGGCATATGTCTAATCAATACTGAACATCTACCTTGCAGTTGGGGCTCATGAATTAATCAACATCTATTCAAACTCAAACCATCAGGCAAAAAATCAAAGTGACCTACATCTCTGAACACTGCAGAACCATCCTAACAATGTTACTGTCTACAATAATGACAATAAACTCAAACCCTAACCTCAAGCACCAAAACTAGTGTCTCTGCTCGAGTTTTTCATTTCTAGGTTATCTCTTTCTCTTCAAGCAACTAATAGCAGGAATCAAGGTGGTCACGCCCAACATTTCCTATACTGTTTTATTAGTGACATCATGTAACATTACAACCCAATAGCTGAGAAAGGGCAGGGGATAACCCCAAGGCTCACAGCAAAATTAGGGTGTGGGGAATTTGGATCTCTCCACTGGATTTAATGGTCTATTGTTAGGCCAAGTAACCTGTTTCGCAATCAGCTCATGAAACAATAGAGGGGAAAAATGGTGTGTAAGCAGAAAGTCTTTCCTTGTGAGCTACAAATTATATAAAGAAGGTTTTCTTTCTAATTATGGTCATATAATTACAGACACTTTAAGGAGAAGAGTCTGTTTGTTCTCTCTGGTGTGAGCAACTCACTGATTTAGGCTCTCTTGAAGCCAGCAGCCAAATGGCAGTGGCACAGATCCAGGAGTTTGTGGAGGAGAACAGATGGACAGCTATCCTAAAAAAGAGCTCCCTCATGTCGCCCAGCAATGAGATGTGAAAATTTGATAAATATACCATCCTCATTCAGGTGTTACATATAAGAAATGAAAGGGTTCACAACATAAGTAGATACTTTTCTTACTGGGTAGCAGACAATACCATACTTAGTCTCCCATTCTGTTTGTTTTCTAACGAGGCCTTCCCAAGATTCCATATTTAACATAAATCTACTTCATTGAAGGATTATATTGTAGTTTTCCATTTAGTTTGGTTAGGGGAAAATTCTTATTTTATCTAAGTTTTCAGAACTTGTTATAGAAAGTCTTGAAAGGTTGTTGACATACAATGCAGCGTAATGGAATTAAGCAAATAAAATTTGGAATTAGGCTCCTTGGGTTTGATTTCTAGCACTATCATTTTCCTAGTTGTGTGACCTTAATGAAATATTTGACCCCTCTTTTAATTTCCATATCTGTAAAATGGAAATAGCCATAGTTGTATGAATTCCATGAAATCACATATATAAGTGCCAAACACTGTACAGCACACAGTAACTGCTCAAAAGATATTAGCAACAATGAGTCACAAGAGCACAGTCTCTCTATCCCCCGTGCTGCAGAAGTTTCAAAGAATGGACATATGAGGGCCTCCCCTGGTGGCGCAGCGGTTGAGTGCTGGGCTACGAAGCTCCCCGCAGCCTCTGCAGCACCGGTTAGATCCCCGGCCACCGGCGAGGGTCCCACATGGAGTGATAGACCTCTCCTGCTGCGCCCGCTGCTCCCCTCAGCAGTGTATTTCGTCGTTCTGCCTGTTCTATTTCCCGCTCTGGCTCTGGTGAATTCTCTCACCCTCCCGCGCTTCTAACTGTACCCAGTGCTTGTATAAATTAAAAAAAAAAAAAAAAAGAATGGACATATGACCCATGCCTTTAAGGGTTTATAGGTTACATGAGGAAGGAATATATATGTATACAATTGAAGACACCCATGCTTTTGGACAACATAATCTCACAAACATGTATGTGTCTTGCTTTCTTCAAAAATAGTATAGGTAAATCACATTCTAAGAAGAATTACCCTATTTTCTTTTACAAATTCATATGGCTAAAGAACTGTTTGCATACTTACATACGGAGTTGATATTAAAATTCAGTTTTTGTTTAACTGTGTTTGTTTTCAAATCTGCTTATGTCAGTTATGCCTGTTACTATAATTAATTAAATACTGTTATATAACATCCAATAAACGATGTGAACAAAAAGAGTTGTAGTCTCTATGGACCCTCAGGTTGAATATTTTTTTTTTTAAAGATTTGACTAACAGTGAAAAATAATGAATAAGATATGGAAAAAGGTACCACCTAGAAGAATCCTGCATTCAGATTGCCTCACAAATGGCTTAAGGGAAATGGGGACTAGAAACCATTGAGAAGAAAGATGGGAAACTCCAAACAATGCTCAAAGAAAAGTTTGGAGCCCTCATCAACCAATCGGGAAATAAAACACACACACATACACACACACACACACACACGCGCGCGCGCGCGCGCGCGCTTTCTCTCTCACTCCATACTTCCGGTCAATCATTTTGATTTTCCAAGTAATTTTTATCACACTATCTTCAAAAGCTCTTAATACTAATGAAATCAAATTGACCATACAATTATTTTTTAATTTTTTTCATACAATCTTTTTTTTTTTTTTTTTTAAGGATTTATTTAGTTATACAAGCACTGGGTATAGTCAGAAGCACAGGAGGGTGAGAGAATTCACCAGAGCCAGACTAGGGAACAGAACAAGCACACTGACGAAATACACTGCTGAGGGATGCTGAGGAGAGCAGCGGGCACTGCAGGGGAGGTCTGTGCACCATGTGGGAGCATCGCCAGCAGCCGGGAATCGAACTGGAGCTGCAGAGGCTGCGGGCCTCTTCGCAGCCCAGCGCTCAACCACTGTGCCACCAGGGGAGGCCTCATACAATCATTTTTTAAAGAAAATCACTCACACACACAAAACCTGTACTTGCATACAGGTGGGAAAAAATATCTATTCAAACACATTAAATTTTTTAGATCTCTACTCACTATGTCTTATTTTAGCTAAGTCGACATGAGTCAAAGCAACAGGAAAATCAAACACAAACTTTGTTAAATATTTTGCCTACAAAACTCCAACTGGGGGCCTCCCCGGTGGTGCAGCGGTTGAGCGCTGGGTTGCGAAGCCGCCCGCGGCCTCTGCGGCGCTGGTTCGATCCCCGGCTGCTCCCTGGCCCCCGGAGGAGGGTCCCACATGGCGCGCAGACCTCTCCCGCCGCCCACTGCTCCCCTCAGCAGTGTACTTCTGTCCTTCTGCCTGCTCTGCTCCCCGCTCTGGCTCTGGTGAATTCTCTCACCCTCCTGTGCTTCTGACTGTACCCAGTGCATGTATAAACAAAACAAACAAACAAATAAATAAATAAAACATGCCTCTATAAAAAAAAAAAACTCCAACTGAATACTGAATTTAAATATATATTTGCATCATGCAACCTTAATAATTTTCATTTTTATAATGCAAACTAAGTGCTTTTTATCTAACACAAAAGAAGTCTAAATAGATATTAAATATTTTCAAAGTATCTTAAAACACCAAGGGATAAACACTGAAAGAATAATCTACCTGTGAAATGTGAAAAGCAATTTTTAAATAATATAATTTGTTATTGACTGATTTTTAAGGCCTAAACAATATTTCTATAAAGAATGATGGACAACACCCTACTCGAGGGCCTCCCCAGTGGCGCAGCGGTTGAGTGCTGGGTTGCGAAGCTGCCCGCAGCCTCTGCAGCGCTGGTTCGATCCCCGGCTGCTCCCCGGCCACCGGCCACCGGAGGAGGGTCCCACATGGCGCGCAGACCTCTCCTGCCACCCGCTGCTCCCCTCAGCAGTGTACTTCGGTCCTTTTGCCTGCTCTGCTCCCCACTCTGGCTCTGGTGAATTCTCTCACCCTCCCGAGCTTCTGACTGTACCCAGTGCTTGTATAAAGAAAACAAACAAACAAATAAATAAATAAAACATGCCTATATTAAAAAAAAAAAAAAAAAAACAAAAAAACACCCTACTCGAGCTTACTATTTTTAAGTGGCTTAAAGCACAAGTAAGAACTAAACCTAGGATGTAGTCAAAAGAATTATTTTACTTAGTGTGAATTATCTTGAATATAAACTTACTATTTATAGCTATCTTAAACCAGCAGTCCAAGTAGGAGCCCTATAAATTTTCCTATTAATTACCCACAGCAGTATATTAATCATAATTGCAAACAACTTGCCCAATTGATACCTCCTTCGTTATTTTAACATGACCGTTTCACAAATAATTAGACTATGAAACCACTAAATAGGGATTGTATCTTGGACTATGTCCTATACAAAATGATGAATGCACTGGTGGCACTCAGTCAATGTATGACTAATGATAATGCTGCCATTCGTTTATTTTTCAAATACTTTATGTTCACTGAAAAATATTTATCACAGGATTTTACTGTATGCAAGAGTATTTGTAACACAGGGTAGAAACAGAATGTTTTCAAAACAGAGCGCCTGGAAACATTAGCCAGAACTCAGGCGGCCAGTATTTTGGGATTTTTTTGGCAGGCACATAAAATAGATCAGACATTCTGGTTAGAAATCTAAGTTTCTCAGCAAAAAAAACTAATTTCATTCAAGATAAATGATTTCTTTCTAATTCCATTATGAGGAATGGTAGAAATCAGCAAGAAACTATGAAAGACATATGAGATGTAGAAGATGTGACCCAAACACCCCTAGTAGTAGTACGGAGCATTTCCCATTACAGGGAACCAAAATTTTTGCAGAGATTTTATGTGATTATAATCGCTAAACAAATCCTGACAACAGTGAGAATGCAGCTTGGACTATTACAGCCTGAACATTACTAAGTTCTACCACAGAACAAAAAAGAAAATCTTTAGCAAGTGGAAACAAAAGTTCTGGGCTAAAAAGCTCAACTCACTATTTTGCACTTACCAAAGTTATGTTAGGAGGCAATGTTCCAGCGTTATTACTTTACCGTTGTTTAAAAACTAAAAAATGTGTATACACTGGCCAGGTCAGAGTGCAATAAATGTTTTTGACTTAATGTCTTAAATTTTCAAGGAAAGGACTATGAAATCTTTAAAGTTTTAACAGATATATATGAAACCTAAGGACTTCATTCCCCAAAAAGGTGAGTCTATATGTCAATGACATAAATGAGCTAAGAATTTTTTGATACAAAATAAAAAGCAGACTCTCCACTAGCAAGTAAATCAGTGATTCACATTGTTTGTTTTTTTAAAGATTTATTTTATAATTTATACAAGAACTGGGTTACAGGTCAGAGGCACGGGCGGGTGAGAGAATTCACCAGAGACAGAGCGGGGAGCAGAATAGGCAGACGGACCAAGAACACTGCTGAGGGGAGCAGTGGGCGAGGCAGGAGAGGTCTGCCGCACCATGTGGGTTTCTCCCTGGCCAGTGGGGAATCAAACCCACGCTGCAGAAGCTGTACACAGCTTCATAGCGTGGCGCTCATCCTGCTGCACCACCAGGGAGGCCCTGATTCACATTGTTATTCCTGATACCAGAACAGAAAGTACAACAAATATGTCTTCTGTAGTAGTGAATTTTACTGAATAATATTTATTTTCCATCTCTCTTCTCTCCTGCACTCATAGCACTTAAAATTGAAATAATAGCTATTACCCTTGATTATTCTCCCAAATATCTAGCATTCTCTTTCATAATCATAAATATTATCCATTCAATCACACTACTACTTTCTTGAAATAGGGTCTTACACTTTTTATATCCTCATGTCCTAGTATACCATCAGAATACAATAGGCTTTAAAAAAATTACTTATCAAGTAAGTGACAATTTAACCAGGGAAAGAGAAAGAAAACTCCTGTATCTGACACAAATAGTAGATACTTGCTTTATTAAAATATCCTGGTTCGTAAGAGTAAGATTAACACTTTCACAAATTTTGAGCCAAGTAAAAAAATTGGTACTTTAATTATACAAAACACTATATACTTTTTCTTAAGTTTTGCATTATATATCCTAGCACCATTACCATTGAAATAGAGAACTGACAGTTAAAAGAAATTTCCAAATAATAAAATGCAGGTACACATTTCTTTTTTCCTGGAGCACTCTTACTTGATGAATTCAGATATATGACTCATGCTCTGGCTTAGCTTTCAAAGGCCTATGGAGGGCCTCCCTGGTGGCACAGGGGTTAAAGACTACTATCAAGCTATTGCCATCCACTGCAGCATGAGTTCGATCCCCAGCCAGGGAACAACCCACATGGCACAACAGACCTCTCCTGTCTCGCCCACTGCTCCCCTCAGCAGTGTATTTCAGTCGATCTGACTGTTCTGCTCCCCAACTTTGTCTCTGGTGAATCCTCTCACCTCCTGCACCTCTGGCCTGCACCCCAGTTCTTGTATGTATAAATAAATAAATCTCAAAAAAAAAAAAAAGCCTGTGGCATCTTCCCTCATAAATTTAAGGCAGTTCAGAGGATCTCCTCTATCTATAAAACACTGGAAAACAGCACAAGACTACTTGGTCTGCATATTACCTAAGCTTGAGAGCACAGGGTCTTAGGGCAAAGGTCCCTGTGGAAATTGCCGGTTTCCTGACAGCACTGCAGTGAGCAGGAAAAGCACCATCCACTCCAAGTGAAAAAGACACCTGAGAAAGGGTTCTGGGCTAGGAAGATAAGCTACTGAGAGACATCTCAGAGACCCCTGAAAAGTCCCTTTGCCTCCAAATTCACTGGTGCATTCAATCCCATCACTACTTGCTAAAATTCTTAATTACAAAGTATTTTAAGTTATTTGTGTTTCTTTTTCTTTTTATTTTTTTTTTAAATATTTATTTATTTGTTTGTTTGTTTGTTTGTTTATTTATACAAGCACTGGGTACAGTCAGAAGCGCGGGGAAGGCGAGAGAATTCACCAGAGCCAGAGCGGGGAGCAGAGCAGGCAGAAGGACCGAAGTACACTGCTGAGGGGAGCAGCGGGCGGCAGGAGAGGTCTGCGCGCCATGTGGGACCCTCCTCTGGTGGCCGCGGAGCAGCCGGGGCTTGAACCAACGCTGCAGAGGCTGCGGGCAGCTTCGCAACCCAGCACTCAACCGCTGCGCCACAGGGGAGGCCCTGTGTTTCTTTTTAAAGGAGATTTTCAATTTCCCTTACAAGTTTGTCAGAGGCACCCAAAAAAAAAAAAAAAAAAAAGTTTCTTACAACAGGCTCCAGTTGGTCAAGTAGAGGTGCCTCCTGCTAAACCGCTGGCTCCGTACTTCAGGTTTCCTGAATCATTCAGGCTCTCCTGAGAGGTTTCTTTATGCCACAGAAACAGTGAGGCTCACTCCATAGCAATCTGCTCTAGGCAGTCTCTTGCCAGTCGACAGATATGACTCCTAATTCATTAAGTCTGTACTACTGGGGTGGGAAGTGGGGGTTGAAATGATATACACAAAGCTGAAAGGGGCCTTGTCAAGCACCTATATTGGGTCAACACACTAATTGCTACAGAACTGTTTATTACCTAAATGTCTAGGTCAAACATAGAACACTGGTGTTATCAGTAAGATTTTAAAATTATATTTCTGGAATGCATATTCTAAGTAACAACAGTAATATAGTAACAATGTTGATTACAATGACTCCACTGCTTTACAATTACTGAGTATGCTTAGCTCTTACTTTAATACTACATATGATCTTCACAACTCTATGTGAGAAGAGGAAGACTGACATCCCAAAATGAAGGAATGTGACACAGAGCTGATTTGATTAGAGGTCACTCCTTCCAGGGAGGGCCAGAACAGAGGTCTCTAGTGTATACATAAACAAATACATTCATTCATTAAACAAACCTCTCTCTGGTGCCTCCATGCAAAACAGTAGGCCAAGATCTAGGATTGCACAGATTAATACAACATGGCTCTTGTCCTAAAGAGAGGTGAGATGACATGGAAGGAATAAGGTGGCTTTAAGGCTGGGTCTTTAAGGCTAGGTGGGCACTGCAAGATGAAGAAGACTAGAACATGTACAACATATGCAGAGGTATAGACCCAAAAAGGACCTGGTTTAGGTTACTAAAAATATGGATCTATATTATACAAGTACTTTACATTTTCTCTGATAGACAATATAGATACAATGGTGTCTTTAAAAAAAAAATCCATTTTTTGACTAAAATGCTATGTCTATTCAATTTCAAAATAAAATTTATTAATTCTTTACTGAGTGTTCACAATATACATATTCGGTATTTATCCAGTCAGTTACACACTCAAAGTGTCCTGCACCTATAGTCATGTTAATTGCATGGTTATCTGTGTAAATATTTGTTCACTGGCTTCCCTGATCTTTAACTCAGTCATGACTACATATTCCATTTGGTATGAACTACATCTGCTCAGCTTTTAGCTCTATCTTCAATACACATGTAAATCTGTGTCCAAAACATAATTATCACTGAATATATTCTTTCAATGAATGAATGAATGTTTATCAGGCACTGTATTATAAAATGATCCACAGTCTAGAAGAATAAAATGACACCTAAAAATTAATAACAGTATTATATAATGAATGTCATAAAAGTTACTGTTAAAGAACTTTTAAAGCACAGACAAAATAAATAATCCACTTCAGATATTCTACTTTACATGACCTGGGGTAGAAGGTTTCCACCTCTTAATAATTTTCTTTTGTAACAAATACTCATCCAACAGAACCTATGTTATTCTGTGAAATAAATTTAAGAAAAAAAGTGATTCAATTTCCAGGTATCGTTTTCACAAAATGCTTTATACTTTGCCACCCACTGTGATTATCCGTTTCTTTGTGAGGATTAGGAAAATGAAATTTTATTACAAAGAAAGGTTGGGGTAAAACTATTTCTAGACTGACTCAGGAAGTCCTCTTCATTGAAATTTTCATGGACTGGGGGAATAGGAGGGGACAGACTGGGGGAAATTAAGGTAGATTGGGTATGGAATAGTTATCCCACAGTAAAAAGTGGGTTTTACATTTTGGTTTGGATATAGAAGCTAAAGAGCTCCTATAGCATCCTACACATTTCAATATTAGACCTTTAGCTTTCAGGTGTTAGAAAATAGTTTATACTCCAAAGGCTCAATTAAAACAAAGTTGAAAAAAATAATTCAGTAGTGCAACTGACAGATTTCATCATTGAGAAGTGGAAAGCACTTAGCTAGCTCAGAGATGAGAGAGAGAAGAGTGGGTCTCTAGGATGGAAGGCACAAGAGCCAGCTCTCTTCTTCTTCTTCTTCTTCTTTTTGGCAAAAGGAGGAATGTCCAATCACCACAAAGAAAGCAAATCACAGAATTCTAATTTCACAAAGTTAATCAATTTCATGGTTAAGAAGTGATGTTTCATTTTTCATTTTTAAAACCCCACCATGAGAATTAAGTAGTCAAGATGCAACTGAGATACATATTTCCATGGATAATGTCCTTTTCTTTCAAAGTTAAGACTTCTAATATTCACTTGGCTTGCAACATGCTTTTCAGTTGTTCCTAGTCTTTGAATCTTTGCTTTAACATGAGCTTTCATTTGGATACACCACTTCCACTGATGTTTGTAAGAACGGCTTACTATCAACCTCTAACCCAATTAGTCACCTAATTGGCAGAATACATTGCCATTTGGAAGTCACCAGCTTATAAAGGAAGTTTTGAAAAAAAAAACCTAAGCAAAATGAGATCTATTATGCCTACTTTATTTAGACTTAAAAAAAAGAGAGAAAATTCCAGGAAATCTACAGTCACAAATTCAGAATAAAAGCAAGTATCAAGTCCTTTGTGTCTACTATGTCAGGGAACAGAGCTCTTTTCAATAATTTTTAAAAATTTAAAGTACAATTCACCTTCTACGATGAGCAATCTCTCCCCTTTACTCTATTACTATCTCTATAACTTCATCCCTTCAGTTATTCAGACCAATAACCTTGAAGTCTTCTCTTTTATTAACACTGTACATCAAACTATACCTACAAATTCTGTTGACTCCACTTCAAAATATATCCAGAATCTGTCCAGTGATCATCACTCTCTCCACCATCAACTCCAGTCTAAGTCATCACATGTCTTCCTTGGTTTATAGCAATACTGTCCTCCTTGGTGCCACCCTACAGTTTTTTCTCAGTTCAGCAGGCCAGAACATCTTGTCAAAATCTAATTCAGTCAGAACACGTCTCTGATCTGCTCAAACCTTGAAAAGGTTTCCCATTTTACTCCCAGCAAAGTCATCGGCCTTACACTGGTTCTTCATCCCAATAGGAGCTGGGGCTCTCCTTCCCCTCTCTACACTTAACATCTTCCTCTGCCCTCTCACTCTGCTCCAGCCATTCTGGCCTCCTTCCTGTTTCTCACATGCATCAGAGCATTTCATCAGAGTACTTCTGCTTCTTTCATTTAGAACACTCCTATCCTATACATGCTCATTTCCTTCAGAATCAAATGTCACTATCTCAATGTGGTCTTCCCTAATCAAACTACTTAAAACAGTAACCTTGTCTCTCCCATCCCTGTGACTTCTAACTCTACTTACCTCCACAACACTTTCACCAGTTGACATTTATATATTTACTTGTTTACTGTCTCTTTCCATTAGAATGGAAATGAATTTCATGAAGGCAAAGACATAAGTGTCTGGTTCCTTGCTGTCCCAATTCTTAGAACAGTGCCTGACATACCGTCTGTGCTCAGGAAATACTGGCTGAATTAATGAATATATAAATGAATAAATGCAGGAGTCTCTCTTCCACTTCTCCTACTCCTTCATACTACTTTTAACAAGAAAATGATTTGCCAATGACTCATCAACAAAATTATCTTGAGTTCATTTCTCAAAGATGTGTTTTAAACATAACCTTGATTATCCTACCTGAACCTATACCCTATAAATAAACAGGAACTTAAAAACCCCAATTTACTTTGTTCTTAGCTAAACATTAGAGGCTTGAATCTTTCCAACAACCTCTACCTGCTTCTGAGAGCCAACAGTGACCTCTGCCTCGGCATATCATTCAGTCAGTGTTTCCCAATCCTCAGTCATCCCCAGACCAAACTCAAGAGCAACTCTGCTTCATTGGCATATCACCTACTATTTTTTAAACAACTTTTTTAACTTGGTTTTTTCCTCCTAAAAAAATTTATTAAAAAATTCATCTGGAGCCTCCCTGGTGGTGCAAGGGGTTAATACGCAACCTACGAAGGTATCTGCAGCCACAAGTTCAACCCCTAGCCAGGGAGCTGCCCACCTGGTGCAGCAGACCTCTCCTGACTCGCCTGCTGCTCCCCTCAGCAGTGTACTTCAGTCAGTCTGCCTGTTCTGCTCCCCGCTCTGTCTCTGGTGAATCCTCTCACTACCACCACCCCCCACCCTGCCCCTCTGGCTTATACCCCCTAAATGAATAAATCTTTAAAAAAAAAAATTCATCTGAAGCTGTACTATCCATTGAATGGCATTGTTTAAAACAGAGTTTCTTTCCCTCTTAATATGTGTTAAAATAGAGGTGTGACTATATGAAGTGTCTGTCCATGGTCCACCACTAGTGGTATATATACCATACTCTAGGATTCATTGGTCACCTGAAAGTTTACCACGGAGCCTTCAAGACCTTTAAGGAAGTCGTCCTTTTCCCCCCATTCCTGCCTGCTCTTTCTCCCTTCTTCTATACCCTTTGCATCTCGCGACTTGCAAAAAGAAATGTCTAAATTACTGAGATTAATTTAGACCATCAAAAACTAAGCTCCTAAAGTGAAAATCTGTCCTATTATTTGTTGAGTCCTTTTGTGAAATATTATCTGCTAAAATGCTCTGGTAAAGAGCAAACATGTATGATTTTCTAGAAAAGTTCTTTTTTTGAACACCATTTCATCTGCCTCCTCCCCTTCTTTGTTTCCCTTCCTTTCTTTTAGAAGACGGGCTGAAAAAAGCCTGGCTTTTTCTAGACTTTTCCTAAACTTCATAGATTTCTTCATAATAGCAATTTGCAGTTTATTTCCACTGCTTTATCAAATTTGACTTTTAAAGCTTACTTTTCTATTTTAGAGAATGACAATAAGAAGCTGCAATTAAGAACAGTGATCTTTTATAACCTTTATATTCAAACATGTTTTTAAATGTGAGCAGTATTCTAAACTTGCTTCAGACAACCCACACAATGACAAGAGTTATCTTAAGAAAAAGACTCAGATGGACACATCTACAGAAGCTAATACTAATGTGCTATTCTTCCAATGAAAAGGTTACTGACCTATCAGTAGGAGTTGTCTTTTCTGGCAGAGATGATAGATTTGCCTTGTCTTATCTACACCTCCTGCTCCGTCCCTGTAATGAGCCATGGCATACATGTGCAAGACAGCTGGCAAGGGGGATTCAGGGTCTGTGGCCATGGGCCAGAGCAAAGCTTACCAATCCACTCAGAGCCTGGACCTATGACCCACGTCTCATTAGCACCTTGCTCCAAGCAACTGAGCTGCCACAAAAATCAACAGTGGCTTAAGTCATTTTGTTTACAAGTGAAACAAATCAGGTCAATCTGACAACCGATAGTTCAAGCAGTCACTAGAGAATTGCAAAAGTACAGAACAACTAATGGTGAGATAAAGGTCTTGCAGTCCTAGTTTTGAGGTGTCCTCCAAGCAAGGATGAATTTGGAAGAGGAATGAGAATGTAAAAGGCAAGTCCACTTTAATATATCAGGTGTTCAATGCATGTTTATGAAAAACAATAAAAGAAGAATAGCACATCTACACCTCTTAGCTGATACCCTCCTTATTCAGTGAGTAGAACATTCTATGTGCACAAAAAAAGAAGGGACAAATTGAACTAAGGAATGCAAGCTTAAAAATCTAGTCTAAAAATACTTAGATTACAGAAATCTGTTCATGTTAGAACACCATTTGACATTAAGGTAAGTATCAAAGAAACAAAAATTCATAGCAAACAGGCTGAAAAATTACATGAAAATTTTCATTACTAAAATTTTGGAGTTCAGAAAAATTCATATAATCTTTCCTGTTACAAGACATACAAATTAAGATTAAGAAAAACTCCCGAGGGCCTCCCCGGTGGCGCAGTGGTTGAGCGCTGGGTTGCGAAGCTGCCTGCGGCCTCTGCAGCGCCGGTTTGATCCCCGGCTGCTCCCCGGCCACCAGAGGAGGGTCCCACATGGCGCGCAGACCTCTCCTGCCGCCCGCTGCTCCCCTCAGCAGTGTACTTCGGTCCTTCTGCCTGCTCTGCTCCCCGCTCTGGCTCTGGTGAATTCTCTCACCCTCCCGCGCTTCTGACTGTACCCAGTGCATGTATAAACAAAACAAACAAACAAACAAATAAATAAATAAAAAAAAACATGCCTCTATTAAAAAAAAAAAAAGAAAGAAAGAAAGAAAGAAAAACTCCCGGGGTATTATTTTATGCCAGGGTCTCTGTGGTTAGTTTAATTGAGGTTATCCAACCTTGGAGTGGAAAAGTAAGGCAGAAGATAAAAAAAAGGACACATTTGTTGTTGTTGTTGTTGTTTTTTTAATTATAACAAATGTCTCTTTGAAGGATAAAAACAGTCTCATGAACAAAGAGAAAAAAATCACCATAGGTGGGAAAACAGTCTCTTTAATCAGTCAATAAACCAATAGGTAGTTGTAGATAACCAACTAAACCATTACCATTATATTAAAAGCCAAGTGATATGGATAAGAAATATCCAAGTACTATACAAAAAGATTATGTTATGGTTGAAATCCTATGCTTACAAATGTTTTTTTAAAAATCCAACTAAATTACTGAACTGTCTAGTTTAGGCAGTAAATGCTGGAGGCACTCTTCTGGTGAGGGCAGAGTAGGCAATTCATACCAATTCTTCTGCTAAAGACAATGTAAAAGTTGGACAATATGTCTTTTTTTAAAAGACTTAATTAATTTATTTATGCATACAAAAGCTGGGGTGTAGGCCAGCGGTGTGGGTGGGGAGAGGGTTGGGGTTAGTGGGTGTGCGTGTGAGAGGATTCTCCAGAGACGGAGTAGGAAGCAGAACAGGCAGATCTACAGCAATACACTGCACGGGGATCAGGGATGGAACTTGTTCTGCAGTGGCTAGGGATAGCTTCATAGTGCTGAGACTTAACCCCTTGTGCCACCACATAGGCCCCTGGACAATATATCTTTATACAAGCACCCACAGTTAAGGAGATAGGGTTGAATTATCTAAGAGTGGTGAGGACAGGAAGTCAACAAGATAAGCCCAATACTCAGTCACTTTTTGTTCTTTTTACTAAGAAGAGAAGCAGAGATGAAATTTTGGTGGCCTCTAGGGCTTATGAAGTTGAGGTCTCTACTAGGCCCTTCTCTGTCAGCAGGGCCACACATGATGGGGGAAGAGAACATAGACTGTAAAGGCCCTAAACTGTTCAATTTAGGAAGAAGGCAGAAACATGTGAAAATTCTAGGCCTCAAATTGTTTCTACAAGTCTTTCTTCAAAAACAATATAACCAGACACTTGAAGAGACATGACACTATGAGTCAGAACTAGCAGAAACAATAAAGAACAGAATCAGACCCAAAGAAATGTCAGATATTAAAAATACCAAGATTTTAAAAATAAATGAAAATTCTGTAATTATAGAAACTGAAATTAGGAACTCAGTGAATGATTTTAATGGCAGATAAGATACAACTGAACAGAGATTAGTAAACTGTAATTGAGTAAATATTGTTCTGAGTATGGCTCAGAGAGAAAAAGATGAAAAGTACAAAGACAGACTAGAAGGTAAGAGATATAGGGTATACTTTAAGTAATTCTAATATATATTTAACTGGAAATCCAAACACAAGAAGAGGATAGAGTAAAAACAAATTGTGAAGAAATAATGGCTGAGGATTTTCCTGAACTAATTCAAGACAGCAATCCTTAGACCACTATCAGAATAAATGAAGATATCTATACATAGAAAAACCCCAAATATAAAAACCAAAAGAAAATCACTTCAAAAATAGTGAGAAAAAAGGCAACTGCCTTAGACTGACAACTTAAGTCAGAATACAATGAAGTATCTTCAATGTGTCCAAGAAAATAACCATCCAGAATTCACTACCCACCAAAATAATCTTCAGGAATGTAAATGAACTAAATACTGGCAAAAAATGCTGGCAAATACTTGTGCCAGCATTTTCAATTGCATTTAGTGAAATTCTTTTCCTTCTTCAAGAACCAGTCATATTTTTATTTGCTTTTGTACCCCCGAGAACTAGACACAATGCATTATGGTAAATACTCAAGAAATGCTTGCTAACCTGAACCTGAATGGACATGTTAGTTCAAACATATTACAATTAGATCCACTAGGATGTACTGTTAAAAGAGCAGGAAATTTTGTTTTCTTTGTTGTTCTGTTCCTCACCTAAAACAGTATCATAAAATATGTGCTCAGTAGGTATTATAAAATGAATTCATATTTTGATTAACACAATTAAAAAGATATTAGATGACACAATAACAGCTGAATATAATTAGCTACTACAAAGAAAATAACATATTAATGTTTGTATTCTAAAATTAGAAACAGTGATTATAAATTATATGCTAATAAGCGTGCTTAACTTGAATTTTTATTTTAAAGCTCAAAGTTACCTTATGAGGATGCACTCAGTGTTAAAAAGCACTGAAAATTAGGTGGTTCCTAAATTTCAAGTTTCTTCTCTCACTATGCTCCATTCCTATTAAGTTATTTATTAGCCAGTCTACAAAGTCATCAGTTTCTCAAGCACTCATGGCAAAAAGACTGTGGCCTCTACCCACAATGTCCTCCTCTTCCATTCCTGTTCTCCAAAACAAAGTTATCTCATTCTTTAAGACCCAGATCAAAAGTCATTTATTCTGAAAAGGTTGCTTCAGCACTGTCACCCAGTGAGTTAGTAACTCCCTCTCTATTCAGAAAATACAAAGGCCTTTTATATACAGTACTACATTGTGGTAACATTACTTACATATATGTTATCTACCTCATTAGAGCTGGAAGGTTAAGGGTCATGTCTTTTCCATTCTTTTATCTCCCTATCCCCATGCAACAGTCTTTGTGATTAGTACATAGTAGTATCCAAAACTAATTGCTGAAAGACAAAAAAAAAAAAAAACCACAAAAAACAGGAACTGTAATAGATTAGGGAAGACAAAGAAGAAACAATGGCTAAAGGTAATGTGGGACCCTGGATTAGATCCTGGGTCAGAAAAAATATAGTAGGTGAAAAACTGGTGAAATTCAAGTAAGGACTGTAGCTCATAGTATTATGCCAATGAATTTTTGGTTTTAATAATTGTATTATGGTTAAGTATGTGGTTAATAATGGGGAAGCTCAGGAAAAGGTATATAAATTCTACCATTTTCACAACTTGTCTTTTGTAACAATCTTCAAAATAATTTTCTAAAAAATTGTATGTTAGATTAAATTATTTTAGCAAATTGCAGAAACATGTCAAAGACATGCACAGCTATATACAAAGCACTCAGACATACAATGTAAATAAATAATAAAACAGGTTAAAGGAACCACTGGCATACTCTCACTATATGAATTTTTACCAAGAATGAACCCATGTACACATATATCAAGGATAATTAAAAAACAAAACCAAGCAAGTTAGTTATGCCAGAAGTACAAAGCAAACAATAGATCTGCAAATTACATCCATGGCCAGTGCAGTCAATGAAAGATACATGAATCTGAACTACCATTATAAGCACTCTCTAAATAATATGGAGCTCAGTAATACACAGGAGAACATGTAAATCATAATACATGAAATTCAATACCATTGGGAAGATATTTCATTAGACAACATCACTGTAAAGGAAACCAAGTACTGTGTCATTCTATATTATAGAATGTGTCCCTGATAACTGCTGAGATTGTGAAGATACAAATGTCAGAGGTCAGTTTAACTTAGAGAAAAATAAGAATTATCAACTAAAGCACCAATTCGATAAAACATTCAGAACTATAGATATAAGTTAAAGTGCAAAATGTGAGCTACAAGACAAGTTATCATTAAGGCATTATGATGTCTCACAGGGTGACTGTAATGGCAACACCAGTACAAAAATTATAGATTTTAAATGTCACCACCATAAGCAACATAAGCAATTTTAAATCATCTTCAGAGCACTGATAATAGTGGCAATGGGCAGCAGTACTGGAACAGTCGATTTGAATTGATCTACCCTGCACATATAACCTTTTGAATTGTTTTAAGACAAAGGTAACTAGGTCAGCAAAGGTTGTTCTTTATCTGAAAAACTGATGATGAAGGAAGAAAATACTGTCTCCTTCTACAGATATTCATAAAATCTGTGTTAGGCAATACGGGCGTATTAGGGACACAGAAAGATCCAAATTCTTGACTGACTATGGTTTAAAATCAAACTACACAAATAAATGTGATGATGTTATGTTAGTTAAAAAGAGGAGGCAATGGAAGCTCAGGATGTTGTCAGGGAAGGCCTCCTGGAATCCAGATATATTTAGCCCGGGGTAGACTCAACTATAAAAATTCTATTCAATTTTAATAGAAGGGGTACCTTATGTGAAGAAGCATCCTGAAGAACATTGAACACAGCATACTGAAGGAAGTGAGGAAAATTAGAATACTAGAAAGTATAGTAGAACAGGGTTAGAGAACATGCATCTTTCATCTGGTGGCATGATTCTCAAAAACAGAGACTCCTACAGATAATTTTAAAAATGATTCTTTTAAGCTACATACTGATAGTTTATCATTACATGATTATTCCCTACTTTTATCAAAGTAAGAGCAAGTTTTAATGAAAAGTTATTATTTTAAAGACCTTTTCTTTGCTTCTAGGGAAACTATATAAACAAACTTTGAAAACAAAGTAGAATGTGTCAACAGGAAAAAAGTATCAGTTTGCACAGAGTGTACACTGGAACCACAGCCTAACTATGTAGCCCTTTTAAATTGTTAAATTAAAAAAAAAAAAAAAAGATGGCTCATTATTAAAGAAATTTCTAATTTCTGGAGCCAGCTGCTTGAAAAACTAACAATTTTGGCTGAAATCCCTTATTCATAAGAACCTAAAATTTTCCAGAAGAAATAAATTGCTTTAGCCTTTGCAGTAAATAAGAATTAAATGTGATAAATACTGAATTAACTAAATCCAAATTAGTTCTAAGCATCTAATATTTAGAAAATTATGTTGAAAACTTACCCACATACAATTCTTCAATTTAAAAAGAATTCATTTAAATAATAAATAGACTGAATTTTATTTCTCTTTTTTTGTGAAGAACAGCATCTGTTTTCTGTCACAGGAGTTTTAATTTCTGGATTAACTAATTACACTTTAAAAAGGCACAGTGATACACTATATAAAGAAAAGGCTACAGACTTACTAAAGGAACACCAGTTATGGTCAGGCTAGGCTTGCTGACAGATCTACTGTAGGGGCCTGAGAAGTGGATAAGCAGGAGACACAGGCAAAGGGCACAGCTCTGCTGGGGAAGCCCTGGGTGATCCCACAGGTCAGGGTGCTTCATGTCTCCGGAAGCAGATCTATTAGCAGGCCTTAGGCATACATGTTTTCTTTCACCTCCATGCACTTTCTCTCAAGAATGGCAAATTTTTAAACTACAAGCTGTTGTTTCACTAAATTCAGGAAATGTGCTTTTTCAGTGAGATCCAAATCTAACTCAATCCTTGCAATTCTAGAAGCAATTAACATTGTAAGTATTCAAATCTATCGAGTTTATCAGGAGGCTGCTTAACTGCATATTTCCGCCCAACAAAAGGTATCTGCAGCTAACATACAAAATGACTACACCGAAAAAGCCTGTTACACCAAATCTCTCCCTCCAACTACTTATCTACCTTCTTTCCCTCTTTAATCCCCCACCCCAAATTCAAGTAATACTTCACTTGACACTTATTTATCTACAGGATTATCATGGAACCATTTATGGTTAGATCCATTTTATCTCACTTGACTGAACAACCTAATCAATAGCAACAAGGGCACTCTAGTGTCAAAAGCAGACGGGGGCTCCAGCTGATGGTTACCCCAGAGCTGATGTTGAGGAACCATGTAAAGAGCCCCCCAAGCTGGCACAATGTGACAATCATTCTGCTCCAATACGGAGACAGGGACATCAGGTTGTACAATAAATAACATGGGTTGTTAATAAACTTGACCATAATTAGGCAGTGCCACAGAATAAGAAATGCAGTATCCCAATAAGTATACAAATACAGGACAATATATTATAGCCTCCTTTGTACTTGCAATTTTTAAAGTCTAAAAACTGCATATAGTTGTCCACATTTATAATCTGTGCTTACAGCTGTTAGAACTAATATTAGTTAGTTCTCTCTCTCTCTCTCTTTCTCTCTCTCTCTCTCTCTATATATATATACACACACATATAACCATAATATAAAGAAGAGGAAGAAACAGGAGAAAGCAACATGCTAACGCAATAAATTTTCTACAAAATAGGCAAAGAGCAAGACATGTGGCTGAACTTATCGATTTAAAGATTCACAATACTGGAAGTTGTGTATCAGAGAGATTTATTAGAAAATGTACTAAAAGTTGAAATTCCTCCTGCAACCTTAAATTCTTCAACCGTCAGCTATCACATATCTATCTAAATCTATCTATCTATCTATCTATGCAAGATAATTGATTAACATATCCAAAGAGTCTAGAAATTAGGATATTTGTAGGGTGAACTCAGTGTCTACTGAAGGAAAGTTATAAGGAAACCCGTCTAGAAATTCATTGTAATATAAAACAGAATATATTATGGAAAACAGACTCTGCTTTCAATAAAGTTATCACAAACACTTGTGTTATCTTTTTCCAGGTTATGGACATAACAGTCATTTTAGAAAATGTATCATAATATTTTAAAAGGAAAGATAATCCGAAATGGATGTAAGAATTTCAAGTCTTATGAAATAATTTCAAAAATCATAAAACATCATGATAAGAGACAAGAAAGGCACCAAAAGAAACCAATGACACAGTTCGATGAAAATGGCATGGAACAGCAGGTAAAATTAAAATGTATAACATGAGCTTAAGACAGTTGAAAATTATATTGCATCAATTTTTTTTGCAAGTCACCTACACATACATGCTCTCATTCAAGAGCATGAATCCCAGAGGAATGCTGACAGTGTTTATCAGGTATCTTCATACATGTCTTACTCTGTTAGGTTACCCTCCCACACACACACACACACACACACACACAAAGATAAAGTTACTAAGCAGATTTTAGAGAACTGATATTTTATAAAATAATCTCAAAAACTTTTTTTAGATATATTCTTTTAAGAAGGAAAAAAAATACACATGATACTTTAGTAAGAGTTGAAGAAAAGGATCCTGAAGACAGCAAAGCACAGACTTAAACAAGATAAACACCTCAAGCAAAAGATGGATGAAGAAATGGGAAGAAAAACACATAGTTTCTTGTGTGTATGTATTTACTCCCTCCCTTTGTCAATAAGATGAGTGGTAATGACTGCTGAATACAAATTCGAGTTTCCAGGCCTAGCCAAACTTTCTCTTAACCTCTACAGAACTTTCCTGGGAGGCTGAATATCTGTAGTCCATTAAGAATGAAAAGTCCAGGAGAGTAGCTGATGTACCAGATATTTGAATGGGAGCAAGAAGCACCCAAAAAATAAGACAACGGAAAAGAGCTCAGAAAAATGACAATAAAATACTTCACTTACACTCAGCAACAACTTTAGAAAGAATTAAACATTATTTCTGAATACCTAGAAGCGAAGTATCCTTAGAGGCAAAGATGGAGTCATCGAGCAATAAACCTCAAAAAACTAAACACATTTCTCCTCTTGATAAGGTTGTTGGATACTTTCACAGAAAATGCCACAAAAAAGCTGATAAATTCTTTTCATGTTACAATTATGGAAGCGAAAATATAAAGATTTTTAGGATAATTCACTAAATGTCTAAAAACTACAGTATAACCAAAGTAGATTGATTAACAACAATGGAAGGTTTTTCCTTTGTCCCATCCTACTCAATAAAGCAGGATAGTAAAATAGAGACATTGGGGGAAGAAAGTGAGACAGCTAAAAACAAAAACAAAGCAACCTCTTCACTTAAAGTCACTTAGGATCTAAGCAATGTGGGGTAGAGCTTTGAAGTTGGTAACCAGCTAATAAGAGTTAGACAGGAGTCAATTCTTCTGTATAATCAAGAGGATAAACAATGAAACTGATTTTGGGGAACAATTTACATTTTATTAAGACCTAGAAGTATGTGTCCATCAACATGAGTGGATAAAGATATGATATAAAGAAATATTATTTAGCCATGAGAAATAAGAGAATCCTTCCACTTGCAACATGAGTGGATCTTGAAGGCATTAAGTGAAATAAGCCAGACAAAGAAACACAGTACCACATAGTACCTCTTTATGTGGAATCTTAAAAAATAAAAGTCAAACTATTTAAAAAAAGAGAGAGAGGGGGGCCTCCCTGGTGGCGCAAGGGGTTAGATGCAACCAATGAAGCTATCCGCAGCCACTGCAGCACTAGTTCAATCCCTGGACATGGTGCAGCAGACCTCTCCTGCCTTGCCCACTGCTCCCCTCAGCAATGTATTTCACTCAATCCGCCTATTCTGTTCCCTGCTCTTTCTCTGGTGAATCCTCTCACCCCCCACACCTCTGGCCTGTACCCCAGATCTTATATGCATAAAATAAATAAACCTTAAAAAAAAGAGAGAGAGAGAGAGAATAGAAAAGTGGATGCCAGGGATTGGGAGCTGAAGGTAATAAGAGGTTGGTTCAAAGATACAAACTTTCAGCTATAAAATGAATATGGTCTGAGGATCCAATCTAAACCATAGTGACTGTAGTTAATGGCACTGTACTGTATAATTGAAATGTGTTAAGATGGTAGGATTTAAATATTCTCACACAAAAATGAGATAAATATACAGGTGTGCAAATTAGCTAGATGGTGGGAATGCTTTTATAACGTATATATATATCAAAACTCCATGATGTACACTTAAAATATCTTGCAATTTTGTCAATTATACCTTAATAAAACTGAAAAAAATAAAGGCCAAGATGACTATCTCTTACTATTTTCAGAATTAGTTTCCCCCAACAACTTCACGTATGTAGTTGTGGATACTGTCATTAAGAAACCTAGGTTAATAGTCCAAACTGGGGAGAGTTATAGAAGAATTCACAGATGACATGGTGAAGAGGAGCCAAGGTAGAATTTGAGGTACAGGGGCCAAGTTCCTGGGACCTACAGGTAAAAGGATAAACACAAAGTAATAAAAAATATATAAAGGGAAAAAAGGAGCAAAGAACTCATATTAAGGATTTAAGAGCAGGTAATCTAGAGAATCAGGAGAAATATATTAGGTTTGTTCAACAGGGCAGGGAGAGGGGCAGTCCAAACCCTGCAAATCTGCCTATTCTAAATGGGTTCTGCCATCCGCCGCATCAACACAAAACGTGAGAGACTTTAATGCGAAGGAACTTTAATACAATTAGGAAACAATATAGGAAAGGCAAAGAATCTAGTTTCTAAATCAAGCACCCAAAGTTACCCGTCCCCTCATGGTAAAACTCCATCCAAATGGGATTGGCCCAGAGCAAGGCCCCAAAGCCTGCCACAAGTCTGAAGCATCTTCCAGTGGGGACCCACAGAAAAGGGTCAGAAACAACCAGACAAGCCCAGAAGGAAAAGAGCAAAATCAACATCAAGATAAAAGCTGCCATTGTCACCTCCCCACGGGTCTCACCCACATCTGTGTCACCCAGTCCACAACCAAAAGGCAAGCACAGTTTCTTCATGTGTCTCTCCATTCCATGTGCCTCCTCCAGGTCTCCTTCTGGCTCTCCATCCTGCTTCCTTCCTTCTCAGTCTCCTCTGCAGCTTCTTCTCTCCCTGCACAGCTCTACCCTCCCTTGGGTGGGGCAGGGAACCTGGAACCTCCCCCTTTCCTGGGGACCACCCTGTTACAGGTTGACTTAGAGAGTTCTGTGCTGAGTGGTCTCTGAGAGTCCTTCTGAGAAATATTCTGAAACTTCTCGTGCACATAGTATAAATAATTCTGATGGGTTTGGCTTGGTTCTATCTGTAGTAAAAAGACCGGTGGATGTAAAAGGCAAAAATCTTGAAAAGAGAATGGCATTAAAAAAAAATTCAGAAAGGCAAGAAAATGACCATTTCCACCATCTTTAGCTCACCCTCTGCAGAACATAGAGATTATTCTGCCTGATCACAGTGATACCTTGATCACAGAGAACATCTGAAGGCAGGAAGATGAACAGGCCTTATAAACAAGTGCTATAAATTTAAAGGAAGGGTTTAGCACCACTAAAATGTGGTTAGAGGTCTGGAATGGAATGCTTCACAGAGTCAAAACAGACTTAAACCACAAACTAGGTAGGTTAGGGATGATTAGTCTGGTAAAGGCAGAGTAGAGAGCACTCCACAGGGCTAACGCTCAAGAAGCCCAGCAGTTCAGAAGATGATAAATTTAGCTCAAGCAAAGAGTCTGGGGTGATGAATCAGGAAAGGGGGCTGAGGCCAAGACTGGATAATCTTGATTGTCAAACTCAAATTTACACTGAGTTTGTTCACTAGCCTTTTAATCCCAGGTTATGGGATTAAAATGAAAATCTAAAGTGAAGGAGCTATTTTATGTATTCATGTCCATGTTTGAAATATTACAATGTTTAAGATCCAAAGAAAGAAAATCAAAAACTTTTGATCAATTGATTTTTGATCAATCAGTTGTTATTTCATTTTTTCACTTTTTCGAGTTAGGTTTTATTACATTTTAATCTTAATGGCTTATAAACCATGCTGAAAGCATCTTGTGGTTTTTAGACCACCACCTTTTCTACATATCTCTATGATAAATGTTATCAGACCATGTTATCATTTCCTCTCTGATGAAAACATACCTCAGCTCAAATGTGAAAGAAGCAGTAGCAACATACATTTTGGAGCACTTACATGCAAGGTAGTGACATTTCAAGGGGCAGGTAAAAGAAATGGTCCACCTAGGGTGCAGGCAATAAGGGGATACCTTGTCTGCAGAGAATTTAAGAAACAGTAATAAACCAACTAAAAGTCAGTCTGGTTTTTTTGTTATCACTTTGTACTGGCAATTCTACACAATTCTAACTCCTCCCTGCTGGGGCTGATGGTTCCCAATCACAGCCACCTTTCCTTGATCCTCTGTTAGTACTAGTGCTCGGCATCATGTTAAGTGCTTTACAGGTACTTTCTTAACTCTCATTCTACAGATGGCAAAAGGGAAACTAAGGTAAATGGGAGAATGAGGATTTACCCCCAGGCAACCCAAGTCTGCCTGCTAAGCTACTACCACTCATGGAAAATAACCAAAAGGAAACAGAAACCCCCAGTCAGTGCAGCAGCTGGCTTTGAATGTCGTCTTCCATTAGTCTGCCTCCTACCTGTTCCATCAGTCAATCAACAACTGACTGCCTATAGCTTAGAAAACATTTTTTACTTATGAATTCATTGTTCACTTCTTGACAGTTTCCCGAGAGAGTGAAGCAGGTTAACTGTGCCGCATCCCTGACCACTGTGGCCTGAGGCAATGCTCTCTCATAACTGGCAGGCAGTGGTAAAAATCTACCTCATGAAAACGTTCTGGACTTTTTAGTGTTCATTTTAATGGGCAAGGACATCTACGTTTACATACTGTCAAAATCCCATAATAGAAGTATCTTTTTCTTAATTGCTTTAAATTTAGGCTACACCTTTTACTGGAAGTCATCATATTGAGAGAAAGCAGGATATAAATAAAAATTTCTTCAACAGTTAATAATTTAACTGTGCAAACAACTCGTTTTCTCTCCTCGGCTTCTCTATCTATAATATAGAATGTTAAGTTATAATCCTCAAAAGTTCAGTGAGGGTAGAATTTTTTCTGGCAATGGAAAATATTTAGACCAGGAAAGTACAAACAGAGGTTAATGCTGCCAGAAACTACAATAAAGACAATGTCCCTCATCCCAACTACCAAAAAGGGGAAAAGATAAAAGAAAATAGTCTTCACAAATTTAAACTTTAAAATCAACACATTCTGAATGTGAGCAGAACTAGTCACTTTAGATATACAAAACCGTTTCCAACACTAGACTTCTAAACACGAGAGCAATGAACACAGTTAAACACAGTCAACAAGAGTTCAGTCAACAATGGATACAAAAACTAAGGTAGCAGGAGGAAAAATTCTAAGATAGCCCCTGGTATAGAAATCCTGTATAATTCCCTGCCTAGTGGGCAGCACTGAGAATATGATGGTGTTCATTCCCATGACTAGGTTATGCTCTATGAACGAGGTAAGAGGATTTTGTGATATAATTAAGGTCCCAGAATTCTGGTGGACCTTATAAGTCCATTAAAAAGGAGACTGATTCAGGCTGGGTCAGACTTAATCAGATGGAGGCTTTTAAAGAATCAGAGAATGGAAAGGTTGGAGGTATATTGAAAGATTCTCAAACTCACATTGAATAGGCAAATTACTAAGTCATGGAGAGGGCCATGTGGCAGGGTGGCCTCTAGGAGCAGAAGGCCTCAGTTCTACAAGGAACTGAATTCTGCCCACAGCCAGTGAGTTTGGAAGAGGATCTCATACCTCAAATGACCTCAGATGTCTGGTGACATCCTAAGGAGGACCCAGCTAATCCAAGACTGGACTCCTGACTCACTGAAACAGTGAAATAATAAATCTGCCTTGTTTTAAGCTGCTTTATTGTGGTAATTTGTTAATAACAATTGAAAACAAATCAAATATGGTGAATCTCCAGATAATTCTGGACGTGCCCAACTAAATACTGTCCAGGACAAAGGGAAAGCTATATCTGTTTGAGACAGAAAAACTAATCATTTAACTTTTCTGGCTTAGATGTCATACTCACTATACAATTTCATTCAAACTAAGTATCTTGGTTCCTGGAACAACTAACTACTGGCCTCCTGACTTCATGCATCAGTTTGTTTACCTAGAGAGTCTGTCCTGCAAGAGAGCTCTGCCCTTGATAACCAAAGAAAATCAGGATAAAATTGACAAAACATCAACAGCCAGATCTTGGACTATTATTAGTTTTCTATTATCACAAACATGGCTTAAGATATCCACTTACTTATTATTAGCTCAGAGTTTTATACATCAGAAATCCAGGCAGGATCAACTAGGTTCTCTGCTTCTCTCATGGGTATTGCCTGAGTTAGAGTCTTATAAGGAGGCTCTTGGAAAGAATCCACTCACAAGATCATTTAGGCAGAATTCAATTTCTAGTGACTATAGAACTGAGATTCCTGTTTGCTGAGTGTCAGCTGGGGGCTGCAATTAGCTTCTAGAAGCTACTCACATTCCTTGGCATGTGGCCCCTCTGTCTTCAAAGCCAGAAACATCACACTGAATTAAGTCCTTGTCATGCTTCAAATCTCCCTTTCTTCCCAGAAAGAGAGAAAACATGTAGGATTAGATTAGTGTACCTAGATACTTGCCCTTTTGCCACACAAGGTAAGTATCATAACATGCTCACAGGCTCCAACCAAATTCAAAGGTGGGGAATTAGGATCATCATTTCTCTACTCCTACTCCATATCCTTAGAGCTACATATTGTCTTTTATTTCTGCTGAGCTAGAACCTTATCAGCACATTGTGAACATACACAGAAATTAAGTTTTATAAAAATTAAGTATAAAAGCATAGACCATATACTTGCTGGATAGCTACTTAGTATGAGGCACTATGTTAAGTTATCACTGTGAAAGGTGGAAAAATATTGGGCCTCCCTAGTGGTGTAGCGGGTTGAGCACCACGCTGTGAAGCTATCCGCAGCTGATCCCGGCCGGCCGGCGAGAATCCACATGGCGCAGCAGACCTCTCCTGTCTCGCCCACTGCTCCCCTCAGCAGTGTATTCCAGTCAGTCGGCCTGTTCTGTTCCCCATTCTGTCTCTGGTGAATCCTCTCACCCTGTGCATCTGGCCTGTACCCTGGTACTTGCATAAATAAATAAATCTTTAAAAAAAAAAAAAAGAAAGAAAGGTGGAAAAATGTAAAAGCTAACTCCTCTCAAATGGTTTGATAAATAATACAAGTCAAAGAAAAGATAATATGAAATGATTAATGATGCCACACTTAATATTTTTTAGAATGCCATGAATTCATAAAATCTTCACAACAACCTACAAATCTTTTAATATATGTCTCATACCCAAATTATTCCTACAAATGTCACTGGTGATAAGTAGATATAAAGATGTTTAAATTATTACTGATATTAACCAATTTTCAGGGTGCTTTATATGTACATAACTTTTATGTTTAAAAAAGGGAAAATACACCAAAGTGTTGAACTACTTGAGCAGTGGGATTATGAGAATATAATTGCATTTTTATTCAGTTAAAAAATTTATCATATTGGGCCTCCCCGGTGGCGCAGCGGTTGAGCGCTGGGTTGCGAAGCTGCCCGCGGCCTCTGCGGCGCCAGTTCGATCCCCGGCTGCTCCCTGGCCACCGGAGGAGGGTCCCGCATGGCGCGCAGACCTCTCCTGCCGCCCGCTGCTCCCCTCAGCAGTGTGCTTCGGTCCTTCTGCCTGCTCTGCTCCCCACTCTGGCTCTGGTGAATTCTCTCACCCTCCCGCGCTTCTGACTGTACCCAGTGCATGTATAAACAGACAAGCAAACAAACAAATAAATAAATAAATAAAACATGCCTCTATTAAAAAAAAAAAAAAATTTATCATATTTTTCCAATAAGGATGAAGTACTTTTTTTTTAAGATTTATTTATTTATTCATACAAGAGCTGAGGTACAGGCCAGAGGTGTGGGCGTGAGAGGAGTCACCTGAGACAGAGTAGGGAAGAGAACAGATTTACCGAAGTACACTGCTGAGGGGAGTAGCGGGCGAGACAGGAGAGGTCTGCTGCCCCATGTGGGTTGCTCCCTGGCTGGCCGGGAATCGAACTCGTGCTGCAGTGGCTGCGGATTGCTTCATAGGTTGCATTTTAACCCTTGGCCAGCAGGGAAGCCCAGGATGAAGCACTTTTATAACCACCCCTTGCTCTAAGAAATACAGGCAGTTTTGACATAGCACCAAAAAAGATTAGTAAAGAGTCTGCTATCTATAATCTGAACAAGGAAATAAACTTATTTATTAATAACAAGAACTAGACTAGAAAGGATATAAGAGAGTTGGAACTAATAAGTGCCCAAGCAAACTGATGGCAGGAGAGAACAAAAATAATGAATAAACAAAAGTTAAAGGGAAAAATAATGGAAAGAAGTGAAGAGGACAAAAGATGAAGGCAGAGAGCAAGTGTAGAGATAGGTAAAGACAGAGAGAGGCCAGAGGGAACAGGAGGAGAAAGAATGGCGGGGTGGCAGAAGAGTTAGGGAACTGGAGGGACGAATGGACAGAGAACGAGAGCTAGCATCTAGTTCCCCTAGAGTTCCTTCAGTTTCTGAGAATTTTCCACTTCCTCTTTTTAACACATGACTTAGCATTCCTTTTAAGCAAAATGTGCCTAGTAACATTAAAAAACATTGTATCTAGAAGGCTAAAAATGAAAACAAAAGACAAATTCTTAATGTTTTTCTAAGAGACCATTCCTTCATTTAGATTTATTTTACTTCTTCACATCTAGTTCTTCCCCAAAAGCTAGTGGGAATCTGAGTACCTCTGAATCCCCCTACTCACAAACAGAACAATCCCAGCTAGAAAAGGATTTGCCTATTAGCCACGCTACCTCCACCAAGACAGCAGCCTTATTAAATTACAACTGTTTGAACAAGGTCAAGCACTCAGAGTTTAATTCAAAGTGTTTCCAGGTATAATGCTGTCAGGTCAACTTAAACAAGCCAACAGAGGCTTGGAGCCTGATTAAATATTAAAACAGAATCTTTCACATCTGTTTTTACCCAAGGATGAAATTACTGTACATCACTTCAAGCAGCTCATTAATACACTATACACACATCTTGCCTCAAAGGTTACAGGAATATCAATGCTTCAGAGACCTGCAGAGAAACCTACCCACACAGCCAGAAGTGAGGTCACTGCATACTTTACAGGACGTCAATATTTCTTTATAAAATGTGAGAGATAATCAGTTAGACATAGACACATTTTAAATTAAAGGATGAAAACCTCCATGAAGTTAAGCCAGTTGCTTTTGATCTGAACCTTTTAATCATTCATTCAGATGGCTTTGATAGGTAACTTGATAGCACATGTTGAACAAAAATTTTGATTCAACAGTAATTATTTTATAAAACGGAAGCCTGCCACATCCAAATAGATGGCCACGGTGATTATATTTTTTTTAACTTACAAAAGAACAACCATATAAGAGCTGCATATAAACATGTCAAAGCACAAACTCTTGGGACACTCAGGATACACTTTCATGGTGTATTAAGTAAAAGAGAAGTTGAAGATTTGCTGCTTTAAAAACTACCACTATACCAGAGAATGACACCTGGACAAACAGTCTGGAATTACTTAAGAACTTCTCTGTGTTTAACATGTCCATACCTGAAGTCACTGAACAATTTTAAAACTGTTTTTGCAACGCTATGTTGTAGTCTCTGATAGCCATTATTTTTGGTTGCTGTGCATATTTCCCACCCTCTCTTCTTCTGGTAGATCACCCTGTTCCTGCTGGGGAACCCCACTTCTATTCTGGAGAGTTGTGAGTCATAGTTCTCTCTCTCTCTCTCTCTCTCTCTCTCTCTCTCTCTCACACACACACACACACACACACACACACACACACACACACACACACACACACACACACACACGGCACATCCTCTAAACCACAGACCCCAAATAGTCCCCAAATGCCTCTAGTGTAAGTGGTTATCTAATGGGTGGGCAAGAAATGTTCACCTGGCAGGATGAGCAGTCATTTCCCCAACCCCATGGAGAAAGTTAATATGCAAAATGAGTTCATATAAAGAGGGAGCAGAGCTCAAGATGCAGAGAAAACAGCCCTGATCACATCCTATGAGCAACTGGAACCAACTGAGCCTAACTCACCTTCACTTTTTGTTTGAACATTAGATGTCTCTAGATAATATTAACACTAGTCAATGTCAGATTTATCTGTGTTTAGATATCAGCAATAAGATAACAGCAAAACATCCATTCTAATCCAAGGAGCAGCTAAATTCATACTTCCTTTGAGAATCCTACTGATCTCTCTCTTTACAGAAGTTATAAGGAATTTCAACATCCACATCATAATCTACAGATTTTATCTCCAACTGTTCTCTCCACTGTTTCATATGTATACAATTAATCATTTTAAGTCTCTTATTGCTATATATTTAAAAGAATATAAAGACTGCTTGTATCTTAGCTATTTTTAATTAGTTAATAAATAAGGATTATAAATACTAGCAATGTAATATCTGACCAAAAATAAAGATACTGTGCTACCTGCAGTCTGTCTCACCTCACACAGTCATTACTTCTTTTCTGAAGAAACTAGATTATCACAGACTGACTTAGGAGTAAGAGGTCAATTTCACGCCAATTTAGACACTGCCAGTATCCAACTCACAATCTAGGCTAGACAAAAATTATTCAAGAACCATTTGCTAGATTCTGTAATTGTAAAAAATCTATTTAGAATGCTGATATTTTATGTATTTTTTTCACAGAAATAGCAGTTGCTCCTATAAATGTATGAAAAACATTTTCTTTCTTTGCATTAACTGACTATAAGTAATGATTCTAGAGACAAAAGAAAAAAAAATCAGAGGTTCATTCCACTACCCACCCCCAAGATATAAATATTCTGGAAAATGGCCTCCCTGGTGGTGCATGGGTTAAGTCTCAGCACTATGACGCTATCAGCAGCCATTTAGCAGGAGTTAGATCCCTGGTCAGGGAGCTACCCACATGGCACAGCAGACCTCTCCTCTCTCATCTGCTGCTCCCCTCAGCAGTGTATTTCAGTCAATCCTCCTGTTCTGCTCCCCATTCTGTCTCTGGTGATCCTTTCACCTCACCTCTAGCCTACACCCCAGCTCTTGTATGTATAAATACATCTTTTATAAAAAATATATATATATAAATATTCTAGAAAAAGGTGACTATAACTTTTATACTTTTTTATTTTGCCACAGCACAGTATTAAATGGCATTTAATATTCTAGACCCAAGCTGGAGTTCTAATTCTTTCACCAACTGCCTATATGAAGGCAAAACATACAAGGCATAAGACTTCTCTTGATCCTGTTTTCATTGCTATGCAACAAAAGTAATGCCCACCTCACCCACCATACAAACAGGTAGTGAACACTCACTGAGATGAAGCTTTTTTTAACAAGTACCTTCTAAAAGTAATGCGTAAATATAAGTTGCTATCTAGAGAAAAAGTTAATTTCATGTGCTATATGCAAACAAGTTTATATGTGAGAAAACAAAGCTAAAGAGGTTAATGGTAACTTGCTGCAAAGTCACACAGTGGGTAAAAGCAGCAGTTAGGTCCAAAGCCCAGTCTTCTTAACACATTCCTGCAACCAGTGACTACAAACAGGCCACTACCTACCTCAGCTCAGAAGCTACTTCCAGGTAGCTTTGTTTTGTTGCTTTTTTTTTTTTTCAGACACATTTCTTGGTGATATTTTTTTTTAACTAAACAAATGCACAGATTTATTACAAAGAAAAACTCCAGCAAATATACTTTTACTGAACAAAGTAATTTAAAAGTATCTATCTGTTATGTGCGTTAGGGTTAAACACCTAAATTTAATAAGGCAAAATATCTGCAATTGAATTATAGCTCATTTCCTGTGGAATTTTCAAGTTCTAAGAAACAAAAAAGTCCCCAAATTTTCAATTTTAGGGGGTCAAAAAATCAACATGGGGCCTCCCTGGTGGCACAAGGGGTTAAGCACACTATGAAGCAATCCGCAGCCTCTGCAGCACAAGTTCGATCCCCAGCCTGCCAATGAGCAACCCACATGGTGAAGCAGACCTCTCCTGCCTCACCCGCTGCTCCCCTCAGCTTTACTAGGTGCTTCAGTAGGTCTGCCTATTCTGTTCCCCACTCTGTCTCTGGTGAATCCTCTCATTCCCCCCCACCACCCTCGCATCGCTGGCCTGTAACCCAGTTCCTGTATGCATAAATAAACCTTAAAAAAAAAATCAACACGGATTCTGCTTATCAGAGGTTCATAATGTTCATTAACTAAATGTAAACCATGATTAAAATTTTTAATGTCAGATTTTTCCTATTTAAAAAAAGCTGTACCTTCCTGATTGGTGATTTAAAACATGATGCAAGTTGAAATCCCTTAAAAATCAAGTCCATCTTGGATGAGGTTCACTGCTAAGGCACAAAATAGATGCTAATTAGCCCCATCTTTTGTATTCTGTAAGCAACAAGCTATGTTTTACTCTCCAGGTAGTGGCGATTTACTAATTTCCCTCCCCACACAGGTAATACAAATAGATGTAACAAACCAACATAATGGGGCTAAGGGGTGAGAGGGGTGGTGTTTGTGGCCACCACAGTGGGGAGGTGAATTACAAATACAATGGCTACCAGGCTTGGGCCGCCACTCTAGATGCAAAACTAGATTATTTCTGACAGGCATTTCATGTCATGTTGGGGAGAGGCATAGGGGAAGAGAAAGAGCTCACTGGGGTGTGTGCCAGAGTGTGTTGTGTGTCTGTGCCTGGACTTGTTACAAGGGTGGAGAAGGCTGCAGTGAAACCAGGTCAGGCTGCAGCAGGATACTTACCAAGAAAGGCTTTCTGAAATCTTTAGCCATTACATTTAAACACCAGTAGTTAATAAAATACAAAGCAATTTGTTTAATAGAAAATAGAATTTCAATACGACACAATCTTATACCACACACACAATCACACTTGAATGATATAATCGAGCAAAGTAAACTATACTAAATGTAAAGTCAATAAATTCTTTTTTGATTTTTGAGCCTTCTATCACCACCATCAAAGAAAAGATTATGAGGAATTTAACAGGAGGAAATTAATCATCATAATACTTTGGTTCAATACTGATCTACAGTGAAATAATTTGGGCATTAGTACAGTTTACTTGAAGATTTAAAGCAGCATTTAAAAGAAGCAGAATTCATTAACCAACCTCTCAAAAGGATCATTTCCTCTAATTATTGCTTTTATAACAGAAGACAAAGGCAACCCAATGTAAGTTCATAAAATCTACAATTAGCTGCCAAAATCTTACCGGATAAAATTAGATGGGAAAGGATATTTGAAAGCACAATTGGTTAAAAGTTCTGTTATTTCTAAAAAGGCATTTGCTCTTCTTTCTACCTATAATCATTTAAAGTAGACAAACACTATGGGCCAGACACTGTGATAGGTCCATAGGAATGAAGCCAGGGTCAAACTGGGTGCCCTCAAAGCTTACAGAGCAGGGGTTATAAACCATCTCACAATACCTTCATTAGTTTACTATATTCCACATATAAGTGTAGCCATTCTTAGAGGAGAGGAGCATGAAAAACAGGGTGTAGCAAAAGGAAAAGTAAGGCATTCCAGATTTCATGCAAAGAAAAAACAGTGCATGAAAGATAGAAAAAGATGAAATAGGGTATTTAAAAAAAATTTTTTTAAAGATTTATTTTTATTTTTGCATAGAACTGGGGTATAGGCCAGAAGTACAGGGGTCGGTGGGTGGGAGGATTCACCAGAGACAGAGTGGGGAGCAGAACAGGCGCATTGACTGAAATATACTGCTGAGGGGAGCAGCAAGCAAGGCAGGAGAGGTCTGCTGTGCCATGGTCAGCTCCCTGGACAGGAATTGAACTCGGCAGCTATTGCAGTGATAGCCTGAGACTTAACCCCTACACTGCCAGGGAGGGCCCTGAAATAGGACATTTCTAAGGAATCTTAAGTGAGTGGGGGATGATAAGGAGGAGTGATAATGGGAGTTAAGACTATGGAAGAAGAGCGTTTTAGTCAAACTATGGAACGAACTCAAGCTTTATGCCCTCCTTACACAACAGTGCCTATTAGGAAGATATTAAAAATCTGCTCAAAATTCACCATATTATTTCCTAAATTTTTCAATACTTCAAGATATTTAATAATTATAACTGATATTTTAACTGCAAAAAGATGACTGAATGGAGAAAAGGAAAACTACAGAAGAAAACATTTTCAAATCATATATCTGATAAGGAGTTACTATGTAGACTATAGTAAGAACTGCTGCAATTTAACAGTAATAATAAACATCCAACGAAAAACGAGCAGAGGACTTGAATAGGCATGTCTTTGAAGAAATGGCCAACGTGTATGAAAATATGCTCAATTATAAGAGAAACGCAAATCAAAACTACAATGAGGAATCAACTCATGTCCATGAGAACAGTCACTGTTAAAAGAACAGACAGTAACAAGTGTTAGTAAGGATGTGGAGAAATCGGAACCCTTGTGCATTATTGGTAGGAGTGTAAAATGGCAAACAGTAAGGAAGTTCTTCAAGAAATTAAAAAAACAGAATTACGATATGATACAGCAATCCCACTTGTGGGAATACATCCAAAGGAACTGAAAATGGGATCTCAAAAGATACTTGCACACCCATATTCACTGCAGCCTTATTAACAATAGTCAAGAATTGGAAGCAATCCAAATGTCCATCGATGGATACGTAAGTAAAGAAAATATAATACACACACACACAAATATTTTTTTCTTTAAAAAAAAGGAAATCCTGTCGTATGCCACAATATGGATAAAGGTTGAAGATATTAAGTGAAATCAGCCAATCATAAAGACAAATACTACATTTTTCTATTTATATGAAGTATCTAAGGCAATTAAATTCCTAAAAAGTAGTTTGGTGATTTTCCAGGGTTTAGGGAAGGGGAAGAGAAAGGATTAGTGCTTAACGGGTATAACGTTTTTTGAAAGGTTCGGCGCGGTAAAGAAAAGGAGAGCCAGGCTACATTTCTCAAAGGGAGGGAAAGTGCATGGACCTTTCATTTTTGTCTTACAAGATCGAGAGATCTGTTTTTACACTACATGCATAAATTTACATTACTGTTTTATACTTTTAAAGACAGTAAATTTTATATAATGTTTTCACCACAGTAAACAAACCAATAACAATAAATTAAAAAATTACAATTAAAGGTTGCAAAAACCACAATTATAGGCTAATTCATAAAGGGTCCCCTAATGCCATTATGGGCATATGACTTGTACTAGCTGTATAATAAGTTAGCAAATTTACAGTGTTGAGTTTACAGTAAAATTTCAACTATCTGAGATGACACAATAATTACTGGTAAGTTGTATGTATACTTGAAATCTGCAGGGTACAAAATAAGTGAGACTGCACTAAATTATAAAACCTAGTTACAGTTTACTGGGTGCTGAGATTGTTGATTGTGCCACAGTGGAAGAATTTTTCAGGGTTCAGTAACTTAGAATTACTGATTGGTAACTCAAAGAAGTAAAGCAACTTTCAAGTGTTAAAAGTTCAATCTAGACTAAATCAAGATTAATTTTATCCAATGGGAAGCTTTCCCCCTGAGATCAGAAGTGGGGGAGAGGGAGAGCAGAAAGAGGCAAGCATGAAGAAAAGAAACCATGTATCCACTTGTCTGTGGTCATCTGGGTTGTAAAAACACCTGCCAACTGCATGAATCCAAATACATACTCTACCTAGTGAGAGCCCTTGGCTGGGACTTCCACACTACCCCATGCAGGCAGCCCTTTAACTGATCTCTCATATCTTGTCTCAGCTCCTAGCCCTGTGGTTCACCCACAATCTTTCCTCAGCTGAGGTCCTGCACAGGGAGGGCAGTCTTTATTGGCAAAGGTTTTTCAAGATGACTCACAGCGGCTACCCTCCTGCAGACCTCCTGGAAAGCAGGAAATGTCAAGCACTTGCTCCCCACACCCCACCCCCAACATGGGGTGGGGGAGGGAAGAAGCAGCACCAGCTACAAGGTTGCTTTCAGATGAGAGTAGACACTAGTCTTTGTATTCAGCTATCTCCAAACTCCTGGAGGCATACACCACAATCGCCCAAGAAGTCTTTCTTAGGGTTTCATTCTGATCCCACAGCAGCACCTAACTGCAGCTCAGTAAGAAGTTTCTCTCCTCTCCTACACTCAACCCCACTCTCTACATTATTTTCCTGGGATTTCTCTCAAATGATTTAGGGAGAACAGAGAGAAAAACCTCCACTTCCCCAGGGAAGAGCATCCTCTATGCTTAGGGCTACCTTGCATGGAATCTACTTCTAGTCTTCCTGAAACAGACTAGGTATATAGGGTGGAGGATAGAGCAGTTACTATTTTCCATTTGGTCACCTCTAGACAAACCCTGCAATGGATGCTTCTACAATCTCTCTTCAGATTATATGGGTACTTATTACCTACTGGTAGTACAACTTTGGCACCCTGGTCCAAAATTTAGCATCCAATTTTATCTGTCTTTATAGCAAAAAAGATATAGGAAAATAACTAGGACTATATCAAACTTAAGTACTGTTACTTCAACTCCATTAAATATTCAAATAGGGCCTTCCTGGTGGCACGGGGGTTAAAGTCTCAGCACTGTGAAGCTACTGCCAGCCTCTGTGGCATGAATTCAATCCCAGTGAGGGAGCTGGCCCACATGGCACAGCAGACCTCTTTGGTCTCTCCTGCTGCTCCCCTCAGCAGTGTATTTCAGTAGATCCGCCTGTTCTGCTCCCCACTCTGTCTCTGGTGAATCCTCTCACCCCCTGCATCTCTGGCCTACACCCCAGTTCTTGTATGCATAAATAAAATAAATCTTAAAAAAATAAATATTCAAATAACTGCACAAATAAGCACTGTTGCACAGAAAAAGATCACAACACGGCTGAACCCAAACAGTTGGTTGGAGGCAGGGTAACCATGCAACAGTTTGAACTCTGGCACCCAATGCTTGACACTCTGATTATGAGCATCAAAGGTGTTTAGAGGTATCAGTGCAGAACAGGAAATGACCATTTGACCTGTACCAGCTTTAGCAGAAGGCAGACCCTCCCAAGGCCCATGCAAAGGGGAACAAAATATCTGGATAGACACTTCCTATTTTCATTAAAGAACTTGGAGTAAGTCAAAATATCACTGGCAAAGGTAATGTTAATCCTGCCAGTCCACACTGCATGCCAGTATCATTCCAACTAAAAAATAATTTATAAAAGCTAATCACTACCAGAATCTGCCATCATCAGTCAGACAACGAAAGCATGAAAACTCCCTAAGGGCTAAAATCATTAAAGCAATGCTGATGACAAAGATTCGAGAGATCACTTAATTTTTTATGTCCGATCATGTTGGCATGTTTAAGTCTATAAATTACTGCTTATTAAAATATCCATTGACTAAAATAACAAATGCATATTGTGACATATTAGTAAAATTATTTTGTAAAATACCATAGATACAGATGAATAATCATTTCAGTGCAACCCCTTGAAAAAAAGGATCTCTAAAGAAAAAGAGAATCTCTAAAGAGTTACATCATGGTAGAAAATGTTAGATTGCTACCACATTTCTCTACCACAAACTGACTCTCCACATTTCAGATTCCTAAGGTCAGTTCAGTTCAGCAAAGCACCTGGAAGCCAAAACCAGAATTCAGAAAATTGACTGGAGGGCTCCTGCCAAAAGCAGCACTTGAAGCAGCAGCTAACACTGACTGAATGGCAATACAAAGGTGCCCAGGTTTAAAAGACAGGCTATAAGAAACAGCTTGGTCAAGAGAAGCTATTTCCAAATCATACTATAACAAAGCCAACAAGGATCACAGCATTCTCTAAACAACATTTATCCATTTTTTTTTTATCTCCTACTAATCTCCCTCAGTAAATCTTTCACATTTAATTTTACCTCTTTAGGGCCTCTCCGGTGGCGCAGTGGTTGAGCGCTGGGTTGCGAAGCTGCCCACAGCCTCTGCAGCGCCAGTTCAATCCCGGGCTGCTCCCCGGCCACCGGAGGAGGGTACCACATGGCGCGCAGACCTCTCCTGCCGCCCGCTGCTCCCCTCAGCAGTGTACTTCGGTCCTTCTGCCTGCTCTGCTCCCCGCTCTGGCTCTGGTGAATTCTCTCACCCTCCCGCGCTTCTGACTGTACCCAGTGCTTGTATAAATAAATAAATAAATAAATCTTTAAAAAATAATAATAATAATTTTACCTCTTTATACAAGCCTAAATGCTTTACTTTCATTGAACAGAGATACAAACTAGGATCTCCTATGATCTCTTTTGAAAACGGAGTGGTTATCTGCAAATGCTGGAGGGAAGATGGTTTTAAAAATGTAGAAAAAAATGTAATTTTGCAATTCAACCATTTATATGCCCCCCCCAAAACAAACACACACTATCTGCCCATACTTTTAACACAAGATTTAAACATATATTATAAAACCTTTAGGGAAAGAATTGGAACTGACGATGTTTTAAAAAATCAAAATAACGATGGTACAAAAATATTTGGTAACCAAAGATTATAATGTCATACAGGAGCCCACAGAATCAAGGTCAACCCCTAAACCTGGCATTCTCACCTCTCCATGGTCTAGCCCTAACCTACCTTTTAAGAACTTACTTGCTACTGCTTCCCTGTTAGATACTTGTTTATAACCTGTTCACAGTTCCTCATTTTCTCCTTAGTGCCTATTCACAGTGATGAACCTCTCTCCTTCCCTTCAGCATCACTCCTTAAAAATCACAGGTCCAAATTCTACCTTTCCTCCAATGATCACCCCAAATGACATCTTGGCCAAGAAGTCTTCCTGATTTCTCAAGAGTGTGCTCACCTGTAGCTCCTACAGCTCTGGCTGTCCTTTTACAGCAAGCCACACACTGTACTTTTGAATAGTCATTTTTATTTATAGTGTCACTACCAAACTTTCCCTGTATGTCTTCACAATGCATCTATGATTTATGGAGAGATACCCATAATCTCCCTGTTTACATACAAAAATCCCCTGGTCAGGCCTCCCTCCAGAAAAGCAGACCCAGTCTCTACCCATGACAGGTTATCGCCTACCTGTCTTGTTATACCCTCAGATTTAAAAGCCCATAATTCTTTTGGTCTTCTGCACTAGGGCTTAGTTCTCTCAGGTAAAGGCATGGGGCAACCATGCTCCTCCGTCTGACCTGTTTTCTGCCCATCATACAAAGTCTTATCCAACCAGTGGTTGGGACCTCACAGAACAAGCTTGATTCAGGGAACCTGCAGTTGGTAGGTCAGGGAGTCCTGCATTAATTTCACTGGCTAACCAGGTATTGCCTCTCTGATGAAGAACTTCAACTTTCTCATATAAACCTAAAGGATATGATGGAGTGACTAGCCCTGGAGTCTGGAGTCCTGTTCCCCACTTTGCTTGACCTCAGCTCTTTCCCACTGAATCTTGAAGCTACTTAACTGCTTGGTAGAGTTAAACAATCTCTTAGCCACCAAAGGCTTGAAGTTCTCAAATGAGGCTGATTATCAAGTATAATGGTAAAGGGAGAAAACTGGCTCAGATGACACAGAAAACCAAGCAGTTTTATTTCTTACCACTTATAATACATATTATGCTTCACCAAGGGAAAACGAAGTTTAACTATTAAACTATGCCACCAATTATTAGAAATAATGGTTTCAGAAATGTGAAAACTGTATTTTAGAATTCATGAAATACAGTAAATGTAGAATCTAAACAAACTTATGTCTAGATTTCACATGCACAATACATATGGAATCTACGAAATGCAATGCATACAGAAATATATCTAGTTTTGAGGAGTTTTTAAATATGCGATAGTTTTATAATTTATTTTTATCATTGAAAGTATATCTGGAGTGCTTCCCACCTCGGTTGCATATAGATCCACCACATTCTTTTCAGGTTCTGCATAATATTCCATATGCTAACTGTACCACTGTATATTTAGTTATTCCAATTTTTCGCCACTACTAACAAAGATGGAATAAGGATATACCCATGCCCATTTTGCTGGACAGAAATAACTAAATCAAAGGTATGTGATTTTATTTTCACGGATTCTGCCAACTGATCTCCAAGAAAGCCTTAAACATGCACTATATGAATGAACATTTTCCCTAACTGTTGCCCAAACAGATTTTTAATCTTTTCAACCTCTGCCAATCTAATGGAAGAAAAGCATACCTGACTGCTTTGCAGAAGAGTCCTCATATTGTCTTTGTCTTTTATTTATCTTTTGTCTATTATTATTCATGGTCTATTATCTCCTAGTTTATTACTTGTGTTTTAATTATTTTGTGGTTTTTGTCTTTGGTGATACAGACATTTCAAATCTTTAAACAGTCAAATTCACTAATCATTTTCCCACCTGTACCTAAGATTACTGGCAAATAGGTAGTATTTTCTTCTAATATGCAATCCATTCTGTGGAGAGAGATGGGATATACTCCAAAATCCACACAACCAATCCTGACTCTACCTCTGAAAGAGGCAGGTGCCAGTCAACACTCCAGCACTCTTTCAGGAAGGGCTAGCCAGTTCATTTCCTTAATGTCTGAGGTAGATGCCTAACCCATTCCAGGCTACATGTGCCACTCTGGTCAGCCTGACATCATGGCCCAAGCCCAGAGACCAAGGAACAGGCAGAGAGAGCCAAGTACCCAATAATCCATCACTGAGTTCCTGAGTCAGGAGTATCTGGACACCCATGTAAAGACTGTCAAGCCGTCGGCCCTCTCCAAGGACTCAGATGTACTGACTGCCCATGGAACTGCGTCCCTGACCTGGCGAAAACAAACTCCAGGGCACTGGGTAACTGGGCATTAGATCCCGACAGGCCCAGCTGCCAAGGCATAATCTATGTGACACAGTCCCAAGTACCCAGGGGTCAGTGGGGAAAGGCTGGCTCTATCCCTTCACATCTGCACTGTGAGATCAGATTATTAATCCATTTGTCTCCCACTCTTAGTCTATAACCCACTGCAAACCAACTGTGAGCATCACCCAGCAGCCCCTCATGACTCACCCAACTGCCAACAAGGGGGCCCAGGACAGTTAGGTTCCAAGTTCCCCAACTCCAAGCAGTGTGGGTGAGCTCTGGTTACTGGCTTGGTGGGAAGACATGAAGCTGTAGATGGGTCAGAGATTGGAGGGTACACACACTCCTCAACTGTGAACTCATGATTTAGCCAAAACCATAGAACTTAATGGGAAAGGAAGGTGGCAGCACAGAGTACGAACAGAGACAGCTTTCTTTGCCTCTGGATTCCAAACCAAGAGCATAGTCAACTGAACTCAGGGGGACATCTTGCCCAATTTGGAAGGGGGGAATAAAGCTGAATTCTTGCTACAACTTTTTGAAATGCTGCCTTACCTAACAATCTCTATGCTTCGGTTTAAGGGAATCTTCATGTACATTAGACACTCTAGGCAGTTGAGACAAACTCAGCGTTATCAAGAATTCCTCCTCACCTGAATAAGGGAGAATGTGTATGGACAAGGGTCTACGTCCCATGTGTCTGTTTCGAGCTTCCCAGAATCTTGGGAAAGTTCATCTCCCAGAAGCAGTGAAAACTTGAGGGATGTGCTCAGACACATCTGCAATTCAGCAGAGTTTCTTGTAGAGCACAACTGGGGAAATTCCAATCCCACCTCCGTTTTCTCTTACCCAAATTTAATCTTGTATATCAGATGTGATATGCAACTTAATGTTCCTGAATGTAAAAAGGTCCTCCTGTGCTTTTACAACTTCACTCATCTTGCAAAGCACTAAAGCCAATGATGTTAGCAGCCTAATAATAATATTCCATTCTGTGCTCCAGAAGGTACCCTGTTGGACAGAGTTCAGCTCTTGGCTTATCAAAGCCTCCCAAGGAAGACTCAAACAGAGAGCTCCTTGAGGGGGAACATTCCTCTGATCTCCACATTTAATGGTTCTTTATCACGGGAAGTATTTTCTAAAAAATTGTTCAATCAATTATATTGAAATTATTTTTGAAATGAAAAGATGCCTTCTCAAAAAAGTTAATTTCTAATATATTTAAGTCTCATAAACATTCTTGTTAAAGAATCCTCTCATGCTAAAATACTATTTATTAAACTTCAGATTTAACCAGCTTTAACTTCCCACCAAAAACAAGGAAATCTGGGAGTCCAGCATGTCATTCCACTGGAGATTTTCCACATGCTCTGGGTATATGCTGTGCAATATGGTAAACACTAACCACAAGTGACAAGTTAAATTTAAGTTCAAAAGAAAATTTAAAGCGTAATTCCTTGGTCTCACTAGCCACATTCTGTGTGACTGCCATACTGAACAACATATATATAGAACATTTCCATCATTCTTTTGGCCAGCACTGAATTTGATGCATTTAAAAATCTTGAAAATCTGAAGAATTCTTAGCTTGCAGCCAGTACATATCAGGTAATCAAAGTGTCATAATTAAATTTTATTTTATTTTTTTTTTTTTAAATAGAGGCATGCTTTTATTTATTTATTTATTTTATTTGTTTGTTTGTTTTGTTTATACACGCACTGGGTACAGTCAGAAGCGCAGGAGGGTGAGAGAATTCACCAGAGCCAGAGCGGGGAGCAGAGCAGGCAGAAGGACCGAAGTACACTGCTGAGGGGAGCAGCGGGTGGCAGGAGAGGTCTGCGCGCCATGTGGGACCCTCCTCCGGTGGCCGGGAAGCAGCCGGGCATCGAACCGGCACCGCAGAGGCTGCGGGCAGCTTCGCAACCCAGCGCTCAACCGCTGCGCCACCGGGGAGGCCCCATAATTAAATTTTAAAATGCACTGCTCCTTTAATAGAAAGAAACACTCTCACTGATGGGTAGGGCTTTTATAATAATAGATTTATCGCATCACAACGAAGAAGTTAAATACACCATAACTCTCATCTGTCTTTGTTGACAAACTTAATATGCTATGCAGAGGGCATCTTTCTCTCTGGAAAGATAAGACTTCTGGTAATGGTCATTGAGGGAACTAACTTCTATATAACTCCACCAAAATATCCTAGGCAGAGTGAGTGAACAAACAAACATCTAGAAAACTTTCAACTCAGAAATTTCAAAATATATGCATACAAAACCAAAAAACTCCTTAAAAGTTCAGAATTTGATACTAGGAGGCAGGTTGCCATGAATATGTTAAGTATTTAAATAAAAATAAATGAAGTATCTACATGGAGCATATCCTCCACTGCACAACTAAATGCTAACATTGCTTTACAGATAAAATACACATGCATAGGGAGTTAGACAATAGGGATTTTCTATTAGTTTTACAGACTTGTAAAAACATTGAGGCTTTAGGGAAAAAGTCCCAGACAGCTAAGTTATAACACTGTTGAGGAAAAGGTTTTTCCTTCACAGTGATGCAGGAGAAGACAATAAACACATTAAAAATCAAAATCTGAGCAGATAATGATGGACAGGAGGGGACACCTGGGGGTTAAAGACAAGATCATAACTTACCCTAGAGTATCAAGGTGTAAATAGCGCACTAGAGTCTGAGTGTCTGCAATGTATTTGTGATGTTGACTGAGCTATCCACCACACTGTCCAATAAACCAAGCTTTACTTCCCGGAGGTCATTCACCAGTTCTTATTGAGATGTGCTCTACCTACCTTAAGGAAAATTTGAGTATTAGAAACTACTGTGTTTTCAGTTGGATGTCAAGGTTGATAACTTTCTACTATTAGAAAGCCCAAAGGAAATATATCCTTAAAATACAACCAGCAAGGTAGCTAAAGATATTAGGGGTGGCCAACAATTGGGAGTTGGGTAAAGTCAAATTTAACTTTCGCCTCACACTTTTTCCTCCACATCATCTCATAAGACCTGACTTCTTTTTTTTAATACCTGACTCCAGTGTCCTTGAAAAGCTATTTATCACCATGAAATCAAACTGTATTTTCTCCTTTGGAAACATACATGTTCTGTGACAAGACAGGAAATCATTAGACCATAGTAAGTAGAACCACACTGGTCTCTCATACTGATCTTGACTTTACTGGAAATTTTCAGGGTAAAAATTTCATCAAGGTAAGAGAGGAACAAATAAGGTACATTTTTCCCTTTCATATTACACATTCATTATTTCAATTCTGTTGCCGACTGCTTTCATCTTTTCATAACTCTAAGAAACTCGAAAAAACAGCATGAGTCACTGTGCTAAAAGTGTCTAAGTGATGACAAATACATTACCATATGAACACTTTCATTCATTGAAATTTCTATTTTCTGTTTTTAATAAAGAAAGCCTATATGATCATCAAAAATATATTATAAACGTGTTAGACTGTGATATAGTTTCTTAAAATTCTGAAGAATTTGGACCAAAAAATGCTTTAACTTTCAATGTACACCAAAGAGGTTTAAAGGATTGAAAACATCAAAACCAAAATGTTTTAACTAGAATTTATCAGATTTGCTACAAAATTCTTTACTGAGACATTAGAGAAGAAATTAACTTTTTAAACAAAGACAATTTTTTAAAGTAAGCAATCTTATAAAATATTTATCTAAGGGAATCCAGGCATGCTGGCTGCAGCATCTCTACTGACATACCTTAAAAACCACAAATTACTATGAAATAGGTCTGGAAATATGTGACCCTTATAGAAAGAGTCTTTAACAAAGAAAGGTTTCTTTCTAAATTACATTAGTATTCACAAAATGGAACAACTTGTTACAGATGCGAAGCACTGGTCTCATGTTCAGTAATACCTTTACTAATGAAAGTATGTCTGAATATCACACTTCTTAACTTGATTATCAGAGTCTAGAATTGAAAGGCACAAAGATAAGTTCCAGGATATCAATAGGAGAATGGCTGCAGAATGAAATTATCATTAAATATTAACAAAAGTTAAGCATGCAAGAAAATATAAAATATGCATCACACAGTTTTTGGATGAGGTTAAGGAAAAGAAGCAGTGAGCCAAATGACAAATTAACAGTAAGAGAAAAAATAAGAGGAATCTCTGTTCAAACAGGGAAGGAGAGTAACAGAGGAAATGCTGAAGAAGGGTTAGAGCTTCAGACACAGGGTAGGGGAAGTGGGGAGGGATGCAGGAGGAGGCAATTCTGACTATATTCTTTCATCTCGTTCATCCACTGAGTGTCTACATTCAGGCTGCTTTCACCATCAACCTCAGCAGGAGCCTGCTGTGACAGAAGGATTCTGATGTCAAACTCCACCCCGATCTGCATTAGTGGCACTACCTGCAACATAGGGTTTAAACATGTAAATTCTGCCTAAGATAACATGATTGTTTTCAGTAGTCAGTAAATTAATTAAAAGTATCAGTAAATAAAACCAGAGTATTATATTTTGACAGAAAGAAGGAAGGCAGAGACTAGAAGGCATGGGGTTTATGAAGCTGGCTGGAAGGCAAAGGCAGGAAGCTAAGAGTGAAATGCCACTACGGAGTGATGTGCAGCTATGGGCCAGTGCCTCCCTTTACACAAGTTATCTCAGTTGAGCCTCACAATAACCCTGTGACTAAAGCATAGAGTCGGATCTTGGAAAACTAACAATGTCTGGTGAGTTAAACTATAAAACTAATAGTTGACATCAGAGACACATAGTCTTAAAAGAAGCAGAATAAGATTTGCCTCAAGACCACACAATTCCACTCCTAGGTATAGTCGAAGAGAATGTCAGTGTATTGTAAGAGATTTAAAAACATGTGTCCACCTAAAAACTTGTACACAAATATTCACAGTAGCATTATTCAAAATAATCAGAAAGTAGAAGCAAGCTAAATATCTACCAACTTATGCATGGGTCTATTAACTCATGAGTGGATAAATAAAATACGGTTTCTTCAACAGAGTATTATGCGGCAATTAAAAGAATGAAGTGGCACAAGAGATTTAGCACCGCACTATGAGCAATCTACAGCCTCCGTAGCACGAATTCAATCCCTGATCCCGGGCCGGCCAGGGAGAAACCCACATGGCGCAGCAGACTGCTCCTGTCTTGCCCGCTGCTCCCCTCAGCAGCCTATTTCAATCAATCAACCAGTTCTGCTCCCCACTCTGTCTCTGTCTCTGGTGGATCCTCTCACCCCCTGAATCTCTGGCCTATACCCCAGCCCTTGTATGCATAAATAAATAAATCTTAAAAATAAATAAATAAATAAATAAAAGAATGAAATACTAATAATGCTACAATTTGGGCAAACTTGAGAGCATTATGCTAACTGGAAGTCAGACACAAATAAAACTATGCATGATTCCTTTTAAGTGAAATGTCCTTTTAGGCAAATCCACAGAGACAGAAGGTAGACTACTGGTCGACAGGGAATGAGGAAGGCAGGGACTGGGCAGTGCTTATGGGTACAGGGTTTCATTCTGCAGTAATAAAGATGTTCTGGAATTAGGTGAAGGCTGTATAACCTGATGAAAATAAACTAAAAAAAAATACCCACTGAACTGTTCACTTTAAAAGAGGAAATTTTATAACATGAGAATTATACCTCAGTAAGTAAAGATCTGCCTAAAAAGACAACATTTTAAAAGACCAAGCATTAGAAGAGAGGACTTCACTGAGGCAGAAATTCAAAGGAGGGGAAAAATCAAAAATGGCGCTGACTAGGGAAAAAGCTTCATCAGTAGAGGGCTCAGAACATCTTTCCCTTTGCCCTGTAACCAGAGACTGGAAATGTAAATTCTTGACCTATTTGCAGCTAAAGGTGACTCATCTCAATACAACAAAATGCAAACAGAAACCCCTGAGGGGAAGGGTTGCCTCATTTTCTGAATAAAAGGGAAAAGCCTAACTGCAGAAAGCTTTCATTGTTACCCTCAACTTTTCCTCTTTTCCTGTTGGAACAAACAAGTGGTACCTAAACATGAAAAACCTATTTCATGAGAATGGAAAGACCATAAGGAAGCCTCTATGCTAAGGATGGTGATGCAGAAGGATGGAAAGACTGCATCCTGATGGCATGGTAACATCATGGGCAGCTGGCTGTACCAGCTTGCAGCGTCTATCCTCAAATGCTGAAGTCGCAAATAACAACTACCTGTGCAATCTCCACTGAAGCTCTCTATTATCTGAGTTGAGCTTACCCCTAATTTATACAGCTGTAAAATTTCCTAAGAAAGAGCTAGGAGGACACTTCTGAAAGATAGTAATAGGAAACAAAAGGTGTAAACTGTTGTTATTTTTTTAGGCACTTTTAAATAAACAAGTATGTATATTTTATAAATAATTTTTAAAAGCTTAGGAGGGGAATAAGACTTGGGCAGACACAGGATAGGGGTGTTTGTTGGTATACAACTAGGTGAAAGGTTACTAGTTTGTTTTCCAAGGTCAGAGAATCTGAGTAAATGTCAAGCCTACAAGATCAAGATGGCCTTTTCAAAATGTTGTGTAGTTTTTTTGGGCAACATTACATTTTGAATAAATGGATTTTGGGGGGGGGGGTTTGATTTTTTTGTTTGTTTGTTTTAAAGATTTATTTATTTATTTATACAAGCACTGGGTACAGTCAGAAGCTCAGGAGGGTGAGAGAATTCACCAGAGCCAGAGCAGGGAGCAGAACAGTAGACGACGAAGTACACTGCTGAGGGGAGCAGCGGGCAAGACAGGAGAGGTCTGCGCGCCAAGTGGGACCCTCGCACGGCAGCCAGGGAGGCCCGATTTTTTGTTTATTTAAACAGATGAGAAGACTAAGGCTCAGAGATGAAGCAAAAAGCCTAAAGTCACATAGTTAGAAGGTAGAGGAACCAGTATTCAAACTTAGTACCAATTCAAAGACTCTATCTGCCTGTGCCTAAATGAGAGGACAAGTGGAGACTTTACACAGAGACCTCCCAACTTCGTGATTAAACAACAAATGAGATTAAGCAAGTCTAATTTCATTGCAAAGAACTTTAAAGACTTGATTTATATGTGTTAGATAATAATGTATCTTGTGGATAAAAGTTGTAAGATATTTACTAATATTTTTGTTTGTTTATTTAGAGAAAGAAAACATTTATTAAGGAGAAAATAAAGTGGGATTCCCAGGCTAGTGGAACCAAGCCAGGTAGGGGCAAGGGAGCCTCTACTAATACATTACTTAAAGGGGACAGAATAAGAAGTAAAATTGCTCAGAATACCCAATAACATGAAGACTAGACCCACTTTCGGAGCTAACCTCGGATGTCAGTATTCCCAGGGACCTATTATCTCCTATACAATCATTGTCCTCGACAACCCCTCTCCCTTGTCCCACACAACTTAGATTAGAAAGGTCTCCACACCTCAGTCTAGCCTATCCTCTCAACCTATGAAGACACAAGTCTACACTCGACTATTTTCTCCCTTACCTCAATTAGTATATTCCTTCCTGACCCACAACTCTCCACTCCATAATCTACACTTCATGTATATAGTCTCTTTACCCAATTTTTCCATTCCCCTTTTCCAGTCACAGAACCACCATTTTGCTTTTATAAGCTAAGATTTTGTTTTTTGTTTTATTTGTTCAGTTGCATTATAACCCTTTGAGTTTCTTATGGGAAAAAGACATTACTAGTTTTTATATCCCCAACACCAGCAAATCTGAGATTCCCAATGTTTGCTAAACTCAGTATCACCATAGCTCCTTACAAAAATGTCTCCACTGGGCCTCCCTGGTGGCGCAAGGGATTAAGTCTCAGCACTATGAAGCTCTGCACAGACACTGCAGCACACAGTTCGATCCCCAACCAGGGAGCTGACCCACATGGCGCAGCAGACCTCCCCTGTCTCATCCACTGCTCCTCTCAGTTGTGTATTTCAGTGGATCTGCCTGTTCTGCTCCCCACTGTGTCTGGCCCCTAGCACCTCTAACCTACACCCCAGCTCTTGTATGCATAAATAAATTTTTTAAATATGTCTGCATTGAATTATTGTTTCTCAATGCCATCCATTTCTGAACTGAGACACATCTACTTACACGGAGGTTTAGTATCATTCAGGGGAGATTTCATCTCCACACATACATTTCTGGTTTGCTTGAAACTGTACTTTCACAACCAGCACACATTATTTTTACAATCAGGTATTTGTTCTTCGGGGAGAAGACAGAGAAGAGTGGGGAGAATGACTGTTGATTATAAGATTAGAATCCAAAATAAATTACCCTCAAATTCAAAAAAGCGGAAAAAAAAATTTCCCTCTTAAACTTCTATGATTTCATTTCTGACAATGAAAATCATATAAACTACATCTTTTTCTTTTCTTACTAGTTTCTCGAGTGCTTAGAACTAAATCATTCATTCTAGATACAGGGTTCATCTGGTCTTTTGTCTTAATTATTTTTAATGTTTCGAAAAAACTAAATGTATAAGATATATCTTAATAACTTCAGTAACCTAAAGTCATTTTTGATGCAGGCATAACATAATCACCCTGGAATAGCTGGAACTAGGTAGGCAGAGTCACTTTCTGCAGCATCAGAACTGCAGTAAAGTCTTAAAAAATTTAGTATCTCCCAAATCTAGGCAAAATCATCTCCATTTATCTAAATCATTTCAATATACTTTATCAAGTTTTTTAGTTTGGGGTCCTTAAGCCATCACATATTTAAGCATCATTAAAAATCTTTTACAAAGCATTAGACTACCCATGTTAACATACAAAATCTTAGCTCCACATTCTGCTCCCAGAAAACCCTGTGACTGGCCTAATTTTTCCCTGGAATAAAAGATCTACTTAAACTGTGAAGTAATTCTGCATATAACTACTAAAGTAGGAACTCCTCAAAATAAGATCTTGCCTTAGTACTTGGAAATGCCTAAGAACCAGGACAACAAAAAACCACCACCAAAATAAGTAAAGGCTAGCATTTAATAAAATAAGTCTTTGTATGAAAAACCAGTGTCAGTGAGAAAGAAAGAAACCTTTTATGTAGCTTCCACATTCCCTTTATAACGGAATAAACATACTCCTAAGAAGATGAAGCTTATTTTTCTACTGCCATAGTAAAAACATGGGAGATAAATTTACATCTTCAGAGCTCTTCAAATAGCGGGCAATGTTGACAAGAAGTTGCAAGTGTAAATATTTGTTCTCTTCTGGGTTTATAAATTTCATGAGATAAAATTCTGTATATAGAGCCACTAATTAAAAAGGAATCTATTTGCCTTTGTAGGATGCTTGAGGTTGTATGTTTATTCGAGATTAATAAAACGGTGCGCACTAGAAAGGAATGGGAATTAGAATTTTGAACTTCATTGGTTTTACAAGCTCCTCCTGGGAAGGAAAAGATTTTATTTATCAAATCTAAGAAGCTCCTTCAGATGATTAATTTGTGTTAAGACGCAATACTCTAGTAAAATGTAGTCTCTCCCCCTGACCTTGAAAGTAAGGAAGGATGACGTGTGATAAAGAAACAGCAAATTAAATGTTTGAGAAAAAGACAATTTTCTGTGACTTTGATCTTAGCGTTACTAGATATCACCATTTAATGGTCATCTGGTAACAAGGTCCCTTCTTCCTTCAAGATTGCTTTAATGTGCTACTCAGGAGAACTAGTTAAACAAAACTGATTATCACCTAGCATGTACAGATGAATAGCTGCTACTACTACTACTATTTACACTTCCATACTAATCTTAAACTAAGACCTTAAATGTGAATTGATTTCTTTATAATAAACACCACTGCCACAAACAATTAAGTTAATGAGTTCTTAATATGTGCCAGGGAACCGTTCAAAGCACTCAATGTGTTTTACTAACTTAATTTACCAAACAGCTCTGTGAAATAAGTACTATTATCCATAACATAAAATAAAAATTGAAAACATCCACACACAAGTAATTTTAACTGCCAGTAGGTGGCAACTCCAGGGTTCAAAAGTAGGGCATCAACTCTACATAAATTGGTATTTGGCCCTCCCAACTCACTCCACAAAACATCTTGGGGTCCTCCCCACACCCAAACCCTCACTGGCATTCCTAATTTCTAATACTTGTTCCTTATCCTTTACTGCCAAGAGTGTTGGGGGCTACGCTTGGGGGTGGGGTGGAGAGTTTGCCTCAGCTGCTTGTTCTGCCCCACATTCTCTACCAGGTAAGTTTATCCTGTCCCATTCCTTTAAAGATCAGCTACACATACAATAATGGTTCTCAAATTTGCATCTCCAGTTCAGACATCTTTGCTGAGATCTTAAACATCCAGCAAACTACCCGGTGTTCTTATTTGAAGTCAAATAGATCTCTCAAACTCACGACCAAGAACAGAACTTGAATTTCTTTCCCTCCCAATTTGCATTTTTACATCACCCTCCAGCCTTCCCTACCAGTAAATGGTATCATCATCCACTCAGATTCATCCTTAAGTCATCCTATGTCCAATTAATTATTAAAACATGTTAGCTTTATCTCTGAAAAATATCTTAAATCTGACCTCTTTTCCCCCTGCTCTCCCTGAGTCTCCACACAATTATATTTTCTGTCCCTCAAATAGCCTTGCCTGGTTTTCATCTCCAGGGTTTTGCGTGACTGTTAATTCTGCTTGGGACACTCTTTCTTGAGATAAAGCTGTAAGGTGGTTTCATTCAGGTCTGAACTCAAATGTTACCTTCTCTGTGGCTTTTCAAGAACAGCCCACTAAATCTTTAGCGTACCAGTCACTTAACAGAACTGAAGGAAGCTTATAATTTTACTTGATAACATGTTAAGCTTCTAGAGGGTCATGTCTACTTGCTCAATTATTGCCTAGAAGAACGCTGAAAAGAACGTATTGGGTGTAAGAATACCTGGGAAAAAGAAGCTTCTTTTGGAAATTGGTGGTAATCATCAGGATCCTCTAAGGGGGCAACTTCTTCTTTAATACTTCCTTCCCTCTCTTCCCCTTGGCCACCATATCCAATTCACCAGGAGGTTCCTTTAGTTCTGCCTCCAAAACACATTTCAGATCTGTCTTCTTCTCTCTAGTCCCACTGTTATAGTCTGTGCCTCCATCATCCCGGAGTCACCTACCAGGCCTGTCTGCTTCTTTTCTCTCCTCCTAAATATTCCTCCCATGTACTGCAGTCTCAGTGACCATCAGTTTTATTTTGAAGGGAAAAAAATACCTTTCTTTAAAGATTTATTTATGTATGCATATTAGAGCTGGGGTGCAGGCCAGAGGGCTGTGTGGGGGCGGGGGGAGGATTCACCAGAGACAGAGTGGGAAACAGAACAGGCACATCCACTGAAATACACTGCTTGAGGGGAGCAGCAGGCGAGGCAGGAGAGGTCTGCTGCGCCATGTGGGTCACCTCCCTGGCCAGGGATCAAACTTGTACTGCAGTGGCCGCAGACAGTTTTGTAGTGCTGTGCTTAACCCCTTGCGCCACCAGGGAGGCCCCTATTTTGAAAATATTTTAAACCTACAGAAAAGCTGCAAGAATATTACAATAAACACCCATATGATCTTAACAATTTACTACCTTTGAATTCTTTTTTTCTTCTGACCAAGTGAAAGTAAGTTGCAAAGATCATGATCCTTCAACTCTCTAATAAACAAGGACATTCCCAAAACTATCATATGATCCAGCAATCCCACTTCTGGGACTATATACAAAGAAAACAAAAAACACTGTATTGAAGAGCTGTATCTGCACTCTCATGTCCACTGAAGCATTATTTACAATAGCCAAGAAGACATGGAAACCACGTAAGTGTCCATCAATGGATGAATGGATAAAGAACGGCATTATACACATAGACATACACATAACGGAATGCTATACGGTCATTAAAAAGAAGGAAATTCTGCCGTTTAGGACCTTAAGGGCATAAGTGAGATAAGTCAGACAGAGAAAGACAAATACCATATGGTTTCATTTATAATATGATATCTTTAAAAAATAAATACAGAAAAAAAGAGTTAAAGTTTTGAGGTAACAAAGTGGTTGGCTGGGAGCACAGAGAAGTGGATGAAGGTGGTTAAAGGTACTAACTTTCTACTATAAGTACAGAGGATCTAACATAAGGGATGGTGACTACAGTTAAAATTACTGTATAGTATATTTTAAAGTTGCTAAGAGTATACATCCTAAGAGTTCTCATCACAAGGAAAATTTTTTTCTTTCTTCTTTTTTTTTGTATCTCTATGAGATAATGCATGTTTGTGTTTATTATGGTAATCACTTCATGAGATTGAATCAAATCATTATGCTGTACACCTTAAACTGACACAGTGATATATGTTAACTAGACCTCAATAAAACTGATAGGCTGGGGAATAAGGACATCTTCTCATAAGTGAATGGGTTATCAAAATCTGGAAATTTAACACTGATACAGTGCTATCATCTAATATTTTCATTTTACTTCTACATTATTTCATTTCCAGTTCACTTTCAAATTCTATCATTTGTTCCAATGCTGTATAGCAACATTTTTTTGTTTTTACAATCCAGGATCATACATTTAAACTCTTTGCTGCTCTTCTCTGGACCTCTGCTATAATCACATGACTGCCCTTTTCCTTCCTCAAACACAAGCAGGAGGCTCTACCCTCCCTTCTTCTTTCAGTTTTTCCCACAGCTGACCCCTTTTTCTTGCCCTTTCATGTTTCCTCAGGAACTTTCCAGAACACATCTACAGCGGCATTCCTTGGTTTTCCTCTCTCATTTTACCCCTGATTTCTTTCATGTCACTTAACACAGTTTGTTATTACCTTGTTGGTTTATTCGTTTTCACAAACCTCTCCCCCTAGAACATAAACTCCTTGAAAGTAGGGGTGTTGTGAACAGGGGCTGTGAATTGGGGTTTTGGGAGGATTCCAGAAGGGCTCTTACTCGGTTCTTGTCTTCGGCAAGTAAAGAATTCAACGTTGAAACTAAAGTTACAGAAAAGCAAGAGATTTATTGATGGGTAGGAATAAGGACAGGAAAGCTTCCTAAGCAGAGTTGGGCCACGATGGACAGCTGACTGAGGTGACAAGAAACAGGTGCTTATATGGGAATAGGGGCAAGGAGTGGTGGGTTGGCCATTGGCTGCCTCTGTGTTGTATCTCTTGTTGATTGCCTGGGCCTCCAGGAGTCTCCTAGGCTACCCTGGTCCACTGAGCTTGCTCATGTTACCTGGCCTATCTCCCAAAACTAGCTTAGGTCTGTTGCTTTAACATTGTGTTATTGTGTTGGTATTCTGAAAATTCCACTCTTTACTGGGTTGGGAGGAGACACCCTCCTGGTAGGGAATTGTTCTCCAATCAGTCTGATAAAAGGACCTAGGGCTTGGGGTAAGGTGGGGTGGGGGTAGGGGGTGGGGCAACAGTGCCTCCTGGTTCCAACTGAGTATTTCTCATTCAGGCTAATAAGTGGAATTAGGGACTTGGGGCACTCTGTCCCTAACTGAGTGCCTATACCCATTTCCTAACTTTCTCCTTCAATTGGCTCCAAGTAGGCACCTAATAAATATTTTTGAATGAATAAATGCAGAATAAATACCTTAAAAAAATACAAGTGGCTGTGTCAATGAATTACTGTGCAAGTTTCCACATGATTACATGTAAGAGACCTACTCTTGCATGGCACAGTACAGTATGTAGTTATATCCAGGGTCCAGCCACTATTCATTCTCACCCTAAGATAAGCACTGTGATGTTACCAAGATAAATAAGAACACATAGTTTAGAGAGCTAGAGAGACACATATCCTCAACACAAAGGGGAAGTCTACAATATTGTGGGGAAAGGCCTGACTCTAAGGTCAGAGACAGGGTTTGATTCCCATTAGTGTTGCCTTAACTCTCTCTGGGTCTTGCCTTCCTCGTTCGGTAAAGATAATACCTATTCCCTAGGCCATCTGGGAGGATAGGTGGCAGGCCCTTTAAAAATGAAAGGAAATGAGGCTCCTGAATAGATGAGGGTAGGAAGTAAATTACGGCACACAGTTGAGCAACAACAAATTATCCTTTAGTAAATATATATTGTATCTGGCACAGACTAGGTTCACAGTAAATTCCACTTGCACTTTTGTTCAATTGTATTGGGACCCAGAGCAAAAAACAAACGAAAAGATGTAAGTACATGCAACAGGACCTGAAGACAAAGTTGTTGCTGGGCTCCCATCCTTGCAGCAGCTGAAGCAGAAGCTTCATGACCACTCATGAAGATTTGCATAAGCTATTCAAGCATGAGCTCAACTACCTCCCCTCTAAGGTCTCTTTCAACGCTGAGATTCTATCATTTATTTAACTGAATTAAATATGCCCCTGTGTTAGGTAGCAGAAATAATGGGCATAAGTTTAATATACAATCCATCGTAAGACGCTTATAACCAGTCACAACATTAAGACCCACAGAACTGAAGAGTCAACCGTACTAGTAAGTAAGACAGACAATAAAGATCATAATGCTATTGTGGTTCAGGGCAGAAGAAATTTCTAGAAGCTAAGAGATTGTCAAAGAACAGACTGCTAGGATGTGAGGGTAATGTAACATGACCGTTGAGAAGTGTATTCCCTGCTAATTAAGAAGTGTATTCCCTGCTAATTAACATTAGTGGAGGTTTACTTCTTGTGCTGCTGGGTCTAGCCTTGGCTTCACACACACAGCAATGTACTGACATTTCCAGGACAGGAGGCATATCTAAGGGTTGGTTAACATCCAGCTCAGGTTTCAAAGCATGTAGTATACATTCTGCTACACAGAGAAAGATGGCATAGAACAGAGTGTGAGGAAGAAAGGACTGTAGACGAATCCATTATGGAAGCTAGAGAAGGATGAGCCTATAAGGGAAACAAGAAGACTCCAGCAGCAGGGTATACATGGAACAAAGTCTATAGAATTAAAGAGTTGAGAGATTAACTCCAGTTTTCATTTGCTCTCGAAGGGCTCAAAGGCAGATCTTCTACCCCTAAGTAGTTTTTAATATTTAAAACTAGTTTTTAAAATGTCAGAGACTGAAAATGACGTGTTTTTATTTGACATTTTCTACCTTTTTCCATCTGTAGATGTCTACATTATTATCTTAGCAAGGTTTGTATAATATCAGAGAGCTGGTTTTTCTTACACCAGGAAGTTTCTTTCTTACCTGACAACCAATTTGATGTCTTTTAGGCCCTCCTAATAATTACCACATATTGTGTAGGGTTATGTACAACACACACAATGTCTTCTTTTAAGCAAATTCTAGTCTGACATCAATAAATCATAATGCCTTTATACTATAAACATTACATAGTTTGTTTCAATAGTTCAAGAAAAGTGTTTCACAGAGGAGAAACAGCAATTAAAATGATGTCTTTCAAGAACAAATTTATGTTTTAACAAGCAAGATGAAAATTAAAAGATGGCTCTATTTGAAATTAACTCATATCTGACTGGGGGAATTACTGGTCATCGTTAAATAGAGAAAGCCTCATGGCCACTCAGCCTAGATCAAGATATGGAAGAGCCCAAATGAGAAGCTATGTGACTCTAAAACGCAAACCAAGGTCTGCAATTCCAATTACATGTCCTCAGAGCTTCCAATTTAGGCCTCATGTTTAAAATCTCTGTATGTTACCTCTGACACAGGATCAGAAAATGATACATATTTTTTTTTTTTTTACAGAGGCATGTTTTTTTTTTTATTTATTTGTTTTGTTTTGTTTTGTTTGTTTATTTTGTTTATACATGCACTGGGTACAGTCAGAAGCACGGGAGGGTGAGAGAATTCACCAGAGCCAGAGCGGGGAGCAGAGCAGGCAGAAGGACCGAAGTACACTGCTGAGGGGAGCAGCGGGCGGCAGGAGAGGTCTGCACGCCATGTGGGACCCTCCTCCGGTGGCCGGGGAGCAGCCGGGGATCGAACCGGCGCCGCAGAGGCTGTGGGCAGCTTCGCAACCCAGCGCTTAACCGCTGCGCCACCAGGGAGGCCCTGATACATATTTTTTATCATCCTAAACACACTCCCCCAAGTTTGATGAAAATCTGTTCAACAGTTTCTGGACAGATTGTGTTTGTGAGATGGAGTTAACACACAAATGGAAATTTTATTTAGCCAATAAATAATATTACTCTCACTCATTCAAAAGAGAAAAGTGAGCAAAGAGGTTAAGATCCCTGTCCTTGTGGATCTTTTCCACCTAGAGAGGAAAACTGAAGTTAAAATAATCAGAATAATAAATATAGAATTATAGACTATAACAATACTAGTAAGAAAAAGCATAGGATACTTTGTTGGAATACTAAAAGGACTTCATTTAGTTTGGAAAGTTCAAAGAGATTGGGAAAAAAGTCTTCTTAAAGAATGACAATTTAAAATGGAAAACAGGGCCTCCCTGGTGGCGCAAGGGGTTAAGACGCAACCTATAAAGCTGTCTGCAGCCACTGCAGCATGAGTTCAATCCCGAGCCAGCCAGGGAGCTACCCACATGGCGCAGCAGACCACTCCTGTCTCACCCACTGCTCCCCTCAGCAGTATATTACAGTCAGTCTGCCTGTTCTGTTCTCTACTCTGTCTGGTGAATCCTCTCACCCCCCAACACCTCTGGCCTGTACCCCAGTTCTTGTATCCATAAATAAATAAATTTTTAAAAATATAAAATGGAAAACATTTATGAAATAATATGGTACTTTTTTAAAAAATACAGCTTTTTATAATGTATAGCTACAGCTATACTTTAATTATAGTGATGGAAAAGGACATATCCACAAACAAATCTGGAAGAGACAAAAATAAACAGCTGTTTTAGAGTGTTAAGATTATGGACAATGTTAACAGTTCAAGACTTTGCTTTAATGTTGCTATATTATTTTTTAACACAATTAAGACAAGCAAAGGCATGAACTTGAAGCCCTAAAAGAGGTCCTTAGTTTACTCTTAAGCTTGACCAAAAAACTGTGACTCACTAACAAGGTTGATCTTCATTAAAACAGCAGCAGGGCCTAATATTGGGAGCATGAGTTTTGGAGGCTTGCGAGCCCTGGACTGCAATATGTCCCTGCCATTAATTACCTGTGTGATACTGGATGAGCTACTTGCCTTCCTAAGGAGGCTGTTTTTATCATCTCTGAGACGGAACTAGTAAGAACTGCCTCATAAGCCGTTGTAAGGATAAAATGAAAGAGCATACAGAAAGGGCCAGTCCAGAGCCTAGCACAAAATATGTGCTTAATAAATGTTACTAGACATTATGATTACTAGGATATAAATCCAAATGAAAAAAGTGGGATATGAATCAAAAGGCCCGAACAGATGACCAAATTAGAGAAATCAGGTGGCTCCTCATCAATCACTGTTAAATGAGTTCTCTCTGACAATAAGAAAATCAACTAGTGGCGACAATTATTTACTCTGAAGTGACATATTGTACCCTGAGTAAACCCAAAAGGATCAGTCCAAGAAAGATTTTCCTGAAAGAGAACTGAGTTAATTTCGGTGATTTACTTTAAAAAATTAAGAACCCCCTTATTAAAAATGAAGACTCCTGAAACAATTTCCAGAAACTAAGATAGATGCCAATTGATACAGAATTCAGTGGCAGAGTTAAAATAGTCCTATAAAAATTATACAAGAGATGAATATCACTAAAACATGCTCTCAGTTTTCAGATTATTTGTGAAAATTAACTAAAAAACAACTTCATTAGTCTAACATGTATCTTCAAACAGACTATGCCATAAAATTAGAAAATTTGTGACATCAAATATTATAATAGGATATTTTCTCCAATTTAAAACATTAGATAAAAAGAAAACTCTCGAGCATTCTGTCAAATACTTTATAAACCACGGCTTTAATCATTTAGTTAATTGAGCAAAAAATAAGAACGTTTTTGTTCATTCACTGCCATCAGAACAGAAAACAGAGTCAAAGAGGAAGAAGGCTTTCAATATTTCTTTGTTGAATACCTGGATTAGACTGACCACCCTTTAAGATAGTCTTTGTGCACTTCAAAACCCAAACCAAGCCACACAGAGCAGCTGCTCACTGACCAACTGGTCTGCAGAATTCAATGAATGACAAAAGGTTACCTTAATTCAATAAGATAATCAGCACACATTTACCCACCACCCAGAGTCTAACCATCTGCAAGGCGGCAGAGCCAAATGCCTATAAAACAACTGGCAGAGTACAGACATGTCCTCGTGTCCCTCATGTCAATGAAATGTCTCTCTTAGCAACAGCTAAAAAGCTGAACTTTCAGAAAATTTCAAGATATCATGATCCAACAACTTGTTAGTAAGTTATTTTGAGTGCCACTGAGATTTCCAGGCCAGATGGGTAATATGTTTTATTCAATTGAGTCTTGTACTAGGATAACAAAATGTGAGACAGACACGATCTGGATCCTTTCATTGTTCAAGAAGCAAAGAGGACCTAGTGCCTTCCAAATAACAGCAGGAACAATGTTAACAGAAAAGAGAGAAAGAAAGGGGAAAAACAAGTACAAGAGCAACTTCAGAGCAAGAAACCAGTAACATTTAGACTGCAAAATCTGACATCTGCTTTAGACCAGGATAACATACAACTACACATGCATCTGTGGTGATCAAAATCACCACATAATGATGATGATAATTCGACATAGAAGTTTAAAAAAAAAAAAAAGACACAATGGACACTAGAAACAAAACTGAAGAGAAAAACTTCTAACACATTATACTTCAACAACCAGATGCAGGATTTCCCAAAGTGTAGGATTCAAGACGGGTTGAGGTCAGACTTGTGATGATTTCAGGTGATCTGAGTCACAAAGAGTGAGAAAGTTGTTTCCTTTTCAATTTTCCTTCATACCCTCTTCATAAAACAAGGAGAAAATCTCAGTTTGGTGCTAATACGTCTGTAACACCTCTCTAATGTTTGCTAATCTTCCTTTGAGAGCAGGCCTCAGACTCAGAGCCTTGGAAGATAACAATCTCCAGTCAAAGCTTTTTTAATAATAACTTTTACAGTTACCTTCTATTTATGACAAGGAATGTTTGTTTTCTAATTATGGTAATGTTACAGTTTCCTTTTTCACCAAATCTATTAAAGAAAGTGAAGCAATCATCTAACTTTAAACGCATATTCTAATTACATGTACTTTTCTCCCACTTTGTATTTTGGAATTATTTCAAGCTTACAAAAAAAGTAGTACAATGAACACCTGCATACTCTTTATCTAGAATCACGAATTAATATTTTTGTCCCATATCTTTAGCTACACCTGTACATATTTTATATGCACACACTTGTTTCTGTTGTTAAATCATTCTATTAGATACTTCAGAAGGTATTCCCTAATTCAGGACATAGTCTTAGATTAAAATGCCATCAACAAAGAACATTAGCAAGTATGCCTTAACATGGGGTCCAAGTTCAAATGTACTGAGTTATCCCCCAACTTCGGGGGGCCGGGGGGGAGAACCATCAAGGTTCAAGTATGACATTTGGTTGTTAAGCCTCTCACTAAGGCAATCTGGAAAAAAAAAAAAAAAAAAAAAACAACTTAAGAAAATAATTATTCCAGAGATGCAAAGTACAGATAGGATTACAGCCACAGAAATCCTAGGTTAGGAGACAAAGATCTGGTAAGTTCAATCACTCCCTTTACATTTGAAGAAAGTGAACTCAACCAGTCTGTTGCAGCAACCTTGGAACCCATCTGTCTAAAACTTTGGTCATAGTGCTCTCTCCATTACCTATTGCTGTCCTGAAAAAGCCAAGTCCAAGCTGGTCTTACAGAAAACCCTTCCCTACAAAATCACTCAAAATGAGACCTCTAAATATCTTTTGTAAATTCATGAAGGCTGGAACAATACATTTTTAAAAATATATTACATTAATTATAATAATACATTTAAAAATACATTAAAAAAGATTTGTATCAGGTAGCTTTGAGAAAAGCAGTGACATTAAGATGATAATTCAATGTAGCTCCCTATCTTTTCTCACATTATAGGTTTCTATAATTATTACTAATAATACATTTACCACTTAAAATTTAAGCCTAAGAAACAACATTTTTGTCCTTTAAGCATACCTTAGGCCAAGAAATATCAACTACTAAATCAAGGTTCTACTTTTAGAACTCAGAGCCCAGAGTATTACACAGTATATAATGCACAAGTAGTATTGTGGACTATATATCAAAAGAAAAGATATGCAAGATTTTTTTAGCTTTTTTATCAATCCATTATCAAAATGAGAATGAGAACCATACAATTATGATTTACATTTCTAAAGGCATCTTAATAAACAATACTGAAAGTTAATCTGCCTTTTCATACTAGATAGACATGTCTCAAACACAAAACCATTGTTCCTCTGTCTTTATAAAACTATATTCATAAAAATCTTAATATCACGATTCCAGCATAGACAGTCCCTTTATTAAGGAACACAAAAAAGACATCATACTGTCAGAACTTTTGCCCACAAAAGTGACTTTCAAATATCTGTGAAGAAGTAATTTCATAATGGTAGAGTTAAGACACTCCAAAAAATATATTCTTCCATTAAAACAACAAGAACATGGGCAAAAATTGTCAAAATCATCTATTTCAGAACTCTAGAAAATAAGGAAGTGTGCAGCAACTGAGGAATGTTTATTGTAAATGAAGACAACTTTGTGGCATTTTGCCCTACTCCCATTCTCTCTCAAATTCTTCAACAATCTTGAAAAACCAATAGCCTTACAGATCACATAGCTGTGAAAACCAGTACTAGCAGTCACTATAATAGCAGAATGAGTTTGAAGGACCCTCCCCTCCCCCAGCAGCCAATCTCCAGAAAATGGTAACTATTGGACCTGCCTGACAGTTCTCTGGAAAAGCTTCATTCTCAATGCTTGTCTTTATTTGACCTAGATTTGCTCTGTTTGAACAGCCTTATCCCTAAGGCTTTGTCAAAAACAATAAGCAGAAAATGGTTAACATCACGGCTATCTAAGTCAGTAATACCAACTGGAGCTAGTAAACAGCTGACCAAAAAAGAAAAAAAGTAAAAGTAAAAATTGGGAAATGAAGTGTTCACTTAGAAAGGGGGTTTTTAAACATTCCGACTTTTTTTTTTGGAATCTAAAAAGCCATGTATATGTGCAGGGCTGGGTATAAGTACTAGAAAGACCTGAGAAGACTCTAAGCTAAAGGCAGCTCGGGCTGACCTCAAGGCTCTGAACAAACAGAAATTGAAGGCTAAAGCAGAGTTGTAAACTACCTCCTAGAGTGATGGAAACACAGCTGATACAGAGACAGAGTACCCTGGCAGAGGCTAGGAGACATTGGTTCAAGGCATTTAAGGAAATCTCTTTGTGATAATTAAGTGATTACTGAACTAGAATAACAGACTTCAGAAACCACACATGTGTACACATATACACAAAATAAACTTTACAGACTTATTCCAGGAAAGTTACTGAACAAAGAAACAGTAACAACAACAAAAAGATGACATGGGGACTCTAATTTCCAGATTTACCACTTTCTATTGAGATTTCAAGAAAAATGTATGAGACATAAAAGGAGTAAGAAAGCATGGTCAAAAACAGGAAAAAAGAGCAAATGACAAAACGTAAATATTAAACTTAACCAGATGGTTACTATATATGCATGTTGAAAGAACAGAAACTATGCCTAAAGATAAAGAAATGTCTCACCAAGTACAGAATATCAATAAGGAAGCAAAGTATTTTTTAAATATGTAATTTCTCCAGCTGAAAGTAGTACAATAACTGAAATAAAAAATTCCTAAGGGAGCAAGAGTAGATCTGAGCTGGCAAAGGAATCACTGAGCCTGAAGATGGGTCAATTGAGATTATCCAGTTTGAGAAATACAGTGGGGGGGTGGGGAGAGGAAAGACTACAGGAAATGAACAGAGCCTTATAAAAAAAACCTGTGAAAAACCATCAGGTATACCAACATACCCATAATGAAAGCTGCACCATGACCAAGAAAGGGGCAGAAAGACTATTTGGAAAAATAATGGCTGGAAACTCCCCAAGTTTGATGAATGACATGAATCTATTCAACAAACTTCAAGCGAAATAAATTTAAAGAGATCCACAATGAAAATTAAACTATCAAATTTCAAGAACCAGGAGACTCTTGAAAGCAGGAAGAGAGAAACAACTTGTCACATAGGAAAGATTCTCACTATGATTAATATCCAATTTTTTATGAGAAACCATGGAATCTGAAAGGGAGAGGGCGACATATTCTAAGTGTTGATAAAAGACTGACAATCAAGAATTCTATATCCAGAAAAACTACTCTTCAATATGAAGGAAAGAAAAGGTACTCAAATGTGGCTATGTTAATAAAAAACTTTAATAAAAGTTGTTATTAAAAACAAAAACAAACATGATATAATGATGAAAGGGTCAATCCATCGAGAAAACATAACAATTATGAAAATACATGTACCTAACAAGAGTCTGAAATACATTAAGAAAAAAATAACAATATTGAAAGAAACGAACAATTCAAAAATATTAGCTGGAATCTCCAATATTCTTTTAATAATAGAATAACAAATCAGATGAGCAAAGAAACAGATTTCTTAAACTCAACACTACAAATTAACTAGACTTCATAGGCATCTGCCTATGTCTCTGTCCAACAACAGCATATTTTTTGCAAATGCACATGGAATATTTTTTCAGCATAGGCCATATGTCAGGCCATAAAGCAAGTTTCAGTAAATGTGAAAGACTGAAATCATACAAACTATGTTCTCAGACCACAATGGAATAAAATTAGAAATCATTGATCATAAATAAGGGAAATTCACAGCCCAGTGAAAACCTATGGTTAATACTGAATGAGAATGAGATAACCAGAAAGGAAAAATGTCAGGGTGGGCAACAGAATCTGATAGACAGCAACTCAAGATACGCCCCACCCACTTCTTTCCAATGTGTCAATTTAATAAAACAAGGCCCTCTGATAAATGCAATTCTGTATCATTAAAGCTAATAGCTAATTGGCTAAAAAAATCCTTTTCTGAATTCTCACCTTCACTAAATGATCACATAAGTTAGTGAAGACAGGGTGACATCTACCTAAGACCTCTAGATAGCAACAGAATTTAAGGGGCAAAATGAGTTCAATTGGCTTATATATTTCATAAATTGGAATGCAAATACTATATACCATGAAGACCACTTGTCTCCTTTCTCCTCCTCTACATTTCAAAGCAAAACAGGAGACAAGTCCATAGGTTAAATGAGGTTAAGTGAAATGAATTTGGAAAATTAACTTAATATTTTCAAAGGCAAATGTGAAACAGGATTAGGAGAGATCTGATTACTGACATACTTATCATGTGATTTTATAAGGCAAAACTTAGTAGGAAAGTAATAATTTTAATATACACTCCTGGAACAGCTATTTGGGGAAAAAATTACAAAATAAAAACTGCAAATGACTTAAAGGATTTTAAGTATAACACCACTAAAGAGGAAAAAAAAAGGGAAATATTAGTAAATGCCCCTCTCTGGATTTAGAATAGAGAAGAACTTTCTGAAAATACCAAGCAAAAATTACAAAAATTGATAATAGTAACTACTGGCTCGACGAAATAGTATTTCCACACTCATTAAAACATAAAAAACAAATACTGACCTACGCAAAAGGAGCGACTTAATTACACAGAAGGGTAAATGGGAAAAAGAAAGGTATATGCATAAAAGATAACTACCCTTATTTTCCCTGGCAAGAAGTCAACAGAAAATGTTTAAAATTAAAATTCTAGAAACAGATTTATAAGAAAGTTGTTTTAAAAATACAGAGCTAACTTCCCAAAGAAATGACTAAATATGGCTGAAAGAGTTGAAGATGGCTGCCTTTGGGACCTAAGAATGAAGGATAACCACAAGGCTACCATTACACATGACTATTACACATAAAAGATGCTCAAGGCATTCATAATCAAAGATATACTAATTAAAGTAACAGGGGTACACTCTTTTTCAACCACTTAAGCAAGACAAAAAAGAATGAGAAAGCAAGTAGATGCGTACGGCCCCTTGTATAGTGTCCAACAGTATAAACTGGTTCTACCTTTTGGAACATTTTTTGACAGACAATATGTTCTAAATTTTAGACAAAAGATTCATGTTTGTGCCCCAATATACCTCCCTAATAATCTATCCCATGAAAATATTTATCTCTGCAAAACACATTTTTAGTAGCAATATTACTTGTAATAGCAAAAAAGGTTAAGCATAGCCTCAATGTTGAACAATAAAGACATTAAGAAATTTTACCAGGCATTTAAAAGTCATACTTCAAAGAATAATCAATAATATGGGGGGGTGCCCTCCTTGGTGGTGCAAGGGGTTAAGACACAACCTATGAAGCTATCCACAGTCTCTCTGCACCACGAGTTCCATCCCCGGCCAGGGAGCTGCCCACATGGTGCAGCAGACCTCTCCTGACTCGCCAGCTGCTTCCCTCAACAGTGTATTTCAGTCCATTTGCCTATTCTGTTCCCCACTCTGTCTCTGGTAAATCCTCTCATGCCCACACTTCTGGCTTGTACCCCAGTTCTTGTATGCATAAATAAATAAATCTTAAAAAAAAAAGAATATGGGGAAATGTGCACGATCTGTATTTTATTTTTATTTTTTTTTTTTTTTTACAATTTTATTTCTTGTTTTTGCTATGCTGGTATCTGAAGATATGTCTTTATTTTTTTTTTTTAAGATTTTATGTATTTATTTATTTATACAAGCCCTGGGTACAGTCAGAAGTGCGGGAGGGTGAGAGAATTCACCAGAGCCGGAGCAGGGAGCAGAACAGGCAGAAGGACCGAAGTACACTGCTGAGGGGAGCAGCGGGCGGCAGGAGAGGTCTGCGCGCCATGTGGGACCCTCGCACTGCAGCCGGGGATCGAACTGGCGCTGCAGGGGCAGAGGCTGCGGGCAGCTTCGCAACCCAGCGCTCAACTGCTGCGCCACCGGGGAGGCCCCGATCTGTATTTTAAATGTAGAAAAGAGCAAGATACAAAATTACATAGCTCCTCCTCTCTTTATTTAAATATAACAATATATGCATAAAGGAAAAAAAGACTACAGGAAAACACCAACTTTAACAATCGTTATCTCTGGAGTCACAAGGGTATCACCCCTGAAACATTCTGTATTTTTCAAAGTCCATACAACAAGCCTGTATTACTCTGAAAGCAAACTTTTCCAGATTACTTAAATAACAAGAAATGGAAAACAAGCAACACAAAAAAGTGAACTTTAGCCACTTGCGGCCTACATAACTAGAGGCAGACCTCCAAGAAGAGGTCTAAATTAGAAGGTGATAAGGACATCAATTTACACCTTGCTTCATAGCCCATTCTTATCACAGTCCAAGAAAAGCTCACTACCCCCCTATCTCAGGGCTGTGTAGTGGTAGCAAATTATCCCTAATGAGACTGCGTTATTACTACCTACATTTGTCAGCTGAGGAAACCAAGAAACAGACTGCAGTTGCCCAGTGGAAAAGTTGGGATTTGAACCTAGGCATTCCCAAGACTCCTTTCAAATGATCTTTTAAGATCTCTCTTAGTAAGAATTAGGGCCCTACCCAATTAACACTTCTAGACACTTTCCTCAATCACAGAAGCAGCCCATTTGGTCCTCTTCACTCAACTCTAGAAAGAGAAAGTTAGCCTCAGGTAGTGATTACCAAACTTTTGTTGCAGAGATCTTCAAGAAGTTTAAATGCCTGGTGATCACTCTCAGCATTCTAATTTATATCTGAGCTATAAGCTGTGTTTGAAAATTTTAAAAACTCCTCAGATGAGTCTAATATGTAATTCTTTTCAATAGTACAAATTATAGAGCCAGGATGCCTGGGTTTGAATCCTGGCTCCCCTACACAAAAGCTATGAGACCTTGGACATGTGCTATAATTTATATGCCTCAGTTCCCTCTTTTGAAAACAAATACTGCCTCACAAGCAAGTTACTATATTTAAAGCATTTTAAATAGTACTTATTTCATAATAAGCAATATATAAAGGTTAGTTGTTATTATTCATTCCTTTTATTTAAAGATTTATGTATTTATGCATACAAGAAATGGCATACAGGCCAGAGGCATGGGGGGGGGGGTGATAGGATTCACCAGAGACAGAGTGGGGAACAGAACAGAACAGGCAGACTGACTTAAATACACTGCTGAGGGGAACAGTGTGTGAGACAGGAGAGGTCCGCTGAGCCATGTGGGTATCTCCCTGGGGATGGACCTCATGCTGCAGTGGCTGTGGACGGCTTTATAGGTTGTGTCTTTTTTTTTTTTTTTTTCTTTTATAGAGGCATGTTTTATTTATTTATTTGTTTGTTCATTTGTTTCGTTTATACATGCACTGGGTACAGTCAGAAGCGCGGGAGGGTGAGAGAATTCACCAGAGCCAGAGCAGGGAGCAGAGCAGGCAGAAGGACCGAAGTACACTGCTGAGGGGAGCAGCGGGCGGCAGGAGAGGTCTGCGCGCCATGTGGGACCCTCCTCTGGTGGCCGGGGAGCAGCCGGGAATCGAACCGGCGCTGCAGAGGCTGCGGGCAGCTCTGCAACCCAGCGCTCAACCGCTGCGCCACCGGGGAGGCCCTATAGGTTGTGTCTTAACCCCTTGCGTCACGTGGGAGGCCTGTTATATGCATTCCTGAAGGAAATTTCAATTGCTATGAAAATGAGGATCACCCCACTGGTGATCTGAGAAAGAATCACATAGCTGAATGTCTTGGTTATGTTTCAAGTGGTAATTTTAATTACCATTTTAATACAGTTTACTTCTTGTAACTTCTAGAATGCCCAGTACCCTGCTTTATATGTTACAAGAATTCAACAGATATATGCTGACTTTATCCCAAAGAATAAGAGGCATAGATAGCTGTGAAGTGGCTACACTATGACCTATGTCCCAGGACTGAAACACCAGCTCTAACTCTTCCTTTGTACTCTTGGCAAGATATGTTCTTTGGCCTGTTTCATCATCTGTAAAATTCTATCAGTAATGGTATTTCTCTCTTGGGGACCATGTAAAATTATTTTGTATGTATTAAATACAATATTATTGGTAAATAGTATAAGCACTAAATGTTTAAGACTAATATCTTCAGGCCTCCCTGGTGGCGCAAGGGTTTAAGTCTCAGCACTATGAAGCCATCCACAGGCACTGTAACATGAGTTCGATCCCCAGTCAGGGAGCTAACCCACATGGCTCAGCAGACCTCTCCTGTCTCACCCACTGCTCCCCTCAGCAGTGTACTTCAGTCAGTCTGCATGTTCTGTTCCCCACTCTGTTTCTAGTGAATCTTCTCACCACCACCACCACCCCGTCCCCCACACTTCTGGCCTATACCTCAGTTCTTTTTGCATAAATAAATAAATCTTTTAAAAAAAGATTAATATCTTCTTGCATGGTTTCTGTAGAGCTTTCAAATCTAATAAAAACTGTTTATTATGCCAACTTTACAAAGCACAAAAACATGTTTAAGTATGTTATTTTGTTTTTGTTGTCTATTATAGACAAAATGGAAGCTTAAATGGTCAGGCACAAATCATGAATTTCAAGAGAGGGACTTTCCACAAAATACAAGGTGATATTCTATTATGTCAGATTTAAAGTGACCTGAAAAGTGGTGGTCTTGATGATAATTATTTCATTTTGTGGAAATTTTTAGAAGCTAGAAAAATAAGTATAATTTGCACCTGATCAATGTTCTGTAAACTGCCTGCAGGCTTGTGTTCATACTTTAGCAAGATTTATTGCTAACCAACATGCCATGCTAAATTGAAATCAAGATATTACACAATTTTTCAATAAAGGGGTGATTTTATAAGTTGGTATAAATGCTTTGTGAGAATGTAATTGCTGGCATCTTGTTATATTTCAGTAGCTGGTGGAAAATGAGATAAGTTGGAAGGTTTACAGAGGGTCAGAGCTCATCAGATGAGAAGATCATCTTTTTTTTTTATCATCTCTAGAAAGCACATTTATAGGCTGATAACTACAGTTACTCTTTAATAATTGGAACAGTCAGTATTTCCAAAGCATTTTAACTGTAACTACTGTAGATAATTCTACCAAAATGCTGTCTAAAAGGAAATAAAGAATTCTTGAGGTTTGAAATTCTTGCCTTTTGGAATCTTGATTTGATATTTATTTATTTATTGTTTTGTTTTCACCGAGAACTAAAAGAATCTACCTGACTGACATTTTTCCTTTTTTTTCCAATTTTACTGAGATAAAATTGATAAAATTGTGAACATATTACTCTTTGATAAACAAGTCAGTTTCTTTTTCAGACTTTCACAGCTCTCCAATTGAGAAGTCTAATTTAAACAATAAATATAAAATTCTTCAGATGTTTGTTTTTAACATTTCACCAGTCTACCTTATTAAGCTGCCTTATATATTTTCATGCACTCTATGGCATTTAAATGTAAAATCCTCTCTATAACTTTAAATGCACTTTTCAGAAAACACTTCGGATATGCAAACTCCTGCTGTTAAAAAACTCAAGCATTACTGCCAAATCCATCGTTCAGTTCTTTAACTTGCGAGCAAAGAACACTAGAAGCAGAAGGCAGTCCCTGTTTCTGCCCTTGCGGAAATGATTCAGGATGTACCAACAGACAGGAGAACTGTGGCCTCTTGACAGTCTTTGGTTAGCAGTTCTCCCATAAACTGTGATTCATTCCTCTCGAAGCAAACTTAGCCCCCAAACCTTCTGCAACCTCCAATTCAAAAACTAATTTAGGTGAAGATACTGAAACCACTGCGTGGCAGGCAGAATAATGCTCTCCCAATGAGTCCACTTCCAACACCGGAAACCTTGGAATCTGTCACCCTACATTGCAAAATGACCTTACAGATGTGATAAATTAAGGATTCTGAGATGCGAAGATTATCCTGGATTAGCTAAATGGCCCCACCACTCTAATCACATGAATCCTTTAAAAGCTGAGGCCCTGTCCAGGCTGTAGTAAGAGAGATGTGACCAGGGAAAAATGATTAGACAGATGTGAGGTTGCTGGAATTGAAGATGGAGGAAGTCATCAGCCAAGGGGTATAGGCAGCCTGTAGAAGCTGGAAAAGGTGAAGAAACATTCTCCCTTAGAGCCTTCAGAAAGGAACACAGTCTAGCTGACACCTTGACTTTAACCCTATGAGATCCATGTTGAACTTCTGACCCTACAGAACTGTAATACAATATATGTATTGTTTAAGCCCAGGAACAACAGAAAATACACAGTCAATGAGTTTATTCACATGGTCTCAAAGCATCACTGTACAGATTACTTACTACAAAAAGGAAAAGGTCCCTTAATAAACAGATCTGTCAGATGTCACCTTAACCAACTTATCAACTGATTACACCAGGAATGAGACAACCTGAAAGATACATATCCTGGCATCTCACAATAGGAAAAATACAACATCACCCATGTGGTATTCTTGCCAAAAATGTTTACCCTGAATCTAATTATGAGGACTCAATCAAACAAACACAGTGGGATACCCTATAATACAACTGGCATAGACTTCCAGACAGGAGAAGCAAAAAAGGGAGGAGAAAACATTTTTTATTAAATGAGATAACCAAATGCAGTGTGTGGTTCTTTAACTGAATTCTAGATCAAAACTTAAAAGTTATAAATGACATTTTGGGGTCATCTGGGGAAATACGGACCATTATTAGCACTTTTTCACTACTGAAGTTCTTACATGAGATAATAGGTTATATAGGAGAATGTTCCTTGACACATAATTATTAAGGGCTGATACAGCATAATGTCTGCAATTTATTTTTCAATAACTCAGTCAAAAATTATAAATATGGTAGTGTGTGTGTATACACACATTAAAAAAAATGTCATCTATACACATATAAATATAGGGGGAGGGGCCTCCCTGGTGGCACAAGGGGTTAAGCACTACTCTATGAAGCAATCTGCAGCCTCTGCAACACGAATTCAATCCCTGGCCGGCCAGGGAGCAACCCACACAGCGAGGCAGACCTCTCCTGTCTCGCCCCCTGCTCCCCTCAGCAGTGTATTTCAGTCAGTCTGCTTGTTCTGTTCCCCACTCTGGCGTTGGTGAATCCTCTCACCTCCCCCCCCCCACATTCCTGGCCTGTACCCCAGCTCTTGTATGTATAAATAAAATCTTAAAATAAACAAACAAACAGGGGAAAGTGAGAGAAATGTGGCAAAATGTTAACTATGGTGAACCCAGGTGAAAGAAATACATCTCTTTTTGTTTATGTTGCTCTTTCCACTTATATGAAATACTGCAACTTTATATTCCTCAGTAATTCCCTTCCTGAGTTCTACTACCTCCCACCTTTACCAGTCCCTTCACATTCACATTCTGCCGGCATCTAACTACAATTGTTTATGTTCTTCAAACAGTCCCCACTCTCTACCTGCAGATCCTGTTTTCTGCTGCTTTACTCACATCCCAAGGCTCATCACTAGAGTTGGGCTTTCTTATACAGTAGAAGCTACTACATATTAAAATGCCAGTTTTAGAAATAAGTTGGTGAAATATCAAGTAGGAATCATTTGATATCCTTAAAATTGAACTGTACAATGTAGCCTAGTGCATTCTTATAATCTTTACTCTTTCTTTTGAAACTTTGTCATCCCCATTTATGATCTGGGAGGGTCACACATATGGCAGCAAACCATAGACAAAAAGCAAGACTGGCAGCATCAGAAACAGGAAGAGTCAAGTGGCTGCCTCTGGCTTCCAGTCTGCAGGGCTCTCAGTACCAGACAAGCCCAGACCAAAGCTCACCTCCTTCCTGCAGGCCTCACTGCTTTCCATATGGCAGCTTACTGACATTAAAGAAGATGGAAGAAATTATCTAAATTTACCAGGCTAGTCCCATTACCTCCCTTGAACTACAGAAGAGTCACTGATATCTCAATTACCTCTTCTGTAATACCTTTTTCCCTGCATGCTAAGATTTTGCAATGCTATAAAAAAAAAAAAGAAAAAAGAAAAAGCGGTGGGGGTGTGGGGGTAGGGAATGTACTGGACTAACAGATGGAGGATTAAGAACAAAAGATCTCCCCGACAGGGGAACAAGAGCTTAAATGTTTGTATACCTACAATAATAGTACAGAGGAACAAAAATTGAACTTGTAAATAAAATTAGTTAGTTGCTCTCCTGAAATGCTTGTCTAACTACAGACAGGAAAAAGCCCAGCATGGTTTCTATGTATGCTTATGCTGTTTCTAATAGAAAGGACACAATCAAGCCAAAGCAAACATCTGTTAACCAGTTAAGTTTGTTAATGAAACAAAATTGCAGCTGTTTTTATCAAAGATCAAAAGTGAAGCAAATTAGCTAAAGGATGTATGAACAAAGCTGGTTTCTAAAAAATAATGGCTAAAGAATTCTAAACCCACTTGTCAAATTAACACAAATCCTTCCTGGATTTTGCTTAGACCACTGATTAGTATTTATTTTGTATCTTTGTAGAGATCGGCACAGTTTAAATTTAGTATCATTCACTCTAGAATTTTGTCTATATAATTCACTTTGCAGATTTTTCAAAGTATTACCTTTCATAAAACAAGCTAAATTTTACACTAACAGTCTGCTAATATACTTTTATAAGGAAAAACAATAGTATTCAGTTTGCAACTTCTGGACACCTCCCTGGGAAAGTAGTCCAGTGCCAAGCAGAAGCATTCCTATAGTGATTAGCATTTCACAATGTACATTGCTATACCTCTTTTTCTTACATATATAAACTGTCCATCACCACCTGAAGACAGTGAGATTAGAGCACCCACACACAAATAAAACCATACTTTCCCTAGCCCTGCTAAGTCAAAATGTCACAAATTATATGGCTGCCTCATTTGCTAACTTTAATTTAGTGAGCTAATTGATGTTTATGTACTTACAAACATTAATAGATTGGAGAGATCAAAGTACCTGAGAAGACACAGACTTACATTTAAAATATTGGTGTAATAGAGAACGGTTTCATCAGATCTACTGTAGTTTAGTGTACGGGTCAAAAAAATTAAGTTTATAAATGAAACACAAAATAATGAATTTTACATCAAAATTTGCTACTGCAATGATAAAAATAACACATTTTCTTATGTGTCCCCTTTGCATACTGTCATGTACAAAGACTAAATCTAAAAATGAAGACCTTCATTCTGAGAAACATTAAAATGGACTACTTACTAAATAATGTTTGCATGAAAAGGATCAAAATCTTTGTCATGCAAGATATAATCAGAATAAATAAGCAATCACTTAACTGTTAAATAACTTCAAAGCTATATAAAATATACTTTTAGTACTGAAATTAAAACAAATGCAGTGTCTCCCTGGAGGCGCAGGGGTTAAAGTCTCAGAGTTATCAAGGTATGGCCAGCCACTATGGCAAGAGTTCCATCCAGACCAGCGAGCTACCCACATGGCACAGCAGACCTCTCCTGTCTTGCCTGCTGCTCCCTCAGCAGTGCATTCCAGTAGATCTGCCTATTCTGCTCCCCATTCTGTCTCTGGTGAATGCTCTCACTCCCCGCAGCTCTGGCTACACCCCAGTTCTTGTATACATAAATAAATAAAAATTATTTTTGAAAAAATAAAAACAACAACAAATGCAGCTGTTGTAAGTCAACTAGGTATACAGAATACAACATTAAATTCCTGAAAGCTGCTGAAAAGTATCCAAAATGTCAGAAAACCACAACCTTAACATCCTTTATGCTTGAAAGGAAATACCATTAGGAAATCAGAAATCATAGTGATGTATATAACATTCAAACAGGATTATGAGTTGTAGAAAAAGCAGCTAGAGTATCAAATACATTTAGATCCAAAGAGTAAAAAAGAATGTTTAACACTCATTTTAACAGTCAAAAATCCTCTGACATAATGTTTGTACTTTACCTGAAGCCTATTTCATTATAAGTCTAGACAAGTCTCATCTTGATAAAAGCTCAAAAGTGGAACAAGCTGTCATGCCTCAGAGTGCAATAGAAAGACTCATTCACTTTTCATTTTATCTGTTCCCTTGACCCAACTAACTAGTTTGAGACAATCCAAGTGCTCTCTCAATAATGCCTCAACAACTGGTACTATCTGCTCACAAAAGGAGTTCTCAGATACTCTGCTATTTTGAAGAACTTCCGAAGCTTATTTATAGGAACAACACGAACTACAATCTTTTTTGCATCTCTAACAACGTAACAGCAAGTATTTATTTGATCCATTGAGTCTTCTACATTATAATAGGTTTCTAAACTGATTTTCATCCATATCAATTCCAAAATTCAGGTTATGTAAAAGAGCATATTTTGCAATATTTAGGGTTTTTCCAACTTTCAGCTGAAAATACACAACTAAGTACTCTGAGTAACGTGGCATCTGCAATACAAAAGACATCAATACAGAGGAAAAGAAGGTCAACAGAGAGGAGGACATTTGGACTCTATAATTAGCAGATAAAAAAGACAAACATCTCTGCCAAAAAGATACAGAGTTGTTTTAGACTATTCCCTAAGGGTTGAGAGACTTCTGGAAGTCAGTCACATCAAACAACAATATGGACTAGTGAATAGTCCTTTACAAAGTACAGGCTACTGGAAAAATCCCCACAGAGATGAGGAAGGTCTCTCTAGGACAGGAATAATAGAACTGAAGAAGAGCGAACAGAGAGTAGAGAATAACTGAAGGAAAATAAAAAATGAAGTTCTTTAATTCACGGCATTAACACAACACAAGAAGCTGGGGTAAGATGCCTATTAGTCTACTCTTTACAGAAATATTTCACACTAATTAACATTACCCCAACACTTTATAAAATACCTCTCTAAAAGGGATCAGGAATAGAAGGGGAAACCCAAACAAAACAGGCCAAGACCTCAAGAGGGAATTTTTAACATAGTTTTTGTCTCTCAGTCTCATTTCTGATCATCTGTCCTTTTTAAATTTATTTCCTTTTCATTCTTATTAATAGCATGGTTGCTTTAGTAATTGTGTTTGAAAGTTTTTGTAATTGAGCTATCTCATTTCTTCTAGAAGAACAAAAGCCCTATCTGTTAGAAACATCTCTCTTTCCAACTATAGCTGCCTAGAATCAGAGTTCCCATATTATATACTACACTGGAGAAATACCAAGATTCGACAGTTAATAAAATTTAGGAAGGTATTGTCCATAAAGTGAAATACCAAGGAACCTACTTAAAATTGAACTAAACTGATTTTATGAAAATGCTAAAGCTCAAATGTTCGAATGAAATCTTAATGCTACAAAGTGTGTAGTGATAACTAAAGTCTCTCCAAGAATATTTGACTTTCGAAAGTCCTCATAATCTGACCTAATTGAGCTTTACCACTTTTAATGAGAAACACTAATGCTATCCTTTAGGAGTTCCCTCACCCAGTCAAAGATAAAAGTTTTATCTTCAGTGGTTTAATTCATTTCCATATCACCTCACCAAAGAGAGCTTTCTTAAATAAATACAAAGAAGTTATGCTAAGGAGCCAATGTGGTAATATCCAATTTGAATTCTAGACTATCAGAAAATGTGCAATTACTTTTCAGAAAGGAAGGAGCCTTTCTACTTTAACTTACATTGTATTCCTCCTAGCAGTCATGCATAGGAATGATGATGATGTTAAATCTAATTAGACACAGAATTACTACCATCCCTACTGCATTCCCATATTGCTAATATTATAAATAGTATCTGCTTTAAAAACTGTAATAGGCTCATTGCAACTCCCAAATTTAAAGTGCAAAAATTATATTTGTTGTGGGAAAATTGCTTCTAAGCTTTCAGGAACTGGGAGAAAACTTTTAACTGAAAACTTTTACTATCTACCAGTACACAACTCAACAATAAAGAGATCTGGAATCAGACTCTCTTTAGAATCTTGGCTTCACCGAAGATCAGCTCTATAGTGAAAAAACATGTGGCTACATAAGACTTTACATTTGATTTCAGGGGATTTAATGCCAACTTACCTTAGTTAACTCATAGGATCCTAGGTCCTACGACATTTAATTAGCAATTTTACAGGATTTTAAGCTATTTATCATTTGTATTCTTAAGGGATCATATATTATGTAGTTTTTATTACATTTTTTCAAGGAAAATGCTATTGTAATATACAGTACAAAAATACAATTCTTTGTGGCCAGACTGACTTGAACTGATTTTTATCGGTTCTTTTTTAAGAATTATGATTATTCAATACAACTGATTTCATCAAATAAAAATTCTAGGACACATTTTCTCAGCTTTCTTTGTGATATGACGATGCTAACTGAACAATTTGAAGATCAGCATCATAAAAAGAGCAGTAATAACTGACATGCTAAGCAATAAATTACTGTTCTTAATCCTAGATACTTTCAGAAATAAATTTTCCTTTAGATGAAAAATACTTCTTAACTGACACTGTATGAAAAAGATATGATAAGAAATGATAGACAAGGTTAAAGAGAAAGCTAGAAAAGAGACTGTAGAAAAATGCTAGTGATTCCTCTCATCACAAAATTATTGAAACATACTATCACAAACTGCCTGTAGTAGTCTATGTGCCAGATAATTATAAAACCTTAATATATCTGAAGGTAATATACACATTTTTAAAACAAAGATCCAAATCCATCAATAAATGGCTCTATGGTCCCTTAAGGAATTTCCTCATGATGTAAATTTTTATTAAAATATTTAATGAGAAACACAGGTGCTTCATGTGGCTATGTCAGACACAGGAATTAGAATTTGAGTCACATGCTGTATTTTTTTTAAGTGTCATTAAGGAAAAAATTTCATACATTTACTGCTTTCTTTATGCCCACATTCTCTCACAAAGGATTTGCAACTGGTTACACAAACACAAATGCCACCGAAGGATAAATGTTACGGAAGACTAATGACATTAAAATACGGCTAAGAAATAAATGCTAGAGTTTAGTCAGTGGAAAGGCAAACCACCTGGTCCTATCCAGTTTCTACAGTCGGGTCTCTATCAGTTACAGCAATGAGAAAACAAAGCCACTTCAAGATTGACAGTCTCCAAAGAGGGAAAAAAGCCATCACGAGCACAACTTTTCCTAACATTTGTGTTTCAATCACTTTTAAAATGTAATTAACACATACAACCACCCTCATCCATCAACAGTGGTTAGTGGTTTACAGGATGTAAAATTAACTGTTATCAATGTACCCAGTTGCCCAAAGGATAGACAAGTCCCAAACTGGAGGACCTGAATAATAAACACTGGCTGTTGCTCTAGTTTGGTTTTAGTTTGAGAGTTAATTTCAGCAGCTGTGGAATAAAACAAAGGAAACTCACACTCAATCAAAACTTAAAAGTATAGTAGTAACTTAAGGAGAAATCTGCCACAGATTTATAAATAGTACAGAAGTAACATAAGGCCCAGAGACATCAAAGAGTAAGAAAAGATAAGCTATGAAATAAACAATCACTTTTATCCATTGAGAAGCGAACAATAATAAATCACTTTAAATTGAAACAGGCAGGATTTAGGTTACATGTTAAGATAAGTTTAGGAATGCACCGACTATTATTAAAATAGTCTATTCTTTGAAAATAATAAAGAGGACAAGCACATCAATTATACTTCAATAAATATGAAAATAAGTAAACACTTTTAAACAAAAAAAATTTAAAGAAAGAAAAATATACAATGGACTTTCTTGGACTTTTTAAATATAAGTTCTCTTGCCTTGAGGAAGGATGATTAAAGTCATCTATCCTGTCACTTCAAAGCACTCAGTAAGAGCAATCAGAGTATAAAATACAAATCACATCATTATCATGTTAAATTCTTAGTCAACCAATGAAAAAACCCTCAATACACTTTAAAAAAAAAGAATAATTTATATTGTAAAACAATATATACATTTTAAAATGTAAAAGCCAACTCTAAGGGAAAACATTTGATTTTCTCAAGCTGAAGCAGGGAAAACCCCGGGGACTGGGACCATTCCTATAAAACTTTACTTAGAACATTTGTCCACATAAAATTTAACTGAAATTGTACAGGTCAGATGGGTAATATTTAGACTCTGTTAACATTCTTCCTTCACTTACCTGGTCTTTCTCATGGGGTAGAAGGCTGACAGGTGGGAGTGAGGATGGGAAAGCACTGGGATATTTAGGAGCCCCTTTGCCATCTAAGCTTCCGTAATTGACCCTGTACTGCGGTCCATCTTTCAGTAACCTCCCATTGTTCACTGCGCGTTTGGCCCCCAGTCGCAGCCGCTGCTGAAAGGCTGGGTTGTTGGTGGTGCTTGTGAGATCACTTTGACTTCTGAGATACTTCTCTATATTCTTCAAGGAAGAGCCATTTGGCTCCTCCAGTCCTTCAATTGCTCTCCTTAAAAGTTTGTTCCAATCCACATTGCGGAGATCATTACATGATCCTCTAGAACCCTTGGTTGACTTGGGGAAAGTGCCTGGTTTAACTGATGAAAAGCGCCCAGGATTGTCTGGGTCCTTATAGGAGGCAAGGCCTTTGTTGGTGACTTTGAGAACTGAGCCATCCTGAACACTGAGTTCCAGCTGTTCAGAGACTGTCTTTTTATCCAACCCATGGGAAGTGCTGACTGCATGGCAGATTCTCTCTTCAGAGGGCCTTTGCTTTTGCTTTTTTATTTTCTGTATAGCTTCAAGAATCCACTCTGTATAAAGTGGGTTTGCAAGTTTTACCATGGTTGACAAATGACTTCTTCAATACAAAAGTTACCCATAGAGATTCTCCTTGTATTTAACAGAACTTGCACATTTAAGTCATTTAACAAATGGGTAGAATATTCCAGACCATATTAAGCAACCTCTTACAAACATCCATCCTTAAGAGATTAAAAAAGAACAAACAGGCAATGTTGATAGTTGTCTTATTTGACCAACATGAAAGACTGCATTCAGGTGAAGGACATCTTTAACTAGGAAATCAAGACCTTAAAGGATAAAAAGGGGGGAAAGGTTTTTAATAATGGAACGTCTAAATACAAATTTAAAAACTCTTTAACATTACTTTTTCAGATGCAGAATGACCACAGAAGTAATAATAGGCAGGAATTCTGTAACAAAGTCATAGTGACTACATTTTCCAAGCAGAAAACGGGTCAGAGTTTGAGGAGGAATTTTTTTTTTAAGATGTTTCACTTGTTATTTATATGAAGTCACTTGGGGGGGGGCATTTAGGAGAACACATCTACGTTATATATTTAATTGATAACCTTTACTGGAATTATATGAAAATGGTTCAAGATAATTGTCCATCAAAAACATAAAACAAAAAATAAGTATGATACATAAAAACCTAATGAAAGTACATTAAACTTAAGATAAACATTAAACATTAAGATATTTTAAATTTTAAAAAATTAGCCACAGATTATTTCAGCTAGATATTAAATTTTCCAAGTCTCACACATAAGAAAATTTCCCATCTAGTCACCGCTATCAAATCATATCCTCCCACTCTTTTTGCAAAGATCTATGATACTCTAACACAAAGGTTGGAAAATTGAAACTAATATAGTAACATAACCCTTCACCTTTTAAATAATGTAGCATTCTAGGTATCTTAGTGTCCAAGTATTGAAACTGCTCAGTATAAAGAAGATTCTTTATAGATCTGGTTCCAAGTAGGCAGTGGTATTGCTCTCTGAGAACCTCCTGGGGTACATAAAAACCACATCTCAAATCTTTTTAAAGATTTACAGAGTATGCTCATATGTAATTTGTCATTTAATCTGCAGAACAATTGCATTGTTTACAGCAACTATGTGTAAACTAAAGTTAAGGTGAAAACAAAACTCACTCGAGGTAATGATCAATAGTAGAATTTAAGGCTCAAACACCATCATTCTAAAATTCAGCTGAGCCACAACCACCTGCACTACAATCAGACTAGTGGAATGAATGCCTGCTCTGCCAATGTCTGGCAGAGACACCCTAGGTAAGTTACTTCTGTTTCAGGCACTTTACCTGGTAGAGTACATCCCCTCACAGAATTGTTGGGAGAATTAAGTGAACCCAGTATCTAATATTCAATATACAATAGCTATCATCAATTCCAGCAGACATAATACCTATATACTTTGAAAAAAGTCTCATAAATTACAAAATTAAAGTTATCTCTGGTTATTTACTGAGATTTAATGTACCTAGAAGAGGAAAATAATGGCTTTCCCTAAATCTATAGCCAGATATTCTGAAAAAATCTAACATCTGCTCTCAAAGATTCTGGAGTGTTACTGAAAAATAATTGGACCATTGAACTACACTTGTTCAGTCATCTTGAAGAGGCAGTTTAAAAAGAACTGTCCTCTTTGTGATCAGTAAACTACAGGTTCACTCCATTTTCTTCCCCATCACATTCAGAAACCTGGGGCTGAAGGGACCTTAGAGTCATCAAGTCCAATCTCCAGTTATCCAATGAAAGATCCCTTGTTCAATATCCTCAACAGATGGGCCATCAAGTCTCAAAATACTTCCAGTGATTGAGAATTTGTCACTTTCTGAGGCAACTCACTCCACAGCTCTAACTCTAATATATTTCTTGCTCCTGGAAACACAATCTGCCTTCCCAAAACTTCTAACAACTAGTCCTGGAACAATCTGAGCAAATTATTACTAATTCTTTAATATGACAGGCCTTCAACTACTTGAAAAGAAGTATCTTTTGAAAACCACCAACAATTAAATCCCATCCAACCTTCAGTGCTACCTTAACCATTCATACCCTTAACACTTTGATGTATCATGTGGTTTTCAAATACCTCCTTTTCTTGGTTACGCACTAAAGCACATCTTAAAATCTGGCAGTCCAGGCATCAAATGATTACACAATGCAATCTGTGCTACATGGACTTTCTTAACAGCCCTACCACACAACTGCCTCATGCCCAGCATGCGGTCCAACTAAAAAGCCCAGATCTCTTTCAAAAATGCTGTGGAACTGAGTCTTTCCATTCCCTTCCTTGTGCAAACTTAAATGCTAGGCTTTAAAATTTATTACAGTTCAAGTTCATCTTATTACTTTGAGTCTATCTTCCAATTTGTTAAAGATTGTTTTGATTCTTGATTCTGTCACTGATGTCATCTGCAAATCTAATAAGCACTCCCCTTTGTGTCATTTTATAAATCATTAACAAAAATGTTAGACTTGGAACGTAGTGTGTTTAGGAATGAAATCACCAGCTTTCATACTGCAACTACTCTCACGATAGAACACAGGAATCATTCTGTCATTAAGTTCAGAACAGGAAACTGATCTTTCCAAAGTAAAATGGTTTGGGGCAAAATTTCATTAAAAGACATTTCACTGTGTCCAAGCAATTATTTCATCTTTCATCATTTATTCAGGATGAATCAACTAATTTAATTTGATTGCACAAAACACAACTGCAGGAAGCAGGAGAAGAGGTCACAGAAAAATATGCAATATTGCAAAGTTGTTTTCAGACATTTTTGGTTACACAAACAAATGAACATACATTAAAACAAAACACATTTCATAACTAATACTCAAAATATACTTTCATGAGAAGCCACCCACAATCAAAAGAATCATTTATATCCATACACACATTTCAATAACACTGACATTTTGTATCTTACAAATGTAATAAAATAAAATACCAGAATTGGGATTCCAAATGTTTTAACAGTCCATGACAGCAATGAGGATTGTCCAGATCTTTAGGCAAATCTGCCAAAGGAAAGGAAAAAGTGAATGTTAATTTGGGTATAAGAACATCCCTTAAATTCCACAACCACCTATAGATCACCACAACTATTCAATACAAAGAGCTACAATGAATTTACTAATATACTACATTTGAAAATATATTAACTCTTTCAGACCACTAAAGGGTACTTAAGAACAAGGAATTCGGGACAGGAAATGAAGCCCTGAACTAGTGCCTGAAGAAGTAAATTTCACTCTTATTAAAGCCAGATATGTTCACCAAACTTTAAAAATCAAGTTTGTAACAGAGTCTAGGAAATAATTACACTACAGGGGGAAAAAATTCACTATTAGTCAAATAGGCAGGTAACATTTTTCATGGCCAAAAAAAAACCCACACTCAAAAGTTGTTTAAATGTCAGTATTAACTTTCCCAGGCAATATTCACTACTTTGTCCTAAAGATCATCTGGCATCTAAGTATTGCTTGGAATATAGCCATAACTGCATCTAAAAGAGGATATACCAGTTTTCCACAACTATAAGTATGTGTTAACACAGGTCATATTTTAGGGCAGTAGTGATCATTTGTACTATAAAGGCAAAACATAAATTTAAAATAAAATGCAGTAAGTAACTGTGTTTTGATCTTATACAAAACACCAAGCCACCTTAGATATACTCCTCCCTTCCCCCAACCACACACCCCACTCCTCACTTTAATCTCAAAATTAGCTCTCATCTGACACCAACCAACTGAGTTAATTAGGCAGAAGCAGATGTAACTCAGCAGTTCTTTGCAATAAGCAGAATCAGTGTTACACACACACACACACACACACACACACACACAGAACTGAGAACTAGGAAAGGAACAAAATCAGAAGTCTCTTATCTGTAGCCAATTCTCCACTAAATACATGTATATTATCCACTTTGTATATTATCCACTGCAAATTTTTTAATCTCAGGCTGGTTTGTTTCTGACATCCCACTGGCCCCACTGTAAATTGGTATATGCTGAGAGAATAGATTGAAAACCAACTTAATTTTAGTTTAAGCAGTATCTAACTAGAAACACAAATCTAAACGAAAAAATGCATAATTCATTCAAAAGCCAAATAGAAATGCTTTTTTCCCTGATTCAGAATTATCCATGCCACTTCTCTTTCTCAGAGCACTAGAATTTGTTTCATATGTAGATAGGACATTCTATTCAAGTACAACCCTAAAAATCACTATTCTCTTGTAATTCTTCTATAAAAACTTGAAAGTTGGATTATAAGTCTGTCAAAAAAAGGAGTGAATTATACTAAATTAATTCTGAGGACTCATACAATAAATTAAATTATTCTATTTTCTAAAGTTTTGAATCATTTCAGTTTTAACTACAAAATAATATCAGTAAATTATATGGTTGTATCATACAGCCTTATAATAAAACACTATTTATATCATTAATTACAAACTATTCCAAACACTCTAAACAAATCTACAGAAATGCTTAGCCCAACAGTGAGCTTTTGGCTTCATTCGTATTATATAAATATCAACACTATTCAGAAATATTCATGTCAGCGTAAGAGTCAAAATATCCTGAATCATAAATAATATGTGAAGCCTCCTCTAAGCTTTTACTAAAGCTGTGTTGTCTCAAAATTAATGTCATAACACTTGAGTCATGAGATTACGGATGAGCCAAAAACGGTGGTTAAAAAAAAGAATAGCGTTTACTCTTTTATCATCCTGAGTTTTACTTGCTAACACTTATTTTTAGCTCTCTCACTTTTATATGCACCTAGATTTTTTTCATAGCCTATTATGTAACTGAGTAAGGAGCCACAAAACTTAACAGAATCTTCTAAAACAGAACATACTCTGCATAAGTAAAGGAACTTTGACTTTTCTTCTACAACCACAGAGGCACAGACTATAGGCACAGCTGCTCAAACAGCATTTTCAATTAACAAATATCTGCTATTTGACATCAAACATCATCCATATGGTGATATTTGTTAACTTTCAAGACCTGAATGTATCTATTTCCTCTAAAATTAATGCTCAAGGCCCCCAAAAAACATCAATTGGGAGATGAGGCTATAAACGCTAATCAAAAACAACCATAAAAGGGCCTCCCCGGTGGCGCAGCGGTTGAGCGCTGGGTTGCGAAGCTGCGCGCGGCCTCTGCGGCGCCGGTTCGATCCCCGGCTGCTCCCCGGCCACCAGAGGAGGGTCCCACATGGCGCGCAGACCTCTCCTGCCGCCCGCTGCTCCCCTCAGCAGTGTGCTTCGGTCCTTCTGCCTGCTCTGCTCCCCGCTCTGGCTCTGGTGAATTCTCTCGCCCTCCCGCGCTTCTGACTGTACCCAGTGCATGTATAAACAAAACAAACAAACAAACCAGCAAACAAATAAATAAAGCATGCCTCTATAAAAAAAAAAAAAAAAAAAAAAAAAACAACCATAAAATATTTGGTAAGACGTTATTTTGTGTGTCCAGCACAACGGTGTAGTTACTAAGAAGTAACAAAGCACTGTTTGGTGGGTCTTCATAAAGTCAAATATAAAATTACTACATGACCCTGCAATTCCACTGGAAGGTGCATACCCCAAAAAACTGAAAATCAGTGCTCAAATAAGTCCATGTACACAAAGCTTCATAACATCACTATTCACAACAGGCAAAAAGTGGAAACGGCCCATCAACATGAATAACAAAGTGTTGTGTGTCCAAATACTGGAATACTATTTGGTCACAAAATGGAACGACATACTGATATAACAGGGATAAACCTCAAAAACATACAGATATTATATGTTACAATGTGGACGAAACTCAAAAACATGTTGAAAAAGAGGCCAGGTTACATATCATATAATCCATCTACAAAAACATCCAGAAGAGATAAATAATCCATAGACAGAAGAAAGATTGGTGGGGCTGGGGGAAAGGTAGGCTGGGGGAGGAGGTGAGCAGCAAATGAGGAGAAACTGCTTAAGGGGTAAGGGATTTTTTTTTTTTAAGATTTATTTATTTATTTATTTATTTATTTATATAAGCACTGGGTACAGTCAGAAGTGTGGGAGGGTGAGAGAATTCACCAGAGTCAGAGAGGAGAACAGAGGAGGCAGACTGACGAAGTACACTGCTGAGGGGAGCAGCGGGCGGCAGGAGAGGTCTGTGCGCCATGTGGGACCCTCGCCCGGCGGCCGGGGATCGAACTGATGCTGCAGAGGCTGTGGGCAGCCTCGCAACCCAGCGCTCAACCACTGTGCCACCGGGAAGGCTCAAGGGATTTTATTTTGTTTTTTTTTTTTTTTTGTTTTGTTTTATTTATTTATACATGCACTGGGTACAGTCAGAAGCACGGGAGGGTGAGAGAATTCACCAGAGCCAGAGCGGGGAGCAGAGCAGGCAGAAGGACTGAAGCACACTGCTGAGGGGAGCAGCGGGCGGCAGGAGAGGTCTGCGCGCCATGTGGGACCCTCCTGCGGTGGCCGGGGAGCAGCCGGGGATCGAACCTGCGCTGCAGAGGCTGCAGGCAGCTTCGCAACCCAGCGCTCAACCGCTGCGCCACCAGGGAGGCCCCGGGATTTTATTTTGGACTGAAGAAAATGTTTCAGTACTAGACAGAGGTTGTGGTCACATTTATGTACTAAATGTCACTTAACTGTTCACTTCATAATGTTTAATTTTAAATCATGTGAATTTCACCTCAATAAGTTATTTTTCTAATAGAGCACTAAACTACAATAAAATCATTGTCTGACACATACTGTGGGCCAGGCACTTGATACAGATTATCAGTAAAAGTTTAAAACAATCCTGTAAGGAAAACAGACTTCACTAAATCATTAAATCATGAGAGATTTTAATTCAGAGGGTAAATCTAACCTTTCCAGTCTCTCCATTCATTTTCAAACCTGACTCCTTGGATTTCTTGTGCTAACGTGCCTTGGGTAACGACTGTAGGTGGCCTTTTGCAGGTTAAACACTAGATCACCATAACAACTCCTTACACCCAACAAAGCTGTCCCACATTAACTGCTCTATGTTTTAGCGTCTCCATAAGATTCATTTCAAAAACAGGGTTCCTCCAATTACAGAAGGAAAAAAGTCTGAAAAACAATTGTGACTACACTTTGCTGAATGTGGACAGGCAGAACACCCCTAGGATGAAAAGTACTTAAGTTAGACCACGAAGAGGAGGTAGAACTGAGCTAATTGCCTGGTCATTCTGTTAGGGGGAAAAGGATGTCCTAAAGCTAATTCCATACAGGCTTTGTGGACTCCACCCCCACCCTAGGCCAAAGCCAAAGACACTGGGAACTCCAAATCCCATCACCACCAAAGGGAAGGTGGCTGGGACCTGAGGGTGGGGTTAAGCAGCCAGGTTGGTATAAAGCTAGACACGTGGGCTTTGGAGGGGTTACCCCCCCATTTTGGCTCTTCGCCAGCTCGCAGTGTCCGGCCAGCTCTGAGAGTGCCTTTGGGTTTCCAGGTCGGTGGATCGGGTAGTACGCATTAAAGACTTTATTTCTATTTTCTCCCTAAGTTGTACATTTTCCTTATTTCCTTTTCCCTTGTAAATAAACCTTTTTTAACCTTTTGTGTATGCCTGTAGTGGAGTATTCGTAAGTCCCTTTTAAGCGCGTGGGTGAGGACCCACAGCCAGGCAACCCGTTCAATATCAGGGCTGCCCTATAACAATTCCACCCAAATTCAGATCCTTCCTGGCCCAGTGCAAACACTTCCACAGAAGTCCTACATCTCTTTGTCTGGCAAGAAGTTTTTAGCGTTATTATTTGACATACATTTTCTTCTTTGTATTATGCTTATTTATGTACTACCCTCATTTCCCTTATTAGATTGTAAATTTTTAAAAAACAGGATTCATGTTTGAGTCAATTTTATGTGCTGCAAGATTACTCAGGACAACCTGAACACAGAAAGGGTGCAATGCCCATTTGCAAAATAAAAGCATCAGTGAATGAATGAAGGGAATCTAAGAGAGTGCACAGATGCTAAGAATGAACTATCAAACAAAAAGACACCAAGTTGATGTGCATGCCTAGGAAGTATGTATTTAAGAGAAATAAGAAATAAAGTTGGCTGTGACAAAAGCCAGACTGAGATGTGAGAACATGACAGATGAAGTAATAGGAAGTCCCTGCAGGAGCAGTGATACAATAAGGCACAGTGGAGTACATGCTTGTACTTGTACACACACACACACACACACACACACACACACACACACACACACACTTGTTAAATGTTTGAATCACTCTGGCAATAGTTTCCATCCAATATAAGTGGGAAGGATGATTGAAGGAACAAACAAAAGCAAGCTATATTTCATCTCTCCAAACATAGATCTTGTTCAACTTATACTTATGAATCTAACTTAGCAGCAAGCCCAGCCCAGACACTCAATAAATGCTAGTTGAATTGAATATTTAATTCCCCTTCTTTTTAGAATAACACTAAGTTCTTTCTCACTACTCATTAACATAGAGAGTTTTCAATTCATAAGCTAATAATGTTTTCCAAGGATTTTCTAAGAGGCTAAATCACCATGAAAATTATCATTTCAACTAATACATATTATATTAATTGGAAGTTTAATTTTTCATGTCATGCTCTCCTAGTTGACAATATCCTTGTTATGTCATTAAACTATAATTGTGTAAATCTGCTTCAACAAACAATAACTGAACCATCAATAAACTATTATGGCTTCCATAATCCCTCGCAAAGATTAGTTTCAACATCATCATCATAAATTAGTAGAAACATGTCCCAAATCTCCTGGTGAAGCCCATGAATGAGGTTTGCGTAGTCATCCCTGCATTTAAGTGCTGAATAGTTTCAGACTCTAAACTTTAATCACACTGTAAGGAACTGCACAGGAAATTTGATCCCTTGTAAAACAGAGGATTTTACAGACAAGATGAAAAGTCATTTAAAGTCATCAGGTCTTTGCAGCCAGGATACACTGATTAGTAATAATGATCTTATAACTAAGCACTTTCACTTAAAAAATAATCAACTAAATTAGTGTCTTTTTTTTCTTTAGTATTTAAAAATTCCTATTCAACGCCAGATTTCTTTCTAATTACAAATTAGCTTTAGCCAGGTTATAATGTCAAAGGCAGAGAACATTAAGAAAAACTTTATTACAAATGTCTTCAAATAGAATATCCAATATAATCTGAAATTAGGGTTTCCCTTAGAAAATCTCAAGAAAACTATAGATCTGTTTTTTTTTTTTTAAGTAAGTGCATGTATATACAAATACTTGCATAAAATTTCAAGGGTTTACAGAACCTCTTGCCCATTCAAGGATTTCTTAAGGCACACTGTCTATTTTAACTTATTTTAACATATGGAGAGGTTAATCACATAATATTAAGTTTCAGAATCATTATCTATACACATGCTTCAGATAGGATATGTTACATTAAAAGTGAGAAAGTTATCCTCCCCTTACTGCTTTTGGATATTTCCAAAGAATAGGTTTCTAAAATCTTATTCAACAAGGACACAGGACATTATTAGTCCCTGAACATTAGTTCAGGGACCAAGTCAGGGACCAAGTACCCACTTTGCCAGCTACCTAAGCACGGGATATTAGACATGTTACTTAATCTAATTCTCAGTTTTCTCATCTGTAAAAAATGAGAATACATCTCATTTTGCAGAACCGTTAAGAGGAACAACTGACATAACAAAAAGGAAAAAAGCAAGAATGGTGACAAACAACATCAGGAAAACAAAATCTCATAAAAGGAAAAAGGGCAATACAGTTAGGTGGAGATATGTAAAAACCTAATCTAGCTGAACAGTCGATATGACCATTTTTCACCTAAGAGACAGGGAAGCCAGAATCAGCTCTTAGTTATAGTTGGAGAGTCAAAATTCAAGGGAAAGAACAGAAGAAAGTGAAAAAGCAAAAACTGATTTGTTATGGTAAGGATGGGGTCAAGAAGAGTATACATTACTCATAATCACATCTTTGAAGGTCAATAAAGTTCATAGAAAGTAATACTACACAGGAGCTTATCTTCTTGACCTGAGGGTAGGAAAAGACTTAAAAACAAGACACAAAAATCACTAACCTAAAGACTAATAAATTTAACTCCATTAAAATTAAGATGTTCTGTTCATTAAAAGACACCATAAAGAGATGAAAAGAAAGCCACAAAATGAAAAGAGGCATTTTCAACACATACACATACAACAAAGAATTTACATCCAGAGTAAAGAACTTATAAATAGTAACAAAGACACACGAATCAAATTAAAAAAAAAAAAAAAAAAAAAAAAAAAAAAAAAGAGGGGCATCTGAAAACAGGAACTTTACAAATGAGGAAATCCAAAGAGCCAATACATGAAAAGTTGTTCAACCTGATGACTACTAATCGGTTAAATAAAAAGTTCACCCAACTGGTTAACTTAAAAAGCTAGTAAGATTAAAAACTAGACAGGACAAGAAGCAATGGGAACTGATACATATCCCTAGAGAGGTGTAACCTAGTAGAACACTTTAGAAAACAGTTTGATGGTACCCAGGAAAGTTAAAGACAAACATGCCCTATGACCAGGGTGAGCACACACTTCATCCTCCAAAACCAGATGCTTTTGAAAATTTGAGATGTTATTATTAATATTATACTGAGACAACTAGCACAAGCTGGGACAAAAGGTCACTCTGGAGGGCTGGCTGGTGGCCTAGGGGTTAAGTCTCAGTGCTATCACTGCTATGGCCTGAGTTCAATTCCAGGTCGAGTTAACCCACATGGCACAGCAGACATCTCCTGTCTGGCCCACTACTTCCTTCAGCAGTGTATTTCAGTAGACCTGCCTGTTCTCTCCCCACTTTGTCTCCGGTGAATCCTCTCACCCCCTGCACCTCTGGCCTACACCCCAGTTCTTCTATGCATTAATAAAATAAAAAATATTTAAATTATCATCATATTAAATAAAAATAAAACAATAATAATAATAATAATAATAATAGTAATAAAAAGTTACTCTGCCTGTGAGCCAGCAAAGCCATTCCTGGGTGTACACCTGAGAGAAACTTTTGTACTTGTGCATCAAACTATAGGTGCAGGAAGGCTCAGAGCAGCTTTATTCTCAACTGCCCCAAACTGCAAACAACTCAAATATCCAGCAACAGTGGAATGGATGATACAAAAATTGTGAAGTAGTTGTCAAATGGTGCTCAAAGATACTTTGGAAATGAAAATTCAAGCATTATATGGAAGAAATATTCCCCCATCACACTTATGCCATCCATGAATCATTTACCAGTCTACAAGCAAAGACAGATCACTATAGCTTGCACAGCTCCACTTTCATGAAACAATTTCCTTTTTTCTCACTTTATACAAATGCAGGCACATATACATACAAGAGGAAACTGAAGGTGTATATATACTAAGGCACTGTAAAGTCATGTTAGGAATCCTATCATTTAATAAAGCCAGTTCAGTTGGCCCAGTTTTCTTTACTGACTGGTATGTGAAAGTCCATTAAAGTTTCTGAAGTGCAATAAAATTATTTTATCAAACATCCTCAACTACCTCACCCTATTCAATACTCAGTACTCAATACTCACCCTATTTATTTATATTTCATACACATTATACCTTATATGACAGTTTCTGTCTTCTTCACAAATAGTGAGAGAGATAAACACTTGGTATAATGGCACTAAAGTGGCTCTCACTGAACTCAGAGTCAGCTGGTAGGCAAAACTTCTACTGACCCTGTCATCACCATCAGTCATTCCTCTAAGTTTCTACCCTTGTACAAGTCTTCCTTTGCCTCCTTCCTTTCTCTCTCTTTTTTAACCATCACTCACCAGCCCAACCTTCAACCCTACATAGTTGTTCTCAGGTAAGAATCTTACCTGTTCTGAAACAGTTATCATTATCCTTTCCTTCTTAAAAACATAAAAAGATTGCCCCAACTCATTTTGATACATGTATGTGTTTCTGAATAAGAGAATGGAATGTCTGGCTTTAAAGATGTCACTGGAAATCTAGGGCACACGAGAAAAACAGAGAATAATGTATTTTACTCCATCATAACCTCCCAGACCCCCAAAAGCACACCTTTTTTTGAAACATCATGGAACTGTGTAATGAACACAACTAATTCCCATTTGCTACTTCTTGTCCATACATGGCAGAATCTTCATATACTCTTCACCTTAAATTTCCTCTTTACCTTTATCCCATTGGTTCTTTTTTACTATTTTCCACATTCATAATTCTTTATCACTGCCTTCACAACCTCTGTCCAACATTCTCTTCATCACCTCTCAATATCCTCTAAGTGCAGGGCTTACACCTCTTATGTGGCTTCTTATGCCCCATAATTTGAAATCTAGCTTCTCCTATCTTTGTCCTCATCTCCAACCATTTCTCACCCTCCGCCCATACCCAACTACTCACAAATTCAAAAATATACAATGTTTCTTCCCAAGGTTGTACAGGAACCTCTTCCTAAAAGAGATCCTTTGCTCCACCTCTCCTGCCCCACCATCATGACTCTAGTTCATATCTCCCCAAAGAAATTCACTTGATCAAACAACAGTGTCTCCCAAACTAATACCTTTCTTTGTCCATTCTCACTCCTGGTGCAGTCGACCAAATTCCATTCACCCAAACCTATTGTCCAGTCCTGTCTTCTTTCTTCACACCAGTCACCTCTTCCTACCTCCAAAATTTCTCATCAACATGAGAATTCCTGCTACAAATACATTTTCCAAGCTCTAAGTAGCCTCCTTTGCTTACATTTAAGTCAGTTCTGCTGTCGTATCTTTCAGAGGATCTCCCAAGCATATTGATCCCATTCTTCCATGTTTTCTTAATACTTCATATACCCCCCCCAACCTAGCAAACCTCCTTTCTATTACATGCCAATCCACCCAAGTACCTCCTTCCCACACAGCAACTGCTTCTCACCTCCTCCCAATAATTTCCTCAATACAACATCTACTCTACATTGTTTTCTCAACTCTACTTAACATCCACCATATCCAAACGGATTCTTACTTGCTCTGCCCATCCCACATCCTCGCACCTACCCTTGCATACCTCTAGGAGCCCCTTCCACATGTCCAAAATTTTACTTCTCCCTACTATAGCTTTTGTACCTGCTTGCACACCTTCAGTTTCTCCTCCCAACTACCCCCTCATTAGACCTTCCCAGAGAGTCGCTGCCCCCCCAACCCCCACCGCTTCCATTTCACTACCACTCAAAAAAAACCCTCCAAGCCCCCGCCTTCGGACCACCGAGCCCCGCCCCCACCCTGATACCGCCCCGCCCCCTCCACCCTCGAGCCCCGCCCCTTGCCCTGGAGGCCCTTCTAAGAGGCGGGGCCTGTCCCTCCTCCCCTTTCCCCCGCCCCCTACCATCACGCTCAGGGGCAGCCTGACCCCGAGCGGCCCCGCGGTGACCCTCGCGCAGAGGCCTGTGGGAGGGGCGTCACAAGCCCCCGACCCCCACCCGCCTTCCGCCCCCCTCCCGCCCAGTCTCCTCCCCCTGGGAACGCGCGGGGTGGGTGACAGACCTGTCGCGCACCACCGCCACCACGCCTGCCGGGGGCGCTGCCGCTGCCTGAGAAAGAAGCCGCGGCTGCCGCCTGGAGGAGGTGCCGTCGCCTCCGCCACCGCTGCCGCCGCCGCCAGGGATAGGAGCTAAGCCGCCGCCATTTTGTGTCCCCCTGTTGTTGTCGTTGACATGAATCCGACATGACACTGATTACAGCCCAATGGAGTCTCATTAAACCCGAGCCGCGGCCCCGCCCCGGCGCTGCCCCATTGGACGAGACCGCAGACACTTAAGGCTACCCGTTGGCCCGCAGGTCTGTCCGTCACACACACACTAACCACTCTGCAGCCCATTGGGGAAGGTGCCTGCCGGTCATCTCGCCTCCGCATAGACACACCTCTCGACCCATCATCCCCCCTCCGGCACCACCCCGGGGGAGGGCCCACTGCCAGTACCAATCAACAGAGCGCTGGGCCCGCCCCTTGCAGGCACCTATTGGTCCAGCCCTTTTTCTCTCTCCGAGACACCGCGCCACCTCTACTTCCACCTACCCGCCCCCTCCGCCGCTAGGAATGGATTGGGCGTACGCGCAGGAGAGAAGCGTAGCCGTATTGGCTGCAGACAACGCCAATCAGAGGACCTTTTCCTTCTCCCCTCCCCCACTCAACCCCAAACCCCCTAGCCCGCAGCTAAAGTTTGTGTGAGAGCTGATCGCTGGCGGCGGCCGCAGGATTTAGGGTGGCGCGCGGGCGGGCACGCGAAGTTAAAATTCGAGGTTCTCCATCTACAGCTCCCACGGAGGAGCGCGCGGACGGGCGCGCCGCCCGGAGCGTTCCAGCCCGCCCCCTCCTCCACCCTCTCGCGTCCCGTCCCGGGCGACTACTCGCCGCCCCCTGGCTCGCATCCTTACCCCCGCACACCCCTACCCGGCGAAGCCTCGGGCCGGTGCAAGCGGAGCGAAGTCGCTGCAGCCGCCTCGCCATCCCGTGCCAAAGGGGAGCAAGCCCCTGCCCGCCGGGCGTGCACCCCCCGGCGCCACACTCGCCCGTGTCTGCAAGCACGTGCACCGCTCGCCGCCGCCTCCAGCCACCCGGGTCCCCGGCTAACCTCGCCTGCAGCCCGGCCAATCGCTTGCTGCCCTTTGTTGCTGCAGCCCGGGTCTCCCCGCTGCCTTCCTCAGCCTCCGCCTCGTCCTTTGCCAGCCGCCCGGTCCGCAGCGCCGCGCTCCCCCCGCCCGGGACCCACCGCCGCGCCTCCTCTCCTCCTCCGCCTCCTCCTCCTCCTCGGCTCCGGGCTGCAGCGCACAGAGCCCGAGGCAGCGCCGCCCAGCCCCGCTCCCCCCGCGCCGCCAGCTCGCCCGCCCGGCCGGCCGGGGGCGCAGCCCGGACCCCGCCCGCCCCAGTCCCCGCCCCGGGGGTACCTGCCTCCGCCCTGGGGGGCTCCGCTCGCGGCCCTCGGGGGAGGGCCGGGATGCCGGTGTCCGCGGGAGGATGGGGACGCCTGGGCCGTTTGGGGCGGGGAGTGTGCCCGCCAGGACTGGGACTGAGGTGCGGTCCTCGCCAGCGCGCCCCCCTCCCGCTGCTGTGGGCCCCAAACTTCGTCCTGCGCCCGGGCCTTGCACCCTCGGGCGATCTCGGCAGTTTTGGGGCGGGGGACGCCTCGAGAGCGGTGTCTACCCTGCTCGGGAGGAAGAGGGAGCAGTGACATTCAGCGACTGCGGACAGGGCACGGCGGCGGCATCCTTGGGCGGGAGTGGGGATGTCAGACGGGGGCCGGAGGGGGAGGCTGCCCCTCGAGATGCCCTCTCGCGTCCTGCAAGGAGCTGGCGAGCGCCGAGCTGCGTTCTGAGTGCTTTCTTGGGCGGTACAGCCCAAGCAGAGGTGCTGGGGGGCGGGGAGAGTTGGGGGAAGACCGCTGGGGGGCCCTTCCCCCCTCTCCGCTAGCCAGCGCTGGAAGGAAGGCTGATGGCGAAGTTCGGTTTTCCAGGCTTCCCCTGGGCCCCCCGAGTTCCTGAGGCCCACATGAGGAAAGCTAGGGGCTCCTCTCGCCGCTCAGAGGAGGCCACTCTGGTGCTGCCCACATGCCTCCCCAAGCCCTCCGAACTCTGAGGAGAGTGTCTCCCCTTCTTACAGGAGAATGGTGGGATGCTGGGAGAAGAGACTTCAGAAAACAGGAAAAGTAGGCTGGAGAAATGGCTCCTACAGAGTTTGACTACAAAGTTTCCCTTTGAGGTGCCATTTCTTCGGGAGGGAGAGGAGAACTATGACTTTGTAATAGAACCAAATTTCAGGCTTGGTGGCCTGGCTGGGAAGCCACCTGTTGACTGAAGTATGTCCCTGGAGTCAGGGAGAGTTTGGGCCCCGGTGGGATGACACAAGGTGTCAGGAAGAGGAGGCCTCAGGCTTCCTGCCCTGGTTGACTCCAGCATCCTCATGCCACTGACACTTTAAGGGCAGCATCCTCAACTCACCATTAGAAACCACTGTACAAATAGGTAGCACTTTGTTAGCGCAACTTATCTCAGTTCTTATCTCAGACAAACAAAACAAGCAGCATAGCCCTGTCCTCAAATGCAGACCACATACACACTTCGCTTTTTAAAGATTGTCTGTTCTTTTGGGGTGTGATCTCCCCCGACTTCTATGCTTCTTGGCAGCAAGGTGAGAAAGGAGTTAAGACAAAAGGCACAGAGCTGGATGAAAGGATAGAAAAAGGGAGGAGGGGGAGCAGATGCGTTGTAAATACTGCACTCAAAACTGTCACTTGTTCCATTATAAACCCTTTTTATAGGTGTTTTATTACTTTGTTGTTAGTTTTTAAAACACAAACCTCTTCAGATTAAATCTTGGCATTCCCAGGCTCAGCCCAGGAAACAAAACACAGGGAAAGCTGCTGCACCTTCCGCCATCAAGTTTGTTACTTTTGAGTTATATTTCAGATAAAACAAACAAACTGCAGGTTGGGTTTCCTCAGAGTCTCTGTCAACCCCTTGGTTAGTGTCTTCAGTAGCTTGATCAAGTTAACTTTTTACAAGCCATTAGTTCATAATTCAGTCTCCTTCATTTAGCTATTTCAGAGAGAAGGACATTTATAAGGTGGGCTTTAAAAAAGAGTGTAGGTGATGGGGTTTTATTCTCCAGGCAGCTACTAAGTAAATTTAAGAATACCAGCAGACACTTTAGCCTTTGTGTTGTATTTTCCCCCTATGTTCTGCCCACATGCACTTTATTTTATAAATTAGATTTGAGTCCCCCCACAATGCATTTTATCTCAAGCAATAAAAATAAACTATGTCTCAATTAAAAACAAAATTCAAAACTCAAACTACTCCAACTAAAAATGCTAAAGAAGCTACCAAATACAATAAAATCCAAGAAAGTACATATTTAAATGTCTTCAACCATGAACTGCGGTGTATTTCTGAACATCTAATACCCGTTATCACTGAGTTACCCGCATGGATTTTCAGTGCATCGAGAAGAGACAACTGAGAGAGAGATGGGTCTTGTTTGCCTAAATTTGTGCTTCTGTAACCTTAGGAGCTGGCAAACACAGAAGAGAAATATCTTTATCCAACATCTTGATGTGTTTTTTGGGTTCTTTTCTTAACATAGTTCTCAAACAGGGGCATGGCATGAAAAGGAACGTGTTGTTTTGCCATCGATACTCTCCTCTAAGGTTACTTGTCCTTTGAGAAAACCTGGCTCTTCAGATATGTGGAACTGGAAAGGATAACTGAGACACAGCCAGAGATACTTAATGCTTACTCCTAAACCTCTCTCTTATCTGTGGTATCTCAAATGCTCTGCTGAGCTAAACAGCTCAATTAAAAAGTTAACCTAGAAAGAGCTTGAACTGAAAGCCAACCGTGGTGCAAAATTTGCAAACTGAGCTGAAGGATTATGAATCCAGGAACTCATTGGACCAGTCTTCCTCCCTCCTCCAGAACAGCTGCCTACTGTCCACCACTGCCAGCACTACTGACAACTATGGTTATGCTACCCAATGTTCACCACAGCCACTGGCATCAGAAAGATCTGGGAATGAGTGCTAAAACACAGCCCCCTTGGCCTAACCCCAGAGAGTCTGATTCAGTAGCTCTGGACTAGGGATCCCAAATCTACACCTGGTTGCTATATGATTACTGAATTTGAGAGCCACTAATACAACCTGGGTTGAATTCTCTTTCTTCCCCAACTAAAAAGGAATCTTTTCTCTGGTGAGTGTCTTATTCATAAGGGTATATTATAGTTCCTAGTGTTAGGGGGGAAAAGGATGTCCTAAAGCTAATTCCATACAGGCTTTGTGGACTCCACCCCCACCCCAGGCCAAAGCCAAAGACACTGGGAACTCTAAATCCCATCATCACCAAAGGAAAGGTGGCTGGGACCTGAGGGTGGGGTTAAGCAGCCAGGTTGGTATAAAGCCAGACACGTGGGCTTTGGAGGGTTTCTCCCAGCTCGCAGCTCCGGGCAGCTCAGAGAGTGCCTTTGGGTTTCCAGGTTGTTGGATAGGGTGAGGACCCACAGCCAGGCAACCCGTTCAATATCGGGGCTGCCCTATAACACTAGTACTGAGGTAATTCCGTGGTCTGACCTATTTGTCCTTGAGCCCTCAGTAAGGATAAAAAAAGAATGCAGAGCAGCTGAAGGGAACCTATAGGGTTTGATATTTTGGGTTTGCTTACTTGCTCTGATACAAGTTCAATGAACAGTTTGATAAGAAATATATTCACTGACACACTAAGAAGTCCTTCTAATGGAAATTGAGTAAGGAGGCAACAAGCAGGGACCCTGAACTGATTAGTCCACATGATAAATGGTATTTTTGTTCAATTAGTTACTTAAAAAGCATTGGTCTGGGCCTCCCCGGTGGCGCAGCGGTTGAGCGCTGGGTTGCGAAGCTGCCCGCAGCCTCTGCAGCACCAGTTCGATCCCCGCTGCTCCCGGGCCACCAGAGGAGGGTCCCGCATGGTGCGCAGACCTCTCCTGCTGCCCGCTGCTCCCCTCAGCAGTGTACTTCGGTCCTTCTGCCTGCTCTGCTCCCCGCTCTGGCTCTGGTGAATTCTCTTACCCTCCCGTGCTTCTGACTGTACCCAGTGCTTGTATAAATAAATAAATAAATAAATCTTAAAAAAAAAAAAAAAAAAAAAAAAAGCAATCAAGAGCAAAGAGGAGAGAGGATAAGGAATGATAAAAGTTTTAAATGGACTAGAAAATTCACATTTAAGTTTGTGTATAAAATAGTCTGATTACTTTAAATATTGGTATTCTGCACCCACGCCCCTTTTGTATATGCTTGCTTAAAAATCTTTCTTTTAAATGCATTCTGAATCAAGTCCAAACTCCTTAGTCTGCCTCTAAGGTTATGCACATCTATACTCAACCATTAACTCATCTCTAGCTTTCCCAGGCCAACACACTCCTCCATGCTCAGAACGCGTTGTTCCCCCCTGCAGCCATGTCTGCCTTCCTACTTTATCTGATGAAGAGCGTGAAGTATGTCACCAAATCCCTGCTTGGCTGCTGCCTCCTCTGTGAAGCGTTTCTGGTCATTGCAGGTAGCCAACAGGACTTGGAACATAACTTTATTGCAGCCCTGGCAGTTTTTATGTGTACAGTTATTATCTGTTGAACTACAGAATAAATAAAACACTTACCACGTTCTGTTGTTCACAATTTGCTATTTTCCTGATTCGCTGTTCTACTGCATATGCTAGCTTATTCATCTGTGTCACTGCCTGTCTGACAAATAGAAGCTACTTAATAAAGAAACTCAACCGATATCCGTGGTTTTCATCCCTGACCGCACATTTAAATCACCTGAGGAACTTTTGAACCAGCCTACACTTAAGTCCCACCTGAGGCCACTTACATAAGACTCTCTGGAGCTAGGGTCACTCCTTTAGTATTTTTTACACTACCTTGTGTAGTCAGAATTGAGAATCATTGATTTACATAAACCAGAAATATGCCTCATCATCAAGTGAGAAATTCTGAAGACTAACGGTAAAAGATTGCAAAATTAGCTCAATGTTTTTGAGAGGAGTTGTCAAGAATAGAGTTGTCAAAACTTCTAACAAGTTTTTGATTGAGAACGCAAAGGTGCAGTAGCCTTTCACTAATCACCCTAGGCCTAATTTAATGGCCTAATACAGATTCATTTTTTAGCACCAAGTTATACCAAAGAAAATTTGAAGGTTTTGCATTATTTTGTGATTCCCAGTGTAGGGGCAGGAAGGCCCAGTGCAGAATTTCTATGACTTGAGCAGACGGGGTAAAGGAGGAGAGTCCTGGATCCCTCAGGAGCTTTTTCAGGATTTTATTGAGTTTGTGAGGTACACAGCAGACAGGGGTGCTGGAAGTCCAGGAGGCTGGCAGGCCTCCCAGCCCCCAGCAAGTCTTCACTCTTTCTGGGCTCTCCGGTGTTCTCTTGTGGCCTTGTTTTCTCTCTTCTCATCTCTCTTTCTCTCTCTCCCTCTCTTTTGCATCCCCTTGAGGCCACCCTTATAAGCCCAGTCTCTCACCCCAGGTGTACCTATTTACATATGCCCACACCCTACTTCAGGTGTCCGCCATCAGGCATGCATTCAGGACCACAGAATCATCATAAGTCCTAACGGTGGGAGGGCAGAAAAGCCTGATACTTCTTACCTTACCCTACAACCAGTCATTTGGATTTTGAAATTTGGGGGAAGCTACAGAGTAGAACTTTAAATTTTGATAATTAGGACATCTTTAAAAAGTACTGTCATCCACTACCTGCATTGTTTCATAGAAGGGCATTTTAGTGCCCCCAAATAGTAAAAACATACTTTCTGAATAAAGGATAGCCTCTCGGGCCTCCCCGGTGGCGCAGCGGTTGAGCGCTGGGTTGCGAAGCTGCCCGCAGCCTCTGCAGCGCCAGTTCGATCCCCGGCTGCTCCCCGGCCACTGGAGGAGGGTCCCACATGACGCGCAGACCTCTCCTGCCACCCGCTGCTCCCCTCAGCACTGTACCTCTGTCCTTCTGCCTGCTCTGCTCCCCGCTCTGGCTCTGGTGAATTCTCTCACCCTCCCATGCTTCTGACTGTACCCAGTGCTTGTATAAATAAATAAATCTTTAAAAAAAAAAAAGTTTAATCCCCTAATAGTCATTTATGTAGACCAATTCTACCTTTAAAAAAAAAAAAAGGATAGCCTCTCCCATAAAAGGAAAATAGGTTACTTCACATCAACATGTATATATTTTTATAATTTTTTTTTTTTTTTTTTAATAGAGGCATGTTATTTATTTATTTATTTGTTTGTTTGCTTGCTTTGTTTATACATGCACTGGGTACAGTCAGAAGCGCGGGAGGGTGAGAGAATTCACCAGAGCCAGAGCGGGGAGCAGAGCAGGCAGAAGGACCGAAGTACACTGCTGAGGGGAGCAGCGGGCCGCAGGAGAGGTCTGCGCACCATGTGGGACCCTCCTCCGGTGGCCGGGGAGCAGCCGGGGATTGAACCGGTGCCGCTGAGGCTGCGGGCAGCTTCGCAACCCAGCGCTCAACCGCTGCGCCACCGGGGAGGCCCTATTTTTATAATTTTTTATTGAAGTGATATTGGCTTATAGGTGTTGGAACATATCTATTTATAAATCACATCTATAAACACTAAAAGTCTAATCTCACTCCTTCACCATACACTGTCCTAGTATTGCCCTTTACGCCTTTTTTTTTTTTTTCTCATTTCAATGTACACGTTGTGAAACTTTATCTCTGAGGCTGGCTAATCGACCAGACTACATTTAGGAATCACTGAGCTATTTCATAGTTTTTCAGGGTAAGGAAACAGATTACATTCAATATAACCACTAACAATTTTCTCTAGTATGTCCAGCCCAATATGCTCAACTAATTGAAGATGCTATTCTTTTATTCTATCCTCATTACAGAAAGAAAATGCATAGCTCAGAGGGTCAGGGGCAAAGAATATGGAAGAAAGCACCAAATTAAAAGAGAACTCTGGATTTTTTTTTTGAGATTTATTCATTTATTTTTGCATAGAAGAACTGGGGTCCAGGCCAGAGCTGGGGGTGGGGAGAGGATTCACCAGAGACAGAGTGGGGAGCAGAACAGATGGATCTACTGAAATATACTGCTAAGGGGGGAGCAGCAGCAAGACAGGAGAGGTCTGCTGCTCTATGTGAATTAGCTCCCTGGGCAGGATGGAACTCAGGCTGCTGTGATGCTGTGATTGCAGTGATAGAGCTGAGATTTAACCCCTGTAGGGAAAATGGTTTTCAGGCTTTTCTGCCCTTCCACATTAGGACTGCCCTGCCTGATGGGGCACCTGCAGTTGTTACACATTGTTGTGTTGTTCACTTCTGTGGGCCATGGGAGGAGTATTGAGATAGTCACCAAGAGAAGCAGGAGAGAAGCAGGAAGAGAGGCAGAAGAGATAAGGCGAGAAAAGATGCCAGAGCAGCCCAGAGTGAAGACTTGCCTGGGCCTTGGAGGTCTCCGGGCACCCTGCCTGCCGTGTACCTGGTTGCTGCACTACATGTTAAAGCTTAATAAAAGCCTGAGAAGCCCACCGAGGCCTCCAGGACTCTCCTTTACCCAATCTGCTCAGATCATAGAAAACCTGCTTAGTGGTCATCCTGGCACTACAACCCCTAGGCCAGATTTTTACCCATCTCTGTCAACAACTAAAATGTGTCACTGAGTGGCAGGCACTGTCTAAAATCTTTTGAGTTTTCTGAGAGTCAGCCTCGGTACAGTACCTAATACATTCTAGATGCTCAATAAATATTAAATTAATGAATTGATGAAATAAAAGTCTCAGCCAAGTCCCAAATTCTACAACTTATTTAAATGGCACTATGAATTCCTGCCCTGAGTAATTTATTAATAACTGACACTATCGTCCAAGAAGTTTGTAAAGTACCAAAAGAACGGATGAAAGAGTAAAACTTTTGAATAACTTTCTTTTTTCCTACCCTATTTTTTAAATTACAAAATTGTTATACAGATTTGTCATAGAATGGGTGATAATAAAGACAAAAAAAGGAAAAAAGGAGAAAAATCAGTTGCAGGTACTGACACTGAAAGATTACTTTGGCACGGTCTCTTCTAGATTTGTTTTGTTTTTAAACTCAGTCAGACTTGTATGAAGGTTAAGATAAAATTTCTAGGTAAGGAAATATGGGTAGTAAAAAGTAACCTTTCACTATAGCTTAATAGAATGTTGAGCCTTCTCAGAAGGTTTGAATATATTATAATCATTCTATGTCTGGAAATACTCCAGTTTTTTAACAGAGTTGCAAACAGAGGGCCTGGGTTTGCCTTTCCAGCTGTAAGGTGCTCTGTGTGGTCAACATGCTGTCATGTAGGTTAGCAAGTCCAAAACATCCCAAAGGAGACCTAGAGAGTCATTTTACCAGCTTGGTAACTTTCCCTGATAGCAATAAAAAGACTATTGTGGGAGAACATAACAACCTCATCTAGAAACTCCTTCAGCATTCAGACTGGGTTGGGTTCATCTTTATATTCCCCATACTGCCTTGCACATGGGCGTAATCAATGATGTTGAGTAAAATAAAAGGTTAAGGATTTATTAGCTATCTGCTTATCTGAAGCCCATCTGTTTAAATTCAGAAATTCGAAGGTAAACCTCCTAAGCTTAAAGATTTCTTCTATAGGGGCCTCCCTGGTGGCGCAGGTGGTTGAGCGCAGCGCTGTGAAGCTGTCCACAGCCTCTGCAGTGCCCGTTCGATCCCCGCAGGCCTCGGAGCAACCCACATGGCGAGCAGACCTCTCCTGTCTCCTCTGTTGCTCCCCTCAGCAGAGTATTTCGTCAGTCTGCCTGTTCTGCTCCCCGCTCTGTCTCTGGTGAATCCTCTCACCCTCCTGCGCATCTGGCCTGTACCCTGGCTCTTGTATAAATAAAATAAAAAAAGATATCTTTAAAAAAAAAATTTCTTCTATAGTGTCTTACACATCATAATCATTAATTTAATATATGAAGGTTGGATAACTATATTTCCTAATCACTGTAAAATAGTACTTCCTGTTACCCAATTTAAAACTACTTTTTGTAAGTGGTGTTTTCTTTTAACACCTAACATTTTAACATTTGGCCAGTGGGTGTGTTCTATTTTTGTTACATATAGTACATTTACTATTTTTTTTCTATTGTGTATGTATGTACATACATAGATTGGAATGGCTCCCAACTCAGATTTTCTTCCTGAGGTGAAGAGTACCATATACTGAGGAGCTTCTCTCTAGTTCCACAACTGGTTTAGCTGCCCACTTTGGAGTTTTCAGCCTATTAATTTGCCTATGTACTAGCTGGGTCTGAGATCTCCTGTTTTCTATCAATTACAATGCCACACATTGAACGACAACCTTTAGTAGCTATAATAGCTCCTCTATTTTGTTTCCTGAATCATAACTGATGACCTGAAATAGCTCCAAGTTCAGCTTGTTGGTAGTTTGTAGTCACTCTCTTTGTGGCAGAGATTAGTGTTACCAAACACTGTCTGTGCTCCTACATTAGTCTTCCTTTCAGTTAGGTTAGAACCATGTGGCTACTTTCAGTCAGTGGACAGTAACCAGAAGTGGTATGTATTAAAGTCAAGCCTCCCTTGATGTACAACAGGGCTTCATTCTAAGAAATGCATGGTTAGGACATTTCCTTGTTGTGCTAGCATCATAGAGTACAATTACACAAACCTAAATGGTATCACCTAGATCACACACACGCACACACACACCCCAGCATATTGTTTGTTGACCACAGCACACAACTATCTTCTGCCTGGGTCAAGGAGTAAAGAACCAGGCTGTCATTCTCCATTCCTCTCTTTCTCTTCCATAGCACCTCAGCGGCCATGCATTCCAAATGAGGTGCTACAAGTTGACAGAGCCACCATTAGCTAGACCCCTGAGTGACTAAATGTGCAGACTCCTCACCTCCCAACTTGCTTTGACAAATAAGAGAAGTACATTTGGTTGGGTTAAGCCAAAGAGATGTTGAAACTTGTCTACTATAACTCATAGTATAACCTAAATTAGGTTGTGCTCATTGTATAATCTAAATTAATATATTTCCTAAATTAAATACAAATATTTTTCTTAAACCTAAGGGTCTTATCATTGAGAGAAAAGCATTTCCCTTCCCCATTAATTATTTTCTCCAAGCACCCTCACCTGACTGCCCATTGACCATGGTTATGGTGGATATATGAGATATATTATGCTGGACATTCCTCATAGTACTTTAATAAAACTATTGGTGCAATTGAGAGAATTAAAAGGGGGGTTAGCTTCTTCATGGAAATAAAACCTGTGGCGGCAGCAGGTCATTGTCAGGCTAGAATCTACTGTGCATTGTCCTTAAAGGAGAGAAAAGCAAGTCAGAATCACCCTAGTAGTTCAGTGTGGCTTTGTTAGCTTCCAAATAATTAATTTTTTCAACATTGCAAGTTGAGTTTTTTTGAAATATGGATGCTTCTTAAGAGAAATTCTGTCCTAATCCATTCAGTTCCTTCTTTGCAGCTTCTCAGCCTAGTCATAGAGCTCTAAAAAATAACAATGACCTAGAAGCTGATTTGCAAGGTGGCTGGAAGTGCATTTTATTCCTGTCAATTAAAGGAGTAGGGGGACTTATGTTGGGCATGGTGTTGTATAATTCTGTGGCTCCACTTGAAACCTCTAAGGATAAATAGTGTGGGAACTCAGGATGTTGAAGTGGACTGAGGCAGCATGTTTGCTGAACACGGCTTTAGAGTGCTTGGTGTAACAATCTTATTAATAATAGCTGCCACTTACAGAGCACTTATAGCACTAAGTGATTTCCCTGAATTGGCTCATTTGATCCTCACAAAATATCTTTTTTAATCGCTGCTATTATCCCCCATTTTACAGACAAGGAAACTGTGGTCCTGAGGTTTTAAGCAGTTGGCAGGATGTCAGAACTTCCACACAAACTCTTTTACCATTACACCTTACCTGCCCCTTGATGAGCTCTGAACTCAAATTCCAGGCCTGGGGCCTGCTCAAGGAGGGTGGCTAGGTTTGTTAGACTGTTCAGTAGTCCAAGCAGGTACCAAGTAATGCCCCTCCTGACATTGTCCCAATGCCCCTAGGCACCAGTGGCAACCCCCACACCACTCCCATGCATCCAGGCCTGTTACCCTTGGCCAGAGAGGTAGCTGATGCCACTGAGGGACTGGAAGTCACCAGGGTTGGAGACTAAGGAAGGTGAAGCTACCTCGGAGGTGAAGCAGCTTCTGGGGCAAAAGGAAGGCATCCTGGCACTTGATGGAAGAGAGCAAGAGGTGGTGCTACTAGTAGCCAGAGGAAATAACGGGCCCAGGCCAGGACTTAGGAAGAACTGATCCCCACTGTTTCCAAGCCCTGATGTCAGTAGAAGGACCACTTTTTGGCTTGCAAAAGCCTCTCATTTAGGGCCTCCCTGGTGGCGCAGCGGTTGAGCGCTGGATTGCAAAGCTGCCTGCAGCCTCTGCAGCACCGGTTCGATCCCCGGCTGCTCCCCGGCCACCGGAGGAGGGTCCCACATGGCGCGCAGACCTCTCCTGCCGCCCGCTGCTCCCCTCAGCAGTGTACTTCGGTCCCTCTGCCTGTTCTGCTCCCAGCTCTGGCTCTGGAGAATTCTCTCACCCTCCCGCGCTTCTGGCTGTACCCAGTGCTTGTATAAATAAATAAATAAATCTTTTAAAAATAAATAAATTAAAAAAAAAAAAAGCCTCTCATTTAGATCCTACAAAAACCTTTTTTTTTTTAAAAAAAAAAAATTATTATTTATTTATACAAGCACTGGGTACAGTCAGAAGCATGGGAGGGTGAGAGAATTCACCAGAGCCAGAGCGGGGAGCAGAGCAGGCAGAAGGACCGAAGTACACTGCTGAGGGGAGCAGTGGGCGGCAGGAGAGGTCTGTGCGCCATGTGGGACCCTCCTCTGGTGGCTGGGGAGCAGCCGGGGATTGAACCGGTGCCGCAGAGGCTGTGGGCAGCTTTCCAGCGCTCAACCGCTGCGCCACCGGAGAGGCCCCAAAAACCATTTTTATAGAGAGACAAGGAGTGAGGACATGACTGCTTCTCCGGTGAAAGTGCTGGCTCAGGGGCTCCTGGGCGCAAGGCCTGCACCCACAGTGCCCTCCCCTGCATTTCGACACCCTCCACCACAGGGTCATGCTCTGCCTTAGTCATTTATTCTGCATCCTATGGTGCCAGCTAAGTCACTCAGCTGTCACAATCAGGCCTGGAACTGCAGGATACAAAATAACTCTGGGGAGACCTCCCTGAAGAGGGGCCTGGGGGGCCGGAAGGCCAGGCCTTTTAGGCCAGCAAATGGAGCACCAGCTGCATCTAGCAAGTTGCTAAATTAGCTAAGCTATTGTTTTGCTTTTAATTTTTGTGTGAATTCAAGGATAGTCATGGACGTCTTGGCAGCGAGTGAATGAGATTGTTCTGAAAGAATTCACCTTGCTGAAGGGCCCCTGTCAGATGCACAAAACTCCAATGAGCAGCAGGCTGGGACAGAGCCTTCTACTTGCCCTCCCAGGGCCGGGGTTACTCTGCCTCCTTTTCCCTCGAGGCTCTGCTTTCCAGACCACCACACATAGGGACCACCATCTCCCCTGCTTCATGAGGCCCACATGCCCTCTCCCCTCTGGCCTGGGACAGGAAGGTAAACAGGGCAAGGGTGGGCGGGTGCAGGGGCCTGGTATGGCTTCTGCACCACCCTCAGTCAGGGAGCCCAAGCCCAGTATTTCTCCTGCTGGCATGCAATACCCCAGTGGCCAGTGCAAGAAAATTGGGCAGAAGGATCTGGAAATTGACAAATTTGCACCTAGGCTCGCTCTGCACTTGCTGAAAATGTGCCCACCCCCTGGCTTTTCAGCTATGGAGTCCTCTGGGATAAATAGTGTGGGAACTTAGGACATCAACCATGTAACAAAAGGATAGAGCCTTTCTAATAAAGATGACCCAAGATGTTAGCTGCTCAAAAAGAAAGCAAAACAGATTATCACCTTGGTGTTGCTTTTCTTTAAACCGTCAGCCTTAACCCATGGCTGCCACCTTTCTCCATCCAGGAGTCAGTCCCTAGTCCCCCAGTTTCCTGAACTGGGACCTCACGCCAAGGGCTAGAACAGCTACAATCATGCAATTGCCTCAGCTGCTGCTTCTGCCCACATTAGCCAGTGTCTTGGGTAAGAACGGACATGTAACTTTTTTAAAAGAAAAAAAGATAGGTAGGTAGGTAGACAGGTATAGTCCAATATTAATACTGACCAAAAGAGGAAAGGTACAGTCGCTAATAAACATGAGAAATGCTCGGATTCACCAGTTTTGGAAGAACTGTGTGAAGCTATTTTTTCCCTTCCAAATTAGCAAAATGAAAATACTATAATCTTACATTGGCCTGGGTGTGGCAAATTTGTCACTCTCAGTGGGAGTGTAAACTAATGTGAGGTTTCTGGAAAGTAATTTGACAATGTTTATCCAGAACCTTGAAAATGCCCCAGCAGGTGAGTGGCATCTAAAACAAGGCCTAGAGAGTCAAGCAGATGTGAGTTCTGATCCCACCATTCAGCTGCGTGCCTCAGGACAAGGCACTTCATCCCTCCTTTAAATCCTTTCCCTCAAGTATGAGAAAAAAGGGGGGCAGCGGTGCTTTTCCCTACTTCACAGGGCTGGAGGTTAAGAGAAAAAAATAAAGGTAGATACAATTGTTTTAAATTCATTTATCTTTCTTTTTGGTCCAGTACTCTGGACCATCCCATGGAAAGAATCTGAGAGGATGGGAGGAAGCCAAAGATTTGTGCACAAAAGATGTCTATCCAGCATTACTGATAATCATAAAAACATAGGAACAAAGCACCCAGCATTAGAGGAAAGGTTAAAAAAATGTTGGGGCAGCCACATGTCTTTATGTATTCATTTAATCAGTAGCATCTATTATGTATCATTCTGTACTGGCTTTTTTTGCTTAACAGTGAGATATTTTGTCTTAAGCTTTCAGATTTCTGGTATTGGAGTCCGGTCAAAAGATGTGCATTTTTAATTTTGACAGCTATGACCAACTTGCCCCACTGGGAGGTTGCTTCAACACATTTTGGAAGAAATACTGAGAGCCAGTTTCCCCAGCTCTCCACAAAGGTGCTGTCAACTTTTGTTCTTGTCCAAGGTGAAAGTAGTATCCCATTGAAATTTCAATTTGCATTTCTCTTATTGCAAGTGAGGTTGAGCACCTTTTCATATGTTTAAGAGCCATTCCTGTTTCTTTTTCATTGAATTGTCAGCTCAAGTAGCTTTGGCCTCGGTTTCTATTGGGTAATAGGTTTGTTTTTTTTTTTTTTTTTTGTATTGATTTTGCCCTTCAGCTAACACATATGCAAATTGTTTTTTTCCTTCATTTTATCACCTGTCCTTTAACTTTTTTTGGTGTTTTTACCATTCAGCTTAAAAAATGGTCTAGGTTCTAGGCAATTGCTCTTTCTGTGCTGTGACACACTGTTTTCCCAAACCATTGACTTTTCTCAGTGCTCAACATTCCATGAAGACAGGGACCCTGTCTAGCTAGTTCACTACTTGAACCCCTAGTAAGTACCCAATAAATATTGTTCAGTGACTATAGTTCCACTATAGCGAATGCCAAGTATCTGTCGTCTTCTAGGCAAATATGCTTAGTGCACAAGGCAAAAACATCTTCCTGTTCTATCAGCCTCTATCACAAAACAGTCATATTAAACTTGTGACAAAATTATGTGAACTTTCAAGGTACCACCCCCAACCTCAGTGGTCAGCAGCTTCAACATTCAAGGACTTAATGAGAATGGACAAGTTCAACCACAGCCTATTATCTGGCTCAGCCATATCCAGCCCCACGCAAAAGCACTCTCCCAACCTCTTGAAGACTTACTGTGCTGTGGCTCCCCACGATGCAGGATGAAGGAAAAACTCCCATCCACAGGGCCTGGCAAAGCTTCGGAAGAGTCTCAACTTGTCCTCTCAGGGACCAGAAGGAAATAGGAAATGTTCTTTTATAACAGGGTGGTTCCCAGGAAAAGGGAAGGTTCCAGGTTCACCGTCCCACCCAAAAGAGGGTGGAGCTGAGCAGGGAAGAGAAGAAGCTGGAGAGGAGACTGGACAAGGAAGGAAGCAGGATGGAGAACCAGAAAGAGACCTGGAGGAGGCACGTGGAGCAGAGAGTCATGTGAAGAAGCTGCGCCTGCTTCTAGGTCCTGGACTGGTTGAAACAGACGTGGGTGAGAGACCTGTGGGGAGGTTAATAATGGCAACGTTCATCTTAATTTTTCTCCTTCTCTCCCAGATGTGCTGGGCTCTTTCTGCCCCTTTCTTATGGGTCCCCACCAGAAGGGGCTTTAGATTTGTGGCAGGCTTTTGGATCTCAGTGGCCTTGCTTTGAGCCAACCCTGTTTAACTGGACAATTACCCATGAGGGGATGGGTAATTTCGAGTGCTTAATTTGGAAACTTTATTTTCCTCATTCTTCCCCTTTTCTGTATTGCACACAAATTGTATTAAAGTTCCTTTCCATTGAAGGTCTTACGCACTAGAGTATGTTTTGTCTTAATGCGGCAGATGGTAGAAACTATTTAGAGCAGGCAGTTTTGGGGGTTTTGGGGTGCCCCTCTTCCTGTCCTGTAACACTTTCTAAAAGCAAAGAACAGGGTGGTCTAGATTGTGTTATGCAAATGATTAACTCAGCATTCTGGCCTCAACAGGAAAAACAAAAAAAATTCAAATTTAGTAAAGAAGTAAAAAGAAGCAAGTATAGAATAGGTTCTAGACCAGGCTAAGCACTGCTGCCAGGGTCTCACATATTGCTTGCCTCAAGGCTGATTTAATTATGGAGACTGATCATCGGTATCATTTCTTTCTAGGAGCTGCATTCCATAAGCCAGTGTCATCGATGTGACACTAGGGTCTGTGTTCAGATATCCCATGCGGCTCTACTTGCTCTACTTCCCAGAAAGCAACAGGGAACTACTCCAAAATGAATCCTACCATAGCACACATATTGGAGATAGCTTTACATATCTTAAAGGTCTTTTTTTATTTTTAACTTTTTATTTAAAAAAATATATCAAGTTTACACATAATTTGCAAAAACAAATCAACTTCCATGCCTCTCACCTAGATTCGTTAATTGTTCTTATTTTTGCTACATTTGCTTTGTCACTTTCTCTGTAATATATACTATTACTATTATTACCTTTCTAAATAACAATCTGAGAACTAGTTGTAGAGTTGTTTCTAAATATTTCCCTCTTAACTGCTAAGTATAAATACAGATGCTTAATCACAGTACAATGATCAAATGCACAAAAGTTAATGTTGTTAAGTGACATATTGAATCTGCACTTTATATTCAAATTTCACTTACTTGCTCCAATAAAACTCTTTGCAACTTTGTCTTATCCAGACCTGGATCTAATCCTGATTGCATTTTAGTTGCTTTTTCTCTTCTTTTAATCTGGAGAGTTCCTCAATCTTGTCTTTATGACCTTAATGTTTTTAAAAATGACATGCCAGTTGTGTTTCCTTTAGTTCAGGTTCCTCTGATGTTTCCTCCTGATTATATTCAGATTATGCATTTTTGATAAAAGATACTTTTAATTGCCCATGATCCTTGTATATTATAACCAAATTATCAGATGAGTTATATTTTAAAACAAGTTTGTTACTCCTGTTCATATTAATTTGCATCTTACTTTTTTTTAAAGATGTATTTATGCATACAAGAACTGGGGTGTAAGCCAGAGGTGCGGAGGGTGAGAAGATTCACCAGAAAGAGTGCGGAGCAGAACAGGCGGATCTACTGAAATACACTGCTGAGGGGAGCAGCAGGTGAGACAGGAGAGGTCTGCTGCACCTTGTGGGTTGCTCCCTGGCCAATCGAATTCATGCTGCCGTGGCTGGTGAGAGCTTGACAGCTCTTTCTTTAACCCCTGCACCACCAGGGAGGCCCCTACAGCTTACTTTCTAATACATGATTTTTCTACATTTTTTGCTATCTCCTATGGTAATCTTTAAACATGATGAAATAACTTTGTGTGTGTTCATTCTTTTGAACATAGATCAAACTGTTTCTCTTACTGCCTTGCTCGCTTTCTGTCAGTTGTTTTTACATCTTTTTAAAATATTTGGATATTGACAATTCATTTTGAAATTAAAAAGACATTTCCTCCCAGAGAGTCTCTGCCTATTGATATTTAGAAAACTATTTAAATGAGGTTGGGAAGCTAGAAAGATGTCTGTGAGTTTGTAAATTAGCAAACTACCAGACCCACCACACCTTGCATCTTCAATGAGAGATTATGGTGTTATGCCCTCCAGCAGAATTGATGGGGGGTGAGGCCCTTTAGAGTTGTCTAGGGGGTTGTTAGCCTTGGATTCCAAGAAGTGCACGTGGCATCAATACACCCTCCATTCTGCCCTCTTCTGTCTTTTGTTTCCGAATCCACGCTATTTGCTGTTGGAATAACTGCCTTGAGGTCAAGGCATTCCTGCCTCTAGTAGCACTACCCAGCAACACTCAGGAAACATTGGTTGACTCTGAATAAATTTAGTAGCTACACTGAATTTTCTCAATTCAGGTCTTATACAGAAAATAATTTCGGTTATCATGAATTATGTGCACAATGAGAAATACAGAAATTCAGGTAGTACAGTCTTTCAAAAATATCTTCCACTAGTGATTTTAATGTCTCAGTCTTCTGGTGTGCCCAAAATTCTCCATCTTTGACCGAAACACTACTTGAGCAATGGTGCATTTGGAGGAGGAATGTTGGGAGAGTAGGAGGAGATTGGTGGGAGGTTATGCTTCCCTAAGGGAAATCTCCTTTCAGATATGAAGGTAGAAACAGGATGGGAATTTCAGGCTCTCTACTGAAGGAGTCTGAATGCAGAGAATTTGATCGTGTCATTTCTTGGTTTGCATCTTCTAACTTGCTGTATGCTGCAGAGTGAGCCAGCCGGGCCAGTCACTTAACCACGCAGAGCCAGAGCTCACCTCTCCAGGTTCGAACCCTCCCTCCCTCTTTTCCTCTACCTGGGACACTGCTTTCCTCACTCCTCCCTGGTGTTCCAATGTGTGGTTTGTTTGTTGTTGTTGTTTTAAAGATTTATTGTATTTATCTATACATATAAGAACTGGGTATGTGGCGGGGGGACGATTCACCAGAGACAGAGTGGGGAGCAGAACAGGCAGACTGACTGAAATACACTGCTGAGGGGAGCAGCGGGCGAGACAGGAGAAGTCTGCTTGCCATGTGGGTGTCTCCCTGGCCTGGGATTGAACTCATGCCGAAGTGCCTGGCAATAGCTTATTAGCATTGAGACTTTAATCCTTGTGCCACCAGGAGGCCAATGTTAGGTAATGTTTGTTGATACATGGAAAGAATTTCAAATTCACAGAGAATTAAACCAATTTAAATTTAAATTTTTATAGTGAAATGTCACTTCAAGTTTATCATATTGGAGAAGATTATAATTGTTGATTATACTCACAATTATGAAAGAAATATGTACTTTTATATCCTTACAAATTTTACAGTATATGTTTAAACTTAAGATGCCTTTACCTATGGACCATGCAATTCAATTCCACATCTGAGACTCTTTCCTCTTCCTGTATACTTGCCTACATGCAGAAAGTAACATGTAAAAGCAGGTTCACTGTAACATTTTTTGAAACAATGAAAAGATAAAAATTACTCACCCCACCAGTAGAAAATGGCTAAATAGATTATGGCACAGTATACAGTGTAAAATGATCATGAACTTTTGATAGTCTAGAACTTGTCCAAGATATATTGTTAAATGAAAAAGAAATTTGCAAAACAGATAAATATAGTTGCTAACATGTGAAAATACTAATTAGTTTATGTGTTAATCTGCACACTGTAAAAAATCTGAAAAACCTATACTTAAGTTTGCACAATGATTACCTCAGGAATGTGGAGCTATGGGAGGCATTCACATTCTTCTGTACATTTATGATCTTTGAAATGTTTAAAAGAAATAATATTTGAAAATGAAAAAAAGCAAAAATTTAAAAAGTCCATGAATCCAAAAAATGGTAGCATGTGGAATAACGGGAAGAGGTGGCAGATGTAACAAGACGGATCATTTGTAGACAATTGCAGAAGGGACACAGGAGTACAGCCGGGTTCTTTGTATCCTCTACTTTTGTCATTAGAAATTTTCATAATGAAAAGTAAAAACAAGCTTGGGACATGTAGAAGAAGCACAATCCATGTGTCAGTTTCAAAAGAATAGAGTTCTGCATAAGGAGTACTTTAAACATCTAAATTTAGATGTTAGTGGGTAGAGACTGAGGTTTATCAACAAATTGCTGAAAGATTACCTTGTATAATTTGGGTAGAAGAGAGAAGGATTAAAGGTGAGGATACAAGTAGAAGATATTTTGCTTTAGTCCAACAGCAGGAAAGCCCAGGAAAGTCATGGTTAATGACTGGGGAGCAAGGAGATGAGACAGGAGTCCAGGTAACATCTCAGTCCTTCATCAGAGACCCCTGGAGGTAACAAGACCATCATCAGACTCAGACAGCCCCATAGTGATCTACACGCACCCTTCTCAAAGAAACCTTTGGCTTTACAGATGCTTTTTAGCCAGTTCATGCCTGTTTGTCTCAAGAGGGGCTGAAAACAGGCCTCTACCTTGATTCTGCTTTTTCCTACTTATTCCTTCCAATACCAGTTTCCACATTGTGCTATCCTCACTATCCTCCATCTATAGAGGTCTCTAGAATGAAATTCTATCTATTAAATAATAACATCTTATCCATCCCTCTTCCCAGCTCCTGTCAACCACTTCTACTTTCTGTCTCAGAAAGTACATTGTCCTCAAGTTTCATCCCTGTTAGAATATATGTCAGAATTTTCGTTCTTTTTGAGACTAAATAGGATTGCATTTTTGGATAGGCCACATTGTGTATTCTTTCATTTATTAATGAACACTTGGGTTCCTTCTTCCTGTTGACTATTATGAATAAAGCTGTTATGGTAATGGGAGTAAAATTATCTCTTTGAATGTCTGCTTTCAAATCTTTTGGGTATATACATACTCAGAAGCAGAATTGCTACATCATATGGTAATTCTGTTTTTAATTTTCTGAAGAACCACCATAATATTTTCCATAGAGACTGTACTATTTTTATATTTCCACCAGTAATGCACTCCAAGGGTTGAACTTTCTTCACATCCTCATCAACATTTATCATGTGGTTTGTTTTCTGATAGTAACCAACTTAATGGATGTGAAGCAGAAGAAAGGAAATTTAAAGAGAAAGTGGAGGTTGAGTAAGGTTAAATCATCCACTACCAGAAAGTGTGTTTATTCCCAAGTCTTCAGACAAATTAGAAGGATGGGTTAAATACTACCTTGTCATTTAAAAAGACAATTCTTGTATCAGGATCACCTGAGTTACATATCATAATGCAGATTCTTGGGCCCCATTCCAAGCCTATTAAGTCAGAATCTGCCTAGGATTTGGGTGTTTAAATAAAAAAATAAATAAAGCTTTTCCTGAAACCAGGAAATAAGGGGAATGCAACTGACCACAGAGATTTAAACCATAAAACCAGTTTTAAAAATCCCAGCAAGATATGCAAAGTCACCTCTAAAGGGACAGATCAGTCTCTCCTTAACCTCTTAACACTAACCAGATTGATCATATAAACAAATATAAAGGAAAGATGAGTAGGAGGAAATGTTCTGACCTTGGCATAAAGGAGAATTTCTTAAACAAGACATAAAAAGCACAAGCCTTAAAAGGATTCAAATATTCAACCATGTAAAAATTAAAACTTCTGTACAACAAAAGATATCATAAAAAAAGTGAAGACAAGCTATAAAAGGGAAAAAGAAATTTGCATTACATTTAATCAACAACAGATTGTGTTTAATCAATAAAAGATCACTATCTAGAATATATAAAGAACTTCTAAAAAATCAATTTCAGAAAAAGGGAGAATTACCTCCATAGAATAATGATCAAAGCACACGAATTGGCAATTCCACGAAACGCTCAAACCACAAACTAACTCATGAAAAGGTGTTCATCTTTACCAGGGAAGGGGAAATGCAACTTGAACCACAAAAAGATCCCCTTTCAAATATACAATATCATTCACATGTAATATTTAGTGTTTACTTTCTGTCTTCCTCTGCTAGACTATGCATCCCAGAAGAGCAGAGATCTTTGTCAGTTTTGTTTACTGATGTATCCCAAACACCAAGAATGAACAAACATGGCTAAATCTCAAAATCATAAAATCATGATCCAGAAGGATACTTACAGCATGAGCTAATCTATAAAATTTTAAAACGTGTAAAATGATACTATGTATGGTTTACAGCTACATACATATGTAGTAAAAGTCTAAAAACTTCAGGGAATAGTGAACAGTAAATTTAGGATAGAAATTATCTCTGGTTTTGGGTGAAGGGGAGGGATTGCACTGGATTTGTAATGTTTTAACTTAAAACTTGACAAAGCCAAGAGGCGAGATGTAGTATCAGTTCTACTGATTTTTATTTTTTGTGTACCTTGAAATATTTCCTAATTTTAGAAGAAAGAAATAATAAATGGCTTAAAAGGAAGTTAGATGGGCCGTGCTAACGTATACAAGGGCAAGCGCAAGAGAGGAGCTCTCCCACCACAGAAATCATCAAAGTTCCTTTAGGTAAGACCATCTTTTTCTGAAAAAGATATTGGTTACTGAAGTCCACAAAATGCTGGTAGAGATGATTGGTATTCACATACATGCCGGAAAACTGTCATTATTATTAAAGCTGAACCGATCATGCCCTGTGATGCAGCAATTCCACAATTAGGTATACAACTAATAGACGCATATGCAAGACCTCAAAAGACAAGTATAAGAACATTTACAGTAGCATTATTCATAATAGCCCCCAAATGCAAACAACCCAAATGTCCACCAAGAGAACAGATACATAAGCTGCAGTATAATCATGCCTTAACTAATGAACTTTACAATGGAACCAGTGGTGCTCCCAAGAGGCTATACCACGTAGACTCAGTGTGCAGGGGTCTATGCCAACTAGATTTGTATAATTAGACTCTATGACAACCACAGTGCTAATGAAACACCAAAAAGGGGCACCATTTTATACATTAAATACATAATACATAGTCTTTTGACTATGATGAATAATGCCATATTTGGTGTACAAGATTTTTGTGAACATATGTTCTCATTTTCTCTTGGTATCTGCCTAGGAGTGATGGAGTCATATGGTAACTCTATGTTTAACCTTTTGATCAAAGGTTGTTTGATCTGCCAGGCTGTTTTTTAAAACACCTGCACCATTTACATTTCTAGCACCAATGTACAAAAGTTCCATTTTCTCCATATTCTTGCCAACATTTGTTATTATCTGTCCTTTTGATTAAATTCATTCACGTGTGTGAAGTGGTATTTCATTGTGGCTTTGACTCACATTTCCATGATGGCTAGTGATGTTGAACATCTTTTTGAAATATATGTATCTTTAAAAAATATTTTGTATATAACACAAGAAATGACAATTTGCATACTTTTTTTTCTTCTGGACTCCTAACAGTTTTATATTTGTTGGGTACATGACACAGGGATGCATGAGGGTGGGAGCATTTTTTCCCACCCTTATTGCCCATTTATATATTTTCTTTGGAGAAATATCTATTCAGATCCTTTGCTCATTTTTTTTCTTTTTATAGGACCCTCGCCAGTGGCCGGGGATCGAACTGGTGCTGCAGAGGCTGCGGGCAGCCTTGCCACCCAGTGCTCAATCGCTGCGCCACCAACTTTGCTCGTTTTTAACTAGGATATTTGTCTTGTTATTATTAAGTGAATAATTTTGTAGTTTCCAGTGTATGACTTTGCACTTTTTAAAAATTAACTATTTCTTAGTGCTTTATTCTTTTTGTTTTTTTTTTTTTTTTTAAAGATTTATTTATTTATTATTTATACAAGCACTGGGTATAGTCAGAAGCGCGGAGGGTGAGAGAATTCACCAGAGCCAGAGCGGGGAGCAGAGCAGGCAGAAGGACCGAAGTACACTGCTGAGGGAGCAGTGGGAGGCAGGAGAGGTCTGCGCGCCATGTGGGACCCTCCTCCGGTGGCCGGGAGCAGCCGGGGACCGAACCAGAGACACAGAGGCTACGGGCAGCTTCGCAACCCAGCGCTCAACCGCTGTGCCACCGGGGAGGCCCGCTTTATTCTTTTTGAATAGAAGTTAAATTTAATTAAAAAAAAAATTCATTGTCAGAATGGTCCAGTCCAGTATAGAGAAATACAATTGATTTTAGTATAGTGATTTTATAGCCTGCAATCTTTTTGAACTTGTTTATTCTTTTTTTAAAAAGATTTTTAAAAATTTATTTATGCATACAAGTGCTGGGGTGGGGAGGTGGTGAGTGGATTCACCAGAGACAGTGGGGAGAAGAACAGGTGGATGTACTGAAATACACTGCTGAGGGGAGCAGAGAGGGAGACAGGAGAGGTCTGCTCCATCATGTGGGTCAGCTCCCTGGCTGGGGATCCAAATCACAGTGCCTTGGCTGGTGAAAGCTTGATAGTGCTGAGACTTTAACCCCTGCACCACCAGGGAAGCCCTTATTTATTTATTTAGTCTAGTATTTTTTTTGTGAATTCCATAGGATTTTTCTATATAAAAGATTTTATCATTTGTGAAAGCTATTTCTTCCCTTCGAAACCTGGATGCCTTTCTCTTTCATTTCTTACCTAATTTTTCTGGTTAAAATCTCTACTAGAATGTTGAAATAAGTGGCAACAATGGGCATCTTTGTCTTGCTCCTGATGTAAGACAAAAAGCTTTCAATTTGTCACCAGTAAGTACAATGTTAGTTATGACATTTTCATGTCCTTTATCACAAGAAGGAAGTTTGGTGAGTGCTCATATCATGAAGGATGGTGGATAGTGTCAAATACTTTTTCTGACTCTATTGAGACTATTATTTGTTTTTTGTCCTTTATTCTGTAGATATGGTGAATTACACTGACTGATTTTTCTATGTCAAGTTAACCTTGAATATCTGGGATAAATCCAGAAAAAGTGTGAACCTTATGATATTTTGCTAAGTTCAGTTTACTAGTATTCTGTTGATTTTTGCATCTATATTCTTTTTTTAAATTTTATTTTTATATTCCCCATACAATTGCAACCCCCTTATTTTGACCCCAATCCCTTCTTTCCCCGCCACCCACCCTTCCCACAGTATGTCTCTGGTTCATAGTTGTTTGTTGATTTTGATTTTTTCTTTCTTATAGTTATTCTTTTTCCTGGTCCCTTATTTAGGTTTTCTAGATTCCTGCTATGAGTGAGACCATCCGGTATTTTTCTTTTCCTTTCTGGCTTATTTCACTGAGCATGATCCCTTCCAGCGCCATCCATGTTGCTGCAAATTGCAACATCTATATTCTTAAGGGATATTAGTCCATAGTTTTCTTGTATTTCTGTCTGGTTTGGTATAAGGATAATACTAGTCTCAGAATGAGCTCACAAATAATGTCTCTGCTATTTCTTGGAAGACTTTGTGAAGAATTGGTGCTAATTCTTCTTTTAAATATGTGGTAGAATTCACCAGGGAAGACATCTCGTCCTGGTATTTTGTTGTTGGAATGTTTTTGATGACTGAATCAGTCTCTTTACTTGTTATAGGTGGACTCAGATTTTCTATTTCTTCTTGAATCAATTTCAGTAGTTGACTCTAGAAAATTGTAGATTACATCTATATTGTCTAATTTGCTGGCATATACTTGTTCACAGAATATCTTTTTTTTTGTACAATTAATGATAGCCTTTTTTACATTTCTGATTTTAATAATTTGAGTATCATTTCTTTTTTTCTAGAAACATAGCTAAATGTTAATTTTGTTGATCTTTTCAACTTTTGGGCTATTAATTTTCTTTATTGTTTTTCTATTCTCTGATTGATTTCTGCTCTACTATAATAAAAAAGCAAAAACATCATTGATTTCTGCTCTAATTTTTATTATTTCTTTCCTTCTGCTTGTTTAGAGTTCAGTTTGCTCTTCTTTATCTAGTTTCTTAAGGTGAAAGTTCATTAATTCGAGCTCCTTTTTTTAAATATAGGTACTCAAAGTAATACATTTTCATCTAAGAATGACTTTTCACTGGAGTCCACAAGTTTTGGTATGTTGGATTTTGATTTTCATCCATATCAAAGTGATTTTTTAATTTCTCTTGTGACTTCTTTTTTTTTTAAAGATTATTCATGCATACAAGAATCAGGGTACAGGCCAGATGTGCGGGAGGGTGAGAGGATTCACCAGAGACAGAGCGAGGAGCAGAACAGGCAGACTGACTGAAATACACTGCTGAGGGGAGCAGTGGGCGAGACAGGAGAGGTCTGCCTCGCCATGTGGGATTCTCAGTAGGATGGAACCTGTGCTGCAGAGGCTGCAGACAGCTTCACAGCCCTGTGCTCAACTGCCTGCACCACCAGGGGAGGCCCCATCTTGTGGTTTCTTTCACCCACTGGTTATTTAAGAGTATATTGTATAGGGCAGTGCCGATTAGATCCCCGCTAGCCACGGAGCAACCCACATGGCGCAGCAGACCTCTCCTGTCTCACTTGCTGCTCCCCTCAGCAGTGTATTTTGGTCATTCTAACTATTCTGCTCCCTGCTCTGTCTCTGTGAATCCTTCACCCTCCACTCCTCTGGCCTGTACTCCAGCTCTTGTATGCATAAATAAATAAATCTTAAAAAAAAAGTATATTGTATAACTTCCATATATTGTGACTGTCCCAAATTTTCTTGTGTTATAGATTTCACCTTTCTTTTTATTGTATTCAGAAGCATATTTATATAATTTCAATCTTTTAAACTTTATTGAAAAAAATTATGGCCTAACATGGTCTATCCTGGAAAACATCCATCTGTATTTGAGAAGAATGTTTATTCTCCTATTGTAGAGTTTCTATAGGTTTCAGTTAGTTTATAGTGCTGTTCATCCATTTCCTGTTGACCTTCTAACTAATTATTATATCCACTATTGAAAATAAGATAATAAAGTCTTCAACTACCTATGTTGAATTTTTTATTTCTCCCTTCACTTATGATTTTCTTGTTTCATACATTTTGGTTACCTACTACAGAGCTGATGTTTATAATTCTATCATCTTGATATAGTGACTATTTTATCCTTATATAATTTTCTTCTTAGTCCCTAGTAACAGTTTTTATTATAAAATCCATTTGTCTATTATTTATATAGACATTCCAGATATTTTGGTTATGATTTGCATGTCTTTTAATATCTCTTTCCATCTCTTTTCTTTTAACATATCTGTGTCTTTGAATCTAAAATATTTCTTTTATAGACAGCACATAGTTGGATCATATTATTTTTTATTTTTTTAAAGAATAATTCCTTTAGGGGCCTCCCTGGTAGCTCAAGTGGTTAAGTCAAAGCACCATGAAGCTATCCACAGCCACTGCAGCACAGAGCTTGATCCCCAGCCAAGGAACTGACCCACATGGTACTGCAGATCTCTCCTGTTTTGCTCACTGCTCCCCTCAGCAGTATATTTCAGTCCATCTGCCTGTTCTGCTCCCCACTCTGTCTCTGAATCTTCTCGCTGCTGCCCACACCTCTGGCTTACACCCCAGTTCTTATATGCACAAATAAATGAAATAAAAACCTAAAACAAAAGAATTATTCCTTTATCGTAATTTTATTCAAATCTGAGATTGACTCCCCATATTGCTGTGTGAGTTTGGGCAGTACCCTCTGATTGCTCACCAGTAAGATGGATTTAATAACAGTTAACTTGCAGTGTTATGAGGAGGACTAAATGAAAATATATGCAAATATTGATACATGGTAAATGTTCAATCATTGAAAATGTATTTATCAATAAAGACAATGTCATTTTTCTGCTATATTATCAATTTTATTTCATTTTTCTTTATTGTTAAAATTTGTATAATTTGCCTTTCAATGTTTTAAGGCATCTCTATCTTTTATAATGTTATGTCTTGCTGCTACTTCTTTTTTTTTTTTTTTCATTTACCAAGGCATATGGTACCTGTCTGTTTAATTGTCTTTATCCCTGCTAATGTGTAGCTCCTCAAGGGCAATGAATTATCTTGTTCACTGTTAGATTCCAGGGCCTTGGACAATTCCATGATGGCTAATGATGTTGAGGATCTTTTTTTACATGGCACATGACAGGAACTCAATAAACATTTACTAAAAGTCAAGTGAATGAATAAATAAACTGCCTCTTACCTTGGAACATAAAGAAGTGTCCACATCTTAGTGTTCACCCAAATATCTGGCTCTATTCAGTGTTTCCACACTTCATGATCGGGTGTCAGTTTTACTATTAGCTGAGGACCAACTGTGCTATTATTAATTAAAAGTTTTATTGAAAGGAACTTGCTGCTTTAGTGCAATGTAGTCAAAAGGAACGATTTATATTAATAGCTTAAGTAGAAAATCAGTATCATTTGCCTTTATTCATTAAATTACACAAATTAATCTTCCAAATTAAAAAAAAATATTTCTTTGCCTATTCCTCAAATGATACCAGATATCATATTTTGGGAAACCTTACTTTTCATTCAGTACTTTCCTAATCTAATACACTGGTCATTTACTTGGCTGTGCGAATTTTTAATTTTTTCCATATTCTCTCCTTTTCCAAGGGCTGAGATACTATATTTGATGGAAAAGTATGTTTCTTTGCTTTCACTTTATTTTAATTTATTTGGGGTCAACTCAGGATGGTTCAGCCAAGCTCATCAGGCTTTGAGGCTTTGATGCCTAGGTATGTATGCCCCCTGCTGCCTTTGGGGCTTGGTCCTTCCTTGTTCTTATGCCATTGTATCCCTTTGGTGCCTATCCCAGGGTGAGGCCATCATGACCCGTCTCTCAGCATAAGGAATTAGATTTTTAGAGTTTATAAATCTGATTACTGATGAATATTTAGACCCACCAGAGAAAAAATCAAAACAATGCCATTATTATATATACCATGTCATTTCCAATTAATCCACCATTACTACTTTGTGTTATGGAACATAAAATATCTCAACATTCTCGGAAAACTTTTTCTTGTAAAATACACACCATAGTAATGTAATTACTGCCAATTGATAATTTCCATTAAAAATAAGTTTGTCAAGAGGTTCATAAATTTGCTGCCATAAAGCGCCTTTTTGGCAGGTAGATTGTTGAATTGGATACAGATTTTCTCTCTCAATTAAGTGAAAACTTGTGAAGTCACTTTACTTATATCAAAGAGGGATTTTAATGTGTTTTTGGAGAGGGTATATAGATAGTTTGATTCTGCCACGTCCCATAACTATGGAAGGCAGTTTTGCAAGGAGAAACTGAGGAGATTTGACTTTGATCACAAGACCCTTCTCCCTCTTGGTTGCTGAGCGGCAGAACTGCCAGGTGAGAAGGCACTGGGTACCAGTCCTCCTATGCCTTACTAAGAGAGAGCAAAGCCTGCCTTCAGGTGTGTCTTCCATCTGCAAGTGAGACTTGAGTCCTGTCCTCAGCTTGCCCCCACCCGCTGTGGTCATCACAGTTCAGTTCTCGCATTAAATGGCCATGAATGTCAGCAGAGCTGGGCAGACCCCCAGCCTCCCACATTTTTGTTCTTTGCTCCCTGGTAAGAAAAATTTTAGAGACCCTATGTGAGGGACAGATCCTCTGGTCAATGTGGTGGTTACTTTGCCAGTGTCCCAAACTGACAAGTGACTGTGGCAAATAAATCACAGTCACTCATTTTGAAATACAAAGTCTAAAAATGCCATCAGACTCTTTGAAGAAATATTGGCCAGACATTTCTCTGTTAGGGCTCCAGGGAAGTCAATAAGTGGTTTTCTGCTTCCTTCCTGTAGGTCTCCTGAAGTGGGTGTGAAGAGGAAGGAAGGCACCTCTTGACACCTTCTGTTGCATTTATCCTCTGCAGCATTTTTGTTTCTCATGACAGCTGCTCAGTGACCATACAAAGGATCGAAGAGCCTCTGCCATCCATCTGAGTCATTCCATGTCCTTATATTTTCATGTTCACACAGAATAATTCCTACGAAGAATTCAGTCTCCAGGGCCTCCCTGGTGGTGCAAGGGGTCAAGTCTCAGCACTATGAAGCTACTGGCAGCCACTGCAGCACAGGTTCTATTCCCAGCTAGGGAGGTGACCCCTATGGCACAGCAGACCTCTCCTGTCTCACCTGTTGCTCCCCTCAGTAATATATTTCAGTCAGTCTGCCTGTTCTGCTCCCCACTCTGTCTCTGGTGAATTCTCTTATCACCCTGCACCTCTGCCTACATCCCTGCTCTTGTATACAAAAATAAATAAATCTTAAAAAAAAAAAGAGAGAATTCAGTCTCTACTTGTTATACCCCAGTAATTCCCGCTTCTCCCAGCAACCAATGCTGATGCCCTGTGTGCTGGGGAGGCCACAGTCTCCCAGGCTGCTGCCTGGATGAACACCTGGAACAACAATCCCCATTTTCAAGTGTCCATCTCAAAACCTAGCTCATCCAGGTTGCTTTTCTTTGCCTCCCTATTTTAAATATGGACAGCCCTTCTAGAAGAAGGGCTAGCTTTTCTAGAAGAAAACTATGGACAGTGTTTCTTCTAATGCTTCCCTCACTCTATGGTTATTAGAGTTATGTGTGGCCTGTGGTCTCTAGCCACTGGGCTGGGTGCACAGTGAAGACAGGACCTGTGTCAGCTGACATCCTGTATCCACCCCAGAGAGGTGAGTACATAACTTGTTGAATTAAACCAAACTGTATCTACCTATCTTTGTTTCCTTATTTTCTAATCCCTCTCCCACACCATTTTAACTCTTAGCTTCAGTCTTCACTGGCTTATAGATATATCTTCTTTTTCTATTCATGCATTTCTTTATTCCTTGCACATTTATTATGTGTCTTCCAAGAGTCAGGCACTGGACTAGGCTGGGGGTCACAGTAAGACTGTTTCAGAAACTAATTGCCTGGAGGAGGTCCAGGCAAGGTGGAAGGGGCTCTTGCATGGGGGAGAGGGGCTGTTGATGCTGCTTAGGGAAGTCAGAGGAGGGTGCCCATGGCTGCCATGTTTAAGCATGGCATTTGTCATGCAGTCTCTCTGTCTAGATGAACCCCCTTCAAGTCCTGGACCAATTTCAGATGACTGCCCTGCTCCCAGATGCAGTCTCTTATCAGTTTTCAGGACAGTTGCCCTTTTGATCTTTTGACACCCTGGTCTCTTTTTCAGCTTCCAATATCCTTGATAGGATTTTCTCCTTGACCTTCTCTTCCTTCTTCCTGGTTCTCTCACCTTTATGTAGATGACTTTTCAATGTGTGTCTTTAATTAAGTTCTCTCCTCTGGACTGAGGTACATTCTGTCAACCTGCTGGATCCAGCCTTCTACAGATGTTCTGCTCTCCCCTCACATTTCAGCACATGAGGAACAGAATATGCTTTTCTTTGTTCCTGCTCCCGAGACATTCAGCTCTTTATCCCCAGCGGTCTTAGACTGAAACTGTGGAGGAGGCAGGCTGCCATTGCACTCTAGTCTTCTTTCATAACTGACTGCAAAGTCTATACTTGTCCTGGCCCCTTCTGCTTAGACACATTCTTTTGTGACACTGTTAAACATATAAAAAACAAAACAAAACCTGTCACTATTCTTGGGTAATTGCTCTTGATGTACAGCTACATGAAGAAGGACACCGGTCGAGGTGCCACACAGCAACCTCACGGCGCAGTGGGTGGGCTCTGGTTGTCTGGTGTGCAAGTAGCAGCTTATCTGAATATCCGAGCTCTGATAGTTCAGGGAGGACATTCCCACTATTTATCACCCTGCTGAGTATGACATCCAGCTTTGCCCGGATGTGGTATAATTGCATGTTGGGGCCTCCTTAGCCTTCAGCGGAAGTACCCTGCCTCGACTAAGACCATTCATGGCTGTGCAGGACCAGAGCCTCTCCCTTTGCCCTGCTGAGTGGCAATGTTTGCGTGGACAGCTGCGTCCCCACCCTGGGCCCCCTGCTGGCTCAGATAGACTGGTGGCCAGTGAGAAATAATCCTCTGTTGGCGGTTATAAACCACTAAGATTTGGTTCTTTGACTAGCACCCCACTAGTGTGAAGTGCAGTCATACTTAGCCCCTTTTATATTTCACGTGTACATTTGTTTTTCTAAAGAAATGGTTCACATGTCCTTGAACTTTGTAAAGGAACTTCCCCTAAGCAATAGGTTTCTCTTTAAGTAATGGTTGAAAATACATAAGTCTTAATAACACACATTTTACACAAATTTAACGAACGTAATATGTTCACACCGGTTTACGCTCACATAGAGCGTGTGCCACACTTAGTGAGTGAATAAGTGAGCTGGAACCAAACTTCAGCTGTAATTTAAGGCTGCCTCTGCCATCATAGCGTGCCATCCACTGCTGAGTGCTGAGTGTCCTCAGCACCCAGCGGGTGGTGGCTCCCTCCCTCCCATCCTCACTTGACAAGTTAGAAGCGTCTCCACTGGTGTCAACCCCTCTGATCATTCCTGTTCCAATCTGCCAAGTTTCAAGAGGAGTGGGGTTTACTCCTTGAACTTCAGGATAGAGAAAGAGAAAGCAGGTGGGGTCATCTATCACTGGCAGAGGACAGACACCTCGGTCCCAGTCAAGGTCATTCCTTGCAGATCCTACACCAGACCAGGTCTCCCTCCCTCAAGTGCTGCTCCCTCTCCCTGAAGTGGGGTGGTACCTCCTCCACCTCCAGGTCTCTGCTTAGATGTAGCCTTCAACCAGGCCTCCCCACCCTTAGATTTAGAATTGTAACCAGTTCCTCCCACCTTCCTTAATACTCTCCACCTTCCTCTCCTGACATCTTTCCTGCATTGCACTTAACTCCTCATAGCTCCTACATCATTTACTAAGTTACTGTGTTTATTGTTTCTCTCTTGCCACTAGAGCAGGAGTTCCACAAAAGCAGGGAATTTAGTCTTGTATCCCAAGTAAACAGAACAATGCCTGGCACAAAAGAGATGCTAATATTTGCGGAATGAATGAGTAGGGTGGGGCCAGACAGGCTCCCTGAGTGAGTGCTAGCTGGCAGGGGGAGAGCCCCTGACCCACAGCCCCTAGTTCACTGGTAATGTGTGTAGGCTAAGTGGTCAAGCATGTTTTGGTTTATTCCTGCCTCTCAGGGACAGGACCTCTCCCAAGGCCTTGGCAGAGCTAGGAGATGGAGTTGGTTCTCTATGAGCCCACTCTGGCTGCTTCTCTAAGCGCCCACACACTCAAAAAAAGAACACAAATCTTGGTGATAAAGAATATTTTTAAGTGACTATAAAATTTGTAGTGGGAGTGGATGACATATTTGTCCCCCTAATTAAATACTTGGAACAGAGGTCTCTCTGGCTCCCTGTGGCTGTCAGCAAAACCTCTGATGCATGTGGTGGCCTTGGTTTTGTTATCGATGTTGGAGAAGCAACAGGGAGACGAAGAGGTGAGCCACAGTTGTGCTTTGCAAGCAAGGAAATGCCATCATTGACAAGCATGTTGACAAACACATAGAATTAAAAAAAAAAAACTTTTACAAATTCTTTTGACTTATCATTCCCTCCCACACACACATTTTTGGCCTAATTGTGTTATAGTCTTGTGTGTATTTTTTTTTAAGATTTTTATTTATTTCTTTCTTAAACTTTATTTATTTATTTATACTGGGTACAGTCAGAAGTGTGGGAGGGTGAGAGAATTCACCAGAGCCAGAGCAGGGAGCAGAACAGACAGACTGAGGAAATACACTGCTGATGGGAGCAGGAGATGGCAGGAGAGGTCTGCGCGCCATGTGGGACCCTCCCCCAGTGGCTGGGGATCGAACCGGCGCTGCAGAGGCTGCGGGCAGCTTTGCAATTCAGTGCTCAACCGCTGCGCCACCGGGGAGGCCCCTTGTGTGTATTTTTAATCTGACTTCTTTTTGCCATTTTCTTTTCCTTAGTTTAAAATTTTTTAATCAATCGATTATTTTTTTTTACATTTTAAAAGGATAGGTTTATAAGGAAAAGTAGAAAAAAGAGAGGCACCTGCATAGTCACAGGTTGGCAGGAGACCTCTAATAGACTGTTTTTTATAATAGTTTTAAGTTTACACTAAACTGAGCAGATAGTTCCATATATACCCTCCTAATACAGTTTGCCCTATTATTCACATAATTATACAGTATTAGTGTGATGTGTTTAGTAAAACTGATATATATTAATACATTGTTATTAACTAAGGTCTGGAGTCTATATTAGGGTTCACTCTTTGTGTTGTAGAGTTTCTATGGATTTTGACAAATCTGTAATGTCATGTAACACAACTACAGTATCATACAGAATAGTTTCAATGCCCTAAAAATCCTCTGTGCTCCACCTATTTGTCTCTCCTTTTCAACCCTGAACTCCTGGCAAACTGATTTTTTTAGTGTCTGTATAGTTATGCCTTTCCCAGAATGTCATATAGTTGGAAAAGTAGACTATATATAGCTTTCTCCAACTGGCTTCTTTTACTAAGCAATGTGTATTTAAGGTTCCTCCGTATCTTTTCATGATGCGATAGCTCATTACTTTTTATTGTTGAATAATATTCCATTGTCTGGATATACTACAATTTGTTTGTCTATGCAGTTTTTGAAAGACATTTTGGTTCTTTCTGGTTTTTAGCAAGTATGAGTAAAACAGCTATACTCATTTATGTGTAGGCTTGCTTGTGTGTGGATATAAGTTCTCAGCTTATTTGAGTCAAAACCTAGTGCCGGGCCTCCCCGGTGGCGCAGCGGTTGAATGCTGGGTTGCGAAGCTGCCCGCAGCCTCTGCTGCGCCGGTTCGATCCCTGGCTGTTCCCCGGCCACCGGAGGAGGGTCCCACATGGTGCGCAGACTTCTCCTGCTGCCCGCAGCTCCCCTCAGCAGTGCACTTCGGTCCTTCTGCCTGTTCTGCTCCCTGCTCTGGCTCTGGTGAATTCTCTCATCCTCCCATGCTTCTGACTGTACCCAGTGCTTGTACAAATAAATAAATAAAAAAATAAAAATAAAAATAAAAAGTGTCCTTATCAGTGAAAAAAAAAAAAACCAAAAAAAAACAAAAACCTAGTGCCATGCTGGATTATACGTTAAGACTGTATTTAGCTTTGTAAAAAAATCACTGAACTATCACATTCTGAGGTGGCTGTACCATTTTACATTCCCACCAGCCATGAATCAGAGTAAGGTTGCTCTAGAATCTTACTAGCATTTGGTATTGTCTATTCTTTGGATTTTGGCCATTTTTATAGTTGTGTGTGGTTATTTAGTAATTCTAATTACCTATGAAACTGAAATTCTTTTCATACGCTAATTTGGGGAAGGCCCTCCAGGTCTTTTGCTCCCCCTCCTTCCTTTTTTTCTTCTTTTCTTTTTTTATAAGATTTATTTATTTATGCATACAAGAACTGGGGTCAGGCCAGAGGTGTGGAGGGTGAGAGGATTCACCAGAGACAGAGTGGGGAACAGAACAGGTAGATCCACTGAAATACACTGCTGAGTAGAGCAGCGGGCGAGACAGGAGAGGTCTGCTGTGCCATGTGGGGATTTCTCCCTGCCTGGGGATCGAACTCGTGCTGCAGAGGCTGTGGATTGCTTCATAGTGTTGTGCTTAACTCCTTGCGCCACCAGGGAGGCCCTCCTTTTTTTTTCTTTACAAAATTTATGCTTAAATGCCCAAGACACTTTATCCTAGCCACTGGTGGCAACAGATGTTATAGCACTGAAACTGGATATTTAAACAGAATGGCATAAAAGATCACTATTGCTTCAGGCACAAGGAACAGCCTACTTTTTGCAAGATTTTGTAATTCCACCTGTGGCCAGAGGGCCCTTTCTGGTGACCTTTGCTTTTACCTCTTGAGTTTCTTCTGCTCCTTTTTCTGTTTCTTCTTGAATGCCTTATCTCATCTCTTTGTCTTTTTTTTTGGGGGGGGGGTTTCCTTTTTATTGGGCTATTTGTTTTCTTACTGTTACATTTAAGACTTCTGTGTATATTTTGATATGTCTCTTATCAGGTATTTTGCAATGTTTAAAACAATGAAACTGCTTGTGTATAATTCAACAATGTTTAGTACATGCAGAGTTTTGCAAACGTAACCACAATCAATTTTAGAACATTTTTATCACCTAAAAAAGAAACCAGTGCTATTAGCAGTCAGTTCTCATTTCCCCCAACACCTCTAGCTCTAGGCAACCACCAATTTACTTTCTGTTTCCATTGATTTGCCCATTCCAGGCATTACATAAAATGGAATCATAGAACATGTGTTCTCTTGTGACTGGGTTATTTCATTTTCAAGGCTCATGGATGTTGTAGTTATTATCAGTATTTTCTTTTATGGCTGAATAATATTCTATTGTATGTGTGTACCATGTACTGTGTATTCACGTACCATTTGATGAACTTTTGAGTTTATACTTTTTGGTTTTTACAAATAATGTTGCACATATGTTTTTGTGTGGACATGTTTTCATTTCTTTTGGATATATAACTAGGAGTGTAATTGGTGGGTGATGTATGGTAACATTATGTTTAACTTTTTGAGGAAATGCCCAGCTTCCAAAAGCTTGAATCTTTCCCATAAGATAAATCATTGACCTGTATCTCTTTAGATACCATCAAACAAGAGAAAAGTCATTATTTTCTGGTTTTTTTTAGACTGAGGTATACTTGAGATGAAATATTATATTAGTTTCAGGTGTTCAACATGATTTAATATTTGTATGCATTGTGAAATGATCATCATAATAACCTAGTTAATATCTATAACCATAGAGTTACATTTATTTTTTCTTATGATAAAGACTACTAAGTTACCTCTCTTAGCAACTTTCATTTATTTAGTACAGAATTATTAACTATAGGCACCGTGCCATATATTGCATTCCCATGTCATTTACTTATTATTACTGGAACTTTGTCACTTTTAACCTGCTTCACCCATTTTTCCCTCTCCTCACCTCCAAACCTCCTCTCTGGCAACCACCAATCTGTTTTCTATGTCTGTAAGCATTACTTTCTAAGTAATAAGTTGAATTAGTAGATGGTTTAGTAGTAATAATGATAACAACAAAGGTTATTTCTTGAGCCCTATATTGTGGCAATAGATATAATCTTTTAGTTCTTATGACAACCCTCTAGGTTGTTATTAGTTTATTTTATAGAGACTAATTTTTTATATTTTATAGAGACAGAGTTATTTGTTCAGTGTCACATTGATATTTTAACTAAGTGGATCTAAGTTCAAAGCAGGTCCACCTGACTCCACGCCTGTGTTTTGAATGACTAAACCCTTTCCAAATAGGCTTCTGTGGTAGAGAACAGATTTGGTTCTATTCTCCTTCCCAAGCAACAGGAAGTCTAATTTCCCAGCATTCTTGTGATTAGGTGGGACTATTTCTAGCCAGTGGGCTGTACATGAAGCTTCCAGGTTGAGGCATTAAAGAGCAGGTATGAGTTCCCCACTCTCTATTTGTCCTTTTGTAGGCATCCTGGCAAGAATGGCCACACTTTAAGATGAAAGCTACAAGAGATGTGTGACAGTTACCACGTGGCCAATAGCTGTCCTGCCTGCATTTAGCTTTGTGGGAGTAAGAGACACACTTTCTTTGTGTTAAACCTCTGAGAGTTCAAGGTAGTTTGACTGTCCAATCCTGAGTATTAAAGCTGAATATTATTATTGCCTCCACTTAATTTGCTTTTGATGGGAATTCTGCCTGTAGGGTTATGCCACAAGAACGAAAAGATATGCCACGTAATCTCAGTTTCTAATGCTTGCCATTTTGGTTTAATTGTTTTATTTGTTATTGTTTACTGTGTGTTGCTCTCATGGCATTGATCAGCTATGATCTTCTAAGCAAGTCGGAGAGCATGTTTTGTATTTCTTTTTTATTTGAGGGCTCTAATCCCAAAATTAATGCTGAAGTAATGACAGCTCGTTGGTGAATCTATAGCACCCAGAAAAAATACAATTTGTATTAACTCTGGTTTTTAAAAGTTAATATTCATTAGCTCTTTAACTTTAGTTGAAAATTCTTCTATTTTCTAGAAAATTTTAGCAATTACTTTTAAAGAGTTTTAAAATAATAATTTGGTCCCATTTACAGATTTAGTTAAATACCATCAGCCACTTAAAATTTCATTGATAGTTTTTTTCCTCTTTGCAGCCAAGAAAGCATGGGTCACTAGCAGCTTTATTGGGACCAAGAAAGAAAATTCAGCCAGGGTTTTCACTCTTGCTGCATCTGCTTAAACCAGCAGAATCTGATCTGGAAAGATGGCTTCAATATGCACCACCAGTGTGCATATCTGGGCTAAGTGAACTTCCTTGAACTGGTCATCCAAGACATATACTTTAGAGAAGAAACAACACTAGCACTTTGTACATAAAATTAAAACAAACAAATATGTCAACAAATAAAAATGCATTTAAAATGTAATATAATCCATTTCCCTTTCAAAGTACTTCTGTTGTTTGACAAGCCTGACAAGTACCTAAGTCATTTTTATAAATCTAGTCAGTTAAACATATAGCTATTGGAGACCAAATTTCTCTTAAATGTTTCACCCCTTGATAAGATTTCTACTTAAAAAATCATAAATCTAAACCAATTACCTGTAAACATTTTTGTTACAAACACAAAGTTACAGAAAAGTTGAAAGCACAGTGGGAAGAACTATTTTCTAAACTATTTGGGAGTAAGTTGCAAACCTAATGCCTCATCACTTCTGAATATGCTCGTGTGATTTCTTACGAATAAGAACATTCTGATATAATCACAACATAGTTATTAAAATTGCAAGATTCACACTGATACTTTTCTCCCACTAACACCTCAGACTCCTCCTCAGTTTTGCCTAGATTCCTATTGATGTTTTTTATGTCAATACATGGCAAATGACTATGCTGGTCTGCATTTAAATTTGCATGAGCAAAATACAAAGTTTTATGTGGTAAGACTCTGAGAGTTCAAAATTGTTCTTGTGGTATAGACTACCACTACAAGTAGATCAAGTTCAGAATCACATGTTCATTTAGTTGCCATGTCTTTTTATTTTCTATTAGTCTGGAACAGTTCCTCAGCTTTTCTGTGATGTGCTTTCATGTGTTTGATATTTTTTAATAGTTACAGGTCAATTATTTTGCAAATTATTCCCAGGCTTGTATATATTGGATTGCCTTGTGAGCTCCTGGACCTAATTTCAATAGGTGTGTAGAGACTTCCCCACCACACCTGTATGCAATTCTCAAATGTCAGGAGGGTGTCTGAGAATTCAACTAAATGCTAACACTATCTATCTAGAGATAAAATCACATACCATGGGTAAAAGGCTCAGTTTCCCAAAACCACCCTACATTTTAGATTCTGGTCAAAAACTCCACATAGGCCCCAGACCTGGACTTTTAACCAATCAGCTACAAATGTGAAATTCCAAAGACTGTTCCTCACACTTCAGGAATACCCACAAGCCCAGATTATTATCTATGCTTCTGACCAACTGACTATCAATCAGTGTCCCAGGACACATTCAATTAATTTGCTAGAGTGCCTCATAGGACTCAGGAAATCCGTTTATCCACAAGATCACTGATTTGTTACAAAGGATACTAAAGGGTAAGCGTCAACAGCTACATGGAAGATATGCACAGTGGGGAAAAGCATGGAGCTTCATGTCCTCTGTGGACACATCATTTTCCCCAAATTCACAGGTTCACCAACCAGAAAGATCTTCAAAGCCCCTCCCCTGGGGCTTTTATGGATGTATCATTACACAGGATAGATTGATTAATTCATTGGCCATTAGCAATTGAACACAACTTCCAGTCCCTCTTCCCTGGAGATCTGGGGAGCGAGACCAGAAGTTCCAACCCTTCATTCAGGTCGGTTTCCCAGGCAACCATCCTCCATCCTCTGGTGTTTTCCAAAATTTACCTTCATTAACCTAATTTTTTTTTTTTAATAGAGGCATGTTATTTATTTATTTATTTGTTTGTTTGTTTTGTTTATACAAGCACTGGGTACAGTCAGAAGCGTGGGAGGGTGAGAGAATTCACCAGAGCCAGAGCGGGGAGCAGAGCAGGCAGAAGGACCAAAGTACACTGCTGAGAGGAGCAGCGGGCGGCAGGAGAGGTCTGTGAGCCATGCGGGACCCTCCTCCGGTGGCCGGGGAGCGGCCTGGGAACCGGTGCCGCAGAGCAGCACGGGCAGCTTCACAACCCAGCACTCAACCGCTGCGCCACCAGGGAGGCCCAACAAGAGATACTCTTAACACTTTCAAGACTTAAGAAATTCCAAAGGGGGGGGGCTCCCTGGTGGCACAAGGGATTAAGTCTCACACTGCCCTGCATGAGCTCCAGTTCGATCCCTAGCCAGGGAGCTGACCCACATGGCGCAGCAGACCTCTCCTGACTTTCCCGCTGCTCCCTTCAGCAGTGTATTTCAATCAATCCGCCTATAATGCTCCCCACTCTGTCTCACCCCCCACACCTCTGGCTTGTACCCTAATTCTTGTATGCATAAATAAATAAATCTTTTTTTTTTTTAAGAAATTCTAAGGGAAAGGGAGACAGGAACTATGGTTGAAGCCCAGTTATGAAGAGAAACATATTTTGATAATCAGAATGATGAAATATGTATATTTCTGATAAATCATACATTGCATAAATCCTCATGATTAGGTTCAGGTTGTGCAGAAATGTCACAAAGACAATGTTGTGTTCTTCCTGCATTCCATTAATAGGGATTTCAGTTTTTCTCATCACTGGTCATATTCACTTTGATCCCTTGATTAATGTGGTATCTTCCAGTCTTCACTGTAAATGTAACTTTTTATTCCCTTTATAACTAAGTAGTATTTTGCAGAGATATTTTGAAGCTATGTAAATATCCTATTTTTGTAAAAGTTCTAATAAATTTCATTATGTTGGTATTTTCCAATTTTATTCTATGGGTTATCACCCATTACTGTCATTCTCAAACATTCTCTTTATTTTGATTTTCATATTATCTCTAGTCAATCTAGTTTGTTATTACAACTTGCTTCCGTAATTTTTTGAGCACTCATTTGCTTTCTGGAACAAGATGTTTAATAAACTACCAAGGAAGTTGAGATTGCACCTTCTCTGCTCTGGACTCATTTCCCCAAGCCATGGAAAATAGTATTTAGAATCCAGATCTGGCCTTTAAGTGTGCTCATTGCTATTAAGGTGATGCTGCTCCCTATGGGTGGAAACAGAGAAACCTAGCTTTCATTACCCTTCATGAGTTTACTTACTTCAGCAGTCCCTACAAATGAGTCTCCCACGTGGGCTGCCAATCTCTTCTCCATTTGGACTCTGACTCTCTGCTTCAAGCCTTGCCCTGCATAGATCCCTCCCTCATCCAGCTGGGCTATCGGACACTGACCTGGGCCAATGTAGCTCCTTGCTCTTTCTGAAGATACAGTGGATTCTCATTTGTGGCAATTGTGTTCTATAGATCACTGTAAATAGTGAATTAGTGAACACAATCACACATTTTGCCAACCAATACCTTCCTTGTTTTATGTAACATTGAACTCACAGCAATAGCCCTACAACACAGTCCTGAATGAAGCCTATCTGACAAATATTTTCTCTGTAACGCACACCTCAGCCTTCTTGCACAGGGATAGTGGCTAGCTCGTCAGGCCTGCACTTGGGGAGTCGTTTCAAACAGCACAGACAGTAACAAAAAAGGACAAAAAATATGAAAAACATGGAATTAGATTGACCAAGAAAAGGACACTTGCTTACAGTATAAGAGTTAAAACTAAAAGGCAGAGCGTTACCTGTTCCACTTCAACTGGGAAGGTACATTTGGGGTGAATCACGTCTTCTGCCACTCTGGGTCTGTAAATGATCAAAAAAGCATTTTGAATTAATTTTGGGATTACAAATAAATTTTAATGAGTAGACAAATTTGTAAATATGGGATCCATTAATAATGAGGATCAATTGTATCTTCTTTGCTCTGCCTTACTTAAAGGCTTTTGGGCTGAGAGGGAAAAGGAAAGGAAAGAGAGAAAGAGTTTGATTGCACATTTGAAATTATACTAACACACCAAATTCTTTTAGCTTTAAGTACAGAAAATACCAAATATGTGCAAACATCTTCACACCAAAATATTAATGCTGTGAGTTTTCTTTTAGATGTTTCCATGTGTACTTCTAAAGCTTATCAGGTTTGAAAAATACTTATTTTTTAAAGGAATTACTATTTCACATACTTTTTGGAGTAATCTTCTCATAAAATTTTTGAGATTGCTTCACTGATTTACTTAAGGTTGCAAAACTGCCAGAGAAATGGGGTGTTGATGGGATTCTTACTGGTGACCTTGACAAAATTTGGGGGAAACTGTGAGCCAGAGTTGCTCACACCACATCAGAAGAGCCGTCTGTGCATTCTCTTCCCAGCTCCACATTTTAGGGCTCATGCTAGTAGTTTGAACTTGACCATGGTGGGTATCTTTATGCCATGGAAACTTGCATACTACAAATTCGGGCTGTTTTTGAAGGCTTGTTAAACCTAAAGGAGAGACATCACTGCCATGAAACTTATTTAGAGTTGCTGTACCACTGACTATATAACCCCAAGAATGAATGTTCAGATAGCCAGAGACCCTTCAGCCTCAACTCACAGAGGTCCCTAACCCTTGTATCATTTGTTTGGATACTGAATTACTTTGGCTCTTAAGATATGTAACCTCAGCTCTAAAGATTTAAATTTGATGGATTCCTGCATTCTTTCCTAGGACCACACAAGACTTCCAAGCATGGAAATAAAAGCTGGCTGACTTCAGTCCCCTCTCTCAGCTCTGTCCAGTTCAGTCATGATCTTCACGGTCATTCTTTGTCCCGCCTCCTCCCAACCTCCAACCCAGTCCACATCCCTCCGTAGCATCGAATCCTGGATCCTTGGGCTATATATAAACTTCCCTCACTTTTATTTTTTTCCTTTTTAGGGTCTAGACAAAGCCTCCTTTTGCAGACAAGTCCCCTGACCTCACAGTTTGGGGTGCAGGTCTCCTCAAGCCGGGTGAGCCATGCCAGCCAGTTTCCTTAACACCTGGCACCAGCATGCGGACAAAGAACTCATGCTGTTGTGCTGAGCCTGGTGACTCAGGCTGTAAAACTGCAGGCCAAGTTGTTAAACCCAGATTCAGGTAGACAGCCAAACAGGGCCAAGGCTGCCTGCATCTGGGTTTTGGCAGACAGGGCTATTTCCCCATCTGTGGGAGCCTTGGTGTGGCCTTTCTCTCCAGGAGGCAATGCCAGTATAATTTATTGGGCCATAATTGTTGAAAGGAATAGTCCTTCAGGCCATTCATGCAGGCCAAAAATGTTTCTTTATTGAGCATTCTTGGTGTTCTCAGCCTTGTGCTATTTAGGGTGTGTGTGTGTATGTGTGTGTATGAGAGAGTCACAAACAAGACCAAGACCTGGTCCCCTCTGCCCTTACTTACCAGTCAAGTGTCAACAGAAAGCACAATAAAAAAAATAAGCTAAATATGATAGAAGTAGTAGGAACAGAAAATACCAAGCGTTTGAAAGGAAGAACTTACAGTGGCCTTGAATTTCACAAGGGTTTGACTGGGCTTTAGTTAGTGAAGAGAAAGGAGAGGGCACCTTACTGGGAGAGGAGCTCACAGGATGGGAATGACTGGGTCCGGCACGTGTCCAGGGAGAGGTGAGACATGGGTGTAGACTGCCCAAGAGGGGCCCTTGCAGCAGGTCTGCATGGTATGGAGGCAAAACTGGAATTTCTATCCTCCTCTATGGATATATTTTCTCCAAGAAGAGCTTTAGCAACGTTCTGAGGTCACCTGGCTGAGGTAGTCAGGAGTGGAGGACAAGGTTGGAAGTGTTTATGGGACCATCTCTCCTGTGCTCACTGGGCTGTTCTCTTTGTCCAGTCACCTTAGACAGTAGATGTCCGAGATTATGTGGTTAATGATGATAATAATAACCACAAAAAGTATAGGTAAATTGTGTTGACTCATTCCTATGTGCTAGGCCCTGAATTAAGCACTCCATAGGTATGATTTGGTAAAATATTTGGATCTACTTTATGAAGTAAATACTATTATTATGCCCATTTTATAGGTGAGAAAACTAAGGCACAAAGAAGTAAAGGGGTTTGTCTAAGGTCACACAGCCAGGAAGTGGCAGAGGGAAGGCGAGAGTGCTCACTGCAGAGCTTGAGCTCTATGCCTCTACACTGTAGACACCCATTTGTGAGATGAGGAGCTTTTTCTCTGGAGCAGTACGGTGAATCGGATGTTAGATGTCAACCCAAGTAGGGTCAAATCCTGGGGATGCTGGAGGATGATTCCGACTGGATAGCAGCTTCTAGTATATGTCACAGACTCTAACTACCATCCTTACAATTCAATTAGTTTTGTGATGACATGAATTAATTAATTGCTAACTGGTGGCCCACAGGACAACTCTTCTACAGACACTTTTGTTTGTCCCACATGCTACTGAGAAAATATAGAGTCAGTATTTTAAAATCAGGAAACTTAAAAAAAATCCCAAATTCCAGATTCCCTTCTAGCAGCTGGAGATGCAGCAATAGCATGTTTTCATTTCAGCAGAGCAAAAACTGGACTAAGTGGCAGTTGCCTCCTGCTTAAGGGTTTCTACTGCCCTAGTCACAGACAAGCTACTTACAGAGTGTGCGTTTATAGCCAGCCCCGTGGATCCATTTATCTTATCTCCAACATCTCTATAGGTATTTGGTTTTGAGACCTTGTTGACAGATGCTTCCCCAAATAATCACAAGTGAAGTAAAATGGGAGGAATAGCGAGAGAATGGATAACAATACCAAGATCCGTAAAGAACCAGTCAACAGATGTGCATCTAATGAAAGATGAATAGAGATAAATGTAAAGGCTTATAATTGTCCATTAAGTCAACTATAAAAGTGGAGACACAGGGCTATGGCTTAATAGTAATAAGCAAATCAAAAACCCCTACATGTTTTTATTGATGAAAACCTCAATAGAAATGAGTAGAATGCTGTGACTTTAGGCTACATTCATAGAAGTGGACAGCGGACATTTGACTTCCACGTAGAAGAGATTAGACATATACTGCACCAGCCTTGCAGGAAAAGTATGAATTAACTTCACACGGTAGAGATAGGGAAGATAGATATTGGACACCCAGAGCTGCCCAGAGACAGAATAGCTGCTCAGGAGTTAGTACATGCAATGAAACTGGGAAATTCTATAGTGAAGATGACCAGTTAGCAGAAGGGTGGAATAGTGAGGGGACATCAGCAGATGATTGGTCTCAAGGAACTTCAGCTTTGTTTTGATCTCCATGTTCCATGATTCCGTGTACTAGAAATATCTTTGAAGAACAAGTATTCATCCCTTTGTGCCCTGTCATGTGTGAGAGTAATACAAGGGCACTGGTTAAGTGTGAAAGTGCATGGCATCCTGAAGGACATCCTGAGAGGACACCCTGCCTCAGGGCTCATCATCCGAGGGTCCACCAGCACTTCAGATGAGGGCTGGGCTGTAGATTGCATTTTGCTCTACCTCCTCGACTTGTGGTGTGGTCAAACTTGCGATGGAGAGGAGGCACACATTAGGAGAAACACAGACTTTGAGGAATTAAGTGGCAACTACCATATACTAACAATTTGCCAGTTATTGGGGTGCCTGTGCAGTCTCAAACCAAATCTTGAGTCTATTCCCTGACAGCACAATGGTTCTGCAGCACATAATTGCCACACACAGGAAGCAAGAACATGGGCCCTGGAGAACATTAGACAACCTGGATTCAAATCCTGATTCAGGTTACTCATGTGTAAAGTGAGGATAATCACATCTATCTTTGAACTTAGTAGATGTTCAGCAGAAAATAATCAAAGCCCTATTTTTCCTCACAAATCTAAGACCAGACTCATTTTTCTTGTTTCCATTTTGTTTGTGGCACTGCCTGTGAGGCTGCTTCAGTTTCAGCAGCTTTGGCCCTTGAAAACAACAACAACCAGGTATTGAGGAGATGGGGTGAAGGATTAGAAGATCTGAGCTCCAATTATGGGAAGGATCCACCCACCAATCACACGGAAAGACCGTCATTAGCAATTTGAAAAGGAAAACCTTTACTCACTATGAAGCTCAGTAGCTCCTGTAAGAGGCTCCCCAGGAGGAATTTCTGTCACCAGCAACTAGGGCAGTGCCTCCTGCAGGTCCCCAAACATGCCAAGAGCACCCTACCAGGGCCTTTTTTGCTTGCCATTTCTTCTGCCTAAAATTCTCTTGCCACAGATAAGTACATGACACAACCTCTTCATTCAAATATTTCCTTGTCAGGAAACTCCCCTGAGCAACCTCTCCCCCTTGTCCTGATGCATCTTCCTTGCCCTAACACCACCTCACATAAGATATACTTATTATCTTTTTTGGCCTCATTGAGTGTGTGCTCCATGAGAGCACGAGTTGGATAGAAATAGAGCTCTTTCCCCAGGTACTGGGGCTTGTTGGCCTATATTAGGTCTCAATGAACATTTTTGGAATGTGTGGCTTTCTAGTAGATTTCTGGACGGCTTCACTGCTTCCCAGAAAAGCTATACCTGAAGCTATCCAGATTCACTCTGCGCAATGGGTCTGCAGTCACATAGCAATTCCCCGAGAGAGAGTGCTACCCGCCGCCACTGGAATGGCCTCTTTGCTGCTGCTGGTTTCTTCCCTTTTGCTCCCCTGCTACTGATAAAGTTAAACAATAACAGCAGGAGACTGTGAGCAGGAGCAAGAAGAATTAAGACATTTACTCACATGGAGGGGAAGCAGGACAAAGCACCCCACTTCTACCGGGCCTTGTAAAATAATGCCTGGAAGTGGGTAGCACTTACCAGTCCTGTCTTTCGATGGTCCAATTGTCTTGCACCATGGAGCTATTAAAGCTGTTTATAGCTGAGCTTTCACACTCGATCAAGGAAAGAGTCCACTGGTTGTGCAGCTGAAGGTAAACCTTTAATATGCCTTATCTGAACACGCTTGCTCTTTATTCACATGGAAGATCACGTTTACTCCTTTGGCCCTAGAAGGCTTGACTCTGTTGAAGTCATTACGTACCAGTGGATCATGTGCTGCCAAACCTGTGTTTCAATGCTGTGTTTGGCACTAGTAAGAAACTCGATTTGTTTGGAGGGTCTTTTCTGGTGTTGGTATTTGTGGTTGGGCAGTGGGAACTTTTCAGCTGACATTTCTTTTTTTTTTTTAAGATTGATTTATTTATGCATACAAGAACTGGGATACAGGCCAGAGGTGTGGGGGGTGAGAAGATTCACCAGAGACAGAGTGGGGAACAGAACAGGCAGATTGACTGAAATACACTGCTGAGGGGAGCAGCAGGCGAGACAGGAGAAGTCTGCTGCGCCATGTGGGTAGCTCCCTGGCCGGGGATCAAACTTGCGCTGCAGAGGCTGCAGATAGCTTCTCAGTGCTGTGCTTAACCCCTTGTGCCACCAGGGAGGCCCTTTCAGCTGACATTTCAAAAAGTATCTTCTTAAATGGAAAGTGGTCAAAGGGATCCTACTGTGGGTCTTAAAGGAGAAAACATTCTTGGATTACTATGCTATGTTTTTGCAAGACATTGATGGGAAAAATCTAACTGATAAAAGGAGACAACTACAGGGTGGGGAATAGGACTGAAAAACATTGGGCTTTGGGAAAATAATGAACTCAGTCATCAGCTGTAGACTAGGCTATGCTTGTCCTTCATCATGTGCAGGATAGGCACAGCTCATCCTTGCCATTAGAGCTGACTCTGGCCATAGAGAATGGACAGAGGCTCCCCCTCGAAGCCCCTTTTCTTCAGGATGGGAGATGGAAATGTGGTAAAAGTATGTGTTTCTGGTATATTTATTATCTATTTTTTAAAAAGATTTATTTATTTATTTATTTATACAAGCACTGGGTACAGTCAGAAGCGCGGGAGGGTGAGAGAATTGACCAGAGCCAGAGCGGGGAGCAGAGCAGGCAGAAGGACTGAAGTACATTGCTGAGGGGAGCAGCAGGCGGCAGGAGAGGTCTGCGCGCCATGCGGGACCCTCCTCCAGTGGCCGGGGAGCAGCTGGGGATCGAACCGGCACAGTAGAGGCTGCGGGCAGCTTTGCAACCCAGCGCTCAACCGCTGTGCCACCGGGGAGGCCTTATTATCTGTTTTCTGTACTGCAATAGTGGCTGAGGCCCAGATGGGAGACAGGGCAGAGATCATCATGGCAGAGATCATCATGGCAGAGATCATCATTAAGGACATTCAAGCACATTATAAACCAACTCTGGGGGCCTCCCTGGTGGTGCAGGGATTAAGGACAGTGCTATCAAGCTACTGCCAGCCATTGCGGCTGAGTTCGATGTCCAGCTGGCCAGGGAGCAACCCACATGGTGCAGCAGACCTGTGCTGTCCCACCTGCTGCTTCCCTCAGGAGTGTATTTCAGTACATCTGACTGTTCTGCTGCTCACTCTGTCTCTGGTGAATCCTCTCACCACCTGCACCTCTGGCCTACACCCCAGTTCTTGTGTGGTTAAATAAAACTTTTAAAAAAAACTAATAAATAAATCTTAAAAAAAAAAAAACCCAACTCTGAGACAAGCATGCACAGATGTGTTTTCAACTTCATGTGCCCACCCTGTCACAATAAGGTGAGGGTCTTTAAATTGTGGGGTCTATGACTTACTCCTCTGGGTCTAGAAAGTGCCTGGCATAGGGCACTCAGTTATGATTGTTGAATAGAATTGAATGATTACAAAACAGAATTTTATAAATGGAGGGGCTTCTGAGATCATCTAGGCCAAGAACCTTATTTCAAAGAGAAGGGTTTGCAGAGGCTAATTTGCCTAAGATTCCATAAGGCTGGCAGCCACCAACAACCAGGGCTTTTGTTTCCTTGTAGGACCTTTTTCTACTAGAAAAACAAGTTTCAGAGCAGGAAATGACCTTGGCCTTCCTGAAATATCTTTCAGTTGTGTGTGTGTAAGTGTATTTGTGTATAGTAGGTCTTAAATTTCTGCTTAAAGCGTAAAAAGGGGGAAAAAAAAGTCATCTGCCTAATACTCTCATTTTATAGTCAAGGAATTGAGGTTCAGAGTCACAGTGTGGTTGCCTGGGTTACTCAGTGGGTGTCAGAACCCGGAGACCTCCTTATTCTTTAGGAGCTAAGTTTGGGGTTTTCCTCGGTGACCAGGAGCCACACAGGCCCCCCCAGGGTACCAGGCACCTGCCTAAGTACCCATGGGGAGATGAAAGTTCCTCACAATACCATTCTAAAACACTCCCAGGACAATGCCCTTGAGCCTGTGGCATTGCTTAGCACATGCTAGATGCTCAGAAAGTATCTGTTGAATTAATGGGATACTAAGGATATTTGGAGGTAGATCATGTAGAGAATGGCTATATTACAGAAGAAAAAAAACAGACAAACCCAACAACATACACTTTGACAGAACATTAACATCTAAGTGAGTCTGTTGTCCAAAGAATTCAACTTTGGAAGCAACATACATTTATTTCACTATACTACTACTATTCAAAAATCCTTTGAAAGCTCTCTTTGGCACATCCTCCTGAGTTAAGTCTCATTACCTTGTATTTCCAAATTCTTTTTGGACTAAATGCAACTTTCTCAGTCAAATTCTCAATCGTATTCATCATATTTTATTATTCAAAGATGTTTATTTAATGTCTATTGCACGCCAGCATCACTGACTTCAGGATTTAGAATCCAATCATAGTGCATATAAGAGCAATAAATATTCCTGAATGCCAGGCACTGTGTTTATAAGCACTTCATAAAAAAAGATTCATTTAATCCTTATAACAACTTTAAAAGGTAGGTATGGAAATTGAGGTTTACAGAGGTTAAAAAGATTGCCCCATGACATACAGCTGGGAAGAGAAAGCTTTGCATCCAGGTCTGACTCCAGAGCCCAACGGCTTGAACACCGATATTTAGCACGTTAGAACATGTTTCTTCAACATGATTTTTAAGGGTTCTGAGGTTTTCCCTCCAATATATGGACCAGAATTTACCAAAGCAGCCTTCTATTGCAGAACATCTTAATTATTTCCATTAAAAATGTTTAAAGGAATTCTGTGATGAATAGCCTTGGATATAAATCTATACCTAAAATGTTGCTGATCTTTTCATCAGAAAATATTTTAGATATACATCTCTAGGTCATTTTTAAAAGTCTTTTAATTGCTTTTTATAGTAAGTATATACTGTCCTTGCTTCCCAGTATTTATTATTTAAATCAGTACCAATTGGGGAGGTATAAATATATATCTTCTTATTTTGATTTGTACTTCCATGTTTAATTAGTGAGGACAAACATTTCTTTTTTTTCATTTGTGTTCTTTCATGGTTTGCCTGTGTTTATTTTTTTCTAAGAGGATGCTTTTTTTTCCTTTCTGCTTTGCAACAGTGTTTTCTAAATTAAGATTAACACATTGTCTATCTTTTTAAAATCAAATCAAGTTTGATTTTAGCTTTGGAAAAATCTTTATGACTCAAGATTATAAAAACACAGTATTTTTACTAGTTATTTTGTTTAAAGGATCTTTAAAAATAACTCATTTATCTGGAGCTTTACCTGGAGAACTAGCATGCATTTGAAACTCTAGTTTAATTTTCCCAATTTTAAGCCAACTATTATAACACTATTTGCTTTAATATTTTCCCTATTGATTTAATTTTTTTAAAGATTTATTTATTTACGCATACAAGAACTGGGGTGTAAGTCAGAGGTGCGGGGGCAAGGGTTGGTGAGAGGATTCACTAGAGACATTGGGGAGCAGAATAGGTGGATCCACTGAAATACACTGCTGGGAGCAGCAGGCAAGGCAGGAGAGGTCTGCTGCGCCATGTGGGTATCTCCTTGGCCAGAAGGGAGATGCGGTGGGTGAGAGGATTCACCAGAGACAGAGTGAGGAACAGAACAGGCAGACTGACTGAAATATACTGCTGAGGGGAGAAGCGGGCAAGGCAGGAGAGGTCTGCTGCGCCATGTGAGTTGCTCCCTGGCCAGCTGGGGAATCCAACTCATGGGCAGTGGCTGGAGATAGCCTGATATAGCTGTCTTTAATCCCTGCGCCATAAGGGAGGCACTCCCTTTTAATTGTAAATGCTACTCTTATCATATATTAAATAGGTGCATATGCTTGGGTCTTTTCTCGAGGTTTTAAATTTTATATTAGTGATTTGTATTTTTTATACCTAATCTCACTGTTTTATTTTTTCTGTTAATAGGTTCTAGTATTTAATTATGCAAATTATCTGTCTATCTATCTCTAAAAAATTCATTGACTTACCCAAAATCTCTTTGCATTTTAATGGGACCTGCAGTGCATTTACAAATTAGTCTGAGAATAAGTGACATCTTTATAATATTGTCTCATCCAGGAATGATGACATGTCTCATGCTTTGTTTTTAATGCTATAACATGTTTTCTGCAATATTTCACAATATTTTCTCAGCCTCATCAAGGTAGAATTGACAACTAAAAACTGTAAATATTTAAGATGCATAACTTGATAATTTGATAGACCTACACATTGTGAAATAATCACTACAATCAAGGTAACATATTCATCAGTCACATAGTTACTTTTTCCTTTGTGGTGAGAAGACTTAATTAAGGTCTACCCTCCTGAAGGAAAAAGCAAATGATTCTACAGTTCCACTTCTAGGGAGATGTGCAAAAGAACTGAGAACAGACTCAAACAGATACTTATATGATAATGATAATTCTAGTTCTAGCCAATAATCAGAAGGGGGAAACAATTCTAGTGAACATCAACAGATGAATGGATAAACAAAATGTTGTATACACATACAGTAGAATTGTATCATTCATAAAAAGGAATGACATGATATGCCATGTCACAGATCAACTTTGAAAACATTATGCTAAATGAAATGTCAGAGACAAATATTATATATTATATGCTATCACTTATCACATATCACAAATATATGCTATCAGTTATATGATATATGGTATATATGATATATATTTATATGTATCACTTATATAACATATATATTAAATGATATCACAAAAGACAAATATTATATGATATCACTTATGTGAAATATTGAGAACCGACAAATTAGTAATAACAGAAAGTAGACTAGAGGTTTTTAAGGACAGGGAGTGAGGGGGGTGGGTAGTTACTGCTTAATGGGTAAGGAGTTTGTGCTTGGGGTGATGGAATAGTTTTGGAAATAGTGCTGGTGGCTGCTTGACAGTGTGAATGTAATTAGTGACACTAAATCATATACATAAAATGATTAAAATAGCATATTTTATGTTAGATGTTTTACCATAATAAAAAAAATGAGAAACCACATTTGCTGGGATGGCTATAATCAAAAAGACAAGCAATAACAAGTGTTGGCAAGGACATGGATAAATTGGAGCCTTAATGCTCTTCTGTGGGAATGTAAATTTTTGTGGCTGCCGTGGAAAATAACTTGCAGTTCTTTAAAAAGTGAAACACAGAGTTTACATATGAGCCAACACTTCCATCCCTACATATCTATCCAAGAAAAATGAAAACTATACACAACATGTAATATAGTCTTGCAATGTAATAATTTTTGGCAATTGGAAAAAAATGTAGCGATACATGCATACAATGTAGATGAGCCTTGAAAAAATAATGCTATGCAAAAGACGCTAGTTTTAGAAAATCAAATATTGTACAATTAAGTTCAGAGGATATGTCCAGAATAAACAAACTGGTAGAGGCAGAAAGTCGATTAGTGGTTAGTTAGGCCTGAGGTGACGTGGTACGTAATATGGGGAATGACTGGGATTTTCTTTTTCGGTGGACAAAATGTTCTTTAGACTGTGGTGTTCGTTGCACAACGGTGTGAACCTACTAGAGAATATTGTAGATTTTAAATAATGTGATTGGTGAATTATATTTCATAAAGCTGTTAAAGAATCACTGTGTGTAAATGTTTATGTGTGTGTTTACTTAGTCTTTGGGGCTTTTTATTCTATTTTATGAATCTATTTGTCTATCTTTATTGCAATGTCCCACTGTTTTGATTACTGTGATTTATAACATGTCTTGAATCAGGTAATGTAAATCATCTGATTTTGCTCTTCTTGTTCAAAGTTGTTTTGGTTATTCCAGATTCTGTGCACTTTCATATGAATTTTAGAATCAACTAGTTAGTTTTCACCAAAAAAGCTGCTGAAATTTTGATTATGATTGCATAGCATCTACAGATCAATTAGAGGACAACAGCTATCTTAACATTGTTGAGTCTCCTGACCCATGAAAAAGGTTTATCTACTTATTTAGGTCTTCTTGAATTCCTTTCAGTTGTTTCTAGTGTAAAGGACATTAATATATATAAGCAGATTTCTCTATTTCATTTTTGATGCTACTGTAATAGCATTTTAATTTTTATTTCTTTTTACTATTAGAATATGACAACAAATCAAATTAATTATATAGAGGGGAATTAGTTTCCTCTTTTTGTTTGTTACAAAATAATTTTTATTGAGATATAATTAGTGTATCATAAAACTCACACTTTAAAGTATACAATTCAATGGCTTTAATAAATTCAGGTTGTGCAACCGCTACTATCCAATGCTAGAGAGTTTCCACCATCCAAGAAGAAACTGCACACCATTAGCAATCATTCCCCATTCCCCCCATTCTCCCAGTTTCTGGAAATCACCAATCTACTTTGTTTCTGTGATTCAGATTATTGCCAACTAAATTTCAATCCTAGGCCACATCTTTACTTCATCCTCTCCTCTTTGTTATTATTGTTACAAATTACATCTTTATACATTGCGTGCAGCTCAACACATAATTACTGCTTTATGTATGCATTGTATGCATTTTTTAAGTTTGGTAGGACAAAGAAAATTTGCAATAAAAATACATTCTTCATCTTATAATCAACAATATAGTTCTTTTTATAAACACCTGTGGGTATCCATACTAGTGTTCTTTATTTCTTTGTGTGGATTTTAGTTACTGTCTAGTGCCTTCCATTTCAACCCGAAGGACACTGTTTAGCCTATCTTTCAGGAAAGGTTGGTCAGTTTTTTGCTTATCTGGAAATGTCTCAATTTCACCTTCAGTTTTGAAGGGTATTTATGTTGGAGTCTTCGTTAATTTTTTCCCTGTCAGCACTTTGAATGTGTTATCTCATATTTTAAAATTTTTATTAGAAAGTATTTTTTAGAGAAGTTTTAGGTTCACAGCAAAATAGAATGCACAGTATAGGGAATTAGCACATATTCCCTACCTCCCTTTTACACACAGGTTTCTCCACTGTGCTATACCAGAATGGTCTATTATTACAGTTGATGAACATACACTGACATACCAATATTGGTCTAAGTTCATAGTTTACATTAGTGTTCACCCTTGGTGGTGTACATTGTATGAGTTCAGACAAATTTATAATGATATACATCCACAATTATAGTATCATACAAAGTAGTTTCGCTGTCCTGAAAATCTTCTATGCATGGTCTATATGTCCCACCTTCACTGACTAACCTCTGACTAAATTACTGAACTTTTTACTGTTTCCTTAATTTTGTCTTTCCCAAAATGTCATATTGATACCTTATTTTTTTTCAGTGCCCAATAATTTCCATTGTCTGAATGTGCCACAGTTTATTTATCTCTATTTTTATTTGTTTACTTTTATTTTATTTATATTTTTAAGATCTATCAATTTATGCATACAAGAGCTGGGGCACAGGCCAGAGACATGGGGGGTGAGAGGATTCATCAGAGACAGATTGGGGAGCAGAACAAGTGGATCTACTGAAATGCACTGCTGAGGGGAGCAGCGGGCAAGACAGGAGAGGTCTGCTGTGCCTTGTGGGTCAGCTCCCTGGCAGGGGATAGAACTCAGGCCATGGGGGTGACAGCGCTGAGACTTAACCCAGGAAAGGTCTGCTGTGCCATGTGGGTCAACTCCTTGGTTGGCTGGGGAATCAAACTCGTGCTGCAGTGGCTGGCAATAGTTTGATAGTGCTGTCTTTAACCCCTGCATGGTCTGTATGTCCCACCTTCACTGACTAACCTCTGACTAAATTACTGAACTTTTTACTGTTTCTTTAATTAGGGAGGCCCTAATACAACTCTTTCTGCAGACTTACACCTTCACTTCCAGGACTGGAATGGCTGGATCAAAATTAGGTGTGCTTAATTTAATTAGAAACTTAGAACCCTTTTTCCAATGTTGTTCTTCCATTTTGCATTTCCATTAACAATGTGGTTTCACATCCTCTCCATTTAGTATTGTCATTTTAATTTTAATCATTCTAGCCCAGTAGTATCTCAATGAGGTTTATTTTCATTTATTCATGACTAATGATGTTGAATCTATCAGCATATACTTATTGGCCATTCATATATTTTCCTTTGTAAGGTAATCTGCTTGTCTTTTATTACTGAGTTTTTGTTTTAAATATATACTAGATATAATTTCCTTGTCAGATATATGTGCTGTGAAAATTTTATCACAGGCTGTGGCTTGTTTATTCACATTCTTAATGGTGTCATGGTGCACAAAGACTTAATTTTTTTGGCGTTCAATTTATCAATGTTTCTTTAATGGTTAGTGCTCCAATGAACTTTTGCCTACTCCCAAGCTGTGAAAATGTTGTTTTCTTCTAGAAGCTTAGCACTTTTAGCTTTAAATTATGGCCATGATCCCCCTGTAATTTTTATGTATGATGGAAGGAATAAAGTTTGTTTTTTTTTTTTTTTTTTTACCACATATGAATTTAAAACATTGTGTCTGGAAGACTTTCCTCATTAGGTTGCACTGTTGCATTTGTAAAATATTAAAGTGCTTCATATTTCATTGATTTTACTATTTATAAGATGTTTTCACTTACATAACACTTTCTCACTGGGGATGAATATATTTTCCCCATTTTAGAGTTGAGAAAACAAGGGCTCAGAGCAGTCCAAAAACTTGTCCAAGATACAAAGTGGACTTGAACAAAAAAATAACAGAATTGAAGAATTTTTTTTTACATTTTAAAGCTATTTTAGCCAGTGGAAATATTATCAAATGAATATTTTTTTTCCAGAGGTTGATCAAATAAGATAAATGAGTAATTCCATATTATATTCCAACACTGGTAGTATTTTTAAATAGCACCCAAAACAGATGCTTCCTTTATGTCTAAAACAATCTTTACCTTGAGAACCTCTATTTTGAAAAGTTAAAAAAATACAATAATTTACATCATTTTTCATTTTTGCACAATGTATGCATTTTCGTCTTGGTTATAGTCCCCATACAATTCTCACCCCTGTTGTTTTGATCCTACTCACTTCTCTCCCCTCCCCCATAGTGTGTCTCTGGTTTATAGTTAATTGTTGATTTTAATTTTTACTTTATTATAGTCTTTTTACTAGTCCCTTATATAAATTAAAATAATAATAAAAAAAGAATAGTAAAATAAACCAAGGCCCTAACTTAAAAAAAAAAACAATAATTACTTTGCAAATAAGAATAATTGCTGTTAGCCAAGATTGCTGGGACTTTATTTAAGGTAAAGAATGTATTTCCCGGGCCTCCCAGGTGGTGCAGCGGTTGAGCGCTGGGATGCAAAGCTGCCCGCAGCCTCTGCAGCACCAGTTCGATCCCCGGCTGCTTCCCGCCCACCGGAGGATGGTCCCACATGGCACGCAGACCTCTCCTGCCGCCTGCTGCTCCCCTCAGCAGTGTACTTCGGTCCTTCTGCCTGCTCTGCTCCCAGCTCTGGCTCTGGTGAATTCTCTCACCCTCCCGCGCTTCTGACTGTACCCAGTGCTTGTATGTATAAATAAATAAATAAATCTTTAAAAAAAAAATGTATTTCCCTCATATTGATCTAAAAACTAAGTCTTAGGGCCTCCTGGGGTTAAGACGCAGCACTATGAAGCTATCCGCAGCCACTGCAGCACAAATTTGATCCTTGGCCAGGGAACTAACCCACATGGTACTGCAGACCTCCCCTGTCTCACCCACTGCTCCCCTCAGCAGATTTCAGTAGATTTGCCTGTTCTGTTCCCCACACTGTCTCTGGTGAATCCTCTTAGCCCTGCACCTTTGGCCTGTACTCCAATTCTTGTATGCATAAATAAATAAATCTTCAAAAAAAATATAAAAACTATGTCTTCATGTTCTCTGATTTTTTCAGAGGAATAAAGCCGTGCTTAAAGGTAAATATTATGAAGGTAAGATTAAAAACTAAAAAAAAAAACCAAAAGCTACAATAGCTACTCTTGCTCTTTTTTCTCTTTCTATTCCCTGTTAATACTGTTCTGGTATCCAGCCTGTCTCCAAATGTTTGGTACCACCTTATTTTCTACCTTATGAAAGCAAGCAACCTTGATCACTTGCTGAGACGAGGCTGATCTCAGTGCTCTGACTCTGGATTAACTAGGCCTGCCGCTTATGTATCAGTTTCCTGTGTTTATCTCATTTGCCTTCATGTGACACGCCAATGAATGGCCTCAGCCTTTCTTGTTCACTTCTATTTTCCCCCATGTACAAGGGAGCAACCTTGTAAAAACCACCAATCCATAACTAAACTTTAGGGATATCACAACTAAAGCAGCTATACTTTGTGAATTAAATAGAATATAAGAGGATCACAGTTATATGAAGTCAATCCGAGACCTGAACCAAGTGTTCTTGGCAACTTCATCATTCTTCCCCCATACTACACATCCTCCCTCAAATATCTGTTAAAAGTAGATGCTATAAAGTAGGACTGCTTTACCTACTCCTCATTCTAAGATGCAAAACCTTAGGCCACAGAGTCTAGTCCGGTTTCCTGAGGCCCAGTCTGCTAGCCTCGCCATTGTTTGTCCTTTACCAAGACAGAGAACTAAGAAAATATGCCACGACTCAAGGACAAACAATATATATATCCCACTACAAGAAAGTTATGGTGTCTGTATGCCTGTTAATACCAAAAAGTATACTTGTAGCCTCCTATAAATAGCTGAATGTCAGAAAAGCCTAGTTGGTGAGTGAATTGATAAACAGTCTTGGGGTAAGAGATTTCCTCATAAAAAAATAAAAGTAGGAAAGATTTGTTAGTGTTTCTCCACCTTATCTAAGAGGAAGACGTTCTGTAATAGTTTCAATATGATAAAGATATGCTAGCATTCAAACTAATTGTTCTTGAGGGACAAAGTTGGAAGACTCACGCTTCCTGATTTCAAAACTCACTCAAAGCTCCAGTAATCCAGACAGGCTGGATTGGCATGAAGACAGACATATAGATTAATGGAAAAGAACAGAGGGTACAGAAATAAAACTTTGTAATTATAGTCAATTGATTTTTGAGAAGGGTGCCAACGCAATTCAGTGGAGAGAAACAGTCTATTAAATAAGGTGCAACCGGATATCCACATGCAAGAGAATTAATTTAGATTCTTTTACCTTACATTTATACCCAAATAAACTCAAAATGGATCAAAGACTTAAATGTAAGAGCAAAAGCTTCACAACCCTAGCAAAGAACAAAGAAGAAATTCTTCATGACTTTGGATTAGGAAATGGCTTGTCAGATATGAAATCAAAAGCATAAGTGACAAATACCAACCAACCAAACCAATCAGTTGGACTTGATAAAAAATAAAAACATTCATGCTTCAAAGAATACCGTCAAGAAAGGGCCTCCCTGGTGGTGCAGGCTGTTGAGCGCCACACTGTTGAAGCTGTCTGCAGCATCTGCAGTGTGGGTTCGATCCCGGCCAGCCAGCAAGTTCCCACATGGTGAAGCAGACCTCTCCTGCCTCACCCGCTGCTCTCCTCAGCAGTGTATTTTGTCAGTCTGCCTGTTCTGTTCCCCGCTCTGTCTCCGGTGAATCCTCTAACCCCCCGTGGATCTGGCCTATACCTCGGTTCTTGTATAAAAATAAATAAATCTTTAAAAAAAAAAAAAAAAAACAATACCATCAAGAAAGTGAAAATACAGCCCACAGAAAGTGAAAATATTTGTAAATCTTGTATCTGATAAGCGGCTGATAGTAATAATAATAAGGAACTCTTAGAACTCGATAAGAAAAGGAAGAATCACTCAATAAAAAAAAGTATGGTTTTGAGGGGCCTCCCTGGTGGTGCAGGGTGTTAAGACACAACCTATGAAGCTTTCCACAGCCACTGCAGTAGGAGTTCGATCCCCCGGCTGGCCAGGGAGCTACCCACACGGTGCAGCAGACCTCTCCTCCCTCGCATGCTGCTCCCCTCAGCAGTGTACTTCTGCCAATCTACCTATTCTGTTCCCTGCTCTGTCTCTGGTGAATCCTCTCATCCCCCACACTTTTGGCCTGTACCCCAGCTCTTGTATGCATAAATAAATAAATCTTTAAAAAAAAGTATGGATTTAAAATAGGGTTTCAATCAAGAAGATGTGGTACATATATACCATGGAATATTACTCAGCATTCAAAAAAGATAAACACATGCAATTTGCAGCAACATGGATGGCGCTGGAAGGGATCATGCTCAGCGAAATAAGCCAAAAAGAAAAAGAAAAATACCGGATGGTCTCACTCATAGCAGGAATCTAGAAAACTTAAATAAGGGACCAGGAAAATGAATAACTATAAGAAAGTGAAAATCAAAATCAACAAAAAACTATGAACCAGAGACACTTTTAGGGGGGCGGGGTGGGAGGGGAGGGATTGGGGTCAGAATGGGGGGCCTGCAATTGTATGGGGAATATAACAATAAAATTTATTAAAAAAAAAAATAAAAAAAAATAGGGTTTCACCAAAGAAAAATCAGGAATGGCCAATAAACATATGAGAAGATGTTCAATATCATCAGTCTTTAGGAAATGCAGATCAAAACCATAATGAGATATCACTCCATATCTACCAAGATGGCTATAGTCAAACAACCAAAAAATAGGAAGCATTGGTGTGTGAGTGAATTTGAGCCCTCAAACTTGCTGGTGAGAATTCAATCGTATGGCACTATAGAAAATGTTTAGCAGTTCCTCAAAAAGTTAAACATATAGTTATGATATTATGCAGCAATTCCACTTCTAATTATATGCCCCAAAAGAATTAAAAACATATGCACACGAAAAACTTGTGCATGAATTTTCATAGCAGCATTTATCATAATAGCCGGTGTTAACAACCTAAATGTCCATTATCTGATGAATAAATAAAACAGGTTGAGTCCATACAAGGAATTATTATTTGGCAAAAGAAATAATGTACTGTTACATACTACAAGGTGGGTGAACCTAGAAAACATGCTAAATGAAAGAAGTCAGGCAAAAAGAACACACATTATGTGATTCCATTTTTATGAATGTTTAGAAAAGGCAAATCTCTAGAGATAAAAAAGGAAACATGGTTGCCATGGGATGGAGAATGGAGTGAATTGGAAGGGAGGTATGAGGTCTCTTTATGGGGCAATGAAAAAGTTCTCGGTTTAGATAATGGTGATGGTTGCTTACTTTTGTGAATATACTAAAATCAATGAATTGAATAATTTAACATGGCATATTTTATGGTATGTGATTTATATTTCAATTAAAAAAAAGTCAAGGAAGTAGGGGCCTCCATGGTAGCACAGGGGTTAAGTCACTGTGCTATCAAACTATTGCCAGTCACTGCAGCACAAGTTTGGTCTCCAGCCAGAAAGCTAGCCCACTTGGCGCAGCAGACCTCTCCCGACTCGCCCGCTGCTCCCCTCAGCAGTGTGTTTCAGTTGATCTGTCTGTTCTGTTCCCCACTCTGTCTCTGGTGAATCCTCTCACCCCCCAAAAAAACCTCTGGCCTGTACCCCAGTCTGTGTATGCATAAATAAATCTTAAAAAAAAAAATAGCAGGTACCTATTAAGCACCTTTAGGCATTGTACCCAGCATTTTATATTTGGTATTTTCTCTCCAATCATCTCAGTGACTTTGTACTTGGTTTTATCCCATTTTATTTTATTATTTATTTATTAAAGTGTTTATATTTATTTTAAGATTTATTTTTGCTTATTTATGTATACAAGAACTGGGGTGTAGGCCAGAGGTACAGGAGTTAAGAGGATTCACCAGAGGCAGAGTGGGGAGCAGAACAGGTGGATCTACTGAAATACACTGCTGAGGGGAGCAGCAGGTGAGATAGGAGAGGTCTGCTGCACCATATGTGGGTTAGCTCCTTGGTCTGGGATTGAACTAGTGCCATAGTGGCTAGTGATAGCTTCATAGAGCTGAGATAGAGCACAGGGGTTACTGCGCCACTAGGGAAAGCCTGGATTTTATCCCATTTTATAGAAAGCAGATTAAAGCTCAAAGAGGCTAAATAAAATATTTGCCCAATGTCATATGAAGGTAGTAAAGTCTGACTCCAAAGTTTCTATTATACCCTTTTCTCTTCCTTAAGGCTATGACTTTTGGTTCTGTAATACTGTTATTATTCAATGTATTATGTTGTTCTTCCTCCTATCTCTATCAACAAATTAGGTACCATCTTTGGGCCCAAATGACATTGATCTTTCTTCCTCAGTTTGTTGAGTACAGGGCAAACACAGAGAAAATTCCTACATGATAAGTTTTTATTTATGTCAAATTACAGAGTACCATAAGTAAATATGAGATTATGATTTAAATATTGTAGAACTTAAAATTTGGCAAATTAATTATTCAAAGTTTTATTATATGTCTGAGTACACACTGAAGAGATTATTTGGCAAAGTTTGGCAAGATAATTATTTCTATACTTATTTGACCATTTATCATGTATATATGTGATACATACATATACCTAAATTAAATATACTTATATAAAAAGCTAAAGATTGATGTGTCAGGATTAATTCATTTAAAAAATCTATTATATTAAATTGCATCTGCATTCAAAGCAGAAATGTAAAAAAAAAAAAGATTAATTTGCTAAATACACATGAATTTACAATGTAATTGAAAATGAAATAAAAATTTCTATTGAAATGTTATATTCCTGTTTAATTGACATTTAAATTGTATTATCAAATCATGGAAATAAACATAATTTTTTTAGGATATTGAGAGAATAAAGGCCCTATCGAGCATTATTGTATCATCTAAATTAAGGATGAATAATATAGTAGGAAAAAATGGCAGATAATTTTCTTCCTTATTGATATGGGAAGTTATTGGAAACAATCAGGGCAGTGTCTGTACTCTTGCACTTGGGTTTCCTGCTTTTCCATCAGTGGAAGTCTGGCTTCTCAGGAAAGGTGCAGCCACTCCGCTTAATTATGACACTTGCTGCATAGTGGCCAGCACGGATGCATTCAGTCAGGGGCTTGTCATAGACCAGCTGAGACAGAAAACCTGGGAAACAGACAAAAAGGAAGAACGTGAGTATTTTGTAACAGAGTCAGAAATGTCATATGAGATCAGACCTAACTGACTTTAGTACCTATCTGACTTTAGTCTCATAATAAGTGCTGAATCTCAAGGGTAGAGAGATCATCCCCTAAACATCAACAATGTCCCGATTATTTCTTTAAAAGAGCTCAAGGAGGCACGTAACAATTCACAATCAAGTCAATCTAGTCTTTCTAAGCCTAAAACATCATGTCTTATTTAGCTTTGAGATGAGAAAATTATTAGTAAGAAATACAAGGCAAATGTTACCTTGGATCTTTGTAGCTGGGGAGTTAATTATCTCTTTCCTCTTCTGTCTGGATTCCTTCCGTATTGTTATTCCTAGCATATTGCTCTTTGGACAAAATTCTATCATTTGGATTTCTTTCCAAGTACAAATCAGAGTTGAAAAGTTATGATGAACCTTACATCTTACTTTCACTCCCAAAAGTAAGTGTGAAATAATTTTTTTGGTCTAGCATAATGAAATTAAAGTAACTAGATTTACTCTTTCCTTAGAAACAACTAATGTAAAGATACAAGTATATGAAACATTTTTCAAATATAGCACATCTATCACAAAAGATCCATGAATGAAGGGAAATAAATAAAATAAACTGTGAAATTGCTCAGACTTTTTAAGAGTTATGAGGGCACAATGCCCACAGGACAACCTAAGTAGAATCTGAATTGAGAAGATGGAGTTGGGAGTCCAAATAGACAAAATTAAACATCAAGGAAGACTGATTAGGGCATAAAAGAGTGAAGACATAAATTACAAATATTGGGAATGAGAGAGGTGATATCACTATAGAATCTATAACACATGAAAGGATAACAAGGCAATATTATTTAACAACTTTATTCTAATAGATTTGACAGCTCAGATGAATTGGACAAATTCCTGGAAAGATGCAAATTATTTTTTTTTTAAAATATTTATTTTTATTTATTATTTATACAGCACTGGGTACAGTCAGAAGTGGGGGGGTGAGAGAATCACCAGAGCCAGAGCGGGGAGCAGAGCAGGCAGAAGGACCGAAGTACACTGCTGAGGGGAGCAGCGGGCGGCAGGAGAGGTCTGTGCGCCATGTGGGATCCTCCTCCGGTGGCCCGGGAGCACCCGGGGATCGAACCAGCGCTGCAGAGGCTGCGGGCAGCCTCGCAACCCAGCGCTCAACCCCTGCGCCACCAGGGAGGCCCAAGATGCAAATTATTAAAGTCCACTCAGGAAGAAGGTAACATGAACAGTACTGCATCTATTACATATATTGATTTTGTAGTTCAAAAGCTTCCCATAAAGAAAAATCCTGATCCAGATGGCATAGCGGGTGAATTCTACTAAAATATAAACGACAAAAAATAGTACAGATGCTATGCAAACTTCAGAAAACTGAAGAGGAGGAAATACTTCCCAACTCCTTCTTTGTGGCTACCATTACTCTGATGGTAAAATTGGAAAACTATAAATCAATATTCCTCATGAGCATAAGTGCAAAGAGTACTGACAAGGATGGGGATCCATTGGAACTCTCACACACAGATTATGGGAATGTAAAATGATTAGGCTACTTTGGAAAACCACTTGTCAATTTCTTTTCTTTTTTTTTTTAAGATTTATTTATTTATTTATAAAAGAACCGGGGTACAGGCCAGATGCATGGAAGGGTGAGAGGGCTCACGAGAGCCAGAGCGGGGAACAGAACAGGCAGACTGATGAAATACACTGCTGAGGGGAGCAGCGGGCGAGTCGGGAGAGGTCTGCTGCGCCATGTGGGACCCTCACCGGCTGGCCGGGTTCGAGCCGGCGCTGCAGAGGCTGCAGACAGCTTCACAGTGTGGCGCTCAACCACCTGCGCCACCAGGGGAGGCCCCACTTGTCAGTTTCTTAAAAAGCTAAGCAGAGATCTACAACATCACCCAATCATTCTATTTCTATTTCTAGGTATTTAAATAAATGAAATCATATATTTGTACAAAGATTTATAAATGACAGTTCACAGCAGCTTTATACTAGCCCCAATTCGGAAACAATTCAAATGAAGATAAGAAGCAGCAGGTAGGCAGGACTGTAAGAGGAGAGTGGGAGTGGCGGATGTGTAGGGTTCATGGGTGTATACATATGTCAACATTTATAAAATTGTATCCTTTAAATATGTACAGTTTACTATAATGTAATAAAACTACAAAAGAAAAAAGTGTTGTAGTTACAAGTAAGATAAGTCAAGAAAAGAAGAATCTGGAGCTATTTTCCCTCCAGGGGAAATATGAGCTGCTCCAGCAGTACTCAAATACTCAGAAGAAGAGATAATGGGAAACTGTTGCATAGCCAGATTGCTATGCCTTCCCCCAGGACCCGAGGAGCTTAGGGGGTGGGGGTGGAGTATGGGGTGAAGGGTAATTGAGAAGCTGTGGTACAGTGACCAGGAGAGAGTATTTACGAGATCTGTGTCCTTTCTCTTCTACCTTTCTGACCACACAGGCTTTTCTCTGTCAGATTTGGGGAATGCCCTGTATCTGATTAAATAAATATTCCCAAGCAAAGAACAACATTAATTTGATTAATGGAGTGATGTATTTTGAAGATGTTTGCTTAGGATGTGAAATCAGTGTCTCAAGAGGTTTTGTAAGAGTATTTTATCATTGAGTTTTCAGGTAACAAAGGTCAATATTAACTTTCAGCCAAACTGTGAGACTAAAATGCTCAGCCCACACAGTGAACGGAGCAGATGCCAAATTCAGAATCAGATCAGCTTACAATGGAAACATGTCTATTAGAAACCTTATAAGCAACATCTGTTTTCCTCATCCCTCCTGGTATGATCTTTGTGAGTAAAAGAAAAGCTTATGTTTATGAAATATTTTTGTAAAGCATAAGTACCAGCATTCTCTTTCTAAGAGAAGAGTGAGTTGATGACTAAAGTGAAGTACTCTGAAGAGACATTTGCTTTGACAGTTGAAAAACCTGGAAGCAGAAAAAACACTAAGACCTTTGCCCAGATGAATATCAGTTTTTCAGTAATCTATTTTTAAAAACCAACTGAGATGAACTACAGATGTTATATAATCAATTTTAAGTGGATAAGGTAGCGGGTAGCTGATGTGAATTTTAAAAGTTGTGTAAAATGGCTTAAATAAAGGGAACCTATATTTATAGAATCATTGGGAATCCTTTCAAAATGTGAATAATCATACCCAAGATAACTTTTTTAATTGTGTAAAATATACATAACTTAAATTTACTGTTTTAACCACTTTTAAGTGTACAATTCATGGCATTAAGTATATTTTATGATGTTGTTTAGCCATCAATTCTACAGATTTCCAGAATTTTTTTATCACACCAATAGAAACTGTGCTAAACTTTACATTAAATACTCTTTGTTGGGGCCTCCCCGGTGGCGCAGCGGTTGAGCGCTGGGTTGCGAGGCTGCCCGCAGCCTCTGCGGCGCCGGTTCGATCCCCGGCTGCTCCCCGGCCACCGGAGGAGGGTCCCACATGGTGCGCAGACCTCTCCTGCCGCCCGCTGCTCCCCTCAGCAGTGTACTTCGGTCCTTCTGCCTGCTCTGCTCCCCGCTCTGGCTCTGGTGAATTCTCTCACCCTCCCGCACTTCTGACTGTACCCAGTGCATGTATAAACAAAACAAACAAACCAGCAAACAAATAAATAAAGCATGCCTCTATTAAAAAAAAAAAAAAAAAAAATTTAAATACTCTTTGTTGGGCCTCCCCGGTGGCGCAGCGGTTGAGAACTGGGTTGCGAAGCTGCCCGCAGCCTATGCAGCGCCGGTTCGATCCCCGGCTGCTCCCCGGCCACCGGAGGAGGGTCCCGTATGGCGCGCAGACCTCTCCTGCCGCCCGCTGCTCCCCTCAGCAGTGTACTTCGGTCCTTCTGCCTGCTCTGCTCCCCGCTCTGGCTCTGGTGAATTCTCTCACCCTCCTGCGCTTCTGACTGTACCCAGTGCTTGTATAAATAAATACAATAAATAAATAAATCTTTAAAAAATAAAAAAAATAAAAAAAAATAAATACTCTTTGTTCTCTTCCCACTCCTAATCCCTAGTAACCATTGTTCCTCTGTTTCCATAAACTTGCCTATTCTAGGTACCTCATATGAGAGGGATAATATAATATTTCTTCTTTTGTGTCTTGTCTATTTCATCTAGCATGTTTCCCAATGATTTTTCAAGTTTAGGTTTTTAATTGTCACTTGACTTAAAGCGTATTAAAAAACCCTTTATTTGGAAATGATTTCAAATTCAGAGAAAAATTATGAGAATAAAAACAGTGCAAAAAGTACTCATCTATTTCCTTCATATGATTCCCCCACTCCCTTATCTATTTGAGAGAAAGTTGCATTTATGATGCCTCATTACCTTTAAATACAGCTTCCCTGGCAATAAGGATATTGCCAGTCCAGTTATTAACTTTAAGAACAATGTCGTAATAGTCTTAATCTTATCTACTGTCCATATTTTTGATTTTGTCAACTACTCAATAATGTCCTTTATAGCATTTTTTCCTTCCAGGATAGAATCTAGAATTTGTTGTATTTGAATACATTCATCTCCTATTCCCTTTTTATTTTGGTATTTATTGTTTTTTTCTGTTCTCAGTTCCTTTATTGGGGGAAAGGGTGTGTGGCAGCACACAGAGGGCATTCATTCCCCAAACCCAAGGTCAAAAAAGGTTAATACAATCTTTTCCCTCCTAGCCTTTGCCTTGCTGCCCTTGGGCAGCATCTCTGCCTTGCATCATCAGCCATGCCAGTTAAATTAGTGCATCTCAGGGACCTCAGGACACTTCTTAAGCATTGCCAGAGGCTGCAGGGGCATACAGGAACCCATCTCTGCTACCCTTTTTGCTGCTTCCTGACTGTAGAGCTCCATGCTCAGCTACTTCAGCCTTTTCTTGTGGTATCTGGATGAAAAGTAGGTCTTTAGGTTAGTGGAATGAATGAAGTATCTCTAGAAGCCAGAGAGTGATGCAGGCTACCCTTTGGCAGATCTGGGTTGGTCTTCAATAGAATGATTCTCATATTGGGTTCATCTGGTATTTCTGGATGACTAAATTTATATTATGTATTCCCAGACAGAATACTACAAAAATTACGTTGTTTCCTTCTCAGGGTATCAATTTAGAGGCACACTATGTCCAGTTATTGTTCACTGAAGATGTGAATTTTGCTCACCAGATCAAGGTATTATCCTACCTCTCCAGTGTATAGCTACTATTTCCCCCCTGTCATCTAACAATCTGTTGACAGATAGTTTAAAGATCATGCAAAATTCTGTTCCTCATCAAAAGTCCCTAACCATTTCCTCAGATTTCATATCCATTCATGATTCTTAACTGAAGCAACTTATACTCAGATGATTTTCCAACTCCAGTACTCTTTTAACATTCACCGGTCAGCTCCTGGCATTCTGCAGAATGCAAACACCTACCGCTTCTCCTTTTCATTACTTTTAATCTATTTGTTATCAATAAAGAGAAATATATTCTTAATCAGTGGTTTATAATTCATCACAAACTTTAATTAATTGGTACTCAAAATATCCCAGTTTTGGCCAGTGGGAGCCCCTTCAAGCTGGCTCCTGTGTCTTTGGACATGCCTCACACTATTTTTGAACACAGCTGTACTTTCTGGCAAAGTATTTTAGGTTCATCTTCTACCCAACCTATCCTGGTCTTGGAATCAGCCAAATATCTAAAGATACCTAGTTTCTAATGGTGTGGAATAGTACTAGAGACCAAACTATGAGTGGTAGGTATGTTCTTTGCTTCTACATACTGTTAGTGAACAGATACACATATACACATAAATGTATACCTACATGTACACACATCCACACACACACAATTCCATCCTCACAGGGTTCGTTCTTGCCTTTCCTCATCCTGTTATTATGTTCCTTTTTCTACAGAGAAAACTCTAGTTCCCAATAGTAGGAACACATTTATATGCTAAGTTTTGTTGGTCTCTCACATAGCTAAGTAGTGTTCAGTATGTTACTTAGACTAGCTCTCTTTTTAACTTCACTTCAGTGTAGTTTATTTTACTTAAGATTGAAAAATATATGTTGGATTCATGTGGTTAGTTTTCTTCCAGTTTTAGCACCCCCCTTTATACTTGTTGATTTACTGTTATTAAAAAATCTGTAGAACATTAATGTTGCCAATAGCAAAAATGATAAAAAAGGTATCACTATTAAAAAAAACTATAAAAAAGCATCCCTTCCTGTAATTTGCCTATGCCCTCTTCATTCCTTATAGGTAACCAATCTCTTTTTTTCCCAAAAAGATTTATTTATTTACTTATTTATTTATTTATTTATTTATTTATCCAAGCACTGGGTACAGTCAGAAGCATGGGAGGGTGAGAGAATTCACCAGAGCCAGAGAGGGGAGCAGAAGAGGCAGAAGGACCGAGGTACACTGCTGAGGGGAGCAGCGGGCAGCAGGAGAGGTCTGCGCGCCATGTGGGACCCTCGCCCGGCGGGCGGACGGGGATCGAACCGGCGCCGCAGAGGCTGCGGGCAGCTTTGCAGCCCAGCGCTCAACCGCTGCGCCACCGGGGATGCCCAAGGTAACCAATTTCTAATTTTTTGTTTGTCTTCCTGTGTTTTTCTTTGTAAAGCTAAACAGATACATGTGCATTTTATTTCTTCTTTTTTTCATATAATGAAGTAGCAAAGTATATAAGTTCTTTTCCACTTTCCTTTTTTTCCACTTAAAAATGTCTCTTGGCCTCCCTGGTGGCGCAGCGATTGAGCGCTGGGTTGCGAAGCTGCCCTCAGTCTCTGCGACGCCGGTTCGCTCCCCGGCTGCTCCCCGGCCACCGGAGGAGGGTCCCGCATGGCGCGCAGACCTCTCCTGCCGCCCGCTGCCCTCAGCAGTGTACTTCGGTCCTTCTGCCTGCTCTGCTCCCCGCTCTGGCTCTGGTGAATTCTCTCCCTCCCGCGCTTCTGACTGTACCCAGTGCTTGTATAAATAAATAATAAATCTTAAAAAAATAAAAATAAAAATGTCTCTTGAAAATCACTGCATAGCCATTCAAAAAAATCTTCCTCATTCTTATATAGCTCATCGTACCTCACTGATTGCCTATGCCATATTTCATTTGCTCCTATGTGTGGATATTTATATAGTTTCCAATGTTTTCTAGTTATGAATAATCCTACAACGAATAACCTTTTACATAAGCAATTTTGTATTGCTGGGGATATATCTTCAGAAAAAATTTCTAGAAGTAGAATTTCTTGGCTGAAGGGTAAATAATAAGTAGTTTTGTTAGATGCTGCCAAATTACTCTTCATAGGAATTGAACTATTTTATATTTCCAGTAGTAAGGTAGAAGAATACCTGTTTCCCTAAACTTCACCAACTTTTGTCAACGTGATGGGTCAGAAATGATAGCTCAGTGTAATTTTAATTTGTATTTCTCTCTCTCTTTTTTTTTTAAAGATTTATTTTATTTATACATGCACTGGGTACAGTCAGAAGCGCGGGAGGGTGAGAGAATCCACCAGAGCCAGAGTGGGGAGCAGAACAGGCAGAAGGACCGAAGTACACTGCTGAGGGGAGCAGCGGGCGGCAGGAAAGGTCTGCGCGCCATGTGGGACCCTCCTCCGGTGGCCGGGGAGCAGCCGGGGATCGAACCGCCGCTGCCGAAGCTGTGGGCAGCTTCGCAACCCAGCGCTCAACTGCTGCGCCACCGGGGAGGCCCTAATTTGTATGTCTCTTATTATGAATAACTGATCATATTTTTTGGTATGTTTAAAGAACAAATCTCTGTGAATCTTATTTTTTAATAGGAAATTTGGTCTCCCTGCTCCTTCCCCCTTCTATTTTTAAAAGTTCTTTGCATTTTAGGGATTTTTTCCCCAGTAAAGGATATTTTGGGAGGAAAAAACTCAGCAATAAATATATGCAATTAATATATACAAATACTGTGTAAGCAAGTAAAGAGCTTATTCATATTTCATTCACTAAATATGGTAAATTATAAAGACTGTGGTTGGCAAACACTACAGCAGATAAATATGGCTTGCAGATATAGAAAAAAGAAGTTTGTTTTCTTGTAGTAAAGATTGTGGGATTACTAAGTGTTCAAGAAGTAAAATCTCAAATAACTGACTTGGCATATGTATTCGATATGAAAAAGTCCCTTCGGAACATTTTTTTTGTTAGTGTTATTAGCTTATGATCCTTGTCAGTACATCATCTGGCAAAGGAAGGGTAAGACTTTGAATATGTGCCTTTCTACATAGCCAAGAGAGTGGGAACAGGAGACAACACTGGAGAAACATGAGCACAGGTGATTAAGAACTCATATGCTGAAGCAACTGCTGCCTTTCTACTTTGGTTCCTTCTCTCTGACCTCTTACTCTCTCAGATTTTCCTTCCCAACTTTAGGTCATATGGTGGACACTGGGTCCTCAGCATGGGAGGGTGTGAGGCCTCTTGCTGACACTGAATTTGGTTCCTCAGGCTAGTGTTGACTATTTTGAATCTCAGAATAATCACAAAGCCAGAGCTCTCAAAATAAACTTCTGTTCTTTAATACTTGTTTATTATTTTCTTTATATTGAAATTAAAGAGTGATCAATTTTAGCAATCTCAGAATAATCACAAAGCCAGAGCTCTCAAAATAAACTTCTGTTCTTTAATACTTGTTTATTATTTTCTTTATATTGAAATTAAAGAGTGATCAATTTTAGCATAACTGAATCCAGACCTGAAACATATTTAAACTGCAGACATAAGCACTAAGCTAATTTCCTTAAAACACATAGAGGTGGATGACTAGTGTGGGCAAAAGGCAACATGATTTCCTAATTTAAGTTATCATAGTATGTAGTTACATAGAAGAGAGGGAGAATATATAGAATTTTCTTAGGTCATTTACAGAAACTTGACAAATATTTGTCACTAGGTATAGAAGTCTTAATAGAGACACTTAAGAGCAAAGGATAGTTCAGAAGAAAATGAAGAAAGCTTACAAGTCAGTTTTTTCTTCTCCATATAAAGTTCCTTCACTAATAGTTTTCAAGGAGACTGGAATGGAAAAGCCCAATAGACTATTCATTCAACATTCACAGCAAAAAAGGGAAGAATTTTTGACTTTATGACTAGTTGTCATCAAATTAGAAAGCTATTTTACACTGACTTTATAAATTTGGAAGAATTAAGTTTTAATAATTCATTTTTTACAAGTATTAGCATTTTGTATTATTCTCAAAAGATAATGACAAGTATATATCAGCGATTATATCTTTATTTTTGATGTAGTACCAAAGACCTGTAATATAAGCCAGAGCACAATATGTGCAAAGTAAAACATTTTAAAGCATTTGGGGAAATAAATGTAATTTGCTTTATAAGTATCATTTTATGCTAAATTTAAATTATTACACATATAAGTAGCATAGTACTTTGTTTACCTGGCAATATACACACACGTATATGTGTTGAAAATGGATTTTAAGCCATATAATTTATAGGTCAGAAAAACTAACACTGTGAAATAGTGATCCCTCGCATACATGAGATTTGAAGCAACAGCAGCTTACATGGTCACGCGTATCACACCTACAATGACCCCTCGGGCCTTGATTAGGAGCTTATTTAGTTTATATTTCAAAAAGCAAGGACAAATTTTTTCTAATTATAAAAGTGATAACCAATAACTGTAGAAAATATGAAAAAAATGGTAGAATTAAAAAGTAACTAAAATACAGAGTTGCATTACAAAGAACAATCACTCCTATTTAATATAATGTAAAAACCCTAACAACAGTAATGTCTAAAAAAGATTAAGAAGTGAGAATGAAATTTGTTATTATGTTCAGTTAAGAGGATTATATATATAATATGCTAAAGAATTGACAGATTTAATAAGAAAGTTGGGAAAGAGTGCTGGATAAAGGAGAAATATACAAAAGTAGTCAATTATTCATGTGTACGTGCATACACACATGTGTACAAACATCACTAAAACAAAAGTAATTGAAACATGATTTAAAAAACAGCAACAATTACTGCAAAGGGAAGGGATTGTTGCACAACAGATCTATGCAAATATGGAAACTTGAGCTACCACAGAGTTAACACTGTGAGTCACAGGGAAAGGAAAGGATGGATTATTTGAAAACAGTATTGAGTCAACTAGATCTTAATTTGGAAAAATAAAATTACTTGACTCCATATTAAAAAGATCCAGTTCCAGATGTATCATGGAATTAAATGTGAATGGCAAAACAGACTTTTAGAAGATTTATGTTGTATTGGTAAAAAGATTTTCTTAAATGAGACACAAAAAGCATAAACTATAAAGTAAAATATTAAAAAATTGAACTATGCTAAAATGAAAACTGTCTCTCAACAAATACCTTTAAAGAGTGGAGAAAATAGCCTCCCTGGTGGCACAGGGGTTTAAGTATCAGCACTAAAAAGCTATGGCGCCAGCATTGTGTTTGATCCCCAGCCAGGGAGCTAACTCACATGGCACAGCAGACCTCTCCTGTCTTGCCTACTGCTCCCTTCAGCAGTGTATTTCAGTCGATCTCCTCTCATTCTCCTCCCTGCACTTCTGGCCTACACCCAAGTTCTTGCATAAATAAATAAATAAATAAATAAATCTTTAAAAAAATGTGGTGAAAATATAAGTCAAGTTTGCTTTCTGGATTATTTTTCAGAATATATAAAGAAATTCTATAAATTAACAACCCAACAGAAAAGCAGATATTTTATTTAATTTTTATTTATTTTTTTTGGTAGAATTGGGGTATAGGCCAGAGGTGTGGGGAGTGAGAGGATTCACCAGAGTGGGGAGCAGAACAGGCGGATCTACTGAAATACACTGCTGAGGGGAGCAGGAGGTGAGACAGGAGAGGTCTGCTGTGTCTCAGGGGTTAGCTCCCTGGCCTGAAACGGAACTCAGGCCATAGTGGTGGTAGCGCGGAGGTGTAACCCCTAGGCCACTAGGGTGGCCCCAGACAAACATTTTAGAACATGCATTTCATGAAACGGAAATGTGAGATGTTCAACCTCGTTGGTAATGAGAGAAAATGCAAATCGAAACTTCGTAAGATTCTATAAATCTACTGGATTAGCTAAACTTTAAGAGTCTGTTATCCATTCATATTATCAAACTTCTTTTCAAAAAAGATTTCATTAATGTATAAATTAAATTGCTATAAAAATTGTTTGGGAATTTGAAAAGTGAGAGGCAGAATCTTGTTTTAATTTATAATTACTTATCTACTAGAGGAATTAAAAATTTTATTTTGTTCATATGTCTGATGATAACTTTTACCTATTCTTTCACTGGACTATTGTATACAGTGTATAAAAATGAAGAGTGATGTAAAAATTATATAAAATAAAATTAAAAAGAAAAAAAGAGAATTGTACCCATTTAGTAACAAAGCTTTCCACAAAGCAAATCAGTGTAAATACAATGAAACTGTTCACTCCTCTCCAAAGATTCTTCAAGGACACACATAAAGAACTTTACCACTTTTTGTACTCTGAGACTTAGGGGAAGATCGGGCAATGTTCAGGAAGCATCTTAGAAAGTTTCTGGGGAAACTGTTTCTTTCTCCAAATGAAGTTTTACTCTATAGAAGCTATATACCAACACACCAATATGTGTCTTTTGAAACTGGAGTTCAAGAACCAATGCTTCCATAGCAGAGATTGTTGTGAGAATTCCGGACAGAATTAAGCAGAAAGGATCACTGTACTTGGATAGAGTGGCTATTGTGTGAAGTCAATGAAAACAAGATTTTTGGTAAAAATTGTGAGGTCAACGGCCATAGAATACATATCTAATTAAACCTAGCAATTCAGGGAACTGTAATTGATGAAGTTGGGAAACAGGGCACATATATAAACTGAAAACACTGGCAAAATGAGATGGATGACTTAAAAATTAATAGACTATTTTTGAACAATTTCAGGTTTATAGAAAAACTGAACAAAGTAGAGAGTTCCCATATAGTCCCTCTCTGCCCCATCCCTCAATTTCCCCTATCCTTAAGATCTTGAATTAGTGGGGTATAATTGATGAGCCAGCGCTTAATAATTATTAACAACTGAAGTCCATGGTATATACTGGGGCTGACTTTTCATGCTGTACATTCTGTGGAATTTGAAAAATGTATGATGATTTGTAGCTGCCATTACAATATCATACAGAATAGGTTCATTGTTCTAAAAATCTCCTGTGGTCCATCTATTCATTCTTTCCTACCCCTGTCTACCCCAAACCCTTGGCAAATACTGATATTTTAATGGTCTCCATAGTGTTTTTTTGCCTTTTCAAAAATGTCATCTAGTTGGACTCATACAGTTACAGCCTGTACAGATGATCTTCTTTCATTTAGTACTATGCATTTAAGCATCTTCCATGACTTTTCATGGTTTGATGCTTCATTTCTTTTTGTTCCTGAATAATATTCAACTTTATAGATGTACCACAGTTTGTTTATCCAGTCACCTATTGATGGACACCTTGGTTGTGTCAAAGTCTTGCCAACTCAGAATAAATCTTCTGTATACATTTCTCTGCAGGTTTTTATGTGGACATAAGTTTTCAACTCATTTGGGCAACCAAAGAATGCAATTGCTAAATCATATGGCAAGAGTATGTTTTATAAGAAAGAAACTGCCAAACTGTTGTCCAAAACGGTTGTGTGATTTGGTATTATCAGCAGTAACAACTGATGCTGTACATTCTTGTCATATACAAACTCAGAATGCTGGTAAAATGAGATGGGTAAAAGAATGGTTTTTCTCATTTGTGTCTTTTAAAAAAATTGTTTATGTTTACTTAAAAAGAGAAACCTCCCAAAACCAAATGAACTGTTTATGCAAACTCACTTATCTATTCTAGTACTTGATAAACTTATTTACTTTATTCTGTTTGTTATCTTCAGAAAGTTAAATGATTTACCGCAAATCTGTTGTTATTCTCCACATTCTTGGCTCAGATCCTTGAGGACTGGATCAATGATCTAATGAATCACTTGCATCTCTGATTGCTATAATCCTACGACTTCCCTATTGCCTCCATCCTTTACCCCACCCTAGCTGATTCATTTAAGTTAGCAATGTTCTCTATATGTGGATAATATCAAACTACATACTGTATAGTAGTGACAAGTTAATTACATAGTTATTAAGAGATAATGTGGGAGTAGTAACATAAGTTATCATGTAATTACCTTTGTTCTCAGAGGCATTACCATGTAATTAAAGCAACATGATATAATACTTTACAGCAACTAAAGTGCTGAATTCTGTATTCCATCTGTGAAAAAAATGTGCTCTCAGTCATAGTTTTAGGTCAACTTGATTTTTCAATTCTTGGTTTAGTTTCGATTTTTCTTAGATATCTACACTTAGTGATGATTTATGTGTTCTCTTAAACTGGCCTGTTTAAAAGTCCTACCTTTTAGATATACACTGCTACATGGCACATGAGACAGTCAACTTAAAGGCTGTATTTTTATTATATATGGCTGCTTTAGGAAAGAGAAATAAGATATAAATGAAAACTGACTAATCTGAATCCTCAATTTACTAGACTCATGTACCACCATTTCTTTTTTTTTTTTTTTTTTTTTGTGGGACCCTTGCCGGTGGCTGGGATCGAACTGGCACTGCAGAGGCTGCGGGCAGCCTCACAACCCAGTGCTCAACCACTGCGCCACCAGGGGAGGCCCTCATGTACTACCATTTCTATCCTTTATTATAAGGTGCAGGTGAAAAGATAGTAAGAACCTAGAATGCTATAAAAGCACTTTGGTTTACGAAATCAACTAATACCTACTGAATGCCTACCATCTCCAGGTAGTGTGCTAGACACCTAAGGATTCCAACATGCATAAAATACAGTTTGTCTCTCAGGGTTTTACAGCTTTAGGAGAGAAAGCCAAGTAAATACTTTAAAATAATCCTGGCAGAAGTGTGGAGTATGAATTTACAAGGAATGAAACTGTTGGCAAAGAGATTAAATAAGAGTTGACTGCAATATTTTAGGAGTGGTTCTCAAAATGTAGTCCCTGGAGGGCCTCCCTGGTGGCACAGGGGGTTAAGTAATGCACTCTGAGGCAGTCTGCAGCCTCTGCAGCGCGGGTTCCATCCCTGGCCGGCCAGGGAGCAACCCACATGGCGAGGCAGACCTCTCCTGTCTCGCCCGCTGCTCCCATCAGCAGTGTATTTCAGTCTGCCTGCCTGTTCTGTTCCCCCGCTCTGTCTTTGGTGAATCCTCTCACCCCGCTGTACCTCTGGCCTGTACCCCAGCTCTTGTATGCATAAATAAATCTTTAAAAAAAAAATGTAGTCCCTGGAACACAGCTTCAGCAACATTTAAGGCCCATCCTAGACTCAGAAACTCTGAGGATAGGGCCCAGCAATCTGTCTTTTAACAGGTCCTTCAGGTGATTCTGTTCCAGGAACCACTTGTTCTTGGTGATAGTAAAAGTAGGGAGGAAAATAAACAGGTTTGAAAATAATTTGATTTGAATATTGATGAAAGTTAAAATTTTAAGAACAAGTCTGTGGCTTTATGTTTAAAAAACTATGTGGAAAATGAAACAGGGGGTAAGTTCCAGCTCAGTTCATGTCAAGGGCTCTTTACCAGGGATCCTCATCACCTTTACTGTGGAGCAGCTACTTTTTTTTTTTTTTTTTAAAGATTCATTTATTTATGCATACAGGAACTGGGGGTACCGGCCAGAGGTGTGGGGGGTGAGGGGACTCACCAGGGACAAAGTGGGGAACAGAACAGGCAGACTGACTGAAATACACTGTTGAGGGGAGCAGCGGGCGAGACAGGTGAGGTCTGCTGTGCCATGTGGGTCACCTCCCTGGCTGGGGATTGAACTGGTGCTGCAGAGGCTGCTGACAGCTTCACAGTACTGTGCTTAACCCCTCGTGCCACCAGGGAGGCCCCGAGTTTGATTTTTTTAAAATTAGATGCCACATATTAGTAAGATCATGAAGTATTTGTCTTTCTTTGTATGACTTATTTCACTTAGCTTAATGCCCTCAAAGACCATCCAAGATGTCACAAAGGGCAGAATTTCATTCTTTTTTATGGCTGAATGGCATTCCATTGTGTGCATAGATACTTTTTCATTGATGGACACATTTAATTTGTTTCTCTGTCTTTGTCATTGTAAATAATGCAGCAATGAACATGGGGTGCATGTTTCAAGATAATGTTTCCATTTTCCTTTGATAAATATCTAGAGATAGAATGGCTGGATCATATAGTAGTAGTTCTATTTTTAATTTTTGAGGAACTTCCATATTGTTTTCTATAATGGGTGAAACAATTTACATTTCTGACAACAATTCACAAAGGTTCCCATTTCTCTGCATCCTTACCAACAACTATTATTTCTTATCTTTTTAATGATAACCACTCTAACAGGTATGAGCTGATGTATTTTTGTGGTTTTGATTTGCATTTCCCTGATGGCTAGTAATGTTGAGCATATTTTCATGTATCTGCTAGTACATGAATCATGTGTCTATACATTTTCTTTGGAAAATGTTTATTCTGATCTTCTGCCCATTTTTAAATCATATTGTTTTTTCACTACTGAGTTGTACTACCTCTATTTTAAGTAACAGTAAGGAAAAGGTAGCTGTGGATTCACTCATCACATACACATGCTAACAAGAGTTCATTTTTTTCTCTCTCATTTTCTCCTCAGTTTTATTGAGAAATAATTGACATCCATCACACCCTAAGTTTAAGGATTACAGCATGAGTTTGATTTAGCAAAGGTTAATCTTTAATGAAGGAGATTTTATACTAAAGTATGTCCTACCAGCTATTTCCTGACTCACTGCACCCTTCTGACAAAAACGCCTCAATAGTCAAGCTCTTAGATATATTGACCAGAATGGTTTTTATTTGATAGTAGGAGGCAAGATTGTATGGATCTGTGCATAGGATTTATTTATTTATTGACTCACGCAACTAAAATTTACTGAATATCTATGCGAGGCATTGTTGGGTCTTTGGGATACATTGATTATGGGAGACATATAGTCTCTGCTTTCTTAAGGCTTGTGTTTTAATTTTAATGGGGAAGATTAAAAAGAGCTAAAAATTAAGATAATAAAAAGTAAATAAAATAACCTTAGACAATGGTAAGTGCTATTAGGAAAAGGACTATGTGTAGCAGTAAAGTATAATCAAGATATAATAAAAGGATCATGTTGCAGGGGACGGGACTTTCTCAGAATCATAAACATGGCGGTAAGGGTGTAGACAGGCATGCAAACACACATGTTTACAGAGCCACAAATTTGTTTTATTAATTTGTTAAAGTTAAGGCATAAAGACATATTATATTAGTTTTAGGAACACAACATAATGATTTGATCTTTGTATATATGACATCACTACACTTTGAATAAAAATCTCTTTACCATTGCATTGTAGAGGGACTCAGTTGATGTATTTTGTAATATAAAGGTAATGGAGTGAAGAACCATGAATACCTGCTGTTGGGGTGTCTAGCACTGAATTTTAAAATCACCATCTAGTACCACTTTCAGTGAAAACTGTCCAGTTTTGACTCTTGTTTGAGCTTTCTCTTATAACACGAAACACTTCATGATTACTACAGGTCAGGCACTGTATTTTTATAAACATTATTTCATTAAGTTTTCATAATTAGCCCAAATAAGGTAGGTACTCACTATCTTAATTTTTATATGAGATGTTAAATAACTTGTCCATAATTCCACAGCTAACTAATGGCAGTTATCAGGATTCAAAGCCATGACTTTCGATCATTATCATGATCTTAACCAGTATACTAAAAAAATTGTTCCTTATCCTGAGTTACATGAAATGTGTTTCTGTTTCTTTTGAACCAACAAAGTCAGATAAAACAGTGCCATAAATCTAAAGTATGTTTGCCCTACTGTATTCTGTTGCCCCTCCCTTCTACACCAACAAGCTTCCTCACATAGTTGTGATTCTTCAGAAAATAGAACAAAAAAAAAATTACTGTATTTGGAGATTTTGAAATACACATATAAAAAAATAGTATGATATAATCATAAATCCATATTCTTTTTTCCCCCTCTGAGTGTGCTAGAATACTTTAATATAGAATGAAGACGTAAATACAACTGTGACAAACCAATTTCCTCTTCTGCTTTCTAAAAATTAGAAGAAAGAGCTGTAGTGGTATCCTCTGATGTAACAAAATCTTCCAGTCTGCTATTTCATGGCTTAAAGTCTGAACTCAGGATTGAATTTGACTTATAACTACGTAGCATTTCAAAGGCAAAGAAACCTCCCAACACATTTCACTGTCTTTTTGTGAAAGAGTGTTTTATTCCTACGCTTTTGAAATTGGTCATCTTTAAATATTGTCATTTTAATTAGTCATTTAGGTGGGTTGGAGCATTAGTAAAAGAAGATATGAGAAGTTAAATGTAAGGCACTGAATAAATGATGACAGATATGGGAATAAGACTAAATTAAAATAAAATGGTGAAACTTATTTTTAATAGATTTTCAGTTTTGTGCTCACTCTTGGTGAGTGATTTCTTTTAGCTGTGATTTTTTTCTAGGAAGAGGGCAGGTAGAATTTTTATATGAATACCTTTCATCAAGTTCAATAGCTAATAAAATTTTTACACAGACGGTAAATAATTCCTCATCTGACCCTTGCTTTTTGCTCAGATTTACATTAACTTTTATCTTTAAGATGACGATTCACTTGCAGCAAGCTAGAATATTTTAGATTTTCCTTTATTAAAGGTGTTTGGAAACAAGAATGGCATTTACAATTTTATGTAACTCAGTCATACTGTGCTACAAAAAATTTAAGTTTAATAAACATGCAAACCAGATACTTTTTACAATTTTGTTTTAAATATTTTATAACTGCTTTACTACTTCCTTAAAATTGATTTTTTCAGAAAAATCATATTCTTCTGCTGGTATGAGTATAGATCACCATCTCTTTTATGTTGTGTTCTAATGTAAGCTTAATTATTACAGAGAGACAAACTCTGAAAAACCCTCAGCCATTACATTCACATATTTAATAAGTCACAATCTTGAAATTCCGCTTTACCTGAAAGCACCATTAAAAATGCTTGACTAATATTACTTGAGGAAATTTTTAATAAAAGCTAATTAAGCTACAAAACTCCCAAGTGGTTAACTGAATTTAGGGGTTAAATTTCTGGTGCTTCTAATTATTCTCTGATGGCTTTACTTAGTGTTTCACAACCATGACAGATGACAATGAAAAACTGCGGTGAAATTCATCCACCCTGACACTGTGCTAAGCACCGGCTTCTCCCTCTCCAAGTAAAATCAATACTCTGTTTGAGTAAACACGTTTACAGCTTTATTAGGATGTCTTGCTTGTTCTGTAACAGCTACTTGAAGCTGTGGTAACAAATCGACTCAACTCAGTTAAACCTAGAGAGCTGGGTAAGAGGCCCATCGATAAGGTTGTTATAAAAATAAACTGCAGGAGATCAGAAAGCAGGAGCAAACAGTCTGGTAAATGTCAATATTTTCCCGTACAGAAGATGACAAAAACAGTGAGATCATGTGGAAAGTCTCTTTTTCCCTTTAAAAATGTTTCTGGTTTCAAATGGATAAAGAATTCTACTTTTTGTGCATAACTCTTGAGTGAAATTTTTGTTTCTAATTTCCATGTGTATCTGGAAACAGGAAGCTGATGTACATACTTGGCATTTTCCTGTCATTTCAGATCCCTAACTTTTGTTCATATTTAGAGACTTACTTTGGTCTTCACTGACTTTATAAAATGACCTCATTCAAGTTACCTGGAATACCTCTGGTGTCTTAGTCTTACTTTTTTTTTTAATTAACGATATAAAACTGTTGTCATCTATACTTGGGAGGTCATTTCAATGCCATGTTCACTTTTGCTATAATATCTGTGAGACCTGAACTTACAAATCAGGTTTTCCATATTTTTGCATTTAACAAGAGCAAACAGTGTTAGCTTAAGACAGGCTGCACAACCTCCTACTCAGTGGTAGACACATAAAATATCTACTGCTGATTAGAAGCAAGCTCCACAGTGGCCACAGCTCTACCAAATAAGAACTCATATACTCTCTTTTCGATGTTCAGTTTGCTTAAAGAACAAACATCTGGTTCTGGCAGGAAATTCCCACTTCAATTAGGCTAGCTTAGACTACCTAGATGTGACAAAGTAATGGTTTCCCCCTGCTGAAAATGCTCAGTAAACTTTTTTCTTTCATTTTCTATGTAGTCTACTTAGTAAAATCTTTTGTAGTTTTGATATGGAATTTAAATAACAACTGTGACCCATATATTTGAAAACAGGTTTTTTTTGAAAAAGGATTTCAGCAAATACTGAAAATTTGAAAGAACTTAGAAAAGCTACTGTGCCTTCCAGAGGTCTGACCTATCAGGCATTTGCATAATGAAAACCAAAGCCTAAGTGGTGTCAGATGGTGGGGTGACTGATATGGACAGGAAGTCAATTCAGAGCAAAGATTCCTTTACAATAGCTCAGAACAGTACACTTTCTCACACAAAGTGAGCAATTAAGTAGCACAGTATAATATATAGGCTAGTGGTCAGCAGTAGAACTATGAGGATAACTTATTTGCTCTTTCTGGTGACTGTAAATGGAAACCTGTCAAATTCTATTAACACAGCATGAGAGGCTGCATTTGAATAAAAAAAAAGCACACAAAATCCCCCTTGTAAATCCTCTAATTGAGGAAAGACACTCCTGAAGGATATCATTAAGCAGCGTTTTACTCATACAGATAACGTGTTCTTCCACCAATCCCTTTCAAAGTACTACTTAAAAAAATCATACCTCCTCATGGTACAAGAAAGTATAATATCTGATGAGAATTAGCATTTTAAACCTAATGTGTGATCTCTCTCTTTTTTTTTAAAAGATTTATTTATTTATGCATACAAGAAATGGGATATAGGCCAGAGGTGTGGGGTTGAGAGGATTCACCAAAGACAGAGTGGGGAGCAGAACAGGCAGATCTACTGAAATACACTGCTGAGGGGAGCAGCGGGCGAGTCAGAAGAGGTCTGCTGCTCTATGTGGGTAGCTCCCTGGCTGCTGGGGGATCGAACTCGTGTTGCAGTGGCTGCAAACAGCTCCATAGGTTGCGTCGTAACTCCTTGAGCCACCAGGGAGGCCCTATGTGTAATTTCCTAATGTGGCTTCCAACCTAAAAATTTAGCTTCTATTTCTGTTTACTATTAAAGTCAAACCCCTTGATAAAGAAAAACTACATCAAAGGTCTTTGTCCATTTGGGATATTGAATATTGACATATATTTCCAAGACCTATGTAACAGACTGTTTAACTGACAATTTTCATTTGGGTTATGAGCATGTGTAATTACTGGATCATGAATTAATGAGTTCAGAAACCTGGACTCATTAAATATGGGACCTTCTAGTCTAATATTTTCAATTAATTCCCTTTATTGGGGTCTCAATTTCCTCATCCATCAAATGGGGACTCTTGACTGGCCCATGGTTTCACACGCTAAAATGAATTCATTCCAGGGAATTGCTTTATGAACCACCAAATAAAATATGGTTAGAGCGAAATGGGGAGTGTTTAATTCCATTTCATTCTTTTTTTTTTTTTAACATATTTCTTTTCTTTTTTTTTTTATAGAGGCATGTTTTATTTGTTTGTTTGTTTGTTTGTTTTGTTTATACATGCACTGGGTACAGTCAGAAGCGCGGGAGGGTGAGAGAATTCGCCAGAGCCAGAGCGGGGAGCAGAGCAGGCAGAAGGACCGAAGTACACTGCTGAGAGGAGCAGCAGGTGGCAGGAGAGGTCTGCGCGCCATGTGGGACCCTCCTCTGGTGGCTGGGGAGCAGCTGGGGAGGGAACCGACGCCCCAGAGACTGAGGGCAGCTTCGCAACCCAGCGCTCAACTGCTGTGTCACCGGGGAGGCCCTCCATTTCATTCTTATTCAGGTAAGACTTCATCTGAACAGAGCATCACTGCTGAAAATGGTTTGAAAGTCTGAAAACAAGAAAGTGTGACTTTAAAAAATTCTCTCTTGGGCCTCCCTGGTGGCACAGCGGTTGAGCGCTGGGTTGCGAAGTTGCCCGCAGCCTCTGCAGCACCGGTTCGATCCCTGGCTGCTCCCCGGCCACCGGAGGAGGGTCCCACATGGCACGCAGAACTCTCCTGCCGCCCACTGCTCCCCTCAGCAGTGTGCTTCGGTCCTTCTGCCTGCTCTGCTCCCCGCTCTGGCTCTGGTGAATTCTCTCACCCTCCCGCGCTTCTGACTGTACCCAGTGCTTGTATAAATAAATAAATAAATAAATAAATAAATAAATCTTAAAAACAAACAAACAAACAAAAAAACCCCAAAAAACTGTAAAATAAAAATAAATAAATAAATAAATAAATAAATAAATAAATAAATAAATAAATAAATAAATAAAAAGTTTCTCTCTTGCGCCTCCCTGGTGGTGCAAGGAGTTAAGTCACAGCACTATGAAGCTATCCACAGCCACTGAAGCACGAGTTCGATCCCCATTGAGGGAGGTGACCTCTATGGCGCAGCAGACCTCTTGTGTCTCACCCCCTGTTACCCTCAGTGTATTTCAGTCAATCTGCCTGTTCTGCTCCCCACTCTCTCTCTCATCCCCCACACCTCTGGCCTGTACCCCAGTTCTTGTATGCATAAATAAATCTTAAAAAAAAAAAAAAAATTCTCTCTTTTTTGGAACAAAACTTTTAAGCAATAGTTAAAAACAAAACTGCTCTAATTCATATGCAAGTTAATTAATTTTGTTAATATTTGACTCAATTCAAAAACCTGCAGTTGATAAACTCAATTTCTCACTGTAGGGTGGTTTTCTGAAATTTTAGGAGCATTTGTAATTTGTCATTTATTCCATAGGCTTGAAATAAAACATGTATGTCTTAACTTCATAAAATGTCAATGTTAATTGGATAATAAAATGCAAAATAAATCAAGAGCCTGTGTTCATACCCCAGGTTTGGGAACAAAAGTGAGAGCAGCTGTGAATTTAGTAATCAAGTCACTAATTTCTGTTTGTTTTATTCAGGCCTTTATTGATATGAAATGTAACCTTGATTTTGTAAGGTTACTCAAGTCTTATAACATCAAGGTTACATTTCATACAAAGATGTGCCTAATCACTTTTTTACCATGGCCAAGACTCAGTCAGCTGTGTTGGCCAACTTATGAAGTGACACTACTCACATGTGATTTTATTTATTTAGATGACATTAACTACAAAACCAATAAAATACATTGTAAAAATTTAAAATAATATTGGGAGAAGATTTAAAAATGAATACAGAGCTTTATGAAAATTTATCATTCTTTTTTCATTTTGTTGACTGACGAAATATGTATAAAGTCGTAAGACTGGTACCAGTCTATAGACTAATGTTTAGAAAATTTTTTTTGACTATTTTGCCTCACTTGAAGGCCTCACAGTTAAGATGATATGCTAATGGAAGGAAGTATAGCAAAATGGTTAGAGGTAAGAACTTTGGAGTCAAATTTTGAATTTGAAACCTAGCTTTCACTGGGACTTTGGAAAAATTACTTAAATCTCTAGAACATCTGAGAATAGTGGAACTGTCCCACTTAGCTTATACATAGCTGCAATCCCACAGATTTCTAGAACAATGAAAATGGATGTTTTAGATCACTAAGTTTTAGAGGTGGTCTGTATTCCTGTGAAAGTTATATAACATGATGTATGTTATATGAATCAGTCATATTGGGTAAAATTGACCACTACTGCATTCAAATTAGTTCCATTTGACTCACTAATATTCTAGGCCAGGAAACTGATAGACTACATTTTGCCATGTCACAATTCTAAGAAAATAACTTCAGAAATTCTTCTAACATTTCCTCTGGCTCTCTATCAATAAATAAAAATATCTTATAAAAATCAACATTGTTTTCTTGTAATAAACATTTCTCAAAAATCTTTATAAATATAGGAAACCTAAGATTTATATTTGAGCTGCAGTGTCTAGTAGCCTACCTGATTTAATGGTCACTATCATCTCCAATTCCTCAGAAGACAAATTCCTTTGAATTCCATTATCTATTTGTAATTGCTTCTAGATGGAAACCAATCCAGGATACCAGATCTCTGAAGTATTCATGTTTGTGAAAATTTCCAGACTTCACCCTAAAATCATCCTTTTGTCCATGTGAACCAGTGATTTCTTTTAACCAACAAAGGCTTAAATAATTTTGGGCAGGGTCCTTGAAACTTGGTTTTGTTCCATCCTCAGCTTATCTAAATCTCTGGATGTGAAACGAAGCCTGTTATGAAGTATCCTATTACAGTGCAAGAAATAAAACACCAAAGATGTCCTTCTAGAGTAAACAGACAGTGAAAGGTATTGCTGATGTGGGGTGGAACAGTAGTGTGCAGTTCTCATTTTGGTCACTATCAAGTAAATCCCCAATGCAGACAGTGGGTCATCTGAAGGTTATGCTTTTTGAATGAAGAAATGTGAGAAATGATATAGTTAATATTCAAGTTATTTTTCTGAGTTTGAGAGCAAAATGAGGTGGTACAGAAAAAAAAATTGCAAAAATTCTGCACCTTCATCACTTCTTTGAGAAGAAGCACAATAAAGCATCAACTAAAAATGGAAGTGTAAGCTACAGATATTTGGGAACAAAGAAAAGTAAGAACAGAAATATGAGAAGTATAGACAGGTGCTACCTGAAGAGGAAGTAGCATTCCTACTCAGGAAACAAAGCTTTTTTTTTTTGTTTAGATTTATTTTATTTATTTACACATACAAGAGCAGGAGTGTAGGCCAGAGTTGTGGGGGTAGGGGGTAAGAAGTCAGCAGAATCAGGTGGGGAGTCAGGTGAATCGACTGAAATACACTGTCGAGGGGAGCAGTAGGCAAGACAGGAGAGGTCTGCTGTGCCATGTGGGCCAGCTCCCTGGCCAGGAATCGAACTCATGCTGCAGTGGCTGCAGATAGCTTCATAGTGGTGATACTTAACCCCTTGCACCACTAGGGAGCCCCAAAACAATGCTTTTTTTTAACCATAATTCTTTTCTGAACATAACTAGAGAGTGAAATAAAATTTTTTCATTAGATAGAAAATATCATAATTACTAACATGATGCTAAGTGGCTTTAAGAGTCATTTGCATATTGTAGGTAACATCTTTTTTTAGTAGACTTCCCTGCTAAAGTTGTCATGAGAAATCTGAAGATAATAAGTATTTAGAGGCAGCACAATTACTTCACTATCATTTAGAATAAACTGTTCTAACCTATGTATGACCCTTAACCACACTTAAACCTTTTTTAATCTAAGAATGCTGGCCCTTGGGTGAGATTCCTAGTCTTTTATCTGAGAGTTACACATATGTACCTGGGAATAATCTTTCAAAGGCACACTCATTTTTGGTCTAAAGGTGATTTGTAGGTCTAGGGCATATTCCTGCAGCTGCCATAAAACATATGACTAAATCAGATCAGATTAAAACAGGCTGGTATTGACAGCTCACAGGGAACATATTGATTAGGTCTCCTTTCATGTTATTTGTTATGATTTTTCTTCTCAGTTTCATTTACTAGGAAGACACAGGGGAAGAGATTTCAACGGAACAATGACAGTGCCTGTCACAAAATGTTCTCAATGTTTCCATTTGTTACTATGGCAGTGACAAAGAGGGTTCCAAATGAAAAGGCAGACCTGCTGTGACAAAGCACAGCAGGACAACAGGAAGAAATTTTCTCCTGACCTGGGATATTAGGAAATCATACTTAGAGATTATAGAAATGTCTCCATTTCCAATGGTACAATCGTAGCACTTGGGCTTTTGAGGGAGAATGTGAAAGGGTAGTTCCATCAGGACTGACTAGTGACAAATAAAGGGCAATGTTACAAAGTGCTTAAGATCTCCAAATAGAAAAAGAAGGTATGCTTGTAGAGAATAGATGGATTTGTCACTGTCACTAAATCTTTGAGATTGAACTATGAATTTAATTTATGTATACTTTAAAATTATACACGAAAATCTATGATGTAGTCATGTATCTTTTATTTTATTTATTTATTTTAAAAGATGTATTTATTTATGCATATAAGAACTGGGATACAGGCCAGAGTTGTGGTGGGTGAGAAGATTCACCAGAGACAGAGTGGGGAGCAAAACAGGTGGAATGACTGCAATACACTGCTGAGGGGAGCAGCGGGTGAGTCAAGAGAGATCTGCTGGGCCATGTGGGTCAGCTCCCTGGCCGGGGATTGAACTCCTGCTGCAGTGGCTGCGGACAGCTTCGTAGAGCTAAGATTCAACTACTTGCACCACCAGGGAGACCTGTCATATATCTTTTAAGTGGCTAAAAAGAACACATGGCACTCTAGTGCTGGGGTATATAACTAGCACATGCTAGGTGAAGTGATGCTTTACCCAAGAACTTGAATTGGGACTGGAATATAGTTATGCAAAGTCACAAAAGACAGAAGTACTTTAAGCCAGCAACACTTGAAAGTAATAGGAGGAATATATTAACTAAAGATAAAGGGGTCATTTAGAAAGGAGTTATGTTAATCAGGCAAAACAAAGAAGAGTATAAAGTATATAGTAAATGTAAAAGTTGCTATTGCATTTCTATTCATGTTCAAGGATTGGAGTATTTCCAATACTAGTATAGTATTAACCAATAGATTTTGAGTATTTCCAACTAACATCTCTATTGTAAGATGGATGCATCAGCTTAGGGCTATTAAAAAGTTGACTCACATAACTCCTTGTATTTGGATTCCATGCTGACCAGGCAAGTTTATGATTTGGCTTCTGTATCTCTGTAGAGCAATCAATTCTACTGCTTAGCAAAAAGCTTCTGGTTCAAACTCACCAGGGACTATAGTCCTTCGATCTCTTCCCTTTCACTTTCTCTTTCTTTTCTGCAACAATCTTACCCTGGTGTCCTCAGTCTTTTATAACAAAAAAATTGTACGTTGTAAAGTTACTGCTCAATAAATAAGTCATCTGTTCAGATAATAGGAAGATTCTCTTTGGCAAGCTTTTGTCAGTAAAGCTCGTTAGTCTGTGGTTCTTAGTGATGACATTTCCCCATAAGTTTTAGAGAAGCAATCCAGTGCAGTGAGTAAGAATATTGACTTAGAAGCCAGACTGCCTGAGTTTGAATCCTAGTTTTTCTATTTTTCAGCTACAAGACTTTAGGTGAATTTAGTGCTCTGTGATTCAGTTTTCTAATAAATAAAATGGTGTTAAAAATAAGTTTTTAGGAATATAAAATGAATCAATATACTTAAAGTGCTTAAGCTAACTATTGAATAGTAGTGGTTAAGATATTTATTGATTATATAAATGTTATCTATTGCTATTAATATATAACTTGATTTTCATAGACTATATGTTGAGCATGCCAACATAAATATTACATTAGTAAAATGACATTAGAGTGTTCATCTCACTGTAAGTGCATTCTTTTAGGATTTAATTATCCTAGGCACTGATCAGAGTAGGTTTAAAGAGGAAAAAAGGCTACTTAATTGAGGCATTACCAATAAAGTTCTGCCTAGTTTCAGCCTGCCTTCTGCTTTCTCCATACTGATTTCAACATTATATTGTGAAATTCACTGTTTGGATCCAGAGTGTGATAAAATGAATAAAGTGAGTAAACTGCCAACAATTACACAAGGGATTGGATTGGCAAACTATAGCTGAAGGGCCAGCTATAGCCTGTGGTGTGCTTTTGTACAGCTGAAGAACTAAGAAAGGTTTTTACAGTGTTGTAAAAAGCAAAAACAAAACAAAAAGCAAGCAAACAAACAAATCAAGAAGAATACGCAATATAGCAGGTATATGCAAAGTCCAAAATATTCACTTCTCTAGTCCTTTACAAAAAAGTTTGCAGATCCCTATTCCACACTCTGTCTTTTTCACTTGCCTAACTGTACCCAAACAATAAGTATCTAATGAGGTTATATAGCAGAGTGAGCTAAAATGAGGCTGAAAAATCCTCTAACAAAAAGCCCAAGTGCTTTGATGAGGTAGTTCATTTATCATCCTAACCACAATACAGATGGGTATGCTGAGAATGTATTCTCTCTCCCTCAAAAATGCCTTATGTTCTTTCCTAGTACTACAAATATTACAAGTAGTTTAGGTGTCTATAAGGGAATCTGTTGGTTAAGGCCAGGCAGCCTCGGGATGGGACCTAGTGATGGTGATAGTTGTTAATTAGGTCACCATCATATCTATAAAGACCGCATGATGTATTAAACACAGTAAAATAGAATACTTACTGTTTAAAATATTTTAAAATAGGCACAATTCAGATATAGTGTGATTTTGCTTCTGACTATCAAAATAAAGCGAACACTGCAATAAATTGAGTTACATGAATATTTTAGTTTCCCAGAAAAGCTGTTTTTACTCTGTACAGTAGTCTGTTAAGTGTGTAATTGCATTATGTCTAAAAAACAATGTACATACCTTAATTAAAAATATTGCTAAAAAGTGCCAAGCATCTGTGCTTCAGTGAGCTGTAATTTTTTTTTTGGGGGGGGGGGCTGGTGTGGTGTCTTATAAAAAACGCAGTATTTCTGACAATGAAGCAGAGTGCAATAAAGTGAGATATATCTATACTTAAATAAGGTATACACAGCACACAAGTCAGAAAGCTTCTGTACTAAAATACCTGATTTAGCCAATTTCTAACCAGAAAATAATAGCATTTCTTCAATACATTAAAGAAATTTAGCCTTCATGAAGTAGTCTGGAATAGGAAATTAGCTGCATAATAATTTAATCAATGATGAAGCCTTTTAGAGTAAAGAAATTAAAGATGCAAGCATAACAATAAGTAGAAAGTTAGCCATAGTACATGCTCTTTCTAAATAACAGGACGTGGAACATGTTATCAATCTAACAGCTAATAGCTCACTTAAGACTAGATAAGAATAATTTCAAAGAAGGAAAAAAGAAAATGTTTATGTTGGTGAAAAAGATCATTAAAAGAGAAGAATATTCATAATTTGAACAATATTAAAATAAAATCATCACACAGACTGAAATGTTTCCTATGATTCAAAATATCTTCCAAGGATGAGGGAAAATGGTTAGGTCCAATTGTTTTTGAAGTTAGAGAAACTGAGAAATAAACACAGCTCAGAAAGGACTTTTCTAGGCTATCATTCAGGGATCTAAAGCCTTTTAAAGACTCTAACCCAGCTTAACTGCATTTACTAGAAGGAGTTCAGACTTATCCAAAGAACGTTTGAACCACGTTTTAGATCAGCCTAACTTATCAAGCCAAGAATCTTCCAATTGTCTTGATCTTATTTTTAAGTATTCATTCCAAAAATGATTTGGTCCTTATAAAGAGTACTAGTTCTTACTGAGTCTGAACCAGACAAAATTTAACCCTTTCTAGTACAATAAACATGCAACTATTGTTAGAAACATGTTTCACCCGTGATAAAATCCAAAGACATCTTCTTTAGTTATTAGCATACTGCTTAATATTCACCACAATTTGTTTTAAAGAACAGCAATGTGTTAACATTTAAGCCTGAAGGTCTATGAATATACTATATTCGTAGTATATATCGATGTAGCATGTTTATGCAACACTCTGACAGACACAATTAATCTTGTGAAAATGACTGGGGCGTAAGAAAATAGCAAATCATCTTTAAGCCAAAATACATATTTTTCTTGTTGTAAAATATCCTCATAATACTCACAATGATAGTTGCATATGAAAGGAAAGAACATTAGGAGTCAATAACATAAAAGAAGTTGAAAGTTATTAAATTCATAAATCTTGGCTATATGGTAAAGACAAAGGTTAAAGGAAATGTTTAACTTAATAAGTATGAAATAAATGAGTTTGTACCTCCAACAAATGCATCTCCAGCTCCATTGGTATCAACAATTTCTTTCTGGTCTTGATCCAAGACAGCAAAAGTGGTGACTTCACTTTCTGCAATTAGAGCCAAAGAAAGGCAGACTGACTTTTCTTTTAACACTCAATATACAAAAACTCAACCAGTAAAGTTGAAGTTCCTTCAACATTCATCACTAAAGGAGAGTGTCAGAAACATGAACCCAACAATCTATACATGAGCACTTGGGAATCAAGGTGCAAGATGTAAGCAATATTTTTATGATAATTTTCAGCAGACAGATGTTATATGTGTTTTGTTAGAGTTAAACCCAGTTCAGATTTTTTTTTTGGGGGGGGAATGACTGTAAATGGTAGAAGTACAAATACTTAAACAAAAACTATGAGCTAAAGGAAGTGTTTTCAAGATTGGATCATGGAACTCTAATAAAGCTTCAAGCCTGACTGCATTTCTGGCAGTGAAATCTTGGATATAGAGAGGCATAAATTTAAAAATATATAAATAATGAGTTTTGGCTCTTTCTCTACAGAAAATTACAATAGCACAATAAAAATGTTACTGCTTTCTATAATACTTCATACCAGTATCAAGGATTAAATATTTTAGTTGGCTTGTTACAAATAATCTATAAACTGGTTACTCTTTATAATGGGATCACTGTTTCCTTTAAACAATCTGTCAACTAGCAAAAGGGAAAGCTACCATCCAATGTCCAGGAAAAACAAAAGGGACAGTGCAATGGGCTCGTGTCTTATAGTAGTCTGGACTAGGGCTTGGTTTGACTATAGAGTAAGCTAATGTAGTATTTTATTTTTTCTTAAAGATTTATTTATTTATTTATTTATCCAAGCACTGGGTACAGTCAGAAGCAGGGGAGGGTGAGAGAATTCACCAGAGCCAGAGCGGGGAGCAGAGCAGGCAGAAGGACCGAAGTACACTGCTGAGGGGAGCAGCAGGCGGCAGGAGAGGTTTGTGCGCCATGTGGGACCCTCCTCTGGTGGCCGGGGAGCAACCGGGAATCGAACCGGCGCTGCAGAGGCTGAGGGCAGCTTTGCAGCCCAGCTCTCAACCGCTGCACCACCGGGGAGGCCCCCAATGTAGTATTTTAAACTTGGCACATGACAATGGAATGGTGTCATTTGTGATGAAATCTGGATAGTGCTTTTTATTGGGGTTAGAACTTCTGAAATAACAAATTTGCATCCCTTATGGGAACAGGTGTGAACACAGAGTAGTAAACAATCTCACCTAAGATCAAGAGGGAAAGGTGATCTTAAGGTCTTGATAAAGAACCTAAAAATCTCAAAAGGCATAGTCTATCTGCTTCTTCTGTTACTCATGGATACTTTCAATATGAGACAAGCACAGATATGATGAAAAAAAAATCCTCTTGGAAGAACTGATAATAAGATTACTTGCTCATTTAGCCAAAACCTTTGATCATGAGTATAGATGGTAAGAAAACTCCATACCAAAAGCATCTATTTAAACTCTTTAACTAACTTTCCGTAACACCAGGATCTGCATGGCAGCTAACAAGATTTTGATTAATTGGAAGTTAAGGCATACATATCAGAATTAAATTTTCAGGCCTCCCCGGTGGCGCAGCGGTTGAGTGCTGGGTTGCGAAGCTGTCCGCAGCCTCTGCAGCGCTGGTTTGATCCCTGGCTGCTCCCCGGCCACCGGAGGAGGGTCCCACATGGCACGCAGAACTCTCCTGCAGCCCGCTGCTCCCCTCAGCAGTGTACTTCAGTTCTTCTGCCTGCTCTGCTCCCTCCTCTGGCTCTGGTGAATTCTCTCACCCTCCCGCACTTCTGACTGTACCCAGTGCTTGTATAAATAATAAATAAATCTTAAAAAAAAGAAAAAAGAATTAAATTTTCTAGGGAATATACAATTCATATTGCTATACAGGGTATAAAAAATGTAAGTAGAGTTTATAAGAAGTAATTAGGAAAGGGCTACAGTCAGATTTAGGAGAAGGTTGATACTATAAATATTTATAAAGAAATCTGGTTTACTATATGCAAGTACAAGTCATACTATGAAGGAAATTAACAATTATGAAGTAAAAATAAATAGGCAATGAATAAGTAAAATGAGCTTTAATGACATCATTACCATTTACAATAGGGTTATATTATACAATAATGTAACCTATCTGTAAAACATTTTAGGTAATATAAGAATTACTGGATTACAAATTTAAAAACAATTACATATAAATGGTAAGTAAGGTGCAATTAGATATAACTCCTTGATCTCTTTGTTTGAAAAAGTTACTGATTTGGGGTTGGATAAACATTTTTGAAAAATCTAATTCACAATGGAAGAAATTTATTCAAACTTTGCTCTTAAGAATTACTAAAAATTACTGAAAATTCTAAATGGATAGGATTTTACTATACTTTTTATCTGGAGATATATATATATATATATATATATATATATATAAAGTATCATTGAAATGCTTTATCCTTAGATGTCTTGAGAAGTTCAGTTTCCTGAAACATAAAGTAGAATTATTTTCTGTCTTTGTACTTATTAGTATAAATAGCTATTTAAAAATACTAGGAATGATCTCTTCCAGCTCCATCCATGTTATTGAGAATGGCATGAGTTTATCTTTTTTGATCGCTGAGTAATATTCCATTTTGTGTATGTACCACACCATCATGCTCAGTGAAATAAGCCAGAAAGAAAAAGAAAAATACTGGATGATTTCACTTTTAGGAGGAATGTAGAAGAACCAAATAATGGATTAAGAAAAAAAAGAAGTAATTATAATAAAGAAAAGATAAAATTCAACAGGCAACTATAAACCAGAGACATTCTACAGGATTGAATGTCCAGGGAGGGAGAGGGGAGTAGGATCAAAACAGGGGTGGAACAGTACAAGGGACTATGGTGATGGTGCACAGGTGATGGTACAAAAATGAAGAATGATGTGAAAAATATATAAAAAAAAAAGAAAAAAAAGAATATTAAGAATGTAAAAAGTTATCATAAATTAGTAAAAATACAGTCCAGTCCCTACTATCGTCCAGACTGAGTGATTTATATAATAAGAACTCCATCCAAAATAAACCTGAAAATTTGCAAGATTCTGAAATGTGTTCTAAATAATGGAAAAAGGATTAAATAGTGTTCACTAACATTTAATTTCAATTATATTTTTTGTACATTTTGATTTTTTGAAATGATGATCTAAGCTAGTTTACATAGTTATAAAACCCCCCACATAACTAACAAGTACTCACCAGATTGACCCATGCTATAGCCATCCCAGACAGTTTACTATATGAACATATAATATTTCACTAAATCTGAAGGCACAGATACAGGTATGGATATTATTCAGCTAATGAGGGCTAAGATACATTACTTTCATTGAGATCTAATTTTTGTAGACATGAATTGGGCCTAGAATAGCTATGGGAACAAGTGGCAAAAATAACTTTTTGCCTACATTGCAGAAAAACACACTGTTTAAGAGTGTCTGCATACAAATTTAAGATAATTCACAGTCATTATTTCTCAATTTTTCCCAAACTTTTTATAAAGTATGAAGGATAACTATTAATTCTTATTTTCCAGATCCCTCCCTCCCTCCCTCCCTCCCTCCCTCCCTCCCTCCCTCCCTCCCTCCTTTCCTTCCTTCCCTCCCTCCCTCCCTTCTTTCTTCCACTGGGCACAGTCAGAAGCGTGGGAGGGTGAGAAAATTCACCAGAGCCAGAGCAGGGAACAGAACAGGCAGACTGACGAAGCACACTGCTGAGGGGAGCAGCGGGCGCGGTAGGAGAATCTGCGTGCCATGTGGGACCCTCGCAGGGCAGCCGGGAATAGAACCGGCACTGCATAGGCTGCAGGCAGACTCGCAGCCCAGCACTCAACCGCTGCGCCACTGGGGAGGCCCATTTTCCAGATTTTTATAAAGCCACAAAATCATGAGCTTCTCCAAGAACAGCAAATAAATAACCAGTGATTCAGTTGACAGGGTCATCTATCAGAAAATACCCTCAGAGTACCTTCATATAAAACAATGAAATTTAGCTTTCTTAAAGTAAAAAGTAATAGAATTTAAACATTCTCTCAACTCTTTATATAAACAATTTATTCTTCACTTTATAATAACACAAACTTCACTACCTAATCACTTGAGAAGCCAGTCTGGTTAGAATCAAACCATCTTCCCATACCTATAATGATAAGTCAATGGTAGAGATGATTAGTTTATACAAATGCCACAATATCTAACTGAAAACAAAATTCTGGCACTCATACCAAACAACTAGATTAAATGCTTTTGTAGACTTATCTCCACCAAATTAACTACATATTTTAGCACTGTAAACATACAACCTATTAATTATAATAAATAACTTTAGACGTATTTGTTCAAGGTACTATTAATGTCTTTGCTTTGTCATTGTTTTACTAATGTAACCTCTAAGTTGTAGAGAAGATATACTTGAAGATGATACATAGCAGGTTGAGAGGTAGGTAGGCCTGTGTTTTCTCAAAATATCAGTCCTTACATATATATATATATATATATATATATACACACACACACACACACACACACACATGTATGTGTATATATCCACACATACATACACATTCACACACATACACATACATGTGTGTACACACACACACAATTGTTTGTTCTTTCGAACCATCTGATTTGAAAGGTGGCACATATTATGCCCTTACTCCTTAATAATTCAGTATGTATTTCCTAAGAACAAAGTTTGTTTTAAGTAACCATAGTATAGTTGAGAAATTAAAAAACAATATTGTTATTTTATCTATAGTCTATATTCCTATTCTGCTGATTGCCCTAATGTCTTTTTAGAACATTTTTTACAAATGGTATAAGATCCAGTTCAGTATCATAAATTTTAGTTGTGTGTATTTTTCTTAGTTTGACCTTTTGAATAGGTAGTGTATACACATAGTTCAAAAATATAAATTTACGAAAAAGTATACTATAAAAAAATCTCCATCTCATCTCTTACTTTTATTTTTCTAGTTCTTCCACTTTCCAATATGGTTATCAGTATTATTGCTTTCTTTTATATCCTTCCAGAATTTCTCTATGCTTATATAAACAAAACACCTTCTCTCTCTCTTAAAAAAAAAAAAAAAAAAACGGTATCATACTATGCAGGCTACTCTGGACCATGTTTTTGTTTTTCACTTGGCAATCTTTCTGTATTGGTAGATAATGTTCTAAATATCTTTTTCTGCTGTATAATTGTCATTGTACTGATATACTGTACTATAATATTTAAGCAAGCAGTATTTACTGATAACATTTTAGTTGTTTTCAATCTTCTGTTATCACAAATAATGTTGCAAAGCAATAATGGTTCATTTTAAATAGACCTTAAATTTAAGTATCTTACCTAACATCCAAGTTAATAATATAATTTCTACATTTTATAAGGAACCAATACAGGAAACTAAGTTGTCATATGAACATCATGAATTATGAATGTGTCAAAGAACAGGAAAAAATTAGAATCCAGGAAAAGCTTTTCTTTTTGCTAGGATACACATACCAGGACATGAGCAAAGACACTATGTTCACACTGCCCTAATAAACAGGGTAATGAAACAGATGACAAATTCAGCTAATAATAGAGATTTATAGAACAATCCTAATTAACAAGGACTTTTGGGGAATGAAGAGCTCTGGATTAATTTAATTTTCTGGTTAACTAAAGAAAAAGCATAAAGTCTTTTTAGTTGGAAATCTTTCTAAATGTATTAATATAATATGATAATATACCATGACATCCCTGCTTTAATTAGTTTAGTTTATTGAATTGAATGAAAATTTTCTTTGATAAAAGAGACCCCTACAGCACATTAATGTCATTATTCTGAACATCAATTCTTATTGTACTTACAAAGGTATAAGTGCTATCATGAAAGGCAGGATTAATGGAATGATGGGAAGTCCACAAATTATGACTTAAAAGATCCATGTTTTTAGTGTGGTTTTGGCTCAGCTACTTTATTCAACAAGTACTCGTTAAGAGCTTATTATGTGTCAGGCAGAGACGGGGAAAACAGATGTGACTAGAACAAACAAATCCTGTTCTCATGGGGCCTACATTCTAGTGAAGACAGAAAATCTACGAGTAACAACAACAACGAAAAGACAATAATAATCACCAGGAGGAAAATAAAACTGGATGATGTGAGGAAGTATGACTGGGGAGCACTACAGAGGGGGAGGGTGGAGCAGGATCAAAACAGGGGGGTGGGAATTGTATGGGGACTATAACCAAGAGGAGAGGCAATTTAGACAGGTGTTACTTCAGGAGATAGTTTGAATTGAGAATTCAATAGCAAGAAGGTACTAGTCATATGAAGATCTGGGGTAGAACAATAAACAGGAGAGTGACACGATCTCATCTTTGATTAGAAACATTATTCTGGTGGCCTTATAGAGAATAGACTAAATGGTGGGGTTGGGAGTAGGATCAGTGGATACTACTTACCAAGAAACCTTGTGTGGTCCCCCACTGTAACTTAAACTCACTTTTATTACTTAGAAACTGAGAATAATACTTGCTCTAGCTATTTTCTGTGACTATTACATGGATTAAGTATTAAGAATTACTAATACAGCACCCCAAATATAAAGCTCTGTTCAATTTCATAGCACATTTTTAGGAGCTTTTTTTCTCTATAATAGATATATTTTAAATTAATTATTTTTATTAAGGTAATGATAATTTACAACATTGTATATGATTTGGGGTACACAGGTTCATGCTTTTCAGATGTATAACACCACATCCATACCCAAAGTAGGAGTTTTTTTCCTTTTTATTAATTAATTAATTAATTTTTTGGAACTTATTTTCTTTAAATAGTATGTACTTGTTAAATACTACCCATGAGCCCTTCAGAATCTGCTAGATCCTTTGGGGGAGATACAGAAGAAATATCAAGACACTATCTTATTTTTATTTTATTTTTTATATTAATTTAAAATTTTTTTTTTACATCATTGTTCATTTATTTTTAAAGATTTATTTATTTATGCATACAAGAACTGGGGTATAGGCCAGAGTATGGGGTGTGAGAAGATTCACCAGAGACAGAGTGGGGAGCAGAACAGGCAGATCCACTGAAATACACTGCTGAGGGGAGCAGAGGGTGAGTCAGGAGAGGTCTGCTGTGCCATGTGGGTTGCTCCCTGGCTGGCCGGAGATCGAACTCCTGCTGCAGAGGCTGCAGATTGCTTCATAGTATGGTGCTTAGACCCCTTGCGCCACCAGGGAGGCCCTCATTGTTCATTTTTAAACAGTATTTACTTCTCCCTACCCCCTCAGGTGTAGTCTCCATAGTTTCCTTCACCAATGCACCCGTGCACCATCACCTCAGTCCCCTATGCTCCTCCCTCCTTCCCTCTGATCCATTTCCCTCCCTCTGATCCCTCTCCCTCCTCTCCTGCAGTATGCAAGACACTATCTTCTTAGGGAAGTCAGAATCTAGATGGGAAGAGAAATCTAGCATATGTCAAAGAATTTATGAAGCATTACAAATTAATATTTGAAGTTTCATAATGTAATATCAAAACTGCAACAAGAGTTCAAAGGAAAAAAGGGACAATGTAAGTTTAACTGGAGATGGTTTCATGGAGAATGACTTAGATTAGCTCCTAAAGATGTGGGCAGTGAAGAGGAGAGGAAAGAAAGCTATACATACCCCAGGAAGCATAGAGAGAAAGAAGAAAGTTTATATGTCAAGGAAGGCAAAAAATAATGCAAGATGGGCGGAGATCTGACCATTTTTTTGGAGGCTGAAAGACAAAACTTTTGGTACATTAGATACATGAGGGAATGGGATACAACTGCAGTTTTTGAGTAAAAAAAATATATTCAAATGCTAACTGTGTGTCAAACATTGTACCACGTGCTTTATCTACTTTCTTTCATGTTTTCTCACTGAGTTAATTAATATCGACCTGATTTTATAAGTGAAGACAGTGAAGCTCACAGAGGTTGTTATCTGCTAAGGGTCCCATGGCAAAGGGGCATTTTGGGGCAAATAAAAGACAAGGAATACGTTATTTCAAAGTAGCCATTCAAGCAAAATTATTATCTTTTTTTCTGGGAAAAAAAAAGGTGATCTTGGTAAGAAATTTTTTTTTTTATTAAACAGGATTCAGCAATTAATTGGCACTTAAATTCCAAACCTGTACCTTGTGTAAATTTGACTAAATTATGGAATAAATATTCCATAGTGGTAACAGAGGCAATATACCATTGTGGTTAAGAATATGAATGAGACTGTTTGCATTCATATATCCCAATTACTAGTAAATTTCCGTTTAGCAGCTCATAAACAAGTAAAACTCAGTGCTTCCTCAATTTTCTCATGCATAAAATGGGACAATAATAATTATATCATAGGACCTTTGTTAACATTAAATCAATTAATACAGGGCCTCCCCTGGTGGCACAGTGGTTAAGTGCTGGGCTGCAAAGCCACCCACAGCTCTGCAGCGCTGGTTCAATCCCTGGACTGCTTCCATTTCCCAAAGTTCTAGAAGTCTACTACTCTTCTCAAGCCACTAATTAATTCTCACCCTCAGGTAAAATAGAAGCCATTAATTGTAAAGTCTTTATATTTTGCTTGTTATATCAAACTACTAATAGTTCTGCCATCCAATGATAGAAGAATCAGTAATTTTGTTTCTGAGATGAAGACGGGAGATAATTCAATTTTAGAAACATCACATTGTATAGCTTCAGAGGACACTATATGCATGCTAATATGTGTAAATGTCACCTGCTTAGACTTGGTCTGTTCATAGACTACAAAACCAGTTATATTTCTTCACATAATCCAGAGACAAAATACTAAGTGGTCAGGGTATCATAATCAGTGTAGCTGAAGTCATCAATTATGTAGAATATTAAGTCTAGATACTAGTTACATCTAGAAAGAATAAATTTATGCTATGCTAGTTAATTCTTTGAAAGGATAAAATAATGAATGTAAAAGTCTCACTTTTAATGTACTGATAAATTATGCTAGTAAACTAAAGAAATAAAAGAAGCAGCTATGGACTCATAGGTAAGATATCAATTTGTTCATCTATTTTAACACCTCATTTTAGACAACATAAGTAATGTTTTATATGAGCTGTAATAAAAAGCAGTTCCTTTTTATTTTACCATAGTGGATAGGGAAAAGAAGAACCCATATTTTGTTGAGCTCATTCTGAAATCTAGAATTTGAGTTTCTGAGGATAAATTCAGATTTTCTCATAGTAATGACACTACCTAGATACTTTGAAAGCAAAGGCACCATAGGTGCCTTCTATTCTTTACATTCAGGTACAAAGACAGGAATGTCTTTTACATCTTCAGGCAAAGTCCTGGGTACAAACTTTCACATTCCTTAGAGCATAGATATGGCTGGAAAATAAGATTTAAAACATTTCATAATAGAGGAATCTCCATATAAAGGGTCCAGGTTCCTGGTCCTGCCTAATGAGAGGTGGAACTGAGTGACCAGGTGAAGCTATAGAGGAGAACTTGGAGAAAGACAGAGAGAGACACATGGAGAAGAAGGGCCTGCTTTCATTTTGGCTTTGGATTTATACCAGGGACTTCCGAGACATGGGAGAGACACATGGAGTCAAGACATGCAGAGGGCCTCCCCTGGTGGTGCTGGCGGTTGAGCACGGTGCTGTGAAGCTGTCTGCAGCCTCTGCAGTGCTGGTTCGATCCTGGCCAGTAGGGGAGGGTCCCACGTGGCGCGGCAGACCTCTCCTGTCGCGCCCACTGCTCCCCTCAGCAGTGTATTTCGTCAGTTTGCCTGTTCTGTTCCTCACTCTGTCTCTGGTGAATCCTCTCACCTGCCTGCACATCTGGCCTGTACCCCAGCTCTTGTATAAAATAAATAAATAAATCTTTAAAAAAATAAAAAGACATGCAGAGATACTTGAGTAAGACACGTGGGTGAGAGACACGTGGGGAGGCTGACATAGGGGGAGCCTTATCTTGATTTGTACTTTAATTTTGTGCCTTTTGTCCTAGACTTACTTGGCCCTATTTGTCCTTTTCGCTATGGTTTCACACTAGAAGGTACCTTAGACTTGTGGCAAGCTTTTAGGCCTCAGCAGCCCTGTTTGTCTAGACATTGACCCATGAAGGGTTGGGTAACTATGGATGTTTTATTGGGAAATATATTCTTTCTCTTCTTCCTTCTCTATGCACAATCACTCTATTAAAGATCTTTCATACTAAGAATATACCTTATCTTTATGTGGTGGATGGCGGAATCCCTTTAGAGTGTGCTAGTTTGGAGGTCCTGGGGGACCCTCAGTTTGCCTGCTAACAATTTTTTCTAGTATATTCTAAGTCTTAGAAGTCACTCTAGATATCAGATAATTCTTTCTTGCTTATACATTTATACATTTAATGCGAAGAAATAGGGGTACTTTTGAAACCTAGGAGAAAGCCCATTATCTTACATACTAAATAAACACTTGGTATTGACTGACAGTAGAATTTAAAAAACTTCTAAGCGAGAAGGCAAGTATATGTTTTCAAAAACTCACTTTCATATGCTATTTTAACAAAATAGAGAAAAAAATCCTGTATTCCTTAGTTATTTTCTTATTGCTTACCATGAGGATTACGGTTAACACCCTAAATTACATAGCAATCTAGTTTGAATTAATACCAACTTAGCTTCAACAGCACATAAAACCTTTGCTCCTGCACATCTCTGCCCTCCCTCTTATACTGTTATAAGACACATCTTTATATGTGTATGTACATAACAGGTATTTTCAATTATTGTTTAACATCTTTATCTTTTAAAACATGCATAAAAGAGGAGTTAGAAACAAAAATTATAATACTGGCTACTACATTAACCTATGTAGTTACTCTTACTGGGGTTCTTCATTTCTTCATTTGGCTTTGGTTACTGTCTAGTGTCCTTTCATTCTAGCCTGAAAGATTCCCTTTGTCATTTCTTGCTAGAGACCAGCTCCAGCTGGATGTCATGTCAGGGGTCTCAGAGAGGAGAGGACGGCCCGGACCTTGTCAAGAGTCAGTGTAGCGCAGCCTGCCACAGTTTCTGGTAGGACAGGTCTACTAGCAATGAACTTCCTAAATTTTTGCTTAAGTAGAAATGTCTTAATTTCTCCTTCATTTCTGGTGAAGAGTTTTTTTCAGAGATAGAACTTCTGTATTCTTAAGCCCATTTTTTCAAATGGCAAATTACAAACATAATTTTAAAAAAGCCAACCCTCCAAGTGGGTTTCTCACAATTCACAATGCATTTTAATTTACTGGAGGTCCAAGAAGATAAAATTGTAGTGTAGTACGCAACTCAGCGTTGAGTTTTCCAGAAATTGGTTGCGAACATACTTTGATAATTATATGCACAAACTTATGATCCTTTTAGGTTCACCTAATTGTATCAAATGAGTTTACTTAATTATAGCTGTAAATTAAATGCATAGGACCTGCCTCATCTCAAAATAATTACATGTGCATTATAATGTGAATTATGGAGCATTAATTTATAGTTTATTGATTACCCCCTAAACAGAGACTGGGATTCATTTGGACAAAGTTATCATGAGAGTAGTTTTGATAAAACTAGAAAAAGTTCCTGAAAAATGTTTGCATGCAAGTTCTTGAAATGTTGCATGTCTCAGAAATGATAGTTCACAGATATTTATTGCAAAGTCCCAGTCTAGAGAAAAGTGCTCCATGAGGTGTTCAGCTAAATGGCATATATATGTAAATAAAATCTCTACTCTCGTCCTGCACGGAACTAGAACATTTTCAAGTTTTCGCAGAGTTAAGTTCTTAAAAGGAAAGTGTCACATGTGTCAGAATTGGTAGTATCCAGACATTTATTGCAAAGCCCCAGTCTAGAAAAATGTGCTCCCTGAGGTGTTCAGGTAAGTAGCATATATATGTATATAAAATTTCTGCTTTTATTCTGCACAGACCTGGAACTTTATCAAGTTTGTAGTAGAGACTGTATTTACTTTTAAAAGTCTTTTACCACAATGTTAAGCAATCTACAGGTCAGACTATTATCTCTTATAAACCAGTTCTTAATATTGCTTACAGAGGAAATGACTGATTAACTATCATATTAAGTAAGTGTCCTCTATGTCCATTATACCTAAGAATCAAAAAAAAAAAGAAACAAAATCTCTATTTTTATATGCTTTGTGACTAATTTGTCATGGTAGCTTTGTCCTCTTTATGTGATCTTAAAAAAATAATCTGAGAAGGGAAGAAAAATTTGCTTCTAGAATTATTAAAGTCATCAGTAAAGATTAGTTGGGGGAGAAAGTGGTCTAATTCTAGGGTGGTTGTTGTGTGTGTGTTTTTTTAAAGGAAATGATGATGTGGCTCAATTGGAAAGGTACATCCCAGTTCAACTAGGGCTTACTCAATTGAAAAATTTTAATTTGGGCAAAGGAGGAATCCTTGGCACAATTTAAAGTATTTCAAATGCAATTTCATATTGGGGCATTGGTAGTGGGTAGGTTGTGAAAATATACAGTTGTAAAGGTTTAAACCTTTAACTCCCAAAACAGATACAATAATGTAAATCTACTTTATCTGAATAAACAGGTGGAAAAACCACAAAATGCAATTTCATGAATCTGCCTCAGATTTTTCTTAAATATAAATTAAGTAGAAATATGAGATTTTCATATTTAGAAAAGACAAGCTTTTCAGATCACCCCTGCCTTATTCACTTTAAAATACACCTATTGTTTTTCACATTTTTCTATTCGTGCTCTATTGTAAGACAACTTTCACTGATTACACCAATAACTGTTATTGAGCTAAAATTATTTCTTCTCATTATTCTTGGATATTTTTCACTGTGTGCCAAAAGAAACCTCTGTTGTGAGAGACTGAAGGAGGCACTTGGCTGCTTACTGCTTACTGTAAATGCTAACATTTTGCTTGTTAGAAGTAGTGGCACTATCAGGCTTCAAAAGCAACAGAGGTAAAGGCTGAACAGATATGTCAAGCCTTTCCTCTACATTTGGAATTGCTAACTTTGGACTCCATACTTTTTTGTTCATTATATTTTAGTTTTCTGTCATTTCCTCCAGCCCCCTTTAAATATAGAGACTAAGGGGAAGACCTGAACATAATAATTCTGTTTTAATTTAGCCCAATTTTGGCCTAAGCAAACATCTAATTACTTGTGATTAATTCTAAAGAACACAACCTACTCTCATGTTTAATGAGTCTATGTTTGAATCTAACTAGTGGCTTCCCCTCATTTTTTCACAGCCTTTCAGTCTTTTCCCTGTGTTAACTTAATCCCCAAAGTGATTGAGGAATCATAAACTGCCATTCTTCCACTACACAAAAATATCTGAATTATGCAATCACATTTCAAGAGACTTATGAGTCTTGAATTGTGTTCAAATTCAGATTAAATTCAAAGTTCTCTGTAATAAATGACAAGATGCATAAGGGCACTGTAATCTAGGCAACCATAATTATATAATTATTGATGAAGTTCCTGTTGATAAACAATGAAAACATTAGGAAATACTATTTTGCAATTAAATGATGAAGAAAGCTGTTTATTGCCTTCCATTCTATCCTCTGTTAATAAGACTGAAGTTGCAGATGTCATGTATGCTGCATTGATGTTAAATGGTGCATGATGCTCTAGGTGGTTCCCATAACCTTGCTTTGTCTACTATGAACTGACTCAATTGATATGATAATAGAGAAAAGAGCTGGGCTGAACTGGCACAATTTGCATAGCCTTGAAATTTCCCATTATTAGATAGCCAACTGCTCCTAAAAGTTCTTGTTCGTTGTCACTGACAACAATGTAGTAGACAAACAATATTTTGAAATTAACCACTCAGGTGGGGCATCACTTATTGAAGCTTTTATCCCATCAAACAAAGTACTCATCAATGCATTTCTAAAGTTAACAATAGGGAATTCTGTGATTTTCTTTGGGATCAATTACTATTAGATTTAGTACAATGAGAGCAGACATCATTCAGGGGTCACAAAATAGTGGAAGCACTTGCAGCTTTTTGACACAGGAATTATTTTTAGAGAAACATCTTTCTCCTGTTCGTAGTCTTTAATTCCATCTTATTCTTAAATAACTATTATTTTAAATTAAAAATAAAATCTTCAATGTTGTTCAATAGTGTATTTTACTCATAGAGAAAAATCATCATATAAGAGATTTCCATACAAGAATGGTAGGAATTGTTCTGATAGAGGAAAATAAAATGCCACACTAGCTTCAGACACTGAAGAAAATCCCAGTACGTTCTAAAAACACTGTGGACAGCAATAGGAGAACAGCTAGAAAAATTTCATAAATATAGGGAGAACTGAGAATCTCTGTTTTGAATTTATGGACATCTCTTGTGAATGAAAGGATAAGGGATAGTAGATCCCCACTTTTGGGGAAAAGACATTTAAGTAATTAAAAGAAGAGAGAAGAATTGCAAATAAATGGAAAGAATGTCATCAAAAGTTTAGAAAAATAAAACCACTGAAATAAAAATCCTGGAAAAGTTAGTAAGGAAAATTTAGTGCTAATGAAGTTGTAATGCATCACTTCATTCCCCTCTAACACAATAGCATGTTCCTGATTGGGGCTGCCCTGCAGCATTGATCCTGGAATGAAGGAAAGAGCTAACTGAGTGAAAACAACCATGTAAGAGAAAAATAAAAACATGTATTATTGAAATTCAATAAGACTTTAAGGGTTAGGGCCTCCCTGGTGGTGCAAGGGGTTAAGTCTCAGCATTATCAAGCTATTGCCAGCCACTGTGACATGAGTTCAATCCTGTCAGGGAGTTAAGCCACATGGAGCAGCAGACCTCTCCTGTCTCACTTGCTGCTCCCCTCAGCAGTGTATTTCAGTCAATGTGCCTGTTCTGCTGCTCCCCACTCTGTCTCTGGTGAAGTCTTTCACCCCACCCCTCCACTTCTGGCCTAGACCTCAGTACTTGTGTGTATAAATAAATAAATAATAAATCTTAAAAAAATGATTTTAAGGGTTGTTAGGCTGCTATCTTTACCTAACCTTGTTAATAAACATACATTAAGAAAGCATAACGAGTTTTAATCTTAACAGAATTCAAAATTATAAGATGAAAGATACAGAATAACTATTTAGTTGAATTCAATGTCTTCATTTTGAACCACAGTGTCAGATTAAACATTCAAGAGCTGCTGTAACACATCTGGAAGAATGTGGTACAGATGATAAAAATGTGCCAATGATGGATCTTAAAAAAAAAATAATGTGCTTGAGACCTCTCCTGCCTCCCGCTGCTCCCCTCAGCAGTGTACTTCGGTCCTTCTGCCTGCTCTGCTCCCCGCTCTGGCTCTGGTGAATTCTCTCACCCTCCCGTGCTTCTGACTGTACCCAGTGCTTGTATAAATAAATAAATAAATAAATTTAAAAAAAAAAAAAAATAATGTGCTTGAAGGTATTGAAGGCCTAACAAAATAGTGAAGACTTAACCATGCTAGGACATAAGGAATGATAGAACCCAGAGAGGTGTGTCTAGTGTCTGATATTGCCAGGGGGACAAAATTTAGAATCTAGAGACTGTCAAGACAGACACAAACCCAGAAAATTTGCCTTACTTTAGTTTGGGAACACAGAGGGTTAGCTCCTAGGATTAAGTGTAAACAGGAAGTAGAGAGGCCTAGGTCATGAACTGTAGGTTAGCATCCAGTAACTAAATTCCTAAAGTTAGATTAAGATGACTGCAGTGTGGCAGTATTCGCATGCTGCCAAAAGCAACCACAAATCATCCTAACCCTCAAATTATTTTTACAAAATAATTTTCCAAACATAACATCTCACAATTAAGAAAGGAGCAAAATATTAAGGCAAACAAGAAATTATTATTAATATTTTAAAAAAGATTTATTTATTTATATACACATAACCGGGGTACAGGCCAGTGGTATGAGGGATGTGGTGAGAGGATTCACCAGAGACAGTAGAAACAGGTCTACTGTAGAACAGGTAGATTGACTGAAATACACAACAGGTAGATTGACTGAAATACACAAATATTCTTGAGGGGAGCAGTGGGAGAGACAGGAGAGGTCTGCTGTGCCATGTGGGTCAGCTCCCTGGTTGGGGACCGAACTAGTGCTGCAGAGGCTACGGACAGCTTCATAGTCTGAGACTTAACCCCTTGTGCCAACAGGAAGGCCCAAACAAGAAATTATAACCAATAGAAGTAGTTTAGAGTGGTTCTAGATATTGAACTTATCCAAGGGAAACTTTCATGACTATGCCTATTGATCAAATGTTAAAAGCAAAATTGAGACTTTTAGCAGAGATGTCTAAACTATAAAATATGGAAACTGGAATTAAGAATTCAATGGACAGGCTTAACAGATTAGACATAGAAAAGAAGCTGTGAATTGAAAAATCAGAATAAGAAAACCAGAATGAAGTATAGTAAATGTGGGTCAGATGAAGAATAGAAGGAAAAATTTCCTAATATGTAGGTGTTTATAAAACTGAAATGCCTGGATCTGCCAATAGTGTTTTAGACAGAATTCTTGAATTGTTTTAGGAATGGGCTAAGATGATCCTTATCCCTTTTTTAAAAAAATTGAGGTAGTAATGGTTTATCGTACTGTGTATGTTTTAGGAGTACTGGTTCACACCTTTTCAAATTTATGTTACCATACTACATCTACCACCAAAGTACCAACAACCTTCCACCACAGCTCACTGGGTTCCCTTCACTGCTTGCAGGCATACCTTTTCCTATCTTGTACATTTTTTTTAGGACCTGAGGATTTTATAAGAATTCAGAGAATTAACAGGGGAAAAATTAGACTTAAGTGTCCGATAAGAAAAAGTTTGTAAAAGTACAGGACAATTCTATATAGGTAAAATTATGTTGTGCATTTGAATAAAATGGAGTGTACAAGCACTCAGTAGAAAGATGTCTGGAAGGATATTTACTAAATTGTTAATATTTGTTATCACTGACTGGGAATTTCAGTGAATATTTTATATGCTGAGGATGGTATCAGTAACCATGAGATCAGAGCATTACAATTAAAATTGATACTTTAGAGAAAGGAATTTAAAAGTTTTTGGTTCTAGGATTACTGTAATACTCTTAAGAACTGAAGACCCTAAATAGCTTTTGTTTATGAATTATAATATTTACTCTATTAAAAATTAAAACAACTTTAAAAATACCTATTAAGAAATCTGTTTTTATATATTTATGAAAAATAATATTCTTGAAAGAAAAATATTAGTGAATAAAGTGGCATTTACATTTTTTGCTAATTTTTTTTAATGTTTGGCTTAATAGAAGACAGCTGGATTCTCATATCTGTTTCAGTATTCAATCTGTTGCTACATCACACATTATGTCATTTCTGGAAAATTCTACTGAAATTTAGAGTGAAAAGGCAAATAATATCTTGGTATTATTGTGAAACAGTTTTGACTTCATGGCAGATATACACTGAGAGAATCTCAGAGGGCTATATTTCTGGGAGGTGGAACAGTAGACTTGTTCATTGTGGACAAGCTCTAAGTGCAAGGAATTTTTCAGTTTTGCTGTGCTCACTGTTATGTTTAATGGAACAGGCCAGTAAGGATTTGATGCTTTAAAGCCATGAAAGTAAAGATCCCAGTGTTAGATGAAATGAGCTGCTCAACAATATTTTATAAAGTTCTCTAGGCTGATAAAATGCTACTATGCTGGTCCCTTCATATACAATAGGCCTCAGTTAATTAAAACAACCTTTGATTGATTTATTATTTAAAACCAATATTAAACAGAAGTAAAGTTTGACATACATGCACTAGAAGTAGACAGGCCTGATAGTGGAGAACCAATAAAGGACACTAAAGAGAAAACAGATTAAAATAGAACTTCAATTCTATAGTCAGATATCTAGGTTTACTTTGTTTTGGTTTAGTTTTGTCTGTTCCTTTGTTTTGTTTCTCCATATTCCACACAAGTGAAACACATCCTGTATTTATCTTTCTTCTTTCGATTTTTTTTTTTTTGCTTAGCATATAATAGCCCCCTCCAGTTCCATCCATGTTGTCACAAATACCAAGATTTCATCTTCTTTTTTTAAAAATATAGTTGAGTAGTATTTCATTGTTTATATAAACCACTTCTATTTTATCCACTTGTGTCATTGGGCACTTAGGTTGTTTCCATAACTTGGCTACTGTAAATAGTGCTGACACAGGAGTGCATATATCCCTTCAAATTAATTTTTTTTTTGCATTCCTTAGATATACACCACAGAGTGGAATTGCTGGATCATATGGTAGATTTATTTTTAATATTTTGAGGAAACACCATACTGTTTTTCACAGGGTATGGTCCAGTATACATTCCCACTAACAGTGTGCAAGAGTTCCTTTTTCTCCACATCCTCGCCAACAACTACTGTTTCTGTTCTTTTGATAAAGGCTATTCTCACAGGGTGTGAGGTGGTATCACATTGTGGTTGGGATTTCCCAATGAGAACTGATGATGAGTACATTTTCATGTGTTTGTTGACCATCTGTATGTCTTTTTTGGAGAAGTGTTTATTTAGCTCTGAGGCCCGGTTTTTTATTTGGGTTGTTTTCTTGTTGTTGAGTTGCATAAGTTATTTGTAGATCTTGTATATCAGCCACTTGTTGGATGTATGATGTACAAATACTTTCTTCCTTTCAATAGGTTGTCTTTTGTTTTTGTGATAGTTTCCTTCACCATGCAGAAGTTCTGTAGTTTGATGTAGTCCCATTTGTTAATTTTTGTTTTTGTTTCCCGTGCTGTTGGTTTCAAGTCCCTAATGACATCCCTGAGGCCAATGTCTTGAAATGTTTTGCCATGTTTTCTTCTAAGTATTTTATGGTTTCAGATATTATATTCAGGTCTTTAGATCATTTTGAGTTAATTATTATGAATGGTGTAAGACAGTGCTCTAGATTTAGTCTTTTGCATGTGGCTGATCCGTTTTCCCCACACCATTTGTTTAAGTAACTTTACTTTTTCCTTTGTATTCTCTTAGTTCCTTTATTGTAAATTAACTGACCATGTAAGTATGGGTTTATTTTTGGGTTCTCAATTGTGTCTGTTGCTTGGTCTGTGTATCTATTTGTATCCCAATACCACAACTTTCATTAATATAGCATTGTAGTATAGCTTGAAGTCTTGGTGTTCAATACCTCTATCCTTTTTTTTTTTTTTTTTTTTTGGTCAGAATTGCTTTGGCTATGCAGCATCAATTTTGTTTTCATATATATTTCAGTAATATCTGTTGTATTTCTTTGAAGAGAGCCACTGAAATTTTGATAGGGGTTGCATTGAATCTGTATATTGCTTTGGGTACATGGCCAGTTTAACAATGTTAATTCTTCCAATTCATGAGCAAAGAATATTTTTCCATCACACCCATTTGTTTATATATTGTTACATATGGCTGCTTTCACACTGCAGAGGCAGAGTTGAGCAGCTGTGACTACAATCATATGTCCTACAAGGCTGAAAATATTTACTGTATAGCCCTGTACAGTTTGCTGAATCCTGATCTAGACATATATTCCTTAAGAACTGAACAATACATTAGAGATGTATTTTTTGAGCCAATCCTTTCATTTTACATTTGAATAAAATGGAGTACAGAGAATTGAAAAAGCAGTAACTGAGCACATAGAAGACAAGTGGAAGTTTCCTATCACATGGGATTTCCTCTTTGCTATTTTCTAACCACTCATTCCACACCAGAAATGTTCTGCCTAAAGCAAGAGTCCTGCAGAGTCTCTTAAAAGCCACATATGGTCTTGGCACAGAAATTGTTTTTTCAACACCTGGGTAACCAGGCTGTGTAGGTCTCAAGAGAGCAGCAGTGCCCTCAGAATCAGCTCTAGCCAACCCCCGAGGACTCAGAACTGAGAGAGAGCCACTCTCAAGGCCCTGCCTCATTAGTCCCTGCTGCCACCAATGTAGCTCAGAGAAAATTGATCCTTCCTCATGCTTGCTGCACCATGGCCAGTCTTAGGGAAAGAGGTTTTGTTCATAGAGGATTTGTTAATTAAGTCATCACTGTACTAATGAAACCCTAGAGCTTAAGTCACTAGTAGTCTATGCTACTTTAGGGTAGCTAAATTTGTACAGTTAATTAAAAGGAGTATGTTCTTTTAAAAACAACTGGCAATTTAAAGAAAGTTTTATAAAATGAACAAATTCATTGTGCTAGTTTATTTTTCTATCTAACATAATGCATAAAGATATTCTCAAACTGATGTATTATCTTTAATGGTAGCATCAAGTAAATAATATACGTTCCCCAACGTATTAAGGTTGATTTTAATTTATCATATGTAGATATTTTGTATTTTTAGTATTATTAACATTCCAAGAATACTGTATAAAAGGGTATGGATACGTTCACCTATTCATACTTCAGTATTATTATAAAGGCATCTGATAGATCACACCCCAAGCATCAAAGAGCAATTCTTTTCGAAGATTCTCTTATATCACATAGCCCAATTTCAACTACTTTTGGAAAATGCCTCTGGCTTCCAATATATCTACAATAGGTTCTACTTATGGAATTAACTTTTAGTAACCAGAGTTTACATTGCTCTGATTCTGATCCACAGACAGGATGACACTGTCAGAAAGCCATTCATTTTCTGGTTTGAAAAGAACCAGATTCTAAAAGAAAAGCTCATTAATTAAAAACAAAGTCTACAAAGTCAGAACAAAGCTTTATTAAAATTATTGACTATGATCTGGGATACCTAAGATACTGATCTTTCCGCATCTCACAGGGAAGAAAATTGTCCAGAATTAGCACATATTTGCACACACACATACAAATCTACATGTTCAATAAAGGAAATTACTTAAATATTAGTCAAAAATCATTCAATTCATTATAACACAAGTGCTCTAGATTAGTGCAGGTTGTGTGTGTATATATACATGATAATGGTGTAGGATTCAAAATTATATGTGACCATTCTAAGACTATATTCACTTCCTTTATTAATAGTTTTATTGAGTCATTTTTGCCATACACAAGTGCACATACTTAAGATGTACAATTTGAAAAAGACTTTTTTTTAAAAAAGCCAGGAAAATGACACCCATGAGCAATACAATTTAAAAAGTTTGAATTTGTATACAGCCAGGCAGCCAACACCACAATCAAGATAATGAGCGTATTCATCACTTCTAACTTTCTGTGTTTCTGAGTAAGCTCCTATCTTTTTCTGTCCTGAGTCCCCAGGCAACCAGTTATTTTGACTTATAGTATTAAAGTTTGATTGGGATTTTTTTTTTAAAAAAAGATTTATTTATTTATGCATACAAGAGCTGGGGTACAGGCCAGAAATGTGGGGGGTGAGAGGATTCACCAGACAGTGTGGGGAACAGAACAGGCAGATTGACCAAAGTACACTGCTGAGGGGAGCAGTGGGAGAGACAGGAGAGGTCTGCTGCACCATGTGGGTTGCTTCCTGGCTAGCCAGGGATCGAACTCGTGTTGCAGAGGCTGTGGATTACTTCATAGTGTGGTACTTAACCCCTTGTGCCACCAGGGAGGCCCTGATTGGGACTTCTAATCAATTACTCTAACAATTCAGGTAACACTGCCTGTACCCAGTGTTCTTCGTCTCCATAAAAGGATAAATATTTTTTGAACAATAAAGGTTATTTTCTAGGAAAATTTTGAGTTACAGATTCACAAGACTAACAAAGATTCAAGCATTCTGCTAAGTGCCAGTCTTCTGTGGAGACTGCTAGCTTTGTCATATATTAACACATAATTACAGGCTTCAAACATTAGCTGATAATTGGTGGTTTTTGAAACAACAGTATTTTAAAACAAAAGAAAGAAGAATTAATTTGATTATTTAGAACCAAATCTTTGCAACAGTTACAGTGATTCTATTTCTTCTGCAGTTATCCTACATGTATGTAAAGTTATTTTTTCTTCTGAGTTAAGGAAAACATTCATTCAGAGGATTTTTCTTTTCATTTACATTTTGTGATTTTGAAAAACCTTCCAATGGTTAAGGATCATTTTCAGGTTGTTGGCTGATTTAAGAACCAAGTGTATTTGATATTCAGAATTTCACTAATGAAACACATTTAATGTTATTCTACACACATACTTAAAAAAAGACATCACAAGTATTTCATGTCTACTCAAATGAAAATATCTATTGACTATGTAGTTCATTACACTGAGTTCCCATTTTTTTGTATTATTGTTCTTCCAGTTGTTAAATTCAAAATCTTGGGGTCATTTGTGTCTTCTTACATAGTCATTAAATCCTATTAAACCTTTTTCATGATGTGTCTTTTGCCTTTATTTTTAAAATTTTTTAAAAAGATTTATTTATTTTTATACAAGAACCGGGGTACAGGCCAGATGCACAGGAGGGTGAGAGGATTCACCACAGACAGAGCGAGGAACAGAACAGGCAGACTGACGAAATACACTGCTGAGGGGAGCAGTGGGTGAGACAGGAGAGGTCTGCTTCACCATGTGGGACCCTCACCGGCCGGCCGGGTTCGAACCAGCGCTGCGGAGGCTGCAGACAGCTTCACAGCATGGCGCTCAACCGCCTGCGCCACCAGGGAGGCCCTCTTTTGCCTTTAGTGATGTGATCTTCTTTATCTTTCTAGCTTCTTGTATATGTGTTTAGTTTGCACATTTAGACATACTGAACTATTTCTACTCTTCTTTGCCCATGCCTTTGCATTTGCTGATTCTTCCGTCTAGAATATTTTATTTTGCTTTCTTGCTTGGGAAGCCTTAAATGGCCATCTAATGTTAAATATTGTATTCTTAAATCTCCTGCATTCAACGGTTGCACTCTTCTTGTGTCTTTAACACCTTAAACATTCACTATAGCTATCATTATAATGAATTATGTTTACAGTCATACCTCAGAAATATTGAGAGTTTGGTTTCAGACAAGCACAATAAAGTCACATTTTTTTTGTTTCCAGTGCATATAAAAGTTATGTTTACACTACACTATAATGTAAAGTGTACAATAGCATATGTGTTAAAAAAGTTACATAATTAAAAATACTTTATGATAGAAACAGAAGAATGAAGTGATATTAGGTTATTGAAAAAATGGCTCCAACTTCTTTCTGAATGCAGGCTTCCTACATATCTTCAATTTGTGAAAAACCCAGTATCTCTGAAGTGCCATAAAGCAAAGCACAATAAAACAAAGTAGGCCTATATATCTTTATATCTCTCTATTACATATATTGTGAGTTCCTTGAATATAGAGACTACCACAAAGAGAGTAACTTGCCCAGTGCCTGGAGGATATAGTAGGCCCTCTATCTCTGTACATAGAACAAATACATTCTATTACCTTCTTTTTCATTAATGTTTCACCATTCCAATTCAAATCCTTACTGGTGCATATCAAATTGTTGCTTCCAAAAGGGTCTGCATGATTATAATGTCCCCTCTTTCAGTTCATTTTATAAACTAGCATGGAAGTATACCTTGTAAATTGTTATTTTGATCACATTATTCCCCTTCTCAAGACCCCTAATGGCTTCCCACATTCTTTCAAATCTGACCCAATTGTTTAGTCATGTATTCAAATCTAATTGCAATCTAACCCTATCTTTTTTTTTCTTTTTCACCTATTAATTTTCCCCACAAAAACTCTATACTTGTTGGGCCTCCCCGGTGGCGCAGCGGTTGAGTGCTGGGTTGCAAAGCTGCCCGCAGCCTCTGCAGCGCCAGTTCGATCCCCGGCTGCTCCCCGGCCACTGGAGGAGGGTCCCACATGGCGCGCAGACCTCTCCTGCCGCCCGCTGCTCCCCTCAGCAGTGTACTTCAGTCCTTCTGCCTGCTCTGCTCCCCGCTCTGGCTCTGGTGAATTCTCTCACCCTCCCGTGCTTCTGACTGTACCCAGTGCTTGTACAAATAAATAAATAAATCTTTAAAAAAAAAAAAAAAACTCTATACTTGTTATAGAGAAGTACTTGTATTTTCTGGAATATTCTGCAGTCTTTATATTTGCTATGTTATTTATTAAAAAAGTAGGTTCTCTATTTCTTGTATCCCCCCTTTTTTGTTTATTTGAAATATCTTTATTATACTAAAAAAACAAAAAAAAAGAATAAAGATTTATTATTTATGCATACAAGAACTAGGGTATAGGCCAGAGGTGCAGGATTCACCAGAAACAGTGTGGGGGGCAGAACAGGCAGATGTACTGAAATACACTGTTAAGGGGAGCAGCGAGCGAGGCAGGAGCGGTTTGCTGCACCATGTGAGTAGCTCCCTGGCTGGCCGGGGATGAAACTTGTGCTGCAGAGGCTGCGGACAGCCCCACAGTTTGGTGCTTAACCCCTTGTGCCACCAGGAGGCCCTCATCTTTATTCTTTTTTTTTTTTTTAATAGATTTTTATTTATTTATTTATTTATTTATACAAGCACTGGGTACAGTCAGAAGCCCGGGAGGGTGAGAGAATTCACCAGAGCGAGCAGGGAGCAGAGCAGGCAGAAGGACCGAAGTACACTGCTGAGGGGAGCAGCGGGCGGCAGGAGAGGTCTGCGCGCCATGTGGGACCCTTCTCCAGTGGCCGGGGAGCAGCCGGGGATCGAACCGGCACTGCAGAGGCTGCGGGCAGCTTCGCAACCCAGCGCTCAACCGCTGCACCACAGGGGAGGCCCCTCATCTTTATTCTTGAAGGAAAATTTTGCTGTATATAAAGTTCTGGGCTGGCAGTTTTATTTCAACACATAAAGATGTTCTATTCTTGTTTGACCTCTTATTTTTGATGAGAAATATCCAATTATTTGCATAATTATTGTACTGTTTTGCTCTAGCAGCTTTCTATATTATTATCTTTTGATTTCAATAGTTTGATTAGAATATGTTCAGTTGTGGTTTTCTTTGTACTTACTCTGCTTGTGTTTCATTGATTTTCCAGAATATCAGCTCAAATCTTTGATCAGAATTAGAAAACTTTCAGTTGTTATTTCATGAAATATTTCTCCTAACCCATTCTCTCTCTCCTTTTTCTCTTGGACTCCAATTACACATGTATTAGACCCTGTGATATTGTCTCCCAGGTTGGCTCTGTTCATTCTCTTTCAATCTTTCTTCCTTTCAAAGCTTGAGACTTGATAATTTCTACAGATCTAAATTCAAGTTTGCTGGCTTTACTGTTGTTGTTAAAGTGCTGAAAGAGCATCTAATGAAATTTTTACTTCAAAATTATATTTTGTAGATACAGAAAAATCTCCATCTTTTAAGGTTTCCATTTCCCTGCTGATTTTTTTTTTCTAATTGTTCAATCATACGAGCATATTTTCCTATGAATCTAGTTAAAATAATTGTCTTAAAATTCTTGTTAGTTTCAACATCAGGAATTAAGAGGTGGTTGTTTTTGTTCTTCAGTATTCATGTTTCTTTGCATATCTTGTTAATTTAGATTGTAATCTGAATAATGTAAATGAGATGTTGAGCAGCAGCTGGCAAACTGCAGTTAGTGCATTGGTCACCTGTTTTTGTAAATTTTCAGTGGGATGCAACCATGCCTATTTGTTTACATTGAGTGTACAGATTCTTTTGCTATGTTTACTAGTTGCAACAGATGCAATATGACCTATACATATAAAATATTTATTCTCTGACCTCTTAAGAAATTTGCTGACCCCTGTTGTAGAGACCAATCAGTTATCTTTCAATGAAGAGGATTAATAGATTTTTATTTTTAGAATGGGCAGTTAAACTTGGTCATACTTAAATTCTGAACTATGTAGCCTAGGAACAGACAATACAAATATCTTCTAGCCTTAACAGGACTGCTATAAAACTACCCTACATATGAGTAGCTCAAGGGTCATCCAGAGAATTGGCAGGTTTTTAAATGCAGAATTTTGAGTTATTTGCTACGATTATCTTCCTTCTGGAATTTCTTTGCTTACTTTCTACCTGATGTGGTCATCCCAAACTCTGACTCTGCTCTTTAAGTCAGTAAAAATGCCTGGCTTAAAGTGTCAAAGAACTTTATTAGGCTGTAAAAGAGTAAGAGGAACTGACTAATTATATGAGGATTGTATCCTAAACCTAAAAAAGAACATTAGTGGGATAACTGGCAACATCTGAATAATGTTTGCATTATTAGTATTATTAGTACTATCATGCCAATATTAAATTCCCAACTTTGATAGTTATACTGTGGTTATATAAGATGATAATGTTTAGTAAATCTTAGTGAAGGATATATGGAAAAATCCCTACATTTGCAGCTTGTTTGCTCAAAATGAGATGTTACAAAAATAAAAAATTTAAGATGAATGCTACTATGAACATCTTTGTATGTATCTTTGTACATGAATTATTTCAAAGGGTTAATCCCAGTAAGTTACTGCTTTTGATAACTTTTCTCAAGCTGTCCCTTAGCAAAGCTGTATAAAACCTCTACCAGTAGTGGGTCACAATTTTTTCAAATTTCCAAGATGTACCAGGTATCTCTAAGATAATTTCTAGTTCTTGTTTGCATAAAAAATCCAAACCCACAAATCAGTTTACAAGTCAGTTTTTAAATATATTGTTTTCCTGATCACTAACATAACGTGAATTCATACTTTCATGATTTCTATGGCACATATTTCGGTAAAATTCACATAATCTTTTACACTATTCACTTGTTTATAATTCACCTTCCTGATTTAGGTATAAGCTATTTGAAGTAAAGGTCACATGCTTTTGTATACAATATTACCCCAGCACAATATGTTATTCATAATAGTACTGGTTCAATTTAACACTGTCATAGTAAACAAGTTTAAACAAGTTGCAATTTGCTTTCTGTCATGAACATGTTTAGATATTTTATCTGCTGCTGACATTTCAAGCTGTAATTTTGCTTGCATGAGCTCCTTACTCATTTCACCATGCTTGTATCTTTCCCTGGTCTTTACAGTTCAAGCTGCTCTTGCAGAGTTGGGTACCAACTTTAAGTTAGTCCCAATTAGACCAGAATACATATCAAGAGCATATCACAGAATTACTTTTAGACATTCAGAAGTAAGCTGCAGTGGCCCAACTGTGACTGCAAAGCTCTTGTTTTACCTCAGTAAGTTGTCTTCTGCACTAATTAGTCCTGGGAATTGGACTGATCTTCTGTCTAGCATCTCTATCCTTATCCTTGAGTGATGGTCCTTCTTAAAATTTTAGTCTCCACTTTCCAAAATGGGTCTGCTCTTAATTCCAAAGTGTTTGTTAGACATTTTAGTGCTTGCCAGCTTCTGGCAACTTTTTTTCTTTCCTTTAAGACAGATGTAGCTCCTTTCAGATAAGAACAGACCTCTCTGAATGACACTGTTTACCTCCTGAGAAAGAGGTTTTTCCATTACCATTCCAAGCTCACATATGTGCTCATACTAGAATAGCTGAGGTTGCTGTATGCCCTTAGACTAACTTAATGCCAGATTTGCTACCAACACCTATATCCAGAACATCTTATCTCAATACCTGTCTCACCTGGGTTAAGTTTTATCAGTCTCTTCTGGCTCTGTGTTCCTGACTTTCCTGCATAACCAAACGACTATGCCTCTTTCCTGGACAATTAATCTAACTTACTATAACCTAATCTATCACAGCTTTGACTTATGAATGACAAAACAGCACAAGAGGTCAACACCCTGAACTTCTTAGGTTGGCATGACTCATCTGAAGTAAAATTATCACCCCAATAGCATCTATATATTATTTCTATTTTCTTCTGTTAGGGAAAATTGAGAATAACTCAAAGAAAAACAGCAAGGTATGTTTTGAAGCTGAACTGAGACCACCAAATACAGAGTAACACATGGAAAGTTGGGTTGCAAAAAGATCCCAGATTAAATGTCAGTACTGTCAATGGTGACAAATGCCTCTGTGCTTTATAGGTAAGTTTACAAGTGGCATTCTGGGCTGGGTTCTTGCTATGATGTGATAAAGAAACCTGACTGATTCACTTCTTATGCTGACATACCAACAAACAGGTTTCTAAAAGTTTACTGAAGCCTACAGTCAAAGTAAAAAGTTTAAATATACACATGGATTTTTTTCTCCCCCCTACCCAACTGCTCTCTGTACTTGTAAAAACACCCAACAAAACAAATCTGAGTATAGATATCCTTCATGCAGCAATATTAAGATAAAAACTGATAACCTTTAGGTCATTTCAAAAGAAAGCTTTTTGATTACCCCTTGAGTCAAATTCCCAAAATAGCTAGAGTCAAGGCTCTAAGCTTAAGTTTATATGGATTTCTATGAGAGCCAAAGGCCTGAACACTTTAACAGATTTAGACTAGCAAACTGCAAAACTTGTTCTGTTTATTTGATCATAACAAATAGCACTGCTAATCTTTCACAGTTATCACACTACAATTTCTAATTTATGGTACAAATGAAATGGTAAATCCTACTGTAACACACTAAGTCAAGGTCATGATTTGCTTTCTAGAACTCATGGGCATATTCAGATTAGCCAGCAATTTGAACAGAAATATATACCTTGTTGGGAATCCATATAATTGTTCCGGGGAATTAGACCTTTTTGTCTAGGCCTCCACCTGTTATTTCTCATCCAATCTTTCTTAAGACCGAGATACCCTCTAGATATTTAAACAACATCTACAGGGAATAAGACAATTTTAAAACAGTTTCTTCATTAAAATGTGAGTTAAAGAAGGAAGAGTGTTTTATAGAAAATTAAAGCACAAAGATCTAAAAAATTCCTTTCCATAAAGATCTACTATGAATCATAGAACATAATCACATTATTCATCTTTCAAATGTAGATTATTTAGTGAAGACATCTTCCTACTGTTCTAAATTTTAGGTGGTACACCATGTAGTTTTGGCCTCTAATCCAGGAATTTCTCCTGGAAATAGAGACATTTCTCCGATATTACCTGACGGTTTTATGTAGATTTAAAAATGGGGGTTATTTTTATATAGTTTATTTTACTTTAAACATTATTTTGAATTTCTGATTCCCAGAATTTATTATCTTAATTTCTATAATTTATTTAACAGCTACAGTAGCTCTTAATTTGGTATCACCATAAATTTTATTAATGGGTTACTTACTCTTTTTCCTTAATTTAAAGAAAAATCTGCTTACTAAAGAGCTAGTCGAGTAGCAATACTTTTAGAAAGACTTGGTATAAACTTTCTCCATTACTGAATTCATTAGCCTTTTGCACCAGTCTTTGTTTATCATCTTTAAACCAAGCCAATCTTTATTAATTTTCTAAGGCATTTTCCCTAGTGCTTTTACCATGATTTATATATAGCTCTTTTTCTCTACAGTTTTTCTAACCCTATCAAATTTCTCTCACTCTAAGCCCATGGGATTATTCATTACTAATACATTTTTGAAGAATTATTGCAGCGTTTATTCTTTGACATTTAATTAAAAAAATCTTCATCTTTAGTATTTGTTGATCCCTTTGTAACACAGCTCTATAAACAAATGGAAATATAGTTCCTTTCTTTTATGGAACTATTTTTAACTACAACAAAATATTTCTCAGCCCAAAATGACCTCTTCCTTTTCTGTGTGTGTTAAGCACTTAATCATGTATTGCCCAGCATTGCATTCAAAGGCCCATCACAATTTACCATTTCATGCCTCCCTCCCTCTCCAATATTTGCTGTTCTTTGTGATACATCATACTTATTTTATCTTTTGATCTTATTATTCCAGTAATGTAGAATAATTCTGTAATCTCAACTCACTAGCAGTGTAAGTGTTCTTCAAAGCCTAGTACAAACACTATTTACTTTGTGAAACTTTCCTCAGCCTCTTGTTACTACTGTTCTATAAATATTAGTTCACAGAAGTTGTATACAATTTCTCATATTACCAGATTATGTCTCTCTACATTTTAAGAAAACAAACTTGTCTTACTCATAATTCTTGTCACATAGTGGACATTTAATAAAAACATACTGATTTGAATCCATTTGTTATTTTACTGTTTTATCTATTGATGTCTTGCCCCTCCAACTTATCCTGCTTGAGGTTACAAAAACTCTTGACTTCTTCAGGTTCTGTATTCTGGCAGATTCTTAGCACATCATCAAGAATCTTTGAATTAGAAGAAATGTTAGCAATAACACAGTCCAAATTCCTAAGTAATGCAAGAATTCATTTTACCAAATACCTTTGCTTAAATATCTATGATTAGTGTGACTGTATGAACTGGTATACCCAGGATAGTCCTAGTATAATAAACAGACACCCTTTTCACTCTCAAATATATGGGGTTTTGATAGTTTTATTATCATCTTAATATTGAAAACTTGCTTACTTCCTAACAAGTACTAAACAGATAAACAGTCTTAATTATTGCATGCTTGAATTCTGAATCATGTGAACATATAGCTGCTATTCACAAAACAATAAAAAAAATTTCCTCTTCATTAGAGGTGGGCATGGAGTTGAATTATAGGACTAAAGCAAACAGTTGAGAGTACAGGCAAAATTTACTATAATAAATAAATCAGATGGCTGTCAAGTTATTAACTTGATAAAAATTAGAACATTTTCTTGAGACTTTAGATTGTTAAACCAGAAATACTCGAAACATAAGAACTTAAAATAGCTGAAGCAGAGAAAAGCTAAATAATCTTTATGGGCCCAAACTAAACAAAGTTGAGAAAATTCTCAGGAATGCTGGCTTTTATTGGGCTACTTAAAAAAAAAAATCTGTGAATCAAAAGAATATGCACTTCTAAAGAAGTTTAATTAGGATAAGTCATTCTGGCAAAGGCTCAAAGAAATAAGGCAATAGTTAAGTTTTCGTTTGAGTATAGTTTTTCATATCCAATATGTAACAACTTTATTTCTTTTAGCTGAGGAAAATTTTAGCTGTTCAGTTATCAATCTGAATCAGACTTTTCTGCTACACCTCCAAAGACTTTTATCTGAGCCAAAAACTTGCATGCAGTGTTTCAGCCAAAATATAATTCTGATGCCAAGCTGTAATGTTCTGAAAAATGAAATTTAGCATCTAATTGAATTTCAGAAGAATTACTCACTGGCTACAAACAATAATTATTCTGAAAAATCATTTGGTAATATATCTTTTTAGATAAATATACATTTGCATTATATTTTCCTCAAGAGCTTTCAATTATAGAAATTTATTATTTGGGGTTTTAAAAGAAAATGGATATATTTTATAAGAACCAATTATGCTAATGTGTATATATAACCTCGAAGTATGTAGGTAAATGTAGCTAGCGTCTAGATATCCAAGCACAAAATGCATTTATAAGATATGCATTCATACCTCCATAGCAAATTGTTTCACAGCTCTAACAAATAATAACTAAAAAGTTGTCTTGGAATTGGAGATTATTTGACAGATATTCTGAAAACACAGCTAACCAAAAATGGCCTAGATCACACATGGAAGCTTCCTTGGGTCAAGGGGTCTCTGGATGTATTCCTATAAGATTTATCTTACTGAAGTCTATGAGTACTGCCTTTATAGTTAAGTGTGGTTAAGTGTAAAGAGGTTAACTTAAATAGTGAAATTTTAAATATACATTCTGAAGCATTTTTTTTTAAGGTACACTGTAAGCCAGGATCTTTCCAAATTTGGTGCTGTTGATATTTTGGGCAAGATAATTTTTTGATGTAGGTGGCTGACCTATGGATTATAGAATGTGTAGTGGAATCTCTGGTCTGTATCCATTAGATGCCAGTTGAATTCCTCAATCTTCCCCTACCTCCACCACCTGCCCAGTTATGACAACAAAAAGTGAGGGCAAAAGTCACTTCTTTTTTTTTTTTTTTAATATTTTTTTTTTAATAGAGGCATGTTTTATTTATTTATTTTATTTTATTTGTTTGTTTGTTTTTTTTTGTTTATACATGCACTGGGTACAGTCAGAAGCACGGGAGGGTGAGAGAATTCACCAGAGCCAGAGCGAAGAGCAGAGCAGGCAGAAGGACCGAAGTACACTGCTAAGGGGAGCAGCGGGCGGCAGGAGAGGTCTGCGCGCCATGTGGGACCCTCCTCCGGTGGCCGGGGAGCAGCCAGGGATCGAACCGGCGCTGCAGAGGCTGTGGGCAGCTTCACAACCTAGCGCTCAACCGCTGCGCCACCGGGGAGGCCCAAAAGTCACTTCTAGTTGAGAACCACCACTATAAATAAATGAGGCAATATGATAGAACAGGTTAAACTAGAGTGGGATTTAAGAGGCGAGGTTCTACTTCAACTGTTTTTATCTCCTAACTTTGGGATCAGCTAAGAACATGATGGAACAAATATATGAATCCAATCGCTTTCTTGGGCCATATATTGAATAGAGGCTTTAATTTAGGATCTAATGTCATAACTTACAACAAATCAACCCTTACATTTTAAACTGTGATAAAAGTTGCAAGACTAAAAAATTTTAAAAAGTAAGGGAAGACAGCACAATGGACTATAGTGATGGATTATGGGTAATTTGGTAGTGGGTATACTATGGTGGCAATACCTGATGGGAGTATCCAAATATTACCTCAACGAAAAATAAATAAATTAAAAAATGAATGAATGGATGAGAATTGCAAAGGTAGCCAGGATATGATGGGGGCAAGATCCCTGAGTAAAGGGAATCGTACAGTGCTAGGTTGATGTTCTAAAACCTCAGATATTTGCAAATTCCTGGTGCTGGGTAAGCAGCTGAAAATCTAGATAATGTGTTATTACTAAGATACATAGAAACATACTGAAATTTTGGCAATTTTCAGGGTGGTAAGGCAAAAAAAAATGTAGTTACACAGGTTTTCTTCTTTGAGGTATTTGCCAAATACCATTGAGGTATTTATAAAGAAGCAGGATGAGCCAAGACATTAAGTAGAAGATTTCTAAAAGTCAGGTTAGGCCTCCCTGGTGGCGCAGGGGTGGAAGTCAGTGCTATCAAACTATCAACATCCAACTACAGCACAAGTTCGATCCCTGGCTGGCCAGGGAGCAACCCATATGGTGCAACAGACCTCTCCTGCCTTGCCTGTTGCTCTCCTCAGCAGTGTATTTCAGTAGATCTGCCTGTTCTGCTCCCCACTTTCTGGTGAATCCTCTCACCCCTCCCCCCCACCGCTGGCTTACACCCTGGTTCTTGTATGCATAAATAAATAAATCTCTTTTAAAATAAATCTTTATAAAAATATATAAAAGGCAGGTTAGTCTTTTGGCAGTTGTGTGGTGTAAAAGAGATAAAAATTAGAGTTCACAACCCCCTAAGGAGCAGGGATTATAGAACACACTGTAGGATTTTAGTTGAAATTTTAGAGAGTTACAACTTCAGAGAGTGGCAAATAAGTAGTAGATTGAGCCTTATTAAAATTGCAATGAAACATTAAGTTGCCTCAGTCCTTGACTTGTCTTTACTCAAACTGCCTTCTACAGAAGATAACATCATCAATAGAAATGATGCACCAATCCCTCCCCCAACCCTCAGGAAGGTAAATACGAGGAAAGCCAGAATCAAGTATAAAGTTAAAATAAAAAAAACCCTAAAAATCAGCCATAAAATATGAAAATAATAAATTCAAAGTTGCAAGAATAAAAACAACAGGTGATCTCTCAACAACAATAAGAACAGATAAAGTAATGGAAGATCATCTATACAGAGCTCAAAGAATATAACTGCTAATATAAAGTTAATGAAAGGAATATAAAAAAATTTCCAAAAACCAAGAGATTCATACATTGACTGAAATAATAAAGGAAGTTGTTTAAACAAAGAAAAATTATGAAATACTTCATAATTATTCATATGAAAACAGACAAAAACTAAACGAGAACATAAATGATCTGGACAAGAAAATTAACAAACTTGACCTAACTACATATATATAAAATCATATTTAAGAACGTCAGCCTATTCATTTTGCTAAAATACACAAAAATTATGTATAAAATTGACCATATGGTAGACAGTAAGACAAAATGTCAACAAATTTTAGAATAAAAATCATTAACTTCATAGAACACAATGAAGTTAAATAAGAAATCATGAACAAAACATAATTACAAAATCTCCAAGTATTTGGAAATTAAGCAAACTTTCTAAATAACTTACAGATTAAAGACAAAATTACAAGAAAATTAGAAAGAATTTTGAAATTAAATAATGAAAATATCAAAAGTTATATAGAAAACGATGAAAATAGTAAATGTCAGAAATTTAATATTAAAAAAACAAAGTAAAGAAATTAACAAAGCTGGCTTTATAATTGTTCTTTATAAGATTAACTAAATGGATAAACTTTGAAGTGGCCATGAAAACGTGTATAGCAGATTTGCCACATGGGACATAACTGGCTGATGGTTCCAGATGTACTCTCAATTCACTACTGCATTCAAGCTGATGCCACATTTGACAAGTGTGGGACTGAGTGTGATAGGAATATAATGGACACCTATTTCTGAGAGACATGGGACTCCTTTGGGCAACTGTACTTGAAGGGGAATTCTGGCTTGAGGATTCCCCAATGGCCTTGTCAAAAATGAACTATATTGCAATCTCAGCCTCTTCTGCCCAGTTTTCAATCCTTCCCTCTCAGCAATACAGAGTTCAGACCTGTACTACAGTTTGAAAGGTTTCTTTGCCTCCTCTGGCTCCTACTCTATTATTCCTCACAGGTGTTTCCTCAATAACTCTCTTGAATGTCTGACCTCATCTTGGCACCTACATCTTGGAAAATACAAAGTAAATTAAATCAAGGGGAAGATAAAGAGCACAAATGTGAAAGATTAGGAATTTAAAGAAGAACATCATTATAGATCTACAGTAATTAGAAAGATGACAGTATATTACAATTTTATGTTAATTAATTTGAATAGATGAGTAAACAAAGTCTTTAAAAATACAACTTATAAAAAACTTGTATAGGAAGAAATAGAAAAAACAACAGTCCTGCTCAACTAAAGAAGCTGAAATTGGAATGAAAAACAACATACAAAGTATTTCCTATGCTCAAATATTTTGATGGGTGAATTCTTTCAAATTTTTACCAAAAAATAATATCAATCTTATTAAACTACTCCAGAACAGAAAAAGGCACTTTCTAATTCACTTTATAAGGTCATCACATGTGTATTAATTACCAAACCAAAATGAGGTTGTCACAAAAAAGGAAAATTATAAAACAAATCCTTACATGAACAACTCTGCAAAAATCTGAACCAAGTATATCATCAGATCAAAATCTAATGACTTATTAAAAGAAAATCAAGACTGGGCCTCCCCGGTGGCGCAGCGGTTAGGCGCTGGGTGGCGAAGCTGCCCGCAGACTCCGCAGCGCCGGTTCAATCCCCGGCTGCTCCCCGGCCACCAGAGGAGGGTCCCACATGGCGCGCAGACCTCTCCTGCCGCCAGCTGCTCCCCTCAGCAGTGTACTTCGGTCCTTCTGCCTGCTCTGCTCCCCACTCTGGCTCTGGTGAATTCTCTCACCCTCCCGCACTTCTGACTGTACCCAGTGCTTGTATAAATAAATAAAATAAATAAAAATAAATCTTAAAAAAAAAAAAAGAAAATCAAGACTATGTTGGGATTAGTCTAAGAATGCAAAGGAAATTTGCCATTGTAAAATCAAGCTATAATTTACATGTTAAAATAAAAAGGGGAAGAAAATCAATTATAATCTTAATACTGTAGATGCAGAAAAGTTATTTGATAGTCTACAGAAAACAACTTTTTAATGAAATATTGAAGGTTTTTCACTTGAGACTGAGAAGAGTTAAAGATGTTTACTATACCATTTCAATTGCATTGTTATTAATAGTTATTGCAGAAAAGAGCAAGAAAAGCAGAATGATTAAAACATGAAACTGACATTATTCAAAGATGATATCATTATAAAGATAGGAAATCCAAAAGACTCAACAGACATGATGTATAAGTGAAAACAAAGTTATTATAAGAAAACCTATTTACAATGGCCTCCCTGGTGACCTACAAGCAAAGTCTCAGCGCTCTCATGCTATCACCACCATGGCCTGAGTTTGATTCCTGGCCAGGGAGTTAACTCACATGGTACAGCAGACCTCTCCTATTTTGCCCACTGCTCCCCTTAGCAGTGTATTTCAGTAGATGCACCTGTTCTGCTCCCCACTCTGTCTCTGGTGAATCCTCTAACCTCCTACATCTCTGGCCTATATCCCAGTTTTTCTGTGTATAAATAAATAAGTAAATAAATAAATAAATCTTTAGGGGAAAAACTCTATTTACAAGTTAAAAAGAACCTGAAGTCTAAAAGGATGCCATTTAATAATGGATAGTATAAGGAAATAATCAGGCAGCTTACAAAAAGACAAATGCACACACACATAACCATTATACCAAAAACAATCAGCTTTCTGAGAAAAATTTCAGATCACATAAATTAATGGAGGGAAATACTCTATGAATTGGAAGACAAAATACTATAAATGTGTCCGTTAATGCTTGCTTTGCATGTTTATGTAGTCTGAATAAATATTCTAATAAAAATTACATTTTGAGGGGGAGAATGACAATTAACATGCTGATTATAGAAACTGTAGAAATGCAAGAGGCCCAGAAAAGCTAGGAAACTCATGAAGAACAAAGCTGGAAAACTGACATTACCAGATAAAAAAGACTGACTATACACTAAGTAGTTATACAGATACAAGGACAATAGTTAAGTCTGGTACAAGGATAGGCAGAACAATGGATTAAAAGAGAGCCTAAAAAAAACTCCCAAACCTAAGATCATCTTAAATATAACACAGGTGTTAATTTAGTTATGGAAAGGGTCACTTTTTCAATGACTGACAATGGGTCACCTAGTTATTCATATGTGTAAAAGAAATGAGTGATATCCTCTACCCCATATCATATATAAAAATAATTCTAATTCTAGATGGTTTGTGGATCTGGATGAAAAGAATGAAAGAATAAAAGTTACAGGGGAAAAAAAACCAGGAAAATATTTTCATGAGGTTTGGAATATGCAAAGATTTTCTTTAAAAGCACACAAAAAGCACCACCCATAATGGGAAAATATATTAAAATTAAGAACCTTTAGTTACCAAAATTTACAAATAAAGAATAAAATGGCAAACTATACAGTAGAGGATATTTGCAATATGTTTCTATCATAAAAGACCTATAAGCAGACTGCTAAAAGAATTATAAATCAACATGGTGATTAATTTATATACCTACCTTATATGGGCAATATATGTCAATATGAACTTCACAAATAAGATATCCAAATGCCAGCAAGTACATGAAAATGTGTTCCACTTCATTTCAACAGGAAAATTACAATTACAACCACAGTGAGATAATATTAGTACACACAAATCAGAAAGAATAAAATAAAAAGATGAATAATAACAAATGCTGGCAAAGATGGAAACAATTAGAGCCATTCTATATGCTTTTAGTGAGAGTACAAATTGGTATGATATGACCATTTGGAAAACTAAATGCAACTCTTCTGTGTCATATCTATGGGAGTGGTTACACATCTACGCATTTGTTAAAACACACAGAACATTACAGCATAGAGTGAATTTTACATAGTAGAAAACAAACAAACAAAACCAACCCAGATATCAAAAGAAACCAAAACATAATGGAAACTCTAATAAATGAAACTAACTGTATTACAAATGAATAATGTAACCATACTTAAGTGGATGGAATGAAAAGAACAAAACTAAATTACTTTGGATAACAGTTTCTTTGTAAGAGTAACGGTGAAGAGCAACCTCTGAGTCAGTAGGTGGTGCTCATAGCCAACTTGATGGTAGAAGGTGGAGTTTTCCAGACTCCACCCCAATTAGGGGCTGATGGGAAAAGGAAACAGAGTGGGAAATTTTTGCAGATAAGCTGCTGGGGGATTTGATAATTAAGCCACTGGTGAGGAAGGGTGTGTTTGGAGAAGCTGCCAGCTTCCTGTGTGTGCCTTCAGTGTAGACCTTAGCCTGTGATCAATGAATGCTATTTGGGGCAAAAGTGCTGGCATCAAGCCATGTGCAAATCTATAAATTCTGTCTCTCAGATCTGCCATTCTTACTCCGGGTGTAAATAAACACTATTTTTATTGATCCTCATGTTGTGTTCGGTTTTGGGGATATTATGGCATTCTTAAGTGCACAGCTGAGGAACCACCAACTGGGTCACCCCTGACTCTAGGTTTATCCTGTTTTGTTTTGACAAAAAGAACTACAAATAAATGCTGTACTTTAGCAAGTACATTTTAGATAATGAGAGCCAGAACTTTCAATGTCAGAGGAAGAAATTATAAGGAATGAGTGAAGGCTACAATGAATTCTGTGTTGTTGAACTGGAATCAAGGGTATCACTTTGGACTCATAGAATTTAAATAAACAGATATAGAAATAAATATAGATGGGTACGGATGCTTGAGTTATCATATGTACAAATATTTATCAACATATTTGCTTAGAGGGCCTACAAGCAATGATACTCAAGTATCAATGGGCATACATAGTACCCCGATCTAGGTTTCTAAATACCATTTGTCAATAAAAGGAACCAACGTTACTTGAAGACAACCAGATTCCAGCCTTGGAATTACCTGGGAAAATATGAGAGCCTAGGGCATCATATATTGTCAAAAAGGGCTCAAAAAAAGGATGGGGACAGATAAAAAGTCTATGTGCTCGGTGATTCTATTTCAAGAAGCAACAAGATAAACTGCCAATAAAAGAGGCTCAAATAAAAGTTACTTTTGGTAAGAAGGGAAATGATTAGGAAAGGAGTATAAACAGAGCCTTCTTTAGTGCTAGAAGTTCTATTTCTTAATATGGAGGAAGTGTCACAGGTGTCTTGACTTAATTTTTTGAAAAGCTGTACCAATTTTTGCATATATACTATATTCAAAAAAAGCTATATGAGATGTTCTATATTTTGATAGTGGTGGTTGTATTTAATTTAGTAAAATATATGTGAATTCTACTATATGTAATTTATAGCTACTATATGTAATAAATCTGACTTAGAAGCCCTTCCAGAAATAAATGCTGTAATAAGGTTTACATATGTCTAGTGTAGGCTGCTTTCCATGTTGCTTTTTAGTAGGATATTGTTTGGTAGAAAGATAGTAGTTAAAAGGAGTCTCAGTTTTTGACAGGCCTGAGATCACCAAACCATACTAAACCATGCTTCAAATAATTTACTTTGTAAGAAAAGTGACAGTTCCATTTACATTTTTCTAAATTATATCTGACCACTTGGCTAATTAAAAGACTTTGTATTTTGTGGTTACAAAAATCTAAAACTGGAACATGAACCAATAATTTAGCTGTTTATATTCCTAGTTAAGAAATAGATTTCATTTAAAATCTCATTTGGTTACATTATTTTCTGAGTGCCATATTCAGACATTCTGAAACAGTATTACTTAATTTGTTTTATCCACAACACCACCAACCTATGCCAACAAGATCATCATTTAAAATTGGTTTGACTGTCAGAGAGATAACATTTTCAAAATGATTTATAATATTTTGTAGCAGTAGGAGTGTGATGATGTGCTGACATTATTCTTCCAGCTGCTGAGATTGTTTTACTTTTTCCATTCTACACTTTCTGTGCTTTATGCCTACCAGAATTGCAAATCACAATGACCTTTTCTTATAGAGAATGGAGAGCATTGAGTGTTTTCAAAGAACATGAAAACTTAACTAAAAAAGTGAGGTGACAAGATTCTTTAAGGGCTCAGGAATTTGAAGACAAGTAACTTCAAAAACCCCATTTACTTCTAAATAACTTACAAAAGGTACTATGATGTGATTATTTTACATTATAAGCTCCTCAAAGGCTGGAGACTATTTAAAATAATATGCAGATTGTTTGTAAGAGTAGATGGGTCTTTGATACTTTTTGATTAACTGAAAAAGAGAAGCATTTACCAAGGACATATTTACTGAAATACTAGATGAGCAGCTGCTAAAACGTTCTGTTTTCATCATCCTATGGGACCTCAGAACTTGAACCAACAATTTCAAATCACCAAATCCAGTGGTTCTCAAAGTGAAAGCTGGAGAATAGACAGCATTGCTTTATCACCTAAGGGAGCTGTTTCAACAGATACACAACTCTACCCTTCCTCCAGACCCCACCACCCTCTTTCTCATTCATCTTCTCGAGGATGTATATTTTAACACTCCTCACAGTGATGTATCAAATGAGGGGATGGTGTTTCCATGAAGGCAAGGTTATATTTACTAAAAGCCTACTAAGTGATTCTGAAATGAAAGCACCAGTCTTACAGTTGAAAAACTATGACCTAATCTATTTTCTCTCTTTGGGCAAAATTACAATTCAAACAATCCAGAAAGAATTCTTTTAAGTATTCAGAATTAAAAAGTCTACAATTTATTCTTCTTTCATTGTTTAAGAAAAGCCACTGTGTAAAATGTATTATTTTCAATTTGGAACAAAAGTCCTATAGCTTTTCCCAATTTTTAGAGCTATAGTTAGTATAGAATACGAAGAAATTTAAAGTTTCTATAAGACATACATATACACACATATGTAAGCATGTATTTATATGATATTTGTTTTTCATTACAATCCTTAATATGATAGAATTTTAATATATGAATGTTACAGATACATCTCTGTTGAAGGGAGGTGCCATTTTCTCCAACCCCACTTAGATGCAGTCTCCGTGGACTACAGGTCCTAGTGTGCTGTTGGGAACGAGGTGTGTAGCTGAGTGGCCAGGTAAAGCTATATAACGCAGAAGGCAGGTGGGCTCTGGAGAGAGCTCTTGTTCAGACAGCTCAAGTTGCAGGTATTGCTAGGAAGGAGACTTGGAAGGAGACACGAGGAGAAGAGACAAGTAGAGACTTGATATAGACACGGGGGTGAGAAGTGGGGGGTGCTGACAACAGCAGTCATTCTCTTGATGTTGTATCTCCTTCTGTTCCAGCTTTCTGGGACCTACTCAGAAGCCCCTTCCTATGGTTCACCTCCAGAAAGCGCCTTAAACTTGCAAGCTTCCATGCCTCCATGGCCCTGCTTTGGGCTAACCCTGTGTGTCTGAATCCTATTTGGCTGGGCATTTACTCAGGAGGGGATGGGTAATTTGGGGTGCTTAATTGGGAAATTCTTATTAGGAACTTTCTTCTCTTTATGTACACTATTCAATTAAAAATCTATCACACCAAGAGTATTATTCCTTTGTCTTTATGTGATGGGTGAAATGACCTCATTTTAGAGGATGCTATTTGGGGGTCCCTCAGTGGCATGCTCACATGAAGACCTCATAGTTGCTACCTAGCAGATAATACAAATCTTCACTCTTAGTTTTTCTCATATTTATAGACAGAAATGAGTTCCCTTGATTTGACTCCCATGCTACCTAATAGGTTCGATTCAACATTTATTAAAAGGATCAAAATGGACAGAATCATCTTTTCTGCCCTCATTCCAGCCTGTTATTCTTATTACTTCCCAGTGCAACCTCCCACCTCACCCCCCAAAAAAAAGCTCGGAACTCATTTAGCCTGCAAGCAATGAAATAAAGATTGATATGTGACAAAACCTCTGGATGAGCTGATACAGAGGATGGATATCCAATCTGAAATACAGGTGACCAAAAAACAGGAAAAATAGAAAAGACTACAGATTCACAGACAACTTTCAAAAGAGAAATCAAAAAAATTATACTTATAAGTGAAAGGAGTTTATAAATATAGCCAAAGGAGAAAGATCTCTAGAATTAAAATCCAAAGAAGCTGATTTTGTTACATTATTGCTAAATGCTACAAACTTAGCAGCAATCATTTAAAAGTGCCTTACAGTGTGAGGTTCAGGAACAATGATTCCTAATTAGTGTTTTAATAAGTGTGTTAGCACTGCCTTGTACCATTCTGGAATGCCACTTATGTTAGATGCAGGGACATTTTCCCTTCCCATCTTCCATTAGTATATTAATGCTAGGAGGTGGGAAAAAACTGATCCATATTCAAGAGGAAAGGAGGGAAAACAATAACAAATTGGCATCTCTTCTGTGAATTGCCCCACAGGCCAAGCATTTTTATGTTCTTAATCATTATTAAATGACTTAACATGACACCCAGTGCCTGGCGAATGATTGCATCCTGACATGAGAACGAATTACAAATGAAATGAAAGATCAAGCCGTATTAGAGGATTGCCTCTGGGAAATGAAAATCTTTAATTCTCTTTTATTATTGACATTTATTTGGCTGCCATGAATAACAACATAGCAAAGAGATTCAGCTATGCTTGTGCACTGAATAGCTTATCCCAGGGCTCAAAACTGCATTAACATTTATCATGTTTGCTTTTGTAGCTGACACCACTGAACAGATTCTCTATCCATCTTGTATTTATCATGCATTGCAGATATAGTACATCCTCTAATTTAAGTTCATTTTCATATAGTGGGAAAAGTAAAGATTAGCCACTGCCTTTCCTCAAATAAATTCCTCCTGGTAAGCATTCCTAAGAATGGTTTAATAGATTTTAATAAAGAACAAAATGACTTGACAAGAAAATTCATTTACAGAATGGGGAAGCTAATTTTAAAGGTTTCAATTTGGGAGAAGATGCCTGTCTGTCTATCTATCTATCTATCTATCTATCTATCTATCTATCTATCTATCTATCTATCTATCTATTAATCTATCTCTGTCTTTCTGTGGAATGTATAAAATCTTAAAACAAATGTCTCCATAAAGAGCAGCCAAGCAGGATTTTATGAATCTGGAGGCAGCATTTCAGTTCTTACAAGATACCAAAGCTGTATATTTCTCACTTTTCCAAACAGTGCTCATTGCTAAGACAGGAACAAGTCACATAATATAGAAAGACAGAAACTCAGATAGTCATTAGCAATTAAGGGATAACTTTTCATGACATATGTTTCTTTTCTCTGTGCAAATTAACAACATGGCTTTTCCTGCCACAACAATAAAAAACTGGATATTATTTGGTACCCTTAGCTCACATGATCTTTGACTGGATTGCCCTAGTTTTAAAAAATCCTTCCTAGAACACTGACTTATTAGCAAGGACACTAATACATCTTAGGAAAACTACAAACTATCTCTGAATCTTGTTACAACCAATTATAGTCTACGCTAATAATTATGATGTGTAATTATACTTCTTTGCATTCACATTTTGAGATTTATTACTTTTATTTCTCAATTAGATTTTTAAGGTTCACATCTTAAATTTCAGTGTTCGGGAGAGTACTAAATAAACACAAAGATAATAATTGCTACTATTTATAATATCTATTAATTAATTGGATGGTTTTAATCTTAATACTTCAGATAGCATTAAAGGTATGTATTTTGACTATAATAGCAAATAGCAAAGGATTAATCATTTTAATCAAGGAAATATTTGTTTAGTAGATGAAATTTCTATTCTATATTTGAGTCCCATAAAAGAGATAGTTGAATAAAAAAGATTTTTTTCTTGATATTTAATACCAATAAATACCTATTTCTGTATTTTATTTGTTCATAATTAAATAAATTTATCATATTACAGCAGTTATTTGTATCTTTCTTTTTTCAGAAAAGACATTTCTAGACTGACATGATCTCCAAAATAGCAAAGTAATTATAAACTACATCAGAGTGATTTTACTCAATTCCCTTTCAAAAAATTATTTTTTTGAAAATAAAACCGTTTCTCCTGAGATAGAAGGGAGATATGTTTACTAAAATAAAAAAAAAAACATAATATGCACATTTTCATAGAAAAGTAATGAACATTCCAAAATTTGTAAGAAATCTCAAAAGAGCCTGAGTAGCCAAAGTTATCCTGAGAAAGAAGAACAAGGCTAAAAGCATCACACTTTCTGATTTTAAATTACATAACCAAACAGTATGTCACTGACATAAAAACAGACTCATAGCTCAATGGAACAGAATAACTAGAAAAAAACCCAAACATATACGGTCAGTTAATTTACAACAAAGAACACAAAAATATACAAGGAGTAAAGACTGATTCTTTGATAAACGATGTGGGGAAATATGGACAGCAGATGCAATGGGAGAAAGTATTTGCAAATTATGTATCCAATAAGGGATAAATATTAAAAAATATAAAGAAATCATATAGCCCAACAGCAAGAAACAAAATATAATTTAAAAATGGCCATAGAATATGAATAAACATTTTTCTAAAGAAGACATACAAATGGCTAATGGGTACATGAAAAAGTACCCAACTTAAGTAATCATTAGGTAAATCCAAGTCAAAACCACAATGAGATATAATCTCACACCTGTTAGAATGGCTACACAAGAATAACAAGTGTTGGTGAAGTTGTGAAGAAAAGGAAACCTTTGGGTTCTGCTGGTGGGAATGTACATTGGTGCAGCCTCCATGGAAAAATTATGGAGGTTCCTCAAATTAAAAACAGAGCCACCATATGATCTAATACTCTCAATTCAGGGTGTTTATCTGAAGTAAAGGAAAACACTAACTTGAAAAATATATATATTCCCATGTTCATTGTAGCATTATTTACCATAGCCAGGACATGAAAATAACCCAAGTATCAGTCAATTAGTGAGTGGATAAAGAAAATATGGGATGAACACACACACACACACACACACACACACTCTTCTATTATTAGTCATAATAATAAAAGCAATCCTGTCATTTGCAAAAAAGTATGGATCTTGAGGGCTTTCTGCTAAATTAAGTATGCTAGAGACAGATAAATACTATATGACCTCATCTATACCAGGAATCTTTAAAAAAGAAAACAAAACAAACTTAAGTCATAGATACAAAAAAGGTTGCCAGAGGTGGAAGCTGGGCATGGGCTAGAAGGCAGGCAAGATGTATGAAGCTGGTTAAAAAGGAATGAAAGAGAAATAGGTACATTGTTTTAAAGAATTTATAATAGAAAAATATAGAAATTTTGTTACAAATGATTAATGTCTATAATACTGAGTTTCCCACAATGTTTGCACAGTACCTGTAGCCATTATAGTATCATCTTTCCCTTGGGTGAAAATCACAATTCGCTGCCTCTTTGAGTTCACCTTTGGAATAGCTTGCGTCTTTTTGGCTATCTCTTTAATGTCTTCAGCCTATTAAAAGAGAGGAGAGAAAAATTTTCGTAACTGGTACAATAAAGCAAAATTTTGTTAGTAGATTAAGGATTTAGATTCTCAGGATCAAAATAAGACAGACTGGAAAAATCTATTAAGAATTATTAAAAAAATTTTTTGCCACATACAAAAGGAAACAGACTAGTCCAATAATCTCCAAGGAACCTGCCATCAAACTATAATAATTTAAATTTATTATAAATCTTAGTTCATCTGCACTCTTACCCTCTCACCTACTGACTTTAGATATTATTTAGAAGTAAGTTTCTAGGTACTATGTAATATCACCTGTAAATTTTTTAGTATGCACCTTGGAAAGATAATAACATAATCGCATAATTATAATATTAAAAAAATTAATAACAATTTCTAATAATATACAGCTTTCAAATTTCCAATTTAAGAGAGATTTGTAAAAAGAGGATTAATAAATTGTTTTGGAGGTTTATCAGACATAATTACACTGACTTTACAAATAATACAGTTGATATAATACCAAAGTTTTCAAAGATATGAAAGAGATGTTTCCTATAAAGAAGATAAAGTTAAGAAATTACAAATTAATTCTAAAAACCATGGTGTTATTTTTCAAATTAAATAGGGCATGATATTTTATATCATATTCTGACTTGACTCTAACACATGAGTTACAGGTAGGATTTCTAGAGTAATCCTTAAATTTTAGATAATTTAAAAATATATGTCTAAATTGAATGAGTCTCTAAAACTGTCAATGGTTTGGGCACTGTAAGTAGTTTATTCTATCACTGTGAAAAGTTTCAAAAAATTATAGGAAAAGAAACATTTCAGAGGGGAAATATATCTGAGTAATGTAAACTAAGTTAATTAGGATACAAGTAACAACAGAGGCGATTATATTTTTGAAGCTATAACAATTGTTAGCAATAACAATTGTTTGTTCACTTCATAACTTTAGATGATATATAAAGCTAAGCTTCTTCTATACCTACATGATGATTGCAGAGAACTGTAGCTTCTGAAAAGAATAGTCACTTGTAGTTGGACAATGCTGCTGACCTTTCAAACATGCTAACTATTTGGCTTTGGTTGCTTATTTTAGAACAGAATTTTGATAAGATGAGAAAAGAAACTCCCAGTTTGGAGGAGAAATCATTAGAAATGACTAGTAACAGCTGAAAGGTCCAAAAATTGCCATATTATAACAATATCTTCATTCTTTCAAATTAATATATGCATTTAATGAAAATGACTCACACATATCCTCCCAGTCTCCTTGCTACAAATATATTTTACTATTGTAGCACTTTTCTTTATTATTGAGTATAGTTCATATTTATACAAGAAACATTCACTCTATCATCTTGGGAATAGAATCTTATGCATGTACTGGATGTTTTCTAAACAGAGGCCTTTCTTCAAGGTTGTATAAGAATCCCTGGGGCTCCCTGGTGGCCTGGAGCTTAAGTCTCAGCACTACTACTGGTACAGTCTGAGTTTGATCCCCTGCCAGAGAGCTAACCCACATATGGCACAGCAGACTTCTCCTTTCGGTCCACTGCTCACCTTAGCAGTGTATTTCAGTAAATCCGCCTGTTCCACTCCCCACTCTGTCTCTGGCGAATTCTCTCACTGACCTCCCCTGACCCCGCACCTCTGGCCTACACCCCAGTTCTTCTGCACAAAAATGAAAAAAAAGAAAAAGAAAAAAATTTTCAGAAAAGAATGAGAATCCACAGTTGATTTCTGCCAACCCTCTGGGAAGATACTGTTTTATGGGAGTTTTGGTAACCTAATTAAGGAAATCTTATGTCTCACATTAAGTAACAAAAATGATCATTCAAGACTGAAATAAACTTTCCAAATACAAAACATTATCTCTGCAGGATGGTTGAAGTATATTTTATTTGTACCTATAGCTAAGTTCATACAAAATCCCTTTGTCACTCTGGGACACTGTCAGTGAACACCTCATCTAAATTTCTCATGATGCTTTGAGGAGCCTTTACTGCAATAATGATACCCATAGAAAACTTTTCTTAAAACCTCAATTTTGTCTTCTCAAATGTATATCACTCTCCCACAATTTTATCCTAGTAAAGTCTTCTCTATTACACTTAGGCTAACACATCTTAGCAGAATAATGAAATTACAAGAGACTTTAGAATATAACCCATATAGATTTGATATTTGTATCTATAAAACAAAGAAACTAAATAATATGTTAAAAGATGTTAGAATGAAGCATGCTAAAATCGGTGGGCAAAAGTTTGAAGAGAATCAGGACATTTGTCTAGTCAACAAAGTATTTCCTACTATGATACTTAATCATTACAAAAATAAAAAAGAGTAATGCTACAAAGAAGAAAGTTGTTGCATATCATCTTAACCCAATGATCACACTTAGTGATGCTAAAATAGTATGTTTTCAGAATCCCAAAATGTCACCCCAAGACATTTATTAACTCCCATGGGAGAACAGTAATTTTACAGAGGATAAATGGACACCACCTTAACCCAGTGGTAAAGGTTAACATCATCATTAAGAAGACATAAGGATATCATGTACATCCCTGAAATGATGTACTATGGGGGATACATCACTTATGTGGATTTCTGTTAAAAATGCATTACTTCAAACATAATTATGAGGAAATATCAGACAAACTCAAATTGAGGGACATTCTACAAAATGAATGACAAGTATCCTTCAAAAGTATCAAGATCTTGAACAACAAGGAAAGAGAAAATGTTACAGACAGGAAGAGATTAAGGAGACATGACAAATAAATGTGTGACCTTGCTGTTGATTCTAGAACAGAAAAAGGAAATTAGAGGAAAAATTGGTGAAATCTGAATGAAGTCTATAGTTCAGTTATTTCTATTGTATCAGTGTTAATTTCCTGGCTTTGATTATTATACCTTGTATAGATGTTAATTTTAGGGAAGTTGAGTGAAGGATATCTGGGCACTCTATGTATTACTTTTGCAATTTTTCTAAGTTTAAAATTATTTAAAGATTAAAAAGTTAAAAACAATTGTGAGGATGAACGTGAATAAGGAAAGTGAAAGAGCTTGTAATACTTAGCACGTGCTAAGCACTTAATGAACATTTTTCCTCTAATGACTATCAAATTAAAGTTCCTTAAAAGTGCCACATATTGGGGTTACATCAAAATCTTTTAGAAAGGGTGTTGAGAGTTTTGCCAATTCAATTATGGTATAAAATAAGGGATGAAAAAGAAGGAAAGGGTGAAGAAAAGCAGAACAAAGCCCATACAATTTAGCTATGAGCTATATCTATAGCTCTAAGATGCTTATTAAATCTGGGCAGTAGAAATATTACTTAACCCCCATTTTATAGATGCAGAAACTAACAATCATGTATATAGATCTAAAATATGTAATACATTTTAAACTACCCTTGGCAATAAGTACTATTACTATATCTTCACTTTATAGGTGAAGAAATTGAGTCATAGAGGTTAAGTTCTAAGTTCATAAGTATAGTAGGTAGTAGTGCCCAGATTAACAGCCACAAAACCTGACTCTAGGGATTATACTCTTAGGAATTATTCCCTATTATCTACAGATTATACAGTTTCTATGAACTCTGGCAATGTACTTTTTGTTACCACAAAACCATAGGGTGTTCACCCTAATAATTTTTCTACAACATTCACAAGTCAGTTCAGATCTTGTATTTTTTATTTCTTTCTTAAATATTCTTTTTTTGGTTTTATCATAGTGAATTTCAATTTTTGAATTTCATCATTTTCCAAGGTCACTTAGATATCTAAGCAATGAGAACTTGAACAAGTCAAAGCGACTATTTTATCTGCGGAACTGATATGGCAACACTTGCCTTATCTACCCCTGACGTTTGTGTGAATATTAAATACATTAATGATGTGTTGGAAAAGATTTTATACACTGTGGAGAATCATTTAATGTATGTGAAAGTATGCTTTTATTGTCACTGGTGATCATACACCTTAAATTTAGCAGTGTATTCTAATTAAAGAATATACCTCTTCACATATTTATTAACAAGCTGATAATACTGTCACTATCTATATGCTTCCTCACTTGGTTCCAAGCATATTGGCCCTCTGAAAGTTCATGCTACTGCACTGAACTTAGTACATTATGCTATTTCTTATTTGGGGCCTTTATATTCTTACTCCTGTTTGAAATTTGTTTCTCTGATTATTTTCTTTCATAGCTAGATATTCATATTTTTCAAGTTTTATGTCCTTGGACAGTCATTTTGACAATTATTATCTAAAATGGGATATGTACCCCACATTCACTTTCATGGTATGCTCTCTGACCATTTTTAATGAAACTTGTCTTCAGTGCCTAACAAAAGTTTAGAAAAAGAGTTAGTGTTCAGTAAATATTTATTGACTGAATAAATGATAATGAAAATTAGAAGACTATCTTATCTCTTTTCTTTAATCTAACTTTTAAAAACTGTCCTCTATGGGAACTCAGTAGCCCAGTTGTATCCTCCTAGCCAGCAGGACCAGACTTAGTATCTCATTTCCAAAACCTTTAATTTCCAGAAACTTGGGTGATTGTTTATTGGATTCTCTATATTTGTGAGGAAAACAGGAACTTCTGAAAAATCTTAGAGAATTTTTTGTGAATCAACACTTTCTGTGCATGCTCTCTCTATGCATTTCCATCAGTGCTGATCAATGGAACTTTCCATAATGACATATAAATTCTATACCTGCACTGCCCATATACATTTGAAATGTACCCAGTGAGACTGAGGAAATGGATATTAAATTTTATTTAATTTTAGGAATGCATGGTGGCATAGGGGTTAAGTCTTAGCACCATCAAGCTATCATCCATTGTTGTGGCCTGAGTTTGATTCCCAGCCAGGAAACTAAACCAAATATGGGACAGCAGACCTCTCCTGTCTCACCCGCTGCTCCCCTCAGCAGTGTATTTCAGTTGATCTGCCTGTTCTGCTCCCTACTCTGTCTCTGGTAAATTCTCTCACCCCCTGTACCTGTGTCCTACACCCAAGTTCTTGTATGCATAAATAAATAAAAATAAGTCTTTAAAAAATTATTTAATTTTAATTAAAACAGCCACTTGTGGCTAGAGAATGGTGTGCTGTATAACACCATTACTTAATTTCCTCTCTCAGAGATATGAGATGATAAAGTCATCAGTGGTCGAGAAAAGCTAAAAGTTTGGGATCCTCTGGGTAGTGACAAGAGTTATGGAGGAAGTTAGAACAAGGATGATTTGCTTATTCTATGGTCAGAAAAGTTTTATATTAGATTTCAAAAATAAGAAAATTAAAATTTGTTGCTTAGATTAAAACTGAATAAATGATTCAGGTGAGAAGGTATGAATTCTGTCATAATTTGGCACAGACTATAATATATTACACAGTGAATGAAAGTACAAATAATATTCACCTTTAGGTTTGGGAGGGAGGATATTTTCTTTATTTAATTTAAATCAAATTTTGATATATCTTTCAAAAGCATTCAAAATGCTACATATTTTCAAGTCCCTTATTTTTATTTAGGTTCTAAAAACACAGGTTTTTATTTAGGTTCTAAAAATTCAGCTCAACTTAAGGTAGACTTAAATACACAGTGTAGTCTGAACTGATTTTCAGAATAATAAAAGGCCTCATGAAACTTTTTGCTCCAAGAATTGTCATTTTAAATTCTCAGCAGGTCTGTCTGTCATTTAAATCAGGCAGTATACAATTTTCCATTATACACACACACACATATATGTATGTGTATATATATATATGTATGTATGTATGTATGTATGTGTGTGTGTATATATATCTATATATCTATATCTATATCTATATATCTATATATCTATATATCTCCAGCCTCTCCTTTTGCTTTGTGGTCTGCCCAGCTCCAGTTTTTAATCTCGTTCTCCAGTACTCTCCTAAGCTTCTTCTTTTTACTAAAAATTATCCAATTTATTTTAAAGATTAAAGATTTTTTTTAAAAGAAAGATTATCTAAAATTTGCAGAGAAGCTAATCAGAATATCATAAAAATGCCAGTGAGCACATTACCTGATGAATAAACACTGTATTTTTAAAGGCATTAGGAGACAGATCACTACTAGCACACAGATCACTTGTGGCAATATCCAGTGGCTTTGGGAAGTGATTGGGATTTATGACAGAAAATGAGGGGAAGAGGAAAGAAAAAAAATGTTCACCTTCCTTTCCTTTTCATTTCCCTCCTTTCATGCCCTAAATTTAGAGGCAAAATTAAAGTTGGGAGGAATAAAATGCAGATTTTGTCTCATTTGTTACATTAGACTTGAGAGCATCAACACCTTTCTATAGACATCAAACTGTTAAGAAAAAGTGACTTATTCGTGTTTGAATTTTTATTTTTTGAGTCTTTAAAAATATCCAATTTCAAACCTATGCTTTCATACTATTTGTCTAACAAACTAAGGAAACTGTAATAACATTTTAAAATCACTAAAATTCTCTAGATAACATTTCATACTTGGATTATATCTTCTTAACAATGCTTACTCTTGTATATTCTGCAATGCTTGTTATGCTTTAGGGAACTCATGAATGGACAACACCTCTATACACTCTGTAACCTCCTCCAGTCTAACATATCAATGCCAACATCACCAACCAAGCAGTTTTGCTAAGTCGGGGAGTAATAGAGAATATGATTATAATCATCACTTTGCTTGTAAGCTGTAATCAATTAAGGCAGATTTTATGATTAAAAAGAAATTCCATATTAAGTAAGAACTAATAGAAAGGTTAATATGGGATTGGTTAGTCAAAAATGGAAAAAGTAGTTTGTTGCTCAGGCTGAATTTAAAACAGGCATATTCAAATCATGTAGCTCAAGAGGGCAATACAAGATTGAATTGCACACATTCAACAAATTATTAAAAAATTAGACTACAAAATTATGATAAATTGATATGCAACATGTGGTATTTCTCACATCTACAACATAGGTTATATTTTCTAGAACAAAATACAATTTTTGTTAGTGCAGAAAACACAAATTTATGTTCTAGAAATTTTCATCTGTAGAGAACTTTGATGTAACAAGGGAATATCAATTTTTGATATGAAAATTTAACTTCAGTGAAACTTTAAAACATTAAAACTTTAAAACAGTGAAACTTAACTTTCTCATGATCAAAGCATTTGATTTTTAAACTGAATATTCCCCTGATTACATTTTAAATACATTTTAATTGATATACCACAGTATATCAATTGTCATTTGGGGAAATTACAAAGTGAAGCTTAAATTAGATTTAAAAAATTGGAAATCTTTATTCCTTCTATATATGACCCAATCCTTTATTTACAAGAATATGGTAAAACAAAAAAGCAAACTCCCAACTAACTATACTATTTCCCAATAATTGAGCATGTTGAGACAAGGTTTCCTATCTTTATTTAGTTTTTACAGAGGATCTTGAGAGGAAAATACTTAAGCCACATGCACATCATTCTCCTCCAAGACAAGCGAGCCCTATATCTGGTTGCCAATTCTTATGACTTGTGCAACATGCACATGTATTACTTTATTGCTCAATAATGAATCTGCTTCTAATACATTTGAGTAACAATTTCATAAAAAATGCACAGACCTTTCTCTAAAGAGTTCTAAGTGAGCTTACTGATATATCCAATCAATGCTCCCAGCTTCTTTAGATGGCAGACAATACTGAGTATGCAAGTAAGGAGAGAGTTTGTAAATTCCAGCTCTAGACAGATTAAATTCTTAAAAATCAGTAACATGCCAAGTTGCACAGAATACACAATCTACATAGTTACTACTCAATAAATATGATAATCATAAAACTCATAAACTCAGTTAAGTCTCTGTCAGTTAACCTGGGTTCAGATCAAAGTCAGTGTTTACTAACAATTGACTGGAGGTTGGATATTAAATAGAAAAAAAATGGTCTTGTCTGCTATCTTAATTTTGCCAACAACAAACCACATGGAGTTTTGAATCTTAACAGGGTAATGCTTTTCTCAGGAGAACAGAATCAGGACCTGGAAATTAAAGCCAATTATTGATTTAGTTTCCTAAGATTTATACGTTTCAGACTATTAAAAAAAAAAAAAAGAGAAAAAGAGATTCAAATGGAAAGTTTATGAAAAGGATTTAAATTAATCAGTTTCAAACAAATGTACAATCTTTTGGAAATTAATTTGCATAATGATAATCTACACGTGGTAGGGTTCAAATTATTTAAATGACATTATATTTCAGTATTTAGTCTTGCTCCACCACTGCCTTAGCAGTGAATCCTTATGAAATGTAATGCAGCTAATGAGGTAGCTTTTTAACTGAACAAACTGACAGGCCCCATATCTGCAGAGGCAGCTTGAAACTGTGCCCAACCTCTTGGCTTCCCAAGAGGCTTTTCAAAATTCAATAAATAACATCTGTAGGCGATGTTGGGTGCAGACCTAGCAGAGTGCGTCATAACACTGTGCTGGCAGAACAAAGAAACCATGACGACTGCCAAGTTTCCATGGCAACTGCTGCGCGACTCTGAGAGTATAATAGCACATCAATCACTGTCCAAAAGAACTTCATTATCAGCTAGAAAAAACCTTTAGGATCTGTTTAGTGTGCAATTGTGGGTTAACTCACCTCAAAGCCTTGCTCTCTAGCAAAAGTGGCAGCTTCCTGGAAAAAAGAAAAGAACAGTTAATTATAAAGTGCTAGGTAATGAAGAAATAATCCATTTTGAAACTCATTCAAAGAGTCTTCTTTTTACACAATTATCTCAATATACCCACATAGTTTAATTTTTATTCTTATACCAAAAAAGATTTTTCCCTCGACATAAAAAAAGGCAGCATAATGTCAACACACTTCACAAGTTGGAATAAAGAAGATGCAGTGCATGTTTTTACTGTAGCTGTCACAGTGAGTTCAGGTGTTTTGACCTCAGCAAAGAAAGACAATCATCTGAGACCCAAGGAACATGCTGGCGGTTATGTTTTTAATTAAAACAATATCTTTCAGAAACACTATAGAGAAAAATGTCTCTAATAAATGTACAGAAAATCATCACTTTGCAATCTGATGAAATTTATTAAGGCAAGGATCATCAATGGATGCTAAATTCATAAGGTAAGAGGATGACGGGGAGCAGGAATCAAAGTATCATAGATTATATGCTAGTCACAGGGCTCTAAGTACAGCTTTATAGTGGAAGGTTCAAGCTGTCATCACCTTAACCCAGTGATCGATCCTTTCACTTATCATCACTGATAATGGGTTCACCAAATATTCTGTGCCTTCAGTTGTGATGTAGCGTAAAGTACACTAAAACCTATAAAGTTTTCTAATGAAAAAATTTTAACATGAATTACTCAACACTTAATTCACTAACTTGCAATCTACAGGAAATATAGAGACCAGGGGAATGAGTTAAATGATACACAAATGGACAAATCCATAAGGTAGGACATCCTGCAGGATAAGTAGCTTGGTTTCTTTAATAAGTCAGTTTCATAAAGTGAGGAGGGGGAAAATGATCAAGAGCAATGTACAAACCTCAACAGAATCATGTTTTGAACATAGCAGCTATAAAAGACTTTTTGGACAATGAGAAAAAATTGAAAATGGAATGACATTATTAGGTACCAATCTGATAAGGTAAATGTTCTAAATTCTTAGAGGTATATTTTGAAGTATTTAGGGACAAAATGGCATGATTTATATAATTTGAATTCCTTTAGAAAAAAAGTGAAGCAAAATGACAAATGTTAGCAACTTTTAAATCTAAACAGCTACAGTATTTCTTTTTTGCATGTTTGAAAATTTGTACAGTGAATAGTCCAAAAAAAAAAAAAACCCACCCCTATTTCACTTTGATATAAGATGACAGGATAACAAAAGTTGTACATTATACAAGTAGTTAAAATTTCACTGTACAATATTTTTCTAGATAATACATATCTCAAGGGCATAATATGATGAACATTATTGTATGTCCTTACATCCTTGGAACATGTAACCAAGTGACAAAAACACTTCTGTGTAATCAAATCCTTTCCCTTTAATCTTTGCTTTGTGCACATATTTTAATTTTAAGATTGATACAGAAAATGGAGGCAATATTACTTTTCAACTCCATTTCCCTCTTGAAAATGAGAGAGAAAAAAAACTGCAGACAACTGTCAAGAGTCTCTACATCTTAACTTACATTCTTCCAAAATTATCTTTGCCAAGAGATATTAATAGAAGGATGGGATTTCAGCCTGAGTAGTGAGCAGATCCAACTCAACTAAAACGACTGCTGCACCCAACCATGTAAGGCAGAAAGTACAGTTATGTCTCCAGCATGGAATTAAGTAATATCTACATGTTAAGAAAAACACTGTGGGGAAAATGTGTGTACATGTTACACACATGTATTAGTATACATGCAGTGTATGAATAATATATAGATTTAGAGAATATATTTTGAGGATTTGCAAAGGTTGAAATAGATGATTACAGCTGAATATTGAAGTTAACAGAAGTGATAAGCTAAGAGTACAACTCCTTAAGCTGTTCTCTAGAGAAGCATAAGTTTGATTGAGTTGCTTTTAGTTGGTTGTAGATTAAAAAAGTTGAATTATGATCTTGACAATTGGTGCAAGCAAAAACTACTTAATAAATCTTGCAGTCCTAGATGTCAGGGAAAAGAATAAAGTTCAAAAGATAACAATGTAGAGTTTTTCCAAGCTGTTTAAATACAAGAATTAACCAAAATAATTTTTATATGAAAAAGACAACTGAGAAACTCTGCTAGAACAATTTGTGTGGAAGGAACTTCTTCATAGACACAAGAGACTTGGAGGACAATGAGATAAAGTTAATATGAAGAATCTTTATGACTAAAATTGCACTGACATAAAAATTCAAAAATTAACATATAGTAGTTAAATCGCTTTCACAATGGCCAGTTTTGCCCACACATTTTATGAAGCAATTAACTGTGATGTGTCCAGGTATAGTAGAACTGACTAATTGCAAGAAAACACAGATCAGATAATTATTCTTTAAGGAAACCAGGCTCTATAGTACTTCCACATCTGTAAACTATTCCAAATGCCCACATATTTCTCACTATGAAAGGACATGATGGGGCCTCCCCGGTGGCGCAGCGGTTGAGCGCTGGGTTGCGAAGCTGCCCGCAGCCTCTGTGGCGCTGGTTCGATCCCCGGCTACTCCCCGGCCACCAGAAGAGGGTCCCACATGGCGCGCAGACCTCTCCTGCCGCCCGCTGCTCCCCTCAGCAGTGTACTTCGGTCCTTCTGCCTGCTCTGCTCCCCGCTCTGGCTCTGGTGGATTCTCTCACCCTCCCACGCTTCTGACTGTACCCAGTGCATGTATAAATAAATAAATAAATCTTTAAAAAAAAAAAAAAAAAAAAAAAAAAGAAAGGACATGATGAAGAAAAGTCAACTAAATTTTCTATCTCAGCGTCTCCTCACACAAGTTTGCAGAGTTGTGCCCTATCGCTGAAAAACTAAGCACTTGTTCCTAGGTTTAGAAAGATCTTATCTTCTAACTTCCTCCCACCTTCCTTTGATCTTGGGCTTGTGCCCCCAGTCACTCCATTAGAGAAGGCAGCTGGCTCACATCATTGCAGACTTTCCCACAGCTAACCTCTGATCTAAAGGTGTTTGTAGATACAATGATGGAACAACATTTATTTTTCCCTCTCAGCAAAACAAATAAAACAACATAGGGAAACAGTTTGACCCAGTAAGAATTTTAAGCAGAATTTTCATCCTCACATTCACTGCATGCACTAGCAGAAAGAAAAAGCTTTAGGTCAGAAAGCAGGGAAGGAAAAAAGGGCACAGACAGTAGGTAGAAGAGTAAGGCAGGTTCCAAATATCAGGGATAATTTCAAGTGAACTGATCACACTAAATTGAAAAGGACTTTTTGGTGTGCCTTCTCAGTAAGTGAGAAAAGAAAACAAGCAAGTCCCCATCTGTGCTGCCCCAGGGCGCCACGTACTGAGTTTCACAAATCTAATGAAGCAGTCAGGTTAAAATCCAACCACAGAGTGGATGTGACATGTGGAGAACGGCTAGGGTTAGAATTGAGAAGCAGGGCGGTTCCTGATGCAGGTGATTATCCATGTGATAATCATTATATTTACAGGCTTTCCATTTTAGATCTAACATCAAAAATCACAAAGGAGGAGGGATTAAGGAAATAAACAACTGACACAGAGGCTTTCCTGCTCCCCTGAGAGTGTAGCACTTTCATTCATGCATGACAAGCAACACAAGCAAAACCAAGCAGGCCAGGAAAGAGTATTTCTGAGAAGGCTGGATTTCACATTAACGCTTCTTTCCATTTTGATAACTTTCACTATTATTCAGTTTCTCAGACGGAATCAGTTCCCATTGTTGTCTACGCTATAATACAGTATCATTTTTTGGTTTACAATGAATGATACTCACATAATAAGTCTTTTACAACAACAAAGTCATTTTTTCTTTCCTGGAATTGAATGTTGTGAATAAAATGACATATAATTAAAGTCTTAGACTCTCATCTACACCAAGCTATTTAGGATTTACAGTAGGCTTGCTGCTTCACCGACCAGGCTAAAAGGGTGCTAGTGAAACAACATCCAAGTATGAATTGAGGGTTTTTTTAAGGGTGAAATTCATGGTTAATGAAAACGATGAAATACTTACATTAAGAGCTATTTAAGGGATTAGCAAGGCACTATTAAAAGGCACAATCCTCAGATAATACAGGAAGGGAAGGAGAAACTCAAGTACGTGTTTGTGTGTATTAAAGACAGCTATTTCCTTTATATTCGATTGAGGGAGAAAACTACTTTCTTGGCATTTTGTCTGATGATGACCCCAGCTATTATTTATAAAGTAGAATGACCTGTAATTAACATTAAACTAAAACCATAACTTGTGCATATTCTCCCCCCCCCCCTTTCAATGTTTATGAGATAATGTTGGTTCACAACATTCTATTTGCTTTAGGGATTGTAGGTTCAAACATCTACAACGTATGTTTTCACACCATGCCCACCACCAAAGCCCCAATAATCCTCCACCATGCTCCACGGGGTCCCCTTCCTACAGGACTTAACAGAGAGAAGTTCCACTGTAGGACCAAAGAAAGCAGTCATCTGTCCCAAACAAACTACTTGCCACTATTGTGGCAATAACCTGACAGGAATATCCAAATATTACCACAATTAAAAATAAACAAAATAGTTTTATATGACTGATAATGGCAACCTTTGCTTCAAGAGATTAGGATATATTCTGCATAAAATTCATTTTTTGGCATCAAGTTTAGTTTCAATTTATAATGACTTTCATTATTATGAAGCAATGATTATCTTAGTGCGTTTACAGTAAAATATTTGAGTTGTGCTGGAATCCTCAGGTGAGAAACATTTCACCGAGTCAAAGTGCAATATCATTAAAAGGTCTGCAACAGCCAAAGATATGATATACTGCTAAGTCATACTAATATTTAATGATAATGATCTACCTTCTGTTTATTTTTTTTCACATAACATAGACTTAGATTGTTTAATATTTCCTCAGGTTATTCTTCACATTATGAATTAACTTTTCTTTAAGCTATCTATAAAATGTTTCATATGCTTTCTTATTAGTAATGTTAGACTATTTTAAATTTTACATTATTTTAGATGAGGAAAATTTTTGATTCGTAAATAAAGTAAATGAAGACTAGAGAAAATGGTTAAGTTAAACAAGGGGGGCCTCCCTGGTGGCACAAGGGGTTAAGCACCGTACTATGAAGCAATCCACAGACTCTGCAGCATTAGTTCGATCACTGGCCATCCAGGGAGCAACCCACACATGGGGCAGCAGACCTCTCCTGCCTCACCCGCTTCTCCCCTCAGCAGTGTATTTCAGTAGAGCCACCTGTTCTGTTACCCACTCTGACTCTGGTGAATCTTCTCACCACCCCGCCCTCGTCTGCATCTCTGGCCTGTACCCCAGCTCTTGTATGCATAAATAAATAAATAAATAAATCTTTTTTAAAAAAAAGTTAAACAAGGGCTTGGGAATCACCTTTTATTAATAAAAATTAGATAAACAAAATATAAAAATTATTGCTCAAAGTGACAAAAAAATAAGCAGCCAAAACTAGGTGCTTTTTTTTTTTTTTTAAAGAATATACTTAACCCTTTCTCAGAGTTGTTTATTAGCTAATGTGTTTATTTGAGAAAAGAGAATTGTTCATTAGCACTGTTAAGTATATTTAATGATGGTAACAAAAGGAAAAAAAAAAAAGGTAGGAATAGTGCTTCATCAAAATTTGATTTGCTACTTAGGCTAATTTAAAGAAAACCCAAGTTTTTTAGTTCCTGAATAAAATTATCAGGGAAATAGGCCTTTTTTGGAGTATTTTATTTATACTTTAACGAGATAACATACGCATGACTCAAAGGAGAAAACAGACACACATGAATTATTTTCCTTATCTCATTTGAGCCTCATAAGAATCCCATAAAATAGGTATTTTTCTAATCTCACAGATGAAAATATGAAAGGTTCACAGAGATTAACATGTCTAAGAACAAACAGCAGGCAATTGTCACACCTAGCATTTAGAGCTGAGGTTTTCTAAATAGTCAATGAACACTTCAATTTTTTTTGCCTGAAAAAAATTTTTTGTGTTCAATTTTTGAAAGACATTTTTGCTGGGTAGAGAATTCTAAATTGACAATTTTTCTTTCATCATACCGAGATCTAGCTTGCATTGTTTCAGAATGCTATCACTCTTATTCCTGGTCCTGTGTATATGATGTGTCTTAAAGAAATAACTAGGCTGCTTTTAGGATGTTTCTCTTTATCATTGATTTTATGCAATTTGAGTATGATGTTCATTGTAGTTTTCTTCATATTTTTTTGGTTTATTGTGCTTCTTGGATTTGTGGATATGTAATTTTCATCAAACTTTTAACACATTCAGACTTCCTTACTTCAGATATTTTTCTGTTTTTTTGTATCCTTCAATGGACTCTAAATATGTATATTAGGTCAGCTGAAGCTGTCTCACAGCTCAATGATGAACTATTTTCTGTATTTCTCTTTACTAGGCTTATGCTTTCCTTTATCATCTTGAAATATAGAATATATTTAGAAATGCTAATCCTAACTAATCCTATCATCTCTGTCATTTCTGAATTCATTTTTATTGACTGATATTTCTCCTCATTATGGGTTTAATTTTTCTGCCTTTTTCATGCCTGATAGTTTTGACTATATGCCAGACTTTATGAATTTTATATTTTGGGTGCTGAATTTTTCTGTAGGCATTTTTGAGGTTTTTTCTAAAATTTTGAAAGGTAAAACAGTGCATTTCTTAGAATTTCTCCACTTTGTTTATTGTGTGATCATAAAATATGATCAGTCCTGTGTGAGTTTGGGAAATGTTCCGTCTTTTCCTTTCCAGTGGTTTTATCTCTGGCTGTGAGTAGCTTCTTTAAATACACATACTAATTATTAATCAGCTGAAGACTCCAGGAACCTGCTTCAGATATCTAGAGTGCATACTGTATTGGGTATAGCCATCTCTTTTCTGGTATTCTCTCTTGCAAGTTCTAACCTCTTCGACCTCCTTAATGCTCAGCTATTTCAATTCAGTTGGACCACTGAGTGTGGAATCCCAGTTCCTGCACTGAAGACTGGAAATTGTTTTGACTGAAAACCAGGCAATTGTAGGGACTCTCTCATTTGTTTCCATTCTCTTAGGGATTACCATCCGGTGCTGGTTGCATCTGATGTTTGAAAATTGCTGTTTTATGTTTCATCTGTTTATGTTTTGCAGTGTTTTAGGAGGGAAGAAAAACCTGGTACCCTTCAGCAGAAGTCCAGGGTGGATCCATCTTAAACTATAGATCCTAAAGTATCAGGGCATTTTTGGTAAATCTGTAACTACCCACTTATTGGTTTAAAAAACATCAGGTCAAAGACAATACAGATTTACCACTGATGTCTCATTGTACAAAAGATACAGTCCTCATAGCTGCTGTACTAAACCATAAACATTTTACCTTAGAAGCAAGTCACATTCAAAATCCTCTGAAGAATAATTACTTAATTCTAAATACTCTTTCACTATACATACTATACATATCCTATATTATTGTCATTTTCTAGCTTTTTGTCTTACCAACTAGAAAACTCCAGATAGCTAATAAAATTTTTCCTGGTCCTCTTTTGCAATCAATAGAGGGCTCTACTACAGTGTATAATCAACACATTATAGGACAAATTCAGTTCACCACCTGTTTTTACAGATAAAGCTTTACTGGAAAACAGCAATGTCAGTCCTTTACATATGGTCTATATTGCTTTCATGATACCTCAGCAGGGTTGAATAGTTCAACAGAGATCACACTGCCTGTACTTTTATAGAAAAAGTTTGCTAACCCTTGCAATATACTATTACCAGGATATTTACAAGCTTCAAAACATACTTTTTTCTTCTTTATCAAATTACCAGTAAAGAACTGAAGGCCTATAAAGAGCAGGCTCAAGCCTGTTAACCTTAAGATAAGTAAAATGTATAGCCTTTGATAGGCATTATTTCTTTCATTCACCGGCAAAATAACCTAAAAACCAAATAACTTACATTATTAAAAAGACAGTAAAAGATAAACAACCAATCCTTATTTATTTCAGATACATGTTTACACAGGACAATGTAAAGGGCATTACTGATCAATGCTTAATATTAGATGAAAAGAGGAAGGGAAGGCCTCATATTGGGCAAGATCACTATTTTTATTAAGTGCCTTTCTAATAACTCCTTTCAGCTCAAAATTATATCAGTGTCCTTTATATTTTCCCTACTTCATTCATGATGCTTCCCAATTGTCAAGGTGTGATAATCATTACCATAGAAATTCAATTCTTCAAGTTTACTCCATTGGCTCTAACATCCTTCTCTGGAAGTTTTAAAAAATTAGTTCTTAGAAAATAAGCCAAAAACAAAAAGAAAACAAACAACATATAAAACATACAAACATACAGTATAGAACTTTTTTCTGAACTCAGGTTGAGCAAAGTGGCAAGGGAAAGGAATGAGAAATGGTGGAGTAATAAGGATGTTAAAGAGAGAGCACCAGTTTCTAGATGATTGACCCTAAGCATAGAACCTGGTAAAAAAATTTGTCTTTTTTTTTCCCTCTTGCTTTTTTTGAGGGAGAAGAGAAGATAGAATTGGAAATTCACAACCCATCCCAAAGATTTTGAAATTCCAGTCCAAATAATATCATTCGCAGTCCAAAAATATTAATGCATGAAATTTAAAATGGAATTTATAGGATAGACTACACTGTGAAATAGTAACAAAATATAGTGAAAACAGAAAAGCATTTAGTCTCCCATATGTATAGTAAAAAAAAAAAAAGTAATTTCTTTCCAGGTCAGAATTTTAATATACATACATATAAAGATACACATAAAATGCATTCCATCCAAATATTAACAATAACAAACAAAATTTTTTTTCTTCTTACTGACTCACAGTAATTATGCACAGAATATACAGACAACAATGCTGCTGTCTTAAAAACAAATCCATTATAGACACACTTAAAATTTTCACAATGGCTGATAAGGACAACCATGGAGGTAACAATCAACACAGATGTCTTCAGGAAAAAAAGCAGCAAAAACATGAAACTACAAAGTCAAAGGAAAAAAAATCTAATTTGCATGAGAAAGAAATCAGTTAAATGTACGAATCAGACTATTAAAAAATTCACAGAAAAATGATAGAAAACAACCAACAGAGCATGTAGTGGGTATTCCATAAGTGTTAAATTGAAAACATGATTCACTTACTATTGCTGTATGAAAAAGAAATGTTTGGAAAGATAATGAAAACTTCTGAAAAACTCATCTTACATTTGATAATGAAATGATAGCCAATCATCTTAGTCTACAAACCAGAAATCAAGAAATGTCTATCTTTCTACCTCACAAACATTTTGTCAGAATCTGAGATAACCCACTACCTAATCCTAGTGCTTGCCTGTGGTATTTTGTAGTCTCCATGACAATGGTTGTGTTTTCCATGGTTATCAACATACTGGGATTTGAAGACAATGCAGCAGAGAGACAGTGATTGGACTAAAAGAACGGATTTTGTTAATAGAATCTGAACTTATAAAATGATTGGTTTCCTTAAAAAGTGACTGTGACTGGGCTGAATGATGGGATTTTGTTAAGAGAAATTTGAACTTACTGTGCAAAGTATTACAAATTGGTTTGCACCTGCATCTACCTCAGAAACTGTTTCCTCATTGGTCACCAATCTTTTTTTTTTTTTTAAAGATTTATTTATGCATACAAGAGCTGGGGTACAGGCCAGAGGTGTGTGTGGGGGGAGTGTGTGAGAAGATTCACCAGAGACAGAGCGGGGAACAGAACAGGCAGACTAACTGAAATACACTGCTGAGGGAAGCAGCGGGCAAGACGGGAGAGGTCTTCCGCACCATGTAGGTATCACCCAGGCCGGCCGGGAATCGAACTGCAGAGACTGTGGACAGCTTCACAGCACTGCACTCAACCCACTGTGCCACCAGAGAGGCCCTGGTCACCAATCTTTTTTCTTGACCTTTTTGGGCATGACTGTTCCTTTTCTCAGGGGAGAAAGATTTCTGTATAGTCTAATAACTAGGAATATTTTAAGAAATAAAATGAGTTCTCATTTTCTTCTCTCTGAGGTTTAATTTCAGTCCTTCTTCAAATTTTATGCATCACCAATTACTCTTCATTTCTTGACTAAAAATCTTCCCTCCTTTAGGTCTTTTGTCAATTTCCCCTCACTCCTGCAAATTCAAGCTCTCTTGTTTGGCTCTTCCAATTCTAAAGAATAATTTAATAGGTAAAAACTGAGAGTTTATTGATGTTTTGAAGTCTGAGATTTCCCACCTTCTCTTAGAAGTTCTCCTCCTTACTCCCCCTACCCCACTTTGCATAGCTTCCTTCTCTTTCACTTTTATTGCTTTTTTTCTTTCTTTTTTGTGAAATTCCCAAAATATAATCTTTCTCTAGAAATTCAGTTATCAACTTTCTAATCTTTTCTCTCTGTGGGTTTTTTTTCTTTTGGGTAATTTTCTTTCAGTTGACATCATCATATCTTGCCTCATTTCCGGAGTCTCTTTGACATTTTCTCTATGCATCCGACAACTTCCAAATTCTACCAAGTCCATTTTATAAACATAAGGCAACAACTATAACCCTGTTCTTATTCCTACAGACACAAACATAGGTCATGTCTGTACTACCACTCAGCTTAGGTTGTGCTATAGTCTTTTTTTTTTTTTTTAAAGACTTATTTATTTATTTATATAAGCACTGGGTACAGTCAGAAGTGCTTGAGGGTGAGAGAATTCACCAGAGCCAAAGCAGGGAACAGAACAGGCAGAACGACGAAATACATTGCTGAGGGGAGCAGTGGGTGTGGCAGGAGAGGTCTGCATGACATGTGGGACCCTCACTGGTGGCCGGGGATCGAACCGGTGCTGTGGAAGCTATGGGCAGCTTTGCAGCCTAGCACTCAACCGCTGTGCCACCAGGGGAGGCCCTGTACTATAGTCTCTTAACCAGTTTCTGATAACAGTTATACTCAGTGTGAATGCATCCTTGCGCATGACCATTAGATTCACCTGCCTAAATATCAATTCTGGTTAGTCTTTGCCCAGAAATCTACCTACTGCTTCCTGATAAGTGTCAGATCCATAGCCTGGCTTTTTACGGTCCTCTATAATCTAGGCCTACTTTTCCATTCTAGCCTGATCTTTTGTATTCCTTTATACATGTACTAGATGCCACTCAAACTAGAATACTTGCTATTCTCTGAACATGCCCCAGGCTCTTTTGCCTTCATGCTACCTTGCACATGTAGGCACTAAATGAATTAGAATATCCTTCAACCACCCTTGTCAAAATCCTACCAATCCCTTCAGGGTTTGTTCAGCCATATTTTGCTGAATGGAAGCCTTCTTGAATTGTTCATGGTCCCTCTTTCTCTACCTCCAAAAGTAACTTTCAGTATTGCAGAAGAGTTTTGCTCTATTTGTAAAGATTTCTTTTATGACAATTATGAGCAAACTGTATAGACATCTAATCTCCCCTACTGGATTATAAATTCTTAGTGCAGCAACTCTTTTTCATTTTGCATCCTTAAAGCCTCTAACATATTGCTCTGACTGAATAGATAATAAATCCTTGCTGATTTACCAAATCATAAGGACAAAGCACTTACCTACACTAAGCAAAAAAGAAATAGATTAACATAGGTTTGACTGTTTTTTTTTTAGTTCATACTTTATTTGGGGGATCAGAGGAGACTTTAGTGTTCTGTATATGTATCTGTTATGTTGTTTCTTATATTGCATTATAATTTATTTACATGAGCTATTTTTTCCCCTAGATTGTGAATTTCATGAGAATGTTTTATATCATATCCTAGAACTGTGCTTCATACACAGTATGAACTAAATAATGTGCACTGGAGTGAGTTAGACTTCATTTTTTAAAAAAGATTTGTTTTTTTATGCATATAAGAACCGGGGTACAGGCCAGAGGTGTGTGTGGGGGTGTGTGAGAGGATTTACCAGAGACAGAGTGGGAAGCAGAACAGGCAGATTGACTGAAATACACTGCTGAGGAGAGTAGTGGGCAAGACAGGAGAGGTCTGCTGAGCCACGTGGGTCACCTCCCTGGCCAGGGATTGAACTCACGCTGCAGTAGCTACAGATTGCTTCACAGTGCTGATGCTTAACTCCTTGTACCATGAGAGAGGCCCCTAGACTGATTACGTTAAAAGAATCTTATTTAAAAAGGTAAAAGAACTTTCTACCCATTTACAATGACATTTTGAAGAATGAGATCTAAGATTTGGCCAAAAACAGTAAATTGCTGGACTGATATTTTGTGAGGTTTTTTTACAATCCATTTCTTATGATATATCTATGGTTGTCTTGCCCTGGAAAGGTATTTAAAGAATTTTGACATTTCTCTCACTTCCAAGTATCACAAAAATAATCAGGGAGGGGACTCCCTGGTGGCGCAGTGGTTGAGCGCTGTGTTGCGAAGCTGCCTGTAGCCTCTGCAGCACTGGTTCGATTCCTGGCTGCTCCCAGGCCACCGGAGGAGGGTCCCACAAGGCGCCTCTCCTGCCGCCTGCTGCTCCCCTCTGCAGTGTACTTCGGTCCTTCTGACTGCTCTGCTCCCCGCTCTGGCTCTGGTGAATTCTCTCACCCTCCCGCGCTTCTGACTGTACCTAGTGCTTGTATAAATAAATAAACAAATCTTTTAAAAAAAAATAATCAGGGAAATGGTTTCCTGAAAAATATCTTACTATGAATTTTTTTTATTATAATTATATTTTCAAAGGTACATACGCAGTCAGATACATCAGTGGCAGACATTGAAAAACAAAGAGCAAAATAGCATAAGAACAAGGGTAAGTGTCAAAAGGTTTCCCACAGAAGTTATAATTCTTTTAAAGCAAAAAATAAACCAACAAAAATAAGTAAACAAAACTATAAAATAACATCTTACATACAGATAAAATAACAGGGTAAAGACCTAACTTAGTTTGGGGACTTGGTAAGTTATCAACTAAGAATAATTTTATGACAAGCTACTATTTACTTTGCTACAATGTAAGATAATTAGAAAATGGAACAGCATGTGGGATAGAAACACAAGCCTAAATGAGCTTATAACCAGCAATCCATTATGGTATACTTCACAAGTTTAAAATCACACCTTTTTTCCTCTCTAGCAAATAAATCTAATATATATATCCAATGTCATCTATGCCATCTTTCTTTTTATTGCCAGTACACACATCATTATAGACACCATCACATGTGTATAACTCAAGACTCACTTCTTAATTTTCTTACTGTACAGGAAGGGATCACATACAATAAGTTGATCTTATGTGTTAAGTCTTCCAAGAACAAGATATGATTCAAATGGCAAAACCCTTGGAAAAAGAAATTAGGAATGTTTATGCTAACAATCCTAAAAATCTTGTTGTGAAAAAAATAATCTGAAATGATATCTTTAACTAACATGCATTATACTCCCAAACAAGGAAAGGCAATCTCTAATTACTAAGGGTAGATCAGAGGAGGTTTAGACACAACAGGGGCCTGAGTTGTGCTCACCACCCCAGCAGAACGTGGTTAACTATGCAATATTAGATTAGCAGCAGCAGGGCTGAAGCAAGGAGATTGGATTTAGGAGTGGATTGTTGTAACTTGGGGAACTCTGTCTCCTCCTCTACTTCAGAGTAACTCATTGTAACTTTACCATGGTTATCCTTTACCTAGATAACCAACACTTAACAAAAGTTTTGTAATTACATTTTTGTAATTACAGAATAATGTCTCTTTCTACTCTGTTACCTTCACACTATCCCCTGCTAATCAATAGATGATGTTAATCTAGTTTTCTTTTTTTGAATGGATGGCAAGAAAAGTGAAGAGTTTCAGAAAACAATGGTACATGCTTGAGAAAAAACTATATAAGCCATGGACATGAGAGAAAGCCAACAGTCTCAAGGCTTAAGGAACATCCTAAATCACTGATTGTTTTATCAGAGACAGTATCTGGAAGCACAGCTGCCAGAGAAAGTGACATAATTTTCTATATAATTGTATAAGAAAAACATGCAGGCACATTAGTATCCCCAAAACAAAATAAATACATGTATATTCTGTAAGTATTTCCTAAACTGAGATTTGGTAATTGTAATAGATTCAGAGCAGGTGTTTAATAGTTGGTGAATATCTCGTCTCCATGTAAACACCATAATAATATCAGCCAGAAACTACTGGAATGGCATGGTATGGTAGGACTTCTTTTGAGTGTGATGACTACGCAGATTTTTTATTATCTCTTGTAGAAATAAAGTGGGGGGGGTTTAGCAATAACAGTCCTCTGTCTGCTTCAAGAATTTTAGAAACCAGGGCCTCCCCGTTGGTGCAGTGGTTCAGCACTGGGCTGCGAACCTTCCTGCAGCCTCTGCAGCACTGGTTCGATCCCTGGCCACCGGGTAAGGGTTCCGCGTGGCGCGCAGACCTCTCTTGCCACCCGCTGCTCCCCTCAGCAGTGTATTTCATTGGTCTGCCTTTCTGCTCCCCGCTCTGCTCTGGTGAATTCTCTCACCCTCCCGCGCTTCTGACTGTACCCAGTGCTTGTATAAATAAATCTTAAAAAAAAAAAAAAGAATTTTAGCAACCAATGAACATATTAGATACCATTTATTTCTACAGTTAAATGGCACTCTTCACACTAACCTGATTAATTAAAAATAATAGGAAAATAAGATGCAAGCAAAATAAAATATCTAGAAAGATAGCTAATATTTTAGGTAAAGGTGTAAATAAAGGAGGACACAGAGGCATGGAAAATGAGAAGTGTGTCCTGAGAATACCAACTGGTTCAATTTGCCTGGATCATAAGGGATGTGCAGAGTGTTGAAAGGCACTAAAATATGAAAGGTAGATTTAGTCTGTAATGAGTTAGGAGATTGAATTTAATTCAATTACCTATGTGGTAGGTAGGTGCAGGGAGTGAGGGATATTAAGATTTTTGAGCAGGTAAGTGATATAATTAGGACTTCACTTTAATAAGATTAATTTATTCAGTAGCAATATGCAGACTGAATATAAAAGGGAAGACAGGTAAAGATTCTTAGGGGACAGATCAGAAAACAGGTGATAAATACAAAACATTTCAATGAATGAATGAAGTACAGAAATAAGTTCTAAGATAAACATAATATAATGAATTTTTAGTGAACAATCATCTTGTTTTCCATGTTCTGTAAAATAATGATACAAAAACAAGGAGTCCTGAGCTTGGAATCAAGAACCTGGATTCCTATCCTTACTTTTGTCTCTTACATTACCTCTAGTGTGACCTTAGAAAGACACAAACTCTCCTCAGCTCATCATCTTGAAAATGTAATATTTTCTAAAGTCATTCTAATTCTAAAATTCAAGGACCATAAAAATGATTTTTTTAGAAGGTCCCTTAACATCCAGTCAGACGACTATTAGGGAGGGAGCCCCTTAAGCAAAAAGTCCAGAGACTTTATTAAGAAATTACTGGCTTAAATCATTGAGTAATTTAAATGTCTGTGTTTTGTAATGCTATTTTTCTGTAAAAGGTAAAGTAACTTTTTAGAAGACAGGAAAAGATTCATTCCTTTTTTTCTAAAAGGCAAAATTCAAGAAACCTTTCGCCTTATTCATGGATATGTAAAACAAACCCTTGCCAAGAAAAACAAATTGTAAAATATGGAGGTTGGAAAATGTGAATCATCACTGGTATTAAAACCCACATTTAATAATTATGCTGCAGTTTCAAACTACTGCTGAATCCCATTAGGTTTAAACATAAATTCAACAAGAATTTATTATTTTAAAACTGGCATTTAAATGTATTAAGAAGTAGAAAAAAGAACCATCGGATAGAGAAGTGATTGTGATCAAAATGAAAAGGAGAAAATAAAAGCCATAAGGAGGCCAGAAGGTGAACGAGGATATAGAAGAAATAGGCTAAAACTGAGAGTGCTACAGTGATGATTCTAAGGCTAAAGTCAGAAGGTACGTGTTCAGAAATTTCTTCTATGTTATTTCCTTGCTTGGTGCAATTTTGAATTATACTACAATAAAAGATGAGACACCTGTCAATTAAAAGGCAGAAATTATTTCAGAGTTATGTGCCAAGTTCTGAAGCATTTTTAGAACCCATGGATTATGTACCACACAACTAAAAATACACACTGAAATTGGATTTTATTAAACTGTCTTCTAATTTTTATTCTATCTTAATTTTTTTTCAAATATTTTTTTTTTTTAATTTATACAAGCACTGGGTACAGTCGAAAGCGCGGGAGGGTGAGAGAATTCAGAGCCAGAGGGGGTAACAGAACAGGCAGACTGACAAAACACACTGCTGGGGGGAGCAGCGGGCATGGCAGGAGAGGTCTGCGTGCTGTGTGCCATGTGGGACCCTCACCGGCGGCCAGGGATGGAACCAGTGCTGCAGAGGATGCAGGCAGCTTTGCAGCCCAGCGTTCAACTGATGCACCACTGGGGAGACCCTATTCTATCTTAATTTTAATCATAGTCATTAATCTGAAAAAACAGAATTGCAAGTGGGGTATTTTTACATTGTTCCTATTCCTACAACAAGGTTTATACTATATTTTTGATATAACCACTTGTTTAAAAGCTGCCAGTATAATAAGCAGCATCTTTAATTGTTAAATTTTTTTTCTCATTCTGTTATTAGGGACTAGCTATGCAAGTATTGTTTCATCAATTCAAAAAGCACATGTTAAGTTACATAGCAATGTTTCTGCAATACTACTAGAGCAAGGTTGAATTTTAAGAACTATGATTTGACTTTTCTGGCTTAACTACTTCCCCCTCCTGAACCCTTTTACTTTCACCCAACCTTCTGGCTCCCAGGGCTTTAAAACCATATTTTAAATAATTTAGGGCCCCACAAGTTCTTTATATACTTTTCCTCTTCATGCTACTGATACACAGCAATTTTCTTAGGGCCCTCAGGCAAAGAATAGGAAAGGAAAAGAGTAAAAAGAAAAAGTCAGTTTTAAAGGGCCAATAGAAAATATCTAAGACAGGAAGTTAGACCTCAGCTACTGAAGTTACCAGACTTGGCCAAGATTCTTGTGCTCCAGGAAGCAACAGAGTCACTGTGGCAGAAGATGGATGTTGTAGTGGGGGTGATGGCGGTGGAATTCCCTGCATGTTTTACTTTGTGTGAGAACCCTAGGGAGGTGAAGGAAAGCCCCTCAATAATTACTTATCCCTGGAAAGGAATTTAAAATTCTATTTTAGGATCACAGATATGGTGGCAGTTAGGAAGGGAAAGCTGACAACCATGCCCATAGGTCTGACATGCACATCTATAATTGTATATGAGGCCAAAGTAGAAGAATCCAAAATGCAGTTAGTGAACAAGAACAACTTTCCCTATGTACTGCACCAACTCTCCAGTCTAAGCATGTATACAAATGGTCTTGCCTACATCCCTACTACAACTGGTCATTAGACTGGTTCGTGGGAGGGTGTGTATGTCTTTATGAAAAATTGGGGAAAAAACAAAACAGTACAGTCTGGAAAAGACCCATGTCTACATGAAGAATCCACCTGATGATTTTCTTTAGAAAACTAGAGTGATTACAGTTTTAGGATTGGAAGACTTGGCTTAAGCAAGAAAAGGTTCTAGGTTTAGGAAAACTGCTTTTCCACTTGGACTGCCACTTTAGGATCAATTGTTTTTACCCAGTTTAGTCAGTGATAATTGCAATGGTAACAGGTAAAAGGATTATGTTACAAGTCAGCAAGTTTATGAAACAGTTAAATCGTTATGGACAAAAAACTACAAAAAAGAGTCACTTCTTCAACCTAAAGAAACACCAAGCTAGGAAGCTCTGCTGAAATAGAAAAATTTGCAAAACCAACTCATAACCTGAAATGCTCAGTGCTTTTGCCAGAGAATTCAGCGCTGAAATAAAAACCAAATGAGACTCTGCCTGCCTGACCCCAAGCCAGAAGATGTAGATATGTACAGCAATGGCAGCTGAGATGGTCTGCACAGACAACCACAAGATGTGTGAAGTTGCAAATAACAATGAAAAAAAATCATGTAATGGACAACTATGACAGAGAATACAACTTAAACCAAGTTTTTGCATTATACCTTCTTATGTGCAATTTGACTAATTATGTAAGTGATTAAAACACAAACTTTGAGTACAAATAAGACTGTATGATAGACAAGGGTTTGCAGAAATAAAAGTATTATGATAAAACTGATTAATTTTAAGGGTGTTTATAAAAGAGTAATTATAGTAACACCATCAGACTAAAACCTGAAAAACTACACATATGCATATATACATATACACACATATTTTATTTACTTTTCTGAATAAATGTCAGCTAAATTATAATGGTGTACGGAAGGATGTGTTCCCTCCTCTCTTTCATTTCTGTTTCTAGTGCTGGAATAAAATATTCACATTTTGTGGCAAAAAGTTCTATTTCATTTAAGGAAAGTAAGGTTTTTGGGGGGAAGGAGTACATGTGAGATTAAAGAGTAACTACACAAAACATACACACAGTCTATTTCCAACACACTGAAATAAGAACATGATAGCATAGTGCATAGTTGAGACACAGATACCTAAATGGTGAGAAAATTCAAAGACTTGAAAAAAAGTGGAAGAGGGTTAGTCAGGAAAGGTTTGATAGGGCAAAAGAAAAAAGGTTCAGTGTTGGACCTTGAAACAGCATCCTGGGAGGAAAAATATATTAAAAGCATAAAAGCAAAATGTATTATAGGATGATAAGAAAATCACAGAACTGCACATGTCCATCAAAGAAAACAGATGAAACACCTTAGTTTTCCTGGATTTGAGGTTTTCAGGTTTTGAAAATTAAAGGTAAAATGTATTCTTTATTGAAGTGGCTTTTCTCCAAATCTTGATGGACTCATTTAATTTATTTATTTATTTATTTATTTTTTAAAGAAGATGTGCTTTATTATTTTTTTTTTTTTAAAGATTTATTTATTTATTTATACAAGCACCGGGTACAGTCAGAAGCGCGGGAGGGTGAGAGAATTCACCAGAGCCAGAGCGGGGAGCAGAGCAGGCAGAAGGACCGAAGTACACTGCTGAGGGGAGCAGCGGGCGGCAGGAGAGGTCTGTGCGCCATGTGGGACCCTCCTCTGGTGGCCGGGGAGCTGCCGGGGATCGAACCGGCGCCGCAGAGGCCGCGGGCAGCTTCGCAACCCAGCGCTCAACCGCTGCACCACTGGGGAGGCCCGGACTCATTTAATTTAAATGGTTTTTTTTGGGGGGGAGATTTTTCAGATTCTGGCTTTTGACTTTAAGCAAAGAACTAGAGACACTTGAGAAAGTTATAGGTGAAAGAGTTGTTTTCTAGACCTATTTGTTAGGAAATGATCCTATCATACTTTTACTCACCACCCCCACTATGCGCTAAAGGCTGCGGTGGGAACTAATAGTATATAAGAGAATGATTTTTAGGTAGGGACTTAAAGAATGAGTAAGAGCTAATTAGGTGAATAATACTGAATTATGGAGTAAAAGTAGGTCAAGACAGAAAGGGAAGCATGTATGAACAGTCTGAGAGGATAGACGAGAGAATTTGATGATTTTTAAAAATGAAAATAGGCCAGTGTGGTTAGAGAATAGTTAGAGGAGACTGTATGAATTCTGATTTTGTTCTAAGTGAAAACAAAAACAAAACAAATATCATACAACAAAACCAAAGAAAAAAGATTTTTTGAATATAAAACTAAATCCAGAAACCAGATTTAATTTTGCCCTTGACCTAGTTCACAAGGACAGTTTTAAAGTTATAGAGCATAAAACATAATGCAAGTGTACTTGACACAAAGAACATTGATTTAATTTCTTGCCAAAGCAGACATTTATTGAAAGCACATGTACTGCACTAAAAAAGGATCCTAAAATTTTACGTGCCACATTTGATAAGGGATCTAATTTATATTCTGGCATTTAGCTGGAAGCCTGGATTAGTGATGCAGCAACATAATAAGGACCTCATTTTCTGTTCTTTTATAGATATGTCATATTCACTTGGTCACTGGCAATTCCAATTAGTACAAACTGATGCGCTAATTTCAAACAAAGGTTAAAGGTCATGAAGAAGGAGAATAAGTCTATCTCTAAAGAAAATGAAACAAATTGCTAATCAGTGAAAGTGTATTCACTTTCCATATACTCTAGTACTTGTGAATTCATCCCCAAATCAGAAACCTTTCACTATTTTCTATCTGCTCCAGGTGCTCTAGTTCTGTATCAAGTACTCTATGGACAATTATCTATTTAAAAGCTCCATACTTCTTTAAAATGCTATTAGGCATTATTTATTAAAAAAAAATATCAGGGCCTCCCCTGTGGCTCAGCAGTTGAGCGCTGGGTTGCGAAGCCCCGCAGCCTCTGCAGTGCTGGTTCGATTCCCAGCTGCTCCCCGGCCACCGGAGGAGGGTCCTTTGGTCCTTCTGCCTGCTCTGCTCCCCACTCTGGCTCTGGTGAATTTTCTCACCCTCCCACGCTTCTGACTGTACCCAGTGCTTGTATAAATAAATAAATATAAAATAAATAAATAAATAAAAGCTTTAAAGAAAAGATTTATTTATAAAAAAAAAATTCTCAAAGATCTACCCTATGTCAGGAATTAGGCTATAAAGGAAAAAAAATAACCAGGAATTATATCCTTATACTTCCCTGTAATAATCCTTCCCACAATTAATGGTAGTAGTGTTTTCCTGTCTTACTTTCCTACTAGACCATCTACTCACCAAAGTAAAAAGAGAAGTTTTTGGCATGCAGTGAACATTTACATGTTTTCTGAATTAATGCATGGTTTTTAGGGAACTTTAGAGGTGAGAAGGTTGTACAAATGCTTAGGAGCACCACACAGAAACAATGAAACAGAAAAACCTCCTCAAAACCAAATTTCATTTAAACTTACCTCTGAACCATAATACCAGGGATAAACAACAGGGATCCATTATTTAAAAAAAAAAAATTAGGGGCCTCCCCGATGGCGTAGGGGTTAAGTCTCAACACAATCAAGCTATTGCCAGCCACTGTGGCAAGAGTTTGATCCCTAGCCAGGGAGCTAACCCACATGATACTGCAGACCGCTCCTGTATCACTATCTGCTCCCCTCAGCAGTGTATTTCAGTTTATCTGCCTGTTCTGCGACCCTCTCTGTCTCTGGTGAATGCGCTCACCTCTGCACCTCTTCTACGCATAAATAAAATAAATCTTTAAAAAAAATTACTTAAAAAAAGTTAAAATTTGGAGGTAAAGTGATGAATAGTAAAACTGTGCCACAAATCCTTATGAGACCTTTTAGAACATATTTTGAACTTTCCAAAGAGGACAAAATTCATTCCCATAAAGTCATCTCTATAAAATTCATTAAACATAGGTCAAGAAAGAGACAAAACTAGCAAGCGAAACATGTATCTGAGTCACAGCAAGGGAGGAGGTACAAGGGGGATTAAAATAGGGGAAGGAAGAACACTAGGGAATATGGTGATGGTTCATGGGTGATATGGTGGTGGGAGAATTATGGGGACCACACCTGAAAGAAGAAACCAATTATTGCACCAAAATGAACAATGATGTAAGAACATTAAATATCCATATTTTCTGCACAAAAAATATATTTCTACATATCAGGATATCTTGTATATAATAGTAGCATAAAATGGCAATTAGTTTAACTAACTAAAAATGAGTATTTTTAGAATTCTACCTGTTAAGATAAATCTTACAGGGTCAGGTGAAAGACTGTGTCAACTAAAATAGATTTAGGATTGAAATATTTCCTTTCTTTGATATTAAAAAACAGAAATGAATTTCAGTCTGGGCTTACAATTTTGTACCTGTAAAATGAAGAGAAAAATTCAGATGGTCTTTCTCTCTCTTTTTTTTTTAATAGAGGCATGTTATTTATTTATTTATTTATCTATTTGTTTGTTTTGTTTATACAAGCACTGGGTACAGTCAGAAGCGCGGGAGGGTGAGAGAATTCACCAGAGCCAGAGCGGGGAGCAGAGCAGGCAGAAGGACTGAAGTACACTGCTGAGGGGAGCAGCAGGCGGCAGGAGAGGTCTGCGCGCCATGTGGGACCCTCCTCCGGTGGCCGGGGAGCTGCCGGGGATTGAACCGGTGCCGCAGAGGCCGCGGGCAGCTTCACAACCCAGCACTCAACCGCTGCGCCACCGGGGAGGCCCTCAGATGGTCTCTTAATGAGATCCTTTCTAATTCTAAACTCTATTTTATGACTAGTGACAAAAGTTATTTTCAGAGCATGACTGGGGCTACTGCAGTATGATTACATTGACTGAAAATGATTTGTGGGGTTAAATTTTGTAGGGGAAGTAATTTTTGTATGTAGCATTCAAGAAAAGAATTATTGTTTAAATCATGTCTAAATTATTGTGATGGCTTTTGGGGACTTGTCAACTTTACTAGGCTGAAGAATTTTTCCTAGTCATTCAATCAAGCAATCTAGTTGCTGCTGTGATGGAATTTTGCAGACGTAATTAGAAGCCCTAATCAGTTGACTTTAAGTTAATCAAAGGGAAATTATTCCAGGTGGGCTTAACTTAATTTGGTGAATTCTGTAAAAGAAGCTTTAGAAATTCTAAAAAGCTATGGCCATAGGGTTTCAACCCACTAATGATATTTTTTAATTAATTAATTTATTTATACAAGCACTGGGTACAGTCAGAAGCGCGGGAGGGTGAGAGAATTCACCAGAGCCAGAGCGGGAAACAGAACAGGCAGAGCAACGAAATACACTTGTAGGGTAAGGAAAAATGTCAGTCTTTTCTGCCCTCCCGCCATCAGGATAGATGATAGATCCTTGCGGTCCTGAATGCATGCCTGATGGCGGGCACCTGGAGTAGGGTGTGGGCATAGGTAGATGGGATTCATCTGGGTTAAGACTGGGCTTTTTAAGGGCAGCGTCACGGGGTCGCCAGCAGAAGCCGAGAGAAGAGAAGCTGTGAGAGAAGCAAGAGAAGCAGAAGCCGAGAGAAGGCCAGGTTGCCCAGAGTGAAGACCTGCTGGGGGCTGGGAGGCCTGCCAGCCTACCGGCCCCCCAGCACCCCTGCCTGCCATGTACCTGGTAATCCCAATAAAAACCTGCAAAACCACTGAGGACTCTGACTCCTCCTTTACCGGGTCTGCATGGGATCAGAAAACCTGCTCTGTGTCCTGTTCCTGTCCCTACAACACTGCTGAGGGGAGCAGTGGGAGCGGCAAGAGAGGTCTGTCGCACCACGTGGGACTCTCGCCAGCGGCCAGGGATTGAACCGGTGCTGCAGAGGCTGCGGGCAGCTTCGCAGCCCAACAGTCAACCGCTGAGCCACCAGGGGAGGCCCCATGATAATCTTTTCATGACTGAACTTTGAATTTGCTTAGTCAGCCTCCAAAACTGCATAAGCCACTTCCTAGTAACAAATGACTGTATCTATTACTACATGGGCCTACTAATTCTGCTTCTCTGGCTTAATTGATTCATAAATGATATACAATGATATGTAATAGTGAACATCTTCAAATATTTTAACTTTCCCCATCAACATCAATGAAATGAATAGATTTGAGGAATAGATGCATGTATAAAATATACATGCAGATGAAACTTTAGATAGCGAAGGTTACCTTTGATGTTCTATCCCATATTAACACTGTTCATCTATTCCCTTACTTCAGACTCAGTTATCTCTTTTCTTCCCTATTCAAACTAAGATGAGGGGAAGATCTTAAACTCAGGCAGACAGGCACCATTAATATTTGACATTAAGTATGCTAAAATTTCCTGAAGACACTTCTACTTTAAAACAGTGAAGGTTTTAACACAAAGAAGTAACTGTCAATGGTGGAATAAGCAAAAAGTAAATATCTTCTGGCAGACAGAAAATCATAGATTCTCAGATTACCACTAATTCTGCTTACTGGTAATTGGTCACTTTCGTTTTTTTTTTTTAATGAATTCTTCACTTTATATTAGAAATTATTGCAGACAAATCTTCATCAACAGTAGCATTTTCTTAGCAGATAATACTGCTACAAAAGAGACTGACAGTTTTTTATTCTGTTTTATTTTGGTTAGGGAAGTGTCTTATCACCGGATAAATATAATTTATTTTATTTAACTTCTGATGTACTTACATGCTATGTATTCCAAACTACATCATGAGCTAAATTCATAATCTGTACTTTTATTTGTATTGAATATATATCTGATAACATCGTGTCAGTTTTAAAGTGTATAATATGTTAATTTGATACATTTACATATTACAATGGTTGATGTAACAATATATTTTTTTAAATGCACATTTCTCTTTTTTTTTAAAATTAATTTATTTGTTTATGCAAGCACTGGGTACAGTCAGAAGCGCGGGAGGGTGAGAGAATTGACCAGAGCCAGAGCAGGGAGCAGAACAGGCAGAAGGACTGAAGTATACTGCTGAGGGGAGCAGCGGGCAGCAGCAGAGGTCTGCGCGCCATGTGGGACCTTCACCCAGGAGTTGGGGATCGAAACGGCGCTGCAGAGGCTGCAGGCAGCTTTGCAACCCAGCGCTCAACCGCTGTGCCACCTTGATGTAACAATATTTAGCACCTCCTTCACATTACATAATTATCATGCAATATTGCTAACTATGTTCCTCACACTGTGCATTAGATTCCTATGGCTTATTTACTACAAATGGCAAGTTTGTTCCATTAAACATTAATCCTATCCTTCCCACCTTGTGCCCTATCCCCTGGTAATCACCATTTTACTATTTTATATGAGTTTGACATTTTTAGATTCCACATGAGAAATATCCTACAGTCCCTGTATTTCTCTGATTGAGTTATCTCACTTAGCACATGTTCAAGGTCTATCTACATTATCACAGTGGCAGGAGAACCTCATTTCTCATGACTGAATAATATTCCACTATGTAAATATATGTATATGTATATATGCATATACATATATGTGTGTATATATATGTATGTGTATATACATATATTCACAGATCCTTATCCATTCATCTATTGATGGGCATTTAGGTTTTTTCCCATATCCTGGTTATTGTGAAAAATGCAACAATAAACATGGGAGTACATATATCTCTTTGAAATCTTGTTTTGATTTTCTTTGAGTATGTACCCAGAAGTGAAATTGTTGGATTACATGGTGGATCTATTTTTAATTATTTGAGAAACCCCTACAGTGGTTAGAGTAATTTGCATCTCAAAAAACATTATGCTATTTCTTTTTCTTGTAGAAGCTTAGCAATAAAACAGGCACCCAGTAAGTATGTCTTGATATGGTAACTTATAGAACAGTATACAGAATGAGATAATTGTGGTTTGGCTTTTATCTAAAGGAATTTGCTCTGCTCTGTGTGTTAGCATTCACACCTTTCATAAAAATATCATATTGGAAAGAAGTACACATATTAGCCACAAAAATAGTAACAGTAAATGTGAAGACACATAGAGACTAAATTTCAGAAAAGACAAACTTACTACATGTAGATTTTTATTTTTCTTTAAATATTACATGCTACTTTTATGCTACAGCAATACTCAGAAGTGGATGATAATTATTCCAGAGAATTTGGCCATGTTAGGTATTACTTTGTTTTACAGAAATATACAGAAGCAGAAAATTTGATCTGTTGCTAAAACAGCACTCTTGTAAATAAGATTATACTCTTTGATTGGACATGTAGTACTGACTTATCATCTGTCAGATACCTGGGATACAACAGACTCAAATGATTAGATTTTTGAAATAAGTGAACTAATGAGTACATTAGAGATACATGAAATGTACAATTTAATATTAATAAATAAAAGTCAAAAGTTACAAAGGACAAGACTGACAAATTTGACTACAGATAAATTTAAAATTTCCATATATAAGAACACACCAAAATAGCCAAAAAGACAAATTGGAAGAAATATTTACAAATCAACTAGAGATATGTCAAATAAACACACTTTAAAAAGTCAGAAGAAAAAATGTAGGAAAAAAAATGAACAATTCAAAAGAAAGATGGTCATATAATTTGGGATGTAACAAAAGACGAAAATACTAATAGGGTCCTCCCTGGTGGCGCAGGGGTTAAGACTCAACCTATGAAGCTGTCTGCAGCTTCCTCAGCACAAGTTCAATCTCTGGTGGGCCAGGGAGCAACCCACATGGCACAGCAGACCTCTACTGACTCGCGCGCTGCTCCCCTCAGCAGTGTACTTCGGTCAATCTGCCTGTTGTGTTCCCCACTCTCTCTCCGGTGAATCCTCTCACCCCCCACACCTCTGGCCTGTACCCCAGCTCTTGTATGCATAAATAAATACATCTTTAAAAAAATACAAATAGACTATAAATGAAAAGATATAACTTCAACAATAACTCTAGAAATCAAGTGGAAATAATAAGATGTCATTTTGGCAAAGCTTGAAAACATATTTAAATTGGGAATATGATTTGGTAGAAGCTCTTGAGACAGCAATTGGCAAAATTTATTGAAATTTAAAATATTCATTTCCTAAGAACTAGCAGTTCTATTCCTAGGGATTATAAGCCTACAGAAAATTTTACACTACAGTATACAAACTATAGTCACTACAGCATTATTTATAAAACAAAACCCAGAAAACAACACAAAAGCATTCAATAAGAGAATAAACTATGGTATAATACAACTATTATAGAAAATAAAGAAAATAAGTCTGTAATAACAGGATTAGAGGTCTAGGTATTTTGTTAGGTAATATGATCTACTCAAAATGAATATTTAAAATACTTTTTACAGTAAAAAATCATCTGGAGGGGCATACTTAAAACTATTAACAGGTTATTTCACAATGAGATGTGGCAGGATTATGAAAGAGTTTCCTTCCTGCCTTATCTACTTTTATAAGGTTTGATGTTTATACATGATCAAGAAAAAAGAAATAAAGAGTTCTAAGAAAAGATTACAATGCCATTTCTGGTCACTTCATGTACTTTGTTAAAAATTATTCAGATATAGAAATATCTGATTTTAAAAAACACTGATTCAAAAAAACACCTGCACACCTATGTTTATTGCAGCACTATTTACAATAGGTAAAACCGGGAAACAACCCAAATGCCCAAAAATAGATGACTGGATCAAGAAGATGTGGCATATATACACAGTGGAATATTATTCAGCAATCAAAAAAGATAAACTCATGCCATTCGCAGCAACGTGGATGGAGCTAGAAGGAATTGTGTTCAATGAAATAAGCCAGAAGGAAAAAGAAAAATATCGGATGGCTTCACTTACAGCAGGAATATAGGGGAACCCAATAAGACATCAGTGTAAAAAAACAATAACAGTACAAAACACAACAAAGCAAAAATGGACAATTATAAATCTGAAACATCCTGCAGGGGAGGAGGAGGGAGACAGATCAGAGGGAGGGAGGGTGGAGCACAGGGGACTGAGGTGATGGTGCATGGGCGCATTGAGAGGAAACTCTATGAGGACTACACCTGAGGGGGGTGAGGGGAAGCAAATATTGTTCAAAAATGAACAATGATGTAAAAAAAATATATAAAATAAAATTGAGATAAAAAAGAAATATCTGATTTTACTTAGTTTATGTAATGCTAAGTTAATTGGTTTTGTTTTTATTTAACTGAGGTAACATTGGGGTATCCCCAACAGGTATTACGACCACAATGCATCCACCCCAGCTCACCCATACTCCACCACAACAGAGCATTATGCCTCCTTCCCTGCCTGTTCTTTTCCCTCCCCACCATAGTCCACCTTGGTGCTTCAGTTCTGTAGTCACCTATTAAGGGTTAGTTTTTCAGCTTGTCTTTATTGACTATTAATGTAGTTACTTTATATTCCATATATTAGTGACACCATCAGTATCTTTCTCCTTCTGACTTAATTTGCTTAGCATTATACTTTGAAGCTCCATCTAGATTGCTGGGGAAACAGTTCAAATTATATTCAAATAGGATGAGAGGGTAGTCAGAAATATTACACAATCACCCTAGATTCCCATCAATAGCAGCCAGTCAAGTACATAAGCGTATTTAGCTTTCTAAATTTACTAATTTATGTTTGAAAACCTATGATTCACTTCTTATAAATTTAGTCAAGACTATGAAGTCACTAAAAATCAGGTTCCTCCTCTATCTATAATATAGTTGCTTCCAGCAGTTTCAATAAAGAACAGCTAAAATAAATAAAGAATATACAAAAATTGAATTTTTAGCTCCAGTGACTACAGATGTACTGTAGCAGGCAGTTCAAATTAAAATTTATTTTACTTAAATTACACATGGTTAGAAACAGTTACAGAGTAGGGAGTATTCTTACAGCACTTCGATACAGCTATAGTTCTGTTTCTTGAGGTCTGACAGCCTATGACATAATCTAAAGAATTCAAGAGTGAGGCAGAAGAGGTGACTGGACAGCACCAATCACAGAAATGTGAAGTCTTTTTCTATAGAAACACTGCTGTGTAACCAACGCTTAAATCTTACAGAGCAATAATGGTCCTAAAAGGGAACTAATGGCATGCCTCCAGCTGTGCCTGGCCTCCTCCTCTCCTCAAATTCTAAAATAGACTCCTATTTTTTTTTAAACTTCATACACAAAAGAAGATAGTAAGAGAAAAACTAAGATTGGTTAAGGATTGGTCAATAAGACTAGAAAAAGCTTTCATTCCTTCTGCCGGAGCTCCTGAGCAGTGCTGATATTCCAACAGAAGATATTTGGTTAAATATACAATAGCACAGTCCCTGCTGGTAATAGTGAAGCTGTTCTCTCAGTTCAGTAGCAAAGAATACATTCCATATAGTATAAGAGAGGATGGAAACTTGAAATATACTCCTGCCAATTGCTTTTTACTTTGAAAGCTTTTAAATCAGTGATAAGCTATCTCCACTGAGAAGGGTATGGAATAGCCTCAAGTTGTATATGCAACCCTTATGTAGAAAATAAGCATGGCTCATATGGCATATTGCTATTCTCTATTTTAGAACTAGCACAGGAACCATGTGATGTGTTCATTGCTATGGTAACTACATTTCAGTAGTGAACAGGAAAGCAAACGGGCATGTAAAACATGTATAAGATGTCAATATATAAGTAATTGCTGCCCCAGAGCTGCAATAATGTAAATTTCCTGGTTGTATGACTTATTAGAATAAAATTCTTCCCCTTGTATTTTTTTTTTGTAAACGAGGTTAATAAGCCTTCACTCCCCCAACTACCCTCCCATTAAAGAAAACAAATGAATAGTAGTGTCTTTCATCCCAGAGCTATAGTTGTTCCATAGAGAACTTTTATTGATTAGTAAAATAATCAACTAATAAGGGAATCAGACTTCTGAAAAAGTATGTACAATGTCCTATTTGGTCAATATGAAAAATGTTCTGCTTGTCATGTCTAGAAGTTTGAATATTGGTTTTTAGAACCAATCAGACAGATTTTTATATTGATAATTGGGGGGAAAAATCTCTGATTTGGCACCAAAGTTAGTTCAACCTTCTAGGTGCTTTCAGGCCAGAACAAATGAGAAATAAAATCCTTCCCAAACTTGATTATCCTCAATTAATTTTAGACAGTATCTGTCCTGTATTTAATGAGATATTTATAGCACTGTATATTTAAACTTTTTTGTCTAATGCCAATTTCGAAATAGAAATCTTAACAAATTCCTTGGAACAAGTCTCTTCCCTTCCCCATTTTAATCTATGATTCTGACTTTTGGGATAGCTGCTGGGATCTGACAATAGTGATTAAAAAAGAAGTTAATGAACTGAATGAGTTAAAAAAATAATAAATAGGTAAACCCCTAAATTAAATTATTTTTAAAAGTCAAACTCTATAGTACATTTCATAATTATATCTTACACCTGCGGTCACATGAATAAAATGGATAATGGCAATGACTACAACACTGATTATATATAAAATAAGTCACATTTGCATGTACACACAATTATGTTTTTATGTAAGAAATACTTTGGAGCTATTTTATAAAAACCATATTCTGTGTGAAATAAAACAATGCCTCACTGCAACAAACAAATAATCAAAATGGACTACTAAAAAAAAAAAATTAGAGTTGTTATTTGCAGGGAATGACAACGTTCCAAGGTATACGTATCTTATAATTACTATTAACTTTGACCTGGAAAATTTATATTGTTATAACTTCCTAATTTAGAAAACAGCATCATTTTATCAGAATGTGGAGAAAAATTAAATGTTAACTAAATCAGGTCACACTTATTACCAATATACTTTACACATACAACTATTCATAAAGAAATTTAGCTGGGAATAAATTTGTGTACAACAGAGTAATTCATACAGTGTGCTGTTTCAGCAATAAGAGTATTTTCTTCAAATTCATTGGTTCAGTGGCACCATATGGAGCATGCTGTTCTTCAGACACCAAGAATGTCTCCAATATACATTTTATTCTAGTGTGTTAAAACTTTCTACCCTGCAGCTGTCATTATAACTATATAATTCATACGCTACTATAAAAATGCAAATCATATAGCTATGATGTTTGTAGAAATAGAAGGGAACTCTAATGGTATCTATACAAATTATAATTTCAACTCTTTGTTAAAAGCACTCCATGAATGTGAAGCCACTAATAATCTTGCTGATTTAATTACTGCTACAGGTGGGGTCAAAGGATGAGAAAGAGGACAAAGGAAAAGGAACCAAAAAACTTTTTTTAACAATAGAATATTACATAGTAATGTAAATTAATAAACTTCAGCTATAAAGCAAAAAAAAAAGCACAGCAATATATTTCTAAGGACATAGATGTATATTTACACACATACACATGTATGTATGTATGTATATTTACAAGGGATAAATACATACACATATACAAAGAAAATAGAAAATTCAGAATAGGCATTAACTCTGCATGGGATTGGCAAAAGTTTTGAATACTTCAAATGAGGAGGGAGGCAGAGGAATCTGTTTTGTAATATGTATGTGTGATATATTTTCTTTGATAGATATTAAAAACATAATTAGAGAAAACAGAAAAAGGAGAAAAGAAAAAAGAGTACAGTGATATGTAATTATGGCCTTTTTTTGGGCAAAACATCACAATTCCCATTTTACCACCAGAGTAGAAGAGCAGCAGGAAAATCACCTATTTAACTCAATATAAAAGCTCAATAAGGCAAAAGATTTACAGGTTTCCATAGAGGAACTTTAGTCAACTTGTTCAGATAATCATTTCACAATTTGTATGTTTAAATACATGCAAAATAGCATTAGACAAAACCAGTTTATTTTTTTTACTTTTTCTAGATACAGAGGCAGGATTTATTTTTCTTCGAGAAAATGATGTGATATTTATTAATAGGGAGGCTTGGTTGGCTTACAATTAGCTATTATTAATAGCTTTTGGTACTTTCTTATTATTGATATAATTTATATACAAGTACATGGATCTTAAATGTTCACCCAGAATACAATATAGAACATTGTCATCAGCCCAGAAAGTTCCCTATGCTTCACTAACAAATATGAAACTACTTTCTGATTTCTAGTCCATTATTGTTTTTTTGCCTACTTGAATGGAATGGTATGTATCTGACTTTTTTTGCTCAACATAATGTCTTTGACATTTATACCCCTGTAGTTGGTGTTATCAAGAAGTCATTCCTTTTTATTGTTAAGTAGTATACTATTATATGAATATAGCACAATTTGCTGAAAAATTGTCCCATTGATGAACATGTCTGTTTCTTGCTATGAATATTTTCCCACAAATCTTTTTGTGGACAAATATTTTGCCTCCTCCTGGGTAACTGATTTGCTGGGTTTTAAGGTAGATGTATGGTTAACTACGTATAACAGAAACAATTACCAGTTTTCCAAACTTGTGGTACCATACTATGGTTGCACTAGCAAAGAATGAGGACTTCAGTTCCATATTTTTACCAACATTTTGTAGTCATTAAAATATTTTTGCATTTTGTATTTATGCATATAAGAACTGGGGTATAGGACAGATGTGTGGGAGGTGAGAGGATTCACCAGATACAGAGTGGGGAGCAGAACAGGCAGATCTACTGAAATACACTGCTGAGGGGAAGCAGCAGGCGTGGCCTGTGCCGTGTGGGTTAGCTCCTTGGCTGGGGATGGAACTCATACTGCAGTGGCTGGTGATAGCTTGATAGCGCTGAGACGTCAATCCCTGCGCCACCAGGGAGGCCCCTTAAATAAAATTTTAAGCATTAAAGTGGGTGGGCAATGGTATCTAAGTGTTAATGGTATCTAAGTGTTAATTTGCATTTTCTAAAGGTTAACGATGTTGAATCCCTTTCTATGTGCACACTCGCTAATGGATTATTTCCCTTTGTAAATTGTCCAAGACTTTTTGCCATTTTTTAATGGTGGTATCTGCCTTATTATTGATTTGTAGGAGTCTTTATAAAGTCTTTACACAAGCCTTTGCCAGATACATGAATTACAAATTGTCTATTCATTATCTTTACAGTGTCCTTTTAAAAAAAAAAAGCAGTGTCAAGGCCTCCCCTGGTGGCGCAGCGGTTGAGCGCTGGGCTGCGAAGCTGCGCGCAGCCTCAGCAGACCTCTCCCACATGGCTCGCAGACCTCTCCTGCTGCCCACTGCTCCCCTCAGCAGTGTGCTTCGTCACTCTGCCTGTTCTGCTCCCCACTCTGGCTCTGGTGAATTCTCTCACCTCCCATGCTTCTGATTGTACCCAGTGCTTGTATGAATAAATAAATAAATCTTTAAAAAATGAATAAAAAATTGTTTAAAAAAAAAGGAGTGTTATGAAGGTATTTTCTATATTATAAAAAGTCAGCTGTTTTTGGTACACAATTTAATGATTTTTGTGAGAATAATACTATAATGCTGTTTTAGAACATTTCCATCATCCCCAAAACATAGCTCCAAGTCCATTTGTCCACAATCCTCCTCTACCCTTAGTCTATTATTTGAACTGCTTTAGGTGCAGTAGACATTTTCAACTAAGGAGCCATAAAAATGCACGGTAATAATGTAACAAAGTAAATAAAACATAAAAACAAAGTAAGTATATAAATCTTTTTTTTTGCTGTTTTCAAATGTACTTCATTTTTTAAAAATAAATTTTATTTTTATATTCCCCATACAATTGTAACACCCTAATTTTGACCCCAATCCCTCCCCTCCCCTCCCCGCCCCCCACCCTCCATAGAGTGTCTCTGGTTCATAATTTTTTGTTGATTTTGATTTTGATTTTCACTTTCTTATAGTTATTCATTTTCCTGGTCCCTTATTTAAGTTTTCTAGATTCCTGCTATGAGAGACCAGCCGGTATTTTTCTTTTTCTTTCTGGCTTATTTCGCTGAGCATGATCCCTTCCAACGCCATCCATGTTGCTGCAAATTGCATGTGTTTATCTTTTTTGAATGCTGAATAATATTCCATGGTGTATATGTACCACATTTTCTTGATCCAGTCATCTATTTTTGGGCATTTGGTTTGTTTCCAAAGCTTAGCTATTGTAAACAGTGCTGCTATAAACACAGGGGTGCAGGTGCTCTTTGGAATTGATGTTTCTGTGTCCTTTGGGTAAATACCTAGGAGTGGAATTGCTGGATCATATGGAAGCTCTATGTTTAGTAGGTCCAGAAATCTCCACACAGCTCTTCATAGTGGTTGGACCAGTTTGTACTCCCACCAGCAGTGTAGGAGTTCCTTTTTCTCCACATCCTCGCCAACATTTGTTGTTGCTAGTTTTTTTAATATGTGCCATTCTCACTGGTGTAAGATGGTAGTGGCTTATGAAAATTTTTTGCTAGGGTTTCCTACCATTACCACCTAGCTTTTGAATCTTTTTCTGTCATTGTAAAAAATTAGTGGGGAGGACTGACATTTCACTTTCAATCAGGTATATTTCATAGTTGGTTGTGAATTAACTAAAAGAGATCAGGGAAAAAACCCAAAATTTTCTACTCACTAATGAGACACTAATTATTTATATATAATATGTTTGAATCTTTAAGTCTAAGGTATACAGATTTACTAAGTAAATGGTATAAAGTTACAACAAGTATAATTTCAAAATATTTTTGGTGTTGAGTTAAATGGATTCTCTACTATTTCTATTTGTTATAACATAAGGGGAGAAAGTATGTACAAACATATTTCCTTCCACTAGTTTTTGTAGTTAAAATTCTCCTAATTCCTAAGATCACTTTGCATCTACTACCTTTTCACTTTCCAAAACATGTCTTGATGATGAAAAGTTCTTGATTTTAATAAGCCTAATTTAGATTTTCTTTATTGTTAGCATTTGGTATCCTTCATAAGAAATTTTTGCCTACCCAGAACATGATATATTCCTATAAGTTTAGAAATTTTGTTGTTTTACAATTTACATTTATGCACAATCAATATAGAATTTTTGTGTATGGTACAAAGTAGTGTGTCAGTTAATTTTTTTTCCATGTGAATATCTGACTATGGCATTATCCATTCGTCTCTATATGCCAGTGGTACCTTTCTGGTAAATTAGATGACTATAGATTTGTGAGTCTACTCTGAACTCCATCCTTTGCCTATTAGTTTATCTTTAAGATAGTCCCACACTGTTTTTATTGTTCTTCCTATGTATGATTGTCTTGAGATAATAAAAAGCTTATTTAAAAAGAAATTCAATTATCTTTGAGCATAGGATATGAATATAGCATATTATATTATAGACCATGATTCAAAAGGATGATAATAAGTAAAATGATGTAAATTTTAAAATAATACTATTGTTAGGCTTATATAATTTAAGTATGATGAAAATAAAGTCAAAAAATAATTGTTGGTATATCCTGACATTCTAATGCCTATTACACCAGGTGAACCCACATTTACTATACTCCTACTCCAATCTACTAAACACAATACAGCTATGTCAACAGAGAGATCCAGTAAACACCACTGTTTAAAAATCTCCAATATCTTCCAATTGCTGCTGCAAAGGGGGCAAGACAAGGGTCAGTGAGATCAATTATGAGGCTACTGCAATTTCTAGCAAGTAATAATGGTATTATTTAGTGAAAGAAAGGCAGCTAAGATGCTAAGAAATAGTTCAGTATATTTTGTAGACAGATTTAAAAGTTACCACTGTGATTAATGTCAATGTGACAATAGTTATCAAAGTTCTCTGAGTGTAAATCACTGGACATTTATCCCTGACCTAAAAATAAAAATAGACATCATAAGCTTCAAGATGCTCAAAGAATCCAGAAATAGTCTCTTAGATGTACATGGCATATCTATAGCTATCAAAGTTCCATTATAATTTTAATAATCAAGATACAATTATAATGATTATATACATGAAACTACAGGGAGTAAATTAAATCTAAACACCATTTTGCTTACCTAAGCCTTTCCTTTTCCAAAGAATATACCATCTACTATATGAAGAACATGCTATTTGCTATATAAACAAAACTGTTGATATAAAAAGACTTAAAAAAATAAGAACCATGTGTCATAGCTCAGGGGGAAAATTAGTAAGTGAATAATTTCATAAAAAAATTAGATCTTCTCCTCAAGACAACATAAACCAATCCTCAACTTAAGTTTTTACAAACATACTCTCATTTTATGTTTCAGAACTAAGTATTTTCCCTTGAATATTCATCTGTTTATAATTATAAATAAAATGAATGCTTTAATTGAGAAATGCATTACTCCCACTAGACTGTAAAATGCATGTGGGTAGGAATCATGCCTGTTCTTGTTCACCACAGTATCCCCAGCATGATACATAGTAGTCACTTAATAAATCATTTTAAAATAATAAGGGAAGGCAAGGAATCCAAATTCTTCTACCAGGTTTTCTAGGCTCACAGAAATTTGATTTTTATCTACTCAGTTATAACAGTTAACCTTTGTTCCACAAAGCCTTTTTTTCCATAGTGCAAATTCACTTATCCATTCAGAGAATATTTATTGAGTGTCTATAGTGTGCAGGGACTGTTTAAGGAGCTAGACAATATAGCAGCAAATGAGACACAGTCTTTATCCTTATGGAGCACAGTTCACACACTACATTCATTCTTGTTTTAGTGGTATGCTCAATCCATTCCTTCTGTGTAAAACATCTTTATTCCTTTCCATAACTTAACCATGAAGGTTTCCTGATCATTCAATCTTCTGGTAGGGTTGTCAGATATAAGATGTCCAGCTGAATTTGAATTTCAGATATGCAATAAATAGTGTCTTAGTGTATGTATGTCTCAAATATTGTGTGTCACATGTGGATTTCAAATTTAAATGGACATCCTGCATTTCCATTTGCTAAATATGGAAACCTCATTACTTAGTAATTTTCCTCTTTTCCAAATTTCCATTCTAATTATATTCAGAATCATAGCGATTGACATTTAATTATTGTCTTCTGTTGGAGTTTTGTTTTGTTGCTCCATGTTGTAAGTACTTAACAAATACTTGATAGATGTATTCAGCAATTAAAATTACAGTGAAGATATATTTACAATGATGTTTTTCCCAACCGTATTTATAATACTGAAGACATGAAAAAAGTAAAAATGACCAGTAATATAAGAATAATGAAAATAAATTGTTATAGTCATCCAAAATGATAATCAAAACAATTCAATGACATTGGAAATGCTGAAAAGAAAATAGTGAGTGGGATAAAAGATGTGAATTTATAGTAATGGAAATAATTTCAATTTGTTAAAATATTATACATAAGGAGTTTATCTATACTCTTTAAAAGTAACAATGTCATAAAAAAGAAAGGCAGATCAAGTAAATGTCCCAGATTAAAGGAAAGCAAGGAGAGATGTCAAGTAAAGGCAATGCATGATCCTGGATTGGATCTTGGAGTGGCAACAAAAAATTGCTAGAAAGGGCAGTATTGGGAGAACAAGAAAAATTTGAACATGTACTTTGGCTAGACATACATATGTAGAAAGATAAAACATTCAAAGCAAGGGGGGAAATTTATTTGTACACATCTTACAATTCTTTAAGTTAGAAATCATTTCAAAATAAGAAGTTTTATAATATGTGCAGAAAAAACCCTGCAAGAAAACACGAAAAATTTGTGAAGCAGGGCCTCCCTGGTGGCGCAGCAGTTGAGCGCTGGGCTGCAAAGCTGCCCACAGCCTCTGCAGCACTGGTTTGATCCCCGGCCACCTGGAGAGGGTCCCACATGGTGCGCAGACCTCTCCTGCTGTGCCCGCTGCTCCCCTCAGCAGTGTACTTTGTCAGTCTGCCTGCTCTCTTCCCCGCTCTGGCTCTGGTGAATTCTCTCACCCTCCCGCAGTTCTGACTGTACCCAGTGCTTGTATAAATAAATAAATAAATCTTTAAAAAAAATTTGTAAAGCAGTTAATGTGGGGTGATATAGTAAATGCTGATTTTATTTTTTTGCATATTTCTATATTTGTCATTCTCTACAATGAGCATGGTTATTAGATATAACATTTTAAAAGATTACTTATGACTTGTTGGTCATGTTAAGTAATTTTGTATCTATTTTATTGTTTCATATTAATAAGAGATATTACAGACCTCCAGGATAAGGAATTACTTTTAACATTTTATAAAATGATCATTTTCAATTGTTTTCCTAAGAAATAGAAGTATCAAGAGGTGAACACCAAAGCAGTTTATTCATCTCCTCTTCTACCTCTACTATCCATGACATTTTATCGCCTACCATACAGATAATTTTCAAAGGTATCTGAATGATCTACATATAGAAAGGAAAAACCTTTCCAGAAATATCTCCTGTACTTATGTTACCAATTATACTCAGAGATAAGGGAACCTGATAACTAAATCAGTGACACCTTGAGAATATTTTTTCAATTGCTTAGAATAAAGGAAAATGAAGATCCAGAGCTCAGGTAAAATAAATTTAATGAGAGCAACTAAAGAGAGAAATGCAGGTATTTCTAGAAAAGGCTTATATTGTCCCATGCCCTTGCCACAGAGTAATAAAATGCATTAAAATCACATTTTAAAAGGCAGTCCAGGGCCTCCCCAGTGGCGCAGCGGTTGATCACTGGGTTGTGAAGCTGCCCGCAGCCTCTGCAGCGCCGGTTTGATCCCCGGCTGCTCCCTGGCCACCACAGGAGGGTCCCACATGGCGCGCAGACCTTTCCTGCCGCCCGCCGCTCCCCTCAGCAGTGTACTTCGGCCCTTCTGCCTGCTCTGCAACCCGCTCTGGCTCTGGTGAATTCTCTCACCCTCCCGCGCTTCTGACTGTACCCAGTGCTTGTGTAAATAAATAAATAAATCTTAAAAAAAATCAAAAAACAAAAAAAAGGCAGTCCAGCCTCATAAATCTTCCACTTCTTCCATTTGCTATTTGAAAAATATGACTAAGTACTATCAGCATTGCTTGATAGGCTTATATCTTTTTCACCCATTTTGTCGCAGTTTCAATGTCCTTACCAACAAGCAAAAGTTTTGTTAATTTATTTTGCAGTATTCCTTTGGGTGAAATTCTGGGTTCTACATAACAAAAAATATGAATTCTGACTTCTGCATAACAAATGTGAAGTGATTATGAAGGAGTAAACTGAATTTACCTCCTAACCAAAATTCCCTTCCTAGAAGAGGCAGGAACTGAACTGGTAATCTTTGAATTAATGACATGCTGGAAGATAGTGTGGCTACTCATGTTGTAAGAAATTAATTTTCTATAAACTATTAATTCAATTGGCTTAATACTGTAATAAAAGAATTCTATTTATCATATTTGAATTCTAACTTAATTTGAATAAATTAGTACTAATAACTTTGATTGACTAATATCTCCATGTTTAAAATTCAGTTTTATTAAGGTCAATTATAGAAAACATTCATTGCCTCTCAAAATGAGCTATTCATTACAGCTCAAAAGAAATAGTACTTTAACAATAAAACAATAGTAATAGGAATTCCACACTCCTATTTTGAATGAAGTTGAACAGAAAGAGATTATGACAAGCAACTGAATATATGTGTGTGTGTGTATATACATATATATAAATAATTGCAATATAAATATTCTTTGAAATCTTTGATGAATACTTAATGCAGAGCACAGTGCCTGATAGAGAATATGATGTCAATAAATTGTGGTCAAACGGAAGGACATTAATTCTCCAAGAGTTTGTTAAACTGAAAGGAAGAAGTTAAAATAAGCTTTCAACTCTATTCTTTTGAAAAATCTATCATCCAGTAATTTTGTCTTTACATTGATCAATTTGCCAACGCACACAATTTGGGAATTATCAAAATTGTGCAGAATATTTATTCTTTCAAATTTTGTATCCATGGATAAGATAATACATGCATTACTTAATCTGCTTTGTGATTCTACACTACAAAGAGAAGTAAAATTGAAATTGGAGTAATCATACAATTTCCTTGTTTTTACTTACATAGTGTTTTATATTTCTGAAAAAATGTTCACATATTTTACTTAATACTGAAAAAAAGGATGCTGACAGGAGAAAATTAAGGGCCAGAGAAGTTAAATGTAGTTGTCATTGCCACACAGATTAGGTTGTTAACACTTCAGACTCCTAGCTTACCAATTTAGCAAATACATTATAGTGGAGAATACATCTGACATAGACACAAGTATTAATATATGCATCTATATCATTAGCTCTTGAGGAAGAGAGTGAATGGAAATGACAAAAATTGTGTAATCTATTATCTCTAGTTGAAATTAGATGCAATGAAGATTAGCAAGCCCCAAATGCCCTATTTCATGATAATTTTCTAACTTTAAAAAGGTGACAAAAGCATTGTAAAAATTAGCCACAAGTATTAAATGTTTTATGTACTATTTTAATAAGATGTATTCTCTTCTTCTCAAGAAGATGTTGACTCTTTTCTTCAATCTCACTTTCCATCTATTAGCTAATCCTATTGATTCTACTTTGAAAATATATAAAGAATTAAAACAAGCACTTCTCTCTCCTTCCACCGCTACAATTTGGGTCTAAAGCACTGTACCACCTTTTGCTTAAATTATTTATATAACTCATCAGTGACTTTTTAAAATCTTGCTATTGATCCCCCATAGTGTATTTTTTCTTAGGATAACCAGGACAGGTAATTTTGTGTTTTATACTCAATATAGTACTTAGTAAACAGTGGTCACTTAAATAGTATATGTTTAATGAACAAAGTGTAGCACTCCCTTTTAAAAAGTAAATAACAGGGGCCTTCCCTGGTGGTGCAGGTGGTTAAGCACAGCCCTGTGAAGCTGTCTGCAGCCTCTGCAGCGCCGGTTCGATCCTGGTAGGCCAGCGAGAATCCCACATGGCGTGGCAGACCTCTCCTGCCTTGCCCGCCGCTCCTCTCAGCAGTGTATTTCAGTCAGTCTGCCTGTTCTGTTCCCCCATCTGTCTCTAGTGAATCCTCTCACCCTCCCACGCATCTGGCCTGTACCCAGGTTCTTGTATGCATGAATAAATAAATCTTTACCCCCCCAAAAAATAAAAAGTAAATGACATTCCAGCCCCTTTTAAATAAAAAAGCCACATCCTTAAAATGTCCTCCAAGACCCTGAATGACCTAGCACCCAGAGAATTTATTTCCTACTATTCTTTTTCTAGCTACATTAGCTTTACTGAAGCTCACCTACTGTCCCTTTGCCTAGAATGTTCCTTCAGTCCTCTATTCAAACAACACTTTGTCAGTAAGATGGTCTCAGATCATCCTATGTATATAAAGATACATATTTTAATATCTAAAAGACATTATTTACAAAGTTATAACCACAATACCATCATTCGCCTTAAAAATTTAACAGTATTTCCTTAATAGCAACAAATAATCCCATCATTGTACATACCTCCCCCATTGCCTGAGAAGTTTGTTATTTTTTTTTTCCAAATGATTTGTTCCGATTGGGTTTAGGGCTCAAATAAAGTCTATACTTTGGTCATTGACTCACATATCTTTTAGGTCTCTTTTAAGTATACAGCTTCTCTTTCCGAAAATTTTGGATTGAAGATTATTTGTCCTATTGAATACCTGTCTACTTTCTGCTGAATTCAGTTCTGTGATATTATTTAAAATGCTTCCCTGAACTCTTATTCACCATGGTAGTTACATTTATTTATTTATTTTGCAGAGGCTGTGGACAACTCCATAGTGTGGTGCTTAACCCCTTGCGCCACCAAGGAGGCCCATGGTAATTAAATTTAAAGTGTGTATAGATTCAGGCTTGAGACATACATAGGTGGTAATGTACAGTTCTGACAGAAAATAGTTATTGAAAAAGATGAATCTTTATGTACAATAGCAGAATAGAGTCTCTATATACAAGGTTAATATGCCAGAAAGGCTGCAAGTAAAATAGCCTATTTCAAAATAATCTAAAAGACAATATAAAAATGATACAAAATGTGAAACATACTAAAATTAAAAAATTCAGAGTAATAGAACATAGTAAAGAAATAGAATTCTGCACAAAACTATTTTAAAATTGAAGACTAAACAAGGAGAAACACAGATTTAAATAACTATAATTTTTGTCTTAAGGGGAACAAATGTGAAATGAAAATTAAAAATAAAATGTATATTTAGACATACATTTTTAGTAAAAGAAATAAATACTGAAGTCAGAACAAGAAGATCCAGTATGTGGATAAAGAGTGCCTACAAAAAGCTAAAAAAGAAAGCAAAATAAATAGATAAGACTGTACTTCAATGAATTATCTGAAAAAAATCAAAACTATGCATTAAAAAGCATACATACTTTATTGCTAAGATGTTCTAATATAATCACGTTAAAGACAAAAAATCTTCGCACAAGATATCAAAGAGCAAACAGCTCAGAAGGAAAAGAAAATTTGATTATTAGACTTTGACAACAATGAAAATGAAGCAACATGTTTAAAACACAAAAGGAAATAACACTGGAGGCAAGGATTTTATATCTAGCAAAAATGAGACTCAATATAAAGGCAACAAACAGTTAATAGCATGAGAACTCAAAGAATATTGTTCCCATGAGGCCTTCCTGAGGAAACTACTGAATAATAAGCTTCAGGAAATCAAAGTAACTAGAGAAACATCAACATAGGACTGGTAGCAGTAATTAAATATATAGTCACTTATAGAACAAAGATAAACGAGAGCCCACAGGGAGAAATAATATCTAATAACTATACCCCCTAAAAGCATAGTATAATTTGCAAAAATGTGGGAAAACATAGAGATAAGTAAAAAAAATCAAAACTATTTTTAGAAATCATATTGGTAGTGGTACTATTAAAAATATTATTGTGATATTGTTGTATATGTCCTAAGGCATAAAGTTAATGAGCAAGTAGATGGATTTCTAATTCCATATATTCTGTGACCTAAAGGATCAGCACTTGTAGAGTAAAAGAAAGGAAATAAAAGATATATTTATAGGAGGTTAAGTAAAATCTATGTAGTCTAAGAGTTGAATTGGAAATAACTATAGCTTAATTTTAATTTGGCATTTTTATTTTGATAGAATACATAAAACTATGAAAACATGGGTCACTATTTTATTACATAAAATATTTGTGTCAATTACAATCTAGTTGTAAAGTTTAATTTCATAGATTTAAATTTAAGATTGTCTTAAATGTCTGTGATCAAAGGTGGTGAGATTAAGTAGAGATAATAGCATTTGTAAAAACAATTATTCTCTTTACATATAATTTGCAAAGATTCAAACTCTCCCAACAGTGGGGAAAAACCATCATCCATTCATTTACTAAATGTCTAATAAATATGTACTGTTAGGCAATAGTATTATAGTGAACTACTATAATACTATATAATAATAATATACTGCTATAATACTATATAATAGTATTATATATAATATAGCAGAATACTGCTATAATACTATATAATAGTATTATATATAGTATTATTATATAGTATTATAGTGAAGGAACACATTCTAGTATAAAGGAAAACACATTAATAAGCAACTAACAAAAATGTAATGATATAACTACACATGAAATATTACAGAATCATATTTAAGTAATGGGAATAATGGTGATAAATGAAGGAGAAAGAGTGGGGGGGATGTGAGGGAAGTAATATTTGAACTGAATTTTAATGCATAAGCAGAAGTTTGCCAGATAGAACCAGAGGGTAGGGGGTAAAGACAGACTAACTGGCCTATGGAAAGATGTAAAGGCAAAAATGAACATGAAACATTATTCATGAAACATGAATAGTTATGTAGTGGAGAAAGGTGTTTTGGGGAAAGAAGAACTTGGCAATATCTAACAAAAACTACATATATGCCTATCCGTTAAACCAACAAACTTATTTCTAGGAATTTACCCTGAAGAAACACCTCTAACAACATAAAAACATACATGCATACATGAGGGTAATCATTGAAAGATTATTTTTAATTGCAAAATACTGATGTCAAAGAAGAAAGGAACAGTAAAAATTTGAGTTGAGTAGAAAACCTTCTGCTGTCAAATAAACGTAAGCTTTTTATTATAAGGATGAATCAATGTCAAATAATTTCGATTATCAATAAGAAGAATTTCAGATGCATTAAATAGAACTATAAATACTGACTCATTACGTTTATATCATGTCATACTAGAAAATAATACCAAAATAGTCACAAATTTGTAGTAAACTAATGGAAACAACCAAATAAATAGATTAATTGAAATACTGAATAATGTAGAAAGGCATTACAGCATGAAATATGATTATCTCCACAGCAATTCAAGCCATTTCAAATTATAGGGCTTTTTACAAATGATGGATCGTAGCTTGAGAATGATTTAAAAAACATTTCATCTTTAGAGAGGAAATGCAGTTGATAAAGGAAGGGAGATGAAGTGTATAAGAAAGGAAGGGTATGCTGGTAACGATAGGAAGAGAAAAGGAGGCAAGGAGAAAAAGAAATAAAAAGGAAGGAAAGGAGACATATTTATTATAGTTAAATAGCTTTTGGCTCTGAATCCTTTCCACAGAACATCTTTACAAAGTGCCACTGACATTAGAAGCCTCCCTTGCGTTACAGTGCATCTTATCTTTTTCAGAGAAGTAAAATATATCAGAAAGGCCCTAAGGAGAAGGTTAAATCCAGGAGCTCTGCAGCAATCTGATGATGCTCTAGCTGTGTCTCAACTGAAATTTCATTATTGTCAGCAGAAAATATAAATGTGTCAGAATTTTATAAAAATATCAAAAGTTTTTATTTTTTGAAGAGGCTTTTTACCTTGTCTGAAAACATCCCTTCCCACCTTCCTTGACTGATCTTAGATTTTGTCTATATCACAAGTCCCTCTCACTGTTTATAATAAAGAGGAATAGAAAGATTCATATGAGCATTATCAGGAAAGCGATTTACATCTTTCACTGGAAGAAACAAGATACAGGTGACAGCCTGGTATCTCTGAAAATGCTAAGAAATCATGTATCTAAAGGAATCAGATTTCACAAGAAGATGTAAAAATTCAAAAGATTCTTTGAGGATAATGTACATTGACTTGAGAAAGTTTTTCTAAAAATTAAAAATATCTTTAACAAAGGACAGAAAGTCTTATAACTAACAAAACTATCTGAATGAATATGTATGCAGTGTAGCACTTACATATGGCTCACACAACTTGAAGAGTTATACAAATTTTCATATTGAAATAGCAAAAAGCTTGTTTCACAGATGAATTGAAAGTGACCAAAGGATGTTCTGAACAATATTGTTTTGTTCTTAAAGATTTATTTATTTGCATACAAGAACTGGGGAATAGGCCAGAGGTGCAGGAGGTAAGCGGATTCACCAGACAGAGTGGGGAGCAGAACAGGAGGATCTACTGAAATACACTGCTAAGGGGAGCAGCGGGCGAGACAGAAGTCTGCTGTGCCATGTGGGTTAGTTCCCTGGCTGGGGATTGAACTCATGCTGAAGTGGCTGCCAATAGCTTGATAGTGCTGTGTCTTTAACCCTGCGCCACCAGGGAGGCCTTAATTTTATGTTTCTTTTAAAATGTCCTGACTTGTCAAGTAGCATTTCTATTTTTGGCTTTTTATCACTTTCCTTATATGTTTGAAGAACTACTCAACAATAACAGAAACAATCACCACCGAACAGGGCAGTGATTTGTTCACTGTTCTGTATTTCATTTATTGATAAAGTAGATATTAGGAAAAAAGTTAAATCACCACTCAGGAAAGAGACAGTAATGTCAGTTTTGCTGTGCTATATATACTGGAGAATTTTAATATACTGAATCCTCTGAGGGATCACTATGTGTAAAATGGATCTCCCTGTAGGAAATTGTGCAATGTGGGAATATTGCCAGCAAAAGGACTGTGAATATAATCATCTATAAGACTCAGGGCAGACTAGATCTATGAAGAAGAATTTTATCTAAAATGTATCATTCTTAATCTGTATGAAATAATTAAACTGGATTCTTCTGTCTTATTTCAAAGCTGTATTTTATTATTTAAGCTATCTTAAGGTGTATTGTATGGGTGATGTGACGGTGCAGTATGGAATTAAGTGGTAACTCTTGACAAAGCAGTTATTACCATGAGATAATTGACCTTATTTGAGAGTTAAGCATCCTGAGGCAAAGCTGAGTATACTTAATCCTGGCAGGTTAATTATGTAGTGATTATAGAGCCTTGAAAGGTATTACTTTTAAGAACCATTTGCAAGACGACACTATTCAAAAAAAGTTCTTAATTTAATAATTAAAAAAACAAGAAGAATAATCAAGTTCTTTAGTCATGTATTGCCAGATAATGACTACAAACCAGCTTGCATTAACAGGCATCAGTGGATATAATTACCTGCATGCAGAATGTCCTTTATTGAACTGATTATATGCGTCTAGCTAACAAATGATCGTTGCTGAAGGGAAATGTTTTAAACTTTGAGGATGTCAGAAACAAATTAAAAATACAATTTAACATGTAAAGATTTATACACTGGAACAATTTCGACACTATTTCTTAGTGAGAATAACCAATATATTCATACATGTACTTTGAAAGTACAAAATGCAATGTAACAGGTGACCGAGATTTTTAAATTGAGGCAAGAAAAATATTTGTCTATGTATTTCTGAATCTCATTTAAAAAGAACAGCGTCAACAACAAAATTTAATCATGCAAATCAAAACCACAATTAGATGCTACTTTACATCCATCAGGACAGTTATTGTCAAAAAAAGGGAAAATAACCCTTCTCCACAATGATGTGGAGAAAATGAAGCCCTTGTATATTGCTGGTGGGAATGTAAAATGGTAAAATGTGGCAAACAATTTGGTGGTTCTTCAAAAAAAAAAAATTATCACTTAATGCAGCAATTCCACTTTTAGGTATATACCTTTAAAGCCCTGAAATCAGAGACTCAAGCAGATGCTTGTACATTAGTGTCACAGTAGCATTATTCACAGAAGACAAAATGTGAAAACAAACCAAATATCCATCAACAGATGAGTAAACAAAGGTGAAACTCTGATACATGGTACAACATGAATAAAACCCAAAAACATTATGTTGAGTGAATAAGCCAGACACAGAAAACTATTATATGATCCTGCTTACATAAAGTCCCCAGAATAGTAAATTCATGGAGACAATAAAACAGTGGTTTCCAGACATACAGAAGGGGTTGAATGGAGAGTTGCTGTTTAATGGATACAGAGTTTCTATTGGGGATAAGAAGGTTCTGAAAATGGGTAGTTTGATAGTTCCACAACACTGTAAGTATGCTTAATGTTGAATTATACACACAAAAATGGCAAATTTTGTTATTTTTTTCCCCACAAAGAAAGAAATGAAAGAAAAAGGTAAATTGCATAACTTAACTATCTGAATAACTGTACTTTATTTTTATTACATGAATGCAGCAATTGTATTCCTTCTGTTTTATGTCAAAACGTGCCCAAGCAAATATTTTCAGATATTTCATAGAGAAGAATATCCTTTTACCTGGGCAAATCAAAGAGAAGAGAAACAGTTAGGTAAGAGACAGGAAAAACCAGATAAAAAGGCATTACATGAATGGGAAAAAAAATTTTGTTCATTATACATACAAGGGGCTAATACCTAATATGTACAGAGAATTCATACAACTCAACAAGAAAACACATAACCCAACCAAAAATTGTGCAATCAAATATATCTAAATCAAAAATATCTAAATAGGATATACAGATGTATCAAAAAAGATAAACTCATGCCATTTGCAGCAACATGGATGGAACTGGAAGGGATGCTAAGCGAAATAAGTTAGAAGGAAAAAGAAAAATATCAGATGGTCTCACTTTTAGGGGGAATATAGGGAAACTGAGCAAAGGATCAGGAAAAAATCAAAATTTAGAGGCAAACCATACATCTGGGGCATATAGCAGGGCAGGGAGCTGGAGAGGTGTCAAAACAGGGGAGGAAAGAGCACAAGGGACTCTGGTGATGGTCATAAGTTCTGTAGTGATGGGAGAATTATGGGGACTACACATGAGGGGAGAAATCAAATATTGTAGGGCCTCCCTGGTGACGCAAGGGGTTAAGCACTGCATTATGAAGCAATACGCAACCTCTGCAGCACGAGTTCAATCCCAGGCAGGTCAGGGAGAAACCCACATGGCGCAGCAGGCCTCTCCTGTCTCACCCGCTGCTCCCCTCAGCAGTGTATTTCAGTCACTCTGCTTGTTCTGTTCCCGGCTCTGTCTCTGGTGAGTTCTCTCACCTCCTGCATCTCTGGCCTGTACTCCTGCTCTTGTATACATAAATAAATAAATCTTTAAAAATAAAAATAAACGATGAAATAAAATAAAAAGACAAACATGAAAGAAGACATATGGCTAATCAGGCACATAAAAAAAAAAAATCGTCATTTATCATCAGGAAAATGCAAATCAAAACACAGTGAAATACCTCCTCATACCCTTGAGAAAGGCCCATAGTGTTGAAGCAGGTGTGGAGAATAAAAGCATCCTTGTACACTGTTGGTGGGAATGTATCTAGATCAGTTCCTAAGGAAAACAATATGGAGGCTCCCTAACATATTAAAAATAGATCTTCCATATGATTCAGCAATTCTACTTCTAGTTATCTACCCAAGGAATACAAAAACACCAATTAGAAGGAATATATGAGCACTCCTATGCTGACTGCAGCCCAGTGTTTAATATCCAAGCTATGGAAACAACCTAAATGTACACTGACAAATAGATTAAGAAGATATACAGTGGCACACTACTCAACTATAAAACATGAAATCTTGCCGTTAGTGACAACGTGGATGAAATTGAGGGAATTATGCTAAGAGAAATGAGCCAGAAGAATAAAGAGAAATACCTGATGATTTCATTCATATGTAGAATATAAAGAAACAAAGGAAAGAGACAAAATGAAACCTAGAAGTTTGACTGAAAAATTAAATCTAGGATAGGGGAAGGAAGAGGGGTTAGAAGTAAAGTGGGGAAGGGGTCCAATGGACTATGGTAGAGGAGTATGAAAGCTTTGATGTGGTAACATATCTGAAAAGGTGAACCTATATCCCTAAATCATATGCAGTGTTGAAAACCAACATTACCTCAATAAAAATTTATGAAAATAAATTTTCTTTGTGCATTAAAAAGATATCAAAAAATATAAAGACAAAAGACAAGCCAAAATAATAAACAACAAAATGACAATAAACATGCATGTCTCCATAATGATGTTAAATGTAAATAGACTGAATTTGCCAATTTCAAGGTATAATGTGGCTGAGAGGATTTCAAAACCGAGACCAACCTCTGCTTTTCACAGAAACTCAGGAACAAAGACAGGCACAATCTGAGACAAACTTTTTACAGTTGAGTAGTATTCTACTACATGGACATATCACTTATTTCTTTATCTAGTAACTACTTGGTGGACATTTGGTTTGTTTTCAGATCTGGGGTATTACAGATAGAAATGCTATGAGCATTTGTCCATATTTTTATATGGAACTATGCTTTCATATGGATATATGCATTTATACCCTAGGAATGGGATAATAGGTCATATGGTTGGTGTATATGTAACTTTGTAGGAACCTGGAAAACCATTTTCAAAGTAGTAGTACCATTTTATATTCTCACCAGCAGTTTATGACAGTTATAGATACACTGCCAATATTTGTTATGGTTACACTTTTAAATTTTGGACATTTGAACAGCTGTGTGGTTGTATGTTGCATAGATGGAATTTTGCTTGTTTTTTTTTTTTTGGATATGGATATTCTTTTTTTTTAGGATTTTTTAAATTTAAATTTTTATATTTCCCATACAATTGCACCCCTCTTATTTTGACCCCAATCCCTTCATTCCCTGCCGCCCCCCCCCATAGTGTGTCTCTGGTTCATAGTTGTTTGTTGATTTTGGTTTTTTCTTTCTTATAGTTATTCTTTTTCCTGTTCCCTTATTTAGGTTTTCTAGATTCCTGCTATGAGTGAGACCATCCGGTATTTTTCTTTTTCTTTCTGGCTTATTTTGCTGAGCATGATCCCTTCCAGCTCCATCCATGTTGCTACAAACTGCATGCGTTTATCTTTTTTGATTGATGATTAGTATTCCATTGTGTATATGTACCACATCTTCTTGATCCAGTCATCTATTTTTGGGCATTTGGGTTGTTTCCATAGCTTAGCTATTGTAATTAGTGCTGCCAAATGGTTTGCTAACGACTGTTCTCCACAGAATGACATCTGAAACTGTAAAAATCAACTGTTGGTCTATTTCTAGACTATCTCTTCTGTTCTGTGGATCATTTGTTTATCTTTCTATCAATATCATATGGTATTGATTACTATAGCTTTCTAATAAGTCTTGAAATCATGTAACTTTGATTGGTCCTCTGATTGGTTTTCTTGATAACTGGTTTGGCTATTCTAGTTCTAGTTCTTTTCCATATGAATTTTAGAGTAAGTTTGCTTCTCCCTTTATTTAATTCTTCTTTAATTTTTCAATAATGTTTTATTGTGTTCAGAATACAGGTTTTGCATATCTCATGTCAGGTTTACATAAAATATGTCATTTTTTTGTATTGGGAATATTTTAAAATTTCAGTTTCTGAATATTGCCAATATATAATTTGGTATTATATGTTTATCTTATATCATGCAACTTAGCTAAACTCAGTTTTAGTTTCAATAGTTTTTGTAGATTTCACAGAATTTTTCACAAAGATATCATGGTGTTTGATAATAGAGACAGAATTACTTTTCTAATTTGGATGTTTATCATGCATTAGCAGCATTGGCTAAAAACTCTAACACAATGTTAAAAAGAAGTGAAGAAAATGAACACCCTTGCTTTGTGAGGAATAGACTTGGTTTTCCAAAATCAAGTTATGTTAGCTATACATTTTTTGTGGGTGCCCTTTATTGGGTTGAAGAAATTTCTATTCATCATATCCTGAGAACTTTTATCAGGAATGATTATGGATTGTGCCAAAAGTTTTTTTTAGTGTCTATACAATGATCATGTTTTATCTCTTTTAGTTTTACTAAGGTGAATTATATTAATTCTTTTGTCATGTTAAACCATTTCATTCCTGGTCATGATGAATTATCCTTCTAACATATAGTTGGGCTTGCTATGCTAAAGTTATCTTAAGAATTTTTACGTGTGTGTTTTGAGGGATACTGGGCTATAGTTTTCTTGTAATTCTTTGGTTTTGGTAGTTTTTCCTCTTCCATCTTCTGGGACAGTTTTAATGGAACTTTTATTATTTCTTTCTTAAATGTGTGACAGAATTCAACATGAAAAACATTGGTCCTTGAATTTTCTTTGTGGAATAGGTCTTAACTAAAAATACAAATTCTTTAGTATGTAACCTGAACAGCCTTACTTCTATTCCATCTTGTGTTTGCCATGGTATTTTATGTCTTTCAGGGAGTTTGTCCATTACATGTATTGGGATAATGCCAAATATTTTGGGATAATATTGTTAGGAGGGATTACAGGAGTTTCTAATTTAGGCTAATTTTGCCCCATTAGTGTTCTGAATTACTCTATCTGCATATCTCCTGTGTTCTCTCTCTATGTAGCTCTCTTGTACTTCTGATTTGTGAAACTCTGTCTTAGATTTCTTGACCTTCTAGCTCTATTTCCTCAATTCAAAGATAAAGCCAAGCTCTATGCAGATTCCCCTCTTTGTGCAGAGGCCTAGAAATCCTTTCCAACTGGTAAACTGGAGTAATCAAAGGGCTCACAGGAACCTCTATCTTCATTGCATGTGAGGACAAAGTCTTGGTGAATGAGGTTTTCTTTTAAAAAGTATTTTTAATATTTAACTTTAAAAAATATTTAATTGAATATTTTAATATTTCATCATAAATGTCATTATTACTATATAATTCTCTGAGAAAGGGTAGGGGTCATCAGACAGAAAATAAGAATCAAGTGTTTTTGGTTCTGCTAAATGTTGACATTTTGAAAATTTATACTAAACATTGTGGATTTCATTGTCTTGGTGGGCGGGGGGCAAGTGGAGAGAAAGAAAGATAAGACAATCCTATATGTATTCCCCGAGAAATATATTTTATATTTCATTGCATTGTAGATATAAAATGCTCCTTTTCCTTCCCAGAAAATGGAACAGATTATTATTACTAGAGCTTTCCAGTAGAAGAACAAGGACAGATGAGATTAACGAAAGTTTACAATATCTTAATTGCTTTTTATAATCAAATATGGTGTCATTTTTATTTATCCTTATTAAATTCATCACTCAAAATGATATTAGATTCCAGGTATTAAAAGTTTCAAAGCCTCACTTTTACAGTTAATTTACTTGGTATTTGTTTAAGTGTTGCTTTATTTCCATTCTCTGTATTTGCACTCTGCAAATACAACTTTATCTGACTCATTGATAATTTACTTGAGCAAAGCTCAGGGTATAGACACACTGAAACATATAACTAGAACTCAATCAGCAGACTTTTTGAGACTGGATTGACAAAATAACAAATATATCTAATTGCTCTGTATCCAATATTTATTATTCTATAACCCATATTAAACAGTTTGTTTCAAATATTCTATATACCATTGTTTATTGGTCTGCCATAATAGATACTATATGTCTACTGAAATGAGTTAAGATGAAAAGTGGTCAAACTAAAAAAGTAAAAAGTTATCCTGACATAACTTACAGTCATGTAGCCTCTTACAGTTTTACCATTTCCTCTACTGGTTGGGAAAAATAATTCCTTTAATTTCTTAAACTAAGTTGTAGTCAAATGTAAACTTTACTAGTTTGCAGAATTGATCATTAATGGTGAGCATCTTTTCATATGCTTATTTGCCATCTGTATAACTTTTTTTTTTTTTTAAGATTTATTTATTTATTTATACAAGCACTGGGTACAGTCAGAAGCGCAGGAGGGTGAGAGAATTCACCAGAGCCAGAGCGGGGAGCAGAGCAGGCAGAAGGACCGAAGTATACTGCTGAGGGGAGCAGCGGGCGGCAGGAGAGGTCTGCTGCGCCATGAGGGACCCTCCTCCGGTGGCCGGGAAGCAGTCGGGGATCCAACCGGCGCCGCACAGGCTGTGAGCAACCCAGCGCTCAACCATTGCGCCACCAGGGAGGCCCTGTATAACTTTTTTTGAGAGATGTTTTATTTAAGTTCTTTGGCTTGTCAGATATATCATTTTCAAATATTCTATTCCCTGAGCTGTCTTTTTACTTTCTTGAGTCTACTTTGATGTTAAAGTTTTAAATTATGATGAACTCCAATTTAATGTTTTGTCGTTGCCTGTGCATTTTGGAGTCTTTCTTTTCTATTTTCCCAAGTCTCTACCAAACTTTTAACATTGTTCCTTGTTTCTATAAATTCTTTCCATTTTATTTTACATATGTTTTACAAATGTGGACTTTGAATAAAGAGTTTTCTGCATGCTCTGAAAAATTTTTAAGGTTCTTCCCTCCCCATTTTCTTCCTAACTAAGGTCATTTAAGATTATAAAGTCAGAACTGAATTTTTGATGGTATTCAATACTCTTAAGTTGTTTTCACATCCAAAATCTCATTCTCTGGAATCATATTGATCTGACCTTCTGAAAAAAGTTTTGAAGTGTGTCTTCTTAAAGCTCAGGGCATATATTTAAGTATTTATTCCAAGTCTAATCTTTACTGACTATAAAGAAGTCTGAGATCAAATAACGATTTCTTCTAAGGACTGTCAGACTTCCATATTGATAATAAATTTCCTCATGTTACTTACAGGATAGAATAGTATTTTTCTAATTACTTCCTTTACCCTTTAGAAAATAAAACTGGCAATAAGAAAACTGTAAAACATAAATTTCAGTCACATGAGACTTTCAGCAGACACCTAGAAATGCAACACTTTGCCACTCTTCCTTGCTGTCAGGTGAGTTTGTGAATTGTCAAGAATCCAGCATTTCTTTCAACTGGTTAATGCCTTTGAAGATACCCACACAATCTTATTTCTACAAATCAATCCTTTAATCTTCACCCCGGTGATCTCATAAATTATTTCCAGGTCTACTTTTATATTATTTCTAGGCAGTCAAAACTGTTACTTTACTTAGAAAGTCAATGAATATAATCAAACTATGATAGAATCACAGAATCATAATCAAAATTCACTTCTGGGATGATTAAAACTAAACTTTCATTTAACACATTATAAGACCCTGAAATTCATGAAAGTTACATGATACTGCCCAGTTCATATGAAGACAGTAAAGGCCTCTTTTTCTTCTATTTCATGAATTTTTGAAGTCCACAGGTTAAATATAGCCATAAACACTAGATAAGCAAAAAGATAATTTTCCAGTAATTTAGAATAAAGAGAAATATGTACTAAATAGAAAGAAAAAGCTGTAAGAGTTTAAATAAAATTCCATTTTATCACCTTTAAATACAACATATAAACATTAGCAAAAATAATACTATCAATCAAGAGTTAATACAATTTTGCAATTACCAATATTTCCTCATAATTTATTAAAAGACTCAGACTTTCAAGAGATACTTAACTTCATAAGACACTTATTGTATATCACATGCCTATGAAAATATCAAAGGAAAAAATTATTTTACTCTTTAGAAAACACACCAGTTGATGTCAAGGGCTCAGGGTGAAATGAAGAGGTGGACTAAAAGGGGTGATAAAAAGTGGACTAAAAGAGGTGGACTAAAAGGGGTGACTTTTTATTTTGACTGTGGTCATGGTTATGTATCAGAACTGCATTTGCAAAAGTTCATTCAAAAGTGAATTTTTAATATAAGTGAATTATAATCCTCAGTTACCTAAAACTTAAAAAAACTAAATTTTACTACATAAGAAGTTATGCACTGAAAGAAATATTGAATTAGAGTGATCCATATTGAGGCACTGGGTATTTCTCAAATATATTTATATAAATTTTGAGTTTTTCATTTACATTTCTAAACATATAGACAAATTAAAAAAAATACTTCAAGAACTTAAAATAAAAAGAAACTCACCGTCTCATTTCCAAAAAGTATGTCAACATAAGGTAAAACTTTCATCAATGAGTCCTTGTAGAACTGGCTAATAAATGGTGCAGACAAATTCAAAGTGAAAATTCTGTTGTTTTCAGAAGCATGGTGAGCCACTTTTAATACTGACTCTGGGGAAACTGTAAGAAAAAAGCCCTGGATAAAGAAAATAAGGAAGGAAAATTAGAAATGCTGTCTCTGTAGAGTCACTCGCAGTGACAGTAAAAGGAATCCATAAAAAATACCAAAAAAACTATATAAAATACAGTTATACAAGACAAGAGAGAAAATGGCAGTATTTGATCAGGAGAAAAGTTTATCACATGCGTACTATATGCTTGAGACATGCCATTATATCAGAGTATAAAACATTACTTATTTTATATTAGATTTGTATAATCAATCCTGAGGGAAATCTGGAAATCTACTTAAGACAAAATATTTGAAAGATCTATCAATACAAAAATTGCATTTAAATTCAGAGAAAAAGTAATGAAGGCAGAGTGGATCCTTCTAGTTTCTTACAAACAGTTTACATTATATAAGTGCTATGGCATTTATTTAAAAATAATCATAGCTTAAAAGTGACATTAGTTTATTAAGATCATAGCTTGTTACCTTTTGAAACATCTAAACCACATTTTTAAGAACTATTCTGAATTAGAATTTTCAAATAATGAGAAATTAATGCAATAATACAATAAAAATGTTTTAATTAAAAATTTTATGTGAGGGAAGTTACATTTAAAAATGCTACTTTTCTATATTTTCAATATTAATGGGGATTTTTACAAAATATATATAAATGCTGTCCAGATGAAAGAAAGTTTAGGCTTATATAGGAAACTAGTTTGGATAGTACACTAGTGAGTGAAGTAATATGCAAAGTAAAATGGAAGATGAAATTGGAAAGGCTAAAGGTTAGGAGCTGACTGAAAGGTTAGAAGTTTAGTCGGTGGAATGGGGAAAGATGGTGAGTAAGCATGTTTTCCTGAAAGAAAGGAATAAAAGTTTGTAGAAAAATTTAAAGTAACATTAATCTAGACAGCATTACTTCAGCAACAACTTGCAACAGCCTGCATTTGGTTCTGTAAAAGAAAGTCATACATGGAAGATCTTATACACTAGAAATATTACATACTGGTCTTGGCATTGTTTAAGATGTAGGAAGCAAAGGAGAAGAGAACCAAATGCAGGCTTTTATTGCTTGAAGACTGAGATTTTGAATCTGCCTCTACCATTAATAGAAGTAGGAAAATCCAGAATAAGATTTGGCTTACACGTAAAAAGAGAATGTGGAGGTGTTACAGGATGTCCAAATACAGATCAGCAAGTTGGACTCAGGAGAAAGGTCATGGAGAAAGGTGATGGTAAATGAGGGGTTGTACCAAGAAAGAGACTATAGAAAAAGGAAAGAATGGAAACAAATAAAACTTGAGAGAGAGAGAAGAAAAGACAAAATAAAGGTGACAACAAGAGGAAAAGAATAGAAATGAGAGAAAAATCCAGCAAGGGAGATATCAGGAAGATATGTAGAGATATACAATGGGTAGAGATAGAAAGAACTGATTAAAACCCACTGGATTTAATTATTTAGGAGAAGGCATCTGATGTCTATGGTATCAAGGTAAAAATAGACAGTTGTTAAAGAAAGTATGGTGAGAAAGCAAAGAGAAGGGTTGTAAATTATTTTGGGATTTTATGAGTCAATAATAATAGAATAATTGAAATTTACTGAGTAATTCTTGCATTCTAAATACTATAGTAAACAACTTCATGTATATTAACTAGTTATTATCAACTTTTTTTCACAACAAATTTATGAGATGGACACTTCTAATTTTCATTTTATGAAAACAGGTGGGAAGACATGAAAGTTGAAAATGCACTCCAGATCATAAAGTTGATGGAACTTAGATTCAAATGACTCCACAGATGATGCCATTAGTTTGAGTAGATAAAAGAGAATAAAGCTATTTTTAGTGAGGGAAAAGGAGAAGGAGAGTTGTTTTTAAAAAAATAAATTTTTAAGTTTTACTCTTTAAGGAAAAGAATTCAGAGGAGAAACAAGAATGAAGAAGCAAGAGAGGGAGAAGAATTAGAACAAAAAAAACAGAGGAAATGACAATGAGAATGAGGGCAGAAGAGCTAGTTTATTAATTGAAGAAATAATCCTGAAAAAGTAAAGGAAACTTTTTTTTAAGTTACAAAAAAGCTATTGAAATATTCACTAAAGACTGAGGAACCAACTACTTTTATCATAGAAACTTTACAAAGTTTATAAAAAAGGATTTTATCTATTATTTTCAAATTTCAAATTGAATAATAAGAGAATGCTAAGAAATTAATATTATGACAGTCATGTGTACTGGAATCCTTCTTTGAAGGGATTATTGTCCCTATAATTGCTGAGAAACTAAGAGGAAATTTTACTAAGAGTATTTTATTAAGAGAGAATATAATCGTCTCATCACTTTAAAGTATCACTAATTAAATTCTAATAAAAATGTTTTCATATCATAATAAATAATATATTCTTATCATTAAAAAACACCAACCCATTATTTCTTTACTAATGTTCAACCGTTCTAAAAAGGTAAGAAGTCTTAATATTAGGTAACATTACTTTTATTTAAATGTTTTCATCTTACTTTTTAAACCAAATACCACGTCACTTGAAACATCCAAACTGCTTCCTTTATGATTTTTGTCACTTGGAGAATTAAATGAACAGTTTATATTGCATCTTGTCTCCATAGTAATATGTATGTATGTACTTGCTTTTTAGACTTTCATTTAATGAGAAGAGTTTAAAGCTTCCCCCCCTACTACTCCCCATGCTGTTCCAGCATGAAATAAAAACCTCCCAGTGCTAGGATTCTGCCAGCTGTGGATTAATCACAGACAGCCATAGAATAATGGTCTATATAAATAGTAACCTGGTCTAGCCTTCTCACCAACCTCAGACTGAAAATATTATCTGTGCTAAAATACATCTGATAGTAATTTAAGGTACAGAACAGCACACCCCTGGAGTTTAAATTTGGCCTCATTTCAAATGTATACGTTGTACACACCTTAAGATGCAACACAAGAATATTGTGGTGTCAAAAGTATAGTTAATTTGGTTAATTTTACGAAGAATAAACAAAAATGATTGGTTTTTAAGTAAGGCAAATTCACAATTTAATTCCATTTTTGGATGCTTTCTTGTCTTTCTTTAAGTACATGTTTAGTATTTAAATAATTTAGGGTTTGTGCTGCAAGATTGCAAAATCTTAAAATTAATGCCAACCATAATTTTTCTTCCTAAATTTATAATCCTTACGAGGCCACACGATCCAAACTGTATTACCATCAAAAATAAAAGCACTGAAATTATAAAAATAATTATTTTCAAGTGTCAAGGTTATAATAAAAATAGGCCAATAATATGTATGGCTACAGTTTAGAAAAATGATTTTATATAATGAACAAAATCTTATGGTTTTTTCATTAGGATTTCAATCTGTATAATAGGAACCTTGTTTTGAAGAAGTACAACATATTTTTCTGGACAATTTTTTGTTTTGGTAGTACTACATTTCATTTCAACTATTGGCAATTCTGTGACTGAAGTGACTATATTATAAATGTAAAATAGACACCAATTTCAAAGACACTATAAAAAAATGTTAAAATCAAGAATAGTCTCTTCAATAAATGGTGCCGGGAAAACTGGGCCACTACAAGCAAAAGAATGAAACTAGATTACTACCTCATACCATACACAAAAAACAAGTTAAAATATATAAAAGACTTGAATGTAAGACCTGAAACATATAGGCACAACACTCCATGACCTATGTCTCTGAAACATCTTTGAGGACTCATCCCCAGAAGCAAAGAAAATGAAGGGAAAGCTGGTACTACATCACACTGAAGCTTCCGTACAGTAAAAGAGATAATAATCAAAATGAAGAAGCAACCTACAGATTGGAAGAAAATACTCAACATCACTTATAATCAGGGAAATGCAAATCAAAACCACAATAAGATACCACCACCAACAAATGCTGGCAAAGATGTGAAGAAAAGAAACCCTCTTACAATGCTGGTGGGAATGTAGACTGATCCAACCACTATGGAAAGTTGTGTGGAGGTTCCTCAAATTACTAAAAATGGATCTATGATATGACCCAGTGATTCTACTTCTAGGAATCTACCCAAAGGACACAAAAACATTAATTTGAAAGGAAACTTGCACTCCTATGATTATTGCAGCACTATTTACAATAGCTTAGATATAGAAACAACCTAAATGCCTGAAAACTGATTGATGAGTGGATCAAAAAGATGTGGTATATATACACAATGGAATACTATTTGTAATCAAAAAAGGTAAACTCATGCCATTCACAGCAACATGGATGGAGCTAGAAGAGTGAAGTAAGTCAGAAGGAAAAAGAAAAATATCAGATAGTTTCAATTATAAGAGGAATATAGGGAAACTGAACAAAGGGTGAAAAAAAAAAAGAGGCAAAACTTGCAGGCAAATTGTAGATCTGAGGCATACAGCAGCAGAAGGGGAGGGAGGTGGGTCAAAATAGGGGAGGGATGAGCATAAGGGACTATGTGATGGTTCATGGATGATATTGTGGTAGGAGATTTATGGAGACTATACCTGAGTGGAGAAATTAAATGCTGTGCAAAAATGAAGAACAATATAAGAAAATTAAAAAATTTAATTAAAAAAGTGTTAAAATTTAATTAAGAATTTTTTATGGGTGTATGTTCAAATGAGAAATATTTCAGAAATGCTGAGTTATATAAAATATAATTTTAACATCAATTTTACATGTGTTTTATTTTTTCAGCTGTGGCTAAGAGAAAATTTTAAATGGCATATGTAGCTTGTATTTTATTTCCATTGGACAGTGCTACTCTAGAGAATATTTTAAAGACAATAAAAATGATGATTATGACAACCAAGTGGCAAAGAGTAAAATATTTTTACTTAAAAATAAGACATGCAAATAGTGTATACAGGTATGACTACAAATTACACCAAATCAATATAAAAAATAAAATTAAAAGAGACTATATCAAAAGTAAAAATGGCTAGATCTGAATAAGAATTTATAAATAATTTAAATAATTTTTTATTTTTCAAATTTTGGTGATGTGGTTCAATTGTTTTTGGTAAAAATTACAAGATAAAAATATTTTGTTGACTTGAAGTAAATCTCTGCATAAACAAGAGTTGTTTATAAATAGTGAGAAGCTCAATTCAAAAAACAAGAATAACGCTGCTCCCCTCAGCAGTGTACTTCGGTCCTTCTGCCTGCTCTGCTCCCTGCTCTGGCTCTGGTGAATTCTCTCACCCTCCCGCACTTCTGACTGTACCCAGTGCTTGTATAAATAAATAAAATCTTTAAAAAAAAACAAAAAACAAAAAACAAGAATAAGAACAGATAAAACAGCAGGGAGTAAGTATATAGTAGATAGTTGAGTAGATACAGTTGAAAAAGGAACAAACTAAATATGACATTAGTGATTTTAGTAAGTATAAATCATTATCAATAGACAACCAGAGCATGCAATCAAACCTAGACTAGCGCAGATGAGGGAGGGCTGAGAGTTCCGGATGTGTCTCAAGATGTACCACATATTGTCTATTCTAAAGAACATAATTAGCCTATTTTCCATGCCATAATGAAGGTGCCATAGTAACACTAGTCAGAGAACATGGGTTGAGAGGATGAATAAATTAGAAGCCAAAATAACAAATACAACTACCACATAGCATGTTTTTTTCCTCATAATGTGTCCTACACATTTTATGAATCTCACAGAGTATAAAGTGTATTTCCTTGTTAGGAGTGGGAGGATCAAAAATAAATTATGAGAAAGCATAGTTCTTATTAGCTTGTAAAGAAAATACTGACTTTGACAACCATTAAGATAATGTATAAATCATTTACAATTACAATGTTATGATATGCACTATTTCATACCAATGACAGCAATAAAATCACTAACATAAAGTCAGAACAAACGTACTGGAGAATACTTAAAAGCTTATGATATCACTGACTGAATGTAATGCATCAACGGAATAGAATAATTCACCTAGATCTTCCAGGTTATGTGGCTGCATTTGGAAGCATCAATGACATCACTTTTGCACACATATTTTAATATTTTAAAGGATTAAAACACCTGTAATCTTAACTACACCATGAACAAAGAAGTCACCATTTCTTCCATCCCAAATAATTCCCTCAAAACACACGCAAAAGGCAACAAGACAATGGAAAGAAGATGGGTTTTAGGAGGATGCCTGGGAGTATATTTATCCAGTTTTCTTGAAAGTAAAGGGTATGTGATGCATCCTGGAAGTTAATTTCTAGGGGAAAAGATAAGGGAAATGCAATGAATCACACTATTACACAGAGCTTATAGAAACTGGAAATACATACCTCAGATCGAATAAGCTATACAGTTCATACTTTCACACTACATGTACAATATAAACACATGCACACATCTAAAACCACAGACACATTTTTCAAGAATATAGGACACATCTCAAACACCTTAGGGAGTCCAAGATGGGAGAGGGATGGGATCAATGAGTGTGACATGAAAAATAAAGTAATAAGAGAACAATGTCTAAGTTAAATGCCAAAAGTAATTTGACAGGGTCTAAAAGGATAACCTCAATTCTCTGCACCACAGGGCTTACACAAACTAGAATAGTTATTTTTAAGTTTTATTAATCTATTTATTAACTGTGATTTTGGGCTACTTTACTTCCCTAGACCTCATTATTCTCATCTACAAAATGGAAATAGGAAAAACTATCGATGTCTTTATGAAAATTAAATGAGAGCTTAATACAACGGGTGGGGTGTAGTACAGTATGCACTTCAAACATATTTATATTTTATTATTATTTTTGCATTAATAACAAAAACATTAAAAAGTTTTGTTGGTTTTTTTTATGCATAGTGAGTTTTACTTTATAGTTGTTAGTTACAATGCTGAATAAAAGGATGCTCTTTAATTTTGATATATGGTTTGGTATTTCCTTTGAAATATAAATACATAAAATAAAATCCATCATTCCCTTTCCAAATGATTTCCCTCTCTCCTTGATTTAATCATCCTATATCCTGCTGACAGATTAATCACCCTAATCACTCTTCTTTTCCTAGTAAATTAAATCCAAATGCCTCACACCCCAGTATTCAAAGCTCTTCATAATAATACTACAACTTACATAGTAAACCAGCTGTAACCTCTATTACCCCACAACATATGTCCTTGCTTCAATCATACAGAATGCTTTGCTTCTACAAAATAAATCTTCTGACTTTTTATGTTGTTCCTTCTATCTTAAATATCTACTACCTTTACCTGTTGGAATTTTAACCTTCTAATTCAAGGCACATTTAAAGTATAACTTCCACCCCACAAAGATTTACTGCATTTCTACCAAGAGATGTACTTATTTTTTTTTTCAACCTCCACAATATACAATATTATGAAATAAACAATCAAGATGTTTATTTTACTTAAAAATATCAGCAATTTGCATTTGTATTACCCCCCTAATTGGACTGTAACCTTGAGGGCAAGAGAACTTTTTATTTCTAATGTTGAAACTGTGCATTACCCTGAGATAAATATTCAGTAGCACTTGCTGCCATACCCTGGAGTGTCTCAATGCACACTTTGGTAACTGTGGCTCTAAATTGAAGACAATACATTGATAAGTTTTTATTTGGAGCTAAAGCACTTCTTAATTCAGAGTATTTAGAAATCATAAATAGCAATGGTCAATCTGAATATAAGGGTGGCATTCTGCAAGGCAAAGGTGAGAGGATTTTATAAAGAGACGGGCACTGTTTAGATGATGATATTGTGGTGCCTTAGAGGTAAAATGGAAAACTGTCTGCGGCTGAGATGCCCTAACAACTTTAGTAATTCTGATGCCTAGTAATCAATTTTAATTGATTTCCTATTCTATATAGTACTATAGTCCTCCATTAACTTAACTTTCCATAAAAATTAGTTTGTCACCTAACAAGTATGTATACATAATTTTTTATTTTTCTGCTCCATGAAGTTTGAATCTAAGAAGTATTATTATCTCTTTGTTCTCAAATCCATTGTCAGATGTCCTATCAATTTTAACTCTACTAGCAACTCTGAGAACTATGTCATTCTTTTCCATTAATACATTTATATTAGTTTTCCATTAATACAACCATTTATACAACCCTCACCACTTTGTAAACACTATTGTAAGTTTCCTATCTTGGCAAAACTAATTTGCTCAAAAACCTTAAATGGTTCATTTCCTAAAAATGCACTTCAAGTTCCTGCTATGACATAAAATCCCCAAATCTCATTGTGACATGTCTTCCATGTATTATTATTAACTCTAATGATTCACCTTCTTCATGAAATGCCTACTCTAAACACATGGGGCTTACAGGTGACCTAAGAACAAACCAAATACCTGCCTGTATTTTTTCTTTGCTGGTGATATTTACTGACCCTCTGGAATCTGTTCTTCATCTTCCATTTGTCAACAAAAGCAAGAGTTGGCAAATGTTTTGTGTGAAAGTATTTTAGGCTTGTATGCCCAATGTTCCCTATTGCAACTACTCGAGTGTGTTGCTGTAGCATTAAAACAATTAAAGATAATACATAAAAGAATGAGCACAGTTGTTTCCAACAAAATTGTATTCACACAAAGAGCAGTCAAGTGGCACAAATGTGACCCATGGGACATACTTTGTTGACCCTTGAACTGAAGAAAAGAAGGAAATATATACTAATAAGTGGAGATGAAAACAACCACTCAGATAAAAAGATGCTGGAAAGAAATATTAATAGTAAATGCAATGTAGGGTGGTAATAGGAGGTAGTTTCCTCTTAATAATAAAGAGAGTGAAGAAACTGTAAGTTAACATGGGCTTAGAGAGAAAAGAAAACTTTATGATCATACTTCCTAATGTCTCAGGCTAGCATTAAATCAACACAGAACTTTAGATTTGAGTATAACACCCAATTTCCAGTGGGTACTATGTTATCTTGTTGTTGTTGCTCTCAATCTCCACTCCTCACCTCAAACTTACTCAGTGTCCCCCTAGATGTAGCCTTTGATAATGACTGTTGAAAACACACACTCTAGCTTTCACAACCGGGACAGAATCCTCTATACATAATCTTTATAACCTAAGTGTTATTATCTATTGGAAGAAACAAAAAATTATCAAGTGGCAGAATCTGCTAATAAAGGTAACGAAAATTTTGAAGATAATTAAATGAACAAAATATGGAAGAAGCTTGGGACAAATAAACAAGCAAGAGAAGACTAAAAATAAAACAAAAGGTGTTTTCTTTGATTGCCAATATATTGCAGGGATAATTCAAGCTCTGGCCTGCAGTTTTGAAATTACTACAATAAACATCCATTATCTCCCTACTGTTGTTTATAAGTGGCACAAATGAAGTTATGTTTGTCTTAATTTTTATGTAAAAGTACACTTGGAGTGGTTATATCTCACTAAAATATCAAAAATAGCAATAGATAATGAAACAGCATAGGTAACTAAAAAGTGATTGGACTAGAAATTCAGATATTCACATTCTGGTACAGGTTTTGGACAAACTGTTTTGAAACAGTGAGCAATGTTTTTGCAAACATTGCCTCTATCTAGTTCTAAGCTATTTTCATAATCCAGAAAAGAAACCCCATACCTATTAAGAAATTATTCCATGAGAGAGAGATTTTAAAGTGGAAAAAAATAACATGAAGGATTATTGATGTTTTGGTGATGAGTATGGTGGTGACATGGCTCTGAACAGGTATGAACCTGTACCCCTAAATCATATACAGTATTGTAAACTAATGACATGCAATAAAAAAAGATACATAAAAAAGAATTTATTCCACATTGTCCTTAGTCCTTGACAAACATCAGCTTTATGTTTCTATGAATTTACTTATCCCGATATTTCATATAAATGGAATCACACACTATATGATTTTTTATCTTTCTCCTTTCACTCAGCATAAAGTTTTAAAAGTCCTCCTGTTGTAGTGGTATATAGTATATTTATTCCTTTTGATGGCTGAATAATATTCTATTGCATGGATATATCAGTGTGTTTAACTTATCTGTTATAGACAGTTGGTTTGGTTTCCATAGCAAATATTTTTAACATAATAAGTTCCAGAATCAACAAATAGCCTAAAAACTAAAGTAACTTTATATATTAGAAGAATGGGCCTCCCTGGTGGTGCAGGGGTTAAGTCTCAGGGCTATCAAGCTATTGCCAGCTGCTGTGGCCTGAGTTCGAAATACAGCCAGAGAGCTAACCCACATGGAGCAGCAGACTTCTCCGGTCTTGCCTGCTGCTCCCGTCAGCAGTGTATTTCAGATCTGCCTGTTCTGCTCCCCACTCTGCCTCTGGTGAATCCTCTCACACATACCCCACATTTCTGGCCTACACCCCAGTTCTTGTATGCATAAATAAAATAAATTTTTAAAAATAATAAATAAATAATATCAAAAGTCCTCCTCAAAAAATAGCTGAAGCAACATTCTGTGGAGGGAGTCTCTTTTTTTTTTAGAAACTGACATGTAGCAAGACAGAAATATAACCAATTATAACTTCTGATTAATAACTAATTAATCAAGATGTAAATGAAAAAAATTAAGAATGTAAAATTCTATCTCAGATAAAAAGATTTATGAAACATATGGATGAGGCTCTGACATAGACTACAGACCACAAACGATATTTGAGAACCTGTACTCAGATAGTTGCCCTTTTGGGTCATATTTTATCTTGAAGTGATTTTTAAGTAGTTACTAAATGGAATGCAAAATAGTGATTTCTCCTCAGTACAACTGGACACAGTTGTTTGAAATCTGAATTCACGAATGGCAAAAATGCATCTATTTTTCTGAGTGTTTTGGCTCTCTGAAGTTTGCACTGTTTCTATGAAAGAACCACTTTATAGATAGAAAATAAGTTGAACGCTATTGTTTTACCATTGTAAGTGGTCAATATTTCTGTTTTTGAAAAAGCCAAGTTTCAAACCCTTTCTGTGACATAGTAAAGAGCTAAACTGTCAGTATATAAACTTATATTGACCCTAACATTTTCCTCTTAGGTGCTGCCAACATGTCAAAAGGAGAGGATTGCTTGTAGACTTTAATAATTTATTGCTTAAGCCAAATCTGATTTCTGCTGGACTAGTATCTCTCAGTTCACAATAGCAGCATAAGAAGTTGAAAAGGTATGTCTCATCCTTAACACTAGATATGTCTGATAGATAAGCTTGATAAGATAGGTAAGGCAGGTTGGGAAAAAAAAAAAAAAAAACACTGAGTAAAGAAAAGAGAGCTGATAACTGGGCCCAAAGTAAATCTGAAAACAATGTCAGAAAGAAGATAACCATCCTAAATATGAAAATATTAAATAAGTACACATGTAGCTCTGTGGAGGAATTAAAAATTTCATATGGGGGGGGCATTCCTGGTGATGCAGAGGTTAAGTCTCAAGCTATCACACTACCACGGCTGTGGCCTGAGTTCCATAGCTGGCCAGGGAGCTAACCCACATATTGTGCAGCAGACATCTCCTGTCTCACCTGCTGCTCCCCATACCAGTATGTATTTCAGTAGATCTGCATGTTCTGCTCCCCACTCTGTCACTGGTGAATCCTCTCACTCCCTGCAACTCTGGACTATACCCCTGTACTTCTATAAATCCTTTAAAAAAAGGTTAAATTTCATATAAATTGAATTGGTGCTCTTTGAAATTTATATTTCCTGAGGGAGAAAAAAGGTGCAAAAGAAGCCATTTTCTTTCGCAATTGAGTCATGAAGAGAAAAGGGAAGTTGTGAGAGTATAAAACTAGAGAACTCACAGTCCCTGAACTCTCTTTTAAAACAATACCCCCATCACCCACAAAAACAACTTCTATCTCATCCCTACCCCCGAATAACTAGACAATCTGCAAATGACAGAGGGATTGAAGAGGGCCCTGTTAAACTAGGAGTAATTTAAAGCACTATACTACCATACACATGCACATTGTTACATTAGGAGTCACACACATTGAATTAGACAAACAATAGCAAGCAAACACTTATCAATTCAGGAAAACTCCATCAAGGAAAACCAAACATGAAGCAAATGAAAATAATAAAACAATCATACAAATGCAATTTAATATACTCAAACAAGCACTTGAAAATATAAACACCCACCTTTAATCTGAAATTCAAAAATAAGAACATGAATAAGTAAAACAAAAGAAAGTTAAATGAACTCTGGGAGAAAAAAAGGGAAGAGACAATCATCTCAGAAATGAAGAATAATTAGAGTTCCCAAGGAAGAATAAACAATGAAATAATTCACAAAGAAAAAATAACTAGATTGGTATCAGGCTTTTTAAAACCAACATACAAAACAAGGTAAGAATGGAAAAGCAAATTCTCAAAAACTGAATAAAAAAAGTGAACCAAGAATTTTTATATCCAGCTAAGCTGTGATTTAATATCAAGACTAAGAAAAATAGTTTCCAACACAGAGAATTTAGGGAATTCTGTATCTATGTATCTTTTTGAGGACTCTATTAGAAGAGGAGTTTTAAACAGTGGTAAACATATGAAATATATGCTAATATATATACATACACATCTATAACTAAAATAAAAGCGGGGAATAAGAATAAGAGGGTAATGTATACATTTTATATGTTGGGACAAAGTAGAAATAATGTAATTTTAAAAAGTAGGAAAAGAGAGAGAGAGACAGAGATACAGAGAGAGAGAGAGAGAGAGAGAGAGTTAGAGAGAGAAGGAAACAGAATAAAGAGCTATTAAATAGGTTATAGATGACAGTTAGAGAATACCAACCAAAACAGACAGTAAAAGTTTAAAAAACAGGGGACTAGAAAAAGTGTAAGTATAAAGGTAACAACTGAAACAAAAATACAATCCTTCCTTTTTAAACATATGAAAAATATTTTTATAAATTAAAAAAAAATATTTTTTCCATAGAAAGACTTGAACTTAGTGATAACATTCAAAAAGTCATTTCTTTTGTATTTAAGCACAACAAACAAATATCACTGATTTTGGAAAACGGTAAACTATTAATAAGTGGTCATGGAAATAAAGAATCTAGTTTTGGCCAAGTGTTAAGAGCATCTATTATTTTAATCTAGAAATGCTGCTAAAATTAAAGGCATACTTTTGTTTGGATCACGTAGAGCATTACCTATCCTGGACCATAAAATATTACTGATTTTTTAAGTATTTATTTAAATGGAGTAAATCATTTTAAGAGTCAAAGATGAAGGGAAACTTCATTTATTATAACTATTCATATATTTTAATGACAGATAATGGAAAGATGGTGAATTGATTTCAAGATAGTATATCTGATGCCAGTGTACAGATATTTTGTACACTCTAGTCTCAAAAATTTACTTCAAAATGATATACAGACTGAGAATTAAAATTAAACTCCATTGTAACTAAAACTAGAAGACAACAGCCAGAAAGTATATGGAAAAGTGGTGACTAGATTAGCAAAGTAAAGAAAACTAAAATAAAAATGCTTATAGAAGGAGATTCAAATAAGTAATAAGTTGATTAATTCAGAGAATCCTGGGAAGTTCAGAAAATGGTAGTATCAGATATCTAAGTAGAGTTGAAAATCAGGAGAGATCATTAACAATTGAACTTTCAGAAACCAATTCACGTTCCATATAGTCAGACAGATAGCTCTCCCTTAAAATGAGAAAAGTAGGCTAGGAAAGAATTAGGAAGACTTCAAACACTAGAACTCCCAGCATACAAGAGGACAGGGCAAGTGCTAGAATGAAAAAGGCCAAAGTGGGTATGTGAAAATCTATGTACCAAGTAACTCTTCCATTTCTTTTCCTGAATAACATTCAGGTTTAAGCACAAAATTAGGGGATTTATCTTCTCTGGAGAAACTGAACAGCCCTGGAGAAGACACACAAATTATTTTTTTTCTGTGGGAAAACTGTCTTTTACTCAAATGCTCTTAAAAGGTTAAAAAGTCTCACACATAATATATCAGGTAACTGGTGCCTCACTCCTAAATGCAAATGGAGACAAGCACTGCCACATACTTGTGAAGAGTCTCTAATAAAGTATCAACAGAGGGAATTCAATGAAGCAGAGAAAAGAGTGAAAAATCACAGAAAAAACAATTAAGAACAGGAAAATCAATCCAGAAAGTGAAATTTCTGACTGAAGTCCCCCTTTTTTTGACACCCTTCACCAAAATTTTACCACTCCTTACCTCTGTTTGCAATAGATTGCAAACAGCAATCTAGTCTCTGTATCTGTAAGATTGGTCTATTTTTCATTTATGTACAAAAGAGGTAATGTAGTATTTGTGTTCCCTGCCTGACTTATTTAATTTAGCACTTAAAAGTTTTTTTTTTTTTTTTAAAGATTTATTTTTTCATTCAGGCATACAAGAACCAGGGTACAGGCCATATGCGGGAGGGTGAGAGGATTCACCAGAGACAGAATGGAGAACAGAACAGGCAGATTGACCGAAACACACTGCTAAGGGGAGCAGCGGGCGTGACAGGAGAGGTCTGTCACGCCATGTGGGACTCTCCCTGGCCGGCCGGGAATTGAACACGTGCTGCAAAGGCCTGTGGACAGCTTCACAGCACTGTGCTCAACTGCCTGCACCACCAGGGGATGCCCCTTAAAAGCTTTTTTTAAATAAACAGAGAAAATGAAGAAAGGGAAGTGATAAAAAATTAAATTGAAAAATTCACCAGAACTTTTTTTTATTGTCTAGATTTATAGGGACCAATAAATTAACACAAAGAATGTTCTTTTTAAAATTAATTTTAAAAATTGAGGTAATGTTAGTTAACAACAGTATACATGGTTTAGGAATATAGATTCACACCTCTTCAAAATGTATATTATCACACCATGTCCATCAGCAAAGCAAAACTCTACTCCTAGCCATTAGTTCCCTCAACGCTTTTTGCTCCCATTCCACTCCTCCACCTCAGTTCTGCAGTCAGATTCTAAGGGCTTGTTTTGGTTTGGTTTTGTCTGTTCTCCTTTGCTTTGTTTCTTTATATTTCACATGAGTGAAATCATCTGGCATTTGTCTTTCTCCTTCTGATTTATTTTGCTTAGCATAATCTCCTCCAGTTCCATCTATGCTGCTACAAAATGGCAAGATTTTATCTTAAGAAACCCTGTTATTAGGCAGAAATGAATGGTATTGAAGTCTGGACTTTTGGATCATTTCAATTAGGAGATCTAGGCTGAAACACTGGATCAAACTTTTTTCCCCCTCTTATTTATTAGCAGTATGGGAGTAACTAACTATTAAAGCATAAATTAGGCTCTGAAACTTTATTCTAATTGTGGCAATATATTCTGGGAGATTATATACTATATGGGGATATAATATCTGTGGTACAATCTAGATATAAAAAGAGAATGTAGAAAGACAAAAGAATGCATTTTCAACTGCAATTTTCTTCTATATAATTAAATTTGTGGCTGTTGGTAAATCGCTGGCAATATTTTGTGGGTTAACATAGTTCTACACTATCATTAATTACATAATATGTACCATATGTTGAATATATTCAAAGTTAGCATATAAGAAGTATCTTTACAGAAAGACATTGATAAAATCAATATTGCAATGAATGCATAAAGAAGTTTTTATTTCCTCAACATTTTTATCTAATTTGGAAAACCTTTTCAAAAACATTAAAAAAACATGTTTATTTTCTTCCTTATTGAAATATTTTCCAAATTCAGATGTCACGGATTTGAAAAGAAGGAATAAAGAGAAGACATTTTTAAGCATACAGATTGTAGCTGCAAAAATTATTCCTTTCATAACTGTTGGTTAAATGTTCTAAGACCCTCAAAAATTTGGAGTCAAATATTATTAAGATAAAGTTAAAAAAGAAAAAATTATATAAAGCTGATGTGGATCATTTGTGATTAAACAAACTTATAAAAACTTAGGTTATTTTATATGATTTTAAGACTCTCTTAAAAGAGCATTCCAAACCCCAGTACATTATTCTACTTATGCAAGACTTTATTTCTCCTTGGTATTTGGTTATTTCAGTAAATCATATATGATACTTGTCTTAGGTCTAAAAAACAATCTGTGCATTCCATTTTAACTGGATAAAATGGGAATTTGTTTAATTTTGTGAGTTAGCATTTAGTGGCTATGCATAGAACGTAGCATCAGTCATCATACTGTGATACAACTGGAGAATAATCAGAAAATTATCCTATCCTGCTCTGACTCTGGTACATTAATAGCATCTTTAGGACTACATAAATCCCTGTTTCAAAGTATGCCCTAGGAAACAGAATACTATCAAAAACAAAATACAGAGGAAAAGTGAATTATTAAAATCATAATTAAAATCTAAAATAGTTTTTAAGCACATATACACATACACGTGGAGTGCTAACCATTTATATGCATTACATGCATCTGCACCCTTCCTCAAGTCACTATTCCTGCTGAGAATATGTCTCCTTTTCTTAATTTCTAACCAAAATTTATGATCTTCTTTACTAATTCAAATTTACTGAATTTCTGAGTTGTATTCAAAATATCATCATACGAATTCTCGAATATTTATGAGTTGAGGCCTCCCTGGTGGCGCAGCTGGTTGAGCACAGCGCTGTGAAGCTGGCTGCAGCCTCTGCAGCTCAGGTTCGATTCCCGGCTGGCCAGGGAGATTCCCACATGGCACGGCAGACCTCTCTGGTCGTGCCCACTGCTCCCCTCAGCAGTGCTTTCGGTCTGTCTGCCTGTTCTGCTCCCCACTCTGTCTCTGTGAATCCTCTCACCCTCCCACAACTCTGGCCTGTACCCCAGCTATTGTATGAATAAAAATTAAATCTTAAAAAAAAAAATAAAATTTGCAGAGACTTTCAAAATATTTAAAAAAAATTTATGAGTTGAAATCTACATTTTGTATTGTAGAACTCAATACCTTATTGAAAAGATGACTAAACGTATAAGCAAAATGTTCTATATAAAACTTATTTTAATATAAAGTGTAATTACGATGAATCAAACTATTACACTGTGAAATGCTCAATGGTAGCGCAATATTACAGTCCTATTTACTCTTTCTCAACAAAGATTCGGGAGATAATAATAACGATTAAAAATAATAGCAGTGTCAGCAATTGTACTTTTTAGAACATTTATTTTTGCTGGACATTTTTAAGTGCTCCTAATATATAGTGAATTTTCCCTGGATGTATTAAGGCTTAAGGAAAAGGCAATATGCTATAAAGGGCTTGAGGATGACAGTGAGAAAACAAAGTTACTTCCTATTTGTATCCTACTGATTTCAGACCATTAAATAACCTGGTATATAAAAGTCCTGCTAGTATGGAGCCCATCCCCAACACATTCCTTATTTTAACTTCCTATAAAATAGTTGGTTTAGAGAAAACACACCTTATTCAAACATGAGAAATCAAAAAGTGACCAGCTGAGAAGTAAATTCTCAAAATAAATCACACATGAAAGACATATAACAGAAATACATAATAATAAAACATAGAATTATAATCAAATACATGGGCAAATGTAAGAAGCACATACCACTGCTAATCAGAGATATAAAAACATGAAGAAGAAAACATTAAGGATACTAACAGAAAATATAAACTTGCTGGGTTCAAAGGAGAAAAGTAAAAAAATTAAAATAAAACCATCACAGAAATGGTCAAAAGGCATAGGTTTACAATGTAGTAAATGAAATAGATCAGGATTAGGAAAGTAAGCAAAATGAGTAAGGAATTAATGAAAGCAGTAAGATAAATTAGGCGAAAAATGATAGGAACACACAGATGTTTAAGGCAGTGAAAGTACTCTGCATGTTACTATAATAACATAAACATGTCATTATATTTTTGCCCAAGCTCATAGAATATACAATACCAAAACTCTTAATATAACCTATGGACTTTGGGTGATTATGATATATCAATGTAGGTGTGTCAGTTGTAATAAATTTACCAATATGATGGGAGATGTTGATAACAGGAGAGGCTATGCTCTGTGTGTGGGAAATCTTTGTACTTCCCAATTAATTTTGCTTTGAACCTAAAACCACTTTAAAAATAATTAAAATAAATAAGTCTAGTATTAAAAAAAGAAACAAAAGAAAAAAATAAATCTAAAATAACATAATGATGTTCCCAAGTTAGAGTAATGAAACAACAGAACAGGAAAAAAATTGTTTAAAATGTATCTGGAGAAAATAGCATTCACCTCAAATCAAGTCTCTACATTTTCCCAGTATGGCACAAAAATAAGGAATGTAAAGAAAACCAAACAAAACCACATCTTCAACATTATTAGGCACTAGGAACCAGGAAATAAATGCAATAAAAAAGTAAAATCCCTTCAGACATATATTACAAATTATCTGAGAAAATACATTCAAATGAAAATAAAGTATGAGTTACAGAAGAAATGGAAGCAAAAAACAAAGAGGATAAAAATGAGGTAAGAAAGAAAAAGTGTTGTAGAGAAAGCTAACAAAATGGAAGCTAGGCAAAGAAGATCCAACATCTGCACATTTATAGTCCCCGAGGAAAAACTATAAAACTAATGACAAAATATAGAAAAATTTCATGTAATAAAATTTAAGGCTACATATCTGAAAGACTACATATCTGGAAAAAATGACTACAAACAATAAAATGTGAGCCATATCCTGGTAAAATTACTGGATTTTAACAACAGAGAATTATCTCAGATTCTCCATGTGAAAGATAAAAGTGCTATAAAGGTAAAAGGGTAAGAAATTGAACTGACATTTGTCTTTTCAACAGCAATATAGAAAGCAAGGCAATAGTAGAGCAATGTTTTCAAGAAAAATAGTCAAAGATTTCATATACAGTCAAGCCGTACTTTAAGTATGCAAGTTGAAAGTGGAAAGAAGTGGGGGAGGAAGACTGAGACTAGAGAGATGTGTCTGTGCCTGAGGAATATATTAGATGACCTTGATCCAAATAACAAATGGGGGTGGGGGACTCAAAGGGCTGATGAGGAATTAATCAAATTCTAAAACTATAAATACAAATTAAAAAGATGGATGGAAGGATGGTTTATAAACATTACATATACCAACAAACTATAAATACAACAATTTTTAAACAGAAAAGGGAGAAAGGAAAAAAAGTAAAAAAAAATATTACTACAGTACAGATAATAGACGGAGTTCAAAGAATAGCAATTAAAACTGGTAGATTACATAGCAAAACATTAAGAAAAAGGGGGAATAAGGGCACCATACATGTATAAAGGAGCTAATACTAAAAAATTTAAATGTAAATTTATTTAAATAGTAAAGAGAATATACCATATATAGAAAACACTAGTATATATAATATATTCAGTGTTTATAACATGTCATAGTTGAGGTTGAACATGCATCAGCCTACAGGAGGTATTGTTAGGAATGTATTTTTATTACATTTTTCTCTATGGGTTTTTTTTTTGTATTTCTAAATTTTTTTAATTGAGGTATCATTGGTTTAGAAAAGTATTTTTAAACTGTCTCAGGAAGCAAAACTAAACTTTCTACATTACATGGAAACAAAGAGATTCAAAGATACTAAAAATGATTGATAAAGATAAATCAAGGCTATGGGAACAATAAGAACACAGAAATTGCAATCCTGATGTAAAGAGAGATTTGAGAAACCTTTCTAGAAAAAAAAACTAATTCTGTAGCTGGAAAAAGTACAATGTTGACATTTAGTAGTTACCACCACAGGTATAGGAATGCTAAATTTAAAAAGAATCCTTTCATAAACTCACAAAAAGAACAAGGTACTTACAAAGATGAAGGGTGAGACAAAATGTTTGGTCTCAATATAATTTTAAGAAATTTTAAAATTAGTGAGCAGTAACATAGACTCTTGGAATTTGGCAGTGAACAAATCAGATCAATCAATTTATTATTGATGTTTGCATAAACTGTATGTAGACACACACACACAAAATAAACCAAGGTATAGATACATACTGAGTGAAAGTAAAATAAAATTAGATATGGAATCAGACCTACTGATGAAAAGAGAGGAAATATCAGACTGTTCAAAGCATCATGTAAAGCCATATAATAATGAAGTAATGCCTATCAACTGCAAAGGAAGTAAGGCTAGGAATTTTATATTTAATTAATCCATGTAAATATACATGAACTGACAAAAGAGGTTAGAGAATTGACAAAACATGAACTGACAAAAGAGGTTAGAGAATTTGAACTTAAAAGAGGTTAGAGAATATACTTTCTATGAGACTTTCAGAATCAATCCTGAGAATAAACTTTAGCAAACCTGCGGTTGGTTGAGTATTATGTCAATGAATAAAATTCTTTTAAATTGTTAAAAATAAGGAAAAAATTTGGGGTGGGTAAGAGTGATTATGGTTACAGAAGAGAATGTTAACATTACAAACCAATTTAAACTGGCAATAAATTACAGGCCAATCTCCCTAATGAACACTGATGCAAAAATCCTCAACAAAATCCTTGCCAACAGAATCCAACAATGCATCCAAAATATACTTCATCACGACCAAGTAGGATTTAATCCAGGGACACAAGGATGGTTCAATATCCGAAAATCAATGTAATCCAACACATCAACAAAAAGAAATATAAAAACCATACAATAATATCCATAGATGCTGAGAAAGCATTCGACAAAGTACAACACCCATTTATGATAAAGGCCCTTGAAATTCTTGGGATACAAGAAACATACCTCAACATCATAAAGGCCATCTATGACAAGCCCACAGCCAATATCATTCTCAATGGTGAAAAGCTGAAAGCATTTCCATTAAGGTCTACAACAAGACAAGGATGTCCACTCACCACTGTTTTTCAGTATAATGCTGGAAGTCCTAGCCAGAGCAATAAGACAAGAGAAAGACACAAAGGAATCCAAATAGGCAAGGAAGTAGTCAAACTATCACTATTCGTGGACGATATGATAATATACATAGAGAACCCCAAAAACTCCACAGAACAACTAATTAAACTAATCAATCAGTTTAGTTAAGTGGCAGGATACAAAATCAACGCACAAAAATCAATAGCCTTCCTATACACAAACAATAAATCTGAAGAAGAAGAAATCAAGAAAACCATTCCTTTTATTACTGAAACAAAAAAAAAAAAATCAAATACTTGGGAATAAACCTAACAAAAGAAGTAAAGGACCTATACAAAGAAAACTATAAAACACTGTTAAAAGAAATAGAAGTAGACACAAAGAAATGTAAAGACATCCCTTGCTCATGGATTGGAAGAATTAACATTATCAAAATGGCCATCCTACCAAAAGCAATTTACAGATTCAATGCTATTCCAATTAAACTTTCAATGTCATTCTCAAAGAAATAGAAAAAATATTGATGAAATTCATATGGAGCCACCAAAAACCCCGAATTGCTAAAACCCTCCTGAAAAAAAAAGAAGGGAATGGAGGCATCACTCGCCCAGATTTCAAACTATACTACGAAGCCATAATAATCAAAACTGCATGGTATTGGAACCAGAACAGACACATGGACCAATGGAACCGAATAGAAAACCCAGAAATTAACCCACAGATCTATGGTCAACTAATCTTTGACAAAGGAGCAAAGAATAGGCAATGGAGCAAAGGAAGTTTGTTCAATAAATGGTGCTGGGAAAATTGGGTCGCTACATGCAAAAGAATGAAGCTTGAGTACTACCTCAAACTATGCACCAAAAAAAAAAACTGAAAATGGATTAAAGAACTAAACATAGACCTGAAACCATAAAATATATAGAAGGAAATATAGGCGAAACACTACATGACATGCACCTCAAAGACATCTTTACAGACGCATCACCCAAAGCAGTGATAGTAAAGGCAAAGATCAACAGCTGGGACTACATCAAATTAAAGAGCTTCTGCACAGCAAAAGAGACAATAACAAAAACAAAGAGAAACCCCACCGACTGGGAGAAAATTTTTGCACCCAACACTAATGATAAAGGACTGATCACAAAAATCTACAAAGAGCTGATGAGACTCAACAAAAACAAAGAAAATAATCCAGTCAAAAAATGGGCAGAAGAGCTAAAAAGAAACTTCTCCAAAGAGGAAATACAAATGGCCACCAGGCACATGAAAAAATGTCCGTCACTTGCAATCAGGGAAATGCAAATCAAAACTACCATGAGATACCATCTCACACCAGTGGGAATGGCACAAATTAAAAAAACTAGCAACAACAAATGTTGGCGAAGATGTGGAGAGAAAGGAACTTTCCTGTACTGCTGGTGGGAGTGCAAACTGGTCCAACCACTATGGAGAGATTTGTGGAGATTTCTTGACCTACTAAACATAGAGCTTCCATATGATCCAGCAAATCCACTGCTAGGTATTTACCCAAAGGACAAAGAAACATTAATTCCAAAGAACACCTGCACCCCTATGTTTATAGCAGCACAATTTACAATTGCTAAGCTTTGGAAACAACCCAAATGCCCAAAAAGAGATGACTGGATCAAGAAGATGTGGTACATATACACCATGGAATATTACTCAGCATTCAAAAAAGATAAACACATGCAATTTGCAGCAACCTGGATGGAGCTGGAAGGGATCATGCTCAGCAAAATAAGCCAGAAAGAAGAAGAAAAATACCGGATGGTCTCACTCATAACAGGAATCTAGAAAACCTAAATATGGACCAGGAGAAAGAATAACTATAAGAAAGAAAAAAATCAAAATCAACAAACAACTATGAACCAGAGACACTCTCGGGGGGCGGGAGGGAAGGAGGGATTGGGGTCAAAATCAGGATTATAATTGTATGGGCATATAAAAATAAAAAAAGAAAAAGAAAAAAAAAAAGAAAAGAGATCCAGGTCGTCATTTGGCAGGAGACCCAAATTTGGAGGCCTTTGGTGCAATACATTAAGGATTTTTCTGCCAAAAAAGATGAGGCTGATTATTTAAAAAAAAATAATAAACTGTCAATAAAAAACACAAAATACAGTAACTGAGAGAAGAAGGTGAGAGATTATGAAAAGAAGTAAGATTTCCCCCTCTTTTATAGCCAGGAGTGGAGGAGAGTCTGAAGAGTAGATAAATTACATAATTGCAGTCCAAGTATACTTAAAAATACAAAGGGAAAGAAACACTTTGTAAGAAACAGAATGAGGAATTCCTCCTAAGAATCAATAATTAATATCTAATAAGTCTTATTTTCTATGAATTTACAGATCTAAAAAATTATTAGAAGAAATGAACACACACCAATCACAGTGAAAGATAAAAAGAAAAAACCCACCTCTCACTAAACAGAACACATAATACAAAATGACAGAACTCAGCCCCAAAATATCTGTTTTACTGAAAGTAAAAGGATGGAAAACAATCCTACAAGCAAATGGACCAAAAAAGAAAGCAGGAACAGCTATACTTATATCAGATAAAACAGATTTCAAACTCAAAAAGGTCAAAAGAGACCCAGACAGTCACTGCATTATGATCAAGGGGACAATACTTCAAGAAGAAATAACACTCGTTAACATACACTCACCAAATGAAGGAGCACCAGAATATATCAGACAACTATTATCATCTCTGAAAACAGACATCAGAGAAAATACATACGTAGTGAGGCTTCCACACACCACTATCAACAATGGATAGATCAACAAGACAAAAAATGAGGACACTAAAGCTCTAAATAAGGATCTAGACCTCTAAATAAGGATCTAGACATTACACCCGAAAAAATCTGAGTACACATTTTCTCAAGTGCACACAGATCATTCTCCAGGATCAATCACATACTCAGACACAAGACAAACATCAGCAGATACACTAAGATTGAAATCATACCAACCATCTTCTCTGACCATGAAAGCATCAAAGAAATAATGATAAAGAATTTATAGTTTATAGAAATAAACTATAAAAAGAAGGCAAGGAACCCTCCTACCTCATGGAGACTGAAACCCACACTACTGGAAGACCACTGGACTAATGAGGAGATCAAAGAAAAAATTAAAAAATACTTTGAGTTGAATGACAAGGAGGACACCAATTTCCTAAATGTATGGGACACAGCAAAAGCAGTAATAAGAGGAAAATATATAGCAATACAGGCTTACATCAAGAAATAAGAAAGAACTCAAAGAAACAACCTAATCTCAAAGCTCAAAGAACTAGAAAAAGAACAATTAAAAAAAAACAAACAAACTGTAAAACCAGTAGAAGAAAGGAAATAATAAAAATCAGAGCAGAAATAAATGAAATAGAAATGAAAAAAAAATCCAAAAGATCAATGGAGCCAAAAGTTGGTTCTTCAAAAAAATAAATACAATAGACGATCCCTAGCCAAACTCATAAAGGAAAAACAGGAGAAAGTACTAATAGGTTCACAAATGAAAGAGAAAATCACAACAGACACAGCAGAAATCAAAAGAATAATCAGAAACTACTATGAACAGTTATATGGAAACAAGTTCAACAATCTAGAAGAGATGGACAAATTCCTACAACTTTACAATCACCCAAAGCTAGATAAAGTAGAAATAGAACACCTAAACAGCCCAATTACAAGCAGTGAAATTGAAATGGTGATCAAAATCCTCCCCCAAAACAAAAGCCCAGGACCAGATGGATTTACAAATGAATTCTACCAAACATTCAGAAATGAACTAGTGCCTATCCTTCACAAACTCTTTCAAAAAATTGAGAAAGAAGGGATAATACCAAACAAGTACTATGAAGCCAACATTACTCTAATACCAAAACTAAAGAAGGACAACACACAAAAAAGAAAACTACAGGTCAATCTCTCTAATGAACACAGATGCAAAAAGCCTCAATGAAATTTTAGCTGTCAGAATCCAACAATTTATCCATAAGATAATTCACCACAATCAAGTAGGATTATTCCAGGGACACAAGGATGGTTCAACATCTGAAAATCAATCAATATAATCCAACACATGAACAAAAAGAAATATAAAAACCATATGATAATATCAGTAGATGCTGAGAAAGCTTTCGACAAAGTACAACACACATTTATGATAGAGGCCCTTGAAATTCTCGGGATACAGGGCACATACCTCAACATCATAAAGGCCATATATGACAAGCACATAGCCAATATCATTCTAAATGGTGAAAAGTTGAAAGAATTTCCATTAAGATCTGCAACAAGACAAGGATGTCCACTCACCACTGCTTTTCAGTATAATACTGGAAGTCCTAGCCAGAGCAATAAGACAAGAGAAAGACATACAAAGAATGCAAACTGGGAAGGAAAAAGTAAAACGATCACTATTCGCAGATGATATACTAAAATACATAGAGAACCCCAAAAACTCCACAGAAAAGATAATCAAACTAATCAGTTTAGTAAAGTAGCAGGATATAAAATCAACATGCAAAAATCAGTAGCCTCCCTATACACAAACAATAAATCTGAAGAAGAAATCAAGAAAACCATTCCTTTTATTACTGAAACAAAAAAAATCAAATGCTTAGGAATAAACCTAAGAAAAGAGGTAAAGGACCTATACAAAGAAAACTATAAAACACTGTTAAAAGAAATAGACAAAGACACAAAGAAATGGAAAGACATCCCCTGCTCATGGATTAGAAGAATTAACATTATCAAAATGGCCATCCTACCAAAAGCAATTTATAGATTCAATGCTATTTCAATAAAAATTTCAATGACATTCTTCAAAGAAATGGAACAAATATTGAAATTCATATGGAGCAACCAAAACCCCGAATAGCCAAAGGTCTCCTGAAAAAAAGAGAAGGGAATGGCGGTATCACACTCCCAGACTTAAAACTACTACAAAGCCATAATAAGCAAAACTGCATGGTATTGGAATAAGAACAGACACACGGACCAATGGAACAAAATAGAAAATCCAGAAATAAATCCACAGATTTATGGTCAACTAATCTTTGACAAAGGAGCAAAGAATAGGCAATGGAGCAAAGGAAGTTTGTTCAATAAATGGTGCTGTGAAAACTGGATCACTACATGCAGAAGAATGAAGCTTGAATACTACCTCACACCATGCACAAAAAACAACTCAAAATGGATTAAAGAACTAGACATAGACCTGAAACCATAAAATATATAGAAGGAAATATAGGCGAAACTACGTGACATACACCTCAGTAACATCTTTAAAGACACATCACCCAAAACAGTGATAGTGAAGGCAAAGATAAACAGCTCAAACTACATCAAATTAAAGAGCTTCTGTACAGCAAAAGAGACAGTAGCCCAAACAAACAGACACACCACTGATTGAGAGAAAATTTTTGCACACAACACTAATGATAAAGGACTGATCACAAAAAACTACAAAGAGCTGACGAGACTCAACAAAAACAAAGAAAATAATCCAGTCAAAAAATGGGCAGAAGAGCTAAAAAGAAACTTCTCCAAAGAGGAAATTCAAATGGCCAACAGGCATATGAAAAAAATGTTCAACATCACTTGTAATCAGGGAAATGCAAATCAAAACTACAATGAGATACCATCTTACACCAGTGAGAATGGCACATATTAAAAAAACTAGCAACAACAAAAGTTGGCGAGGATGTGGAGAGAAAGGAACTCTCCTGCACTGCTGGTGGGAGTGCAAATTGGTCAAACCACTATGGAGAGCTGTGTGGAGATTCCTCAGTCTGCAAAAGATGGAGCTTCCACATGATCCAGCAATTCCACTCCTAGGTATTTACTCAGAGGACACAGAAACATTAATTTAAAAGGGCACCTGCACCCTATGTTTACAGTAGCACTATTTACAATAGCTAAGCTATGGAAACAACCCAAATGCCCAAAAAGAGATGACTGGATCAAGAAGATGTGGTACATATACACAATGGAATATTACTCAACAATCAAAAAAGATAAACTCATGCAATTTGCAGCAACCTGGATGGAGCTGGAAGGGATCATGTTCAGCGAAATAAGCCAGAAAGAAAAAGAAAAATACCAGATGGTCTCACTCATAGGAGGAATTTAGAAAACCTAAATAAGGGACCAGGAAAAAATACTAATTATAATAAAGTAACAATCAAACTTACCAAGCAACTATAAACCAGAGACACACTCTGGGGGGTGAGAGGGTGGGGGAGAAGGGAGTAGGATGAAAACAAGGGGGGTGGGAATTGTATGGGGACTATAATTAAGATGAAAATGCATACATTATGCAAAAATGAAAAATGATGTAAAAATGTATGAAATTAAAAAAAACAAATAAACAAACAAAAGAAAGCAAATTAATGCTCCCTAAAGTGTTGTGGAAGGAGTGAGGAGCTGCCTACAAAGGAGCCATACACTTAAATTTTTACGGTGATATAATTATTGATAGTCGTTCTATAGTGGTGGATTTATTACTCTGTATTTGTCAAAACTGGAGAATTTTACAGCAACATGAGTTTTTTGGGAGGAAAGCAAATATCAATAGATTTGAGAATCTCATAGATATGAGAATGCTGGGTGGAATGCCAACTGTGACAAATTAGTCTAATCTTATTACAGACGCATGATACAACTTCACAAAAGATGGTAGGGAAGAAAGGAGCTATAAATAAATAACATTGACAACCAGTACTTTGCTTAGATGCTATGTTGCCAAGGACAATAACTATATATAAGCATTGTATTTTAATTAGTAAATATGATTATCAGAGGCACATAATTTAGCAATTTTGAAACTACATTACAGGTATATCAGGGGTTGAACAAGGAAGTAAACATATGTCAAAGAATAAGCACCAGATTTCTCACTATATTAAAAGAAGTTACAAAAAAGCAGAGGAAATATTGCAATGAACTCTGGTGCTGAGTTTGCCAAGAGATACCATTATGAAGTGGTGCTTATAGAGACAGAAATAAATGAGTAAATATATAGTTGATCCTGGAATAATGCAGGAGTGCAAGGGTGTTGTCTCTGCAGTCAAAACTCTGCACAACTTTTGGCTCCCCCAACACTTTACTAATAGCTCAGTGCTGAATGGAATCCTAGCAATAACATAGGCGATTAACATGTTTTATATGTTCTATGTATTATATAATATAGTCTTACAATAAAATAATTTAAAGAAAATATTAAGAAAAACATAAGGGAATTGTGTTTACAGCTGCTGCTCCACTGCCATCATTCTCTCATGCCAGCACTGCCTCTAGCTCACCAAGCTCCAGTCAAAGGAAAGGAGGGTAAATAAGAGGTCTCTATGGCTTGTACAAAGCCCACTGCCTGCAAATCTACAGGTGGTAAAGCACTAAGAAAGCAACTAACGGCCCAGGTTGCTTTCAAGAGTGCTCCATTTATAGGAAAGGTGAAGAAATATCACATTACAAGGTGTACTGTAGCACTCAAAGAAATTAGATGTTATCAAAAGTCCACTTCACCTCTGATTCACAAATGTCCAGGGTCTGGTGAAGAAACTGCTCAGGACTTAAAATCAAATCTGTGTTTCAGAACACAGATATTGATGCTTTGCAGAAGGCAACATAGGACCTATCATGTTGGTCTTTCTGAAGTACCAAACTGTGCGATCCATGCCATAAGTCTAAGCAAAGAACTCCAGTTAGCACACTGCATGAGTGGAGAACAAATTAAGAATAATAAAAAATAATTATCTTCTACCTATTACTGGTAGTTCTGAGCATTAGATATTTTTTTCCCCATAGGGTCAAAAGGTACCTAAGTATACAATTTCAAGTGGAAAATAGGGAACAGAAATAAGGTATTGGTAGTTTTTCCACTTTCATTGTGTGAATTTTTAATATAGATGTGGGGATAAAAAGTAATACAACCAAAACATTTCAGTGAATAAGTTTTAGCAGCTCAGTTTTGTAGCAATTATAAATAAACCTGTTACATTTTTCTGGACAATGCCAGAATTTGTATTTTTTAAAAAACAAGTAAATTTCTTATTGACAGCAACTAAATAATGTTTGTAGCATTTTTATCACACTGTACATCCATTCACTATTCTTTTCTAACTATTAAAAATTTGTCTGACCAGGAAGTACATGCTTTAATGTTGCGTCTTCTTTCTGTTCCTATAAATTCGCCATTAAAATACACTGAACAAAAGAAATAGAAGAAGACACAAAGAAATGGAAAGACATCCCCTGTTCATGGATTGGAAGAATTAACATTATTAAAATGTCCATCTTGCCAAAAGCAATATATAGATTCAACTCTATTCCAATACAAATCTCAATGATATTCTTCAAAGAAATAGAACAAATACAGATGAAATTCATATGGAACCACAAAAAACCATGAATAGTCAAAGCTCTACTGATAAAAACAAAGGAGAAAGGAGGAATCACACTTCCAAACTTCAAGCTATACTACAAAGCCATAATAATTAAAACAGTTTGGTATTGGAACAAAAACAGACACACAGACCAATGGAACCAAAGAGAAAGCCCAGAAATAAAACCACACTTATATGGACAACTGATCTTTGACAAAGGAGCAAATACTATGCAACAGAACATGGATAGTTTGTTTAATAAATGGTGCTGGGAAAACTGGACCACCACAGGCAAAAAAATGAAACTAGACCACTAGCTTTCACTGTGCAGAAAAATCAGCTCAAAACAGATAAAAGAACTGGATATAAGACCTGAAACCATAAAATATATAGAAGAAAATATAGGTAAAACACTGCAAGACATACATCACAATAACATCTTTAAAGAATCATCACCCAAAGCAAAGAAAGTCAAGGAAAACATAAACAGCTGGGATTACATCAAACTGAAAAGCTTCTGCACAGCAAAAGAGACATTGTCAAAACAGAGAGACACCCCACTGACTGGGAAAAAATCTTTGCACTCCAGTCAACCGAAAAGGGACTGATCAGAAAGATATAAAAAGAACTCACAGGACTCAAGCAAAACAAAATATTTGGGTAAACACCTATGAGTGGAATAGCTGGATCATATGCAAGCTCTGTTTAGTAGGTCAAGAAATCTCCACAAAGCTCTCCATAGTGGTTGGACCAGTTTGCACTCCCACCAGCAGTGCAGGAGAGTTCCTTTTTCTCCACAACCTCGCCAACATTTGTTGTTGCTAGTTTTTTTAATATGTGCCATTCTCACTGATGTAAGATGGTATCTCATTGTAGTTTTGATTTGCATTTCCCTGATTACAGTGATGTTGAACATTTTTTCATACACCTGTTGGCCATTTGAATTTCCTCTTTGGAGAAGTTTCTTTTTAGCTCTTCTGCCCATTTTTTGACTGGATTATTTTCTTTGTTTTTGTTGAGTCTCATCAGCTCTTTAGCAGCACTATTTACAATAGCTAAGCTATGGAAACAACCCAAATGCCCAAAAATTGATGACTGGATCAAGAAGATGTGGCATATATACACAGTGGAAAATTATTCAGCAATCAAAAAAGATAAACTCATTCCATTCGCAGCAACGTGGATGGAACTAGAAGGAATTATGCTCAGTGAAATAAGCCAGAAGGAAAAAGAAAAATATCAGATGGTTTCACTTATAGCAGGAATATAGGGGAACCCAATAAGACATCAGTGTAAAAAAATAACAACAGTACAAAACACAACAAAGCAAAAACTGCAATTATAAATCAGAGACATACTGCAGGGGAGGAGGAGGGAGACGAATGGGAGGGAGGGAGGTGGGTAGGGAGGAGCACAAGGGACTGAGGTGATGGTGCACGGGTGCATTGGTGAAGGAAACTCTTTGGGGACCATACCTGAGGGGGTGGGGGGAAGATATTGTTTAAAAATGAACAATGATGTGAAAAATAAAAAAAGTAAAATAAAAAAAAATAAAAGAGTCTAGAGAAGGCAAAAAAATTACACTTAACAACCTTATGTAGAAAATCATAAGGAAATACATTTATAATATTGTACTATATTTATCAATACCATAAGTTCACGATATGTTTACAAGATGAACTGTCAATACATATCAATATTGTCTTACATGATACAAAACAATGTAGATGTTACATGTATTACAAGCACTAGATGTCAAAATGAAAGAAAATATGAAAGAGAAATTTTTATTTATTTACAGGTATTAAGGCCCATAATTATATAGATGCTAACATTACGAGAAGCTGTGAAAAGATATATGGGACCAGGGCCTCCCCTGGTGACACAGCGGTTGAGCGCTGGGCTGCAAAGCTGCCTGCAGCCTCTGCAGCGCCGGTTTGATCCCTCTCCTGCCCGTCCACTGCTCCCCTTAGCAGTGTATTTTGTCAGTCTGCCTATTCTGTTCCCTGCTCTGGTGAATTCTCTCACCCTCCCGCACTTCTGACTATACCCAGTGCTTGCATAAATAAATAAATAAATCTTTAAAAAAAAAAAAAAAAAAAAAAGACATGTGGGACCTTTCTATACTATCTTTGAACTCTACATCTATAATTATTTTAAAATAATACCATTGAAGAAAACAATGTCCACAATGAGATAACATTATATATCCATTAGAATTGTATAAATGAGAAGGTCTGACACTATCTAAAAAAATGGTGTCTTGATAAGAAGCATATGGAAAAAGAGAAAGTAGAGTATGAAAAAAGACATTATCAAATCACTTTTTTTTTTTTTACATCATTCTACTTTCTGCAGCTATGGAAATGCTCCTCTTCACTGTCTAGAATGCTAAGGCATGGCCATATGACTGCTGAGTACTTGAAATATGACTCGGATGGACAAATTTTTATTTAATTAAAAATTAGACAAAATATTTCTTGAGCTTACTAAGAAATATAGGTGATAGAGTAACAATACCACCAGGATACACTGAGATAAAACTAGAGCATGAAACATTATGTAGGAAAAACTGACCTGGCCTTCCTGACAAATCAGTGATATACAAAAAGGGGAAAGGGAAGAAAGAAAAAGGACTATTAAAGAAAGAGCCTTATGAGACATCAAAACCAGATAACAACTCAATTGATGCAGAAAAACCATTTGAGAAGCTTGAATGTAAAAATATTCAACAAATTAAGTAGAACCCATCACTAACAGCATTTTCAGTGGTAAAGAACTGAGTTTTCTCTACAACTAAGGGCAAGGTAAAGCTGCTCATTCCAGTCAATTCTATTCCACACAGTGCATAGCTAGAGTAGTGAAGCAAGAAAAATAAATAAAAGGAATCCAAATAGAAATGGAAGAAATAAAATTATCTCTTTACAAATCACATGATCTTGTATGTAGAAAGCCCAAAGATCCCACAAAAAACCTGTTAGAATAAATGAATTCAGTAAAGATTTAGGATACAAAATATATAAAATTCAGTTGCATTTCCATAGGATATCAAAAAACAACCAATTTGGAAATTAATAAAACAACCCCATTTTACAATATTAGTTTGAAATTTACAAAGAAAGAGAAAGCCTTGTGTACTGAAAATTATAAAACACTGATGAAATAAAGAAGACACAAATAAATCGTGCTACATCCAATGTTTATTGATTGGAAGATATAATACTGTTAAAATGTCTGTATTACACAAAGGGATCTATGGATTCAGTGTAATTCCTTTCAGAATCCCAAAGGTATTTTTTGTAGAAATAGAAAAAATTCTCAAATTCACTTGGAATCTCCAAGGAATCTAAATAGACAAAAACAATCAGTAAAAAGAAAAACAGAGTCAGTGGCTTTAACTTCCTGAATTCAAAATATTAGAAAATCACGTAATCAAACCATTATGGTATTGGCATAAAGACAGACATATAGACCAATGGAACAAAACAGAGAACCTCCACACAAATACTCATGAATATGCTCAAATTATCTTTGACAAAGGTGTCAAATTTATACAATGGGGAAAGATGGCCAATAAATAGCATTGGGAAAACTGTATATGCATATACAAAAGAATGAAATTGGAACTTTATCATATACTATATATAAATAAAATAAAAATGGATTAGAGACCTAAACATAAGACCCCCGGACTACAAAACTCCTACATGAAAACACTGGGAGAAATCTTTATGATACTGGGTTTGGCCATGACTTCTTGGATATGAACAAAAGAACACACAAAATCAAAAACAGACAAGGGAACTACCTCCAATCTTCAAACCATATATTGGATAAAGGGTTAATATCTGAATACATAAAGAACAACAATAACTCAACACTAAATATTAATCCAGTTTGAAAATAGATGAAAACTTGAGTATATTTCTCCAAAAAAGATACATAAATAACCAAATATCGGAAAAAATGTTCACTATTGCTAATCAAAAGGAAAATGCAAGTCAAAACCAGAATGAAATATCACCCCATATCTGTTAGGTTGACTATAATCAAAAAACAATAAAGCAACATCCAAAAATATCAAATATTGCTGAGGGTGTATAGAAACAGTTGGTGGAATGAAAGATAGTACAACCACTATGGAAAATGATAGCAGCTCTTCAAAAACTTAGAATTCACATGATTATACAATCTCATTTTCCAAAATAATAGAAATGAGATCTCAAAGACATATCTGCACACCCGTGTTTATTGAAGCATTATTCAGAATATACAGAAGGAAACTAGATATCCATCAACAGATAAGTGGATAAAGAAAAGGTGGTATATACAATGGAATATTATTCAGTCTTAAAAAAAGAAGTCCTGTCTGCTACAACAGGGATGAACCTTGATGACATTACGCTATGTGAAATAAATCAGTCACAAAAGGACAATAAGGTATGATTCTGCTTATATGAGGTATTCAAAATAGTTAAATTCTTATAAATATAAAGTAGAATAATGGTTGTCAGGGACTGGAGAAAAAATGGTAAGAGAAGTTGCTTAATAGACACAGAATTTTAGTTTTACAAGAGGAAAAAGTTATAGAATCTCTCTCACAAACAATATACAATATAGTTACTACCACTGTACATTTAAAATGAATAAGAAGATAGATTTTATGTTACATCTTTTGACCACACACACAACCCCTCTCAAAAAACATAGATGATAAACACACATATACTATACACGCATGCCCCTTATTTGAATTATGCCTTGAATTAAATAAGAAACAACTGTTAACTATAAATTATTATTACTGAGATGACAAGGGAAATTTTAAAGCAGGCTAGATACTAGAATATACTAAGTGACTCTGTTACAATTAATGACATGTGATGTGGATACTGGGTACATACTAGTTCATTACACTATTCTATTTTTGTGTATGACTTAAAATTTTCCATAATAAGATGTTTAAAAAATAGATTTAGAGCAAGAGCTTTTAAAGATAATCATGTTCATTTCCTAATTTTATGAAACATGTAGGTCCAGAGAGGACTTGCACATCATATAAATTTGTGACAAAACTGTGATTAATATTTAAAAACAAATTAATAGCTAAGCTTTGGAAACAACCCAAATGCCCAAAAATAGATGACTGGATCAAGAAGATGTGGTACATATATACCATGGAATATTACTCAGCATTCAAAAAAGATAAACACATGCAATTTGCAGCAACATGGATGGCGCTGGAAGGGATCATGCTCAGCGAAATAAGCCAAAAAGAAAAAGAAAAATACCGGATGGTCTCACTCATAGCAGGAATCTAGAAAACTTAAATAAGGGACCAGGAAAATGAATAACTATAAGAAAGTGAAAATCAAAATCAACAAAAAACTATGAACCAGAGACACTTTTTGGGGGGTGGGGGGCGGGAGGGGAAGGATTGGGGTCAGAATGGGGCGTTTGCAATTGTATGGGGGAATATAAAAATAAAATTTATTATTTTAAAAAAAAATAAAGTGTACAACTTGATGGTTTGATCTGTAAAAAAAAAAAAATAAAAAAAATAAAAACAAATTTGCCATTTAATGCTTTACCACATCATACTGACTCCATAAAAGTTCTACTAACAAATAGAGAATATGTATTATAAATTTTATTAATTGCCTCTGTAGCTACCTAACATAGTAAATATTTCATTGACAATACTTATCATTAAACACCAATGCGAGGACCTCCCGGGTGGCACAGCGGTTGAGCGCTGGGTTGTGAAGCTGCCCGCAGCCTCCACAGCGCCGGTTCGATCCCCTGCCACCAGGCGAGGGTCCCACATGGCTCGCAGACCTCTCCTGCCACTCACTGCTCCCCTCAGCAGTGTACTTCGGACATTCTGCCTGCTCTGCTCCCCGTTCTGGCTCTGGTGAATTCTCTCACCCTCCGCGCTTCTGACTGTACCCAGTGCTTGTATAAATAAATAACTATTGAAAAAAAAAAAAAAAAACCAATGCGACAGCATTGTATATTTGAAAGGATTGCTGGATATTATTTTTTTTTAAAGGAAATTCATTGTTTTTTTTTATTTTTTTTAATAGAGGCATGTTTTATTTATTTATTTATTTATTTATTTATTCATTTGTTTGTTTTGTTTATACATGCACTGGGTACAGTCAGAAGCCGGGAGGGTGAGAGAATTCACTAAGCCAGAGCAGGGAGCAGAGCAGGCAGAAGGACCGAAGTACACTGCTGAGGGGAGCAGCGGGCGGCAGGAGAGGTCTGCGCGCCATGTGGGACCCTCCTCCGGTGGCTGGGGAGAAGCCGGGGATCGAACCGGCGCTGAAGAGGCTGCTGGCAGCTTCGCAACCCAGCGCTCAACCGCTGCGCCACCGGGGAGGCCCTGCTGGATATTATTAACGAAGGTTTACAGAATATAAGTTTGTTAAAACTGTAAAAGTAAAGGAGTGTTTTTAAAATATTTTATTTTATATAATTCTTACATCATTTTTCATTTTTGCACAATGTATGCATTTTTATTTTGGTTATATTTCTCATACAATTGCACCCCCCCTTATTCTGACCCTAATCCTTCCTCTCCCCCTTCACCCTCCACCCGCCCCCCCGCCGCCCCCGCTGTAGTGTGTCTCTGGTTTATAGTTGCTTGTTGATTTTGATTTTCACTTTGTATTAGCTAGTGTTTTTCCTGGTCCCTTATTTAGGTTTTCTAAATTCCTGCTATGAGTGAGACCATCGGGTATTTTTCTTTTTCTTTCTGACTTATTTCACTGAGCATGATCCCTTCTAGCTGTAAAGGAGCTTTTTTTAGTCCATTTACTCTGAATTTCATCTCAACATCAAAAACCATCCAAAGATGCCCTTAATCAGAGTCCTCAAAAATAAGAATAGTCATTGGAGGTACAGCCTTTGTCTTCAGAAGAAGGTAAGGGGAGGCTCCTTTTAAGAGTCATAACTGTACGTCTATCTACTTTCCTAAGGGTCTTTTTAATACCACTAGCTACACCACCTCCTTTTCCCTCTTTCCCAATCAGAATCATGGACCACCTGGAACCCTTGAAAAGAAACAGTACTAAATGGAAAAGGGCACTTGAGAAGAGAAGTAAAGTTGTACTTTAACAGTGTAATAAAATACAAAAAGTTAAGAGGAGGAAATTGCCTATGCAATCCAGTGCAAACTAATGAGGAAATGTGGTATAAAGGGAAAAAAATAAAGTAACTAGATTTGAGATATATGATTTTTCTTTATCTACTTCCATAAAGATTATAGTTTCCTTATTTAATAGATGCAATAAGACTGAAATCTCAACTATTACACAAAATTTGGTTTTTATATAAATTGTGACTTGATGGCATTGTAAGATCAGTTATGTTAGTGTACCACAGATATTTTAAACAAATGTGAACGTTGAAAATGAACATTTTCCTATGAAAGAAATATTTCTTGTGAAAATTCAGAGGAAGACAAGAGTAAGTGAAAAGTTACCCACCATCCCATTTTCTAGAGATAAGAGTATAGGCTTACATTGTCAACTACCATAAAAATATTTAATGTAATTATTATCCAACTATGAAATTATATGGATAATTTCTGTGAAATTTTTTTATTGTAATATAACACTAGTGTTACAGTCGCAAAATTTTATCTCATTCGATTGAATTCTAAACATTAATGCCTGGCAGCTTGGACTGTGAAATCAAAGATACAACGAAAGTAAGCCCTGGAGATATGAATAATCCATACTTCAAAGTAATACTTTTTGTGGCTTTACTATCAACTCAACTCAACTGAAGTACTATCAACTCAAGCTATAGGTGTCAAGGAATGGTAGTTCATTGTTTTCACTGCACTAAGTCTGAAGTACCTAGTAACTCACAGTTTCTTTGAAACAGACTTAAAACAGTGATATGGTGTTAGAAGGCTATTCAAAGGTAAAGGGACAAGCAAAGCATCCATGAATTTTGTCTCAATGCTAAAAAATATCAGTACCTTTCTTTTAGGTCATTTACTTCAACAATGTAATGTAATAGAAAAAAACTAGTTGGAAAAAACAAAGAAATAAGTAATTAATACTGTTCAATCAATAACCTACACTTACCAAAAAAAGAACTCTAATTTTTTTCCCTCTCATATTTTCCAAAAATATCTTAAATTAGTCATTTAAGAATACATACATACATACATGCCATGTATTTCATTATCATCTTCTTTGGGGGGAAGATCTATAATTTCACCAATCTATATTTGTTAAAGTAGATTGAGGATTTTATTTATTGCATGTAAATACTACTAAATCACTAAATGTCTCATGTAACTGATATTAAGTGAAGATATGACATTTCAACTAATGAAGCAAAGTCATTTATCTTGAAATTTTCTTGCTACAGAAAGAGAAACCTTTAAACATGGCCTTAAGTTTGCAAAAATCAGCAACTTTAATCTATCCACTTTCTTTTGACCTTTACACTCAACCTCAAAAAAATGTTCAGCAACATAAATTTGATCTCAAAAGGCTGCTGCAGATCTCATTTTCTGCTGTTTTTCCATTAGGTATTTATGGGACTTGCTAGTGTTACAAGGGACTAGTAAAACGTCAAAGTAATCCTGCAGTTCCTGTGTATGAATTCAGCTTTTCCCTGTGAGATGATAACTTTTTCCCCCCCTTGTCAAGGCCTTTTCAGAATCAAGTATAAAACTAAGACTATAGGTGTAATGTTCATTTTTAAGCAGTAGGACGGGTGAGTAGGGACAAGGCAGAGAAAGAACATTAACCAGGTTTAGCAGTTCAACTATTGAAACAAAATAATTTTTTAAGCCATTAGGTAGCTTGTTACACATTTGTACTAATTGAAATCACAGCATGATTACACAGGATAGAAACTGAATCCAATGAATTCTAAGTCTGAAGCTCTCAGTTGTATGCATGCCTTCTCTTAACTGCACAGGAAACCAGCTGCTTCCATTTATGAACTGTATTGAACACATGTGCTCCAGTATACCCATGACATAACGTGTAACACTACACTTTCAAACAAGTTTGCCAAGAAGGGGGATGGGTGCATATATGTTAGTAAGACCAAAAACATCATATATGATTTTTTCCTTAGAACTAGTAAGGAAAGAAAAGAACCTCAAGTTGTATTTCTGTTACTGTATTTCATAATCCACAATAAATATAAATAATAAAATCAATAATCTTAAGGAATCATTGCATTCATTATCAATCAAAGCTCATCAAAGCCTAAGCCTAAATCAAGTTCGAGATAAGGTAAAATATTAGTTGTTCATACGTATCACTCCCACAGTGGACAAGGGAATATTAACTGCAGGATAATGAGCTATGAGACTAAAACTTTCATAGTTTATAAAAAACTGCATTAAATTCTTCCTTTTTCCTCCATTTAAGTTAATGGAAGTTCTATCCTTGACTGATTTCTCTCTCTGTATCTTACTTCCAATTCAACAACAAATTCTATTATATCTATCTGCAAACTAAATTCAGAACCTGATTGCTTTTCAACACTTCCACTGTCAATAACCGAATCCAAGCTACCATAACAGCCTCCAAATTGATCTCCCTACTTCTATCTTTGCATCATTCAGTTCCTTGAATAATAGTGGCCAGAATAATCCTATTAAGTATAAGTCAGGTTGTTTCTCCTTTACACCAAACCCTCTAAAGACTTTATTTCGGGTCTTCCCTGGTGGTGCGGACGGTTGAGAGCAGCGCTATGAAGCTGTCCGCAGCAGCTTCTGCAGTGCAGGTTCATCCCGGCAGGCCAGCCGGTGAGAATCCCACAAGACAGAATCCTGTCTTGCCCGCTGCTCCCCTCAGCAGTGTATTTCGTCAGTCTGCCTGCTCTGATCCCCTCTCTGTCTCTGGTGAATCTTCTCACCCTCCCATGCATCTGGCCTGTACCCCAGTTCTTGTATGCATAAATAAATAAATCTTAAAATGACAAAAGACTTTATTTCATTCAGAGTTAAAAAAAAAAACTTTACCATAATCTATAAAGTTTTATTCAATATGCCTCTTAACTCTTCCTTTATAACTGTATCTCCTACTGCCTTTCCCATTTTTGAGTCCACCTCAGTCATCTTAGCCTTTATGCTGTTTCTTTTTTTTTTTTTTAATATATTTTTTTTTAAATAGAGGCACGTTTTATTTATTTATTTGTTTGATTGTTTGTTTGTTTTGTTTATACATGCACTGGGTACAGTCAGAAGCGCGGGAGGGTGAGAGAATTCACCAGAGCCAGAGCAGGGAGCAGAGCAGGCAGAAGGACCGAAGTACACTGCTGAGGGGAGCAGTGGGCGGCAGGAGAGGTCTGCGCCATGTGGGACCCTCCTCCGGTGGCCGGGGAGCAGCCGGGAATAGAACCGGCGCCGCGGAGGCTGCGGCAGCTTCGCAACCCAGCGCTCAACCGCTGTGCCACCAGGGAGGCCCTTTATGCTGTTTCTTAAAATTACTATGTTACTGGTAAAGAGCCTTTGTATTTCCTGCCTATTCTTAGTGTTTGATTATTTTTCTCCCTAATAAGTGTGTGATTAGATCCTTTTACTTTTCCAAGTTTCTATGTAAATGCCACCTTCTTGGGTGGAGCTTTCCTAATGGTTCTGTTTGCAAGAGCACCCCCTCTAGTATTCTTTATTCTTCTTTTCACTTTATTTTCCTCCTTGGTTCTTATTATCATCTAGCATACTATTTATTATGTTAAAAATTTTATTCACTAAACTGTAAGCTTCTGGGGGGCAGTAATTCTTCTTTTGGCCACTGTTAAATTTTCAGCATCTAGAAAAGTATTAGCCCACAGTAAGTCTTCAGTAGGAATGAATTAAGCATACAAAACAACATTTAAGTATGTTTCTAAAGGTAAAAGATCTTTCCAACTTCTGCTCCTATATCTCTTGAGAAAAAAATGAAGAGTTTATGAAATATTTTTCTAAGTGATTATAGAAACCTATATACAGTAAAATTCAGAGACAATATTATTCTATGAAATATCTGTACATATTCATTTTAAAAGACAAAGAACACACCCCCTTACTGTTCTTACAAAGATGAAAAATTCCAGAAGCTAGAACACAAATAACACAGTAAAAGTTGAGTGTCATGTGACGTACACATATATTTTATAATAACATACCTTGTATGTATTTCTGAATTTTTTCTTGGTAGTCATTGTTTATTTATATAGATTCTTTTTATGTGTATCATTTCAGAAGCATACAATTAACAAATGTGTTTGAAATCATTGAGTGTCTCTAAGTATACATCAAAATTCAGATTAATCATAAAAGCTACAATTCTTTCTAATTCAGTAGACATCCCTTTAGGAAGTCTTGTTTATGGTTTATCTCCTAAAAGCCATTTATAATCTGCATGTTTTCTTCCTAAGAACACTTCCTTGATTTTTGTTAACATTTTACTTACACTTTGCCTAATTCCTTGAGGATTAAGGTTCTTTAGAAGGATGTAAAAACAGATAAGACCTTGACTAAAAGTTAGTGATAAATGAGAAGAAAACAGAATACATACATTTGAATGCCACAAACTACAAAAGAGAGACTTACTTTTTACCTTCTAATACCAATGGGAAAAAGAAAAATACAGTGTTGCAATTGAAAATGTATGAGGATTTGCACATCTGGGTAAACTGTATCTAGAGATTCTTTGTTTAAAAAAATATACAAATAGGGCCTCCCCTAGTGGCCAAGGCAGTTGAGCTCAGTGCTGTGAAGCTGTCTGCAGCCTCTGCAGCACTGGTTCCATCCCGGCCAGCCAGGGAGATTCCCACATGGCGTGGCAGACCCCTCCTCTCTCGCCTGCTGCTCCTCTCAGAAGTGTATTTCATCAGTCTGCCTGTTCTGTTCCCCGCTCTGTCTCTGGTGAATCTTCTAAACAGCGCCCCCCCCCCCATGCTTTTGGCCTGTACTCCGGTTCTTGTACAAATAAATAATCTTTAAAAAAAAAAAAAAATATATATATATATATATATACACACACACAAATATAAGATGATCCCATTAATTAGAAATTTGCAAAAGCTTTAGTAGCAACTTTTTCTATATTTATTGATGAAAGTAAGTCATTATTATCATGAAATTCCACAAGGAAGCTTTGAGACCATCACAAATCCTTAAATCTACAAATTATGAGAAAGTAAATTAAGACTTCTGTTTCAATTTCTTCCTAAATTTTATGTGAGAGCCACCTATATTTTATGTATATCTTTAAACTTAAAGCTAATCAGTTTACTATCACTACTATAATTTTCTTATTCAAAGATAAATTTTGACAAAGAAACCAAGCTCTTATCATTTTAGAAGGGCAACTGCTTATTTGAAAGGCTATGGAGAACAATAAAATATGTCACACTGGATATTAGATAGTTAGGACTAGACTCACTATATTAAGATCATGGCAAATATGAGTCAAACTATGAAAGTTAAATTTGTGAATGGCAAGGGGTCATCTTATTCTTTCATTCTGAAGGAGATCAGTATAAATGTGATTAAACTATAAGACTCTGTTGTAAGACTCTACCGGATGGATAAAATACAAAAATTACTTTGATTTTAAAAATATGATATGAAACATACATTATTTATTGAATTACCTTTAGAAACATCACTGACTAGTTTTAGGGGTAAATGTGGTGTCTCTTTCTTTCTTTTTTTTTTTTTTTGCATTTTCCCCTACACTTTCTTCTCTGTAAACTGTCTACAGAATTTTAGAAAGTTGGGCTTCCTGGTGGCACAGTGGGTTGAGCACATGGCTGTGAAGCTATCCGCAGCCTCTGCTGTGCGGGTTCTATTCCAGGTCGGCCAGGGAGATTCCCACATGGCATGGCAGACTTCTCCTGTTGTGCCCGCTGCTCCCCTCAGCAGGGCTTTCAGTCCGTCTGCCTGTTTTGCAACCTGCTCTGTCTCTAGTGAATCCTCTTACCAGCTCACGGCTCTGGCCTGTACCCCAACTATTGTATAAATAAAAAATAAATCTTTAAAAAAGAAGAATTTTAGAAAAGTTACTTGAATATTCTCTTGAATAAAGGTCTTACTTTCCTGGGAGTGCCAAGAATTTTTTTCTTAATATGCTGTCACAACTTATTTTCCAAATGTTAAAAAAAATTAATGTTTCCTAAGACAGGTCAATAATTTAAAGACTTTATCTAACTTAAAAAATATAATGTAAAACTATCCAAAACAATGTCCTAAATCTGTTGGTGCTTAGGATTTAGAATTCTGTTATAAAAACAAAACAAACAAACAAAAAGACACACAACAAAGAGACTTAGACAGTTTTTAAAACCTGTAAGGCATTTGTACAAGATTTAAAACAGACATATGCTTTTAAAGTCAAGAACTTTCAAATGCAACAGTTAATCCACATAATAATTCAACAACCAAGATAGGTTCAAAGTTCTAACAGATACCATATGCAACCTGTAATAAAACGAGTTAAGATATTTCAAGTAACAGGATAATTTCATTTTCCATTTTAAATACCTATTTATTTTTAGTTACCAGGCTATGATATAGCATATGAAAATGAAGCAATTATAAAATAAAACTCTCCTATAGATATTTTACTATTAGCTAGACAAACAGATTTGGGGGAATACTGCAACATCATTTTTCTATCTTTCCTACAGAAGATAAGGCATACTGAATTTACCATTAACTGTAAAGTCAAGAAATCTAATAACTGATAAAATAAATCTAGAAAAGAAAATAGATGAAATAGCAGAATATATTTAGCCTAGAAAACATATGAGTTCCAAATCTTCATCCATTAAATTGAATACCTACTATATAAAAAGCTATATGCCAGTCATAAAGGGAATACATGTTTGCAAGACATTATTCTACTACAATGGAAATCACACACACAAAAAAACACCATGGTAAAACAGGGGAAGGATCAGAGATATCAAAAATAAGCCACCTTTTAATCAGAAGGAAACAATTAAATGAAATGCAAATAGTATAGTTAGGAATTTTTTTCCTTGCCAAAAAAAGGAAAAAGAATCAGTCTTTGTTCTGACAATCATGGCAATTTAGGGCTACATAGCCCTTCCGACTAGAAAGGTGAGAAAAGTTTTAAAATGAATTCAGTGTGCAGATAGAATCAGATGTCAGCTAAGTAAAGCAAAAGGTATATTTATTGTTTTTTGTTAACAGTTTTTGAGACAAAAGAACAAATGTCTAGGAGATAAACCTGGGGAAGTTAGGAACTTAAATGGCCTTGTTAAAAGGAAATATTTTTTTCTAGTTTCTCAAATTTATAGTTGGTTTACTCTAAGGACTTCTAAGTATTCCTTACTTTAATTACAGATGATGTTCTGTAAATTTAAAGACAGAAAACTGGCAACCCAAATCAGCCGTATTTCAATATTACAATAGTGTCTTTTATTAGAAACTCAGTACTCTTCTTTCAGTCATCTGTGAGACAGAACTTCCTGCCTAACAGTCCATTGTGATGACATAATTTCTGACAAAGGCATTCTGAATAAAATGGATACTTCCAGGACTAATCATTATAGATTTACTTTAAATATTTTCTTCAGTTGTGTGTAATTCATGGAATGACAGAACACTTCACTAGAATATCCGTAACACATCATATCACTCTGAAGGGACGATTTCACAGTGGAAAAGATATGAACAAAAAGCCTTGCAGATTTCACGTTTGTTAGGGACAATTTTCTTATAGTACAGTTATTTTCAGCAGAGTGTCTAATGGTACATGGTGGGGACAAAGCAAATAGGATAATTTGGCACTCATACTGAGTGTGATGGAACCAATTACATGAGTAAAAAATTGTAACTTAAGTTTTAGAAAAATCTAATCCTTAAATAGCAATTGCCATTATTTGCATTATAAAAATCTCTGATGGAACTGAACATCTCAAAAAAACAGCAATCTTTTTACATTTATGCAATTTTTTTAAAAAAGCAACATCATACATGTGCATCGTGTAAGAAGTAAAAATCAAGCAAACAAACTTGATATACTAATTAATGTCTGAAATTCCACAACTGCAGGTTAGCAGAGGTCTAATAAGCACAAGCAATCTCCCCACCATCAACAAGCAAGCCTAGTTTGGGGGGGTTGTGTGTGTGTGTATTAGTATCACATAACTTATGTCAAAATGACCTTTAGTACACAGGTATCATAACAAGGACTTTTTTGTTTTTCCATCAAAAACTGCTTTATCAAGGTTAAACTTGGGAGAATAATGTTCAAAGAACACCCCAAAGCAGGTGTTCTTTCACAGTATTTGCCCTCTGGTGTGGAGGAATTGTTTCAGAGACAGAAACAAACATCCAACTTAACTCTTTCTAATTTGAAATTTGAAAAAAAAAAGCAACATCTTCTTTTTCTTAAAGTTTACATATAATTATGGAGAACAATACTTTTAGAGAGAAACTAAAAGATCTGATATTGTGAAATGGGGGGGCGGGTTAGGAATGCACTTAGATAATATATATTTTTTAATTTTGGAAAACAAAGTACCAATAAAGGTTGGTATGGCAATTAAGCAAGGAGAAAAAAAAAAAACTGTCTTATTTTAGTAGTGGACATGTTTGAATCTTAACTAAGAGAGCTGATTCTTTTGTATTAGTACTTTCCAAATATGTCTTGCTGAACTTGCGTCCCTTGCAATGTATAAAGGTGTTCTGTGAAAGTTTTGTCCCATAGTAAGAAATCTGTTAAATTTTTGGTTTTAATTATATTTTCCTGGTGATTTGGAAATGAAACTATTTTCTTTGAATATAACTTGGGCGAAACTATTTTTTGCCATATGTTAAGGTAGGATATGATATATATGTGTGTTTAAAAACAAGCTTTATTTAATTATTTATTCTTTCCCATATTAAATCTTAACTGACTAAAAGAACTCTGTGGTCAGAGAAGAATAAATAGGTGATCTTTGGGTTAGTCCTAATAGCCAAGGTATATTATTGATAGTAAGAGAAAGGAAAGGTGTTTACTTTGGTTTGCTTGCTTTTGGAGCTGAGACAAGTGGCAGTAAGCTGGTAATACAGGTATGGCGTATAGAATGGTCTACACCAAACTTAATCTTTATCACCTTAATAGAAGTACAGGGCAGTAGCAAAATCTCCAAAGTCAAACTGGTCAACATATAACTTTTCTTTGGAATAGGTCTCAGGGCACTCACTCCCGAATGGTAGAAAAGAGCAATAACTTCAAACTGAAGTGATGGGAAGAATGATATGAGGGATCAACCTGAAATTAAGACTTTTTGGCCACCCATTAAAAAAAAAACAAGAAGGAGAATTCTGCAAAAATAAGTCAGAAGAACACAGACAAATACCAGATGATTTGACTCATATGTGGAATAGAAATTAAAGGAACAGACCAAACCAAACCAAATCAAACTCTAGAAATTTGCAAAACTGAAGCTACCAAAGGGGGATAAAAATGGGAGGGGTTCCAAAGAAATGTGGTGAAGAATTATGGGTATTTTGTTGGTAGGTGTGGTGTGGTAACACATCTGAAGAGGTATGAATATATACACTGAAATCAAATACAATGTTGTAAAACAGTGTTACCACAATAAAAATAATATAAATCAATCAATAAATTAAACACTGTTGTGTTTAATACATAAATAAATAAAACTTTCACACGCATAAAATTGGTTGTTTTGCTAAGAAAATAAAACAATATTGTGGGTCAATGTTTCACATATCAGTCTGTAATTCAACAAATATTTGTTGATCACATGTTATCTAATTACTAGCTAACACTAACTAGCTAATTAATTTTAGGGTAACAAAACATTTCCTCCCTCTCACCATAAAGGTTTCCCTTCCCTAAAAAAAATCGAGTATCTATATTGTTCGATCTGCCCAGAACACTGGTATTATAGATATATATCACTTGTCCCTCAAAAATTTTGTCTGTCAAGTTCTTAAAAGAGAACACCCTGTTTAAAAGATACCATCCCCAAATCCTGCCAGTCAAGCACTCATTTCCAAGGTTTATTCTTTTGTAAAGTACTAATTGCCACATGCCTTCCATAAAGTATCGTCATATTCCACTTGAACATATAAACTATGTAATTGTTCATTATGTATGTCTTTCCCTCCCACCTCTCAATAATAAACGGTCTCTGGAAGCAAAGAATTTTGTTCCTGCAGTATACCTGGTATCTAGCATGTAGTATGCACTCACTTAATATGTTAATGTTCTACTTAATGAATGGCACATGGAGTTAGGAGAAAAAGTATATTAAAGTATACTAAAGTATATCAAAGTATATTAAAAGGAACTAAGAAAGTGACAACTGAGATAAATCTGTATAGAACTATAGAATTATCTAGGTAAAAGAAGGTGAGAATATTAGAGTTGTCCTAGCAGAAACCTGAAAGTAAAACCTGAAAAAAGTCCATTATACCCAGATCTCAGAGAACACTATGACAGGGAAGAAAGTCATACTGAGTCCAACTTCTCTCTTCAGGATTCCTCTGACTTAGCTTTGCAATGAACATCTATAAAACTTAACATACAGCCTCAAAAATAATAACAATATTTTTATACCAAGTATTTGATGAGTGTTTCCTGCACTGTTCTAAATTATCTCATTTCATTCTTATCAAGTAGGTATTATTATCATCCCCATTTTGCAGATGACAAAAGTGAGGTTCAGAAGTTACTTTGCCCAAGATCACACAGTTAGTAAGGAAAGAATTTTGGATTTATATCCCGATAGTTTAACTACAAGGCATACTCACTTTTTTTGTAATTATTATATGAGTTTCAGGTATATAACTTAATGATTTATATATGTAACTTGGTGATTCAATATTTGTAAAAACTACAAAATGATCACAATTGTCTAGTTAACATTTGTCAGCATACATACATAGTTATAAAATTTTATTTCTTGTAATCAGAACTTTTAAGATCTACTTTTTTAGATGTGGTATATATACACACAATGAAATACTATTTAGCAATCAAAAAAGATAAACTCATGCTATTCACAGCAACATGGACAGAGCTAGAAGGGATCATGCTCAGTGAAATAAGTCAGAAGGAAAAAAGAAAAATATCAAATGGTTTCACTTATGGAAGGAATACAGGGGAACCAAATAAGGGATCAGGGAAAAATAACAATAACAATAACAATAATAATAATAATAAAAACTAGCAGGCAATCATAAATAAGAGACATTTGGTGAGAGAGGGGGAGGAAAAGGGATCAAAACAGGTGAGAGAAGAGCACATGGGACTATGGTGAAGGTTCATGGGTGAACTGGTGGTAGGAATTTTATGGGGAATACACAATGATGTAAAAGATAAATAAAAAATAAATTATAAAAAAACCTACTCTTTTAGCAACTTTCAAATATGCACTACAACACTGCTTTCATGCTATACATTACATTCTCAGAACTTACTTATTTTATAACTGTGAGACTGTACCTTTGAGCCCATTCATCTACCTACTCCCTCCAGCCCCACTTCTGGCAATAATCAGTCCTCTGTATCTATCAGTTTAGGTTTTTTTTTTTTTAGATTCAAAACATACCCTCTTATTTAATACACTATCTTTGCCTTAATGTAGCATAAAGTTAAGCTCCTAATAAATATTTCTTATTTTAACATGTATTAGAAAGTAAAAAATTATAAAACACCATGATTTTTTAAATTAATGAATATGGCATTTCATGTACTCAGTGCAGTCATTAAAAATCTTTCCAAATTATTTCAAATGCATTCTACTGATAGTTTCTGCACAATAATCAAGTATACTAATAAAAAAATTGAATCAAGCACTATAACTGAAATTATGCCACTGACAACACTGGGAAAAAAACTCTTAATAGACATTTTTTAATGAGGGAAAGAATAGAGAAATGGTACCAGTGACTCTTAAAACACTTAGAAGTGAAGTAAAAAGATTTTTTTTATTTGATCATTGTTGTAGCGTTCCTAAAAATTTAGGTTGTCTTCATTTAATATTCTTACTTTTGATGTGCTAAAAGAAAGGTCCATTACTACAAATGCTAAGGAACAAATCTGCTGGAAATCTGTTATGAGAAATTAAAATATCAATAGAGCTCCAATTTCTAAAGTTCTGCCTTGCTAAAAAAGAAATAATATATACATATATACATAAGCTCTTAAAGTTTTTAGCAATTACTAAATAATTTTTAGAGTCAATTCTTGTCATTGTTCTCCATAAGCAAATCTATTATAAGACAACACCAAAAATTTCACTGGTCCTTTAAAAATTGTGCTAATTAAAATATTATTAAGTTATTGAATTATAAGTATATAAATTGTTACTTTTATGAAATCAATCAATGCAATGCTTATTTCAATCATTTTTTCTAGAATTTTATAGGCTAGGGAGGGGAAAAATGAGAGGGAAAGGAAATAATCATAAAATGATGAAGTAATTTTTAAAAGCAAAATCACTGAAAGACCACTAATAACTTCAAGTGAAATGCCATATAAAAGCTTTTAATTGCCTAAAATTTGTGAAAAACTACCCAGGAGATCAACAAATTCACATCAATGAACTGCATTATACTAATAAGAGACCCCTGGCCTCTAGCCAGGGAGAACAAACAAATGAACCATTCTCACATGGCTGCAAATTATCCAAAAGGAAGAGAAAGAGACAGAGTCAAAGTAACATATTTGCATGGTGGGAAAAAGATCAAATATTGATCAGTCCAAGCTGAGGTAATTAGAACCATAGTAAAGGAGATGGGATGCATGTTCTTATCCCTAGGAACATGAATCTTTGTCTTAAATGTTGAGCAGATTAACTATTTGCTAGTTGGATTTTTTTGTTTAAAAAATTCAATAAAACATTTGGATGGTACCAGGTGTTTACAACTTTAAAAATTAATAACTTCTCGACTCTTTAAAAAGTCATCTTGGGTCTCCCCGGTGGCGCAGCGGTTGAGCGCTGGGTTGCGAAGCTGCCCAGGATACTGGGCAGCGCTGGTTCGGTGCAGACCTCTCCTGCCGTCCGCTGCCTCCCTCAGCAGTGTACTTCAGTCCTTCTGCCTGTTCTGCTCCCTGCTCTGGCTCTGGTGAATTCTCTCGCCCTCCCGCACTTCTGACTGTACCCAGTGCTTGTATAAATAAATAAATAAATAAATCTTTAAAAAAAAAAAGTCATCTTATTTATATGACATTTAGATAAATTAGTACAATTATTGATAAACATAAATTATGACTCATATAAGTTTTTCTAATTTCTATTATAGTAAAACCTGTAATGAGAATATTATCACTGACACTGGTGAAAGCTAGGCCATTATAACCTAACTAAAATAATTAGAAAAATTCTTAATAGTCTACAGCAAGAAACAAACCAGAAATTTGACTAATACTATTCAAAATGAATTTTTCCATGTAAAAACTATCCTATTTCAGCCTCTAAGCATATATGGCTGTTAAGGTTATGGCTACATTAAAAAGTTGGGGTCAGTCTTGAGATGAACTAGAATCAATACAAAATATTCACTGGCTATAAGACTTTTCTCAAAATCATCTGAATAGAATTATTATTACTGCTTAGAGCAAAATGCTATTATTTATAAAATCCTGATATATACACAAAACTGTTCATTTATAAATCTATGGTTTTATTTATTTTTTAAAGATTTATTTATTTATGCATACAAGAGCTGGTATATAGACCAGAGGTGCGGGGAGGGGGGGGTGAGAGGATCCACCAGAGACAGAGTGGGGAATAGAACAGGCAGATTGATGGAAGAACACTGCTGAGGGGAGCAGCAGGCGAGTCAGGAGAGGTCTGCTGCGCCATGTGGGTTGCTCCCTGGCAGGCTGGTGATCAAACGTGCTGCAGAGGCTGCAGACTGCTTCATAGTGCAGATTGCTTCATAACCCCTTGTGCCACCAGGGAGGCCCTAAATCTATGGTTTTAAATACTGATTTCAAATAAAGCTTGTAGGTGTAACCTGATTTCTTCCCACCACATTCATGTGTGTTGATCAACTAGAGACTGATTCCAAAAACTCTGTAATAGCAAATCATTATCAGCTTGATAAAGGTAGCATCAGAAAGCATGTTCATTACTTTGGGAACTGTAAGTAAATACAATGAATAACTATTTCTACATTCTAGCTAATGGCACAATCCAAGTGCAGACAAAACTATAGGTTAATTGGAGAATTTCCAGTTAATTTATCTAAAAAATATTTTAAATTTTTGGCTTTCTTGCCAATGAAGTCTATTTTATTATTTATTTATGGTAAGGTACATGTTCTTTTTTTTTTAAAGACTTATTTATTTATTTATTTATTTATACAAGCACCGGGTACAGTCAGAAGCACGGGAGGGTGAGAGAATTCACCAGACCCAGAGCGGGGAACAGAACAGGCAGACTGACGAAATACACTGCTGAGGGGAGCAGTGGGCGCGGCAGAAAGGAGGGGTCTGTTGTGCCATGTGGGACCCTCGCAGGCCTTTGGGGATTGAACCGGTGCTGCAGAGCCTGCAGGCAGCTTCTCAGCCCAACGCTCAACCACTGCACTACCAGGGGAGGGCCTACATGTTCATTTTTATTATGCATACTTTTTTACATAGCTTAATTTTTGTATTACACTATACTGTAAGCTATTAATGAGTAAGACTACTGTGAATAAGCAAAACAGGCAACTGAGATATATAATCAATATATTGATTCTGAGCAAGTTCTTTCAATCCCAACATACCAAATACAGTCCAACATACCAAATAGAGGAAAGAGTAAACAAGTAATTAATATAATCACTGTATTTACATTGAAAATCATTATGTTTTTATCTTTTTAAAAGAATATTTTCTTCTTTTCATTCTCTTGGCATTTATGTCTTCATTTTAAGATGGTTTTGTTCTATCTTTTGCTTCTTTGAAAAAGGAGAATGAATTAAATCCATTTGAGCCAAATTCTTAATCCCAGTGAAGCTCTGACAGATGGAATGAAATACACAGTCACTTCAGTAGCTTTGTTATATATTAGCTTTCCAACCCTCACATTTTATATGAATTGTTGGAAAGAGTAGATCAGGACATCTGATGAAAATGAACACAAAAAGGAAGTCACCTGGGGAAAATAGGCTTCCTTTCTAAATTTTCAGTCACATTTCAAGGGATAGAAATTATACTCATGTTTTATCATTGGCATTTTTCACTATATGGATAAAAAATCATGTGATAAAAGCTACCAGAACTCCCCAAGAAAGTGCTCGGTTAGCAAGTTGTTCCACTGGAACACTGCTTTTATTGTCTCTTTGGGAGAAAGTGGAAAAGTAAATACACTGCTTTGCATTTTGTTACCTAGTTTGCAGACAACTTCACTGGCTAAAATAAACAATAAAGCAATGTTTATCTTTCAAGCTATAAAATTACTGAAACACTATTAGAATAAGATATTCTTAACCTCCTCCTGCCCCCACAAGAAAATCTCTGCATTTCACTGCTTGACTAGGTAGTATAAACTCAAGATAAATTGAAAATCATGAAATAAGTAGACATATTACTTTACTTTAAAAAAAAATCCCAGGGAAAATTTAACTATGAAAAAAATAATCAGTGGAATCATTGTTATTGGAAATTTTAAAACTACAAAAAAACCCAGAAAAGATGTGCAATTATTTTCCTTTGACATTTTCCCAGTATGTAGACATGGAAACACAGTAGGAAATAAAGCAATTTCTATGTATTAACAGACCACTGACCTGCAAATGAGATATGAAGGTAAAAAGATAGCATAGTTAATTAATCCTCAAACCGTTTACCTAATAAACCTTTAATCTCCAAACAAATATTTGTACTCAGTAGGATAAAACTACAGCAGCTTTGCTTTATATTCAGTGGCCTTGCCTTATTCCATAGAAAAGCAATAAAGATGTCTTGTTCACTGAAAGATACCAAACCAGAGAAATTTTACAATGTTTTAAGAGAAAATAACTAAACACAAACTTTAAATACATGAAAGCAGGAACACTGAAAAATTAGTTTATTATTTATTAATTACATAATATATTTCAAATATTTTGGCTTCTATTATAAGTCTCAAAGGTGATATATTACAAAAGTTTGGATTCTTTTGTATGCTATTTTAAATTAATTAGGAATGCAATATTTATTATCTTCTAAATTCAAAGCAATAAAGCATGAGATGAGATGCAAAATTTCATAATAATTCTTGCCCTCAAAGGGTTTTTATTTTTGAAAAGATGTGTCAGAAAACAACTCTCATCAATTTTAGAAATTGATTCTGTATTGATTCTTACCACTAATCTAGATTAGATGCTTTGACTACAACTTCAATTAGCTCTGCATGAATATAATGGCACACATAAAAACACAGGTTTTTGTTCAGTATTGAATCTACTTCAACAATTGAACATTTTTTCCCTAGGTACTGTACAAGGATGTAGGGATGCAATGAGAAATAACACACAATATGAGCTTTTACAAAGTTCACTCTAATCATACTCTAGATATCATCATCTTTTATTCTCAATCTATGCTTAATCATGTACTGGAACCAAACATTCCATTTCTATCAATCTAAATCACATTTATGTTTCAAGTTCTAATTCTTCTATGGATGCTTACTGATGATTTCAGGCAAAGCATTCAAATGAACTATATAAAATGCTAAGATATGGGGAAAAACTTAAAATAACCTCCTGTTTCCTTTAAACTCTTAGTGAAATACTAGGCAAATTAAGAGATTCTTATAAAGCTAAAGTTCAAAAACCATCCCCCCCCACACACAAAAAAACCCAACATGTATAATACATAAAAATAAAGATCAGATTTCTTAAACTTGCTATTTTTTCCCACAAAACTTTATCCTGTATGATGGTGTTTTGGATGTGACAACTTGGCTAGGATAGATTCTAGTTATTTAATCAAACACTAATCTAGGTATTGCTGTGAAGGCATTTTTTAGATGTAGTTAAAACCTCTGATCAGTTGATGTCTAGTAAGGGAGTATCTTGGATAATTTGGAAGAACTAGACTGAAGCAGGTACAAGGCCTGGAAAGCACATCTAAGGTTTCCCTGACAATAAATTTTACTAATAGAAAACAACTCTGCCCTATGCCTGTGGAGTTTGAGCCCATTAGTGATCTCCCCTTGTTGGTTGCCTTTCTCAAGGTTTTCTGGATGTTTAACCAACTTCTACAATGATAGAGACCAACCTTGGAATCTCTCTTTCTGTCCTACAGGTTCTGCTTCCCTGATTGAATCCATACTGCTACAACCTCATTATTCCAAAGTAGGCATTAAACTATTAATTTTCAAAGAATGTGTGACTTTATCAATTAAGGAAGCCAGTGTAGTGAGTATATAAAATGAGATTTATATACATGACACAAAGATAGCCTATTAAACCTACCCTGGGAATAAGATCTTTGATAAAAAGGTTTGAGTGATAAGTAAAAAGTTACATATCATATCTCCCTCTTTGAAATTCAAAATGTCTATCAGCATAACAAAGGAGGACGGTCAGGATGGAAAGATTTCTGTGAAAATGAGTAAATTAGACAATTAAGAGCTGGCCATTCCCCCTCCCCCAACTCTCCAGCAAGATCAGGTAATTAGACTGAACAAGGAGATAGATTATCAATTGTAAATCGGTGTAAGAGTAAGTTAAAACTCTTTAAATCAACCATTTTGGCACACACCTAGCAAACCTACCCCCAAATTATTTACTGGATTTTGGCTAACCTACTATTTAAATACAATAAAAATATTTTAAGCTATATGCTTCAATTAATTCAAAATCAATAATGAAATAACAAACCAAAACACTATACATATCCTTTTTGTATTCATATTTTAATGACTTTTTTTTATAAAGGTGTATGTTTAAAAAATGATAGTTCAATGAATGAATCGTAAATCCTTCCAGAAAGAAAAGCAGTTATAACTCTTTATACTTGACATTTTCCATTACCCTTTTTTAGAATGCTCAGTAAACAATTACTTGGACTTACTTTATGATTTAGGTAAGGCTCAACAGCTACTTCCTCTAAATAAGGAAACGAAGGTTAAGAGAGGTTAATGCCTCAGCACAGATCAGAGGTGCAACTAGCTATATAACTGTGGGGTTCTCAGGAAATAATTTACTCTTTCCTTCAAGCAGGTGTAAACATACTAAGCAATGTGATATTACAGACATTTCAAGTAGCTTCTTTTACATTTCAAACACTTTCTTTCACTCAAAGACACCTAGTAAGTATACTAGTAATGAAATAAATGAAAACAATAACTATGAAATTTGTTACAAATGTAGGAATTATTGATACCATCAGTAGCAATTTATTCTCTATTAAATAAAAATTACATGAGCAGTTATGAACTGAGGAATTCTTCACTTGAGGAAAAAAAGAAACATAAGGTGTTAATAGTGAAATTATAAATGCATTAATGGCATTCATACTTGTTTATTAACATGATAATCATTAAGTACTCAATATTTGAAAGCTGGGACAGCTGATTTAAAGTAAGTCTTTTTTGGGCCTCCCTGGTGGTGCAAAAAGACACAGCCTGTGAAGCTGTCCACAGCCTCTGCAGCACACCTGGACAGCACAAGTTTGATCCCTGATGGCCAGGGAGCAACTCACCAGGGAGCAGCCCACATGGCAAAACAGACCTCTCCTGACTCTCCTACTGCTCCCCTCATCAGGGTATTTCAGTCAGTCTGTCTGTTCTGTTCCCTGCTCTGTCTCTGGTGAATCCTCTCACTCCTTACACCTCTGGCCTGTACCCCAGCTCTTGTATGCATAAATAAATAAATCTTTAAAAAAATAAAAAAAGGTCTTTTCAATAGGAGCTGTGCACAATATCTGAAATTCAATGTCAGAGGAAGGAGAGAGAAACACTTGTTTTTGTTTTTGGAAAAACTTCTAGATAAGTGTATTAAAAATGTGCCTGTAATTAATCAATTCTTTAGGAAAAAATATTGAACAATCTACTTATAACCTATTGTTTACATCTGTTATTCTAAATTAGTGATTATGGCACTAACACATAAATTCTATCAGGATGTTTATTCTCAATGTCTTACTATTACTTCTTTGCTAATCTATATCTTTAATCTTCTGTGTGTATGTGCCACTATAATCAGATGTTGTGAAAATTATACTGTCACAGGAAATGGATTTTGTGATTTCTTCTGGGAAATAAAGCAGTCATACAAATGAACCATTACAGGAAAAAAATTGTGTTTTTTATGAAAAGTAATGGATCAAAATATTAATGACCATCACCCCTGAACTCACTGCAGGATGCGGAAGAAAAAATATCTAACCCCCTCAGCTCTCAGTTAAAAAGAAATTTGTTCTTTAAAAAAACTAAACCTTTCTTTTTTCCACATTATACATTACAAGTTTATATCATAGTCATAAGGAGATGTTACCAGAGGGAGACGCTGACTTGGGGTACACTTTCACCACCCCTCACTACTTTCCAAGTCCAGTTATTTTAATAAACACTTATACTCTATAAAAGAACCATTTTCTTTTTAACAGGGAAGGGTAAAGAACAGCTTAAATTAGTTTACTCGTTTAGGGTTTATATCATTTATATGATCAGGATTCAAAGAGAAGATGAGTGAATCTACTAACTCCCAAGTATTTGTTTACTACAAAATGGACAAATATGCCCCATTAAAAGTGCAAAACCTCATGCCAAGATTTATCCTCAGGAAAGAGACTTTTCTTCCTCTTCTTTCACTAAAAAGGTCTCCTGCCTCCTAACTAATTAATGCTTCAGTTTATATTCATTAGGTGTTAAACATTTATGGAATAGTATGCGAAATTAACCAGCATTTGTACATTAGGTTAATTTCTGTGGGGAAATGTGTTTTAAGTTCCAAATAAGAAAATTACAAATAAACACTGCTCATATTGCCCATACTGGATGGTCTAGCAGAGGACTGATGAAGGGACTCAGTGATAATCATATTAATAGGCAGGTTGGTTGCATATACCTGTGTATTCTAACCCAGTTGTTCCTAACTGTATTACCAACATTTGAGTTTCATTCTAAATACTGTAATTATTCATTCAATGGAGACTACATAAATGATTAAAGTGACACCACTATAGTGTTGATGACAATCACAAACAAAACAGCAATAATACTACTTTATTAGTTTTTTCAATGTATCCTTCCCAAATCTATTCCTCGAAAATTGTAAGTAAACATACACTTGAACAGCAATCTACTGGAAACTTTGCTCTTAGGTGCGCCAAATGGTTTAAGTCTAGAAATTATGCAACACAATTTTTTTTTGGGGGGGAAGTAGTATTATTGAGGTCTAATAATTGTGGTCAATTCAGTGGTTTTTTCAGTATTCAGAGACATGCAGTCATCACCATGATCAATTTCAGAACACTATTCTAACCCTCAAAAGAAATATTGTTATCATTAGTAGTCACTCTTTCCCCTCAAAAGTCTGAGATCTGGGCAACCACTATTTGTCTTCTGTCTCCATAGATTAACTATTCTGGACTTTTCACATAAATGGGATTATATGTGCTCCCTGGTAAATGGCCTCTTTCACTTAGCATAATGCTTTCAAATTTTATTCATATTGAAGCGTTGTCAGTACTTCATTCTTTCTATCACTGAATAGTATTTTATTGTATGGATATATTGTAATACATTTTATTTCTCCATTCATCAGTTAATGGACATTTGAATTTTTTCTACTTTTTGGCTATTATAAATAATTATGAACATTCATGTACAGATTTTTGTATATGCATAGGCTTTTATTTCTCTTTGGTATATACCCAGGGGTGGAAATGCTGGGTCTTATGGGAATTCTATGGAATGTTTAGCTTTTTGAAACTGCCAATATTCCCACCAGCAGTTCTACTTTTCCACATCTTAGTCAACATTTGTTATTATGTCTTTTTGATTATAGCCCTTCTAGAGAGTGGAAAGATACATCTCACTGTGGTTTTGATTTGCATTTTGTAAAAAGATTTATTTATTTACGCATACAAGAACTGGGGTACAGGTCAGATATGTGTGGGGTGAAAGGATTCACCTGAGACAGAGTGGGGAACAGAACAGGAGGACTGACTGAAATACACTGCTGAGGGGAGCGGCAGGCAAGTCAGGAGAGATCTGCAGCACCATGTGGGTAGCTCTGCAGCCCACCAGGGACCGAACATGTGCTGCAGTGGCTGCTGATAGCATCACAGGTTGCGTGTTAACCCCTTGTACCACTAGGGAGGCCCTTGATTTGCATTTCTCTGATCACTAATGATGCTCAGAATCTTTTCATGTGATTATGAACATATACTGTTTTACAAGTATGTATGTTTTCAGAAAGTGTATGCAAGGTCTTGAGTTAGTAAAGCTGTAGGATTAATAGAAAGTTGATGAAATTATAATGAACTTTAATCTTGTTATGAGAAAACGATTTCTGTAAGATGATAGAAGAATTTATACAATCTAGTTCATAGGTTACTAATACCAAACACATATGTTGTTTATAGAATATTACACACGTATATTTATTGAAATTAAGTCAGTTGGTTTATAAAAAAAATTGTGGTAATTTCAAGTTGGGGCATTAATATGAAAATTAAATGAAGGCAAATGGTTCAACAGTAGATTTAATTTTATGTAATGTTTATAATATGCTTGCTTGATTTATTGTATATTTTACATTTTATAAATCTGAAAATCATATTTGCTGATTTAAGTAAACATTTTCAAGAAGGCGAACTTTCTTTTGGAAGTTAAGACAGATTATAATCCATTAATATATCTTTCAACAAAAAGGATGAAATCTTCCACTGGTTAGGCTGATAAACTCTTTCGTGTCAAAACTAAGCCTCTTTATCATGATAACCCAGAATAATAGTCGGCTGCTCTAGGCACTTTATCTACTTTACAGATGAAAAATCAGCTCTACTTTCATGGAATTAGATTAATGCCGTAACAGGAAATACTTCTGGGGCTGAACTTGCTTCATGCCTTCAAAGCTGCCTGTAAATTTAAAGTACTTCCTGAGCTCAAAAGATAAGACAGGAGAAGGAAAAAGAAAAAACAGTACAGTGACCCTTTTACTGAAGGAAAATATTGCTTCCTGAAAAAGCTGTTGAAAGCTACTTGCTAAAGGCATTATGCTCTAGAAAGCCTAGGGCAAGTCTGTTTTAGTTGAACATGGGGATTCTGGTCATATATCAGACAGTTGCTATAAATCTCTTCTTTCTATAATCCCTTTTGATAAACTTTCTTTAAGTCATCTTGGTGAAAGCTAAGGTAATAACTTTCTCAGCTTTTAGTACATACAAAATTGTTCACTATTTTACATGTAACTTTAAAAAAAGGGCTATAGATTAACACATTTTGAAAAACGTTTACCCCCAAGCTCTAGAATAACAAAATTTTGGTTCAAAATATGTACCATGGGTAGCAAACCCAGATGACACCTAATTGTGTTGTTCATCTTACCACAAGAAAAATAAAGAGGCACTGTGTGAAACATATAAAAAAGGTTTTCTAAAAGCGATCATGAGGGCCTCCCTGGTGGCGCAGGCGGTTAAGCGCCGCACTGTGAAGCTGTCTGCAGCCTCTGCAGCGTGGGTTCGATCCCAGCCGGCTGGGGAGAATCCCACAGGTACAGCAGACCTCTCCTGTCGTGCCCACTGCTCCCCTCAGCAGTGTATTTCGTCAGTCTGCCAGTTCTGTTCCCCGCTCTGTCTCTGGTGAATCCTCACACCCTCCTGCGCATCTGGCCTGTACCCTGGTTCTTGTATAAAAAAATAATAATCTTTTAAAAAAATAATAAATAAAAGTGATCATGGTATGAACATGAGAATCTGTGTACAGAAGACATATAAGTAGGGAGAAAAGAATACTGGCTGTGTATACATATGAGCATGCCCACATGAAAGAGAAGACAGATACACTAAAATACAAGATTACATGATACGAAAAGATAGTTGAAATATATATGGACGCTGGGCCTCCCTGGTGGCGCAAGGGTTTAAGTGTCAGCAGTATGAAGCTATCCACAACTACTGCAGCATGGGTTTGATCCCTGGCCAGGGAGCTAACCCATACAGTGCAGCAGACCTCTCCTGTCTCACCTGCTGCTCCCCTCAGTAGTGTATTTCAGTCGATCTGCCTGTTGTGCTCCCCACTCTGTCTCTGGTGAATACTCTCACCCCCGCCCCCTGCACCTCTGGCCTACACCCAGTTCTTGTATGCATAAATTTAAAAAAAAAAAAAGAATGTGGACCCACTATGAAAACAACAATGAAAATCAAGAGAACTAAAACATTTATCAATTCATGTATACCTATCCATCTGATTATTTACAATGTTTTCAGCACTGTGAGGTACACAAAAGAAATATAAGACTCTACAGATGCACACTAGACATTAAATAATGGACATTATGTTAGTTGCTAGAGGTAATATGTTTATTAAGAGAGGCAAGCACAATTTAGTTAGCATTGTAGGAGGGATTAGCCAACATAATTACTAACTGAGGTAATTCAAGGCAATAAGCATGATAATAATGCAGGTAGTTATATGTTGGAGGTGTGCAAAGACAATAGCTCATGGATGAGCAGGGGAAGCAATTTCACTCACATATAAAATATTAAAAACAAAACAAAGGAACTGACAGAACTATGTCAAACAAAATCAAGAAATGATCGCAGAATTGAGATGACCAGAAGGGGAAAGAACAAAGTGGAGAGGGGCCCAATGATATATAATAAAGGGATATGAGTGCTCTGGGGAGAATAGGGTATGGCCTATTCCTTTGAATTATACATAGTGATATAAACCAATGTTACCTCAAACAAACAAATGTTGTGTTTTATATTTAAGTCTGTCTGAATTTCTATTTCTTTCCTTTCTATGTATTTCTCATTTCCCTTCCCTCTTTTATTATTCTTTGTGGATTCATTAATATTTTCTATATGGAAAATCATATTAATTGAAAAAATAGCGTCTTACTTCATTTGAGGACCTATAACAAAAAAACCATAGACTGTGTGGCTTATTAACAACAAAAATCTATCTCTCAAAATTCTGGAGTCTGGGAAGACCATGATCAAGTATTCAGTGAGCACCTGATTCCTGGTTCATAGATAGATGGTCATAATTTTTGGTGGAAGGGGCAACGGATCTTTATAGGGCTTCTCATTTCAGAAAACTAATCCCATTCGTGAGGGCTCTGCCTTCAAGATCTAATCACCTCCCAAAGGCCCACATGCAAACACCATAGCATTGGGGATTATGCATCATCATGAATTTAATTTAATTTAATTTTTCAAAGATTTATTTATTTATGCATACAAGAGCTGGGGTACAGGCCAGAGGTGTGGGGGGTGAGAGGATTCACCAGAGACAGAGCAGGGAACAGAACAGGCAGACTGACTGAAATACACTGCTGAGGGGAGCAGTGGGTGAGTCAGGAGAGGTCTGCCTTGCCATGTGGGTTTCTCCCTGGCTAGCCAGGGATCGAACTTGTGCTGCAGAGCCTGTGGATTGCTTCACAGTGCAGTGCTTAACCCCTTGCGCCACCAGGGAGACCCTCAACATGAATTTTAGAGGAACACAGCCTATATAGTTTTACTTCTTTTCCATTTTTTAAAAATCTAGATGCCTATTATTTTTCCTGCTTAATTGCTGTGGCTAAAATTTCTAGCACAATGCAAATTATAATTTGTTTAGTGTCAGATCTAGAAGTGTTTCTCCTGTCTGTTAAATAATTTTATTTTACATTTAAGTCCATTACCCACTGATTTTGTTTTAATGAGTTGTGAGGTTTTAAAAGGTGTAAGACTGAGGTCAAGGTTTGCTTTTAGTGAGTGGATGTCCAATTTGTGAAGCAACATTTCGAAAAGGTTATCTTTTCTTCATTTACTTGGTTTTGTACCTTAGTCAAAATTCAATTGAGCATATTTGTGTGGGTCCTCTGATCATTTTTAAGTATATATTCTTTTGTTATTTTCTCATTGGCTGTTCTAAGGCTCACAATGTACATCTTAATTTATAATCCCCACTTCAGATTCTTAAAGCTTAATTCCAGTAAGAGAAACTTTATCCCTATATAGCTCTATTCCCTCCTCCCTATGTGTTATTTTTACTCTACATATAAAGCTTTATATGTGTTATAAAATCAGCAATACATTTTTATATGTATTACTTTATTTCTTTACCTCCTCTGTTGGTTTTAATTTCTTTATTCACCATTTAGAAGGCATTCTTCAAAATGTTGCTTTTTGTAGTATTCTCCCTAAATTCATTGAGGTAAACTCAATACTCTAGAAGCTTTACCAAATTCAACACTATAGTTGACTCCTAAATCTGTACCTTTAACTGACTCATTTACCAAGAATCAGTTACATTTTACATGTCTTAGAGGTATCTCACTGACATTTTCATTTCATTATGTCTTACGTCAAACTCATCATACCTCTAAATAATAATTTATTTCTCTGGATTTGCTAGTGAAATCATGATTTGTTCAAGTTATTGAAGAGGTTAACCTCTTGTTTTAGTCTGTCACACATTTCTTTTCTGAAGTTTCTTGTATTCCTTTTCTGTTTTGTTATTACTTTCCTAATTAATGTCACTGTAACTAATTTCTATCAACACCAATTTATGATACCCCAGGTTAGAGGTTAAAGTAACCAGCATAGTTTTGAGCATATCACTTTCCTGATCACTCAAAAAACTTTTAATATTGCATTGTTTTAGCACTCAAGATATGGCATCAATACAAATTTTTACCAATAGCTTAAATGAATCAATTTTGCTATACTGATTCCCTTAACATAACTAGCAATTATAAATATCAGTAAGTATTTAATGAATGAATAACTTAAATGATTAAAACATTTGAATTCAAACTTATTTTGAAAATTTAAAAGTCACTCTCTTACTGTTTATATGATTATATGTTTTTGTATTATTATTCTTCTTTTACTAAAACCATTCCCTAACCAATGCTATTTTCACAAGTCTAATAATATTGCTGCTGGTTTTACTCTTGGATGAACTACATTCTAGCCTCCTGCTGTTACTGAGAAATGCATTAAAGCAGGTCACGTGGTTTTCCTCATGTCAACAAATGACGGCTCAATTAGGCAGATAAGTATCTACAGCCCTCAGCAGAATCTTCAGTCCATTCTCAGCAGTTTAGAAAAGCACTCTGGTTAGCATTAGAGCTAAGGAAAGGAACACTTGTAATTCTTTAAGCATTCAATTAAATTTTTTAATTCAAGACTGACTATTGAATGTTTCCAAACACAAACAGTGTGGAAGTAGACTTTCATCATGAATGAGCACTCTAAAATCTGATGTGTATGTAAATTTCTTAATGAAATGAGATTATGACATTTCTGAGGCACTGTTTGCAGTATAAACACTCAGGGATGATCCATTTGCTAATTTTCTCATCAACAAAATAATTCTATGTTGGGTTGCTAATTAATGGGCAGTGTTAACTTGTACTGATCCAAAGAACTTCTAAGTAGAAAATATAAGGAATAACTGATGAATCACCTTATAGCGTAAGATCTTATACCTAATGAAAAAACAGGAATGTAGTTAAAAAAAAATCAGGAAGCTAAAGAGGTCCCAGAGTAGTCAAATGCCTAAAGATTTAGCATCATTACTTTAATTAGAAAAATGCCATCTACCAATTAGATTTTTCATACCCTAAACAATTACAAGGATGGGTAACAAAATAAATAGAATATATTATAAATATATAAAATATAAATGAAATGGAAATAATAAAAATGATAAAATAATAAAGATTGAGGATGATATATTACTATCTCCAGGAGGGGGTAAAATTATTACACAGTATCTATATGCAGTTAAAAAACTTACTAGTTTGAAGCCACTTAAGTAATAGTAAATAAATGTACTATAAAACAGACCCAAATAATAATCCAATAAACACTACAGATGATGATCTTGAGGTATTAAGAAAAACTGAATTATATTAATGAAATTGAAGATTATGAATATGAAACATTTCTATATAAGAACATGTACAGCTGAAAGAATAAAATTAAAAGAAGTTTCCACGCAATATTTTAAGATTCACTGCTGTCCTTGACAATTCTGGAAAAATGATGTATCACTAGTTTCAGTAACACTAATAGCAGTGCTAAATTTATCCAAATGAAAAAAAAATCACTCACAGTCATTAATCATTATTGCCAGTACAAAGATGCAAATGTGACACATCCCTCAATAACTTGGGAATAAGGAATATCAGTATTACCTTTTAGTCAACCATAAAACAACAAAGGGTAACAGCATAATCTAAAAAGGGGAGGTTCCATGTTCCCTACCCCACTTAATGAAGGGTGTGGGTGAACAGCAAGGGGAAGCAAAAAGGATCTGACAGATAAGAATAGAGGAGGCATGTGGAGCAGAGAGACATGAGAAGAAGTCATGCTTGCTTCTTGGTATTGGACTTGTACCAAGAACTTAGGGGACATGGAAGTAGACTCTCAGAAGTGAATGAGAGTTGGTGGGAAGGCTAACAATGGCAGCCTTTATCTTGACTTGTACTTTGATTTCCCTCCTTTCCTTTTAGATTTGCCTGACCCCTTCTGACCCTTTCCTGTGGTTCCCTATTAGAGGTACATTACACTTTTGTGTAAATTTTTGGGCTTCAGTGGCCCTACTTTGGGCCAACCCTGTTAGGCTGGACATTTACCCATGAGGAGATGTGTATGTGTACTCTGGGTATTTCACTGGGAAACCATTGTCCTTTCTCTCCTCTCCTTGTACACTAATTCTATGAAAGTTCTTTTCTATTAAAGATCTTATTCACTAAGAATATGCTTTCTCTTTATGCAACGATGACAGAACCCTCTTAGAGCATGTAGGTTTGAGGTCTCTGGGTGTCCCTCAGTCTGCCTGCTAAAAAAAGTAGAAAGAGATATACAACATGACCTGTTTGAATATATTAACAAATCTAGAGAAAGATGTTGAGGTTAGGGGTGTTGTTATTGTTAAGAAGTTATAAAAGAGGGACAAAAGCAAGTATTAATATTATCTAATGAAGGGCCTCCCCGGTGGTGCAGCGATTGAGTGCTGGGTTGCGAGGCTGCCGCAGCCTCTGCAGCGCTGGTTCGATTCCTGGCTGCTCCCCGGCCACCGGAGGAGGGTCCTACATGGCACACAGACCTCTCCTGCCGCCCACTGCTCCCCTCAGCAGTGTACTTCGGTCCTTCTGCCTGCTCTGCTCCCCGCTCTGGCTCTGGTGAATTCTCTCACCCTCCCGCGCTTCTGATTGTACCCAGTGCTTGTATAAATAAATAAATCTTAAAAAAAAAAAATTATCTAATGACGAAGCACCAGGAAGCCTTTGAAAAAGAAGTTTTAAATTTTTTTGGTCCCCTATTGATGAGATAAATGTATAATATTTAAATGCTATTAAACTAATTTATTCAATCCCCATTATTCTGACTACATATCATGATAGAGAAAATACTTACTTTCCAATCTGTATAGATAAGCAGATACTAACTTTTGGGTTCATGTGACCATTTATTTCCTACTATAACTAAATAATGGTTTTCATATATCATTCTCTATAACTTAGTAAATTAGTATATCATCATTCTTGCCTCCTCTCCTTCCTTTGAGATCTACTTCAAAAAAAAAAAATCTAGAATATGACCCATCTTTAACACTGTCGCTAATGTAAGCCACCACCATCCATTGTATGAACTGGTGAAACAACCTCCTAACTTTTCTTACTTGTCCAAGTACCATCTACTATCTACACAGCAGACACAGTGATTTTATGATACAGAATATGACACTCTTTTACTCAAACTCTTAAGTGTTTTTCTGCCTCAATTTGGGAAAATTTAACTTTTCTTGTGTTAAAGATCTGACACAGAGCTGCCTTTCAGAGTCATGCTTCTTTCCATTCTCCTTGCTATATATCTTACTGCCCTCCTCACTATGTCATAAACACCTGAAGGCTTCTGTACTTGTTCCCTTTGCTTGAAATATGCTTTCCGCAAATAGCTAGATGATTTCTATCCCTAGCTTTTTTCAGGTATCTTCTCAGTATCACCATATAGACAAGTCCATCCCTATTCCATTTATTGACAGAGGATAAAATGTGTTAAAGCTCAAAAGAAGCTCAGAAAAACGAAAACAAATATCAACAAATGTTTACAAAAACTTATTTGTAATAGTCTCAAAATAGAAACAATCTAGATGTCTTTCAGTGAATATGTAGTTTAGCAACAGGTATTCACACCAAGGAATATGATTTATCAATAAAAAAGGAATGAACTGCTGATATACACAACAATCCAAATGTATCTTTTGATTATGCTGAGCAAAAGAGTCCAATCTCAAAAGCTGACATACCAGATATTACTTACATGATATTCTTGAAATGACAAAACTATGTAAGTGAAGGACAGATAAGTGATTATTAGGGGTAAAGAGAAAGATCGAAGGCCAAAAGAAATAGGTTTGTCTATAAAAGCACAACCTGAGGGCTATCGACTGAATGTGTGTCCCCTCCACCATCCCATTCATGTTTTGAAGTATAAATTCACAATCTGATGTTTCTGGAGGTGGGGTCTTGAAAATAATTAGGTTGTGAGGTGTAGCGCTCTCACCACACCCTTCCAGGAAGAGACATAGGATGATCCTGCCTCTCCACCACATGAGGCTATAGCAAGAAGGTAGACAACAGCAAGCCAGGAAGAAGACCCTCATCAAAACTCAGCCATATTCTCATGTTGATATTGGAATTCCCAGTCTTCAAAATAATGAGAAATAAATTTCTAGATACACAGCACCCCCCCAACTTCAGGTATTGTTACCATAGCATTGCTACCACCAAAGCACCCATAATCCAGGAACACAGTGCACTGTGCTCCCTCCTTTGTTCTTGCCCCTTCCTCTCCAAAGCCAAATTCCTCACTTTTATGGTGTACTTCACTTTTGTAGGAGGTTACCTTTGGAGGAAACTGGGTTAAGAATGTTGTGATGAGAAAACACCTATTTTGAGTTGCTGCCTAGGCATTTTACATTATGATAACTCTGCTCACACCCAGAGTCTGGACATTTAGAAAACTTGAGTTTAGGATTCTTGCCATAGATTTCTGCTTTACGTTTCCTGGGGCATCTTTTAAAATAAGCACTTAGAGCTGAGCCTACAAAGAGTTAGTGATCTCTGCTCCAACCACCTTATAAGTAATCGTTATCCTGCTATGTCCTGCCTGCTCTTAACCTGGCACAAAGGACTACTCTTCCCCTGGCTCACTGCCCACCCCAACTCCCACTCCCACTTTCACGGATCTGTAAGTAATAAATACGATATATACTCCTTTGTGAGAGTATATTGAAAACTGCTGCTTCAATCAAAATGACCCTGGAGGTTTTAACTTCCCCAAATTGGAAGTTCAGAAACCTATTGGGCTATCTGTAGACCCCATGTGAGTGGCTTGTGCTTCCTCATTCAGCAAGTCATAATCTTCATATTCTTAGTAAAGCAGTCACAGAGCAGGGAGGTATGTCAAAACAATTTTTTTTTTTAAAGGAGCCAACCCAAGGGATTCAAGTCCTTGGTTGGTCACTTAGTAGTTGTGAGCAAGTTAATTAATATTTCAGTGCCTATTTATCTATGATATGGAGGTAATAATAGTACCTGCCCTCATATGGCTATAAGATTGACAAATGTAAAAATTTTAGAATGCTATATGGAAGAGTAAGTGGTGTATCTTATTATCTATGATTAACAATTCTTCGGAGAATATTGTCTGTTATACTGTCCATTATAACATGATCCTTAGTTACAACTATATTCGAAAGGCCTAAAATACTATCTGAAACATAAATATTTGTTGGGTGAACAAATGAATCCTGAGAGATTCATTCATTTCACTCTTCTGAACCTTCAAGCTTGAGAATACTACTAACCAAATTTTCTTTTTTAATTTATATAGTTATGACAAATTATGACTAATTATGGTTTATGACAAAAATTTTCATGTATTCAGAGGGTTCCTTCTCCTCCTCTTCCTCTTTCTTCACTTTTCATGAAATCTTTGCTGACTTAAAATCCATTTATAACATACTTAATTTGACTGAAAGAAGTAAGAATATATTTTTAATCTGTTCCATTCCTGTTTCTACTACAGATATGTTTATGGCAATAAAACCACTTGGCTGAAGAATTTGCAGGTATTTTAAAATGTAACCGTGTTTTCCATGCATGTTAGAAATTATTCAGAATTAACTGGAATAATTGAAATATTATGTTGCAAGTTATAACCAAGCATTAACTATATAAAAAACTAGATATTAACTATATATAAAATACATAGTGTAACTATATGGCAAAATGTGTTAAATTTTGAGATATGTTACAAGTTAAAACCAAGTATCAACTATATAAGCTAGATATTAACTATATATAAACTGTACAACTATATATTAAAAGATGTGTTAAATCTCATGGTGTTTTAAAATAACATAATTTAATGTTATAAGGGGCATAAAGTCAATGTATTAGGATATTTCACAGTTTAAATTAATTTCCTAATTAAATAGTGTGAATAACATTCACTTAGATGAATGGAAGGATCATTTGAAATTCTCGACTGTGAGCCCATGTAAAGATATTTTTCCCTCAAGTTCTCACTAACTACAAGACAATTTATTTAAAATTTCAATTGGAAACAATTTCACATGTACAAAAATTTTCAAAAACAAAAATATTGCAGAGAATATCCAAATAATACATCCTCTACCCAGATTTTCCTGTTAACATTTTTATCCCTTTTGCTGTCCTATTTGCACTTTTAATATTCTGACTTTCTTCATATATGTAAGCATATAAAACAGCAATATCTCCTTGTGATTAAACTGAGATTATGCATTTGGAGCCAGATACGGCATAGATGATGTGTCCTTCTCAAGGAATTTCACTAGGAGGCACACAATGGCCATCAGACCAATACTGGTGATAATTTTGATCGTGAGGTCAGGTGTTACTTGATTTGCTCTTTTCTCCTCAACAACTAATAAACATAGTAGGAGGAGATATTTTAAGACCACTTAAATATCCTGCTTCTCATCCACATGTGCTCTTAGATGTGGCATCCACTGATGATTTTTTAAAAAGATTTATTTATTTATGCATACAAGCTGGAGTACAGGCCAGAGGTGCAGGGGGTGAGAGAATTCACCAGAGACAGAGTGGTAAGCAGACAGGCAGACTGAATGAAATACACTGCTGAGGGGAGCAGCGGGCGAGACAGGAAAGGTCTGCCTCGCCATGTGGGAATCTCCCTGGCTGGCTGGGGATTGAACTCATGCTGCAGAAGCTGCAGATAGCTTCACAGTGCAGTGCTTAATCCCTTGCGCCACCAGGGAGGCCCCACTGATGATTTTTGTCCAATATAATCTTTATACCTGCAAAATAATGCTGGTAGCTGAAAAATAATGTTTTACTTTTGTTTTCTTCACTAATTCCAGAATTTTGTCAGTCACCCTTTGTCATTCTACAATAAGCATGACAACTTCATCCTGTCCTTCACTCTCTCCCTCCCTCCTTCTTTCCTTCATCCCCCCTTCCTTCCTTTCATCTTTTATTGGCACATTCGCATAAAACTATTTCTCCCCAATAAACTATAATTCATTATATATTTAACAATTTGCTTGTCCTAGATTTGGCCAGTGGGGGGCACTTCAAGCTAGCTTCCATATACAGTTATAATAAATCACCCTTCATTGGTTGAGTATTTCCTCTGGGGCTTAAAAAAGGAAAAGTAGTTGGTTCCAGAGCTGCTGCCAGCCATTTTAACAACGATCCTGGTTTTGTTTCAGTAGGTATTGTGTGCTGAATTATTGTGCACAAAAAGATATACTTAAAACCTAACCTCTGGCATCTGTGAGTCTAGGATTATTTGAAAATAAGTCTTTTATAGATATAATCAACATGAGATCACACTAGATTAGAGTGAGTCCTAATACAATGACTCCTGCCCTCACTAGAAGGAGAAAATTTGGACATAGACACAGGGAAAATGGTACGTGGACAATGGAAGCAGAGAATAGTTATGCTGACATAAACCAAGGAATATCAAGGATTGCAGGCAACTGCCCAAAGACAGGAGAGAGGCAGGAGCAGTCTCTACCAGTTCCTATAAGGAAGAACCATGCCAATACCTTGATTTCAAACTTCGGGATTCCTGAACTGTGAAAGAATAAATTTCTGCATGATTTAAGTCTTAAGGTTGCACTAATTTGTTATGGCAGTCCTAGGAAACTAACAGTGGAAAACGGTGTGCTGGTTTCTACTATTTGAGTGACTCTGCTGTTTTGTCCATTTGGCAACAGAGCTAGGAAATTTATGCATAAAAATTACATATACATGTACACATATAGAAAACATACCTAGACATATTTACACACAAATATATATACATACTTGCCATGTATGTGTGTACGTATGTATATATGTATATATATTTACATAACTAAGTCCAATCCTTTCCTGTTTCCTCCCATTTTATGTTTTCATGTCCCGTTTTCCTCAGTAAAAATATAGGTACATAACAATATTAACTCACTCAACTCATTTACTCAAAATTGTTTCAGAATTAGTTTGTCCATACTATTAAAAGAGCCCGACATACTTACTAAAAGAGTCCGACATTTGCTTGCAATACTTTCATTCGCTCCCCCAAACTAATAAACTAAGAATATACATACAGTTCAATATTGTGTTCAAAAATCACATGGACTGGCTCTCTCTTCTTCCTTCACTTCCTGCAGTTTACCCTTCAGTGTAGTTAGAGTACTCATTTGACTTTTGCCAAATGATTAAAGTTCACTTAATACAGCACGGTCTCATTTTAGGTCCCCTATCTTATTGATATATTTATTATTTAACATTTTGAATAGGTAGAATATTCACATATTCTCAAAATTTGAGACTATACCAGAAAAATATACTCCAAGCAGTGTCAGGTTCTCCTGTATTCTTCTGTCATACTTTCTCTTCTACCACATTGGTTACTAATTTTATTGTTTTCTGCTTTATCCTTCCTGCATATAGGTAGGTTTTATTTTTTTCTTACATAAAAGTTAGCATTATATGCTTTTTGGTGCTTTCCTTTTAATGTAATAGTTCCTGAATATCATTCCTATCTATCTGCATAATAATCTAGTATGTGTATACACCATAATTTATTATGAATCTCCTTTGATTGGTCATATGTATAGTTTCTAATATTTTGTAACTATTAATAATGCTGCAACAAATAATTTTGGTAAGCTTATTTTCACATGCCAGCAGGATTGTATACTTGTATTAACTATTTTTTTTAAAGATTTATTTATGCATACAAGAGCCGGGGTACCAGCCAAAGATGCAGGGGGTGAGAGTATTCACCAGAGACAGAGTGGGGAACTGAACAGGCAGATTGACCACTGCTGGGGGGAGCAGCGGGCGAGTCAGAAGAGGTCTGCTGAGCCATGTGGGTTGCTCCCTGGCCAACCAGGGATCAAACTCGTGCTGCAGAGGCTGCGGATTGCTACATAGTGCAGTGCTTAACCCCTTAGAACCCCCAAGGAGGCCCTATATTAACTAATTTCTATCTGTGTGGTTTATCTTTACTTTTATGTGTAAATTGGTGAGAGGGGTATTGTAGAAGAATATTTAATGGCATGAACGAACATGAAATAGTGGATACAATGTGATGAAATAGTAGATACAACACAATGAAAATTATATAAAAAATTAGATATATGTATGTGAAAATATGTATGTGATGGGATTATTAGGAGATTTTCATATTCTCTAATTTTTATATTTCTCAAGTTTAGTATATTCATCACATATCATGTTATCATAAAAAATTAAAACAATACATCACATTTGTAAACTATAAGGAGAAGTTCTATTTCTGGCAGTAAAGCTGATGTAAGTACCATAATCCATCCCTTTTGCTAAAACAACAAATGATGAACTCAAATTAAAAGAAAATAAAAGAATCTTTTTTTTTGTTTGTTTTAAAATATTTTGCTAGGTTGACACAGAAAACTCAGAGGTCAAAAACAAAGTAAAAATGTACATTCAGGGAAGGGACTAAACATGCAAATGTCTTTTACTCTCAGGATATGCCAAAACTCATGAAGCGAGATTTAGATTTCACACACATGTATAGAATGGGTATAGTGTGCTGGAGCTGACTCCTTAAAGCTAATGATACATTTTTTTCCAAACTCATGTTCAGTGATGTCATATTGAAATCGATCATAATATGAAATTAGGAAACATTACAAATCATAACTTTTTCCCCCCTCTGGTGAGACTGTAAGTACTCAACAGCACATGACTAAGTCCAAAGTTTAGTAGAGAAATCCTAGCTGTATTAAATATAGGATTGGAGATCTCCACATAAAGTTGGACTCTAAAGAGCTGCATACTTAGTATAATAGGGAAATTGAATTAGGCATATCCCACAAAATCAGTGAGGAAATCTGCCTGTTTCAAATGATGCTGGGTGGAGGCAAAATATCTTCCCTCAAAATTTAACCACAAGCCCACCCTCATGGAAGTTTATGAATCTGTAAGCATGCTAGCTCTGTAGCTCACAGAACTTTCACCCTAATATTTATTGAATGCACTCCTAGATTGATAGTTTCCCTTGACTTTTGGCAGATTCAAATGCATATCCTCTCTTTGGAACATATCTTAACCTAAGAAATTACCACAAATAATGATTACGAGCTCTCACACACAAAATTAGGCATCTGGAATATGAGCTAGCATTAACAGCAGACAAGAAGATTAGAACTGCAAACATTTTCAACATAAGGCTAAGCAAAATTAGAAAATAAGTAAATTTAATATATTTAAAGAAGAGTATTGTAAATGGGAAAAGGAATGAGAGTTTATCAAAATGATGAAATATGAAGCAGATTTAAGAGAAAGAAATGAAAAGTAAAGTGATGGGCATTATAATCCAATGGACAGAAAACCAGGTATTAGTAATTGTTGAAGGCACAACCAGAAACATCAGAAGGTCCAGTGAAGAAATTATCCAAAACAAAGAAAAAGATAAGGAAACTATGTAAGAGGTTAAGAGATGTAGTTGAACGATTAGGGATATACATATATGATTGTACAATAAAGGTAAGCATTGAATAATTATAAAATTCAAGATAGTATTTACCTTTTGGGTAGAAGGAGATATGGGATAATGAATGACACGAGATTCAGAGACACTGGTGATGTTCTATTTCATAAGATGTGTGGTAAGTACCAGATTTAAAAAAAATTAAATAAAGTTTTTGAGAATAATTTGAGATTTACAGAGAAACTACAAACATAATGAAGAAAGTTCCTATATATCCCTCAGCCAGTTTGCCCTGATGTTAACATCTTTTATTACCATGAAATATTTATCCAAACTAAGAAACTAACCTTAGTGTATTGCTATTAACTAATGTCCAAATTTAATTCAATTTTCACTGTTTTTTTATACTAATGCCTTTTTTTTTGTTCTGGATCCAATCCAAGAATCTATTTTATGTTTAGTTGTCATGTCTCCTTAGTTTCCTCTGTCAGTAACAAGTTCTTCGTTTTCCTTGTTTTGCATGACCTTGACAGTTTTGAGAAGTACTCATTAGTAGTGCGTGGAAAGGTTACCAAAGTGGATTTGTCTGATGCTTTCCTCATGATCTGACTGAAGCTATGGATTTTGGGAAGAATATAAGGAATCCCACATTCATGTGGCATTTTACTGCCCCAGTCGCAGAATTGGCCATTACTGTAAGGAACCCTGCCTCCTTTTGTTAGGGAATGGTAATTACAAATCCACATTTGTACCTGAAACCATATAAAACATAGAAGAAACATAGGTAAAGCATTTCAAGACACAAGCTTTAGCGACACTTTTAGGGATTTGTCCCCAACAAGAAAAACAAAAGAGAACATATACAGCTGGAACTACATCAAACTAAAAAGCCTCTTTACAGCAAAAGAAACCATAACTAAAAGAAAAGACAATCTACTGAATGAGAGAAAATATTTGTATACCATACATAAGACAAAGGACTGCTATTAAAGATATATAAAGAACTCATAAAACTCTACAAGAACAAAATAAATAACCCAATCAAAAAAAAAAAAAAAAAAAAAAAAAAACGGGCAAAAGAACTAAACCGACACCTCTCCAAAGAAGACATTAAACAGGCACATGAAAAAAAAATGCTCACAATTACTTATTAGAGAAATGCAAATCAAGTCCACAATGAGACACCATCTCATACCTGTGAGAATGGCCTATATTGAAAAGACCAGAAAGGGTAAGTGCTGGAGAGGATGTGGAGAAAAGGGAATCCTATACTGCTGGTGGCAATGCAAACTGGTACAGCCCTATAGAAAGCAGTATGAAGGTGTTTCAAAACATTAAACATGGATTTACCATTTGAACCAGTAATTCTATTCCTAGACATCCACCCTCAAAATTCAAAAACACTAATTTGAAAGGAAACTTGGACTCCCAAATTTATTGCAGCACTGTTTACTATAGCTAAACTATGGAAACAACCTAAATGCCCCGAACCAGATGAGTAGATCAAGAAGACGTAGTATATATACACAGTGGAATACTACTCAGCAATCAAAAAGGATAAACTCATACCATTTGTGGCAACATGGATGGAGCTTGAAAGGATAATGTTAAGCGAAATAAGTCAGAAGGAGAAAAATAAAAACCAGATGGTGCCACTAATATGTGGAATATAAAGTAAATAAATTAATAGATAAAGACAAGCTGAAAAACTAATCCTTGTTAACTAACTACAGAACTGAGACGCCAAGAGGGTAGGGTAAGGGCAAAGAACAGGGAAGGAGGCATAACAACCTGTGGTAGCAGAGTATGGGTGAGTTAGTTCCACATGTACTATTGTGGAATAATGTCACAATATCCCAATATTACCTGTTAATAAAGAACTTTTTTTAAAAACCCACACTTGGGTGCTAGTCATTATTACTATTAAAGTGTTGCTTCTAAACCTTCTCAGTAAAGCTAAACAATATATTTATGTACATTAATTAGTCCATGGATACAAATATTTTTAATTCTGTATATGTTCATTTATATACATCAAATGGAACATGACTTCATGCTATTATCTCTAACTCTAATCTAGTATGACAGAGCTCATTCTGGCTCTTTCTTCTCCCCCTCCCAGTCTTGTTATAGATGACAGCTCTGTGACATATGGCAGTGGCAAACCTAAATCCCACCATCCCCATCTATTTAGATAATTGTTTAATCTTGTTTTGGGGCCTCCCTGGTGGCTCAAGGGGTTAATCACTGCACTATAAAGCAATCTGCAGCCTCTGCAGCACGAGTTCAATCCCCAGCCGGCCAAGGATCAACTCACATGGCGCAGCAGACCTCTCCTCTCTTGCCCACTGCTCTCCTCAGCAGTGTATTTCAGTCAATCTGCCTGTTCTGTTCCCCACTCTGTCTCTGGTGAATCCTCTCACCCTCCCACGCATCTGTATGCATAAATAAATAAATCTTTTTTTTAAATCTTGTTTTAATACAAGTAAATATGCAAAGCAGGTTCAGAATTTTTAATCCATACCCTTATAAGAAATTTACCAGCGAATCTACCAATTATAAAACAATGATTCTTTGATGTTCCACTGTCTTGAGCTTTATATTTTCCAGTCAAACAAGATTTTCCAAAGTTACTTAGGTCTGCTCCTTTATTCCTATCCCTTCAGTAAGATGTCAAATATTTGTAAAACAGGTAGATTCACTTGTCACAGTCTGCATGCCATCCAAGGATCCCCAACATTAAAAAAAAAAAGTACATATATTAATGTTAGCTCCTTGCTATGTAAAGTTCTATGGGCTTACAACAAATGCATAGAATTGTGTATCCACTCTTATAGTGCTACATAGAATAGTTCCATTAACTAAAACTTGACCTGTGTCCTCTTTGTATAATCATTTTCCTTCCCTGTCATTTGTAATTTTAATGTCCAAAATGATTAAAATTCATAACACAAAAGTTAAAAATCATTATTCTTCTCAGAATAAAACCTAAAATTGTGAGGACAGTCACTACTTAAAAGTTATTAGTGTTGAGAGCTTATAATCTAGACTGGAGAAAAGATACCTAATTCTTTAATTAGCTTTTCCAAGATGTTATTCTAAGATATTTGAGACTATGAGGTCAACTTTGACATTGTTCACTGTTAAGAGCTGGCTCTAGCACCAAGCACTTATTTTCTACATTTATAAAATATTTTCTAAGGAAGGAACCAGCAAGTTTTGATTACACATATGTTTAGCATTGAATTTTTATTGGTTTACTAAGGAAATACTTAAAAAGAAAACTATATTGTAGTATAAATAATAACAAACTATCTTATAGGCTATTCAGTTAGTTTTATCAATCATGTGATAAGTTGGTCTTATGGATATGCTACTATAGTTGCCCAGTATCACAGACCTAAAACATTCAATTTCAAAAGAATAACTCCTGAAGGAGACTGACAGATTAAGAGAAGAAAAATAAAAACCTTCAGTTTGTGTATTTGTACTCACTCCTAAAAACAAATACAACAATAGGAAGAATGGAAGTTTGCATTTAATTTATATTTAGATAGTGTGCTACGTCTGTACAGATTTCAAGTACGGTGTAAATTATGTTTCCAAAGGCATTGTAATCTGGGAAAATAGTTAACTATATAGACTTAAGCAATACAATCTACTTGCTTGCAGTATCATCAGTTAAATACTTCAAGTTTAGCCTTCTCCCCCTGGTGGTAATGTCTGGGTTAATAACTTTAAAAAAATATTCAAACCGTATTTTAATGTTTATGGCTGCAACAGACAATTTTAGATAGGTAATTTTAGAACAGCAATAGATCTAAATGAAAAAGAAGCAGATCTCAAACTCTACTAAAGGAAGCACTTGTCTCCTATAGTTTTTCTTTTTCCAAAATGCAATTACAGCCAGTACATCATTGTAAATTACATGCTGGGGTAATCTCAGTAGGTATCTGACAAATGTAAAACTTACAGAAGGTCTTCAATGTAATAATGATGTTTTATCATTTTAATTATAAACTCTTTAAAAAACTTCCTAAAGTGTACCAATTGGGGTGGTCTAAATTAACAGTATCTTAGTAGCCTAAGGGTAGTAAAAATAGATTGAACTACCAAATTTCATCATACTTATAGCAGCTGTCTTCCTGCCTCAAGGAAGCTAAGTATTTAACAAAGCAGACAGCTTGGCATTGGCATCTGATTAGCAGTGTGTGTATTGTCAGATAGAATGTGCTTCGCTCTTTTGTTCCATGGTTTGATTAGAAATCTGGAGAACAGTGGCATCATGTAACTTTATTCTTAAGGTTTCTGAAAGGTAAATACACTGTGACACTTCCTCTAGTATTGTACATGAAAGATGGATCGATGTTTTTCATGTAATATTTTAGAAAACCCCACAAAATTTAAATAAAGGTATTTTTTAATACCAACCAAAGATTGATTGAAACAAACAGATCTTAAAATCATTTTGGTTAAATATTTTATATATTAAAAAATATTTTTGCAATATGATGCTTTGAGACTTACAGTTAAAATACTGTTGGTAAGGAGGAACTATGGTCATTTTAGGGCTTATAAAAACAAGATTCCAATCCTAAGAATACTTTCTAAAGAGAAGATTAAAAAAAATTTCAAAATGTATAAAAACACCTTATTGGAAAAATAACAGTCTTGTAAGAATAATACTGTTTTGATGCAGGTGCCCAAACAAACTATAAAAGGGTGACTCTTACTACCTTTTCCCTACAAATTTCTTTGAAAATTTATTACAAATGATTGTGCTTATTGGCAGAGTTCAAAATCAGTAGAGTCCATGCAAACAATCTACTTCAATGAGAAGTACATTCTTTTACTCTATCAAATCCATCGGAGGTAATCAGACTGGATGTTTTATTCAACAGGGCTGAAGAAAATTGTTCTACAATAGGTTAATTCAAAATGGCAGCATAGAAAATGCATCTGTCAGTGGGGATCAAATTACAGGGCAAGCTCCTCTCAATGCTTAGAAAAACAAGTCTGCAGTTCTACAGATTATGTGCCTGTGTGTGTTTAAAGGGGTGGGAAAGGAGCTAAATATCTGAGCTAACCTCCAATTAAAGTCAATCATAAAAACAGCCAATTTAATGAGTGCGGATTTCTTTGGGTAATTATAACACCAACCACTTTTTTCTCTTTTAAATCTGTAATTCTGCCTTCTTGTTATTGCTTGCTTTGTCATTAATCGCCTCAGGACCTTGATTTCCTAGCAACAGACTGCCACCAAACATTTGGCTCCTGTTCAACATTTTCTTTGTGAAAAATGGCACTGCTGTTGCCGCCTGGGCTGCTGCAGCTAGACTGGCTGTGCAAGTGCTCTAATAATGTATTCCACTTAAAAAAAAATAAAAAAGAACCCACATGATATGGGGTGCAATGACTGAGTTCAGTTAATTACTGAGCTGGGAAGTTTATCTATAATCTAAAAGCTGTGTTGAGGGAAAGGAGGATATAAAGATTAAAAAGGTGCTTCCTCCATTATCAATAATTTGCAGGTGAGAATTTACAAAGAAATAATTTATTGTTAAGTTGACAGGTTTCTGTTTAAGTTTATTTAAGAAAGGGTACAAAAGGTCAATGTCCCTGAAATGTTGCTTGACAAATTCTTTCTCTGCAAAATAGCCCCAAACACACAAAAGAATCACAGAACAGTTTGCTGCAATTTAAAAAAGCAAATTAACCTATGTATCTGTCAGCTGTTTCTTTTCTACTTAAAGCAAAAATCATGTGTATATGTAAATATGCTATGAGTTAGCAGAATGAGGTTTTCACTCACAACATGAACATAAGATAAAATGAAAAGAGAATAATTCAAAATATTGTGCTTTGATATACTGCATATTTAAATCATTATTTTGTAATCCATGATAAGAGAAAAAAATATGCTTATCATTATCTCTAAAATGATTCAATTGGGATTGAAGGAAATAAGACCTTGTGATTGGAAACCTAGTGATAAGATAAATATTTTGCCATTTTGTACGCAGTAGATTTACTGAGATTTTCCATGCTTTAGAAATACTATCACCCCAGTAATGATAGTTATGGAAATTAACATGGCATGTCAGATATGGTTCATTGATATCTTGCTTTAGTTCTCAGAATTTATATGGCTTTATAAGACTGGCATGTCTCAAGACTGCTGGCAGGAAATGATAATTTAATATACCCAAGAGTACACTAAGTATTATGGAAGCATCTGTAAAACTAATAAGTCAGTGGACATTCTGATTCTTACCAACATCTACCTACTGCATTTAAAAAAAAGCTTCCCACAAAGTCCCAATTCAGCTTATCTGAGAAAGTGAAAATGCTAAAGTCTACCTGAAAATATCAAATGAGCACCTGGACAGACTAAAATAAAAATGACATTAGGTAAATATATATAAAGAAGTAATAGCATTAAGATCTTTGTCGTTAAAATATACAGATATTTTTAGAAGAGAGTAAATGAATTAAAGATACTTCATAATTATATGAGATTCTGCTTCTCACTGGCACTAAACTATATCTCTTCACCACTGAATTTGACTCCCCACTTAAACATATTTTAACAAAAACCAATTCTTGGTTGATATAAAAAGCAAATTCACAGTCAGAAAAGTTTCAGAAATCAAGAATGGACATTTTCCTAATATGAATTATAATTAGAATCATGTAGCAATTTCAATCACTATTTTGACAGATGTTCTTGTCTTGGGTTCCATGAAGAAACAGTATTTTGAAATCTATGAACTCCCCCAAATTATATGAAAATATGATGAGAATATAAATTTTTCTGGGAGGGTTTAAAATTCAGAAAAGATGAAAACCACTAGACTAGTACATCAGTCTGGAGAAATGCTAGTTGACATTTGCAAGTAAAATAGTCTTTTAAAGATCCAATTTAGTTTATTATAGCTGTCAAATTAAATAAATGTTAAACTTACAAGAAGATATACATCTATAAAAATAATTATTTTTTGAGGTATGAGTAATGGAATAGATAGAGCTTTTACTTTATTATGTGTACTTTCCTGGAAAAAATGAGCAAAGAAATTTTGGTCGGTTGTCACACATGTTTTATTATGCTTTTGACAATTTCTGTCATGTCCTTTAAACTTATAATAATACAAGGTGGTCTTAAATTCCTTATAGAATGAAGAAACAAATTATTTAAAAACGAACACACAAAACAACTTAGTCTGAACAGCAGAGTTGAACAGCTGTCGTAAGTTAGGAAAAACATGAATATTTGGATTGAACAGTATTATAGAAAAGATGGGAGGGAGTTACAGAGAAAAGTATTCAAGGACTTAAAACAACAGAAAAACTGTATCAGAAATATGTATAAGAGACAAGAGGAATGTAGCCTGGAAAAACAGCAATTTATCAGAACATTATCAACTATCTAGAATTTGCTAAGTTCCTAATCATATTAGGACAATGTTAGTGAAATAAATGAATATATCCTAGACAAACATGAATTACATCCTACAAGTCTAATGGACTCCCTTCAGCTTCCAGAAGCTATTTCCAAGTAGTAGAGAGAAAACATGATAGATGCAAGAGATTAAGAGTCAAATGAGCCCAACTATATAGCTGAGAAACCTATATGTGTATGAAATAGGGTAACAGGAAACAGGATTTAGATATTTACATAAGAACTTGCCTTCCTGAGAAAATACTGGAAAGGAAAACAACTTTTCTCATTTTTTCATCCCACTTAACAAATATAATTTTTTAAAAGCTTCATCTACACACACCAGAAAATGACATTATAAAGAACTGATCCTAATACATCCTAACATTATATCAATATTAAATGAGAGCAAAATATTAAAAGATGCTTTTGAGAGAGCCTCCAAAAGAGAAGTAGGTAACATGAACAATTCACTATAGACTTAATATGACTTTCATTGCACAAGTCAAAGAACAAAGATGTAAATTCATTATTCATCTCATTAATCACACATATATCATTTGTAGCCATAATACTTTGATTATCACTGAAACTGCTATGAGAGGAGTGGATGTAAGACTGAATCCAGGGGTCACCGTGAATAAGTGTGATAATGGGTATAAGTTTATTTATGTGTTGATACTAATGTCCTACAACTAGTTTATAGTGATGTAGAACTCCATACACACACTCACAAACATTGAATTGAACACTCTAAATGGATGAACTTTATGGTAGATAAAGCTTCTATACAAAGGTTAAAAATAATTTTATATATCTAGAAAGATAAAGATAACAGAACTGTGGATTGAATTATAGTAAACTATATAAATTCTTTATATAATTGGTACAGTAAAATATGTTGGAAAAATAAATACACTTTCATTGGTACTCCACTGTTTTGTCCAGCTTACACACAAGTTCAAAGACATGACAACAAGTATATAAAAATGTATATTGCAATCACAATATTTAATAAATTTTCCCTCTCTTAATAAAGAGAGTAAGTTTATTAAAGAGAATAAATATTTCAATTTCTCAAGCAATCACTGATTGGCCTGAAATATATATAAATGAAGTAAATGGAATTGGAAAAATTTCAGTAGATGGTTTGTTAATTCATTCAGGGCTCTATAAGGGCCTACTGTCTTAACAACTAAGTGCTATGCATAAGCTGATTTCCTACCATTCTAAGGCAATTAACGCATAGTGTGGTTTCCATCCTCATATACATTCCAGGACTTCACTATAATGCCACAAGTCCAAACCAGAAAAACTTCCAATTTTGACCATTAGAACTCAAAGCTTCTTTAATGAATACTATATTACTTTTTAGTAAAAAAATTATCCTGTTTAACTAAAAAATTTTTTCCTTTAATATTCCCATAGATTTCCCCTCTCTTAATAGAGGGTTTTGTTTATGAAAGGTGCCAAAAATAAGACTTAAGTTACAGCATAATATGATTAAATGGCTCAACGTGGAGACAATATTTATCTATGAAAATAAAGTATTAGTCTGAAAAAACTGTACTATCAGAATTTAACCTGCCAGAGGAAAATTAATACAAAATATGATTTCTATAATCACATTATCATATGAAAAATATTCCAGCAAAAATCAAATATTGTCCCTATTAAGTAAGAAATAAGAACAATAATCCTCTGTAACTCACTGTATATCAATTATATATGGAAAATTTTTAAAAGTTAAAAATTGAACTCTAGGGCCTCCCCGGTGGCGCAGCGGTTGAGCGCTGGGTTGCGAACCTGCCCGCAGCCTCTGCGACGCCGGTTCGATCCCCGGCTGCTCCCCGGCCACCGGAGGAGGGTCCCGCATGGCGCGCAGACCTCTCCTGCCGCCCGCTGCTCCCCTCAGCAGTGTCCTTCGGTCCTTCTGCCTGCTCTGCTCCCCGCTCTGGCTCTGGTGAATTCTCTCACCCTCCCGCGCTTCTGACTGTACCCAGTGCTTGTATAAACAAAACAAAACAAACAAATAAATAAATAAATAAACAAGCCTCTATTAAAAAAAAAAAAAAATTGAACTCTAAAGCTTAAGAAGCAATATAATTAGTAGTCTTTTAATTGTATTTCTCTACAGTACATTAAGTTAAAAAACATCTTTATCACAGAGTTTTGGGCTTTTTTTTAGGCAATGTCAAAATAGTACATAAAATTCTAAACCCCTGCATATGACAAAGTCAGTATACAAAAAAAAATATTTCATTCACATACCCAAACAATGACTTAGGAGAGAAGGAAAAAAAATATATATATACTTTACACTAGCATCAAAAAGAAATTGGTATCTAGGAATAAACTTTACAAACACAATGAAAGATCTGTACGATGAACTTTAAGACATTGTTAAAGAAATAGAAGACAAAAAACAATATATATAAAAAACATATTATATATAACACATATATATGTACTGTACATAATAACATACAATACATAATAAATATTATATATATAAATAATATACATATATTTTCAACGCAATCCCTATAAAGGTTTTAGAGACATTCTTCAAAGAAATAGAGCAAATATTAGTGAAATTTATATGGAAACACAAAAGGTCCCAAATAGCCAAAGCAATCCTGACAAAAAGAAGAATGGTGGTGTCACACTACCAGACTTCAAACTTTACCACAAAGTTACAGTAATCAAAACAGTACAGTATTGTAATTTTAAAAAGATACACAAACAGGTTAGAAATGAGAGTCCACAAATAAACCCTTATTAATATGGTCAGTTAATCTAGAACAAAGCCACCAATAGTACATAATAGAGAAAATACTTTCAGCAAATGGTGTTGGGAAAACTGGACAGCCTCAAACAAAAGAAAGAAACTAGACCACTAACTCACACCATACATAAAAATTAATCAAAATGGAGTAAAGACCTAATATGTTAGAAATGAAAACATAAAATATGTAGAAGAAAACAGGTAAAATATTGACTTCATCAACTTCAGAGATTGTAATGGCAAAGGAAACAAAACAAAAATAAAAAAATGGAACTTTATCAAACTAAAAAACTTCTGCACAGTGAAACAAACTATCACTAAAAGAAAAGAAACCCCACTGAATGGGAGAAAATATTTGCACATCATACATCTGACAAGTGGCTAACATCCAAGATTTACAATAAACTCAGAGAACTCAACAACATGAAAACAAATAATCTAAAAATGGGCGGAAGAGTTAAATGACACTTCTCCAAAGATGACATATAGAGGGTCAATAGGCACATGAAAAAAATTCTCATCATTTGTCATCAGGGAAAAGCAAATCAAAATCACAATAAGATACCACCTCACACCTATGCAAAAAGACCAGAAACAAGTGTAGGGTGGGGGTGCAAAGAAAAGGAACCCTCTTAACGTGCAAATGTAGACTGATCCAGTCCCTGTGCAGTCTTGTCAAAATATTAAAAATAGATCTATCATATGATCCAGCAACTCCACTCTTACATATCTACCCAAAGAATGCAAAAACAATAATTTGAAGGAATATATGCACTATTTACAACAGCAAAGTCATAGAAACAACCTAAGTGCCCAGCCACAGATGAATGGATTAATAAGATGTGGTATGTATATACAAAGGAAAACTACTATGTTAAGTAAAATTAAGTCTGAAGAAGAAAGCCAAATGCCAGATGATTTCACTCATATGTAAAATATGAAGAAACAAAATTAAGTTACATACAAAATAAAACAAAAAGAAACCCTAGAAATCTGATTATAGAATTGAGGCTACCAGAAAGAAAAAGTGGGTAGCAAAGAAGAGAGGCAGTCCGATGGACTATGGTGGAAAATTATAGAAATTTTGTTGGTTGGTGTGGTGTGGTGTGGTAACATATATAAGAAGAGGTGTGAACCCATACCCCTAAATTACATACAGAGCTGTAAACCAACTTTACCTCAATAAAAATAATATAACAATAAAAAACAACAACGACAATATTAAATAAATTAGCATTCATAAAATAGCTTAAATTAAAAAAAAATTTAATTTACTTACTCTGCCAAAATGTATTATTACAATAGGAAAGCTTTCAAGGGGTGATATTACTAAGGTTTTATTTTATGGTATAATACGGTTGAAGTAAATGAGTATAAATATTTTTTCACAAATTTGCAAAACTTCTATTTTCAACTAATTTTTTGTTTGGTGGTAGTGGTGGTATAAATGCCAAACACATATTACAGTAATATTTACTGTTGTTTCTTTTTATATTACTCCCATTTGTTAGGTTACTATTACCAGACAAATTCATCCACTTTCACAAGAACTTTTCTGAAATCTTTTCATGATAAGCTAAGAATACTGGATAATACATAAATTTTGAACACAGATAATATTTCACAATTTCTTTTTTTTTTTTTTTAAGATTTATTTATTGGGCCTCCCTGGTGGCGCAATGGTTGAGAGCTGGGTTGCGAAGCTGCCCGCAGCCTCTGCAGAGCCGGTTCGATCCCCAGCCACCAGGTGAGGGTACCACATGGCTCTCAGACCTCTCCTGCTGCCCGCTGCTCCCTACAGCAGTGTACTTTGTCAGTCTGCCTGTTCTGCTTTCCCCTCTGGCTCTGGTGAATTCTCTCACCCTCCTGTGCTTCTAACTGTACCCAGTGATTGCATAAATAAATAAATCTTTAAACATTAAAAAAAAAAAAGATTTATTTATTTATTTATACAAGCACTGGGTACAGTCAGAAGTGCGGGAAGGTGAGAGAGTTCACCAGAGCCAGAGCGGGGAACAGAACAGGCAGATGGACTGAAATACACTGCTGAGGGGAGCAGCGGGTGCGGCAGGAGAGGAATGCACGCCATGTGGGACCATTGCAGGTGGCCGGGGATTGAACCGGTGGCTGGGGATTGAACCGGTGCTTCACAGCCCAGCGCTCAACCGCTGCGCCACCAAGGAAGGCCCTGATCTTTCACAATTTCTAATCATGTTTTACTATAAGCATATTTTGAGTAAATTTTATCTAAGTATAACACAATCCTTAGAAAATAGCTATCATATATTTCATTATATAGTCATACTAACTTGTTACTCAACCTGCACAAAAAAATTTCTGACATGTAAAATTTCAAACATTCGATCTCTTACACTAGATTTTATGTAATTTCTACAACACCTCATTTTTATAACATGTTATTACTTTCAGATGAGTGACAAGAATATTTAATTACAACTGAGTCTAAACAGTTCTGTTAAGATTGGTCATGGTTTAATTTTCATAGAAAGTCAAAATATATTAAATTGAAAGATATAAACCCAAATAGTTGTTACTAATTATTACTTGTTATATATATCTATGTATATAAATACACATATTCTCAAGAATGAACTCTTCCTTTCCTCCAAGGTTAATTTTGGATAGCATTTTATTTCAGTGCTTAATTTTTAGTCAGTAAAAAAGGGCACATATTCGGATGGGTAAGTATATGCAAAGTAAATGGCAAAGTACTGATATTGTTCATCAAACCTATATCATAAACCCGTTTAATATCCAAAGTTTAAAATGTCCCCTATTAAAGCCAAGATATGGAAACAACCCAAATGTCCACGAATAAACGAATGGAGAGAAAAGATGTGGTAAATTTACACAATGGAATATTACTCAGCAATCAAAAACACAAACTCATTCCATTTGCTGCAACATGGATGGGGATGGAGGGGATTATGCTAGCCAAAACAACAAAGGGAAAAAGATAAATATCAGATGGTCTCACTTATATGTGGAATATAGGAAAACAGAAAAAAAGGTCAAGAAAAGGACAAAACCAGCAAGCTGACCATAGATATGAGACATACAGCAAAAGATGGGGAGGAAGAGGGATCAACACAGGCAAGGGAAGAACATAAGAGAATATGGTGATGGTTCCCGGGTGATATGGTAGCAGGAGAATAATGGGGACTCTGATGATGTAAGAAAAAAATTAATTAATTAAAAGAGAAAAAATAAAGTTGTCTATTAAATCCCTAATCTTTCATGCTGATTAGTAACTTACAACATATTTGAAAATTGGAATCTTGGTCTCATAAAAAATATTAGAAATAATGCAAACATTTAACACAAAATCCCACTGTACTCACAATGTTGCCAAAGCATATTAAAAGGTTTACTGAAATTAAAATTATTGCAACGTTGCAATTATATATACACACACATACACACATCACCTGAGCTTTTAAAATTATTTCTAAGTAATAAAAATGGTACCTAGAGTATATTATAGACTAAAGGGAAATAATTTGGGAAGTTTTGGGGGTTGACATAATCCAAGACTAAGTTAAGAATAGTTTCTCATGCAACTTGGAATTTCAGCTGTTGTTTGATCATTCTTTATAAAGCACATTTATCAGTGATGCTTTTGGTCATTGTGACATTCAAATAGGTCAAGGAAGGAAAAATAAAGTTTGTGGACAGGGAATGAAAGAATTAACTATGTTTAGTGAGAACTAAATCTGCAGTTAAAAATAAATAGCAGGTGGGCCTCCCCGGTGGCGCAGCGGTTGAGCGCTGGTTTGCGAAGCTGCCCGCGGCCTCTGCGGCGCCGGTTCGATCCCCGGCTGCTCCCCGGCCACCGGAGGAGGGTCCCACATGGCGCGCAGACCTCTCCTGCTGCCCGCTGCTCCCCTCAGCAGTGTACTTCGGTCCTTCTGCCTGCTCTGCTCCCCGCTCTGGCTCTGGTGAATTCTCTCACCCTCCCGCGCTTCTGACTGTACCCAGTGCATGTGTAAACAAAACAAACAAATAAACAAATAAATAAATAAAACATGCCTCTATTAAAAAAAAAAAAAAAAACCTAAAAAAATAAAAAATAAAAAAAATAAATAAATAGCAGGTTCCAGGAAAAGTCAGTACAGAACAATGGACACAGAGATAAATCATGGTGAAGTTATTATCATGTTAAAAGTCAAAGAAAAAGATAGGCAATCTTGCAGAAAAAGAAAGTCATCTAAAAAAGTGAAAACAAATATCCATCTGGAGATTTCCACTTCCAACCAAGAATGGATAATGGGAAAAAAAATTTACATGCCCATTTTAAACAACTATAAAAATGGACAAAAAACAAACAAACAAACAACACATGAAACAACAATTTTGAGATACTGGACAATATGAAAAAGGGACAAAATAATGTAATCCTTCTAATTGTTCAAATTTAATCCCTGGGATATAGAACAGGAGGGAAAACCTAAACCAAGTCCAGCAGTCTCCATTAGGAGGAAAAAATGTGATTGGCACATGTCAAGGCAGAATACTAGAAAGGAGAGAACTTCTTGAAAAAAGAGGTACAAAATAAAAACTCTGGAAATGTGCAGAGATTTGCTCTCAAGTCTGAGTACATATGAACAAACAACTCAATGTCAAGGTAAGAACCAGAAAAACACACTTGTGATAGAATACAGTAGCATGTTAAAATAGTTGATATAACTATATTCTATAAGTTAAAAATGGCATGACAATATGCCTATGTAAAGTAGATGTGGCAGTTTTAGAAAGCCCAAAGCAACTTCTGGAGATGAAAAGAATAATTTATAAGATAAAAAATACAATGAGTGGGATTAATGATAGTTAGACATTATAATGGAAATGATTAGCAATAGTAATTACAAATAGCAATAGTAATTACAAAAAAAGAACAGAGAGAAAATAAATTTTCAAGAACATCACTGACCTATGGGACAACTTCAGGAGGCTCAATATTAAATGGATTCACTAAAGGTACATGGGGGTAGGGGTAATTTTATTAACAGAAAATTTTCCAAGTAAATAAATTCCAATCATAAAAAACATAAGGACCTCCCTGGTGGCCTAGGGATTAATTCTCAGCACTATCAGTGCTACTTGCCTGAGTTCAATTCCTTGCCAGGGAGCTAGCCCACGTATAGCACAGAAGACCTCTCCTGTCTCGCCTGCTGTTCCCTTTAGCAGTGTATTTCAGTAATTATGCTTGTTCTGCAACCCACTCTGTCTCTGATGAATCCTCTCACCCCCAGTCCCCACAGCTCTGGCCTACACCCTAGTTCTTCTATGCAAAAATAAATAAATCTTATTTTAAAAAAAACATAATGAAACCTAACAAATTACATCATAATGAAATTGTTTAAAAACCAGTGATAAAGAAAAACAGAAGGAAAAAATATATATTAGATAAGGAGGAAAAATGATAAGAGGACAACAGAGTTCCTTCAATAACAACAAAAACCCCAACAATGCAAGGTAGTAGACAGTACAGAAAACAGGGACTAGATTTATCCTCCAGCCTAAAACAAGAACAAAAGTAACAGAAAAATTCATAACTAATGGGGCATCACACAGACTACAGAAAAGTCTTACAGAAGGAAATATTTAGTTTTATTTTATTTTTTTTAAAGATTTATTTATTTATTCATACAAGCAATGGGTACAGTAAGAAGCACGGGAGGATGAGAGAATTCACCAGAGCCAGAGTGGGGAACAGAACAGGCAGAAGGACCGAAGTACACTGCTAAGGGGAGCAGCGGGCAGTAGGAGAGGTCTGCATGCCATGTGGGACCCTCGCCTGGCAGCCAGGGATCGAACCGGCGCTGCAGAGGCTGCGGGCAGCTTCGCAACCCAGCGCTCAACCACTGCACCACCAGGGGAGGCCCAGGAAATATTTAGTTTTAGACTAAAATTCTTTTTTTTTTTTATAGAGGCATGTTTTTATTTATTTATTTATTTGTTCGTTTGTTTCGTTTATACATGCACTGGGTACAGTCAGAAGCGCGGGAGGGTGAGAGAATTCACCAGAGCCAGAGCAGGGAGCAGAGCAGGCAGAAGGACCGAAGTACACTGCTGAGGGGAGCAGCGGGCGGCAGGAGAGGTCTGCGCACCATGTGGGACCCTCCTCTGGTGGCCGGGGAGCAGCCGGGAATCGAACCGGCGCTGCAGAGGCTGCGGGCAGCTTCGCAACCCAGCGCTCAACCGCTGCGCCACCGGGGAGGCCCTAGACTAAAATTCTTAACATTGGTTCTACTGATATTTTGCTTGTGGCGTTGTTGTTGTGGCGTGCTGTCCCATGTATTATAGGATACTTAGCAATGTTCTTATTCTATACCTACTAGAAATAACCCTCAGTAATCACAGTCAGTATGTCTCTAAACATTGTTGAATGTCCCTGAGGTACAAAATTTTCCCTAGTAAAGAACCACTGTCATTGAATGAGAGCTAATCTACACTCAACGTTACAAATCACAAAGAGTGAGGCCCAAAAGCACTGAACTTGCTCCAAGTAACATAATTGCCTCCCTGAATAAACCTCATGAAGATTTATAGTATTACCAAAATTTATAGCACACAAAAAGTTGAAATTCACAATGTTTGACAACTAACAATTACTAGACAATGAGACAGAAAAGCACAACCCTCAATGAGCAATACAATGTATTACACAAAACTAACTGCAAAATTGATGCAAATGTTAATATTAACAGGGAAAAACATGAAAACATTTCTTCCAAGTGTATTTTATATATCCAAAATTTAAATACATACAAAGAAGAGGTAAAAAACCCAATTAATCTTCAACATATGAAAACACAACAAACAAGATGAAAAATACACTGGATGGGATTAATGACAGTTCAGATATTACAGAAAAAAAATCAGTGAACTGGAAGACAACAAAAGATACTAAACACAACATGAAACACAAGACAGAAAAGAATCCACAAAAAAGAAATGATGACATTACTGAACTATGAGACAACTTCAAGTAACCTAATATATAAGGAATTTTGAAACCCAAAAGGGGGACACGGGTGTGCAAAAAATATTTTATGAAATAATGACTGAAAATATTCCAAACATAATAAAAACTATAAACTACAGTTCACAGAAATTAAACAAAGCCCAAACATAAGAACTACGAAAAAGAATACATTAAATTACAATGTAATCAAACTGATTAAAACCAGGAAATCTGAATACCAGCCAGGGTTCGCAGAAGAACAAAGATAAGAACGTCAGCTTTCTCATCAAAAACAATGCAAACAAGAAGACAAGCACAGTATTTTTGAAATTAACAAAAGGTAAAACATCCCACAAATACCTGGAATTACATACCTGGCAAGAATTCCTTTAAAAATGACAGTAAAATAAAGATATTTTCAACAAAATAAAGTTGAAAGAATTCATCACCAATAGACACAAATGAAATGCCAAAAAATGGTCTTCAGGCAAAAGGAAAATGAAACCATTTGAAAATCTAACCAAAAAGAATGAAAAACACTGGAAATGGTAATTAAATGAGTAAATATATGGTTTTACTATTATTTAAATCTCCTAAAAATATTTTGACTATTTAACAAAAATAATGGTAAAGTACCTATAAATATATAACAGTATAATGTTGGATATAGGAAGAATTATATGAATTATATATTGATAAAGTTTTTTTCAAAAGTAACAGCAAAAATCTGAAAGGAAGAATATGCAAATCTCTAATGTCAGCAGGAGAAGGATCTTTGGAATATCTCTGTATTTAGAAAATAAACAACACACTTCTAAATAACAATGAGTAAAAGAAGGGGAAAAAAGGTAGTATTTCAAGTTGAATTAAAATGAAACATGATATATAAAATTTGTGTAAGGCAGTGAAATCAAGGCAGAGAAAATTAAAGCACTAAATGTAAAAAGACAGATGTCTCAAATTAATGAATTATTATTCTACCTTAAACAAACCAAAGGTGGGAAAAGAGGATTAGGAGGAAGGAGGAGTGGAAGAAAAGCGAATGAAAAAGTAAAGAAAAAAAGAAGAGGAGAAAATGTAATCCAAAGTAAACAGAAAAAAGGGAACAGAACTAAAAAATCAATCCCGATTTAGACTTCCCATTAAAAACTGCTAGAAGACAATGAAGCAATGTCTACAAAGTACTTTGTTTCACAGGATATTGACCAAACAAGTTATCATTTTTTTGCATAAAAACATAAAGGAATGGGTAAATGTAATTGGTGGTAAGCAAAGAACTCAATTAAATATTACATTAAAACAGTAAAAATAATGGCCACAGAACAGAATACAAAAGACTGTTAAACACTTAAAATGTAAAAACAAAACTGTAACTACCAGAATCAAGAAGCAGATGAAACATTGTTAATTTTCTGATTTTTCATAGTACATTAGTATTGTTTAAAAAAGGAAATACAGAGTTTAGGAAAATTAATGGGTTCAATTTCCTAATCTTTTAAATAAAGCTTTCCTAAATATAATAGCCTTAGAGGGCTACTATAAGAAATAATTCTCATATGAGAAGAAACAGGCACATGCCAATATGATACCAAGATGAAAAGTCCCTGAGATTTATGTTTCCAAAAATGGAATTAGCTGTCACCATAACCATTAAGTAATCCTTAATCATGCACAGTACTAACAAAGAATTTGATTCAAACATAAAAAAATGGAGTTTATATCCTATAAAAAAATAGCAAAATATATCTAACACTTTATTTAAACCAAAGGAGAATGTTGGAATATGCATACCCCTTTTCAGCTTTTTATCAGGAAGTATTTGATTTGAACTCTGCATTGTAAATTTATTGTACAATGTGACAGAAAAAATGATGAAGGTTTTGTATCTTTTCAATGATCATGATCATCATTAATTTACGGAAGAGTGAGAGGAAGAACTGAATTATGTAGATCTAGTTTACCTTAATGCAGAAAGATGTCCTAATTATGGAAATTTGTTGAACAGATATACTGAGTTCTTCAAAAGATCAAGAACTTTTTGTAATTAAATAACTCACAGTGTGAGAAGACTGCTAACTCTATTGACCCTCAAAATATGGAGAACCCCACGTGATTTGTTGCAGTAAGAATAGCTATATCTGCTCAATGTAAACTTGTAGTTTAAACATGTGCTAAGAATACTCCAAATGCTCTTCAGTTCAAAGGGAATCAAAGACTTAGAATATCTTTGAAAAAATAACATTACATTTCAAAGGAGATTTCACAGATTTTAATAAGTTATGTTTTTAGTTGTCAAGAAAACAAGAATGTGTTGAATATCCACTAAGAATACAAAGCGTTCCAGCTATCCAATATGATTCTATTTTCTTCAGATCTATTTTAAAAGTCAAATAATTATTTTTAATTCAAAATTCAAAGTCTAATTACTATACACTGAAATACAGAGAATTGTAATTGTCTGACTAAAAATATTTTCCCATCATATACTGAATAGCCAATATAAGTAATAAACACAAATAATCCCAAATCATGTTCTGTTTGAAAATCACTTTCAAAAGTAAGGTGGTTTAAAATAGTACATAAATTCCCTCTAAAGAATCACACTATAAAAATATACTACCAAGACATTAAATGAAAAGGTCATTTTCAGAAAATAATTAAGAGGGGCATACTTTAATTTTTGGAATGGTTTCCCCACATATTGGCAGAAAAGGTAACACGATTTTCTTCTGTATAATCTTCTCAATGTAAGCAACTACCTGACAGTTATAAAGAGGCAGGAAATGCTATACAGAGGATTCAATAACAACCTTGTAAGGCCTATACCAGCACACATATTCATGCTGTAGAAGACATTAACACTGGACTGAAAAGAAATAATTATATTTTCAATAAACACGATCCTACTGGATAATCAATTTTTTACACATCTTACAAGCTGTTTTAGAGCTCAGGTAGTGAATGGCATCAGCTGGCATATCAAAACCATATATTATATGCATATCAGATGCTTTTAATTTTTCATAGGTATCTGCATATTTGTGATCAACCACATATAACTCATATTAAATAAAAATATTCATGAGTGATTAATTCAGGATTTTTAGTATAGTCTTATTTTAGAAATGAATTCTTAACCAATTATTTTTATGTCAGAACACTTAATAATTCAAATTACATGCTGCCCTTATTCCCAGATTTAAGAGATTTGTCACGATCAATGTTTCTGAAATATTAAATTAAAAGGTGTCATGGTAATTACTATGGAATAAACAGCAATTAAGGTTTTTTTAGGCAAATAAGCTCAAACTGCACTGTGTATTTACAATACTAATATTTTCCCACACAGTGCATGCATCATTCACAAGTAGCCTAAAAATATAAAATACAAATTTGCAGAATTACTTCAAAAGATCTTAAAAAACTCTTTAATACAAAATTTGATTCTTGGTTATAAAACATCTATGTATACTGAACTCAAAATGGGGTGTATATGAATGTAAAAATCACAAATTATGTTACCATAGAGTGACCATAATTCAGTTCTGTATTTGTAGTAGTGAACTTAACACATGAATTGAAATAGGCAAATAATTTTCAGGATATGTAAGAGATAATTATTTAAAAATGTACACCAGCTACCAATTATAATTTATAGTGTAAATATGTACTAGAAATTTAAATTAGGTAAACACTTACTGCAATATAATAAACTCTTGCTTTTTCTACCAACATCCAGTTTTTCTCCATATCAAGATGTTTTTCCTTTTTATAACAATTGGCAGCTGCAAGATTAGCTACAAGGGACCTAAGACAACAAAAATAAAAAGCAAGTTGGTTTTACTTATACTATACTCCTTCCTCATGCATTGCTATAAAGTAAAATAACAATTTTTTTTTGCAAATCTGGTTTTACATTAGAATTTAATTCAAATTTGCTGCACATTGGATTTAATAAATGTAAATAAAATTTTATTTTGAGAGCTTTTTGAGATCTCTATGTTGCCTTTGAGATAGCGATATCAATCCTTTTTCTAAATACCACCCGGCATTTTAAGAATCTGGCATTTTCCTTTGATACTATAATGATAAGATAATCTGTTCCACATTTTTATAGGTCAAATCTAGTTAAGAAATAAAGCTACTATGTTGCTATGCAATATATACATAATGCAACTAAAAATTTCAGCTTTGAAATATCAACATATTATATTAGCTATTTAATCCAATGATTTAAAAGCCAACTATGAGATCGATTTTGCAAAACACATAACTGTAGACAATATTTACTATGAGGAATTAATGTGCAAACCATTGTATTTTTAAGGACCAGAATAAATTAAAATTAGTTTCTATACTCAAAGATTCTTTAAAATGATCCAATTTTGCAGATAAAAAAATCTAAGCAGGATATTGCATCTAAGTTTTCCACAGAGTTTTTAATTGCCCCCAAATTAAACTTAATAAAATGATTATATACAAATCAATAATAATGCTTTTCCTTCTTTGTATGGCCCTGAAATTATAATTTTTTTCTTTTTTCTAATTAAATGAGAACATTTATGGATCTATCTATATATACACATATATATACATATACACATATACATATGATCTCATTACTTGTTTTTTTTAGTAATATGACTCGATTCTCTGTTAAGAAAACAATAAATTGGTTCTCTTCCAAAATGTATTTCTACACATCTATTTTGCTGAAGAATACATATAATTACAATCAATTAAATGAAGAAAACAAGTAATATGCATCAATATGCAAAATCACTATAGTATGAATTTTAAAATAATTAGTCCTACGTTATTAAAAACATGTTAATAATCATGACTTTAGCATTTTTTTATGTTAGCAAAATTTTGACAAAAGTGGTTACTTTATAAAAGCAAACACTTCTGGTATAAGCCACTAAACTCTATTTTGATAATAAAACTCTTTGATAACAAACTACACAGGTTCTTCAAAAGAAAAACACAACAATTCTTAATACCCAGAGAATCCAGTGAGAATCTAGATTAAGAAGAATACTGCATTCTCCAAACTTCTAAGTCCTCAATTTTGACTAGTGGAAGTATGAGTGACCAGTCCTATCTGAAACAATTTATCAAATCCGTGATGTTCCACAGTTTGAATAATGAGTTATATAGCGAGGGTTACCTTTCAGTCACTGATTGCCAGTATTATCTGAAGCATACTGATGACCATAATTGTAATATTAGGACACAATTTAAGCAATGGACATTTGGGATACCTAGTACTACCATGACTTTTTTGAAATAATGATTTAGCATTGAAAACATTTTAGCAAATTTTTTTGCTAAAGGTGAGTAGTATCAGAGGCAAAACTTGATCCATTTCTCATTAATGGGAAAATTACACTTGCATATTAAAGATGGTTTTCATAAAACTGAGAAGGGGAAAGGTCTCAATAAATATATCTTAATGTTTGAACAATGGATGATTTTATTTATTGAAACCTTAAAATCATAGTTCTTCTATACATGAAAAATAAAGTTACCGGAATGGTTTGAAAATAACTGGCACTCTAAATAATTTTGAAAATTACATTTTAATTATTAAATGACTACTGCTCAGACAAGTGTCAGGTTAATTACTACACATTTGCAAAAGGTTAAGGAGTAAACAAAAATAAAGGGGGTAAGAAAGGGGAATGAAGCAAGGGAAAATGAGTAAAAGGCAGAAATAAAGGAAGGCAAAGGAGGCAAATAAAAAAGAGGGAAAGGATGAGACAGAAAATGGAGGGCAGATTAAATATTTATAACTACAAAAAATATAATTGTAGTGAATTACTATTTAAAAAGAGAGAATCTTTGTGTTTCAACAATAGTTAATAAACTTATTTTGTTTTTCTCTTGCAAAGGAGAAAAAAAGCATATGTTGATGAGCAATAATGATGATAATAATGCAAGAACGTACCTGCAATAAGCACAAATACAACCAATGCATGGAAGGCACTGAGAAATATATTTCGAATTCATAGAAAGTAGAATTTTTAAATAAATAAAATTGTATAAAACTGCAGTGGGATTTTTCTTGAGTGGTGCATTGAACATGAAGTTGTTAAATAATGGAAAGACGACTATTTGTCAATAATGCTTTCAATGACATAATTCATGAGACTGGATATAATGTAGTATTTTCTATGTCTTAAAAGTACATATGTAAAATATATGTATGTTTTTGAATATTCCAATGTCAGGATATGATAAAAAAAATTCAATATTAATTTTGGCAAGAAACTAGCAAGAAAACATTGAATAAAAAGTTTTTCTTCTCTGATCCTGATTACAAAAAGTAGTCTTGACTTAAATATGTCATGAAGATCACAGCAGGTTCAACAAAGGGAAATTTTTTTAAAAAGGAAAAAATGATATAAGGAAAATGTTTCTTAAACCTTAATAGCAATTGTAAATATGAAGCTAAATTCCAAATTCAAATTGGATTTCAGATTTTATCAATGTTTAAGTGGTACAGGGCTTCCTTTGGAATTATACTGACCTGTTGCCACCAGTGATGCATGCAGCACAAGTTCCTGTTGGTTGTTCATTCTGCTCATAATAATAAGCATCTACATGAGCTTCATCAGCTTTCTTCTTTAGGATCTCCCCAAATTTATCTGTCCCAATGCATCCAAAAAATGTTGCTGCTTTGTGTGGCTGCTGAATCATCCACTGAAAAATAGGACATAAGTAATTTTAATGGGTCAGAAAAATGGTTCTTATACTTCAGTGTTCTGTCATGGACAGTGGCACAAAAGAGATGGCTGTGATAGAAATTTAGACTGTTATGAGGAAATTTCAATCCTATAATATCACTTTATGATAGTAAATTTAATATAACAAACATATAAAGTCTTCTTATACTGCTTTGGGGAGAAGAAATAGAATGCAGAGGTTAAGAACTCAGAATCTAAATTCAATAGACCTTAGGTCAATGCTGGCTTTATACGGGAAAATAAAAAGCAGTATAGCATGGTCATTAAAAATCCAGGCTCTAATTTAAGTATATTATATATTGAGGACACTCAGGGTTCAAGACTTGCCTCTACCACTTTCAACTGTGAAGAAGAAAATGTCACTTAATATTTCTATTCCTCAACTTACTTGATTATATATTGGGGGATGAGAAATTACAAATACACCTCATAAGATCATCGAAAATTAAATAACTTGTTAATATACATACACTGCTTAGCATAGTGCTCAGCACACAATATGGTACAAGCTGTAGTTGTCACCTATTGTTGTCATACCTATAGTAATTCACATACAAATTAAGTTAAACTATGCTCATGTTTAATAAATTGTTTTAACAATTCAGAAAGTGTTAAAATTCTAATTCTAACGTCTCATATTTTCATCAATCTCATAAACATTAATTTCTTTAGTCTAAATTAATAGCAGTGGATTTTCAAAAAAGCACACTTTTCACTGTTTTCTTTCACAATTAGCTCAAATTCCTGAGGTTTAGTAACACTTCCATTAGCTATTCGAAAGCCACCACCTATTTTGATTCTAACATTTATAGTTAGCAAAAATACTCAATTTACAAAATCAAAAAACATTAAAATTTTATCACATTTTCAAGTATTTGGTGTACAAGGAATGCATGTATTTTAAGAATTAAAAGGATAAAGGAGACAAAAAGTAACAAAGAAAATCATAATATTAAGATAGGGTAACTGCCTGATTATGTAGCAATCCTCCTTGATTGTTGGGACTTATGAAGATACATGTACGCAAATATACAACAACATATGCATAAATATTCTTGGAGACATTATTGGCAATGTCAAAATGTTGGAAACAGTCTAAAAGTCCATCCATAAAAGACTGTTGAATAAATTATGAGAGAGCCAATCAATGGAACATCACATAGCAATTTAAAAAGGACAAAGAAAAGCTTTATAGAATAATCAATCCACATGTAATATTTCACGATATTTTGTGAAGTTAAAAACAGAAAAAGAGGGCCTCCCCTGGTGGCGCAGCGGTTGAGCGCTGGGCTGCGAGGCTGCCCGCAGCCTCTGCAGCGCCAGCACGTTCGCCCGCCACCGCCACCACCTGCGAGGGTCCCACAAAACAAAAAACAAACAAAAAAAAAAAACAAAAAACAAAACAAAACAAAACAGAAAAAGAATGGGGTGGGGGAGGCAAAGACAAATTTGAATATACTTTAAATTTCTTAAAGTATACTTTAAGAAACAATAAAAATTAAGAATAGTCATTAAGTTTATACAGATATTCTTTTAGAGTTGATAGTTTTATATATTCTTAATTTATAAAAAGAAAGACATAAGAATTAACCAGAAACTAAAGAGAATAGTTTTCTATGATGTTGAGTGAGAAGAGACTGGAGGCATAGTTGACTTTTACAAAATTAAACTTTTATACTTTTGAAAGTAAAATTCAATGAGAAAAAGCATGATAAATTTATATAGAACAGGGACCTCCCTCGTGGCCTAGGGGTTAAGTCTCAGAGCTACCACTGTAATGGCCCACCACAGCAACCAGGTAGCTAACCCATGTGCTGCAGCACACCTCTCCTGTTTCGCCTGCTGCTCCCCTTAGCAGTGTATTATTTCACTGGATCTGCCTGTTCTGCTTCCCACTCTGTCTCTGGTGAATCCTCTCTCTCCCTACCTCTGGCCTATACCCCAGTTCTTCTATGAAAAAATAAATAAAACCTTTTAAAAATTTTTATATAGAACAGAAATGAAGAATAAAGTATCAAACTGTAACCATGCCACATAGAAAAAAATAATGCTAATAACTTTTAAAATATACTATATAAGAAACAACCCTTTCAAGCCCCCAAAAGTATTTAACTTCCAAATATGGACGATTCCAAGAAAGAAATAAGGGATATCATCTTAACCAAATGGTCAAACCTAGCATTACCAATACATTAGGGACTCTTAAAAAAGAAAATGCCCTGAAAGACCCCTACAGGAAAAATGGTGTTAAAGCTCTTTTACAATTTGTCAGGTTTTCCAGTCCTCATTGAAGACCCTCCCACTACACACGTTAAAAAGAAAAAAGTGTGGAAAGAACTGTCAAAGTCAACTACAGAAATATAACAAGCACAGGTGATCCTTTATTTGGTTTTAGATTGAGAGTAAAATCATAAAGTTATACAGGACACTATTACAATAGAATAACTATGAAATTGTAATTTCTGTTATACATCAAAAATTGTATTCTAGGGCCTCCCCGGTGGCGCAGAGGTTGAGCGCTGGGTTGTGAAGCTGCCCGCAGCCTCTGCGGCGCCGGTTCGATCCCGGCTGCTCCCCGGACACGGGAGGAGGGTCCCGCATGGCGCGCAGACCTCTCCTGCCGCCCGCTGCTCCCCTCAGCAGTGTACTTCGGTCCTTCTGCCTGCTCTGCTCCCCGCTCTGGCTCTGGTGAATTCTCTCACCCTTCCGCACTTCTGACTATACCCAGTGTTTGTAGAAACAAAATAAATAAATAAATAAATAAATAAATAAACAAATCTTTAAAAAAAATTGTATTCTATTATTTTAAAATTTCTTGAATAGGGATAAATACTTCACATATATACCTGTATACATTTATTTATATAAACAAAGATAAAGCAAATGTGCTGAAATGTTAACAATTAGATCTTTGTGAAGGGCATAAAGTTCATTTTACTATTCTTTTTACTCTCCTGTATGTTAGAAACATAAATAACAAAATCAATCATTCCATTTAAAGAATGACAATCTTAAATTAACCTATTCAATATTTGATACTACCAATTTGTGTGAATATATCACACAAATCAATTAATATCTTAAATTGCATCAGTATTGATGCCCATTAGATATTTATTTATTTGTTTGTTTGTTTGTTTGTTTATTTATCATACAGCATTTTTTAAAAGGTTTTATTTATTTATTTATACAAGCACTGGGTATAAATTCACGGGAGCGTGAGAGAATTCACCAGAGCCAGAGTGGGGAACAGAACAGGCAGACTGACAAAATACACTGCTGAGGGGAGCAGCGGGCGGCAGGTGAGGTCTGTTGCGCCATGTGGGACCCTTGCCGGTGAACGGGGATCGAACCAGTGCTGCAGAGGCTGTGGGCAGCTTTGCAGTCCAGCGCTCAACCTCTGTGCCACCAGGGGAGGCCCCCATTAGACTTTTAAATCTTTAAGCCATGCTCAGGGAAAATATAAATTAAACAACAGAAAATATCAATGTATTGTTTAATAATTTACTTCTATTAATATAAAAATCAATGTTAAATGATCAACCATATCTGCTTTATGTAAAATATAAAAAACAAAGTTAATTGCAAACTTTACTATGATTACTTAAATAAATTAATATGCTATTAAAGTAATATGAAATTTCACTCAATTAAAATGAAGTCATTATAATGTATTTCAAACTAATTATGATAAAAGTTTACAAGTTTAAAGCATAATCTGAAAAAAGGGCTATTAAACTTACTACCAAACTTAAATCTGACTTGTAACCTTCCATAATTAGGATTTAAATTAATTGAATTCTCTATTATAAATCAGTATTACTTGGATCTAGAAGGCAAAAAATGGACAAATATAAAAATATTCATCATATTCATCATACCCACAACTGGGTATTTTATCATAGGAAACTTGCTAACATTCTAGCTATTTCTGATATCAGCATAGCAAGGATTGACTAAATATGAGAACTTTACTACAGATCAGTGATATCTACTCAAGAGTTAGTCAATCTAAAGTGAGAGTTTAGTAAACTAAAGAAGATAAACAAAAAAAGAAGACATGTTTACTGCCCCAAAGCACATAAGCTAAGTAAAGATGTTAAAATCAAAGTCAAAACTGATGTTCAAAATTGAGAGACTCGTAAATGTATCTGCTAAGAGGACTGTCAGTTCTTTAGTATACATCTAACTTTATCTCAAACACAATGTACCAACACGCAACCAATCTATTTCCTTTCATCCTACTAATTCATGTCTACTAAGCAAAAAGTTGAAAATAAGTGTCCCTAATACAAAATCACAACCACTACATTTTCAGATTCTCTAGGAAAGAGATTCAATCTTGTTCACAATCTTTGATTATGCTGCTTCTTTTAAGCTAAAAAAAAATTGCTCAGCTTCTCTTTGATAATATATGTATAGTATATCCTTAAACACCTATCTTTAACTTCCACTCTGGCCTTGAGGGAGCAGCAGGGCCCAGAATTAACTTCCTGCTATGAATAACTAGAAAAGAAAACCAAAAGGAAGCAAATATAGAGTTCTCAGACTCTGGACAACAGTCAGAGTAAGATGGTGATCTCTGATAGAGTGAGTTTTGATATCATGCAGGCTCTTGGCCAAAAAGCAATTCTAATAGCATGGTGTAAGGAAGAAAGAGTCAAAGACAGCTTGGCATTCTCACTGAAATCAGGGGACAGAGATATGTGTCCAAGACAGGAAAGCAGAAATTGAAAAGAAAAAAAAAAAGTTTCAAGGAGGAATGAGCTGAAATTCATCCACAGTAACTCTTGAGGCTTTGGTTGGATACCAATCCGTGCATACTTAAGAAATAAATGAAATCATAAAAATCTATACAAATGCTCTTAAATATAAACTATGTTTGTGAAGGTCTCAGGATTCAAAGGCAATATATAAAAATCTAAGGGATTATGCTAAAAACAAAATAAGTCAGAAGGAAAAAGATAAATATTGGATGGTTTCAGTTATATGTGGAAGAGAAACTGAACAAAAGGTCAGGAAAAAGACAAAACTTGCAAGCTGACCATATTCCCGAGGCATATAACATGTGAGGTAGAGGGAGAGGGGTCAAAACAGGGAGGGAGAGCACAAGGGACTATGGTGATGTATCACAGGTGGTGTGGTGGTGGGAGAACTACAAGGATAACACCTGAGGAGTGAAATCAAACTGTGGAAAAATTAACATTGATGTAAGAAAATAATTTAAAAAAATATTTACTAAAATCTAATGTAATTCTATATACCATCAAAAAACAGTTGAAAATTGAACTTAAGAAGTGTTATTTACAACAGCCTAAAAAAATGAAACATATAGGGACTAATTTAAGACAGCATGTGGAACACCTATACATAGAACACTACAGAAGTTTGCAAATGTTACCTCAATAAAATAAAAAAGTTTGCTGAGAAAAATTATAGATGGAGTGTTATACTATGTGCATGGATTAGAAAGCTCAATATTTTAAGATAGCAATTCTCAAATTGATTCATAGATTCAATATAATTGCAATAAAAACCTTAACAGGAATTTTTAAAAAAGATTTATTTATACAAGAACCGGGGTACACACCAGATACGCAAGAGGGTGAGAGGATTCACCAAAGACAGAGTGGGGAACAGAACAGGCAGACTGATGAAACACACTGCTGAGGGGAGCAGCGGGCGAGACAGGAGAGGTCTGCTCGCCATGTGGGACCCTCGCCCACCAGCTGGAATCGAACTGTCGAACTGGCAATGCAGAGGCTGTGGACAGCTTCACAGCATGGTGCTCAACAGCCTGCGCCACCAGGGGAGGCCCTTAACAGGAATTTTTAAAGATGGCAAAGAGTGGATGCTATAGTCAATGTTATAAAGAAAACTAGAACTAGAAAAGTCAAAGGTTGGGAGGTAAGTCAATGTGAGGAATCCAACACTGCTACACTCCAATACTTCTAACTTATAAAGTGTGAAAGTGTTCTAACCATACTGTAAAAACCTGTCCTTAAATGGAGAACAAGAAAGCTACCGTCATTTTTGGTAACTTTAATAAATATGTGAATTCAATTAGAAAAGCAAGAGTAAAAGCAAAATGTTACCAGAAAAAACCCAAGAGAAAGATTAATGACAGCCTCAGAAAAGGCTTCCAGAAATGGGTGATGTTATCAACTGGTCTTGGAAGAGTAAGTATAATTTAAAAAAATGGCTATGAGCTGGAAGAAAAGAAAGGCATAGAGCATATGCCTACTTCCTCGCTTAAGAATTTTACTATCGTTCCTTAAGCAATAAATAATTTCATTTATTAAGTAGTTAGTTCTAAACTAAGTATTTATTTTCCAACAATTTAGCATCTGGCTTGCAGTAAAAATTCTCAAACCATAGAATGTGACTGGTTACCAACCCACTATTCTCAGTTTCAAAATGATTTTTAGGTAGCACTTGTTTTATTTTAAATCACAGAGACCATCCAAAACCCCAGTTTTGCAAAAATATATGATACCACCAAAAGAAATGTAATATAATGTCAAAACTAAAATATTGAGCTAGTATGCTTCATGCTGTACCTGATAGATACCATTATTTTCTTAGAAAATTTAAAATGTCCTCTGGACTCCGTGTGGGTTTGCTATAGCACCCAAGGGGCCTCAGCATAGTTTGAGAAATAAAGGAGTATATTATTAACAAAAACAATGAAAACGAGAAATAAAGGACTATGAGGAGTATAGTAACACAGCTGCTATATAGAAGGAACGAGACTAATGGGACAAAATATAGACCAGATCATTAAGTGTCATCTTAAGTTTAGACAGCATTCTGTAGGTAAACGGTACACACGGAGATTTCTAAGGAAAGGAGATAAGAGATGTCTCATTAAGATAAGAGAGAAAGAAGAGAAATTTTATTACTGAATTTTAACAGGGTCTGAATAAATGACATTAAGCTTGATATCAAATCTTTAACAACCTATGGAAAGATTTCTATTCATGTTAACATCACCTTCCAAATAAACTTTTTCTTTGTTACCAAAGTAAAATATTTAAATAATATAACTGACAATGATGCTCAAGAGCCAGTCACTTTTAAGAAAATGTGATGTACTTTAATTCAATTTATAACAAAATGATGAAGAACGACACATACATACTAAAATAGTCACAGGATAAGTCAAAGATAGAGAAATCTTGTACCAGAAAACCCAGTGAGGCATATCAGGAAAACCATAAAGCACAACTAAAAGAAATTAAATGTCAAAGCTGGGAAGTAACAGGAACAAGCTGATTGCAAAGGGTGATGAGGAAATCAAAACCGAAGTAGGTTGGTTAGGAAAATAGTATATATCACATAGTTTAAAAGATTGATTCTCTCATATGATTGTTATGCTACCAGGAGAAATGGAGTAAAACAAAATCTTCATAAATATTTTGAAAATTCACTCTCCCTCGATAACTAGTAGTTAATCTTCCTTTCCTGTCAAAATTGCTCCATTTCACTTGTTGTCAAGCACCCTATTAACAAAAATTGACTCCCAATAATCCTACTATTATCTCCAACAGCGGTTCTTTTGTTATTTTTGCTCTTAAATACTTGTTAACATCTATTTTTCATAAGTGATTTGGGGAAATTTTTGCCTAGTAGGAAAAAACCCCCATAAACTTTAGACTTTGTGTGTGTGTGTGTCTGTGTGTATGTAAATATGAGCCATATTCATCTTGTCATATGATAGTAAATACGTGTTCTCTATCAAGAGTTTATATTTCTTGCAGAATTATTGTGAGAACTGAATATGCTAATGTAAGCAAAGTGCCTAAGGCAGTACCTGGTAAAGAGGACTGATGATAAAAACAGGGCACTGAGATATGATAAAAATAATTTTAAATAAATCTTCATTCAATTCATTCCATAAATATTTGTCGTACTTTATCTTTTTTGCAAGTTACTTTTCTTCCCAGCCCCTAGAGTTCCACTGATATAGACCAAGGATTATTTGCTCTTCTCACTCTATAAACTTTTTTATGGATATTATCTAATCTAGCCCCATGAAATCAATTAGCATCTAGACATTGAGACTCCTCACCTCTAGTTTATTGATTATTTACAACTCTCTCCACATTTCGGATGTAAATATTCAAATTGCTATGTATCCTATTTTTCCCACTTAAAATCTACACAATTCAATTTTTCTCTTATCTCCTCCATTGTTACCACCATGGTGTATGCTACTGTTTTCCATTTTACTACTATAAGATTTCTTTACAAACATTTTTGTTGAAATACACTCACTCATACAATAAATTTACCATGTTTAGCTAGCTGCTTCCTGTATATTCTGAAGGTGGTGCAACCATCACTACTAAGTCCAGGATATTGCATCACAAAAGAAACCTATGTGATTAGCAGTCATGACCCATTCTCTGTTCCCTCAACCATTTGCAAAAGCTTCTTAACTCATCTACCTACCTTCTGTTGTGTTTCCCTCGAATCAACTACACAGTAAGTGAGCTTTCAAAAATGTCTTTTAATAGCTACCCATTTCTCTTAAGAAAAGTTCAAACAGAAACAATTTTATGATTGAACCATCAACTGCTTCTCCAGATTTATTCTATGGTTCTTAATCTCTTGAATGCAATGTTCCAGTGCAATGAATACTTCATTCTGTTCATATCATCTCATGTTCTTCATAGCCTCCTACTTCCGTATCAGGGTCTCACATTCTTGGGCAAGTGTTTCCTGAACACTAGAGTCTATATGCCCATGTATCATGTTGCCACAACAAACTATCAATTTCATCATAAAATTGATTCTACTTATTATAACTTCTCACTCTGTTTTTCTGAGTTCTTTGAAAGAGTCAACGGTACATTTTCACATCCAGAAGGAGTACTGCTATATTCTGTATTCTGCCTCCACTTTGTCAAATAAGTGAACAAGAAAGTGATAGTCCTCTCTTCATAAAGCTTACAGTTTAGGGCTACATGAAATTTACAGACATAAGTACATTATTATTTATTATAAAATAATAGCTATCTCTAGCTGTCTATTTATTTACTGAAGCACATGGGAGTAGCACCTACACTGGACTTTGGGGAGTGGTCAATGATTTCCTAAGGAAAATATCACCGATATACGAAAGTAGAATGTTCACATTTGGCATGACTTGGTGGGTTATTTTTTGATTCTGGGAACACTCAAAACTTTTTGGTATGAATTAATGGTAACTGCATTCCAAGAGACAAAAAATAAGCTACTAAATTATACCAAGTGGAATGTTCTATTTTCAAATAGTGGGAGAAATCCATATTAGAAACTGTCCAAGTTGAAAACTTGTAGGAATTAAAGGACATGGGGGGATAGATATTCTTCAAAGGAAGAAGGATCACAAAAAGGTTCAGATGCAGGCTTCCCTGGTGGTACAATGGGTTAAGCACAGCACTATAAAGCTATCTGCAGCCTCTGCAGAATGCATTTGATCCCTGGACAGCCAGGGAGCTACCCACATGGCACAGCAGACCTCTCTTGCTTCACCCGCTGCTCACCTCAGCAGTGTATTTCAGTCAGTCTGCCTGTTCTAAATTATTAAATAGCTATAATAGAAGGAATTTGAATTTTATTTATATCTGCTTGCTTGAGGTCAATGGGCCTCTATCAGGGTAAGGTATGTATGGGAGGGTAAATTCATGAACATCCCTGAAATTGCAAGGAAATCTTAATATATTTTTCAGAGGGGAAAACTTACAGATTCAACCAGGTTCCTAAAAGCTTCTCATACAAAAGTGTTGGGGAGATATAAGGAAGAACACAGCTATGGCCAGTAAGGAAGCCTTTTTCTTTTTTAAGCTGAAGACTAACAAATTTATAGGATTGCACCAAATTAACCAAGAAAACCATTTAACCCAAGGCTATTTATTCGTTTTAACAATACTGCATACATTAAGTTTTTTTTATAACTTACATTATCTGATTCCATTACTCAATTAATTTATCAACAATTTGTGGCCTAATTTATTTCCAAAGGTCTGCAAAGCTGGTGATAAAAGTAACAGGCCCTGTATACAGTGCGTTTTATCAGACTTCATATTTTTATTCAATCTGACTTTCACCAGAAGTCTTTAAGCAATAAGATATCTTTTTTTTTACATTTTTGACTTTTTATTTTTTTTATGTTTATATCTTCTTATTTAACATTTTTTAATATTTATATATATTATATCATTGTTCATTTTTGTACAGTGTATGCTTGTATGCTTTCTCCTCTCAGATATATTCCCTGTAAAATTCCCACCACCAATTCCGCTGTGAACTATTACCATAGTCCCTTGTGTTCTTCCCTCCCATTTTGATCCCTCTGCCTCCCCATCCTTTGCAGCATGTCTCTGATATATAGTTGCCTGCTAATTTCCTTTTTTATTTATTATTATTATTATTATTCTCCCTAATCCCTTATTTGGTTCTCCTATATTCCTCCTATAAATGAAACCATTAGATATTTTTCTTTTTCCTTCTGACTTATTTCACTGAGCACAATCCCTTCCAGCTCCATCCATGTGGCTGTGAATGGCACGAGCTAATCTTTTTTGATTGCTGAACAGTGTATATTTCATTGTGTATATATACCACATCTTCTTGATCCAGTCATCGATTTTTGGGCATTTGGGTAAGCAACAAGATTTCTATCAAATGGAGAGTACATATTCTACTTCTGTATTCTCTCAAGATTTTAAAAAATCATGCCTACTTTTGCTTTTCATTTCTTGCTTATGCACAGGGAAATCTTTCTTTTAGGTTGGAATATAAAGAGATCTCTTAAGAGAAATTAAAGCTTAAAATCTTCTAGAAAATGTCTTCACAGAATTAAATATAGTTTTTCCACAATACCAGTTGAATTTGTTGTATTCCCTTACACTGTGGAATGATGTTGCAAATATATACAGCGACACTCTGATGGGGTTCAGGACTCTGATGGGGCTCACGACACACTACTCCAAATTATGAAATGTTAGAATGAAGGAAATTGAGAAAATGGCAGAAGGAGGAAGGTAACTTTGACCTTTCCCTTCCATATAGCTGCAGGAAGAGAACATCTTTATCTATGTATACAAAGTGATGCCAGAAAAATCCTAACAAAAAGGCCTTCAGTTTATTAAACTTGCTTTATATTCTCCAACCTATTGTATCTTTATCGAATGGCCAGTCATCAAACGTAGCATAAAATACTTGGGTCAAACTGTTTATGGTGGTCTTCATTTCCTTATGAAGGTTCTCCTGTCAAATAAATTTTATATTAAATAAATCTGTATGCTTTTTCAGTTAAATTTTTAGACCCACACAGGGACCCTCAGAGGGTAAAAGAAAATTCCTTCCCTATAACCCTCAAACAACTTTAAATCAAAGGAGATGGTACCAATATTGCTCTGGAATTAAAGGACTTTTTATTAATCCATATATTTATCATAACTTAAAATTGATTTCTAAAATCAGCTCATTATTTCCCCATGTACACTAAATACTTTCCCTGTCAGCTTAAAAGAAAAGTTGCATTAAAAGCAAATATAAACCAAAGATTCAGCCCCCCCCCAAAAAAAAAACCCCACTAGAATTAGCCAAAGAGGAATTAGGAACATCAATAATAGTTAAAGGCTAAATTAGTGAGTACTTGTAATATGTTGGGCATTATGCTAGTCCTTTACTGTTATCTCAGTTATATGAACCACCGAACAAGAGGTAGATTAACTTACTATCCAATTTCACAGATGAAGAAACAGAGGTTAGGTTGAGAGCAGAGCTAGAGTCTGTATGATTTTAGAAGTTACAGTATCAATTCTTTCTCTATATATGATGAAAGAAAGAACAGTAAAGAAAGTTGTACTGGAAAGTGTGTCTCAGACTTCTGAGAGATGGCTTGGGAAAAAGTAACCATGTGACCTTGTATAAATAAATATTTCTCTAGCTATCACTGTCCTCAGTTGTAAAAGACAGGAAATTATGGTTAGTTTCTAAGAGAACCTGTGAACACTTACATCTATGAAGAAACAGAAAACAGTACTGTAAATAAACCAACAATCATCATAGAAATGTATTATAGCAAATAAAAACTAGGACAGAAAGGTAACTAAAGTAAGAAACTTTTTGAGAAAAATCACTGTACACTTTGGAGTAAGAAGGTCCCTGCGATGCACACTGCAGATTTTCTACAAAAATTCACAAAGAAGCATACCAACTAATAACCAAAGAGCAACAAAAATGAGAAAATCCTTCTCTTTTACTATTTCTAGCAGACAGGATATAAAAAGCAAAATCCCTCAAGGCAGTAAACATCGGCCCATCAACACCTATCAGCAACAACATCAAAAATATAAGGCAAAGGTCAAGTCAAAGTTTATTGACAATGATGAACTATGACAGCCTCTATTAAATTACCCCTTCCTTCAAGGTGTATGTGATCAAAGCAGCAAAAGATATTTTCACTCAGTCACATAACAAGCTATTTGTTGAGATTGAAACATCTGGTCAATATCTCCTAACACTGCAATTTCATGCACAGTTAGCATTAGGGCACATTTCTTCTCCTCTTCTTACAGGGTCCATAAGGGTGGCACATATGGCTGATCATTTCATTCAAAAAGGATTCAATTCAAGGCATTACAGACAATCGTCTGTGCTTTATGGTGTTTTAAGTCTACCTGCCATCGTTTTCCATCATCATTGCTCACTGCTGTTCTCCTCTACTATAAAAGCCTGCAAATATGACAGAGCACTTAAAGCTTAACAGCTTTTCTCCACTGAAGTTAGAAAGCATTTAAAGCAATAGGAATCTGTAAAGTAGCAGGTCATTTTCTATTGTCAAAAACTCCCAACACATTAAACTATTTATCACTTTCTTTATCATTTAAGCAAATATATAGTACAGATTAAGCAAATATATAGTACAGAAAAATAATTTTTAAAATATTTAAATCAAATGCTTAACTTTCTGCATTACAGATCTATGTAAGTATATTTTTCGGTATAATTTTAAGTTATAATAAACAGTATCACAGGAACATTTAAAATTAATTTTAATGGGGTTTTTATAATTCATTTTAAGTTGACAATGATTCTATACTAAAAGAATCGAGATGATACAATTTTATCAGTCCCATATGCTGAAAAATTTCCACTTGAAATTCATGAATTTGTTGTCATGGCAACAGGGCCATTTCTTAAACACTTACAGTAGTAAACCTGAACTCACACCATAGATTTCTCTTTTTTCCTTTAGGATAATAGCTTCAAGGGAAAAACAGTGTGGGGGTAGGGAACCTCTCTAAAGCTTCTCTCACATTTCCTTTGACATATCTCCCTGACAGGTAATGTAAGTAAAATATAAGGATTTGCTAAGATGTTAATAAGTAAATAAATTTCAACGAGAATGTTCTTTTAGTGATATAGAATCACTTATTAACAATATTAAAACTCCAGGACTACTACTATAGTATACAAGTATTTTGTTTGTTCATTTATTTTAATTTAATTAGTCCATACAATCTTGGGGTATTTATTGAGAGAATTCTCTGGGCGAGTATGTAGCTGACAACAACCTCTAAAAGACTGGACTTTCCCAACCATCAGATGAATCTTCCCTCATCTTGAAAATCTTTACCCAAATCTCACTTACTCAATGAAACTGTCCAATATATCCTATTTAATACTGTAAAATGTTCTTTTTGCTCCAAGATTCCCAAAACCACATGATTCCACTTTCAATCCCTGTTTTTGTTCACCTTCTAACTTACCTACATATTACATTCATTATATTTCTTCCGCCCACTAAAACATTAATTCCATTAATACAGGAACTTTTTTTGTTGTTGTTCTTATTCCCTTGAACATTAGACCTACAGTAAATATTCAATAGGTATTTGATGAATTGTATCTCAGTAAATGATCAAAGGAGAGAAATAACATGGTTGTTTCAACAGATACAAAAAAACTTATTTGATGATATCTGTCCATATTCCTAAAACATACCTATTATTAAACAAGAATAAAACATTCAAAAATATTAGCTATTAATGTTACTGAAAGCTGCATGTTATTATTGCTATTGTTTAAAAGTATCATGGTCAGGATAATTATGCACTAAAATCAAATAAAGCACTAAAAATATTTAAAAGGTAAAAGCATAATGTTAAAATCTGCAAAAGAAATGGAAACTTTTGCAATACTTCCTGTATATTATCCGAAATAACATTTTATCTTCCTAAGAACCCTACCTAAGAGGTAGTTATGACCTTCATTTTATAGATGAAAGAAACTGAGGCACAGAAAGAGTAAATAACCTCTTCAGAATATAAATGTAGACATTTTACTAACCAAGCCCAAGTTTGCAACACTATTCTATAATGGTCATTGAAAAGACTTCACTAAAATATTATTAGAAATAGTATAAAGAATTTGGTAAGATCAGTTATTAAAACATATTCTTTAAAAACTTTCTCATATAGCAAAAACAGCCAATTAAAAAATAATATAGAAAAAATTCTATATAAAATAGAAACTACACTTAAAGCCATTCATTAATCTTAGCATCACTAAAGGAACAACCCAAATGAGAGAGGTTACAGATGAGATACAACAGAAGTAATAGAGTACTGTTTTAAAAAGATTCTTGTCTAGAGAAATGAAAGCTGAATCTAATCAAATTTCTAGTTTTAATTATACATGAATATTAAATATGAATTAACCAAATTCAGAAAGTAAGATATTCTATGGAATAAATAACCAAGTTTCTAAAAAAAAAAACCACTAAAAGGAGTGAAACAGTATAATTACTAGCTAGAAGACATAAAATAAAAAAACAATGTTTTAATTCTTCAGATATTTTTTTTAATTAATTAATTTATTTATACAAGCACTGGGTACAGTCAGTAGCGCGGGAGGATGTAAGAATTCACCAGAATCAATGTGCCATGTGGGACCCTCCTCCGATGGCCGGGGAGTAGCCGGGATCGAACCGGCGCTGCAGAGGCTGCGGGCAGCTGCGCAACCCAGTGCTCAACCGCTGCGCCACCGGGGAGGCCCAATTCTTCACATCTTGATTCAAATGAACCTATCACAAATTATATATTTGAAACAATTATGAAAATTTGAATCTGAATTGGATATTAAATAACTGAGAAATAAATACTGTAAGGTAATAATAGTATGGTGGGTTTTATTTAAAGTGCCATTCTTTGAGAGGTAGTCTAAAGGATTTATATAAAAAGTGACAAGATATCTGGAATTTTCTTCATAGGAGAAAGAGATAAAACAAAATTGGCAAAATACTGATAATTATTGAAGCAAGATAATGGACAAATGGGATCATTATCTAATCTCTCTTCCTCTGTGGATAACTGAAATAAAAAAATACACACACACATATATACACACACAAAATGAGAAAGTAAAAATAAAATAAATAAAAAATAAATAAAAATAAGACAAACATTTATCCTAAAAATGTATTAAAAAGTTATTCTTGGGCCTCCCCTGGTGGCGCAGTGGTTGAGCGCTGAGCTGCAAAGCTGCCCGCAGCCTCTGCAGCACCGGTTCAATCCCCGGCTGCTGGTGAGGGTCCCACATGGCCTGCAGACCTCTCCTGCTGTGCCCACTGCTCCCCTCAGCAGTGTTTTTCGTCAGTCTGCCTGCTCTGTTCCCCCCTGTCTCTGGTGAATTCTCTCACCCTCCCATGCTTCTGACTGTACCCAGTGCTTGTATAAATAAATAAATCTTTAAAAAAAAAAATACATCTATAATTAAAAAAAAAAAGTTATTCCTTCTCAATGAATCTACACATTCTAATGTAATATTCTGGGATCAGAGATTATATAATAGAAATAAATGTATTTTAGGAAGATATTTTGGCAACAATGTTCAGAAAATTAAGTAACTTTTGGAGAAAATTCTCCATGAATCTATCACTTTTTTTAATCAAGGTTGATACCAGATTTTGTTCTGGACTCTCAATTTTTAAGAATGTTTATATAACAAACACACTTAGAAGATAAAGATTTTATGGCTTTATCTCAGGGTAAAGTTCAGGCAGATTTCCAAGTAGTGCCTTTAAAAAATTGGGGTTTCCAAAGTTCAGGATTCTTCAATAGTGATGCAAACTCTCTGTGAGCATAGCTTCAACCTGGGTCAATCTCCACATTGAGTAGGGAGGCAAGTAGTGAGAATCTGGAACTCACCATTTACTGTGCCTTGAATAAAATATTCCTGTGTCTCTGCCCAGGTGGTTCTTGTCTTCTGTCAACATCTTTGAAACTGTGATAGTTTAATTTGTTGGCTTGCAAATGCAATAAAACTTAAGATTTTTCACATTTATTGACAAAAAGAGGACAAGGACAGGACACAGGAAGACCAATTAACAGGTGTTGTAGCATAATAGAAAAGAAGTAGAAATGTAAACACTAAGAATTCTCAGGAAAGGAGAAGACAGATTAAAGAAAAAAAATTTTGGAAGCAAAAGAACAAGACCTGGGATTGATTATGTGTAGAAGGTGAGGGAGAATGTATGTTGAGTATGATGATAATGTAAATAGTCATCTGACCAATGAATGGTTATGTCACTAATAGAGAAACATAATATATGAAAATAGGAGCACATCCAAAGTTAAAAGTCAGAGAATGGTGAATTGAGCTTGGATACATGGAATTATGAGGATATTCACATAGAGGTATATATTGGAACAGCTGGCAATACGGACTTGTAGCTTTAGAAAGAGGATAAAAGTATAGAAAGACCACTAAGAATCTAGTTATTCTTGAAGGAGGTCTGCAGACTCTTGCAACATCCTGAGAACTTATCAGAGGATCCACCAAGTAAACCCAATTTTCACAATAATTTTTTTTTTTTTTTTTACTGTGTTGACGTTTGCTTTCATAGTGGAAATTCACATAGTGGGGAAATTCACTGGTGGATAAAACTATTGATATCTGAGAATAAATAAAGGCAATAGAACCAAGCTCTATCAGTAAGCCACTGAGTTCTTCACAACCCTATGCTCATTAAAAATACATCAATTTATAAAACCTGGAAACAACCCAAATGCCCAAAAATAGATGACTGGATAAAGAAGATGTGGTACATATATACAATGGAATACTATTCAGCAATCAAAAAAGGTAAACTCATGCCATTCGCAGCAACATGGATGGAGCTAGGAGGGATTATGCTCAGTGAAATAAGTCAGAAGGAAAAAGAAAAATATCAGATGGTTTCACTTACAGGAGGAATACAGGGGAACCAAATAAGACATCAGGTGAAAAATAATAACAATGTAAAACACAGCAAAACAAACAGACAATTATAAACCAGAGACATCCTGCAGGGGAGGAGGAGGGAGAGGGAACAGAGGGAGGGAGAGAGGAACACAGGGGACTGTGGTGATGGTGCATGGGTGAATTGGTGAAGGAAATTCTATGGGGACTACACCTGAGGGGGGGGGGAAGCAAACATTGTTTAAAAATGAACAATGATGTAAATATATATACAAATGAATACATTTTTTTAAAATACAGCAATTTAAGAATTTTTTGAAACACCAAAAAAAAGTGTTTTATAAAACACTGACCATTAAATTCACATCTTTTTTCTTGTAAGAAAGTAAAAGCATGAGTGAAATACATGATTTTCTGAGGTTAAGCACTTGTACAGTTGAGTTTCTACATAAACTGCCTTATTTATAACTGCCTTGTTTATAGAAAACTCTTTATTTGCAATTATGACTGACAAATGATACTTATTCAGATTTAGGTATATGGCCTATGTATACTTGCAAGCAAATAAAAAAAATAAGCCTGTCATTTAAAAAAAGTAATTAACTATGGGGATTTATTGCTAATAATAAAATTTGAGCTTTCAATTAAAAAGTATAATTGTGTAACATTAATATCTACCACTATGAGATTTCTGATGTGAAAAAGACTATTTTCTTTTTTTTTTTTTGAAGATTTTACCTATTTTTGTGTGGAAGAACTGGGGTGTAGGCCAGAGGTGTAGGGGGTGAAAGGATTCACCAGAGACAGAGTGGGGAACAGAGTGGGAGGATTTACTGAAATAAAATACACTGCTGAGGGGAGCAGCCAGCAAGATAGAAGAGGTCCTGTCCCCCTGGATAGAATTCAGGTGGTAGCAGTGATAGTGTTGAGACTTAACCCCTAGGCTACCAGGTGAGGCCCAAAAGACTATTTTCTTGATATTAGTAGTGGTATTGACAAAAGAGATATTTATAACATTTGCAAGATCAGCATAATGACAAACAAAAGCTGTGGAAAAATGACCATATTTACTTTATCATAATAAAGGTCACATATATGCAAAAGTTCCATTCAAAGAGTTAAACATATCATTGGATTTTTTTTTTCATAACAGCCTTTCTGAAATACATGTTACATACCTTACAATTCACATTTAAAGTATACAATTCAACGGTATTCAGTAAAATCAGAATTGTGCAACCATCACCAAATAAATCTTACAGAACATTTTCAACACCAACCAAAATAAACCCTCAACACTAAGCCATCAGAGCCTACAAAGCCCCTGTCCACACACAAAGCTCAGGCAACCATTAATGTATTTTCTGTTACTATAAATATGCATATTCAGGCCATTTCACATAGATGGAGTCATAAAATAGGTGGATTTTTGAAAGTGACTTCTTTTACTTAACACAGTATTTTCAAGGTTCATATATATTGTGACATGAATCAGTACTTCATTTCTTTTTATTGCCAAATAATACTCTATTATAAGTGTACTCCACATTTTGTTTATCCATTCATCAATTGATGGGCAGTTGGGTTAATTTCCCTTTTTGGCTATCATCAATGAAGATGCTATGAACATTTACGTACAAGTTTTTATCTAAACTTATGTTTTCTTCTTCTTGGGCATATGGTAACCCTAACTATAATTGCTGGGCCATATGATAACTCTATCTTTAGCCTGTTGTGCAATCACGAGACAATATAAAGCAGTTGTGCCCTTCTATAATCCCATCAATACAACTGTTAAGCAGTCTCACCAAAATTTCTGTAAATGGTGTGAGGGTAGGGGCACAGCACTTCATCCTTTTATATGTAAAGATCTAACTTTCCCAGCATCATTTGTTTAAAACATAAATCTTTCTCAAGTGAATTGTACTGATCTTTTTATCAAATATCAATTGGCCATAAATACATGGATTTATTTCTGAACTTTCAAATCCATAAAAATGAAATTTGACAAAGGTACAAAGGTAGTTTAATGGAGAAAAATAGCTTTCAACAAATGGCACTAGAATTATTGGATAATCACAAACAAAACAAAAACTCTTCAATCCATTTCTCACACCATGAACAAAAATACTTCAAAATGAATTATGGCTCTAAATATAAAACTAAAGCTGTAAAAATTCCAAAAGACAACGAAATTTTCTTTGATCTAGATTGAAGGACCTATATATATACACATTGAAAATTATAAAATTCGGTTAAAGGAAATAAAAGAAGACAAAAAGAGAAAGAGATCCCCTGCTGAAGGACTAGAAGAATAAATATCATTAAAATGTTCATATTACCACAATTATTGATGAAATTCATATGGAATCACCAAAAACCCCGAATAGCCAAAGCTCTACTGAAAAAAAAAAGAAGGAAACGGAGGCATCAAACTCCCAGACTTCAAACTATACTACAAAGCCATAATCATCAAAACTGCATGGTATTGGAACAAGAACAGACATACAGACCAATGGAATCGAATAGAAAATCCAGAAATAAACCCACAGATTTATGGTCAACTAATCTTTGACAAAGGAGCAAAGACTATGCATTGGAGCAAAGAAAGTTTGTTCAATAAATGGTGCTGGGAAAACTGGGTCGCTACATGCAAAAGAATGAAGCTTGACCACTACCTCACACCATACACAAAAATCAACTCAAAATGGATTAAAGAACTAGACATAAGACCTGAAACCATAAAATACATAGAAGGAAATATAGGCGAAACACTACGGGATTTGCACATCAAAGACATCTTTACAGACACATCACCCAAAGCAGTGATAGTGAAGACAAAGATAAACAGCTGGGACTACATCAAATTAAAGAGCTTCTGCACAGCAAAAGAGACAATAACAAAAACAAAGAGAAACCCCACCAACTGGGAGAACATTTTTGCACCCAACACTAATGATAAAGGACTGATCACAAAAATCTGCAAAGAGCTGATGAGACTCAGCAACAACAAAGAAAATAATCCAGTCAAAAAATGGGCAGAAGAGCTAAAAAGAAACTTCTCTGAAGAGGAAATGCAAATGGCCAACAGACATATGAAAAAATGTTCAACATCACTTGCAATCAGGGAAATGCAAATCAAAACTACCATGAGATACCATCTCACACCAGTGAGAATGGCACATATTAAAAAAACTAGCAACAACAAATGTTGGCGAGGATGTGGAGAAAAAGGAACTCTTCTGCACTGTTGGTGGGAGTGCAAACTGGTCCAACCACTATGGAGAGCTGTGTGGAGATTTCTGGACCTACTAAACATAGAGCTTCCATATGATCCAGCAATTCCACTCCTAGGTATTTACCCAAAGGACACAGAAACATCAATTCCAAAGAGCACCTGCACTCCTATGTTTATAGCAGCACTGTTTACAATAGCTAAGCTTTGGAAACAACCCAAATGCCCAAAAGTAGATGACTGGATCAAGAAGATGTGGTACATATATACCATGGAATATTACTCAGCATTCAAAAAAGATAAACACATGCAATTTGCAGCAACATGGATGGCGCTGGAAGGGATCATGCTCAGCGAAATAAGCCAAAAAGAAAAAGAAAAATACCGGATGGTCTCACTCATAGCAGGAATCTAGAAAACTTAAATAAGGGACCAGGAAAATGAATATAAGAAAGTGAAAATCAAAATCAACAAAAAACTATGAACCAGAGACACTTTTTGGGGGTGGGGGTGGGAGGGGAAGGATTGGGGTCAGAATGGGGCGTTTGCAATTGTATGGGGGAATATAAAAATAAAATTTAAGATAAAAAAAAAAAATAAAATGTTCATATTACCAAAATCAATATAATACCTAGCTAAATCCCAAGGACTTTTTCCCCCAAGGAAATGGAACAACTGTAAGATTTTTATGGAACCACAACAGCCAAGGCAATCCTGAGAGGAAAAAAAGAAAAACAGAAGTATTCTATTCCCTGACTTGAAGCACAGCAACAATAATGAAAACAGTATAGTATTCTAAATTCCTGCTATGAGTGAGACCATCCAGTGTTTTTCCTTTTCTTTCTGGCTTATTTCGATCATGTAGCATGATCCCTTCCAGCTACATCCATGTTGCTGCAAACTGCATGAGTTTATCTTTTTAAATTGCTGAGTAATATTCCATTGTGTATATGTACCACATCTTCTAAATAAGGAACCAGGAAAAAACCAAATTATAATAAAGTAAAAATCAAAATCAACAAGCAACTATAAACCAGAGACACACTACAGTGGGGCAGGGGGAGGAGGCAGTACGATCAAAACAAGGAGAGTGGGAATTGTATGGGGACTATAACCAAGATGAATACTCATACATTGTACAAAAATGAAAAATGATGTAACATGTATGAAATACCATTTGGGATAAAATGGATGGAGCTTGAGGTGATTATGCTAAGTGAAATAAGTTAGAAAGAGAAAGATAGATATTAAATGGTTTCACTTAACTGTGGAATATAAATAACAAAAAAATACTGTCAAAGCACAGCAAAAACAATTCTTAGATTAGGAAAATTGTACTGGTTGTCAAAGGGAACAGTGGGGAGAGAGGAAAGGATAGAAAAAGGGTACTGGCACCAGAAGTTTGGTGGAGGGTGAGTGAACAAGGTTCACATATTATGGAGCAGTAAAAAAGTAACCCTAATGTTAAATAGACATATGAAATAATGGACAATAAGAAAAAAGAAAAAAAGAAAAAAGAAAAAGTTCTACTTGTTAATGGACTCCTTCAAAATGGAAGGAGTATTCAACAAATAAAACAAGCTCAAGCCGGTCAAATTAGGATCCAGATGTTTTAAACAGGCATTGTTTTTCACAATTATTAGTGACTTTTGAAAAAATAATTAGTGACTTTTGAAAAAATAAATTTCTAAAAAGAGATATGCTTGAGATTCCACACTGTAGTTAAGGAGTAATAAAAGAATGAGTGGGAGGCAGAACAGTAGTGATAATGAATGTATACAATTCTATGAGGAAAGGGGAAAAAGGTAGCAGTGTGTGCTTTTAAAGCATGTAAAAGTAAAATACAGTTTTATAAACAAATGGTAACTTGGTAAAATTGGATTAAAAAAAGAAACATGTTGAACTAGAGAAAAGTACATACACCTATGTAGTAAGATATATGTCATAGTAGGTAAAAGGACAAAATTATATAAACAAGTTTGAAGAAAATGTGGGAAAAAAAGGGAAGAAATAGAAAGCTCACGATTTCTACTATATTTATAGAGTAGGATATAGGGTCACTCGTAGAAATCAGGATAAGGTCATTTAGGGCATTGAGAAAGATTTGAGCAAACAGAAAGGAAAATGAAAACTGGAATAAAACCAAAGTATTATAGATGGAGACATAATGATGACTAAAAAATTCCTTGCACAGATGACCTTAATGCATAGGTATAAATTTAACTAAATTTTGGCTAATTAAAAAATATACATGCTGGGCCTCCCTGGTGGAGCAAGGGGTTACATCTCTGCACTATGAAGCTATCAGGAGCCACTGCAGCACGAGTTCAATCCCCTGCCAGGAAGTTAACCCACATGGCATAGCAGCAGACCTCTCCATCTCGCCTGCTGCTTCCCTCAGCAGTGTATTTCAGTCAATCCTCCCGTTCTGCTCCCCACTCTCTCTGGTGAATCCTCTCACCCCACCTTACCCCCACCCCTCTGGCATACACCCTAACACTTGTATGCAAAAATAAATAACTCTTTAAAAAATATATACACATGCTTCAAGAAGTATGGCTTTTATATCAATTATTAATATGTAAGTTTTTACATAAACCAATACATTAATAAGTTAATTATACAGTACATGTTTTCCTAAGGAGAACAACATATACTTGCATTTATTTTATTTCTAGAGCATCAGAACAAAATGTTTCAGATTAAGAGGAAGGCAAACTGATGAAGTGAAAGCAACTGAAATTATTATTTGCAATAAGCATGATGGATTTTAAATATCATAAAAAATGGAATCTTTTAAATTTTTAGACATTTAATAAATAATATTTTAATATGCATACAATCCCCCAAATTAGAAGAAATATATAATGCAAAATACACAAATAATAAGGATAACTATATAGAATAAATATCCATAAATCATTTTCATAATAAAAGCAAACATAAAATTATTAGAATTGCTAATTAATGGTAATTTTTGTATCTAAACAGACTTAAAATGAATACTTTAATAAATGTATTCAGCAAAAAGTATTCTTATTTATTTATTTTTAAAAATAATTTATTTTTTTTAATTGTGGTAACATTAGGATTCTCTCCATAAAGTATCACCACTGGAGGACACCTGCCACCAAACCACCATAGTCCACCACCATATGAAAGATATTTTTAAATTAATTAATACTGGGGGAAATAGGTAAGGATTATATGAGGATTCTCTTACTATTTTTGAAACTTTTCTGTAAATCTAAAGTTATTATAAAAATTACTTTATTTTTTAAAACTAACAATGATTTTGTTTTATACTTTAAATTTTTATTTGAAAATAAATTACACTTTCAGAAAAGATACTAAACTAATACAGAATTCCCATCTACATTTCACACAACTTCCCCCAATATTAACAATGTTATAAAAATGTAATTATCAAACTCATGAAATTGCTTTTATATTTTAAACCGTGATACCATGAAAATCTTTGCGTCATAAAGTGGGATTTTTATTGCAAAACTTATTTGGCATGTTATTGATAACATTTGGTAAATAAAAGGACATATTTCTATTTGTAAGCAAAGTACAAAATAGAGTAATGTATATACCCGTCAATTACATTCCTCAACTTTCCAGACTGTATTACTATTTTGGAAGTGGGTAAATCTCCAAGTGCATGAATAACAAAGTATTTATTGAAAATTGTACAAGAGGGGACGCCCTGGTGGCACAGGGGTTAAAGACACAGCACCTTGAAGCTATCAGCAGCCACTGCAGCAGGAGTTCAATCTCTGACAAGGGAGCTGACCCACATGGCACAGCAGACCTCTCCTGTCTCACCCACTGCTTCCCTCAGCAGTGTATTTCAGTAGATCTGCCTATTCTGCACCCCACTCTGTCTCTGGTGAATGCTTTCACCCTCCACCCCACACCTCTGGCCTATACCCCAGTTCTTGTATGCATAAATATAAATAAATCCTTAAAAAAAGAAAAGTGTTTAAGAACTCTTTGAAAGACATCATCAAAAAATTCTTAGAAAGAAAAGTTACAAATTCCTAAAATGTTAGAGAAAAAACTAAGTGGGGATTTGGAGATCAAGAATTTGTAATATGATTCACTCTAATAATATAATAATTTCATGTAATCGTCTCAATATTCAAGGTATAAGACTGGTGGGTGGGTGGTTAGATTGATCTAGAAATGTTGGCTAGACAAAAGACACAAAAAATGATAAAAAAAAATTAAGTGCAATGAAATCCTTTAAGAGGATGAAATGGTAGATTTGGGGTTAGTGAAGCTTAAAAGTACAAGAACTACAAAAATTCTATATGACCAAAGAACTAAAATAATTGAAGAAAACCCAGGGAAAGATTAAAAAGATAGAGGTTTTACTTAAAGAGAAGAATATTAGAGTTTTAGATTTCACAGTTATGTAAGGGATGATAATGTACAGCAAGTAGAAATGATAAAGTATAGTTTAAAAAGAACCAAATTGAGCTAGGATGATGGCTGGGTTACAATAATGAAGTCAGGTCACTATTAAATTCTTCCTTACCTTCTCATTGGGAAATTCTTGACAGATACCAATAGAAACCATAATAAAATTTACTTAAATATCTTTAGAATATAAAAATAGAAAAGAATAACAAAACTAAAAGAGGTATATTATACTGAAATGATATTAATTTTGTCAGCTTAGCCTGCATTGAAATATAATTTTTATCCTGGCTTTGTTGAACACACAAGAAACACACAATTTTAAAAAATGATTGCTTAAACAAAACGTTAAAATTGTCTTAATATCTTTAAATGGGAAAACCAATTCAAAAACCAAAATCACCATTTCACAACTTGTAAATTTTAGTTTTCAAATAATGTGCAATATTTCTAACTTAAACTCATATTATCATGAGTTATTCATTTAACAATGTTCTTTTTTTTTTTTAAAGATTTATTTATGCATACAAGAGGTGAGATACAAGCCAGAGATGCAGGAGGTGAGAGGATTCACCAGAGACAGAGTGGGGAACAGAACAGGCAGACTGACTGAAATACACTACTGAGGAGAGCCACAGGCAAGAAAAGAGAGGTCAGCTTTGCCATGTGGGCTTCTCCCTGGCCCGCCCAGGGATCAAACTCACGCTGTAGAGGCTGTGGATTGCTTCATAGTGCAGTGCTTAACCCTGTGCCCTACCAGGGAGGCCCCACAGTGTTATTTCCTTTGAAAAGCTAGGTAATCTGAAAATATTTTAAAATTCAAGATGATTTCAAGCCAATGCTATAGAGAAATATAAACCACTGCATAAATACATGCTGACTCAGTGTAGAAGAATCACGCATATGTACAAAATTATGCTGTGATTCAATATAAAACCATTGTTCTGAGGGGAGCAAGGAAAAAACAGTGACAGTGTAACTGATGTGAAAATATGAATGGCGTTTACAATTAAAAAGATTATTATAAATCCATTTTAAGAGAGTTAAAGACTTAAGTAAGAATAATAAATGATCATAGGGATACTAAATAACTAAAAATTTAGCATAAGGTATAGTTGCCAGCTATTACTTCAAGGATTATTATTACTCTTCATTTAGCTAACTTTTAACAACCACAAACACTATATGGACTCCTAGGAGCCAACTAACATCAAAAGCTATAAATTATTAATAGACAACAAAAAATATCTTTTCAGAGACAGACATGATACTTTGTAAAGTAGACAAAAACTGTTTTACTTCCAGAATAATTACACATTTTTAAGAAGTAGTTGGTACACAGTGGAAATTCTTTTATAGCTTAGACATTTTCTTTATTAAAAATGTAATTAATCTCCAGAAATTATATGCAACTATAGGGTGTAGAAAAAGGTATTTAAATAAGTCTATATATATTTTAGACCAAAAAGAAAAATGTTTTATCTACAAAGTTTTTAGTTGGAAAATAGCAGAAGTCAGATTTATTACACTTTTGAAAAAATTGGAGGTAACATGAGTTAGATATTAAGGATGTATAAATTATCTCTTACAAAAACTAATTTCTGTCCTATATTGATTATAAATGGATATGCTAGGATTACAGCTAAACTTTCCAGTTCTTCTTGAATTTAAGTCAAAATAAATGTCTTTTCAAAATGCACAAGTTAAAAACATAAGCTAAACATTTTCAGAAGTTGAGGAGATCTGTTATTTTTTGGGTGGGAGAAGCAAAATTTAGATTATAATTTTTCCAATATGTAAATATGGCTGATTTTTATTTAAATTTTTTTCTCTCCAAAGCACAAATTTGTTTTTTGTGTTGAGTATATATGTAATAAGTCTTATCAATTTATTGTAATTTTCTAAGATTATAAAGGATTCCATATTTTCTCTAAACAGTGCTTGAGGTATTTCAAACTTCTGTCAACCGTGGTATTAATGTTGATTTTATCTTATTTTCAAATCAACATTTTATTTTATGGATAAAGACTTATATGATTTATAAATGTACATATACAGTGTTTTTGCTATTCTATATGTAAATAACCATTTTATATACTGACAACACTTCTTCATAAATAAAATGATTGCTTAACATAATTTGAAAAGTTGTCTCCTAATAGAGGGATAGGAGGCTGGCTGGTAATTTGAAGACAGAAAAAATCATTAAGTTCTGAAGAAAATAAGAAACAAGCTGACTAAAAGCAAGTAAAAGAATTAGTCTGGAAAACTAAGTTATTTTGTCTTGCACAAACAGAACATAATTTTATGAAATTCTCCATCCATCACTTACTCTGCTTTTACTCTGGTTTCTTTTTCTTTTTTTATTTTGAAGATTTATTTACGTGTATAAGAACTGGGGTACAGGTCAGAGGTGCGGGGGGTGAGACGATTCACCAGACAGAGTGGGGAACAGAACGGGCAGATGTACTGATATACACTGCTGAGGGGAGCAGTGGGCAAACCAGAGAGCTTTGCTGAGCCATGTGGGTTAGCTCCCTGGCCAGGGATCAAACTCGTGCTGCAGTGGCTGCAGATAGCTTCATTGTGCCAAGACTTAACACCTTGCACCACCACGGGGGCCCCTAGTTTGGTTTCTTTCAGCATGATATACAGTTTCAAATACTATGACTCGGAATATCAATAAGAAACCAGTCAATATCTACAAACTGTGCACTTTAAAAATTTTTTCATAATTAAACATGTCAAATAGTTCAGCTGAACTTCAGAACATTTGCCTATATTTATGAATACATCTGTAGAGATGTAATGAGTATTTCTTGATGTCTTGATGGTAGTTTAATTAAAAAAGAATGTTTTTGTCTTTCTCTTGTCACCCAACATAGGATATAAAGAATTCCTAGCTCTGTTTCTTATCTCTTACTATGAAATATATATAATGCAAACATACATGTGCGCGCGCACACACACACACACACACTTGGAGTAACTGAGTGTTGAGAAGTTTTTAATATAAAATTACATTCATAAAGAAGTAATCCATGTGCATTTGTATAAGCTATTTTCTAGATTTTCAAAACAGGATGAACCATATATATAATTTGAAATAAAAGTTTGTATTAGACACTGGTAATGTTAAATCAACTACTCTATATTACAATTTTAGTTTCCTTTAAATGTTTCATAAGATTAATTTATATTACAAATTACTCCTCAAAATACAGGATTAATAATATACAAATATCACATTAATATTGTCACTTGAAATCAATATTTATGGACAGGAGGCAACTATATAGCAAATATAGAGATATACTCTACATTGCAATTGTCCTAATTATGTGATATACTTTTTAAACTTTTAAATTATAAGTAGTGAATTAAGTCCAGCTTTTAAATTTTTATTAGAAGTCTAACTACTGAAAAAAATGTTAAATTAAAAAATTCTAGGAGTATTTCTATTCTGTGACAATTATGAAGTAGATTCCTTTAAAGAATAATTTTTTTTTATTTAAGGTCAGTCCATTTTTGTTTTTCAATATATTCTGAAATATGTATGTATATACACAAACTTTATTCCTATAAATAGAATTTCACCTCTAGATATTTCAGTCAGGCTATTACTTTTTTTTTTAAAGATTTATTTACTTATGCATACAAGAACTGGGGTACAGGCCAGAGGTGGGGGGCATGAGAGGATTCACCAGAGACAGAGTAGGGAACAGAACAGGCAGATTGACTGAAATACAGCGCTGAGGGGAGCAGTGGGCCAGACAGGTGAGATCTGCTGTGTCATGTGGGTAGCTCCCTGGCCAGGGATAGACTAGTGCTGCAGAGGCTATGGATAGCTTCACAGTGCTGTGCTTAACCCCTTGAGCCACCAGGGAGGCCCCATTAGGCTATCGCATTTTAAGTTTAACATATGGGTATAGGAAGAAAAACATTCAGACTGCTCATGGGTCATAGTTCATAAATACGCAAATGTGATATAAAATATTGTGATTAGCAGCATACTTTCATACACTATAGACCATTACTAATCTGATCATTACTTACTGTGCAGCTCTATACTTCTATAAAACAGTGTTAAATAAGAAACCATTAATGGTCTAATATTTAACCCTATCTACAATTTAAAAATTAGTCAGCCAGGGGCCTGGGCCTCCCCTGGTGGCGCAGTGGTTGAGCGCTGGGCTGCGAAGCTGCCCGCAGCCTCTGCAGTGCTGGTTGAATCCCCGCCGCTGGTGAGGGTCCCACATGGCTCGCTGCTCCCCTCAGCAGTGTACTTCGTCAGTCTGCTGTTCTGTTACCCTCTCTGGCTCTGGTGAATTCTCTCACCCTCCCGCGCTTCTGACTGTACCCAGTGCTTGTATAAATAAATAAATAAATAAATAAATAAATAAATAAATAAATAAATAAATAAATCTTTTAAAAAAAAATTAGTCAGCCAGTGTCTGCCTATCTATCTCTTCCTACACACACAAACACACCACAAGACCTAAAGGTCAGTTAAAGACAATTTATGACTTGTGCAGTGTAGAGCATCACAGCAGAGTAATGCCAAAATTAAAAAATTCTGATCTATGTAGTTTCTGCTCTATTGCAGAGTTGTCCTTACTCTAGTATACAAACAAATCTCTTGTAGGGAGGGGACGGTGAAGTCTTTTACTTTTAATTCCTTGGGATGATTCCTCTTTTTCAGATATTTCAAGCTGTAGTCTGTGATACACTAGTGAATGTTAACCATAATTGGTTACAACCATATGTTTATATCTAATAAAACAAAAAAAATAATAATCATATCAGTAGCTATACTACTGAGGAATTTCTCCTTAAACAAAAATTAATTCTGTAAATGTCCTTGCTTAGAGAATTTGCAATGTACAAGAACATGAGAAATCTATGAACTCTCTCTCTCAAAACTCAGTTTCCCATCCATACATGGGGGTAATAAGAGATATGTTAAAGTTATATGGGAGTAATATAAGGTGCAGATATGAGGTGCTTAATAAAGTGACTAGCACATAGAATTAACTATTTGAGATAGGAATAGTTGGAATATGTTCATACTGAATACAAGTGCTCTTGATTCAGTTATTACAAAATGAAAAAGTAGAAAAACCCTACTATGTATCCATTAAAAAATATAAATCATCCTAGATGTTATAAAATAATCCAAAGATATCTATTATACAAATAAAATTAAGACTATTCCTCTGTACTAACTTAGACTCTTTATCAGTTATTTCAAGCTGTAGTCTGTGATCCACTAGTGTATGTTAACTATAATTGGTTACAACCATATATTTATATCTAACAGAACAGAATAAAGAAAAAAGGTGAAACATTTCAGATACACATACATGCATCCTGAGAAGAAAATTTAATTTATTAGTATAGACTGGCAGATTTATGCATTTATATATATAAGATAAAAAAAAAGTATCACTATAATCAAGAATTGAGAATGTATATATTGTACCTAATGTTCACCAAACAAATAAATGCTTAAGAAAATTAACATGTTTTTAAACTGAGGAAACCTATTTATAAAATAATGAAAATTTAAAAATATATGGACCAACTATAAATTTCAGCTGAAGATAAAAGGAATTAACTAAATCATTAACACAAAAAAATTTATATGGTCCCAAGAAAGGGCTAACTATCTTTTTTTTAAGATTATTTATTGATTTGTTTTTTTCTTTGCATAGAAAAATGGGGGTGTAGGCCAGTGATAAAGGGTAGTGAGAGGATTCACCAGAAACAGAGTGGGGAGCAGAGCAGGCAGATTTACTGAAATACACTGCTAAGGGGAACAGTGAGACAGGAGAGGTCAGCTGTGCCATATGTAGCCGAGCCACCTGGCTGGGAATCTAACTCAGGCTATAGCGGAGGGCCATCACGTAGATAGTGGTGAGACAACCCCTAGGCCACCAGGGAGCCCCAGGGCAAAATATCTTAATGAAAAAATTAGACAACATTAAAAAGTGTTCCAAAGATGGTTTTCTGCTGTTTCTGAAAATTCTATCTATATTTTTCTCAACTCATCTTACTCATACCCTACATAGCAATAAAGTCATGTAAAACAACCAATATCCCAAAGGGGCTTATCATAAAACAAAATTAAGAGTCCATACACATTATACCATTAATCTCTGATTACATCAGGCTAAGCATAAACTTTATTATTCTTAATGTTTTTCTTCTATCCTTTTAGGTGATTTCATTATTCCTCTGGATGACAGAGTTTTTAATAAGTCAAACTAAAAAATACATTCTAAATAATTCTAAGAAGTAAAGTGATTCAAAAACAACTATGTTAATTAATGGGTGGGTTTACTTTAGTCAAGTAAAGTTGGATTTGAACACAGTCTTACTTACCACAATATTCTAGTCATGTAAGCTTGGACAAATACAAACTCTCAAGATAGCATATAAAATTAGAAAAAAATTGGCTACAGTATAGCCAAATGCACAGAGTTAAAGAAAACTTTTTAATGAAGCCTTAGTGATTTACCTAAGTTTTCTGATTGGACTCAGTCATTGCATTATAAATGTATAAGATTTAAATAATCATAATCAAACACACATGAAGCAGTGAGGGAAAAGTCAAAAGCAATAAGATATCTAACAACTTAAATTTAATTTAAGTGCTAATAGATCTTTCCCTTTGAATCTGATGTGGGTTTTTTATCCCTTTGAACCTGATAGGGGTTTTTTATTTAGATATAAATCCATCGAACTGAAAATGGGGAGATGCCATGACATTTTGCAGTTACAATGGCTACTAGGGTTCAGATTAAAGTACTCATTTAATAGATAAAGAAATTTAACAACTTGGCCAAATTCACACAGCTACCTGATAGCACAGCAAGGAATAGACCTTATATATGATGATTTCCCATTATAATTAATCTGTCACTTGCTATGACTGTTTCTATTATCTAGGGAGTCTGTTTATAAAGGAATTGTGTAAGGGTCACAGAGATGAAACTTTTCCAGCAAAAATAATTCACAGACACAGGAATATTTCTGTATGAATCAGGATTTGCTATATTGATAAGAACATAAAATTACTGTTTTGCTTCTGACAAGAACTTACTCCAGATGCTCAAGAGAATGATGGGTTCATTTTGTCTTATTCCCATATGAAACTTCTGCTCAACATAGCCAAAGCCGGCCATATACCAATTGGTTGAATACATATTTAGAAATGCAATTTTTAACTTTCAAGTGAACTCTATTCACAAAATTAAAAAAAAAATCTAAAAACAAGATTGCTCTTCTTATATATATCTTGAAATCTTCAAAACCTTACATTTGAATGCCAACTTTAAGAGATTCTTTTCTTAGAAAAAAAATATAAGAAACAAACTCAAGTCAGACAGAACAGAAAGTAAAAATTAGTGAAAATTTAGACTAGCTATAATTAATTACAAGTTAATTAATTAATTACATTGAATGAGGCCCACCCATGGTATAATTATACCCTATTATAATTATGAAGTACTTAACAATATCACAATATTTTAAAGTATAAATCTAAATGGCAATAAATTCAATATAAAGTTTAATCAAAGAAAAGTCTGATGACATAAATTTAACTAAAAATTAAGACTATATTTAATATTTCTCTTGCTAGAAAATAACCTTATAAAATGTGTTATACCCATTATATCAATAAGATTAAAATATATTGTGGGACTGCAAATCATTGTTTTTCACTGTTTTCATGATATATGCCATGGATGAAAATAACACGGATGGAACCAGAGGGAATTATGCTAAGCAAAATAAGTCAGAAGAAGAAAGACAAACATTGGATGGTACTACATATATATAGAATATAGAGAAACCAAACAAAGGGTCAGATAAAGCAAAACTATAAAATTTTTTTCAAAGAATTTAAAGATCTAAATAAAACCCAAAATATCCTGAGTATGGAATAGAAGGTTTAACACTGCTCATATGGCAGAACTACCCATAAGGATTCCTACCAAAATCCCAACTTTAGTCTTTGTAGAAAATGATAAGTTGACTCTGAAATTCAAATGGAATTGCAATGGTCCCAGAATAGGTTTGGGTAATAAAAAAAGAGTAGTTTCTTTTTGAGGCAATGAAAAATGGTCTGAAGATGACACTGATGGTAAATACACACATATATGAATATACCAAAAAGCACAGATTACATTTAAATGGATGAATTGTATGGTATGTGAACTACATCTTAATTAAGCTATTTTTTTTAAAAAAAGATTTATTTATTTATGTATATAAGAGCTGGGGTGCAGGCCAGAGATGCAATGGGTGAAAGGATTCATCAGAGACAGAGTGGGGAGCAGAACAGGCAGATCTACTGAAATACACTGCTGAGGGGAGCAGTGGGCGAGACAGGAGAGGTCTGCTGCACTATGTGGGTCACCGCCCTGGGTGGGGATCGAACTGCTGTTGCAGTAGCTGTAGATAGTCTGGTAGTGCTACTTCTTAACCCCTTGCACCACCATGGAGGCCCTAAGTTATTTTTTTTTTTTCATTAAGCAGAATGAGAACAAAGTTAAAGAAAAGTTTAATTTCCTGTAAAGGTGAGAAGCTACGAAAAAGTACCAAGAGAGGTGACATTTGTGCTAAATATAAGTTTTAGCACAAGTTTTATTACTATGCTATAAGTCTTTAAAAATTTGAGAAAAGACAGGTAGAAACAATTAAGCATAATAACATAAACCTGAGCAAACTGATCTTGTGCTACAGTATATCTCTGTACTAAGAAAGCTCAAAAGTGAACAATTGTCTATTTTCCAATTAATTAGTTAAATAAATACACAAAACTTCAGTAAGTTATTTCTTGCTGGGCCTCCCTGGTGGTGCAAGGGATTAAGATGCAACTTATGAAGCTGTCCACAGCCACTACAGCATGAGTTCAATCCTCCAGCCAGCCAGGGAGCAATCCACATGGCGAAGCAAACCTCTCCTGTCTTGCCCACTGCTCCCCTCAGTAGTGTATTTCAGTCAACCTTCCTGTTCTGTTCCCCACTCTGTCTCTGAATCTTCTCAAACCCCCCCGCCCACATCTCTGGCCTATGCCCCATTTCTTGTATGCATAAATAAATAAATCTTAAAAAAAAGTTATTTCCTGCTATGGAGAATAACCATGAGGGACAACTCATGGTGAATTCTGGATTAAGGAAATCTAGACATATAGAACATTTTGAAGAAAACACAAAAAGAGCACAAAAGAAAATAAATGAACAAGCAAAAAAGAGACAGCAAGAAGCAATTAATTATTACAAAAATATTTTCTATATATACAATACAGTATGGCAAGTACAAAAAATCTTGGGAAAGGCACATAACGAAACTTTAATATGAAAGAAACAAATCCAAGATATCAATTTGAATATACTTATTGCAGTATTCTGTCATGAAGGAGAAAAATACCTATGGGTAGAAAACTTTTAAATTGGATGTAACAAGGCTATAACATAAGAAAATAAACAAAAATATTTATCAATCAGGGGAGTCATAAAATTTCTCTCTAAATTTCTGACATAAATGATGATACGTCTAATGAATAAAGCTAACCTTATAGTCATTAAGAAATTTTTTTTTATAAAGCCAAACCAATAACATGCCCTAAAATCTGGTTGTAAAACTCAGGTTCTGGGGGGAAGTGGGAGAAAACAACAAAGTGGGGAGAGAGCACAGTGGACTATGGTGAAGGTCTATCCATGATTCAGTGGCGAGTGCAATGTGGTACCAACACCTGAAGGGGGAGATTCTACATTTCTAAATCACAACATTGTAAATCAATGTTATGCCAATTGAAAAAAAAAAAGAAAAACATTTCTTAGTGAAGAATTTTGTGTGTGTTTAAAAGTATTTAAAAGACAATGTGTAATGATCTACATAGACTATCCTGGTATAATTATATTTGGCAAATGGTCAATAGTTATTGATTTAATAAATCACTCCCACAAGTTTTAATTATTCAAAACTAAGTACTAAAAATTTGTAATAAATAACATATTATAAAAATGATTGAACTGTAAGATACATTGAGTGGAAAACAAAACTCTCACAAACAGCAATTTCTCAGTTTTTTACTACATCAATTGCTAGTTTTATATATGTTCTTATGTAATTTCCATTTCTATTTGTATTTATTTCTTGGTATCTAGTCTGACTCCCTGACTGTCAATCTATGCACCCAGATAACATGTATACATGTGCACAGTGAAACTATATGGCCTAGATTTTCCAGAACAGTCCAGAATTCTTCATCAAAGCAAACACTACAATAGTCCCTGTCTCACAAAAAGTCTATATACTTATAGTTTTGAATAGTAACATTCAGAACTCCCAAACTAGGAACCAGAATATATTATTTGAAACGTGGTTTGAAAAATACCTTAAGAATGAAAAGTCACTAGATATAGAATTGAAAACTGTTGTACTCAATTTCTATATGGTAGTACAGAGAAGTAACTCTGTTTTTCTCAAATTACATAAACAAGGAAAAATACAGATAAATGATAAAACATTTCCTTACATTTTAAACCAATATCCTATGCCTTTTCCCTCCCCTAATACTTATCAAAAAACACTATTTTCATGGTCAATATAGTTGAATCCTAAAATCATGCTAAAGCATAAGAATCAATATGCATTTTTAAAATCAAACTAAAGACAATTTATAGTAATAAAATATATTAATATCAGTTCAAGTGGCTTAAAATTCCCTCATATGTAGCAGAAAAATGACCCTTCCAAATGGAAAGGAATTGCATCAACTGGTTTAAAAATAACAATGAAATAAAGAGCAGAACAGACAAGACTACTCTTGGCCTCTGGCTTCCTTCAATAAAGAAGTATTATAAAAGGAAGTTAGCCAGCATTGATATAGTAAAGAAACCTCCACTTTAATAAATCATTTTTTTTTTTTCAGGAAAAGGAAAAGTCTGCAAAATCTGTGAAAGTGATTTATCTTCAGGTGAGTAAAATGAACAGCAATTGATCTTGTACCTAGGGAGTGATTCCTCTTCCACCAGTTACAAATATATCTCTGTTAAATATCACTAGAATAGGTTAGGCAGTCTCATGTTTTGAATAATTTATTTGTGCATTTAAGATGAAGAATGTATTCTGAAGTTTTATACCAAATACCAACATTTCTATTATAAGATACTTGAGTGGCACCAAATACAGATCAGAAGAAAGTGCAGTGTCAGAGACTTCCAGGAGAAGCAATGCTGTAGCTGAAATTATGAAATGGGTTCAGATTCATAAAATGAAGGAAAAGAATGTTACAGGCAGTAGAGATTGTATGTTTAAACCATTGAGATGACTGACCATCAAATGTTTCAATTTACAGCATATAATTTTAAGAAATCATGAGTGTCTCCTACTTTATCCAATAAAGTAGATCATTCTGAAAATAAAGCTATTTATATTTCATGTTTGCAATCCTGAAATGCTGCAAAGAGATTAATAGACAAAGGAAAATTAGTTTATAAAATTATTTTTCATGCAGTTTCATAGTCTTTTAAACCCTTTCTTAGAAAGGACCTTTAACATTAAACATCATGATTGACTACTGTGAAATGTAGCAGTCTTACAAGGTTTATAAAATTACTCATGAGCTAGATTATATTCAGAAAAACATTTCTTAGAATTCATAAAATATCTAAAACCTCTTGGTTATTTTTTATTGTTTTGTAAACTTATCTTTTTTTCCAACAATATTTATTGAGGTAAATGTACATATCCTGGTGTTCATCAAATTTATGCTTAGCTAAATGCAAATCAAAACCATGATGAATATCAACTCACAATTGTTAGAATGGCTGTTATTAAAAAGTCAAGAAACAAATGGTTTCGGCGAGAATGTGGAGAAAAGGGAATCCTTGCACATTGTTGATGGTAATATAAACTGGTGCAAATACTATGAAAAACAGTATAGAAATTTCTCAAAATCATTAAGAATAAAAATATCATATGATCAACTATCCCACTTCTGGAAATTTATGTGAAAAATAAGAAAATATTAATTCAAAATGATATATGCATCCCTTCTGTTCATTGCAGCAACTAAGTTCATAATAGCCAGAACATGGAAACAATCTAAGTGCCTGTCAACAGATGAGTGGATAAAGAAGAATTGGTTATACAGTCATGCATCATTTAATGATGTCTCAAAGATGGACTGCATATACCACAGTGGTCCCAACAGGCTACATAATAGAGCCTAGGTATCCCACCTAGGTTTATGCAATTATACTCTATGACGTTCTCACCATGATAAGATCACCGAAAGAGGTATTTCTCAAAACACATTGCCATTGTCAAGTGACCCAAGGATATATACACAATGTTATAAGAGGAGAAGAAATCTTGCCATTTGCAACAACACGGATGAAATTTAGGAGGATGATGCTAAATGGAATAAGTCAGATGGAGAAAGACAAATACTGTATTATTTCACTCAGGTGGAAGATAAGAAAACATAGCAAAGGAATAAATAAACAAAAATAAACCCTTAGTTTCTAATATCAGAATAGTGGTTACAAGAGAAGAAGGATTGGAGGTGAGTAAAATGGATAGAGGGGTACACTGTATGGTGCTGGATGGAAACTAGACTTTTGGCCAGGATCACAATGCAGCATGTATAGATGTTGAAACATAAAGCTATATAGCTGAAACTTAAAAAAAAAAAAAACTAAACAGAAACAAGCTCTTATTATGAGAGCAAGCTAGTGGTTAATAGAGGGGAAGTGGTATGGACAAATCAAATCTGCTAAAAAGGGGCAACTGTATGGTGGTGAATAGAAACTAGACTTTTGGTGGGGATGATAATGTAGCATATACAGTAGCTGAAGTATTACATTGTATACCTGAAACTTACATAATGTTACAAACCAATGTTATTAAATAAAGTTTTCTCTAAAAATGCATATAATGAAATTATTGTCTCATGATGCCTGAATCCATTTGGATATAAAATGCAAAGATATGAACAATTAAGACTTACTCAATAACCAAGTACTAATTTTAGATTCACAATAAGCTACACAAAGAGTCCAGTAGGTTCCCATGTTACCTTGCCCCAGCTTCCCACAATGATAAGATATCCATAGTCCATTACCAAAGTCAGGAAGTTGACATTGGTACTGTGCTAAACTACAAACCCTATTTGGATAGTAGTTTTTACAGACAGTCTTTTTTATATGTGTCTGTGAGTCTATGAAATCTTAGCTGTATCGATTCATGCAAAAACTATCACAATCAAGATACAGAACTGTTCCAACACTACCAAGAAGTCCCTTTTGCATAATTCCTCTATAGTCACACTATCATATTTCTAATTTGCACATCTGAAAATGTTTTATATGCTTATTTGCCATTTTATATATGCTTTTATCATTTAACATTTTAAAACACATGCTCTGAGTAGTAGACATACAATATCTCCAAGTATGCAGTTAGCAATATGCACTTTTAGACAAATAAATAATATATCAGGGATAAAAATACAGAAAGATAATGAAGCCAAATGAATAATAAAAAGCACAGCAAGCATCAGCATAGAAAACAGAATATAATTTATTTAGAAAATATCAATGTATGGATGATCTGATTAAAGCAATTTATTATGATAACCCAGGAAAGGCACTTAAAAGTCATAGGACATGTAGCACATGCTGTCAGTATCCCTCCCACATCCTTTAGATCTAATCATTTTCCCTTGTTCCAGAGCACTTTCAACATGCCTGAGGGACTTTCCCCCGAACTGGTGAAAGTTGCTATGCCCGCCTGAGTACTAGGCAGGTGCACAGTCCTTTAGATTGCACTCCACAACTAATAACAGGAAACACTCTTATACTTCCACGAAGTTAATTCTGAAAATGAGTGATTCAAAATTTTCCTAAAGTATAAAGTTCCAGCAACTTATCATAGTTGCTGGATTAATTCTTTAACAGCTGCACTGTCTTCCCAGAATCACATCCTGCCACCCTTGCCAGAGTTATTGACATTTGCCAAAAAGGCTATTCATTCTAAAATTCTTGTCCTAGGGTCTGCTACTACAAAACTATCTAAATTAAACCACAAACAACAAACTAAGACTCCTTAAGAGTAAAAGTATCTCTTTAAAAAGTAGTGACAATTGATAAGATGTACATACCTTTTTTTCCACCTACTTATTTTCTTCACTTATTAACTACTATTTCAAAACTCTCTTCAATTGGAAATTAGCAGCACTTTCCTCTGCATATTGAAAACAATTTCTAGCAGATCATTGCATCAAAATTCAACAGTGAAAAATTATAGATGTCCATCAAGGGTTATTATAAAGCTTCAGTAATCAGGACGGCATATTAGAGAATCACTAGACATTGATCAATGAAATAAAATATAAAAAACAGAAATACAAACATATAATTGATATTTTAAAAAATTAGAGACAATTAAAGGGTTTAAAAAGATTTCAGGAATGGGTAGTGGTTAAAACAACTGGATCTTTGTATGCCAGAATGGGGAGTAGGTGGAAGACCTTTGTTCCATGTTTTACCCTACATACACAAAAATTAACTCAAATGATCACAGACCTATATGTAAGTAGTAAAATTATAAAATTTTTAGCAGAAAAATATTCTGACCCTGAACTAGGCAGAGTTCTTAGGTATCACACAGAAATATAATCAATAAAAAGCACACTAGCAAAATGAAGATACTGTTAAGAACATGAAAAGATGAGAAAATATCTGTAAATTATCTATCTGATCAAAGATTTATATTCAGAATATATAAAGAATTCTCAAAAATCAGTAAGAAAAAAGAAACAAAAACATTTTTAAGGGGGCAAAGATTTGTATAGAATGTCTCCACAGAAGATACAAGATAGCAAAAAAACGAAACCAAAACAAAAACATCATTAAGAAAGTATAAATTCAAGTAAAGACATACTAATCTGGCCCTAATATAATAGATAAATAACAAAAACCTAACAATATCAAACACTAGAAAGATATGGAGCCACAAAATCTCTTGCACACTGCTAGTGGGAATGTATAATGGTATATAGCAAACAGTTTGTCAGTTTCTTAAGAAATTAAATATACACTTACCATGTGACCCAGAAATCCCACTTCTAAAGAAATTAAAATGTATGTTAACAAAAAAGACGTACTATACAAAAGCAGCATTTATTTGTAATTCCCAAAATTGAAAATGTTATCAAACCAGGACTCCAGAGAACTAGGAAAGGAATTGTTAAGGCGGTTAGTTGCCTGAATGATTTACTCCCAACAAGGAAATTAAAATGCTTGACTGATTTACTTTAAACTGATTTACTTTAAAGTGTCTCAACTTATCTTGCTAACCAAATTCAAGGTGCTGCTGCTTTTATCAGACTGCTCAAGCAAGGAAGACCAATAGCATGTACAGTCCCAACCCTAAGTGACCAGAAGTAGCCAAAATCCCATTAGCATACTAAAATCTCTGCCCAGGCAGGAGATAAATCACCATTTTTTAGGACATATGACAAAACATGTTCTGCCTGCACAGATGTTCCAGTGTCACCTGGCATGCAAGAATCTTTTTTTTTTATTTTTATTTCAGAGATCTATCAGCCAGCTTCCTTACTTGTCACAAGAATAAAATTGTTTTTTCTTTGACAAACTTGGGGTCTGATCGATTGGCTAAAAACTAGCAAGCGACAAACTTCTTCCACTCAGTAACTTGACCAATCTGAACATTCTTCTGTTGGGGATAGATATAAAAGCTACAGTAGTGAGTATGATAAAATACTGCTTGGCCATAAAAGAAACAATCTGCTGATATACAACAAAATGGATGAATCTCAGATATATTTATGCCAAATTAAGGAAGTCAGATCTATAGGTATGTACACTGTATGGTTCAATGATTATATGTCAGGAACACAGGTGAGCTGGAGAAAACAGAGCTGACAGGTTTTGGAGTAGTCAATTAAGACAAGAAAAAAAAATGAAAGTAATGGTCAAGTAGTTAGTTACTCATTGTGATACTGTAAGAAAGAATCTAAATTAGAGAAAGTGTCAGCTCCCCACTATTGCATTTTTCTCTCAAGAAACAGCACAGAGAACAAGGGACAGGTATATCTGAACAAATGTGGGGATTGTTTCACTGCCAATGGAGCCCCCAACAAATGGCTCCAACAGTTTTATAACCCTGGGTTGGGGGGGAATGTAGGGGAATGAAACCTAGGAATGGAAAAGTACTAACTTTTAGTCAAGAAAGGTGTCTTCAAAGTTTACACATTAAGAAGGTCTTTACAAAGGCAACTAAGGCAGACCTCTCTGAAAGTGCCACAAGAAAAGGCTTGCTTGGGTGACAAATGCAGTTACATGTATGAGTCCAGTTGGCCAGAGTGGCTGAGTCCTTGACTGTAACACCCTTCAGACACTGCAATGAATTGGCTGTGCACTGAGCCTGCAATGAACTGGCTGTGCACTGAGCCACTTTCCCAAAGCCTACCAGGTAGAATCTTTGTAAATGCCTATGACTGGATGTGAAAAAGCAGACATAGATAGGTTTTTGGTCAGGAGCTGTATTCCTTCATATGAAACATTTAAGGTAAAACTATTGAGAGAGATAACTATGAGATACAAGATTTGATTTTTACCACTGTTTAACAGCTAACAAAAAGTCTGTTATTAATTCATGGATGAGTGCAGAATACATGAGACTCCTGGGTCAAAGTCAAAGGACTTTATTACTCATGCAAGGTACAAGTACATAATCATATTTGTACCAGTTCCCCTCCCATGTCCTTGGAAGCGACATGACGTGGTTCAGATAGCTGCTATGTGTGCAGTGGATCTTGCAATGGCAGGTGAGGTATATAAAGCGTGGGGAATCTACCAATTTCATAGCGAACAGTAACTAAGTCTACTCTGTCTGGGGAGAGTCGGTTACTTTATGCTTTAAGTTCACCAGCTGTATAAATAATGCTGAGAAATGTCCCAGGAAAAAGAGCAGCCAGAGCCTTAAAGTCTTGGCACACCACTGAAGGAGTATAGTCTGTGCCAAAAAAAACAGAGCAGCAATTGCTAGGAATGGAGGTGGGGTAAAGGTTGACTGTGAAGGGACACCAGGGAAGTTTTGGGGTGGTAGACCTATTCTACATCTTGTTCTTGGTAGTGGTTCCAAGACTACATGTGTCATAACTTGAAACTATACATTTAAAAGCTAAATTTTACTGTATGTAAATAATACCTAAATATCTTAAATGGAAAATATACTAAAATAGTAAATCTTGGAAAAACGAAATAGAAAAGATACTTAGGACTGGGGTAATAACCCCTGTGGTCTGGTCTGCATAACTATTCTTTTAGTTGCCAACTACTTAACATTGTTTGTAGTATTTTTTTAAGTTAATTAATTAATTACACTTTTAGTTATATTTAAACCATGTATTCAAACATTATATTAAGACTCACAGTTTCTAAATCTCTTGGTTTTTACAAATTTTGAGAAAGAAAACAATCTAAATTTGTAAAACATGATAAAATAAAATTAATATAGTTTACTATATGCCCTTTCAGCTTTCTAAATTAAGATATTTAAAATACAGTAACATTTGGCAAGCATTCCTTCATCTTCCCTAACCTCAATATTAAGTGACAAACAGAATAAATTTTTCAAAATCATTAAATTGCCATTGTTCATGGTTCTCTTATTGACCAGTGATCTACACATTCATTTTCGTTTAAGAAGGTTTTTAATAGAATGTAACATCTGTTTTATGTTACATGGGAGACAGCAAAATTCTTTCTCTCTGACTGTATTATTAATGCTCATGCCTTTGTGGAAGTTATTCTCTTCATTCTCATCCCCACACCAGCTCACTAAAGTGCAACATACCCCCGATGTAATCCATTTTCCTTCTAACTGTATAATACTGTAGATACCATAACTTTAATGTGACATGATAGTATTTCTTTTTTAAACCACAAATGCATTTCTATTCTCAATCACAAATTTAAATTTCCTGTATATTCCCAGCCCAACAGGCATTTTTCTTTAAAAACAGTTGAATCAAAATATGTTTCAATTTTTTGATTTGTCATCTCATTTTTTATGGCCCTCTCTCCAACTAACTGAGAATGAATAAATGAAAAGGTACATGTTTCTTTTTATCCTTTTACTATTAAATCAACTAAAGACTAAGAAACATTGCAAACTACTTTGTTTTTTTTAAGAGTGATATAAATAAGTTCATGCCATGTGTAAAATTATTTAAAATAATATGTGTGCCTTCAATTCAAGACAAATACCTTTATCAAGGCATTCTTCCGGTGTTCAACTCTAGAATTATATAAACAAAAATGTTTCTGCTTATTTTTATAAGTTCTCGAATTTTGACATATATTCCTCATTCTGTTTCTGAGATTTACAAAGATTTGAAACCATCTTACATTCCATTGATTAAAGTGAACATAAAATAGTATGCCAGATAGAGTTATTATTGTATTTCTATTACCGTGAGAGTTTCTTGTTGTGCATTATTTTGTTCATTATGAATGGATTCTGACAAAATTAAGACAAACCACATGACTACTTATGATTCCCAATTAGCTCTTCAGTTCATTTCCCTTACCTAACTCTAAGAAAACTACATATGGTTTAAACCACTGGTATTTTTACTTTCTGCCAATTCATAAACTGTGCTTTTTTTTGTGTTAAAAACAGTCCCATGAATAATTATAATAGTCTCCAAAGAGACCAGATGGTAATAAACTCTAGAGCGGGTCTGGAAGCTAACCATAAATTTACCTTTTCATACTCTCACCATCATAATACAGTTCTTTGTGCTATGCCATTAAAAAAAAATACTGGTGATAGAAAAAATAAGAGTAGACTGTACTTAAACAAAAAGATAAACAGTCACATTAAGGTATTTCATAACTACATATAACCCTCATTTAATATTGTTATCATCAACAATTTTTGAAAGCATCAGCTTTAGATACAATATGACATTAACATTACATACAACATTACACAGTAAAATTAAAGAAAAACTCAAGAAACATAATCTTAAAAAAAAGAAACATAATCTTGCTAATAGCAGCAAATGATCTGAAGTTAAATAAATAGAAATATAATCTTATGTTATAAGGACTTCCCAGTGATTTTTGTTATTCTTCTGGAAAACATTATTAAATTATACTGGTCTCATATTTTGATAGAAGTAAAATGATTGTGTAATCATTTATCACTATTTAAGAGCACTATGATTGTGAGAAATAAAAATCAAAAGTACTTTTCTAAACTAGAATCATGATTCAAAACTTTCAGAATATATTGTGGTAAATAAAATTAAACTTTAGGCATTTGCCTGAAAAACAAATGTGAAAAGCAAAAGTCACCAAGATGGTAATTTTGTATCTTTTAATTAAAGCTACAAAGGATAGCTTAATGGAAAATAGTAGCTATGATTTCTGTATTCATTGTTTTATAGCAATCTGTATTTTTCTGAGATTAACTATTTTTATAACTCAAAACAATGAATATGCAAAATGAGAGAATACAGAGGAAAAAGGGGGAAATAAAAACAAGGGGCAAAGTAAGTCCAAACAGTAACAAAAATATAAATGGGCACAGAAGACTGCAGAAAACAGAGATAAAAACAATAGCCAAAAGTTATAAACATAAATTTTCTAGTACTGAACCATCCCTGCATTCCCAGAATTAATCCTGCTTTCCCAGTTTGGTTATTGACTATTAATAATGTGATACTGATTCTCTTTCCAAATAGTTTATTTGCGATTTGAACAATACTCACAAACAGTAGTAAATTAAAAACTTGTTTTAGCTTTACACTCACTTATTTCTTTATTTCTCTGCTATCTTTGTTGGGTTATGGTATCAATGTGAGATCACCTAGAAAAGAATATAGATTTTTTTTCTTACATGCTGTCAAATAGTTTAGGATTATGTAGGAATTACTTGCTTCTCATAGCTACAGTGTATTTTCTCAGTCAAGACACCTAGTATTCTTACTTTTGTGGACAGAAAGCTTTTATTATTATTATATATCTTTGGCCCTTTCTCCTTAGCCCCCACCTGAGAAACCTCACTTCAGTTTTTAATGTCTGCTAGCTTTTGTAAGTATTTTAATTTGTTGAATTGCTAGTTATATAAATGTCCAATATCTGTTTTTGTCATTCTGACTTGCTACACTACACATAATTCCTGGAACGCCCACCATTTTGCTGTAAAGGGCATTTTGTCTTTGTTTATGGTGGAATAGTATTTCATAATGTGGATATACCATATTTTCTTGATCTAATCTTTCATCAATGGGCATCTAGATTGCTTCCATGTCCTATGGAATGAGGCCAAGGATCACACTACTACATAATGGATTGTAAATGCTTTAATGGGAAGAATCCAGGATTGAGAGTACAATGACATAGGGTTGTGTAAGCTAATTCTTCATTTCATCTTACTAACTGCTGTGTATACATGCACACATATTTGTCTCTAGGACTATATCCAGAGTCCAAAACTAGTGAAGAGGTACCTCAGCCTACTCTACCTATGCAATTATTTCAAATATGTCAAATGGGCACTTATTTCAGTTTCTAAATCAATGTGAATACATTCTCATAATAAAAAAAAATGAAGGGGCCTCCCTGGTGGTGCAGGGATTAAATATGGTGCTATCAAGCTATTGCCAGCCACTGCAACACAAGTTCGATCCCTGGCCAGGGAGTAACCCACATGGCAAAGCAGACCTCTCCTGTCTCGCCAGCTGCTCCCCTTAGCAGTGTATTTCAGTAGATCTGCCTGTTCTGCTCTCCACTCCCTCTGGTGAATCCTCTGACCTGCTGCACCTCTGGCTTATACCCCAGTTCTTGTATGCATAAATAAATGAATCTTTAAAAACAAACAATGAAATGAGATTTCACTGGTAAAGGGGTAAAAATTAGGAAATGCTATAATAATCATGTAAAATGCTTACATCTTATAAATTTTTAATATAAATAGCACAAAATGTGTTAAGTAAAATTCAAAACTTTCATTGAACTCTCAAAAGTTAAGCTAATATGTTCATTGTTCTGCATAACAAATGGAATCATGACATTATTTTCTTAAGTATGATGGATCTCTTATAAGTGCATGGATAAAAGAAAAAACAAAAATCTTGAATGCCCACTCATAAAAAGGTATCATCAGAGTCCCTAATCTTACTTTATCTTATCTATTAATAAAGTGATAACTCATAATTATATTCCACTATACAAGTGAGTCTATTAAATCAATGATAGGTACATAAAAAACAGTATGTAGGCCTCCCTGGTGGCACAAGGGGTTAAGCACTGCACTTTGAAGCAATCCGCAGCTTCTGCAGGACGAGTTTGATCCCAGGGAGAAACCCATGTGGCAAGGCAGACCTCTCCTGTCTCGCCCACTGCTCCCCTCAGCAGTGTGTTTCAGTCAATCTGCCTGTTCTGTTGCCCACTCTGTCTCTGGTGGATCCTTTCACCAACTCCCCACCCCCGCATCTCTGGCCTGTGGTGCCAGCTCTTGTATGCATAAATAAATAAATCTTTAAAAAAAAAAAACAATATGTATGGCACCAAATTTTAGGGTACCATTGAATTATTTTTTAAAAGATTTTATTCATTTTTTTTTATACAAGAACCAGGGTACAGGCCAGATGCACAGGAGGGTGAGAGGATTCACCAGAGACAGAGTGGGGAACAGAACAGGCAGACTGACGAAATACACTGCTGAGGGGAGCAGCAGGCAAAACAGGAGAGGTCTGCTTCACCATGTGGGACCCTTGCCAGCCGGCTGGGATCAAATCAGCGCTGCAGAGGCTGCAGACAACTTCACAGTGCAGCACTCAACTGCCTACGCCACCAGGGGTGGCCCCACCATTGAATTATTTTTTAAGGATTTATTTATTTATACAAGAACTGGGGTACAGGTCAGAGGCACAGGAGGTTGAGAGAATTCACAGAGATAGCAGAGAACAGAACAGGCAGATGGAACGAAGACACTGCTGAGGGGAGCAGCGGGTGAGGCAGGAGAGGTCTGCCATGCCATGTGGGTTTCTCCTTGGCCAGCTGGGAATTGAACCTGCACTGCAGAGGCTGCGGACAGCTTCACAGTGCAACGCTCAACCCGACTGCACTACTGGGGAGGCTCACCATTGAATTTTTTCAGAATGAAAATAAAACATTATAGCTCCTGATATAATAGGCCCAAAATCAAAACAACTAAATTAATTATAGAATAACAGCACAGTTAAGGTGATTTTTTTTTTTTAATTGAGCATTAATTATATGGCAGGCACTATTCTCAGTCATCAGAGTATGTTACTATATCCAATTCTCTACCAAAGCTGGTATTATTAATTGAGTTATCATCTATCATTTCATTTTGCTTGTGAGGAAACTACTGCTCAAAGAGTTTAGGTCACTCATTATGTAAATAGAAGAAAGCAGTCTTTGCCTACAAAATCTATACCTTGTTTATATGGTCTGTCAAAAGGTATAAATATGTAATATTGAAAGAAAAAAATCAATAAACTGATTAAAAGAAATACTTATATGAAAATAACTTTTTAGCTTTCAAAAAAATAAGTAACATTAAAACAAACCATGGAATCAAGCAGTAAAGAAAAATACAGGCTTCTCATATAGGGCTATATCTATTAATGGATTCAATCATTCAGAAAATGTCCACTGAATGTCTTCTACGTGACAAAGATTATTAGAGATACTGAGGAAACTATGGGGAACAATGTGCCTATCCTCATAATGCTTGTATTTCAGTGAATGCAAAGGTAATAAAAGGAGAAAAAAATATATTTTAGCAATAGGCTAAAAAGGGAAAACAATTATGTAGTCAACTCAATACTTCAACAACTATTCTTAATGTAAGTTGTGAAAAATACCAGGATTAGAATAAGTCCTCCCTAACATGGAATATGGACCTTCATCCACAAGTCAATATTAAAAGTCTCCAAAGAGTTTTCAAAATCTTAATACCACAATAGTAGAGGAAAAAGAATAAACAAAAGAAAGTAAGGAAAACTTAATTTTAAGGGACGTGAATAAATATCTAGAATGCAAAGGAAGGTACTAATTAAAAAGTAATAGAACAGATAAAGGAAGATTCTATCTGAATACAAATAACTTTAAATCTCTTAGTATCAGCAACAATCACCAGAAAAGCAGGGTAAAAAAAGAATGAAATTTTTGTCACTTATTCTGTAAGTGAAAGTATGAGTAAGAATGATAGCACAGTATTTAATACTTACAATATGGATGGGAGTAGGAAGGTCTTTAAAAATAAATCTAAAACTATTTTGATAACTAAAAAAAATTTGAATCAGTAGATATATGTCATTCTACTGGATCAAAACACTAAATACAAAATGTATCCCCAAGTTAATTTTTAAATTATAGAAAATTTCAATGAAATCCCAGGTAATTTTTTAAATATATAGATAAAATAATTGTAAAGATCATCTTAAAAACTAAACCAGATATGAAGTAAGATTTTGTTTGAAAAAAATGTTCTGCATTAGAAAGACTAATTATAATAAAGTAAAAATCAACAAGCAACAAGCAACTATAAGCCAGAGACATAGTACGGGGTGGGGAGTAAGAGGAATTACTGTCAAAATAAGGGGGGAGGGAACTGTATGGGGACTATAACCAAGATGAAAAAACATACATTGTGCAAAAATGAAAAATGATGTAAAAAATATATAAAATAAAATATAAAAAAAGTTCAGTAAAAAAAAATGTTCTGCAGCTATTGGACTAAATAATTAAAAACAATTTAAAACTTTCTGAATCAATTTAAAACTTTTTAAAGTTTTAAAACAATTTGAAACTTTTTTCCCCCTGTGGTAGGAGGATATAGGAGCTGAAGATAAAGAAGAGGGAGGAAATGATCTAGACAATTGAGTTAGGAATCTGTTTCCTACTACCCTGGTCCTGTTGAACTATATACTTCAGGTCCCATGGTCCTGGCAATTAGAAACAGTTCAAGAAGTATCCCCCACCCTTCTTAGTGTTCCTGATAATTTCCTGCAAGGGACCAACCTTCTCCATCTGACTAGGTAAGACTAATGGATGCCTCCATGTTTATTTATGATAAGGCTGGACACAGACCCTCAAGATTCCCATTCTTTGCCTCAAAATTGAATTAACAAAACTGTTTGTACCCACTAACCAATTTGGAAAAAACAAGAGCTGCCTGACTTAAAGAACTTTTAGTTATGCTTTTCTTCTTCCCCTAGCCCTCTGACCTTTACCCACTCTCAGTCTGAGTCCTTACACTACTTCCCCTAACCTCTCATAAGGATGGGCTAACCTCAAGGTAAAACATTCTGAATCTACAGTCCCATTAAATTGACCTCCACCCATATTAATTTCATTTCCTCACACCAGGTTCATTCTAGCATTACTCCTCTTTTTAAAAGAAATGGGTTGGTGAGACCCTTGTAGATTTTATGGTGGGAGTATTTTCCTTATTGCAATAGTTCTTCTCCCCCACCCCCTATGTCTTAGAATAAGTATTGTGACTAAAATTGCCCTTTACAGGACTCTGTATTTTTAATATAGCAAAAGATTCTAATCCAATTTCAAAAAATAAAAGTCTAGGTATGATCTAATGATCTAGGTACTGACCTGCCTAGAGATAGAAGTCTTTGTGATCAGAGGGTTCAAATAAATAATACAAAGGGGAGAAGAAATTCATTCATTTAGTTGCCCATTAAGTACTGTGTTATATAATATGAATCCAATGATGAATCAAAGAAAAGTGCATTATCAATGGTTTGTATGAAGCTAGAGGTAAAGATGGAATTAATCAAAGAATATCACAAGCAAATATATAAATTCATCTGGGATAATCTATATAAAAAGATATTCATGTTCCTGTAAGAGCTTATCATACAGGGAAATGAAAAGTCTGAAAGATAATTTGTCAGAGGAAATGGCAACTGAACTGAGATGGAAAAAAGGGGGGGGTATGGAAATGACCACTTTAGACTGAGGAAAGTACACATGGGAAGATAAAAAGTAACACCCAACTCCATGGACCAAATTAAACAAATAGGTTAAAACAAAGAAGACATTATAAACAGTAAAGTTTGGAGTGATTCTCAATTCACTGGCATCCAGAGGCTTAAGAGTACATATTTTTAATGGCCTAGTTCATGAAAGAAAAAAAGAAAATGGGCCTCCCCGGTGGCACAGCGGGTTGAGCGCCGCACTGTGAAGCTGTGCACAGCCTCTGCAGCGCGGGCTCGATTCCTGGCCGGCCAGGGAGCAAACCACATGGTACAGCAGACCTCTCCTGTCTCACCTGCTGTTTCCCTCAGCAGTGTATTTCGGTCCTTCTGCCTGTTCTGCTCCCTGCACTGTCTCTGGTGAATTCTCTCACCCTCCTGCACCTATAACCTGTACCCCAGTTCTTGTATAAATAAAATTTTTTTTAAAATCTTAAAATTTTTTTTAAGATTTTAAAAAAAATTTTTAAGAAAAGAAAAAAAGAAACTGATTGAGGCCAAAAATTTAGCTTAAATTTTGACATGGAAACCTAAAAAGAAATGTAAAAAAAATTACTGAGCACACATTGTAGAATTAGGAATGTACTATGAAAGATAAACATTTATGAAACCGCCCAAGGTGCAATAATTGGGAACTGATCATTACTTCCTTCTTAGACTGCTTTTTACAAAGGAATTTATAATAAGATTTCTTAAATCAAAACTTAGATCATTGAAATCAGTATTTAATTAGCATAAAGTGTACATAAATTTTATGATAAGAGCCAAACTCCGATATAAAGAGACAAATTTTCCCTTGTGCATTCAATTAACAGCTATCAACGACTAACCTCTATACACTCCAAACAAGAAACTTTCCAACAAAAGTAAACAACAAAGGACTTCCAAGTTAGTAAAAAACAAACAAACTGGCTAACCACATGAAATATTGAAGAGCTTAGAACTGGAATCAGCTTTATTCAATTTCTTACTACTCATCAGAACACCACCAATGACAGTTTTATGGCCTACTACTTTATTTTCTATTTTTTGAGAATTCATTTTGAGATAAATAGTTGAGAAAGAAGGAGTATCTGGTATGTCTTATTGCTTTAAATACACATCATATCACTGAAATGGTAGGTATTAAACTTAATTAACTCAACTAATGGAAATTTCTGCTGTATACATATTTCAGAATATATTAATAACTATAATTTATCGAACTCTCATTATGTGTAAATACTGGGCTGGGTATAGAGTTTTTATCATTTAATTCTAAAAACACACCATGTTGAATTAAGCAGCATCAAAAACAATTGTGAAAAATTCTGAAACAGACCAAAAAGATTGCAGATGTCATCAGTGGAAGTATATGCATTGTTTAGAACATAGTCCTAGATTAAACGATTCTGTGGGGTTTATAGCTTTTATCATTTAGAGTGATTTTTATGAGTCTATAAATTATACTCACAGCAATAATTCTTGTTCATAATTTGGTAAATAAAATCTGACTCTGCAGACAGAAAATTTATACCTGCTACCCTACAAGTCAGTTTTGCAATATAGATTCATTTAATAGACCACACATTTCCAGTTTTTGAATTTTTCTTTAAATGAATTGTAACAACTAACCTGCTCATTCATTCATTATAAGTTTGTAATTTAGATAAAATTATTAAGGTGTTCATTTTATCTATGCCAGTCATGATTTTATCCTTTTAAAATATTAGTCTGATAGTATTCTTGAAATGTGATTACACCCTTTTAACAGATGAGAACACAAATTTGAAGAGGTTAAGTGACTTGTCCAAATTTGCACTTGCACAAGTTTGCTTAATTCTATAGCACATCCCCTATCCCTCTAATCACTGTGTTATACAAATATTTAGGCTATCTTGTATTAATTTGTTGTTTCCAGTATCTCAACTCCGAAAGCACAAAGAAACACTCCAGAAAAGCTTGTCTTAAAAAAAAAAAAAATGGCAGTTACCATGTTATCATTATCACTATATAATTAGATACCACTATATAATTTCATTGGCAAAGACCATCCTCATGTCCAACCAATATGAGAACTTTCCCCGAGAAGAGATCTCACTTTATTTTTCAGTTAAAATAAAGGATTATCCACAAATTTTTTTCTGGTTTGTTTCTGTATTCTAATTCCAAAATAGAATGGGAGGGAACAGAACCCCAAGAGTTTTACCCCCTGGATGAAATTAGCTCCCACTGCTTACTGCATTTTTTACTAAAGCTCTCTTTGTTTTGCTCATGTGCAGAAAAGATGCATCTCAAATTGTATCCATGTTTAATGTCATGCCCTGGGACATTAGTTTATATGGGTAGAGGTATGATTTTATTTTATAAAATGGATAGTTATAATATGTATGTATAGATTTAACTAGACAACATCAGAGCATAACCATATTGCTGACATAAAACTAAAAGCATGTTTTACTAATAGAGCTAAAAGAATTTCTTAAAGGAAGATCTAAAGGAAAAAACACTGGAAACAAAAGGAAGAAAACAAAGAAGGATGGAGGGAAGGAATAAAAACATGAAATTTAGATTCTGATCTACATTAAATTGACATAACTTGGAAGAATATCACAAACATATTAAAAGTATCATTTAGGAAAACAAAACACTGCTTTCTTCATCTTATTATAGCTACTAAAGTCTCCCATGTTCTAATTCAACAAGGAAAAATGATGACAAAGGGAGATATTAATTCATTTTCCAATTGCTTTTATTACATGGAGAAATCACATGTGACTATTCAATTTTGTAAAACCCAAGTTACTTAAAATTATTCATTAATCTCAACATTGGTGCTAACAGCAATTTCTTTTTCAATGACATAAAGTGTTGATAAAATCTTATATTTCATTTCCATCTGCCATATTCTGCTCTAATATTTATAAATATAGCTATGCTTCTTACAATTCTACAAATGCTCCAGGAGCAAGGTATGAGATCAGAGAATTATTTCTGGTGACTCCAATATCATTTCTTTTTTTTTGAGATATATTTATTTATGCATACAAGAGCTGGGGTGCAGGCCAGAGATGCAGGGAGTGAGAGGATTCACCAGAGACAGAGTGGGGAGCAGAACAGGCAGATGTACTGAAATATACTGCTGAGGGGAGTGGTGGGAGAGACAGGAGAGGTCTGCTACGCCATGTGGGTCACCTCCCTGGCCGGGGACTGAACTCATGCTGCAGTGTCTGCGGATAGCTTCATAGTGCCGGTTATTAGTCCCTTCGGCTACCAGGGAGGCCCCAAAAATATCATTTCTCCTTTTTGGGTCATAGCAGTTTGGTTTGTACCTAGATTCCTCGAAGTATATCTAGCAAATAGTCTTTTAACCTCTAACTAGTTTTTTTTTTTTTTTTCCCACAGAAATAGGTAACAAAAAGATAGTAACAAATGTTAGTTTAAAAACCACATAGGGGCCTCCCCGGTGGCGCAGCGGTTGAGCGCTGGGTTGGGAAGCTGCCGGCAGTCTCTGCAGCGCCGGTTCAATCCCCGGCTGCTCCCCGGCCTCGGGAGGAGGGTCCCACATGGCGCGCAGACCTCTCCTGCCGCCTGCTGCTCCCCTCAGCAGTGTACTTCAGTCCTTCTGCCTGCTCTGCTCCCCGCTCTGGCTCTGGTGAATTCTCTCTCCCTCCCGCGCTTCTAACTGTACCCAGTGCTTGTATGTATCAATCAATCAATCAATAAATAAATCTTTAAAAAAAAAATAAATAAATAAAAAAATAAAAACCACATAGATTAACTATTTTTTAAAGTCCAACAAAAATTTTAATTTCCAAATATTATTGGAAACTGGAAATGCTATAATGCTTTTTGAAATGTGTTTTATAATTTTTGGTTCAACATATTTCTATTAATTCAAAAACAATTCTTTCAGTTTTTTTAGGATCTGTGTTTTTAGAAACTCAATATATGCCATTTGAGAAAGTTTTAAAATGCAATTCTGAAAATAGCTTCATTACATAACATTTGCATAAGAGAAACAATTAAAGCACCCCCTCCTTCCCTAACCCATGCAACTATTTATAAAAAACATGAATACACTGGTACTAGACAATTCTCTCAAAATTTAATTAAAAACAAAACAAAAATTTGGTGAAAACTGCACTAGAAGTAAAATATAAATGTAGACAACAATCAAAGATCAGAGAACCAGTTTAGGAATTAAAAGATAATAGTAAGACTATGGATTCTAGAAGAAATCAAACATATGTCTAATGCTTTAGAGAGGCAAAACTAAAGTCCATTATTAATGGTCTAATACATCTGATTAAGGTAATAATTCTGTAATTAGGATCAAGACTACCTAAAGAAAAATGGAGGAAAAAGGGCCATTTGACAAGAAATATATACAAGTTCAGTTGCTTTCATGAAATGATTTGGAGAATAGCAAAGAAACAAGTTTTAAATCAAAGAGCTTTGCCTTAAATAAAAAAAAAATTAGAAAAATGGCAGCTATTAATGTAATAGGAAAATTATTAATCCTTATTATTGCATAAAGTGTCATAAAAATCCATTTAGCTTAAACATGTTGGCAAATGAAAGGGAGAAGAAATAATTTTTCCCAATGATGACCTACTTCTATTCAAGCTAACAAAGGATAAGTAGGCACTTATAATATTTAATCAAATGCCCAGAATATAGGCAAAATGAAATTTTTTTAACAAATACAGAAAGATCAGCAAATCAATTTTCAGGAAGCACAGAAATATGTGATCTTATATAACTCAAAGCAATATAGGATCAAGCTTTTGAAAAATTCATTCACCAAGAAAAGCATAAAAAAAAAAAAAAAAAAAAAAAGGAAAAGAAAAGCATAAATCTCTAAAGAGTAAAAAGGTACCTACATATCAAGGGCTATTGCTGTCCTTAAGAAGCCTGAGTTAGTTTACTCAGAAATGTATTGAAAATGATGGACACTTGATTCTCTTTGAAAACCTCCAATTCTTTCCCAATTAAAGCAGATTGCAAGTAATGGTGAAGATATACGAAACACTACTTAAAATCTCCAGCATGTAAAAAGAAGTCAAAACTGAAGGCCTGATATACCAGACAATTTTAGCAAATGTACATATGGAGGAGTAAAAATATAAAACCAAAGTTATATGACATGCAAATGACTGGCAAGTAAATTAAAACTACATACACACAAGATCATATAATAAACAATTAGGAAGCAAATTGGTGGAGTAGGCAGCTCCAAACTCCTTTCACAAAATGATCAAAATACTAACCATCGAGGAGACCAACATATGCATTATAGAAAAAATGAGAGGGAGAAGACATGAACAGAAAAAAAATATTTGAAGACATATGGTCTTCATATGTCCCAATTTGGATGAAAGGCATAAATCTACACATCCAAGAGGAGCAAAGGATCCCAAAAATAATAAATTCAAAGAAATCCACATCAAGCTAACTAGAGTTATCAAAAGACAAAGGAAGAATATTAGAAACAGAAAAAAGTGCCTAGCCAGGACTAAGGGTTTCACAATAGGATTAGAAGTGGATTTTTCTTCAAAAATGACAGATTCCAGGAGGCAGTGGAATGACATATTTAAAGTGCAAAAGGAACTGTCAACCAAGAGTTCTATATGCAGCAACATTGTCTCTTAAGAATAGTGGAGAAATTAAGACATTTCAAGATGAACAAAAACTGAAAAAATGTATTAGTAGAAAACTGTAAATAGAATACCCGCCATACAAGAAATGGTAAAAAGGAGTAGCCCTAAAAAAAAAAAAAAAAAGCCCTTCAGCCTGAGATAAAAGGTCACTGGATAGTAACTTGAAGACATAAGAAGAAACAAAGAACGAACACTGGTAAAGTTAATGATATAGGTAAATATCAAAGCCAGAATCACCACCTTTTGGTGTGCAATTTACCTTTAATTCCTATATGGTTTAAAAGGCAAATGGACAAAACAACAATTGCAATTTATATTGATAGGCACACAATATATAAAGATATAATCAGTGACAATAACAATATAAAAAGGGAAGGAGGAGATCGAAAGGAGCAGAGGATTTGTAGGCTATTGAAAATGTTTGTACCAATCAAACTAGGTTGTTGATTATAATCCCCAAAGCAATCACTAAGACAATAACTACAATATACACAGAAAAGGAGAGGATCAAATGATATACCAGCAAAAATAAAACATGTAGAAATGAATACTTGTCATGGCTGAACTGTATTCACCCCAAATTCCTATGTTGATGTCCTAACCCACAGAATTTCAGAATTTATCTGTATTTGACACTAGGGTATTTAAAGAGGTATTTAAGCTAAAAGGAGAGCCACATGGTGAGGCCTAACTCAATCTGATTGGTGTCTTTATATAAACAGTAAAGAACAGATAGAAAGATACCCTGAACTGCACAGAGGAACAATTATATGAAAAGGTAGCAAGAAGAGAGCAGACTTGAAGGAATTCAAAGCTGCCAATACCTTCATCTTGGACTTCTAGCCTCTAGAATGTGAAAAAAATTTTTATTTATTTATTACCAATTTTTAGTAGACAATAATGACATGCTACTTTTTGTCCCCTAAATTATGAAGTATTTTAACTCTTGTGTTTTCTTTCCAATAATACACTCTGAACTGGCATCTTCTTTTATGTGTGGTTAAATGTAAGTTTGACTTAAACAGCACTGCCCTTACCAAGACCACATTCTTGGTGTCAGGCCAATGTGTTGACATCAACTAAATATCCTTTCAACAAAAGCACTTGAGCATGGAATATTTAGGATATATATATATATATATATATATATATATATATATATATAAGAATTAGATTCTAATTCTACAAATTACCCACCTACCATGAATACCAAAAATGCTGTTTTGTTATTCCAACTGTTTATCAATCATATCCTTTGCTTTTATAGATTCATTATATATGCTATTCAGGTATAAATGAACATCATGTCAAAACACTGCAAAAATTCATTAGTAATTTCAATGATTGCTGTCAATGCTGGATTCCAAATAAGCTACAGTTTTAGTAAAGAAATAAAGAAAGTGGGCCTCCCTGGTGGTGCAAGGGGTTAAGCACCGCACTATGAAGCAATCCGAAGCCTCTGCAGCACAAGTTTGATCCCCAGCCAGCCAGGGAGCAACCCACATGGCGAAACAGACCTCTTCTGTCTCGCCCGCTGTTCCTCTCAGCAGTGTATATCATTCAGTCTGCCTGTTCTGTTCCCTGCTCTGTCTCTGGTGAATCCTCTCACCCCCCACATCTCTGGCCTGTATCCCAGCTCTTGTATGCATAAATAAATAATTTTTTTTAAAAAAAGGAAATAGATAAAGTCCTATTTAACTTGATTGTCATATCACAAAAAAATTGTGTGTGTTGTATGATTATTTTCTTTTTTTTTTTTTATTTTATTTATTTTTTGTTTGTTTTTGCTTATCCATGCACTGGGTAAAGTCAGAAGCGCGGGAGGGTGAGAGAATTCACCAGAGCCAGAGCGGGGAGCAGAGCAGGCAGAAGGACCGAAGTACACTGCTGAGGGGAGCAGCGGGCGGCAGGAGAGGTCTGCGCGCCACGCGGGACCCTCCTCCGGTGGCCGGGGAGCAGCTGGGGATCGAACCGGCGCCGCAGAGGCCACGGGCAGCTTCACAACCCAGCGCTCAACCACTGCGCCACCGGGGAGGCCCTGTATGATTATTTTCTAGCTTCTTTATGGTCTCTTCAAATATGATCAAGCTCTTTTGGAGAAATTGCATATACATTTCTGTTTAACCTTCATCTTTTTCTCCATTCTTATTCTCATTATATTGCCACATTGGACATGGTCATTCTTTTTGTTTCACATTTTAAAAATATCTTCCTGCAGGGCATCTTTCCTAAGTTCAGCAACAATTATTGCCATCTTTTAGGCACATGTGTAGATAAGTGAATACCTCCCATTTCTTTAAAAAAAAAAATCACATTAAGCTTATGTGTACATTTTGTTTTGTTTTATTATATATATTTTTACATCATTTTTCATTTTTTGCACAATGTATGCATTTTCATCTTGGTTATAGTCCCCATACAATTCCCACCCCCCCTTGTTTTGATCCTACTCCCTCGTCCCCGCCCCAGTAGTGTGTCTCTGATTTATAGTTGCGTGTTGACTTTGATTTTACTTTATTATAATTGTCTTTTTCCTGGTCCCTTATTCTAAATTCCTGCTATGAATGAGAAACATTAATTCAAAAGGTCACCTGCACCCCTTTGTTTATAGCAGCACTATTTACAGTAGCTAAGCTATGGAAACAACCCAAACGCCCCAAAATATAGGACTGGATCAAGAAGATGTGGTACATATACACAATAGACTATTACTCAGCAATCAAAAAAGATAAACTCATGCAATTTGCAGCAACACGGATGGAGGTGGAAGGGATCATGCTTAGCGAAATAAGCCAGAAAGAAAAAGAAAAATACCATATGTGTACATTTTTAAAACTAAAAAATGAACATAAATGTTTACCATGCCAGCATAAACATCACAGGTAAACTTGGACTGCCATAATAAAATAATGGAGACTAAAAGACTTTTGAAAGGAAAGAAATGTATTTATCACAGTTCTGGAAGCTGGGAAATCCAAGATCAAGGCTCCTGGAGTCTCTTCCTTGTTTACAGATGGCTACATTTTTACTGTATCCTCCTGTGGCAGAGAGAGATCAGGTTCTCTGGTCTCTTCTTATAATCTCTCCTAAGGACCTCTCAGGACCTTATCTAAACCCGATAATTATTAAAGGCCCCATCTGCAAACACCAACACAATGTGGGGTTAGTGCTTCAATAAATGAATTTGAAGGGCACAACCACTTAGTTTTTAGCATACTTTGAAGTAGAATTGCTGGACCAGATGCTATTTGTATTTACAATGTTTTTAGGAATGGGGATAGTAACTGTACCATTTGACATTCCTACCAATAATGTACAGGATTCTAATTTCTCTACATCCTTGGCAACATTTGTTATTTTATGCTTATTTAAGAGCAGCCATCCTAATGTACATGAGGTGGGCAGATTAAATCTTTCAAAAAAGCCAATATACAAAACAGACAAAAGCAGAATTGCTGCTTTTAAAGCAAAATATGTAGTATTAAGGGCCTCCCTGGTGGCGAAGGGGTTAAGCGCTGCACTATGAAGCAACCCACAGCCTCTGCAGCATGAGTTCGATCCCCAGCCTGCCAGGGAGCAACCCACATGGTGAAGCAAACCTCTCCTATCTCTCCCACTGCTCTCCTCAGCAGTGTATTTCAGTTAGTCTGCCTGTTCTGCTCCCTGCTCTGTTTCTGGTGAATCCTCTCACCCGCTGCATCTCTGGTCTGTACCCCAGCTCTTGCACACATAAATAAATCTTTAAAAAAAAGTGGGCCTCCCCTGGTGGCTCAGGTGGTTGAGCGCAGCGCTGTGAGGCTGTCCACAGTCTCTTCGGTGTGGGTTCGCTCCCAGCTGGCCAGCGAGAATCCCACACGGCGCGACAGACCTCTCCTGTCTTGCCCGCTGCTTCCTTCAGCAGTGTGTTTCGGTCAGTCTGCCTCTGTTCTGTTTCCCGCTCTGTCTTTGGTAAATCCTCTCACCCTCCCCTGCATCTGGCCTGTACCCCAGTTCTTGTATGCATGAATGGGTAAATCTTTAAAAAAAAATGTAGTATTAATATTACTTTGTCTTCTTATGATAGCGCTGAGAGATTCCACTGACAGCTTGGAAAAAAAAATCTTAGAAAAAAAGACTGAAAAGCTAGTCTTTGGTTGTGGGGTGGGAGGCTCAAGTTGAATAGAGAAAAACTTTAACTCACAGGTATCTCTTTGAGTTACTCTCATTCAAATTTAAGATGTCCTTAAATTTGGGACATGTGATTAAAATTCTACTGGTAAAATGGAAATAAGTATGATTCAACTAGGAATTGAATATCACAGTGGAGCTGTACTTGGGATAAGAGGTTTTGCCTTCACATTTTAATTTAATGGAGAAAGAACATGTATGAATACTGTTGTATTTCTCGTAAATTTGTTTATGTTTTAGGGGTGAAAAGAGTTGCTCCTATACATTCATTATATTTAATAGTTTACAGTTCTCTCTCTGTACCCCACCACTCTCCATTCTCACATACATTTTCATTATAATGAAAGTTTCAAGAATATGGACTAAGTATATTATTAGCTTTTGCATGAATAACATTTAACACACTACCTGACAGGAGGAATTTAATCATTGATGAAAAAGGGAAGAAGAGGAAAAATAAAGTTAGGATGGTGATTAAAGAGAAGACAAATGGTTTCATAATGTAAGCAGGGATTACATGAACAGAGGAATATTTCTTGTTTCTCAATATATCTATCATATAGCACAGAGCTTTATATGCATGAATATACCAAGTGATGAACTGAATCGAATTGTTCTGCATATGGTATAAAAGATTGCTACTCTAGCTATCAGGATAGGATTTCAACCCCAAATTTATCACTAATATCGAAATTAAATTATTAGATGAGACACCCAAAACTTTAAATTCCATTTACTTCCTTGCTAATGGTAGGAAGAAATAAAGCATTATAGGCTACATGATTTCAGTACACACAGAGCACTGTGAAAATTGCAAAACAAAATGTTAGGCAATGACTGCTTTATAAATGATAACCAATATCGATAGAAAATTGATAGAACACTCGATATTTATTTTGTAAGTAATAAATCTGGGGAAGGTAGAAATTTATGAAGATTCTCAAGAAAGGAGAGAATTTACTAGTTGACAGCTAATAGTCCCCCAGACCTAGAAGGAGAAAAGAATAAAAATAGGGTAAAATATACATTTAGTAAACTAAAGCTTTTTAAAAAAAGACATGTTACGGATAAAACTATGTGTTTCTCCTTCCCTACCACCCTGAAAACTCATGTTCTGAAGCCCTAAGCTGCAATGTGACTATATTTAGAGATAGGGCTGGTAAGGAAATAATTAAAGCTAAATGAGGTCCTCTGGGTAGGTAGGTCCTTACCCAATAGAACTAGTGTCCTCTAAAGAAAAGGAACACACACCAGAGATCTTGTTCTCCATATGGGCAGAAAAGAAAGGCACTGTGAGGACATAATGAAAAGAAGCTACAAAGAAGTTCTCGCCAGAAATCAATCAAGATGGCATCTTGATCTTGGACTCCCCAGCCTAAATGACTGTGGGAAAATTAATTTCTGTTAAATCACCCATTCCATGGTATTTTGTTATGGCAGCCTGAGCAGACTAACATAATATCAAAAGACAAAAAAAGAAAATTGTCCTTTTTCTATTAACCTGAGCTCACAAAGTGACCAACAGGATATTTTATAAAAACAATATAAATCAATTAACAAACACAAAGATCTTCTCCTCAGATCACTGTACAAAAAATAACTACCATAAAGAATAATTTTTATGATCTAAAATATTTTAATACTATGATTAAATTATAGCTTTGGAAGAGAGCAGGATAATTACACTATGTCTAAATCAACAAAGAGTTACTTCAAAGGAAGAAAAATTGGTCTCAACTTTGTCAACTTTCCACTTTTCTAGTCCCTTAAGTTAATTAAAATTCAAACAGAAAGCATTAATGAATGAATAATCAAATGACTCGAGTTCATCAGAGTTGACCTATGAATGCCGTGAGATTTTGAGCAGATTTTAATTTGTAAAGGTAAGAAGCAGAGGTATATAAGGGTTTCCCATATTCTTCATAAATGAAGATTTAAGCAGAACACTATAACCTTAATCAGAATTAGAATAGTGGCATAAATAGCATTAGGTGAATAGGTTTATCCAGTTACTCACTGGGAAATAGAGGTATAGATATATAAACTTATACGAACATACACATATATAAGTTCGTATAAACTTATACGAACATACACATGTATGTATATATATGTGTGTATATATGTATATATTAAATGACATGCCCAGATAAGATACATGGCCACCTAGATACAAATGTATCTACATGTATACAGATATATCTATATGTATAGATATACATGCATTTCTTTATATACCACAAGAAAACTTGTAGTATATTGTTACAGGCATTTCCTTTCTATCTATACTATATGAAATCCAGAAGTCATAAGTTTAATGATATTTAAAAAAACTCAGAACTTCAAGTAAAGTTAAAGACACTATATACAGCATTAAATTACAAATAAGAGTAAAGAATACTTAAGAATGCTATTTGCAAAGATGAAGTCAATAATATACAAAAATTATAAAATAAAAAGGATATTCAAAGGATTCAAAATATAATTACTAAGAAATATAAATAAAGAGCAGATATTTAAAGATGTTCAAGTTTACCAATAACCAAAGAAATATCAGTCAAAATAATTTTTGTTAATTAGACAGGCAATGACTGCTAAAATTTCTATTCAAAACCAACAAAAAACACTCTGCAGCAACAAAATAAGATTGGAACAATTATGTACAATAACCAAAAATCTAGAATCATTTTGAATCAACTTCTCAATAACTTTTAAAATAATTAACCAACCTGAGCCACTTTAATTGAATTCTGTGTAGAGCCACCAGCATGATATTCAACTTTGAATTTTTTTACAAGTTCATCAAACCTATAAGGAAATCACAGCAAGAAATTAAATTAATATCTGTCAGTTGTGATAATATAAATGTCTCTATTTTGAAGTATAGTAAATCATAATTAGTAGCATTTTTAGAATTATATAATTATGTTAAACAAGAGAATTAAAATACTTATGAAAAATAAATGTTAAATTCCCACATTTAAATTTTTCCCATGTAACTATACAAATTAAATATTTATATACTGCTTAAAATTAACCACTCAAATAAAGAGAAGGTAAAAATAAAAACTCATATATATTGTTTTTAAGTAATGCACATTTTCTTACATTAATTTTCAATCTCTAGCATCCTTACATATATTTTATTAGCTTTAAAAGTTTTAGATATCACAAAAACTAATACTTTGTAATTTAAAGTATCAGGAAATAGTGAGTTGTATGAATCCAGGAAGTTGCTTGATGACACAATTTCTTTTTTAAAAAATTTATTTATGCAATAAAAACTGGGGTACAGGCCAGAGGTGTGGGGAGGTGAGAGGATTCACCAGAGACAGAGTGGGGAGCAGAACAAGCAGATCTACCAAAATACACTGCTGAGGGGAGCAGCGGGGGAGACAGGAGTGGTCCGCTGCACCATGTGGATCACCTCCCTGGCCAGGGATCAAACTACTATTGCAGTGCTTGCTGACAGCTTCATAGTGCTGCGTCTTAACCCCTTGCACCACCAGGGAGGCTCCACAATTTCTATATCTGCCAAATAAAGGCCCAGAGAAAGATGATCTACAGCTTTGATGCTTCATTATTTTGGCATATGATATAAGCTGTAGAATATCTCACCAGGAAAATTTACATATTCACTACACATGAAACTTCATAGAATATGAATCAAGTAGGGCCTCCTCTGGTTGCACAGGTGGTTGAGCCTGTGCTGTGAAGCTGTCTGCAGCCTCTGCAGTGCTGGTTTGATCCTGGCCAGCAGGCCGGCGGGCGAGGGTCCCACATGGCACAGCAGACCTCTCCTGTCGTGCCCGCTGCTCACCTCAGCAGTGTATTTTGTCAGTCTGCCTGTTCTGTTCCCCACTGTCTGGTGAATCCTCTCACCCTCCCGTGCATCTGGCCTGTACCCCAGTTTTTGTATGTATGAATAAATAAATAAATCTTTAAAAAAAAAAAAGAGGAATCAAGTACTCCTACTACCCACAGTCAAGGGACAATGGATATGGATTCAAATAAGTCTTAAATTAGATGACACTTATTAATCTAGATCACAAATCAATATCGCCTACTACATGCCTCTGTTAGATTGCTATAGTAGATTTCTAAGGATAGGTATGTATTATTTTCAACCTTTGGTGGGACAAAAAGGATAAATACATACGAAAAAGTAGAGAAAATTAGAAAATATCAAGTTACCAGAAAATAAAATGTATGCTATGTACACAATAAGTGCTCGGGGAGGTAGGTCAAAGAGAGAAATTGATTTTTCAAGGAAGATCTCAGACGTGGAAAGTATTTTCCAAACTTTAAAAACTTTAAGTATATAAGTAGATCCTTTCATGCAAATGAAAAATTTCATAGAATGTCAAAATATAAAAAAGGAGATACTATAAAAAGGAAAGATGGTTAGATTGGGATATGGAAAACGGAGTTGTAGCCACTCCTATATCTCCAATTATCTTGGAATCCCATCTATAAATTCCTGAGATGCCAATGAATGCAACAGTAATCCTGTGGAACTTTGAAGGCAATATCTGTAAGCCACTAATAATGCTAATGTAATAACTATAGGAAAAAAAAATTGCCAAAGCACATAGGTACAGGTGCAGATAGATGGAGTTGTGATAGTTTTGGGAATGTTATCTTCTAATTACTTTCAGAACAGGTATTAGGTCAGAGTGATCTTAGACAATGAAGTAGATGGGAAAGTGAATCGACAATGTAAATACAGTGATCAATAGCTAGACTCATATAAAGGTCCATCTATTTTCAAAAGCCAATTCCTTCAAAGGAAATAAAAGAAAAAGAGAATAAGGAATAAAAAAGGAGAGAAAAAACTAAAGAATAGAAAACTTTAATATGTAATCTTTTTGGTTATCAAATACTACTTCAAATTAAAAAAAGTTCATATGAATGAAACCATCTGTTATTTATATTTCTTTTTTTTTTTTTTAATTTTCTAGAGGCATGTCTTATTTATTTATTTATTTGGTTGGTTGGTTGGTTTATACATGCACTGGGTATAGTCAGAAGCGCGGGAGGGTGAGAGAATTCACCAGAGCCAGAGAGGGGAGCAGAGCAGGCAGAAGGACCGAAGTACACTGCTGAGGGGAGCAGCGGGCGGCAGGAGAGGTCTGCGCGCCTTGTGGGACCCTCCTCCGGTGGCCGGGGAGCAGCCGGGGATCGAACCGGCACCGCAGTGGCCGCGGGCAGCTTCGCAACCCAGCGCTCAACCGCTGCGCCACCGGGGAGGCCCTGTTATTTATATTTCTCCTTCTGTTTATTTCACTTAGTATAGTCCCCTGTGGGAAAATCCACGATGTCAAAAATGGCAAGAGTTCATCTTTTTTAACAGCTGAATAGTATTCCCTTGTATGTATATACCACATCTTCCTAATCTACTCATCTATCATTGGGCACTTAGGATGCTTCCATAATTTAGCCATTGCAAACAATACTACAATGAAAATAGAAGAGCATATATCCCTTCAAAATAGAGCTTTTGCATTCTTTAGATCAATACTAAGGAGCAGAACTGCTGTACTGTATCTACTTTTAACATTATGAGAAACCTCCATATTGTTATCCATAGGGATTGGACTTCAATTAAAAAAAAAAAATCAGATATGAACAAAATAAAGGAAATGATCCATAGAAAACAGAGGCTAGATTTCATGATTATCCCCTATATTTAGCACCAATCATTCATATATTTAAAAAACCCAACTTATAAATAAGAATTCCCAACAGCAAAATGCCCACAAAGCCAACTAAATTTCTAGTTTTCCACTTTCACAGAAGTCACTCCCTTTTCCCAGTGTTGGGCACAGGGAAGAAAAATTGCTCAGCATACCTCAGAGGATAGGAAGATCTCAAACTGCTTTCCTAACATGACCACAGCATGGAAACAAACATCAACAATTTTGAACATTTCATTAAGAAAGATATATGAGGGATTACACAAGTAAAATATTTACAGTTAAACTAAAAAATTTTAACTTCCTTAAGAAAGCATTCATAACTGCCAAGTGGGGGGTTTGATGAAGTTCTTTCCTAACTTTCTCATCTAAACAAATAATAAATGAAAAGGCATCAGTAATTCTGAACAGGTTATACTTATTAAGACCAAATGTTAATAGAATAACAGAGAGGAAAAATCCATAGGCAAATTGTTAGATTCAATGCTTTGAAATCTTTTACCACAAATGTTTAGTGGGGCTGAAAAAATTCACTTAAATGTCAGTTTGATAAAAGCCAAAAGAACATTTCCCACATGTGTTTACATTTAAGAATATTTTAAAAAGACAGAAAAAGTAAGTCATTCAAAACTAAGGTTAAGCTATTAGTTCATAAGGATTGTAATTTAAAGTTATTTCTCTAACCTCTAATTTTATTTTCTTTGATAAGAAAGCAGTTCTAAGCATGTGTTCATAAGTCCCTATTCAAATCTAAATGTTTAAAGGTTTAATTATTCCCACTTAGAACTCCAGAGATGAATGATGGTATTTGCATGTGAGATAAATAAATACAGTGTTAAAAATACTCAGTATATAAGTATAGATGATTAAAAGAAAATGAATTCTTTCTAAATTCAGTGCATCATGTGCATTAGGTTTCTACCCATTATAAAAACACAACAAAACTTCACTAAACCATTTTACAATTTTCATTAAATACTACTGTTGTTTGACATTTAATTTTAAACCATACAACAAAAAGTCACAGGTAAGGAAGAGAAATATTACATGACAATGGTTCTCAAAACGAGATGTAGTGGCCGGTAAACTTAGAGTGCCATCCATATGTCCACAGGCAGTCCCAAAACACAAAGCATACTTTCTCCTCTATCCGTTTGGCTTCAGCTATTATTTTTATCACAGAATCCATGATTTATAAAAATTATCTCAGTTTTCTTAATCATCAAAAACTTCTCAAAATACATAAAACCAATAAGGACAGAAAGCATTCAAATAATTAATGACTTTTTTTTTTTAAAAAAAGATCACTCATCAGAAACATTCATCCAAGCATTTAAATCAAAACATAACAGGGAATGTCTGGTTCTGGGTAACAGTAGGACAAGGCTAGTATTCTTAAGGACAATAACTAGGAAAATCTTATAAATTATAAATCATCAAAGATATCAAAGAGTTTTGAAAGCAACAAAGACTGAATGAATGTATTTCCAAGCAGGTGAGAACTGCTCAAAGGACAGGTCAAAACTGGCAGTTGTTTGTTCACTGTATCTGAATTTTAAGTCAGTAACATGTAGGTAGAAAGATAAAATTTCATATTTTAGGGCCTCAAACATACATATGATTGAGCCCATTATACATTTGCTGAAATCTGAAACTGAATGATATGCAAAGAGGTACCAAAATCACCTGAAAGCACAATGTTCTCCCAGTCTAGTAGTGTTTCAAAGCACTGACAGGCAAGGCAAAAAGAAACTAAAACATAATCGGCTAGAAATGAAAGACCTATGAGGAATGGAGAATTAAAAACCAGTAATAATAGGGCCTCCCCTGGTGGCGCAGCAGTTGAGCGCTGGGCTGTGAAAGCTACCCGCAGCCTCGGCAGTGCCGGCTCGATCCCTGGCCGCCAGCAAGGGTCCCACATGGTGCGCAGACCTCTCCTGTTGTGCCCGCTGCTCCCCTCAGCAGTGTATTTCGTCAGTCTGCCTGTTCTGTTCCCTGCTCTTGCTCTGGTGAATTCTCTCACCCTCCCGCGCTTCTGAACAAACAAACAAATAAATAAATAAACAAATCTTAAAAAAAAACCTAATAATAATATACAGACATTTTTGCCTGGTTACATGTGAAGCTGAAAATCCAGACTTTGGATTTAGCAGAATACTGGAATGAGGTGGGAGGCATGAGGGTAAAATGTAAGACTTTCAGTCATTAATAGTTAGTGATAAAACTGGAAATGCATAAATTGTGGATAAAAGGTCAGTTTTCTACTTGAAATATCTTGTCAAATGTTGAAGGTGGGTCAGTCAGGTCAATAAGGAATTGAGGGCCTCCCCGGTGGCGCAGCGGCTGAGCGCTGGGTTGCGAAGCTGCCTGCAGCATCTGCAGCACCTGTTCGATCCCCGGCTGCTCCCTGGCCACCAGAGGAGGGTCCCAGATGGCGCGCAGACCTCTTCTGCCACCCGCTGCTCCCCTCAGCAGTGTACTTCAGTCTGCCTGCTCTGCTCCCCGCTCTGGCTCTGGTGAATTCTCTCACCCTCCCGCGCTTCTGACTGTACCCAGTGCGTGTATAAATAAATTTAAAAAAAAATCTTAAAAAAAAAAAAAAAGGAATTGAGTTGGAAACCTCTGAGTGCAGGTACTCTTGTTCTGGTGGATTATTTCACAACCAATGAGACAAAAACCCAATGGTCTCAATTAAAAATCCTAGAAGGTCAAGATCAGTAAGGGAGGCAAACAAGAAAGGCTGAATTTATCAAAACTGATAATCAAATTTGACTAGCTTAAGTCTTGATTTTAGTAAGGTCATTAGTCCTCCTGTCACTCCATATCAACCCCTTAGAGAAAAAAGGCAACAAAGGTAGAAGACATAATCTGACTGATTTACAGTTCTTCTATAAACAATGTCTACCAAACAATAAACAACCAATAATTATGCAAAGGGGCAAATAATTTGACTAAAAACTAAAAGGAAAAATCAACAGAAAAAGTTGCAAAAATATGGAAATAAAGGAACTTCAAAAAAAGTATAATTAATATTTGCAAGGAAATGAAGGAAAGAATACATAAACTAGAGGAGACAATGGAAAAGTTCAGAGAATTACAGTTAATTTAAAAAAATAATATCTAGAAGTGAATAATTTCATATAGAATTTAAGAATTCACTGGCCAAATTAAAAAACAATAACAACAAAAAACAGGCTATTCACTTTGTATCTTACTAATACAGCTCCAGATGTGATTTCACAATCTGACTGATTGTGTGACAGAACTGAGAAATAAAGCCCCAATTCTCTGGCTAGGGAACCCAAAAGAAGTTGGGGAACCACAAGGTACTAGAACTCTTACAACATCTGGAAAAAATGAAGCAAAGAAATAAAGTATATAAAGAAGACCAAATGACAATTCAATAATTGAAAGTTTAAAACTCACTAGATGGTTTCAACAGCAAAATGTTTGAGAAGACAGAACTAAGCGTCAGTATATTTCAAGATCAATAAAAATGTTCCAGTCTGAACAACAGGGAAAAATGATTTGTAAAAAAATGAACAAACTCAGACACCTATGGACAATACTAAAAGACCTAATATTTATGTCATCAGATAACATAAATGCAGTGTAGATTTTTTTTTGTAGAAATAACGGCATAAAACTTCCCTTATTTGATTAAAGACGGACTTCTACAGTTCAGAAATCCCAAACAGGAAAAAAACTCAAAGAAATGCATGATAAGACACATGGGAAAAACCTAGAGAATGAAAATGGGTAGAAATCAATATCTAAGAAGAAAAGATACAAGTAGAGAAGAAGGGGAATTCCCACCACAAAAACAAAGAGCCAATAGACATTGAGATTTCAAGAAGGAAGGAATAATCAGCAAAGCCAAATTTCTTATTATGAACATGTACACCAAATTTTGTCAATTATTAAAATATGATTTCATATTACAAGTCATCAAGATAGGTATTATTCTTTAATGATTAAAAGCAAAGTCTATGCCCAGAGTAGATACAAAGACATAAACCCAATTTACCTCAATAAACATAATTTGGTAAGTAATTACATAAATAAATAAATAAGCAAAGCCTCTGGTGTCAGACAGACTGCCTTTAATTTCATGTTCATATAATTGTCTGACATGGGACAAGTAATATAAATTTTCTCATATTAGGTTTCCTCATTTGTAAAACATAGCATTAAAGACTGCATCTGTTTTTGCATTCCACAATACTCAAGTATTGACAGATACTGGACGTGTATATGGAAAAAAAAGAAACATGAATAAATGGGTAGATGGAGGAACAAAAAGTGGAAGGATAAGAGTCCTCTTGCTGCTGCTGTTTAGATTTTAAGAAAGTGCAACTACCAATCTGTACTCATTTGAACAAAATTAAATGTTTCTTCAATGTGTGTTAAAAGATTTTGACATTGATTTGGATTTTGCCTACATCACAGATACTCACTAGACATTAGAAAATCAGGCAAAAGATCTAAGAGAAAATGGAGACAAAGAACATTATTATACAAGAGAAAATGAACTATAAGATAAATTTTTAGTTAACACATGTTTTTACATGATTAAAAAAACAAATTAAATTATTTCTTAACAACTGAGATCAAAAAGGGAGCTGCTACTTGTTTCCCTATAACACTCAAGATGAGGAAAAATTATGTGTGTGTATGTGCATGTGTGCATGTACATAGTGTACTACTTCACTTTCATTTCATTTATTAATTCTTATCTTTCTTCCAATTAATATAAAACATTTCCACTCTGTTGTGAGGGTTATGCCAGTGCCTTGAACACAGTAAGCACTTCATAAATGTTACCAACTATTTTTATAATTGTGGAGGAATAACTTAGTTGCTGCTTTGGCAGAGAATATTAATTAGGCTATCCTCTAAAAAAAGAACTAAATGATTGACATCTTTAAAATTTTAAATTCAATCTTCTCAACATTTTAGAAAACACTTGATGCCAAATATTCTCAGTCCCTACTTTACTAAGCATGAAGAATAAAATCTATGCAATAAATAATCTATGAAGGAATAAAATCAATGCATCTAACAGATACCAATCTATTGCATAGATTCTATTTATTTAAACAATTACCCAATGTCACAACTATACAAACACTAATCTCATAACAATGTTGATTCAAAAGCACCTATGACACACAATATAATTTCTTACATTACTATTAATGCAATTCTCCTTTTGATGTTACTTTTTAAAGTAAGGACTTTAAAAATGTATCAGTATAGAGTTTTATTTTATGCATGTCTTTGCAACAAAAGACATTAAAACCAATATGAAAGTGTTTAGATACTGAGGAGATGTTTTGTTTGATCTTCCTAATACTACAAACAGAGATTCCAATAAAGAAAACCACAAGTTTGCTGAAGTTTAAAACATCTGGGGAGTATCTTAAGATATTCATTCTTAAGAGCTCCAAGTTAAAGAACAGCCTGAAGGGTAGATGATAAATTTGCTCTAAAAGTGGAAGTGTGTTTTTAATCCTATTGAATATAAACAGACTTTAGAAAAAGAAAAAAGAAACTATAATTTGGAAGCCAAGAGACAAAAACGCTCTATGAAAGAAAAGTTTGAAACACGAAGACACAATGAAAAATACACAGAACTTAGTTATATTAAAATCATGAGGATATAATGATTTTACTGAGATACTAGCACACAGAAGGTAAACTGCCAATAAAGCTTTGTAATTACAAACTGAAGAATATTGGGAAATGGGCTCAGTCTCCAAATTTTTTGTGTGAAAAATATTTCTGCAGCTATAAATTTTCCTGATATAAAAATATTGAGAAATATTTTAAAAATTGAATATATATCTTTCTTTTGTATAAAGTCAGTATTAATGCAAAATTTGTTTCATGAAAAAAAATACTTGCCAAAACATACAATATAGAATGTAGTGAGGCATGACACATAAGATCATTCAACTCATTTAATTTTAAAATAATTTAAAATAAAACTGCATGTGAAACGTATTTATTTGAATAAAGTATTGATATTGGTTTTTTTTAAATAACCAACAGTGACTCAATATAATGTAGAGCTTATAATTTACTGGTGAATCTCTTTCCTAGGATTTCAAATATTTAAATTGTATCATGTAGCCAAATAAATGTTTCCAAATTTGAATATTTTTAGTGTTTTCTAAATGCAAGAACTCTAAAATGAGAATAATCAATTTAGTTCATAACTGGCTTCTAATTAGACATAAAATTATTCTTTCAAGGAAGGGAAGGGAATTAGAAAGCTTTCTCTGAAAAAGACCAAGTAGTAAATATTAGTCTTTATGGGTAATGAGAAAAACTTAAGGATATTATAATTCAGGTAATTGTAAAGAGAAGAAATTAAAAAAAAAAAATTTTTTTTTGCTGATAAAATAAAAAAATTGTAACTGAGTAATTCTCTTTTTTTTTTTGTAATTCATTATACTAATGAGAATGTGATTCCTATTTGAGGAATAACATTTCATTTAATGGTGCTCAAAGTTATTGTCCCCTATCATCAAAAACGATAGCAAATGTTCATCTGTTCATATTGTTCTATAATAAGATTTTACATATTTCAACTTTGAAAATATCTTTTCAAAAAAATAAATACTGGCAAATACTAACAGCAAGCCTATGATTTTAAGTGAGCACATTCATTGCCTAGAAGGCATTTATAGAATTCTGTAACTGGGATCTCTTGATACTCATCCTTTTGCATTTCACTACATCGTAGATTAATCACTTCCAACTCCAGGTTAGGTGGAATCTCCACAATTATACTGCTAGAGGATTTTGAAATCAGTAAGTTTCTTTTATATTTCCATCAAGGTCTAAAAAAAAATACTGCTGGGACTGTAGTTCTAGCCTGGAAAATATATCTGCTACAAACATTTATAGAAATGGAGACATCACTTCTTGTTTTAACTTCTGACAGAATGAGATATATTTAAAGTAGCTTGACATTCCTTGTGATTCAAACCACATTAGTCATTGTGAAATCCTACCATAGACTAAGTTTCACAAGTGCTGCTTTGCCTGGCAATTAGGGAACAATACAAAAATATTTTAAAAAGTAAAAGGTAATTTTCAAAACCCCTACATCCAAGAAAGTAGTTAAAGATGCTTCTGTCTAAAAAATTTTAAGTCTTGACTAGGAATTCCAATACTGCTTTAATCAAACGGATAGGTGGCAGAGCAAGACACATAGCTCAAATTTCTGACAAATTATGGAAATAGCTCTTCTTGAAATCTAATGAAGTTTACTATTTACACTAGTTGTCCAATAATAAAGGACAGATTTGAGTATATTCCACAATTTTCTAACTACAATAATGAAGTGATTAACTCTAGACGCTAAAAATTTCACATTTTCAGGAACTCCTTGAGTCTAACAAACCCTTTTTCTGTTCACACATATTTTTATGACTACCAGTTGTAACACATCTTAAAAGTCTCCACTTCAGATTATAATAGTGTTGTTTTCACTTCTTTGAAAACATCCTTGCTTGTCTACATTATTCCACACAGACTTTTCTTGAAGGTTAATTTTTCAGTTACTGAAAGTCAGCATTATTTCTTTGAATAAACATATATGAGAGCAATGGCAGTAAATATCTGCTGACTCATCAAAATCTATGGAAAACCAATCAAAAGCATTATCTTCTTTAATTGACTATTGATGTCACTACCAATGTCCTCAATTCTTAGAGCAACTATTGTTGCCAAAAGGCTAATAACAAAGCCTTAAATTTATTTTATCTGAACATTTTTCTTAGGCTACTATAATAAAATATGGTGTAATTAACTCACCTTTGGTAAATGGCTCTTTGCCTGACTAACAAATGAGCCACATCAAACCTTACTTTAAGTTCAGCTGTATTTTCACTGCTCTGTGTGTGTGTGTATATGTGTGTAAAAATTCTTCTGTGATGAGATATTTAAAATGTTCTAATTTTTATGAGATTTGCTTTCCTGTGAGTTTGGAATATTGTTAAGAGTTTTAGCCCAATAATGGCAATGTATAATTGTATTCTTCTAATAAAACACAATAAATCCAATATTTTAATATCTAATCTAATAATATGATCCATGATCCACAACCCCTTAAAACTATGAGACCTAAAGATCCCTTTTATCTCCATTTTTTGTTTTGACATGAAATAGGCAGAAGTAATAAAAAGAAATAAACAAAGTTTTAATGACACAGTAACAAATGTGGCCCTTGAAATACTGGTGAATTATAATTGCATCAATGAAATGTGTAGTGTGCCAGGAATAAGTGTGAAGCATTGAGAATGCCACATCAAATCTCTGCTGCAATGACTCAATTTTGCCACAGTGTGGGAAAGCAGTCATAGATAATACACAAATGAATAAACCTGAGAATCTTCCAATAAACACTGAGATTTAAGTTTTGTATAACTTTGATATCATAAAATAGTACACCCCAATCACTTAAAAATATAAATCCCTAGCTATAGGCCATATAAAACAGGTGATGGGCCAGGTCTGGCCCACAGATTACAGTTAGTCAACCACTGCTTGAAAGAAGTCACTTATTAACTTGGGCTCAGTTTACTTTTCTCTAACATGGAAACAAAATAATGACTGTTGTACTATCTACCACAGAAGCCTATGAAAAAGATCATCAAAGATAATATATGTGAACAGATTCTATTTCACATTCACAAAATAATGATTATACAATGCCAGGCAGTGTGTAGCACATAATGAGAGACTAACATAGTTAATATCCTTTATTTTCCATGAGTTTACAATATAAATGAGAAACTACAATGTAAACAAAAGAAGTACTGAATATCCTGTGTTAATTACCAGATGTAGTCAATCCAACTCCATAAACATAATAAACAATTATTAAGCATTTACCATGCCAAATATACAGGCATTTCAGAATTACACTAGGCACACACAAAACACAAAAACTGCACCCTGACACATTTTAAATAAAGTGCTTGTTTCAGCAATCAAGTTTTTCAAGAGTTTACTCTAGCACCTATAGTCTGTCTTTTTATTCTCTAGAATAAATATTTAGGTTGTGTCCAGTTCTTTTCTTTTTACAGGTAATACAGGAACAAATACCCTTCATATACATACAGTTCAAAAATCAAAGGACATCTGAAAATTTAATAAGTCACATAAATTGTTCCATCAAAGAGACTTTGGTACTTTATATCCCCACAGTATTATGAAACTGACTATTCTCTATATCTCTGCCCATTCTATATAATGCAAGAATTAGCAATAACAGGTTTATTATGAATTCCTCTAATAAGAGAGGATGAACATCCTTTATATGTGTAGGTAGGTACCATTAATAATAACTTTTCCATCTAGCATCTGTTCATTACAATATGTAATTGCTTCTTACAGATTTTTAGCCCTCCACATATTAAAGTAATAGAACTCTGACGTAATTGACAATTATTTTTATCATCTCTTAAATTGTCTTCTCACTCCACACAAACTTTTTTTGATATATATAAAAAACATTTTTATATGGTTAAGCATCTTTCAAGAATCTAAAAAAGGAACCTCAAATTAAACTTAAAGAAAATAGAAAGGAGAAAACACAAAGAGTTAAATATGTAAAAACAGAAAACAAGCACATACTACAGGGGAATAACAAAATCAAGGTTAATAAACACTTACAAAAAAAGGAAGCAATAATCATTAACAGAAAAGCAAAAGTATACATATCCATAAGGCATATGCATACTAAAAGAACAAAAGAAGACATTATAAATAAGTTTATTTTAATATTTAGACAAAATGTACAAATTTTATCAATACAAATTTTACCAAAGCTGATACAAGAATAAATCTTAAAAGTCATGTAGCAATTTTTAATGGACTATTCACACATAGACAATCCCAGGTCTAGATAGCATTATGGGTAATTCTACCAAGTATCTAAGTAAGAAATAACACCAACCACAGGTAAAATCCAGATAGTTAAAAAAAGAGATGAATGCCAAAAAAAGTATCTACAGTCAAATAAAGAACATCTATTAACGAAGATACTATTAAAAGTAAAGACTCAAGTGTCAGAATCAGAGAAGACATTTGCCAAACAAAATTAGTCATAACCTGAATATAAAGAGAATACTTATGAATCAGTCAAGATAGCATTAAGTACCCAACAAAAAAATGGGAAGAACAGAAACAAGCAACTCACAAAAAATTCCCCCAAAATACACATCCAAATTGTCAATAAACAAGAAAATGCTTGATTTCATTCGCAGTCATCATTAAAAAAACAAAACTATAATGAAATGCCACTATTCACCCATCAGTATGTCTAAAAAACAATTTGCTAAAACTTAAAATACAAGTGTAACAACTGGAACTCTTAGTCCTGATGATGGAAATACTCTAGAAGTCCTTTTTTCAGTAACTAGTGAAGTTTAAGACAAGCATAACCATTGACCTAGCTAGTATTTTCATTCCTACATACAATGTGCGTGTCCAACAGAAATGTGTGCACATGAACACCGAAAGTAACACACAAGAATGTTTATTATGAGCATTATTTCTAACAAAGCCAAACCAGAAACAACACAAATACCTGCTAACAGTACAAAATGAAAGTCATTTGAGGTAGATTTAAACAGTGGAAGAAGACATAGAAAAGAAATGAACATTACTACATGGAAAAACAACGTGGATAAAGCACACAGAGTGAGCTAGAGAGAAAAAATACACACTACGATTTCATTTAAAGTTCAAAAACAGCAAAGCTAATCTCTAGTGTTTTAAGTCAGGATAGTGGATACCTTTGGAGGAGGAGAGAGGCCAGGGTTTCTTCTGGGATGTTGGCCAATTCTATTTCTAGAACTGGAAGGTGGTTAAACTAGCATGTTTATTTTGAGGTAATTCTTTCAACTGTACACTTAAAATTTGCATACTTTTCTGTGGGTGTTATACTTTAATTCATTAAAAGTTAATAAAAGAAGAATGAAAGTTTGATTCTACTAATGCATTTTCAGCACCTATGAAAATACTGAAAAAAAATTTCTCCAACAATCTATTAATAAAGTATACTGGTTTATGTTCAATCAAAATATTAAATCACACAGTCAAACAGGGTAAGTTTAACATAAAGAACTGCTGCCTCTGATACAGGAGTAATTAAAAGATGTAAGAAAACACCATACAGTACTCGAAGGCTGACTCCAGGGCACCCAAGGGGAAAAAACTTATAAAGAACCCCACACACATCATTTGAGTAGGTATGGTTTAGCCGCTAGATAGCACAGGTGAGGGCTTAGCTAGCCTGGAATTGCTAAGCAAACAACAGAAACACTCTTGAAAACAAGCAGTTAAGGGATGCCTAATAAATCATATTTAATAGCTTTTTCTAATTCTGAACTATCCTTTCATTTTGGAATAAAAACCACTAGCCTGTTTACATATGACTGTATTCTGTTTGTGTTGCTATTAATTTGTCATTTGTGGATCTTTGTGTATAAAAAAAGCATAAAAACACGTAAGTATTAATTCTGTAATAATCATCAAGTAAATGTCCTTGTTTCTAATTGTTTTCAGTTCGCATTTTCTCAATTTTATAAAAAATACAATCATTTCACTTACAAATAATAATTCCTTTGTTTCACCACTTCCATACCTTACTTTTACCAGAATGTGATAATATGACTTAAGTTTTTAAAAAGTTCACCTGTCTTCTGTGCTGGGAATATAATGATGGCCACAAAGGTAGTAGAAGAGAAATCAGTGAAAAGAGGCTACTGCAATAATTTAGGCAAAGGATGATGGTGGCACAAAATGGGGACAGGTGACTATATTGGTATAGATAGTTAAGAAGTTACTAGATTCAAGATAAATATTACAAAAGTGGTCAGGCAGGATTTATGGATTAGTTACATGCTGTGAGAAAAAGAAAAATCAGGAATACTCTAAGATTTTTCATCTCACCAACCATAAAGTTGTCATCAAGTAAAAGAGAGAAGGAAGCAGTTAGAAAAGGCTTTGGAGGAAAGACAGGCATTCAGTTTTGCATATAAGATTTTGCATTTAGGATAGCAAAAAAAAAAAAAAAAGGCAAATTAAGTGGTGAAAGAACAATCAATCAATTTCCCAAACATGACTGAATCTCCAATATTCCATAAAGACCTAAATTTAAGAACTAAAACTAATCATTATAATCAAAATTATAACAAAATACTATCTCAAATTCATTAGATGGCTACTATTAAAAAAAGACAAAAACAAAAAATAATTATTGGCAAGTATATGGGGAAATTGAAAGCTCTGGGCACTGTCAGTAGGAATGTAAAATGGTACAGTCACTGTGAAAAATAGTGTAAAGGCTCCTCAAAGCAGAACTACCATATAATCCTGCAATTCCACATCTGGGTATATACCCAAAGAATGGGTAGCAAGTTCTCAGAGAGACATCTACATCTTATTCATAGCAGTATTATTCACAATAGCTAAAAATGGAAGCAACTGAAGTGTTCACTGATGGATGAATGGATAGACAAAATGTAGGATACTTACAAGGAACATTATTCAGTGTTAAAAAAGGAAGAAAATTCTGACATATGCTGTAACACAGATGAAACTTAAGCATATTATGCTAAGTCAGTCACAAAAAGACAAATACTGTATAATTCTAATTGCTGGTTATTTACAATAGTCAAAAATCACCGAGACCAAAAATAGAATGGTGATTTCCTGGATAGGTGGAAGGAAATACTATTTAATAAATACAAAGATTCAGTTTTACAAGATGAAAGAGTAAAGAGATAAATTCTGTAAGGGTTGTACAATGTTATTAATTTATTTATCACTATTGAACTATATACTTAAAAATGGTTAAGATAGTAAATTTTATTATATGTATTTTACCACAATAAAAATTTTGAGGCAAAAATTAAGCAAATGTAATGCAAATATAATTTTTAAGAAAGTCAGTATTTCAATAATCACACTTTCCCCAGTTACTGACAATTGTGATTAAGATTTGGCCACTAATGTACATCCTGTATATAAAAGAATTTAATAGTATTTATGGTGACTTCTCATTTGTCTCAAGTTGATAACAATCTGTACAATGCTTTGGTAGAAAATGCTTTCTTTTTCTTACATGTGATATCAGGATAATTTTTTTTTGTCTTTAGAAGCAGAAGACAATAATGAGTAAAATTCTTCCATATCTTTTAGCATATACTTTACATATGGGTAATAAAATGTATTACAAAGCATTTTCCCATTTTAAGTTTGTTATTTGACAGTAAATCTTCCACAGAGTTTAACTTATTATTATTATTTGCTACAGACTCTTCCTAAAAACAAGAGGCAGCCCATTTTCTCCAGATGACTCATCAACTAAAGGCACAGTAGAATGAAGTGTTCCAATTTGAAATACCAACAGCTAAATATAACCTCTTCCACAACATCAGGAAATTCAGTGTCTCTCTCTAGTCTATAAGAGCAATCTTAAGAGGTCACCTTAATAACACATTTAGCACATCATGTGATCAGCAAGAAGGAAAACCTGGAACAATATACAACTTTTTACAAAAACATTAAGCAATAAAAGGAAAAAACTTTGCAAATCACACATAAATCTCATTCTTTATGTAAAACATATCTTTCATAAAAGCATTTAGAATCTTATAATATGAGTACTGGTCACAAATGCTAAAATTTGTTCAGTGTTCCTAGTATAAATGAAAAACTTTTTCACAGCAACTAAACATATGAGAATGCCAGACTTCTGAGATTACTCTATTGAGGGAAAATAGTGATATACATAATAAATTTTACAAAAATATTAAACCAAGTTATTTCTTCTGTATCTTTATCTTGCATATAAAACAAAATGCATGAAATTACTAGTTAATCAAAAGTACTGACAGGTTTTCAAATGCACAAGAAGAAACGAGCACAAGAACATTACAAACACAGTAAATCAAAGTACAAAGGGAAAATAGTACAGAGGCAGTCTGACCAATTAAAGATAACTCTCAGAGTCAGACGAATGAAAGAATTAAAGAAATACCTGACAGTTTCTGAATGCTTAGGTTTGGTCATCCCTTAAGCCTAATAAACCTCTGTGTGTGTGTGTGTGTGTGTTTGTAATTATGTTTTGTGTGTGTGTGTATGTGTGTTTGTGTGCAAGCATAAGTTTTGACCAAAAAAACAATGAGACTTCAGGTAAACAAGTCTACAGTGAAGTTTTGAAAGTTTACTTTTGTATAGTATGGTCACTTTTTTCTGAAAACCACAATATTGATTTACATTATCTCTAATAATTAAATGTTGATCTCAGTGCAGGAGAATGAAAACTGGATGTACACAAGCTGTTTAAACTCAAGAGATTCAACTACATGGGCAAGTCCTAGAACTTGCAATATGCAAAATCTCCCAGGAGTAGGAATATATAACTGGGTTGTTGGGTATTCAGTTGAGGTTTGACAAATGAAAAGGTCTTAATGTCCACAGTTGGCCAAGGGAATTAAAGAATACATTTCAATAAAAACCTGAGAAAATTTAAGAAGCAGCTTGCACAAATATTTATTCAACAACTATAAAGACCTAAGGATTCTGTCCTTAATTACTACATATTATTATTGGTTACATGTTTTCTCTCAAAATTATATAACCACTCTCCCAAGCTGATTATAACCTAAGAAATCACTCCTTCCAAAGACTTTTTACACCGCAAAGTTGCTGATTCCCTACCCCAAACAGTCTTCAGTTCTACTTCTTTCTCCTTCAATCTCACTGCCACATTTCAAGGCTTCAGTTCTTATTTGAGCTATTGCAACAGTTTTATGAACGTAAAAAGGCATACCTGTATACAATTTAATTAACTCTCCTATTTAAAATCATTCTCATCACTTACTAAAAATTTGACAGGTATACATACAATGCAACCTGGTTATCTTCATCCTCAATTCCCCAACTCATGCACTATGCTTCAGTCATATTAAGGTGTTCCCATGAAACACTTTCTCATGTCTTTGAGAATCTTTTGCAAAGACTCTGCACAACTATAACCATGCTACACACACACACACACATTCAAACCTGTCAACCCCTTTTTTTGTCTAACCTCATACTTGTCTTTAGATTCTCAGCTTAAGGTATCATCCACTCTGGGAAGCTGACCTTAACTGTTAATCTTCTAATCTTACTCTAGATATCCCTTATGCTCTCAGAGGTGCTTACTGAAGTATCTGTAACACTTATCACTTGCTTTTTAAATTACTAGATACGTAAGTAGTCAATTCACTAAAACTCAAATTGCTTAGCTGCACAGTGACTATTATTATCTAAAATGAAGAACTATTTTAAGAATAAGAGCATGATTATGGTAACAAATCACAAAGTAATGCACACAATTAAACTGACCCAAGTATAAAAATTAGCAGAATCAAAAGCGAGAGTACTGAAAGTAGTAGTAAGGCGCATTTGAAATAATTGACCATGCTACTCAGGATGGATAAAGAGCAATATGAAAATAGGAAGGGGGCCTCCCTGGTAGTACAAGGGGTTAAGACGCAACCTACAAAGCTATCCACAGCCACTGCAGCACAAGTTCAATCCCCAGTCAGAGAGCTGACCCACATGGTGCAGCAGACCTCTCCTGGCTCGTCTGCTGCTCCCCTCAGCAGCATATTTCAGCCAATCTGTCTGTTCCATTTCCTACTCTGTCTCTGGTGAATCCTCTCACCTCCACCCCCGCATCTCTCTGGTCTGTACCCCATTTCTTGTATGCATAAATAAATCTTTAAAAAAAAGAAAATAGGAAGGGGTTCGATTTGAGATTGCTCAAATGGAAGATCGATAAAGATAGCTATAACAAGAATTTAAGTACATTTGATAACTGGAACTGTTATCAACATGGAACTAAAAAAATTAGAAAATAAAATATTTGTAAAATAGGTACCAAAATTTTCAAAGACTGTGAAGGGGTCTAAAATGGTAACATAGATAAAAATTCTAAAAGCTGAGCTTCTAAAAGCTGGTGGCATAGGGGTTAAGTCTTGGGGCTATCAAGCTATTGTGAACTACTGTGGACACAGTTCATTCCCAGGCCAGAGAACTAACCCATGTGGCACAACAGACCCCTCCTGTCTAGCCTGCTGCTCCCCTCAGCAGTGTATTTCAGTCAACCTGCCTGTTCTGCTCCCCACTCTGTCTCTGGTAAATCGTGTCACTCATGCACTTCTGGTCTCTACCTCCAGTTCTTGCATGCATAAATAAATAAGAATAAATCTTCCAAAATGAAAAATAAACAGCTTTAAAAAAAATTTTAGGGGCCTCCCTGATGCCACAAGGGGTTAACTCTCAGCAAAATGAAGCTATTAGCAGCTTCATTTTGCAGCAGGAGTTCGATCCCCCACCAGGGAGCTAATTCACATGGCTCAGCAGACCTCTCCTGTCTTGCCAGATGCTTCTCCTCAGCAGTGTATTTCAGCCTATCTGCCTGTTCTGCTCCTCACTCTGTCTCTGGTGAATCCACTCACCACCCACCCCTCACCTCTGGTCTATACCCCAGTTCTTGGATGCATAAATAAAATAAATCTTTAGCAAAAAAAAAAAAATAATCTAAAAGTTTCTACCTTTCCTTAGTATCATCTATTGTTTTTCTTATTAATTGAAGAAGAAATTAAGCCACCTTCTGCTTCCTTTTAAATTATCACTATCTTCCAGAACAAGTCCCTAATTATTTTCTGCTTATTTTTTTTCTATAGACACTTGAAGTTTGTCTTAGCCAGAAGAGTACATTCTGTATCATATTACTTTTATATGTAAAATAAAACTAACAGAAAAAAAAAAAAGATCAGATTTTACACTAAACAGTGCTCATGTAATAATCTAATAATCTTATGCTACAAGATATCAGTGAACAATTAATCATTCAACAGGTTCTGGTAAAAGAATGACTTATTGAAAACAAGAAAAAAACCTTCATGAATACATTTGATATAACCATGAAAGCTACTATGAGAATGCACATTTTGTGGGAAACTTCAGCTATTTTCATCATCATACTATATCCATGGCTACTCTTATTACTATGTACAGCTTTAAAATCAACAAAACAATTTCTTATTAAGGTGGTTAAATCCAACAAAGGAATGAAACTAAATCTTACAATCCTTGCAAGCTTAAGGGAATTACTATAATTTATGGGTATTCATAATATTTCAGTACATTTTAAATGATCCAACTACAGCGTCTTTTCATAAGTACATTGGTATCACCATGCAATATTAATCCATATGCTCAAATCTCTTTCACAGTTTACAGGAACAAAGCAGTTTTGATTCACAAACAATGCCCTGCAGTCAAATACGCTCATGAGGTATTAATTTACAACTTCATCTGTGATCAGTTAAACTGCATGTGAAATCTTAAACATCCTTAAAGAGCTCACCACAAATAGTTCAATAACAGATTTTTTGGTAACGTTACTTTAACAAAAAACATGTAAGATTAAATTCTATTGTAAAATAAAACCAAATGCCACTTGCTTTTAAGGATAAGCCACTAACAAAACAATCTTTTAAACTGTCACCTTTTGCATCTAAAATATTAATTAAAAATGTAATGCCAGTATCAAAAACATATGCTTCAAAAGCTTTAGCAACATAAGTTACGCAAAATAAGAAAATCAATTTCATGAAGAAAATGTACATATTTCAACAAATAAGAAATATCTTTTTTTTTTTAAAGATTTATTTATTTATTCATACAAGCACTGGGTACAGTCAGAAGCGCAGGAGGGTGAGAGAATTCACCAGAGCAGGAGCAGGGAGCAGAACAGGCAGACTGACGAAATACACTGCTGAGGGGAGCAGTGGGTGCGGCAGGAGAGGTCTGTCACGCCATGTGGGACCCTCACAGGTGGCTGGGGATTGAACCGGTGCTGCAGAGGCTGCAGGCAGCTTCGCAGCCCAGCGCTCAACCGCTGCGCCACCAGGGGAGGCCCAAATAAGAAATATCTTTAATCAGTCCTAAAAAGATGACACAGATCAGAACTCCAAAAGTCGAATTTATTAAAATGTTGGGTCAACCTGAATCATATCAAAATAAAATATTAAAGCTATCAGTTTTCCTAAACAACTAAAATGTCAGATTCATACCAGTTACGGGCAAAGACAATAAAAGGACATGATACAAATTTCCAATTCAGTTTATTTTAGTGAAAAACAATCACTAACTTCTCAAAAACCTGCAGTTTATTGAGCTTTAAAATTTATGTAATCTGAATGTTAGACCATTTACTTCAAGCTTTTTTTTGTTTGTTTTTAGCTAGCTACTTTAGTAAAAGCTATTTTAGTCAGCTTTCAAAGCAAATCAGAGGAATTGTCATCTCACATAAAAAGTCCAGATGTACAGGGCCTCCCTGGTGGTGCATAGTCTCAACACTGTGATGCTATCAGCAGCCACTGCAGCATGAGTTTCCCTAGCCAGAGAGCTAATTCACATGACACAGCAGACCTCTCCTGTATCACCTGCTGCTCCCCTTAGCAGTGTATTTCAGTCAACCTGCCTGTTCCGCTCCCCACTCTGTCTCTGGTGAATCCTCTCTCTTTCTCTCTCTCTCACACACACACACACACACACACACACACACACACACACACACACACACACACACACACACACCCTAGACCTCTGGCCTACACCCCGGCTCTTATATGCATAAATAAATCTTTAAAAAAAAATACATGCAGTACGCAAGGACACCTAATGTCCTAAAATGAAAGGAAGGAAAGAATGGCCAAATGCTAATGAAAAGAAACATGCTTAACTGTAATTATCAGATAAATTTATAATAAAAGGTATTGATTAGAATAGAAAGGGCCAGGACATATGATTTTTTGAAGTTCAATCTACTGTGAAGATGTAAGTAACATTAAAAGTATGTACACTTAACAAAACAATCTCAAAATAAGGAGAAATAAATAAAGCTGGAAAAAGGAACAGACAAATCTAGTATTACAGTAGATTTCTACATACTGACTTCCATTTTTGGCCAGACAAGCATATAAACAAGAAATTATATGCAAGAAATAACATTAACTGAGATTATGAATTGCTCATTTAATGATATATGAAATACATAAAACAACTTTTATCCAACAATAAAAAAAGTATGTTCTTGTCATGTATATATCAACATTAAAAACTAATATACAACGCAAAACAAATTTCAAAAATATCTAGACAGTTAAGGCATAGTTATCACATGGAAATTGTTCTCTAATGACAATGTGTAATTAAATTTTTAAGTCCATTATTTCATTTTTAAAACAATTCCCAGAAAACTAAGAAGTCAGAAAGAAACCTTAAGATAAGTTTCAAATACTTAAAAATTAATGGCAATTAAGACTATTCTCTCAAAATCTGGATGATACAACATAGAAGGTGTTTTGAGAAAAGTGTATGGCCTTCATTACAAATCTTAGAAAACAAATTTAAAAATGCTGTAAATGACTGAGCTAAATGTTCATATTAAGGTATTAGGACTGGAACAACAGATAAACCCAAAGAAAGTAAAAGGAAAGAAAGAAGAGGAAAAGTCAATAAAAAAGAAAACAAAGGTACAATAAGTAAAGATCAATTTAAACACACATACACACACACACACACACACACACATACACAACCCTATAGATACAGCAGAGATTAAACATCTGTGGCCAGAAAGAAAGGTCACCAAGATGATGACAGAAGAAATTCCTTACTTTGCTCCCAAGAGGATAATTTAACAGCTCACCAGTGGGATATTACACTGAGAGAGCCCCATGGCTTGGGGTGATATTGAAGTGCCCCTGGACATCAGAGACCAACTGCAAAGAAGACAAAGGGAGGGGGACTCATCCCTCACTGAATGGGAGAGCAGAAACTTTGAAGAGGGACACATTCTTGAAAGGGAAAAATGATTATGTAGGAAGGAGCTGGGGTCCCTACAAAGACCTAGTCATCCAGTGAGGAAAAGATCAAAGTACTTGAGAGTATAGGCCCACTCCCCAATTTCTCAGGGCTATTAATGACCTTATGAAACACACTGACAGGGCACAGACTGCAGAGTCTCAGATCTGGAATCCAGAGAGGAGTGATATCAGTGGTATCACAAATATGAGCCAACCCTTCTCCATCCACCCAGTACATCAGTCCCAGTACATACAGTCACTAGATTCCTCCATGATTCTCACCCACTCCACTGACTCAGAAATAGCAAAAACAGGTCTTAGCACCTATGGAAGCCTGCAAAGCCTAGGGGGAAAAAAAATCAAATCCCTGCCACCACTTATATGAAAAGGAAAAGCAGTTCAACTCCCCAAGTTATTGCTATAGACTTTAAAAAAAAAAAATTTGGTGAATATAAAGAAACACAACAAAAAAACAGACAAGACTAAACCAAAACAAACTCTAGAAATCTGACAGCAGAATTGAGGCTACCAGAGCAAAGGTCCCCACCCAGCACAATGGACTATGGTAGAGGATTAGTGGTGATGAGCATGGTATAGTAACATACATCTGAAGAGGTGTGAACCTATATTTCTAAATTACATACTGCGTTGTAAGCCAATTTTACTTTAATAAAAACTTATACAAAAAATAAAAATGATAACATACGAAAAAAAAGGCCCATAGTAAACAGTAAGCAATCAAAGAGACCCAAGTCTTATAACTTCAAACAACTGAATTCAGCCAACAACTTGAATGATATTGAAAATAATCATCCCTAAAACTCCCTGAAATGTATATAATTCTACCAACATTTTGATTTTGGCTTTGTGAAACCTGTAGCCAAAACCAGTATAATGAGACACATTGCAGACACTTCAAATCCAAGTAACTAGGAGGTAATAAATAGCAGTTGTTTAAGTTGCTACATTCATGGCAACTTGTACAGCAACAACAGAAAACTAATACACTTTCATTGATAGCAAAGTGCTGCTCTCTAGTCACTACCATTCCAGGATCTTATCACTCCCCTTGCTACTAAAGAGTCTAGTTTTACTACAATGAGATGCCATCTTACACCAGTGAGAATGGCACATATTAAAAAAACTAGCAACAACAAATGTTGGTGAGGATGTGGAGAAAAAGGAACTGTCCTGCACTGCTGGTGGGAGTGCAAACTGGTCCAACCACTATGGAAAGTTGTGTGGCGATTCCCCAACCTGCTAAAGATGGAGCTTCCATATGATCCAGCAATTCCACTCCTAGGTATTTACCCAGAGGACACAGAATCATTAATTCAAAAGGGCACCTGCACCCCTATGTTTATAGCAGCACTATTTTCAATAGCTAAACTATGGAAACAACCCAAATGCCCAAAAATAGATAACTGGGTCAAGAAGATGTGGTACATATACACCGTAGAATATGACTCGGCAATCAAAAAAGATAAACTCATGCAATTTGCAGCAACATGGATGGAGCTGGAAGGGATCATGCTCAGCGAAATAAGCCAGAAAGAAAAAGAAATATGCCAGACAGTCTCACTCATAGCAGGAATTTAGAAAACCTAAATAAGGGACCAGGAAAAAGACTAATTACAATAAAATAAAAATCAAGCAACATAAACCAGACACACACTACGGGGGGTGGGGGGGAGGAGGGAGTAGGATCAAAACAGGGGTGGGGGTGGGAATTGTATAGGGACTATAACCAAGATGAAAATGCATACAATGTGCAAAAATGAAAAATGATGTAAAAAAATACATAAAATTAAAAAAAATAATTAAAGAGTCTAGTTTTATAAAAGCATCTTCTACCATCACACCCCATCTATATAAACAGTCATTCTTCAGGCTTTTCTATGATGCCAGTGTTCCATCATCACACCTCCTTATTACATTACCGATAAACAGGGTGTCATTCAGATCTTACACAGCAGATCCAGTCTAGCATGCTTACCTCTCTGAGCCTTCCGGGCCCCTTGCTCCATTGTCTACCATGCAGCCCTGACATCTATACTTCATTTAATATGGAATACTTTTTCCAAGTTTCCATAAGCCATTGCAGCAGCATATTAGAAACTGCTCCAGTGCTCTTAGCCAGGGTAAAAATTGCTATGTCATTACAGAATGCCTCATATCAACAAAGCTTTGGTTTAGATGTTGATCAAAAATATTCAGTTTGACCCTCAATCCAAAAAAAATCAAAAGTCTTTCCTTCTGAAGTCCTAGAAGAGTAAGTCCTATAGTTTTCAATCCATCTTTAAGAATATGGTGAAAGCTGTAGAACTTATTAGACTAATGCATATTCACAGAAAACGTTTGCATAGAATTTTATAAAATATTCAAGGACAACATGAATCCTAGATACCTCCCTGTTGCCATCCGGATTCTCTAAAAACACATACTTAGAAAGTCTGTGTACAAGGTTTTTTGTTGGTTTGTTTTTTTTTTTATTATTAAAGATCAACCCCTGTAAAAGGGATGGGGAAAGTAGAATTGCATAGAGAAAGAAGTCAAACTATAATACAGAGCTCACAATGTCTTAGGCAACCTGCCAGGGATATATGGCTGGGATTTTATATCTCTGTCCTACGCAGCTACCGGACTAGTGCAGCCTGGGCAGAGGGAGACCTTAGGCAAGGAGGCTCTCTGTAGTGGAGGGGGCCCTTTTAGAGATGACAGCTAAAGGCTATCTGATTATTTTCCTCCCTACAGCTAAGCTGCAATTCTTCCTTGATGGAAGATCTGGGCTGTACAACTTTATGTTTACCATACTCACTTGGGAATCCATTTCATCTATTCTGAAAATACTCCTCTCTTCTAATTTACCCCATTTTCTTCATTTCCAAGTCTAAAATACCAGCATGCTTGCTTAAGGCAAAAGCCCAATCACTTGTATCAGAAAGACTCTTCATATGAAGACCTCACAAGAGGTATACCATGACAGACAGAAGTTGAGTAAGTCCACTCAGCATAATAGAAAGCCTACTGACCTACAGGTCTGACTGTTCTGCTCCCCACACTGTCTCTGATAAATCCTCTCACCCCTCGCACCTCTGGCCTACACCCCAGTTCTTGTATGCAAAAATAAATAAAAATAAATCTTTAAAAAAAGACAGATGACAATTAGGCAGAAAAATCATTTCAGATGGGATAAGTTCAAACATGAACTGTGAACTGAAAAAGGACCAAAAGAACTACAAGGAAAAGCAATCCAACAAGTTCCCAAAGTCACAATGAAAGCACCTGTTCAAGAAACAAAGCAAAGATTAGTGTCGGGCCTCCCCGGTGGCGCAGCGGTTGAGCGTTGGGTTGCGAAGCTGCCCGCGGCCTCTGCGGTGCCGGTTCGATCCCCGGCTGCTTCCCGGCCACCGGAGGAGGGTCCCACATGGCGCGCAGACCTCTCCTGCCGCCCGCTGCTCCCCTCAGCAGTGTACTTCGTTCCTTCTGCCTGCTCTGCTCCCCGCTCTGGCTCTGGTGAATTCTCTCGCCCTCCCGCACTTCTGACTGTACCCAGTGCATGTACAAACAAAACAAACAAACGAACAAAACAAAATAAATAAAACATGCCTCTATAAAAAAAAAAAAAAAAATCAAAAAAGATTAGTGTCACTGAAGCACTGTGAGCAAGAGTACTCTTAGATGAGGCAAGAATTCTTCTCACACCTTCAATGTCAGGATCAATTATCCATCCTCCTACTTAATCTGTTGTTTATTTCTACAAACTTTATAAATGCTTGCTTCTGAGAGCTGATAAACAATTTCAGATCTTGCAAGTAAGCAGTAGTGCTTCCCATCATTTGTTCCATTCCCCTTACATTACAAAATGATTAAATCTACACTTTCATAGAAATTTAGGAAAATAAGGAATTTAAAAGTATTCTCAAATCCCTTACTAGGGAAATTAATTTTATATGTAACATTCAGTAATGCAAAAGATATTAGCAACTCTTCCCCTTTATGTAAATTTTTATGTATATTTTGACTGAGTCACATTAAAGACAGTAAACAAATCATCTACACATCATAACATAAGTAAATTCTGAATAACTAAGGTTTCACTACATGTTAAATCTATGCAAATAATTGAATGCTAACAAATTTGTAGTGTACTTAGTTTCTACTCAGGAAAAACAAGTATTTACTGGACTTATTGGAAAAACATTTCAGCTAGTATGATAATGGGAAGTGGCTATGTCATAGCAAATAATTATAATTTTGATAAATACTAATGACAATAAAGAAACAAGTGATATATTTAAAACAAAGTTGCCTTAAAATATACATGAGTAAAAATGTAAAAAACAGAAATACTTTTCATCTCTAAATATGAATACAAATGGCTAAAGTGCTTAATCATTAGTGTTACTGTTATAGGACAGGGAGAGGACCACCCTGTTGCATTACAACTAAAATTTGCAATATTAAAAATGCCAAATTACTGCAAAATACAAATAACCAAGGTCTGTCCTGTTTTCATACTTCACATGATCATTTGCCAATTTGGAGGTATCAAAAACTCCCAAAACTTGAGACTAGGGTGAATGTTATATTAAGAAAAATTCTCAATATACAAATGTCTATTAAAAAGTAGGTTAACTCCTATTTGTTCATTAATGCAGTGTGTCCAGTCGCTACAGTCTTGTCAAGTAGACCACATTGTTACATTATAGTCCTAATCGACTGACACATGTGTTCTATTTGACTTCTTTCTCTAAAATTTCGTTTTCTCTATACTAGAAATTGATCATGAGATAATTTCTCTTTTTGAGCATATCTGCACAAGTGTCATAAGAAACTTGCTAACAGCTATGGTATCCACAATTGCTACTTTACCACTTACTTGGATATCACATAGATTTAAAGGGCCTTAACCCCAACAGAACTATCTTCGGCTGTGATAAGTTTGATCAGCAGCACCAACACAATGTTTTAGCCTTTATTCTTAATATCTTGGCCTTTTAACATAATATCAATAAATATCTGATAATTAACATGTTGCTCTAAATTTGAAAAAAATTTCTACCTAAGTCTCTTACTGACTACTTTCAATTGTATAGGCTAAGGAATTGACATTAAAATCATTTGTGTTTTACAATGTTATTCTTCCACAACTGTACAACAAAGTTTTCTAGAGGTGATATAACCATGATGACATCTCTTTGGTGGTCAATGGAATGGACAGTAGTATATTTTTGTTTGGTTTGGTTTTGACAATTTTTTAAGGTAACAGATCTAGGAATCTAATGTGTGTCTTCAGAGATTAAGTTTGTTCTCAAAACTTCTACGGTGTAGTTGCTAGCTTTATCTGCTATAATCACTATAACTGTTCAAGGCACTATCTCATTTGTATACTTCAATCAAAACAGTATTATTACTGCATATTAACTGTACATTAACAGTATATTAATTGATTGAATGCAGAAGCAGATGAAAACTGCCTGCTTCTAGTAAGTCAGATATTAAAAGATGTGAAGAATGTAAAACAATACCACTCTTTACACAATATCTTTTTGTTTTGGAAAAGTCATTTTTCCACAAAATTTGCATTACTTATGCTAACATAATGGGTTTTTTATCTTTAAATGTATTAATACTTTTAAATGTCTCCATTTTAATTTCTAGTATGGTAACTATCCACAGTTATAATCCACTAAGCAATAGATCTCTGGGACATAAGCACAGTACTTCTCACAGGCTTTGTGAGTACCTTTGCCTTCAAAATAACTCCTGTTATTACACAAGCCAACTTTTTAAATCATTTTTAAATTTTTCAACATTTTTCTATTTTTAATTGTCAAGAGATTGATAACTCTCTCCTTATTAGCATCTCATGTTCTTACTGGTTTCACATATACATAACATTCATTAAAATAAATTGAAATTAAAATGCAAACAAAGCAAACATAGTACAGAATCATGAACACAATAACCAACAATAAAATAATGGTTCACAGTTTATACCACTTTTTGGTCTGATATGGCTTTTCATTTACAAAATTTTACATAGTAAAATAGAACTTTTTAATATTGTTAAACGTAACAATAGAACTTAACATAGAACTTTTCAATATTGTTTAATATTGTATACATTCAATTCTACATACAGAATAGCAGTAAAACACAACTTGTAGCTAAGCACACTTAAATATACCACAAGTCAAGTAATTATGTACCATTATGTTATTTTATAGGGAAAATAATTAGTTCCATTCCATAACTAGCAAGAGTTTCATGTATACTACTAATTATTAGAAATATGCGTTATCAAATATCTAATGTTCAAATAGTTTAAATACCATGATGAAGGTTCTTTCCCTTCACCCTATTAACCGAAATAGATTACAAAGCTTATAACTGGTTTAAAAATAGAAAATTATGATGCATATAAGCAATATTTTCTAATAAAGATTAATGATAATTTAAAAATTAATGCTATCTTTAAAATACATTTCAGACTACTGTACACAGAAATAAAGCACTTTAATTAAAAAATAAGTTTAAACCATATTTAATCTTAATCTTTCTCCACTGTTGCCAACTTCCTTCTATTCTTCAAACACATGAAGCAATTGATATTCTTCCCCCAAATAAAGCCATCTATCATAATTTTACTTTATATATTGCTGTCTTCAAAGATAATTTACATTTCCCAACATGTATTAATTATAAAAATTATGGATGAGTTAAATCTGTACATTCAGTACAAGTGTAAAATTACAGGTAACTCATAAAGAGGATAGCAACTGTCATTTTAAACCCAGAATATGGCAATGAATAAATCAGTAATTTAAAAATCTGCCAAATTTTTGTACAGATTCTAAGCTACTAGAAGACATGCAGTAAGTGTTGATAAAATCCATAAGTATCTTGCTATATTAAACTAACATCCCTGGAATATTTAACATATACCAGACATTAGGCTAGGTATTTCACATATATTACCTTATTTCATCATCATAATAACTATATATCAATAGGTGTCATATACCCACTAGCCGATGAGGAAATGAATTCTGAGAAGTCACAAAACTAACATATAAATAGCAAAGATGAAGTAAAAAACAAATTCTAGTGATACAAAATCAAAGAATGAAATACTTTTAAGGTAACTCTCATTTTACACCATTCCTATTCTAGTAAGTCTCTTTGAGGGAACCACTCTCCAAGACTCTTTAAAACATAAATTTCCAGAAGTGTTAATTCTATCTCTATATGCAGAGGTTAGTATATAGTCCAAGTCAAACAAGCAGAACTAATATAATCTAATATCACAACTTTCTTGGATCCATTAGATGCAAAAATGTGAGGATATAAGTCTATTGCTACTGGCAGCTATATACCTCTGGGAGATAAGAACCTATTTGCAAAAGGAACCAATACCAAGAGAAACAGTTGAAGAGGGACCAAATAACATTATTTGATCCACTGGATCAAGCATCATTGGTATCAGACATTCTATGATTCATTAAAATACATGACACAATAAATTTTAATTTGTTTAATGAGTTGGCTTCTGTCACTTGCCCAATGCATCTAAACAAAAATTTAATGTTGTAAATCATCTCTAGAATTTAAACAATGTATTTAGTTATTCTCACTCTGAAAATCTAAAGAAAAATTAACAGGAATCAAGGAACTATTTCCAGTATTTCAGAAAGTTTAATGGAGTTGTACATTTACCTGGGATAAGGCCACAAAAGCTTATTAAAACACCAAGTCCCTTATGACACATTGTTTCAATATGAAAACATCATTTGTTTTAATATGAGTTCTAAATAGAAATATATTTTTATATATCTTTAATTTTAATTTCAAAATATATTGTTATTTTTAAAATAGTTAAATTGCTAGACAAACTACATTAAAACGGCAAGCTTTTCAAAATGATCACTAGAAAACATCAAGAACTATCATATTACTTTGAAATATACCCCATAAAAACAATTCACAGCTTTAATATACAAGCAATTCCTAACATTTTAATTTGTGACTTTTCCTCTACCCTGAGGAGATTCAGTCTCTTGAGACATCAAATAAGCAGTTTAGGCTAATGGCACCACCTAGTGTCCTGTACTGGTCATTATCTGACTCACTGTCTTTAGCTTCCTTTTGCTCTGAAGGAACACAAGCTAGTCTCCCATTGTTATTCTATCTTCAAAAATACTTCCCAAAATTCTCTGTGTTCTAATTCATATGTACATGCACACTGTCCTAATTCTCCTCTCATTCCTCTCTTAAATTGTCCAGTTACTTTAGGAACAACTATCTATTACACTCTTGATCTCAGAGAGGTACTTGCTGTTTAATATATCATCCACAAGCACTTTTTTATAGGCCCACCATCACAGAGAGGCAAAATTAACATGAAAAGATACTCAACCTTACCAAATGTTTATAAAGTGCGAGGCAAAACCACAATAAAAAACATTTCACACCTTTCAAAATAAACTACAATTTCTATTGATACCCATTCTTAATGAGACAACTGAGAAAAGTAATGCTCGGCTACTGCTTATAGGAACAATTCGGCAATATCTAGTAAAGTGTAAAGATACACATACCAATAATTCCACACATCGGTATAAATTCCATGCACACTGTACCATAGTGTTTTCTGGAATAATGGAAATACTGTTCATCTTCAACAGCCTAAACATTAGTCATTAGTTACATGTGCCTATTGAACACTTGAAATGTGACAATGTAACCAAGGAATTTAATTAAGTTTATTAAATTTTAATTAACTTAAACACACGGGGCTAGTGTTTACCCTATTTGGACAGTCCTAGAGAATTTTTCACACGTGCATAGATACATACAAAAACCTTAATCACAGGTGTCTCCAATACTGAAAAACATGTAAGTTCTCAACCACAGAATAAACTGTGACATTCATGTAGTACTATACAGAAGAAAACTACATACACACATATAAAATGTTAACCTAGATCAAGCTTTAAAATATAATATTGTGGGCCTCCCTGGTGACACTGGGGTTAAAGACAGCGCTATCAAGTTATTGCCAGCACTGCGAACTGTGGCATGAGTTCGATCCCTGGTCAGGGAGCTGACCCAAATGGTGCCGCAGACCTCTCCTGTCTCATCCACTGCTTCCCTCAGCAGTGTATTTCAGTAGATCTGCCTGTTCAGCTCCCTACTCTGTCTCTGGTGAATCCTCTCTCTCTCTCTCTCTCTCTCTCACACACACACACACACACACACGCACACACACATACATGCCCCTCTGGCCTATACTCTAGTTCTTGCATGCATATATAAAAATCTTAAAGTATAATATTGTTCTAAACAAAATAATGTGAAGGACACAATATATTTATACAATGTTTTAGAACCTGAAAATCAATCCCTCATGTTGTGTATAGATACTTAACGAACAGCCTAAGCAATAAGAAAGGATTCATAGCTAAAACAACTAAATTACCTGTGACTTTGGGTAAAGAAGGAGAATGGGATTACAGAAAGATATACAGAGGGTCCCACATGTATCTGTAATGTTTTCTCCCCTCTCTCTGCTACACTCAAATCTTAACAAATACAGCACAGTGTTAAGACTGAGTACATGTATGATTTTTTAGTACTGTTAAATTTATCTATATGCATAAAGTATTTCATAGGGAAACCCTGAAACAAGAAAAAACATAGTACAAATGTAGAATGCTGCCAGTTGAAAGTTGGAGAATTCTTGTTTATTCCTTTATTTCTTCCCTTCTCATTCAAGTTTACTAACATCTATCACTAAACACAATGAATCATATTTGAAAAGGCCTAAAATATCCAATTGTATCTTCATGATGAAGCATAGCCTGTCAGTAAAAATGTTTTCTACTTCCTAGCAAAAGCAATAAAAAGACAAGCTTTCTTGTTTTTTATGGTTCTTCAACTTCTTATTCAATTCCCCTGTGCAGTATTTGTGGAAATCAAGTATTTCAGCATGAAAAAAAAAAAAAAACCTAAACAAAAATCTTTGCTATATAAGAATTACCCTTGGGATAATTCATGAATTCCTGAACCAGGCCATTTAGAAATATGGTCAAAAATAACATATGTTTTAAATAACAATCTATTTTGCTGAACTCCCTATTAAATATTTACGTTTTGCAACAATTAAAGAACTCATAAGGATCACATGTTAAGTCTTTCTGCCAAGACATTCTGCTCTTTCCTAGTTTAAAAAAATCAAAAGCTAATAAGTGTATTCATGAAAATAGAAAGATACAAATATCACATTCCATTTAAAGAAAGTCTATCATTGAATTTAAAAAATATTCCTGGACTAGTCAATCTATCCATTGTTGAAAAGCACAAAACACTTATTTTATCAATCCCTAAGACTGCAAATTCTTGAAAGCTAGCGTCACTACTGTATCACTCAAAATTAACACAATGTGACTGACTGAATGAATGAATAATCAATGACTGAAACGACCTACTGTTCAAATAAGACAACAGACCTAAAGTGGAGTCATGTTAGGTGCTAAGCCACAAACTGACATGTAACTTAGTTTCTCAGCTCTCCGGAAAGTGTAATCTTAAGCCAGTCCATCAGGAATCACCTGATCAGTACTATTTAGTTAATATGACAGACCAGTGCCTTCTTCTGCAGGAAATGAACCTTGCAAAAATCAACCTCTTTATTTTCTTGCCCAGTACAATTTCCTTTTTCCTGTCCTCGTCTACCATTAAATGTCTTGCACTTTGCACTTTGTATAGTTTCTCAGCTCCTTTCTATTTGCTATATTGGTTGATGTCCAATTTAATACTGGTTAACTAAAACCACTGAAATCTTTAAAATTTACTCAGTTTAATTTTTAAAACACTTTCATCACTGTATCCAATAAGTAAATGATGGTTTATTATGGTTCCTGACTTGGTAAGACAAAATACTATGAAAAACTGGAAATAAATGTGACGAAAAGGCAATTTTAACTGCATGCTATAGCTTCATACCAGAATTGAAGTAGGGGAATCACAAAGTTTCTCCCTGTCCCTGCCTTTTACACTGCACTCCAATTGTCTCAGAGGAAGAACAGATAAAGAGGGAGAAAGCAAAAATCCACATTTTAAGGTTAAATTGCATGTCCTATGGCAAGGTGTCTTCTCTGTGTTCCACTTGGTTGGTATGTTTACACTTGGAAACAATCCTTCTGTCTGAAAAAAAAGAGAAATGCTTACAGTAGATGATTTAGCCCAGCCACAAAGGAAAAAAGATCTTTAACTATAGATTGATTATCTCATTAAGTCATTCCTCATTAGAATGTGCTTATTCCCCATTAGAATGCTAAGATTGTAAAGTTGAATATCAGGGTATGAATCCAGGAAAAAAATGGCAAAAAGTTGTGCCTACAAGAATGAGTATAAAAGGAAACTTCGCAAAATATCCAAATGACAAAAAAATACTCTCTCACACTCAACAATTGGGGAAGCTTGTTAGAACATTTTCATCTATCATATTGGTAGTATGAATAAATAAGTAGCTATACTCTCTCATAAGTAACTGATACAATTTTTACAAGACAATTGGGCATCTATGCAAAATTAAAAAGTGTATCCCTTTTAGTTACATCTTATTTCTTATTTTGTCCAAGTACAAGCAATAAGATGATAAACATGAGTGTTTTTGATAGCAAAAAAACTACAAAAACACAAAAGTTCAATTATTGAGAATATATCAGTTCTAGAAAGAAAGTAGAGAAAATTTCCAAAAATATATTTGACAAAAATGGCAGGAAGGACAGTAAATCTGGGGATTGTAAAGGTTTATGATATGCTCAGCATAAAGGAAAAAATGTAGAGACATACTAAGAAATATCACATAAAGATATTTTAGAACGTTGTGGGGAGGAGGGCAAAATACCTTTTCTAAGGGAATGTCCAAAGACAAAAAAAATAGGTCACATATAAAACTCAGAAATCAGTACAACATAAGACTTCTCATGTGCAACGCTGGCTACTAATGTAGAAAGTTCTTCAAAATTTTATGGAAAAAAAATTATTTTCAACCTATAATTCCATACCTAGTTAAAATGCCAACTTAATGTAAGGAAGAATACAGACATGTTAAACTTGCAAGCACTCAAAAATTTTATCTTTCAAATATATACCTTTAATGGAATCTGTGGAGGATGTGCTTCAGCAAAACCAGGGAATAAACTAAGAGGAAAGAACCAAAAAGCAATTTATCCAACAAAAGAGCAACAAGGGAAGTCATAGGATCAGAGCTCTGGAAAGAAAAAATAAACAACCTGATTGAAACATAATAGAGGGTTAAGGGAAAAAAGTCTGGGGTGGGGGGAGAAGGGGAGAGTTGGAATTAACTGAGCTTTGGACCTATATTTAAATACTTGAAAAGAAATCAATGAATAGTACCTGAGAGAACTGTTGAAACAGGGAGAAATATTAGCAAATTAGCCCACAGGAAATTAAGCAAATGACTACACAAGGCAGTAAGTAATATGGGAGGGCTAAAGGATACAAAAATATAAGAAAATAAATGTTATATAGTACATTATGATATTCAATACTTATACATGGTCATTATAATTGTAATATTGAGTTTGGATTGTTTATATATTAAAATTGTTAAAATATAGTAAAATTGTTAAAATCATTATATAACATTTCAAAATTGAAGGAGATATATAATAAGATCACTTATATTATACATATAAGATGTATAATAAGATTGAAGGAGATGTATAATAAGATGTATAATAAGATGTATAATAAGACGTATAATAAGATCAACAGGTCAATAAATAACATGTAAAATTGCTTAAGCTGAATAGCACATTATTAAGAAATAAAGCCTTATCAGAAGGAGGAAGTGAATTATATTGAAAATAGTTACAATGAGAGAACTGAAGGGAAGGTAGAATTCTGTTATATTTCATGGTATACCTTTACCACAAATTGGTTCTTTACATATATGGAAAAAATTGATACAAAAAAATGCTTATTATGATCAACTTTGATATTGATAAAATTAAAAGATGCTGACAAAAAGCAGGAAACACAGCTAGTAAAATATAAACCATGTTTCCCTTTATTATTTGAATTTATAAAGTATCCAGTTTAGGAATTGAAATTAAAACTAGGAAAAGTAAAGGCATGAGATAAAAAATTCATGTAATCATAGAAGAAAATTGATGAGCAGAAATATCAAAAGTAGTATTAATCCTTCTACAGGTAAAGATAACCTCAGTAAAACTCAAAACAGCATTAAAAGTAGCTGCCTTTGGGAAGTTGGTAGGGGAGATGGAAGGCAAAATTTCCCTTGTTTTTCATTATAAAACCAGCTGTTCTTACTGGATTTCTAGCCATGTGCATATATTACCTTTGAGTTTTTAAAAAGAGGCCCTGAGATATAATGGATCAAAGACCCATGGGATCCCTGAAACCTATTACCAAAAATAACTTTCCCAAAAGGGTGAAATGCATTTAACATAGTCTTTACAACCTAGAAAACCCTCCATCTACAACATTTGTAAAAGGAAGCAAAAGGTGAACAAAGAAATACTAATTTATTAGGAAGAGAGCTGGACAGGGCATAGAGTATACCCAATAATATGAGTATGAGAAATATGAGAAAGAATGAGCAATGAAATTTAATCTGAATTATTTAGTTCAATGTGTAATTGAGGAAAACTGTTACACTAAGAATTCTGAAACACACTAAAGTCATCACCTCTTTAAGAATAAAATCATAACAAAAGACCATTTTGCTAAAGATTTTCAAGTTAATCTTATATAATCATTTTAATCTTTTAAGATAATTCTGAAAACATTCACTTGACCACAAGCTTACAAGTTCAAATCAAACTAGTAACAAATAGTCTGTGTGAGCCATGACATGAAGACTGAAAAGCAATGAATCAAGATATATCCATATGATATATGTTATATTTATATATTTATGTATATACAACATATGGCATGCTATAGAAAATTGTCATTTTTAAAATAAATTTATGAAAAAGTGTAGACTATAAGACTGTATTATATTATTAATACCTAATATTAGGTATTAATATTAGGTATTAATTAGATATTAGGTATTATTAGATATTACATAATTACCTCAGCCCACTGCACCCAAAAATGAACATAAATGGTAGCTACACCACCTTCATTTTTTTTTAGAGGTTAATCTTTGTTTATTAGAGTTAATATATGAATAATTTGACACAATGATTGCTTACTTTTTCCTAGCTAAATAAAATGTTTCAAATTGTGATTAGTTCTAAATCTATTATAGTAAGTCTGAAACCGATTAATAATGTACTGTACCCTTCTAAGTAGAATTAAATTAGTGTATAATTGATTAGTGTATAATTGAAGCAGTTGTAGTTTACCAACTTTAATTAGGATGACTTATTACACATAATTTACACTATAATGTAAGAGAAAATAAAAGCAAGAAGTTCATCAAAACCTTAAATTAAGATCAGAAATACAATATTATAGATTAAAAAGGGCTATATGCTAATAGAGAATACTTTGAAAGTAAATCATTTTAGTCCAAGTTCTTTAAGAGGAGAAAATTGATTATTAACCTTTCAACCTAGATTTTTAAAGTAATTACACTATTTATGGTAATCTACTATAATTAATGATGCTAACTTAAGTGAGTGAATGAAAGAATACATAACAATACTTTATCTACAACATTAAATTATAATAAAATGAATACATTAAAATACTTAAAATATTTCTCATTACACCTTTAAAAGGTATTCAAGAGAAAATCCCATAAGTCTTACCTTAAATATAAATAAAAGCTAATTTACCAACAAAGAAGCCAATAAGGAAAAACCATCTAAGCAACAAAATACAGAAGTAATGCTTGCAGTTCTCTCAATACCCTTGTGGGTGGTAACTACATCCCAGAAAGTTCCACACATAAATTGCTAACTCCCTTGAGTTTAAAGCCATGGTAATTAGGTTCATTATCTTACATGCTAATGACACAGACATAATAAGCTTGCAGTGAATAATTCATATACTACCAGTTCTCACTGTGATGCTCATTGCTAATAGTTTATTTACAGTACAAGTTACACTGCATTTTTTCTATAGTTTAAGTTTATTGCCTAGATAAACAGGAATCATTTAGTGTGGAAATCAAACTTACCATCAGTAAATGATAACTATCATAAGCATATATTGGTTTGTATATATGTAGCATATTTTTACTCATTAGTCATAATTACAAATGATGCATTCAAGACATAAAAATGTCTTACAGAAAGATACTTATATCCATATAGATGATTATTCTAATGATGCTGGATAATAATGATCCCCCAAAATGATTTGCTGTCAATAAATAATGAATTGCTTTATTAATACTTGTATTTTCATATAAGTATTAATATTACCATTTTCCTTATTTAAAATATACATATAAATTATTTTGGAACTTTGAAAAATAAAGTACAAATGAAGCACTTAGGTTTCTTATTTTTCAAATATTTACTATAAAATAATATTGAGCATAAGAGTAAATTCAGTGACCTACTGTAGGGTAAAGAAAATGTCAGGCTTTTCTGCCCTTCCGCCATCAGGATAGATGATGGATCCTTGTCCTGAATGCATGCCTGATGGCGGGCACCTGGAATAGGGTGTGGGCATAGGTAGATGGGATTCAGCTGAGTTAAGACTGTGCTTTTAAGGGCGGCGTCACGGGGGGACGCCAGCAGCACCAGTAGCAGCAGCACCAGTAGCAGCAGTAGAAGCCGAAGCAGAAGCCGAGATCACCAGAGAGCCCAGATAGAGTGAAGACTTGCTGGGGGCTGGGAGGCCTGCCAGCCTCCCAGCCCCCCAGCCAGCACCCCTGCCTGCCATATACCCGCTGAACCCCAATAAAAGACCTGCAAAACCACTGAGGACTCTGACTCCTCCTTTACCCGATCTGCATGGGATCAGAAAACCTGCCTTGTGCCCTGTCCTGCCCTTACAATTGGCGTAGTCGGCAGGATCCATGCAGACGGGTATTGGAGCCCTCCGAAGACCTGGAGGGACTAAGGAGAACAGACTGTTTGCCTGTGATGATGCTGGAGGCGCCATGGCGGCACAGAAGGTGGACAACGTCCACGAGCTACAGGACGAGACCTGGCGTGAAGGAGACGCCCAAAAGGACCAGGCAACGACACCGGAAAGGACCAGCCAACAACACCGGAAAGGACCAGCCAATGACCCTTGAGGCAGCAGGCCGTTGCTGACGCAGGGAGAGGCCAATGGACTTGAACTGATGGACTGATGGACTAGGACTGACAATCCCGCCAGAAGGCGGAGGACCTTGCAGGTTGATATGTTTTGGGACCCTGGGGGTGGAACAGTTTTGTTTGTAAACCCCAGGAGATGGGAATCTGGGGGTGGCCAGTGGGCCTTGATGGCCAAAAGCAGCCTGTGCATGCCCAGCAGCCAGGTGGAGGAGAAAAGCCACCTAAGAAGGCAAAAGCTGGTACTGATGCTAAGTTGAGAAGCCCTAAGTGGCTGTTAAGCAGCCTGGGTATGCTGAAGCCCTGTGAGTTTCGTAAAATCACCTGTGGGTGATGCCCTGCTCATTCTTGAGTGAGGGTGAGGAGCTGAGGAACCTGTCCTTGGGGGACGGGTGGGGAATGTGGCTTGGGGTGGAGCCCAAGCCGAATGCAGAGTTTGGATCCCCGACCCATGTGATTGTGCAGTGGGTTGGCTTGAGTGCAGGGGTCTGTGAGTCGCATGGGTGGCTGTGAAGGCCGAGTGTTGGAGCGACTGCAGACAGAAACCCTGAGGGTTGGCGATTACCCCCAACAGAATAAAATTGCCAATCCCAGTGCTAGTGCATCCTGGGGGTGGATGCTGTGTGTGCCTTGTAGCCGAGACTACAGCCAGAGAAGGCCAGGAAGCCCGACGGCTCCTGGTGTGTTATAGCAGATGCCGTGAGTGATTTCCCCTCCCTCATATGAGCAGTGCCTTCGGCAGCAGATTTGGTGGCTTATCTGCTGGTACCAATAATTGTCTTTTGCGCTAGGTTGGGGCCCTGCCTGGACTTATTTGTGTTCTGTTGTATTTTGTTGTATTTTGTTATATTTGATGTATTTGCTTTTGTGGGCCATGGCTGCATTGTTTGTTTGCTTAGAAAATTGTATATATATATGTATAGACTGTATGGCAGAAAACCCTGAGGGGGTGGACTGTAGGGTAAAGAAAATGTCAGGCTTTTCTGCCCTTCCGCCATCAGGATAGATGATGGATCCTTGTCCTGAATGCATGCCTGATGGCGGGTACCTGGAATAGGGTGTGGGCATAGGTAGATGGGATTCAGCTGAGTTAAGACTGTGCTTTTAAGGGCGGCGTCACGGGGGGACGCCAGCAGCACCAGTAGCAGCAGCACCAGTAGCAGCAGTAGAAGCCGAAGCAGAAGCCGAGATCACCAGAGAGCCCAGATAGAGTGAAGACTTGCTGGGGGCTGGGAGGCCTGCCAGCCTCCCAGCCCCCCAGCCAGCACCCCTGCCTGCCATATACCCGCTGAACCCCAATAAAAGACCTGCAAAACCACTGAGGACTCTGACTCCTCCTTTACCCGATCTGCATGGGATCAGAAAACCTGCCTTGTGCCCTGTCCTGCCCTTACACCTACAAATTTGTAGTTGTCATTAATTTTTATCCAGTTTTGTAATGGAATTATATCACACTTGCTGTGTTTAACAGATTAAAGATAATTTAATTTTTAATTAAACCTCTTTCAAAATGACTTTCTTCTAGAGATTTGCAATTATTTACTTCCTAGCCTACAAGTGTTATGAAAACTTTCATATTATTAAGTACATGAATTTTTGTGACTTCAGTATCTCTAAATCAGGTAAATTTATGTCTATAAATGTTCATACTTCTACAATGATTTCCTCTAAAATAATTTATTTCTAAGCTAAGACGTTTTCATATGCAGCTTGCATCAATGATGACAGGTCAGGTAAGGTTCAGGTGACATTTGCCAGGTAACAACTGCAAAATCTCAATGACTTAACACACACGGTTTTTTTCCCTGCTCACATTAGATGCTTACGGAGCTAAAGGTTCTACTTCACATCTTTTCATTTCAGTACCCAAGGTGATAGAGCAATCACCACCTCAGATTCTGCGAGTCATCATCATGGCAGATGGAAGGGGAGCTCTGAAGAGAGCTTGCACTGGTGATTAAATACTTTATTCCAGAAAAAACACATTCTACTTCTACTTATAACTCATTACCCCAATTATCTGAGAAAGTTAAATCATGAAAAAAGTTTTTTCTCAAGACAGAGGATAGGAAGATAGGTTAGGTAATATTTGTGAAGGACTTTGAAAATCAGATAATAATTATAAATTCTTCCTAAATCTACCAAAAGTATAACAAGGATAACATCAAGTGCCTTTTCAAATCTGTGAATTTGAATACATCACCTCATTTAAATTCTGCAATCTTCTTAGTATCACCTCAGAATACTCAATACAACTTACAAAATACTTCAGGGATACAAAACTAATCAATAGGCCATACTCAGGCTTCTCTACGTTTTCACATGCTGTCCATTTTAGAATACTTTCCCTGCCACCTCCACCTGATGAAATCTTAATCTTTCTTCAATTCAACACTGCAAGGTGTTGCTCTTTATCTGCAAGGTGAAGCTCTTTCTAATTAGGATCACCACAACAGCCCTAGAGTTTTGTAGCCCCTCAACACTAATTCCACATCTCCACTGTGAATCTTCATTGATTATCCACTAGTTATGAGCTTCTCAAAGTCAGACAGTGTCTTAATAACCTCTGAATCCAAAGCACCAGACATTTAGTGGCTAATAAATAAGTAATAACTAATAATTCATAGTGCCAAATGAATGTTCTGAAAGGAAACAGATTTTGATAAATTAGGCAAAACTGTCCTTTCAATTCATGAAGATATAACAACAAAAATACATGCTCAATGAGTTACTTTTAATCACTATATTGGTGGCAATTCTGATAAAATTAACTTAAAGTTAAATGACATGCATTTTTCCTTCATTCATCCCCCAAATGTTTATTTATTCAACTAAGATTTATTGAATGCCAGGAGCAATAGAGATTCTAGGAATGGCTCAAGTATATGGTAGCAGAGATAGTGTTACTCATATATATCAGACAAAAAAGAGGATATCAAATATTTTGATGATATTGCATTTAATTTTTTGATAGTTCACCTTTACCACCACCATAATAGGAGGGTTAATAATGTTCAGTACAATTTTATATTAACAAAATTCACTCTATAGGTTTGCAGCAATTATTCATTGGCCATAAATGTGTCAACTGTTTTGCTTATAAATATTTTTTGAAATATAATATCCTTCTAGCTCACGATAATTTTAACATTAAACATTTCAATTAAACAAAAGCAAACTGACACTAAATATATGTGACTTCATTTTTGAGAGAAAAAATAAAGATGCATATTCAAATTCTGTTGTTAGTATGGTAGGGCAAATAAAAATACTATTTAAAAAATTAACAAATATGGTAAGCCCAAAGTATTTTTTGTAATGATATTTTGTAAATGAAACAGTAAAAAAGACCCTTAAAAAAACAGGATACCCTACATTCTTGAAATATTTTCAGAGGAAAAAAAAGAAAGTTGTCCTGTCAATTCTCAGTGTCATTCTTGCTGTCATCACTTAGCTGCCTAGCCCATAACAAAAGAAAACGACTCACATAGTCACTGAACTTTTTTCTAAATTTTAACATTGTATAGAAGAAAACATATTTTTGAGAGTATATTTGCTTTAATAATAAAAGTTGATTAATTAAAAGTTATATTTTGCGGTGATGACACACTATTACTTAAAATCTATACCACTGCAGAATATCAAGAAACAGTTTTTATTTCTCAGATTTGGTCTGGCATAAAATTTATGAACCAAGTTGATAGCAATTCTTTCACTATATATCAGACACATATGGAAAGGCCATTTAATGTAAGATTTTTGTATTGCAGATAGATTAACCTCTCATACAACTGTTTAAATACCTTTATAGAATTATGAAGTGTACTGCTGATCAATATAAATTAAAAATTAAGAATTATAACTGATGAAACAGAAAATATGACTGGAAAAGAGAACTGTTCTTTAAAATTAGGCTACTAAATAAAGTGTTGATTAGAATCACTGTTTTATATAATAAAGCTTTAGCACAGAAAAATCTCATGGGCAAAATGTAATAAAAGCTGTTAATGTAATGAAGGAAGCTCCCCAAACAGCTGGCTTTCTAAAATAGTATTTTGCTTAAAGATTGGAACTAACCAGACCCACTTAGAACATAATACTAAACAACATTTACTGGCTGTTCTAAGAAAAACACTAAGCATTGGGGATGGTATAAAATGCAGAGACAAAATACACTTTTTTATTCTAGTGAATAAAAATCTCATTTGGCAATTATTGTTAACAAACTAGGAAGAAAAGAAGCATATTTAATTGATTGTTTTTAATACTTAGGAAATAAATGTGAAACCAGAGGGAACAAATAATGATATATTTTAATACATTAGACATACCCAAGGATATCAAATGACAAGTTACAGTAAATAAAACCTTGATGCCCTAGTTACAATACGTCCCCAAGCTTTACCAAAGAGAACATTATCAATGAAGATGGTTTGAACTAAATGAGATATATTGAAACTTACTTTACTACTTAAAATATTATATGATTAATTTCTGAAAGACAAAAGTGAAACATTAAAAATATGTGGATGAAAGATCTATTTTTTAAACCTTGAGTCACTAATTACATTAAATTTGATGCCCAAAATGCATTATTTTACATTATGAACAAGAAAATTCCTATTGCTATATAAAACAAGCTTATTACCCCTGACAACCAACCTACAAGGATTTCAAATTTGACTTAATGAAAAACATAGGAAAGCAACAGACTCAACAGTATATCAAATAAACATTTTGCACTGCTCTGTACATTGAATGGAAATGAATTTATAAATAGCCAAGAATATCCACCTTAAAACTTTCCAAAATTGTATAAATATAAATTGTATCAAACAAAACATTTCTATTCACTTTTGTATTGCTCATTTCAGAAATTTCTGAATATTTGCCATTAAGCTTGTTATATTTTCATTTTATTCTATGTATTAAGATGGTACTATTTCATGGAATGTGACTTTTAGTCATAGGGATGTAAGCATGTGTGCACTGATATGTAAAATTTATTTCTTACAAATTGTAAGAAATTTTACAATTAAAGAAATGTAAGAAATTGTTATAATGTGCAAATGACAGTATACTGTTAAGTACTACTCTAAATAAACTCTTACATATATATAAGAAAACAAGATTGCTCACTACTGTGTATTGTTCATAATCTCAAAACAAATAGAAATGACAGAATAGAATAGTAAAATGTGAATAGAAAAATAATGTATGTTCATTCAAGTGAACATAAATCAACAATAAAAATTAATGAACCACAGCTACATGTATAAATGAGGATAAATCACAGAAGCATACAAAAATACATTAACTTCGTATAGTTTAAAAACAGGCATAACTAAAGAACACATTGCCTAGGAATAAACATTTATGGCAAGACGATTAAATGAATTATTAAAACAAGCAAACTATATTCAAAAGAATGATTACCTCTGTGAGAGGTCTGGAATAATGAGCTCCAATAGGGAATCTCAAAACTATTGATAACATTATGTTTCTTAAATTGGGTGATGAGTTCATGAGGGTTAGTTCCATTAGTTTCCTTCACAACATTATATAAATACATATATATACTTTATCAAATACTTCTAAAGAAAGACATTGGAAAAATACACACCAAACTTTTGTGACATTGGTTATATTACAGTTAAATAACCATAAGGAACTTTTGTTTTCTATTTATTTATGAGTCATTTTGTTCTTTCACAAAGAATATACAATATGGTTATATTTGGAACCCCCAAAAGATGATATTTTATAATTTTGTAATTTTAATTGATAATAATTAAATAAGTTTACTTCAGCTATACTCTCCAGAGAGAAAACTTAATAGTTTGTTTATATTAGCATGTTTCAATATACAAAACCTTCATGTACATGTTCAATAATACAGATACATTTAAAACAGATTTTTTATAAAATTATATAAATGCGTGGAAAGTGTGAACCAAAAGTTAACATTTTAAGGAAAATTATACTTTTAAATATTGAAAAATTTGAAGATTTGAAAATTGAAAGTAGTTCTTTATGTAGCTAAGGTACACAGAAATATTGAGAACACATGCAGGTGAGCACCCTACATATAAATTTGTTTGCCTGTAAGATATTTTACTATTGTCAGTTGAGATGAAAGAATTAATCCACAGTTTCTAGCTTCAAATAATACATAATTTATGGGAAGCAGCAAATTGTGCAAGTGCAGAAGAGATTATAAAATGGATGGTGTGGGATAAAGAGAAGGTTCCAGCAACTTTTTAAGGAATCCTGAATTTTCAAGGACAAACAGAAATTCAAATCTAGAGATAACAACAACTTTCCGGCAGAGAACTATATATAAGCATAAAGATCAGGAATCCCCAACTGCACATAGAGCCCCTGGAACTAAGCAGAAAATGAAGACCTAGATTATAAAGAGATGCAGGGGAAAACTTGGTATCCCCTTTCTCTGAGGGTATTGCTATTTGGTATTGTTTGGCAGGTTAATTTTTTGGTCTGGGAATGCTCAAAACTACTTCCATATGAATTAACGGTAATAGCGTTCCCAGATCCCAAAAACAATCTGCCAGAAAATATCAAAGAAACACTCTACTTTTGGATAGCGAGGGAAACTGGTAAGGTTTGAAAGAGTGTCCTATTGATGTGAATCACTCACCTTACTCAAAGTTAATCATTCCCTCCTTTAATCTACCTCAGTATCTTATACAGATTCCTTATTATTTCCCTAACATATTATGTGATTATCTTGCTATTGTTTGATGCACTCATAGTTCTCTGATAAAAAATAAAAAGCCATAGTTCTCTGATCATATTGCAATAAATGTCATTACTTTTCCTAATAAAACTTGTTCAGTAATCACCTTTTTCTCACCCTTCCCCAAGAGAAACCACCATTTCATGCCTACTACACCTTCAATTTTACGAGCTGCTTCTTCATTCAATTAGCTTCTTCACTCAATATGAACTCCATGAGGTCAGTGACTGGGTCCATTTTATAAACTACTCTAAGGACAGGACTTGGTATAAGACTTAACTTATATTGAAGTAACAATATAAGTTATTGAAGTAACAATATAAGTTACAATTTCAGGGTCACTTCAGGGTCACAGAGAGACCCTGAAAATAGAAGCTACTACAGAGAAAATAGGGCTTGGTTTTCCTGATGACTGTAAAGCTGTTATACTAACCCAGACTATCCACCTCCAGACTTCCTTTATGCAAAAAAAAAAAAAATTCTATCTTGTTTGTGTCAGTCTGAGTTAGGACTTTTTAAGCTTGCACAAACTCAGTCCTAATTGATCCAACATGTGACTTGGTGGTTAACATCTGCTGATAAGGAAACACTGAAACACATAAAAGACAAAGAAAAAGTTCCATTTCTTAAGAATGAAGTTGACCAGCTTCTCAATGTGTGAGTTGTCTGTTCATGTTTTTTGTCTTGGTGCTATAAACTACCAAGTCCTAAATTGTGTTAAGACATTAACCACACTTCTGACTGTCTACAAATTTGGGGGTTTCCAGTACCCCCTCAGGTTCAATAATTCACTAGAAGGAGTCACACAATCAGTCTTATGAAGAATACAACTCAGGAACCTCCAAATGAAGAGAGTAATGATGGAAAGCCTGGAAAGGTCCCAAACACAGAGTTTCATGTCCTTCTATACATTGTAATCAGGCTAGACACACTCTTGGCATATGTTTTGTTCATTGTCGATAAAGATCCACTAAGTTTCAGGATTCAGAATATTTATTAGGATTCCATCATGTTTGCACAATTGACTAAATCACTGGCCACTGAACTCAAGCTTCAAGCCCCCTTGCTAGAAGTCAGGCTGGTTCAAAGTTTCAACCATCTAATTATAAGGTTTGGTCTTCCTGGGTAACCAATCCCCCTCCTGAAGCTATCCAGGGGCCCATGTGAGTCACCTCATCAGCATAATGATAGTGATTGCGCAATGATCCAAGCAGGTCATGAATAACAAAGACATTCTGTCACTTGGGAAATTCCAAGGGCTTCAGTTGTTCTATATCAGGAACCCAGGATAAAAATCAGACAAATTTTTTATTATACAACAGGGGGTGATTCTATCTGTTCTTTATTAGCTGGCATACATTCTAACTAAACCTTTCACATCCCAATTCCTGAAGACTATTAATGAAAGAAGTATCATCAAGCTTGCCACAGCCATGTTATCAGAAATACTCTGATAACTTGTTAAGGAAAGATATTACCACTCAAATACTCTTTAACTATTAAAACCCCCCAAATCTCTTTTCATTTCAAACTTGCCTGTCTTATTCTACCATTATATTGAATATAGTACTCACATAACTGTCATCTGACTTACCTCTTTCAACATTAAACAAATCTTAGTTTTTGTTTCCTGGGAGGGGTGGATCAAATTTGGGGGACAGAATCTTTTACAACTTGGGGAACTCTCTTTAATGAAAAAGCACAATATTAGGAGTGAAGATTTTTTTTTTTTTAGTACGTGAAAATGAACTACAGCAAATTACAAACTTTAAAAAACTGACAAAGAGCATATATACATCACAAATTCCAGGAAAAAATGGCATATTTTTATTAATAACTTAACCAACTTCTATGATGTTCTTATTTTCCTACATGTCTGGTTGCATACTTTTTATCATTTCTTTTTTATTTCTTTATATAAAGAAATAGTAATGTAATAGTAATAGTAAGAGAATAGAAAGATAATTCCATCTTTCTGTTAACATGTTTGATCAATTTTTAAAAATTTGCATCAACCTTATATCTTCTTTTTGATAAAGTCATGCACATTCTTAGGAATGCTTAAGTTTAGGAAAATGTCTCTATCGAGTTTCTTCCATACATGAACTCTAAGATTTAGAAAAAAAAAATCCAGATTTATTTTCTGACTCCATATGCCTAAATCATGATTCTCTTCCTCTGTCTAGATACTTCTGGTATCACACAGAACATATTGATATTCTTTGCTCCTAAGAACCCAGGCCCTATATCCATAAATCACAGAGCAGCTGGGGCATTGGCCAATAAGAATACTCTTAGAAGTCATACCTATGTCAGAATGGCTACTAATACCTTAACTATACACAGAAATAATTGCAAATCATATATCCCATCTAAACATACCCCTTACTAAAATACATCTCCTTAACTAGATCTCTAAAATTCTTCTGGCCACTTTAATGCCACCATGCCTGAGAATATCCATAGTAAAAAGGGACATAGTAAAAAGGGACAAGTCTATCCATAGTAAAAAGTGACAAGTTTTAACTAGTTAAAATAATTTTTGCAAATTTTACCCAAATTCTAACTACTTAAACATTTTTCTTAGCATTCTCCCATGGCCTAGAAAGGGGCTGTATAAGTGAAGAACTCTGAAATTTAAGTTAACTGACTACAAAGTAAATCCATTTTTACTTCTTACCCTAATTTGAAGACCTAGTTTCTGTTTCTTCCAAATAATCACAATATCCTCAATGACACTTTGCTACTTTTTCAAATAACATCTATTTCCTAGAACATGATTATCTTCTACCTCAATAAAATTAGGCACATTGACACAAATTATCTACTATTCCTACTTTAACTGTACCTTTATAATAATACAAAAGTCATACAATGGCTTTCTATCATATTTTGAGCTACAGTAAACACTTTAGACCCCAATTAGGTTTCATTTGATGGTAAATATGAAAAAAAGAAATCCAATTCAAAATGCCCCGAAAACTGTTCTAATTTATTTCACACAGTCTAAGAAAGTTCCTGTATATACAAAAAACAACTTAGTCCTGAGGTAGGGTAGTTTTTGGATTGAGAAGTTCAGCAAGATCATTAAAGATGCAGGTTCTCTCCATCTCTTTAGCCTGCCATAATAGTTTAGATTTTATACTCAACTAGCTCTCATATGGTTACAAAATAGTTCCCACAATTCCAAGTATCCATCTACATAGATTAACATCTACATGTTCCAGAAGCCACTCATCAAACCTCTCCTCAAGTCTCACTGGCCAGATATAAGTCATATGCACATGTCTTAACTACTAGCACAAAAAATAAAACAACCACGATCATCCTAGATTGGTCAGATTTATTCATCACATGGTAGAGGGAAAACAGTATGTGCACGCATGTGCACACCCACACACAGAAAGAGCGGGAGAGAGGGAGAGAAGAATCTGCCACAAGGACAACAGCAGTAATGAATGGTTGCTGGGTAAGCTTTTTATTAAGTAAAGTGGATAGCTAATCTTGACATTAATTACAGATTTTGGCTATGACATATATTTGATTACAGGGCAGGGATACATCATGTCTTTAGATCCATTACAGCTCTCATGTTCTAGAAGACAGGCAAATAGCATAGTGGTTAAAAGCCTGGGTTTTAAGTCAGACTGACCTGAATTTGAATACCCATATTGCCATTTATTTGTTGTAAAATCTTGGTCAAGATACTTTATTTTCTGAAAATCCAGATAGCAGTAATATTTAACTTTAGGCTGCTATGAGAATTAAACAGGATAATTAATGCAAAACCCTTAGCTACTACTGTTTCATAGGAAACTCTCAGTAAATATTAATTCACCCAATAAAATTTAACTAATATTAATAATTTATAACATATATAAGCTATAATAATGGAACTTTTGCAACACTAATTTAGAACTTGTGATAAGTAGAACTTTGCTTATTTCCAAACCAGAAAAATTATTGATTCCATTCCCATATTTATAAATAACAAACTGAGAATTTAAGAGACTTAAGGAGATATCTAAGTTTGTTCTCCATGTACTAGCTTGCACTTGTGCACACACTCTCTCTCTCCCCTCCCTTTCTCCCTTCTAATTCTCTTCCACTTACAACTTATATGATCCAATATTCCATTAGGTTTACTCCTCCAAATTCAACATCATAAAACCAAAATCATTACTTCCTCCAAATTATCCTGATTTTCTTTTCAAAGTTAAAAGAACTGCTATTTATCCTTACAAATGTCAAAGTTAGAAATTTCAAAATCTTCCTGAATGCCCTCTTCTCATCCATCAGTCACTAAATCCTACCAATTCAACTTCTAGATCATAACTCATCATGTGTTTTAAAGACACCAACAATACCCTATTAACTCATTAACTCATATCTATTGTGAAGTTTCAAACTAGTATATCTGCCTCCAATTGCAATATCTCTCCACTTCATCCATATTCCATCAAGTCTTTGTAAAATGCCAATTAAGCATGTTTTTGCCAACTTGAAAATCTTTCACAGAATCCAACTAGCTCTCATGTTAAAAAGCCAACAACTTTAGCTTAGTGTATAAGAATTTTCACTATTTGGCCCCAACCAACATGTGTCGCTTCTCTCCCCTCTCCTTCCATGGTACAGCTAGTGTTTTACCCAAACTGTATCTCTTCATTCTCCAAATACAACTTGCCCATTCATGCTTCTATATGTCCATGTAGATCCTTCTATTTTGGGTGATAGAGGGTAACTCCTTCTTTGCTCATGCTGGTTCAACTCAGACTTGAAGAACCAGCTCAAATATCAGCTCTTTAAGATGCCTTCTTGCATACTTCACAGCAAAAGGAATTTACTGCTCTTGCAGAATTTTATACATAATTCTATCAAGGCAGTTATCACACTGCAAAAAGCTGTTAACTATTATCCTGGAGAGACTGAATTTTTTTCAGATAGGTTTATAACTTACTCATCTCTGCATTTCTGGGGCATATAATAAATATTTAGTGATAAATATTAAGTAAATGAATGAGTAGATAGTGGCAGAGGAAGAATTCTAGTCACTAGACTCCAAGCTCAAAGCTTCATTACTTAATATTTCACTAGAAATATGCATTGAATAAGAAATGTAATGCTTGAAACTGATTTTTCCATTAGATTGTAAACTATGAGTGCAGGAAAATTGTGACACTCTGTATTCAGTGTCTAAAACAGGGCTTTATACATAGAAGATTAATGAATTTGTTAGATGAATACATGAATAAATTAATAAAAGAAAACCAGTATACTTGAAGAAAGGGGTGACCAGTTAATTGTCTGATAATGACAACCACTTCTGACACAATTTTTAACTAATTTAAACACCATATAAAGTAATCTTATTTCGGGCCTCCCGGTGGCGCAGCGGTTGAGTGCTGGGTGCGAGGCTGCCCGCGGCCTCTGCGGCGCCGGTTCGATCCCCGGCTGCTCCCGGCCATCAGAGGAGGGTCCCACATGGCGCGCAGACCTCTCCTGCCGCCCGCTGCTCCCTCAGCAGTGTACCTCGGTCCTTCTGCCTGCTCTGCTCCCCGCTCTGGCTCTGGTGAATTCTCTCACCCTCCTGTGCTTCTGACTGTACCCAGTGCATGTATAAACGAAACAGACGAACAAACAAACAAATAAATGGATAAAACATGCCTCTATAAAAAAAAAAAAAAAAAAAAAAAAAAAATAAAGTAATCTTATTTACAATGTATATTACAGGGAAAGATTCTACAGTGATATGGACTTTATTTTGAAGAGAGGCTATCCTCTATCAACCAATACCTAAGGATCCAACTGGGCTCATTTTATTTATTCATTTCCTTCCTGAAACCTGTAGAAATTTAACCTCTAAACAAAATCATCAATAAAAGTCTGATGAACAAATAAAACTGTGTGTATGTGTGCATGCACATGTGCATGTATGTGTATAAAAAATACTGTTATGATCTCAAATTCTCTTTGGAATTTTTAAGAAAATAAAAAATAGAGAAGATATAGAAACAAAAAAAACCCACATAAGTAAAAATAAAAGTCAAATATTTTATTAGAATCCACTTATTTCTAATAATAGAACATGTATTTCCCTCTAACATGCTAAGAAAAAAGTTAAAAAAATATTTTGCGAGAGCCTTCCCCCCATCCAAACACTCTGTTAATTTAGAATATAATTTCTTTAACTAGTCATCATTTTAGTCATTATATTACAAAAGAGTCTACTATTTATAAAACAACAATAATTGAGGATTTCACACAAATATTGGGTATGGAAGAGTTCATTTGTTGGACAAGAAAAATATTAGTGCTCATAAGCAAATTAGAAAATAAAATACACTCCAAACTATCAATTCAATGTACATTTTCAAAATTGTTTTTATCTTCTGTTTTAATGTTCATCATCTCTGTTACAGATTTCTGTTGCCAATTAATCATCTCTTCAGATGGCTTGGAATACAAGAAACAACAAAAACTATTTCTGGGAGAATCAATTACAATGGTCATAGCAAGAGCTTCCATATGATCTAGCAATTTCACTCCTAGGTATTTACCCAAAGGACACAGAAACATCAATTCCAAAGAGCACCTGCACCCCTATATTTATAGTAGCACTATTTACAATAGCTAAGCTTTGGAAACAACCCAAATGCCCAAAAATAGATGACTGGATCAAGAAGATGTGGTACATATACACCATGGAATATTACTCAGCATTCAAAAAAGATAAACACATGCAATTTGCAGCAACATGGATGGCGCTGGAAGGGATCATGCTCAGCGAAATAAGCCAGAAAGAAAAAGAAAAATACTGGCTGGTCTCACTCATAGCAGGAATCTAGAAAATGTAAGTAAGGGACCAGGAAAAAGAATAACTATATGAAAGTAAAAATCAAACTCAACAAACAACGATGAACAAGAGACACTCTATGGTGGGTGGGGGGCGGGGAAAGGAGGGAAAGGAGTAAAAATAAGGGGGTTGTAATTGTATGGGGAATATAAAAATAAAATTTAAATTTAAAAAAAAATGGTCATAGCAACAGCACAGATCAACAGTCTTCAAGTTTATTGACTCATTGTTATAAAGTAAACTATATCTACTAAACAAGTAACTTTTAAAATAAACTTACCATTAAAACAAGTAATTTTCAACAAGCTTACCCAAACACATAATAAATATTAAAGATTATCTATCCCAGTTAATATATCCTCTTGATTCATTTGCCAACCTTCATACTAGACAATCTGGTCTATAACACTTTAATACTCCAAAAAAGGAAATTCGTCATCTCCAAAAGAAATTGAATCTATTTAGATTTTTTTACTATTAGAAAATTTTCCTTTATTGAATTAAAATGATTCTGTTCATGTCATCTGCCCACTGGTGGTTCTAGTCTTAAAGATTTCACAAATAAACCAATAAATCCAATCTCATTTCCACATGAAGGAAGCCCTTTAAATGAACAGGGTTATTGAATTTATCCTGATTCTCTTTGAAGTTAAAATTATCCAGGTTTTCAATCCAGTTTCATAAGGTGGTTTTAAATTCCTTCAACAATATGAAAACAAGAGAAGAATCTACTTTGTCAAACATGAGTATAACATGACAAATAACGCATACTCACTGAAAAAGCAATAAGGAATTATTATTCTCTTAATTTCTGAAATCTAAGAATATCTCATTCTTCCTTCAGTGGACCGTCATAAATGTCCAGAGAAGCTTGTAAGCAATGTTTTATTGTTGATAAAGGAACAAAAACAAGTAAAGAAGATAGTAAAAGAGTCTCTAAAATATAAGAGGCTACCACTTTGCCCTTAACTTTATGTTTTTGACAGTAAGGCTACACTATTTCAGGTGTCAATTCCCTTTTCCTGCTAGAAAGTTCATACTATATAGCAAGGTTATACTAGGCATTTTATGAGTTAAAAAAAAAAAAAACAAACCACAAACGTGGTTTTCCTATAGCAGAAAAATCAGGTCAACATTCCCAATTTAACTATATACTTAATAAAGTTAGTCAAAATGTCAAACTAAAAAGCAATTTAAGAATCTCAGTTTAAAGAATAATCTTCTGGTATTACATTAGAAAATATCTAAAAAGCAAAACAGTTAATATATCAAAATTGGCAGAAATTAGTGACACAAGTAACAGCTAAGCCAAAAACTGGCTGAGTGTACTTGATTAAACCACTTAACCACTCTGGACCTGACAGTACCCTCATCTGCAAAATAAAGATAAAGAATTAGTATCAGAAGTTCTCATATTCTTTGATCTCAGACCCTCTTTAAACTTTAAAAGACTATTGAAAACTTCAAAGAGCTTTTCAATCTATACCTAGTTACCATCTTAGAAATGAAAATATACATTTTCTAATGCTCATAAATCTAATTTTTAAATAATAGACCCGGGCCTCTCTGGTGGCGCAGGTGGTTGAGTGCAGCACTGTGGAGCCGTCTGCAGCCTGTGCAGTGCAGGTTCGATCCTGGCCGGCCAGCAGAATCCCACATGGCACCGCACACCTCTCCTATCTCACCCGCTGATCCCCTCAGCAGTGTACTTCAGTCAGTCTGCCTATTCTGTTCCCCGCTCTGTCTCTGGTGGATCCTCTTACCCTCCTGTGCATCTGGCCTGTACCCCGATTCTTGCATATATAAATCAATCTTAAAATAAATAAACAGATAAATAATAGACCCATTAAATGCCAATGAAAATAATATTTAAAATAACTGTTTCCAATCTAAAACAATCTGGGGAGAAGAAAAGCATTGTTCTATAACTTTTACAAATCTTTTTAATGTATGACTTAAAGAAAACATAGTCTTATGTGCTTATGCATTCAATCAATATTACGTATCATGTAACCTCTGGAAAACTACATTTCTGAGAGAATGAGAATGAAAAGGAAAACAGTGTCTTAGTATCATTTTTTTAAATACCTCTGCTCTCACAGACCTCCTGAAAAGGCCTTATGAACCCCCTCAATGAGGCTCTGAAGCACAATTAGAGAACCGGTGGCTTAGACCATCTCTAATTCTCAAGACTAACATGAAACCAGGTTAATAATGAGATTTTTGATTTTTAAAAACTGAAAACACTCTTTTATCATTACATGACAGAATGGGTCACTAATACAATTCCCTAAGAAATTTCATGGAGTTGATCCATTTTAAACCAACTACTAAAACCTAAGAAGAGAATTATAAGGTGAAAACAACAAAATATACTTTTTGTCACTGTGGAAATTCTAACAAAGAAAAAAAGCTATCTAATTTCCTTTGTATTAGACAACTAATACTATTTGGCATGAAAAATTGTTATTTTATGCAATAAATATATATATATTACATGCCATGCACTGTACTAAGAAACAAGGGAAACAGGAAAAACTTCATAATCTTGGAAGAGAGATCTGACATAGACTATAAAACTATAAGGTAAAAAGACAAATGTTATGAAATAAATTAAGATAAAGTAGAATGTTCAATTATATTTAACCTCTAATTTCATATGTACCAAGATAATAATAAACATATGACTGGCATAATAAACAATGACTGGCAAGAACTTATAACAGCATGTACACAATGTTTATGCTTCAATCTCATGACCAGACACAAATACTAACAGTAACAAATGTACAGTTAAAATCCTAGAAACACAGGCTGAATCTTTGATATTTCAATGAAGTGTATCTTTATTCCTCTCATAGTCATCATTTTAACTGTAAAGGATAGTCAGGCATTCAATAGCAGCATTCAAGTGAAGAGCATACCACAGAACTGCTTTCTTCCTAATTTGCAAATTAACTTTAAAAGTCATCTTTTTCCTTTGTAGAAATAAGAAATTCAAGCACAGTTTCCTCCCCTTTATTTTGTAAACTTCAAAAATACATAAAATAACTAGAACATTTCCTTTAATTTTTAACTGTGATTCAGTTAGATAACAAGATTATTTACTTTGAAAATGTAGAAATCTGAAACACAAATAGTGATTATATATACCTTTTATAAATAACTATAATGTCACACATATGGTGTTATGACCATTAATAGGATCTGCATTATATCAACCTTAAAAAATTCTAATATATTTTTAAAAGTAAAAAGGTATTCATATTAAAATACATGTTCATATTAACACTAGTGATAGTATCTCCCTTTACTAAGGCAAATATACAATAATACAGGTTCATATCATTTTAATACTTTTCTATTAGGTTCCTCTATCCCCAAATTATGTCCAAAAAAAAGATCATCCAGACTTTTTTTTGTTAAAGCTTTATTTATTTATTTATACAAGCACTGGGTACAGTCAGAAGCGCCGGAGGGTGAGAGAATTCACCAGGGCCAGAGCAGGGAACAGAACAGGGAGAAGGACCGAAGGACACTGCTGAGGGAAGCAGCGGGGTGGCAGGAGAGGTCTGCGCGCCGTGTGGGACCCTCTCCCTGCGGCCCAGGATCGACCTGGCGCTGTGGGGGCTTCGGGCATCTGCTTCGCAACCCAGCGCTCAACTGCTGCACCACCGGGGAGGCCCTCATCCACAGACTTTTAAAAAGTTCTATATTCATGTATCCTCCTTATTTTCACAGGCAAAACAGCACCACCTGGTGGGCATTGCCTTAGTTTTTAAATAATTTTCTACATTTACCTTCTTAATACTTCTTGGAAAAAACTGCACAATAGGACTCATTACAACGTAATACCAATGAATAATGAAAAGTAGATTAATTAGAAAGCAAAAGTATACTTAAAATTGAAATATGGCTGCAGACTGCTTTGTTTTTAAATTACAGAGTAGTTAACCATTATTGATAATGTCATTAGGAAAAAAATTCAGATATTAACCTTGCGATCTTAGCTTAAAAAGTGTCAGTTTTAACACAAAACTAATTTATATTTTTTATATAATACATCTATACTTTCCAACGAAGAGGATGAGATGTGATGTGACAGTCTTCAAAAAATATAGTGTTGTTATACTTGTTTACTTTGGGTTGATTTTTTAAAAAAACTAGTTGTGTCTAATCAACAGAAATTAGTAAGGTTGATCTTAAGTTCTATTAACAATAAAAGTCAATAACCAGGGCCTCCCCGGTGGCGCAGCAGTTGAGCACTGGGTTGCGAAGCTGCCCGCAGCTTCTGCAGTGCCGGTTCGACCCCCGGCTGCTCCCCGGCCACCGGAGGAGGGTCCCATATGGCGCACAGACCTCTCCTGACGCCCGCTGCTCCCCTCAGCAATGTACTTCGGTCCTTCTGCCTGCTCTGCTCCCTGCTCTGGCTCTGGTGAATTCTCTCGCCCTCCCGTGCTTCTGACTGTACCCAGTGTTTGTATAAATTAAAAAAAAAAATTAAAAAAAAAAATTCTCTTAAAAAAAAAGTCAATAACCAGCATGCTGGTTAATGATTGAAACATAAATTAGGTCATGATTTTATGAACTGAATAAATAGGTATGAACTACGGAAAATAATATAAACAAACTAAAAACAAAAGAAAAAATAAGGTGAGGTTATTTTGGTACATTTCTTATCAGGCTTTCAAAGGTAAAATGTAGGACAGCAGAATCAAAAAGCTAAAGTCCGGCCTCCCGGGTGGCGCAGCGGGTTGAGCGCTGCGCTAAGAAGATGTCCGCCGCCTCTGCTGGGCGGGTTCAATCCCGGAGGCCAGGGAGAATCCCACATGGCGCAGTAGACCTCTCCTGCCGCTCCCACTGCTCCACTCAGTAGTGTCTTTGGTCCATCTTCCTGTTCTGCTCCCCGTTCTGTCTCTGGTGAATTCTCTCACCCTCCCACGCCTCTGACTGTATCCCAGTCCTTGTATAAATAAATAAATCTTAAAAAAAAAAAAAGCTTAAGTCACATCAAAAGTCTGCAAATATCTTAGATGCTATTTTATCTAAAATGATAAAAATTACATAGCATTTTTTCAGTAACTGTTAACCATACACTATGTTATACTATGCTAAGCACTGAGTAAACAATGGAAAGCAAACACAAACACACAAAGATAAAATTCCTTCTCTCATAATTTACAATGTAGATGTCATTTTTCCCCTACAGGGGAGGAAAAATAATTTTTCCTCTACCCTTCTAGGTTCTTGGCTGATACACCCCCATAATGAAGAACAGAAAAACGGGCATAATCAATTTTAATTACATACATATGGTGGACACTAAGTGCTAATAGGTTCTTAGGCTGTCAGGCAACTGAGGCTTATGTGAAGTCTTGAGCCAGGGAAAAGGAAGTAGGAGTATAGAACTTCAAAATGGGGGAAGAAAATTTACAGAAAAATGAGAAGAGCAAATATCTGGTAAGCATATGTTTACCATACCATACAGAGATGGAGTCCACAGAAGACTAAGGACATGCAGGCCTTGTAAAAGCTTCCCTATCTATAACAACTAGCTTATACCTAGGTAGCCATCTATGGTGACAGCTCTCTTTGCTACATGTCCCTATGTAAATTCTTTTCCTCAGTTAGGGAGAGGTAAAGAAAAGCTTCCTGAGCCTGTTGTTTCTTGAAAAATAATCAGCCTAAACTAACCCTCATGCCAAGGAGACATGTTTTTTAGGGTGGCAAATTTTGTTTCCCTATACCCATTGTCTGAGCACCTTCCAGATGCAGAAATTCTTCTACATTCTAATTATGCTGCTGTTTCCTGACGTAAAAGAATTCAATATCTCAATCTATACAACTTTTATATTAAAAATGCTGACCATTATTAACTTTTGCATTAACACAAAAGACATCATGAAGTTCATCTCTATTCCCTGCATTCAAACAATTCACAAGACGATATTTTTAGTGAAAAATATCCACAATGCTGAGGATTTTAAAGTAACAGAAATGAGAATTGAACCAGAGTAAGAGAAAAATCTAAAACCAAAGTCTGAAGAGGAAGAAGGGAAGGAAGAAAGAAGCATAGATCAATTTATCTGCAGAATAATTTATTTGCAAAAGTGAATTTATTTGTCAAAAGAACTGGAAATTCTTGAAGATGTCACCAAACTTACTAAAAGACAGAGAATACATAAAGCTGCATCCTGAGTGGTAAAATAAACCTCTATCTGTCTGTGTCTGTGTCTCCTCTCCCTCCCCCCACAGTTCTCTTACACACACACACACACACACACACACACACACACCCCCCTCCCTCTCGCCTCTTCTTCCTCTTCTTCCTCTTCTTCCCTTCCTTATTTCCCTTTTCTCTTCTGCTTACTTGGTTACAAACAAGGAGGAAGAACAAAGTCATAGGAATAAAGTTACTCCCCAGAAATGTTCTGATAATCAATGAATTTTTTAAAAAAATTAAATAAATTATGGATAAAAATTATTTTTACATTTTCCTAGAATATTCAAAATAAAAAATTCCTCTGCAAATGATAAAATGCTCTTTTTGGATTATGCTTTAGAAGCTAACAATTATCCTAAAATTTCTAAAGCATTTTCCTTTCTTAAAAATTAACTGACAATTCAAGAAATACCTATTCAATAACACCCATAGGAATTTAATTCAATTCAACACCATTTAATAAGCAGACCTATGTACTAGACACAAGCAGAACTGGACAAGAAAGTCATTTCAAGAAGTTCAGACAGATATAGAGGCAAAACAAATTACAGTACAACAATGGAAGCAAACTTACTAGAGTTAAGAGGAAGTTTTGTGAAAGAATCAGCTTTTAAAGTTATCAGAGAGATAAGACAGGGATAGAAAAGAACACGAAATGACAAAGACACAAAACAAGCAATTATATCTTACTGGGGATTAAGGTAAGAAGGTTGTTCGCAGGAGCTTGTTGAGGGGAAAGACTCAGATCTGGTTCCACAGTCATGTTTAACCACTAGAAATTTATCCCTTAAGCAGTGGGAAATGATTAAAGTGTTTCAAAATAACATGGTCAATCGATGGGACAAAATGGTGCTTTAGAAAGGCAGACCATCAGTAATGTAGAAAGAAACAACAGTATAACAATTTAAAAAAAAAAAAAGGATGTAAAATATGGTGAAGAGGTTCAGAACAGGCCATCCTAAGAGCTTCATAAAGGCCTCATGAAAACATGCCACTCAGGCATGTAGATTATTTTGGCCTGAAATCAATCAAGGCACAGAGGCTCAAGAGAAACTTTACCCACTCTCTTAACATCCTAGAACAATATAAACTGGGTTATCTAACCTAGAATTAGTATTATTATCAGAAATAAACTTTCTATCTCAATAACCTATGTATTTGGCAAGGCAAACATTTTTATGAGACTGACGCGCAGTTGACGCTCTACCTACTGCGCTAACGAGGCACCTTAGGCAAACATTTTTAATCAGGTGAATTACCCTCCTTCCCATTTGAAGCCCTAGAACCCTATACCCTTCCTTACCTATTGGTGGCACATATACTTCATTTTACCTTTCCTTCCTCAGACCACCTCATGTCTATGTGTGTTCCCCATACAACATAATTAAATACAATATAATTAATTTTGTTTTCATCTTGTTAATCTGCCTAATGTTAATTTGAGTATCCAACCAGCCAGAGAGATCAGAGAATTTCCCCTCATCCCTTCCAATGGATAGAAGGGTGTGTCTGGAGGAAGGCAGATCATGAAGGGCCATTGTAACATTCTAGGCAAGAATTATAAAAAAGAATGATTGGAATTCTTTTTTATGCATGGTATTTATTCATTAAAAATGTACTGAACTCCTAGAATATGCTTGATATAGTGCCAAGTCCTGATCATACAAACATAAAAGGATACTTGCCTTTGGATAGCTCATAATTTAGAGGAGACAAGACAAACCAGGGAACTACAAAAAGATCTAATAGCTCCTCTAAAATTAAAATCTGAGCATTACACAGACTTAGGAGGTATTAAAAACAAGACAACAGGTTCAAAATGGAGGCACTCATGCTACGCCCTGTCACCCTATGTCACTTGTTTCAGCTATCCCACAAAAAGAATCTTAAATAAGCCAATCAGGAATTGCCTGATCAACACTACATAGGTAACCTGTCTGACAGATCCCCAACACCCTCTTAAGAAATGTAATCTTATAAAAGTTAACCTTTCTACCTAGCATAACTTGCTTGCTGATTATATATTTTTCACTTTTTATAGTTTCTGTGAGCTCTTTTCTATCAGCTAAATTGATGCTGCCTGATTCATTAATGGTTGAAAAAAGTTCAGTAAGAAATTGAAATTTTGTTCATTTTCATTTGGTTTTTAAACGGAGGTCAAGAAAGTTTGCCACATACATAAAGATTTGGAATAGAGAGAGGTGCGAGGTGAAAGGTAACCTACACAGAAAAGGTTCTTAAAAGTAGAGTATAGACAGACAGGCAAGAGGCACATTTTAAAGAAGTACAGATAGATGCCAGAACTAGGGAGTAAATGCAGAAAAAAGTTATTTAGGTTTTATTCTGCAAAGAGGAGTCATTAAAGATTTTAAACCTGGAAGAAACAAGATTATATTTTTATTTAAAAAAAATTGTAACAGGCTGAATGTAAATCAAGTACATATTTGATTGTCCCCATTCATGGTAACTATCTAGATAATTCACAAGAATTACCTTAAAATAACAATACAGATGCTAGGCCTCCCTGGTGGCCTAGGGATGCAGTCTCAGTGCTATCCCCATGACCACTTGAATTGGATCCCTGGTCAGGGAGCTAACCCACTTATGGCACAGCAGACCTCTCCTGTCTCACCCACTGCTGCCCTCAGCAGTGTATTTCAGGAAATCTGCCTGTTCTGCTCCCCACTCTGTCTCTGGTGAATCCTTTCACCCCATGCACCTCTGGCTAACCCCCGTACTTGTATGCATAAATAAATAAAAAAAGGTCTTTAACCAAAAAAAAAAAAAAAAAAATACCAATACAGATGTCAATGGTGACAAAAGAGGCAAAGGGCTACAAGTGATATAACAGAGCATTCTGAATTCAGCACATAAACTGAGTCCTTGAATAACTCTTATCATTTCTCCCCTAATCTTCATAACATGAAATATTACTACTACTTCAAAGACAATGTGACAATAAAGGATAAAATACTTATGCACTAGGTGATTTTATTTCACAGGAGCTTTCTCAACCTGTTTTCAAAAAATTCACAGTTGGAAAATAAAGAACAAATCTGCTTCTTTTCTGAAACGGCCTCAATTCAAAATTTAATATGCCTCCATAATGTACATACTAACCACAGTAACAGTCTTTTCCTTCCAATTATGATTTCTATGCCTCAGCAACAGTAAAATTAAAGTAATGGTACAAAACGCTGTCTACAACTGAAAATATTGAGGAACCTGAGGGATGTTTTCACTACTACTGCTATGAGAGAAGAAAGGCATGTTAAGCATTAAATAATACCATATGAATACTTTTATAGATGGGAAATGAAATATTGAAGTTGATAAAACATAATTTTTATCACCAATTTTTTTTTAGAGATAGGACCTACTACCAATACCAATATGATTTTATTGGAATATGGAATGTAAACAGATGTTTTCAAACAATCTAACCTTATAAAAATGTATGGCATTATTAAATAATTAATAAAGAAATCCTACATATGACGTGGACACCTCTATACAGCTTAGGGGTCTGCTTGCAAACTGCATTGGTGACTAATTCCCAAAATGAAATCAGCCCTATTTAAAAAAAACAAAAACCTTTGCTACTGTGGTTAGCACAATGGGTCCCAAGCTTTGACACTTGCTCCAGGAGCTCCTCTTCCTTCCCCAAGCCAAGTATGCTGATGTCTGCAGTCAAGTGGGTTGTTGGGTGGCGCCAACCAGACACCAGTCCCTGTACATGAGAAAGACGTATCTTGGCCATCACATTCATGTATTACCTATCAGAGCTTAAAAGTGCAGATTACCCTGATTATAGTGGGAAATAAGTGGGGATAAAAAGAGGCAAAAAGGGGGAGGGGGAAACATTTTTTTCACCCAGCAAGTTTTTACTAATAGATCACCAATAATTTTATACATAAAATGGCCATAAGCAGAGGTCTTTAAGAACCATAATGTCCTGGGCCTCCCCAGTGGTGCAGAGGGTTGAGCGCCATGCTGTGAAGCTGTCCGCAGCCTTTGCACGCAGGTTCGATTCCCGGCCGGCCAGGGAGAAATCCACATGGCGAGCAGACCTCTCCTGTCTCGCCCGCTGCTCCCCTCAGCAGTGTCCTTGGTCTGTCTGCCTGTTCTGCTCCCTGCTCTGTTTCTAGTGAATTCTCTCACTCTCCCATGCCTCTGGCTGTACCCCAGTTCTTGTATAAAATTAAAAAAAAAGAAGAACCATAATGTCCTAAGTTTTTTTTGTTATAATTTTTTAAATTTTTTTTAAGATTTATTTTTATTGATTTATTTTATTTATTTATACAAGCACTGGGTACAGTCAGAAGTGCAGGAGGGTGAGAGAATTCACCAGAGCCAGAGCGGGGAGCAGAGCAGGCAGAAGGACCGAAGTACACTGCTGAGGGGAGCAGCGGGCGGCAGGAGAGGTCTGCGCACCATGTGGGACCCTCCTCTGGTGGCCGGGGAGCAGCCAGGAATCAAACCGGTGCTGCGGGCAGCTTCGCAACCCAGTGCTCAACCGCTGCGCCACCGGGGTTGCCCTGTCCTAAGTTTTTAAACAGAAAAAAGTTTTATAAATAACCCAATCCAAAAAATGGGCAAAAGAACTAAACAGACACCTCTCCAAAGAAGACATGAAAACTGTCAACAAGCACATGAAAAAATATTCACAATCACTTATTATTAGAGAAATGCAAATCAAGACCACAATGAGAGACCATCTCACACCTGTGAGAATGGCCCATCTCAAAAAGACCAGAAACAAGAAGTTCTGGCAAAGATGTGGAGAAAAGGAAACCCTCCTACACTGGTGGTGGGAAGGCTAACTGGTCCAGCCCTTATAGAAAACAGTATGGAGGTGTCTCCAATCACTAAATATGGGTCTGCCATCTGACCCAGTAATTTCATTCCTAGGCGTCTATCCAAAAACTTCAAAAACACTAATTTGAAATGAAACTTGCACTCCCATGTTTATGCAGCACTATTTATCTTGACCAATGGAAAGTTTATTATACATTTTTTAATCAAGGCAGTCAATAAAAATAAGAATGTACTAAGACCTGGAAATATGAATGACAGTTCTAATCCCTAAAAATGTTTAATCATTTTTATATATCTGATGAGGCATTCTATAGGGAAAAAGAATGAATTTCTACTATGCTAACTCCTGAAGGTATAGTTAGCACCAATAAGGGAAAAAAATAAGAAGCAAATGATAAAGAACACTTAAAAATAATATGGAAATCTTGAAGAGAGGTTGAAATTACCTACTTCTCAGGAATATTGTAAAATTAGATATGATTATAATCTTCAAGGAATTGTAACATTACTTCTACTATTTTCCAAGTCTCACATATTAACAAAAAGCTTTGTAGGGAAATGAAAAACATAAATATATAGAAACATGAAAATTAAGCTGCACTTTCTGTTTAAAAAGTTCTTCACACAAAAAGCAAACTGGATTCTAAAGTTTGGTTTTACAAATTGATTCAAAGATAACTAAATTAGAATAATTATGCAATCACCTACTGATATTAAGCATTCTTACATGTAATAAATACTAGCAATATGAAGTCCATTTACTTTTTACAGAGATTATTAAATTCTTTTTTATTCATTCTTCACAGATGGATTGAACCTAAAGTTATTGCTTTCATTTATCACTAATGGTCACACACCTCTTTTCACAGAAAGTAATATTCTTAACTTTATGGAAAGGATCTAATCCTACCTTTGATGAATGAATAAAACAATCCTAAACAACAAATACTTGAGTAGTAATTTATAGCAGCCTAGAAAAAAATTCTCAAAACTGCTAAAATTTTAAACCTCAGGAGGAGAAATAAAAGAGGATACAGGAGGGAAGGAGAGAGGACAACTGTATTATGATGATGTTTCCAGAGGCAACAGAAATGTCATCAGTTTCCCTTGTAATCCCCTAAACATATGAAGCATCTCTTCTTCAATGTAATGTACTAACCAAAGAAGCAACTTCTACTGAATGCCATTCTTCTGAATATACTTTTAAATGTATTATTCTACCTTCACTGGTTCAGAGAGTAATTTCTGTTTATTTCTAAAAGTGCCCTGCTGGACTGCTGAAGATGAAATCAAAGAAGTGGCTGGAATTTTATGTCCAGACAAAAAGAATCAGTAATTCCCATGAGGCCACATAAATGTGTACATCCCCTTTAATGCCTGAGGACAATACAAATCTTTCATGGTAAAAAATATTCACTCAAATTTCACACATTTCATCTTGGTTTCTGTCAGGGAATGTGTTTAAATTTTCTATTTTAAAATTTTTTTTACTGTGCAAAGTAATAAGGTATAAAGCCTATAGCAAAAAGTAGATTTAGGAAAATCTCTCTAAGGAAATTTCTAAGTCAGGGCCTGGCTGCTGTACTCTAAGGGAAATACTACAGGCCATGTTATATGAACATGGTGAGCAATGCACTGTTAGTTCCCAAACCAACAGTTACTTCCCCTTTCATTTCCTAAATTTTGTTCAGTTTTTAGGTGTCCTTGCTGTTTAGCCTATAGATTAGAGTAAGTCAATCCTGATAATTCTATTTTCTCTGTTAGTATTTTGGGAATGGGCATATGTTGCAATGGAAGTCAATGAAAATTAAAGAGAAGTCTGCACAGTCAACTATTTCTGACCTCTGCAATTATAACAGCTATTTGTAACCATGAGCACCAGTACAAAATGACATTGAAGATGGTAAGCAGAGAAATGTAAAGACCCAGACTTCTCTGATATTGCTGAACTAACCAACTACTACCTCCAGATTTATTGCATTAAATAATAAATTTTTTACTTACATATAAAGTCATTTTGTTTCCTGTGTCTATTATTTACAATAAAAAGCATCATAATATAGCATATAACTCTCCTGACTTTACAAAGAACAAGTTATAAAAAAGTTTATGATATCATCTATTACCTATTATAAAAGAAAAAAATTCTCTTAAAGAAACCTAAAATTGGTGTAAAATACTGTCTCAGAATCCAGACAGAGAGTATTCTAAATTTTAATCACCAACACTAGCTTGCTATTAGAATTTGAAGCATTTATATACAAGTCAATCCAAATGTTGGAGAAATAACATTAAAGCTTTTTCTCTGTTAAGAAAACTTAAGTAACATGCAAAAGAATGAAGCTTGACCACTACCTCACACCATACACAAAAATCAACTCAAAATGGATTAAAGAACTAGACATAAGACATAAAATAAGATATATTTTATGAAATCATAAAATATATAGAAGGAAACGTAGGCGAAACACTACGTGATTTGCACATCAAAGACATCTTTACAGACACATCACCCAAAGCAGTGTAGTAAAGGCAAAGATAAACAGCTGGGACTACATCAAATTAAAGAGCTTCTGCACAGCAAAAGAGACAATAACAAAAACAAAGAGAAACCCCACCAACTGGGAGAACATTTTTGCACCCAACACTAATGATAAAGGACTGATCACAAAAATCTGCAAAGAGCTGATGAGACTCAGCAACAACAAAGAAAATAATCCAGTCAAAAAATGGGCAGAAGAGCTAAAAAGAAACTTCTCTGAAGAGGAAATGCAAATGGCCAACAGGCATATGAAAAAATGTTCAACATCACTTGTCATCAGGGAAATGCAAATCAAAACTACCATGAGATACCATCTTACACCAGTGAGAATGGCACATATTAAAAAAACTAGCAACAACAAATGTTGGCGAGGATGTGGAGAAAAAGGAACTCTTCTGCACTGTTGGTGGGAGTGCAAACTGGTCCAACCACTGTGGAGAGCTGTGTGGAGATTTCTGGACCTACTAAACACAGAGCTTCCATATGATCCAGCAATTCCACTCCTAGGTATTTACCCAAAGGACACAGAAACATCAATTCCAAAGAGCACCTGCACCCCTATGTTTATAGCAGCACTGTTTACAATAGCTAAGCTTTGGAAACAACCCAAATGCCCAAAAATAGATGACTGGATCAAGAAGATGTGGTACATATATACCATGGAATATTACTCAGCATTCAAAAAAGATAAACACATGCAATTTGCAGCAACATGGATGGCACTGGAAGGGATCATGCTCAGCGAAATAAGCCAAAAAGAAAAAGAAAAATACCGGATGGTCTCACTCATAGCAGGAATCTAGAAAACTTAAATAAGGGACCAGGAAAATGAATAACTATAAGAAAGTGAAAATCAAAATCAACAAAAAACTATGAACCAGAGACACTTTTAGGGGGGCGGGGACGGGAGGGGAGGGATTGGGGTCAGAATGGGGGGGCTGCAATTGTATGGGGAATATAAAAATAAAATTTATTATTTAAAAAAAAAATAAAAATAAAAATGAAAAAAAAATAAAATAAAAATGAAAAAAAAAAAAAAAATTTAAGTTGATGCTATTTAAGGAATAATGATATTAGTACCTAATTGTATCTCAGGAGTATCTGATTTTTTTTTAAGGGATCTGCTGTTAAATTTGATTACATTCATGAAGATACAACTTAAATATAAAAAACAATAGTTTTATGCTAAGTAAAATAAGCCAGAAAAAGAAAGAAAAATAAATACAAGATGATTTCACTCTAAGACAAGTTAATAATTTCTCTAAGTCTGTTTCCTATAAAACAGGAATGGTTGTAATATGTACTTCTTAAAGTTGCTATGAAGATTAGACAACAACAAGAGTAATTAATGCCCTCTTCCAAAAAGAAATCAATAATTATAGTTAGTAGAGAAAGTGCTTTCAAAGACTGACTTAGTTACTAATAACTACTAAAAGGTATCCCAAACTCCCAAATCCATTTCATTCCCAAAAATCTGACTCAATCATTTAGAGACTACCGATAGTATTGACATAACCCTTACAATATTTTTCTGGCAGCTATCTGCCATAGTTTTATTTTAAAAATATTCCTGTTCCTAGTAGACCAAAAAAAAAAAAATTAGAAAAAAATGTAGAAAAAGAATTCACATTACCAACAGTTTCTCCATCCCTTGTTGACTCCAATGAATACTTATCCCATAGATTATCACTCACTGAAAAACTGTCAAGTAATTGGGAGCAAAGGATCAAAGAACTTCACCTTGATTTGAAAGTTCTGGATAAAGTTTGAGGAAATACCTTATTCTTACCACCACTATCCCTTCCCCCACCAAAAAAAAAATCAGAGAGATCAAAGAACAGGATTATCATCTATTTTCTGAAGAGTTCTATGCTACAAATTCATACACTATACCCAGTGGGATTACTGAATAGACTAAAAGAGCAAGAGCTAATTAAAGAGATCATTTGCTTAATGGTAACAATAAAAAAATTAACCACTAAACCCACAATGACATTTGAAACAGCATCTCTATGAGCATAAACCAATTCAAGCATTTTTAACAAATATTATCATACTCATAGAAAGCTATTTATCACAACTAACCTTAGTATGGTTCGTCATTATTCAAAACTTTTTCACATAAATAACTTCATTTAATCCTCATTAAGCCTAATAAGATAGAATTATCATCATTTTAACAAATATGCACCCTAAATTCAGACAATTAAGTAATTAACCCAACTGTGGTTGTTGTTGATGTATGGTCGGTGCAGGGGACCTGGTGAGGGCCCCAGGCATCGAGCACAAGGAATGGCCTTGAAACTGTAGAGGGAATTCCATCTTTGCCTCAGCTCCTAGAACCAGAGGCCTCCACCAGACACAAACAAGACCTGATAGCCATCAACCAGAAACTGCCAACAAATAAAAAACAACTTCGGTTCCACATACTCATTTTCCTGCCTAACCTTTCTTCACCCTATAAAAGGACATCTCCCTCAACGGGCACGACTTCTCCAAACCCCACAGGGGTCGGCAAACCTCGACTAGGAACGCAATAAAGTTCCTGCCTATGAGAAACTTGGCCTGGCTTTCCTTTTCTTTACTGCGCCAGTCCTTTCAATAAAGATTCTGAATGTGCAAAAAAATTGATAGTACTTTTATTCATGGTATCAAAAACTGGAAAGGAAACAATCCATACTCTACCAGAGAATAAATAATGGAATGTTAATCAGCAATAAAAAGAAATTAATTAATATATAGAACACAGAAGAATCTTAAAAACATTATACTGAGTGAAAAAAGTATTTTATAAAACATGATGTACATGTGATTACATTTATAAGAAACTCTAGAACAGGAAAAGCAATCTATGATTTATAAAATCTAGCAATGGTTATTCCTGACAGGGTAGGAGCAGAGACTGACTACAAAGAAACATAAGGAATTTCCTGGGGTGGTGGTAATAGTCTTCATCTTGATAAATATTGATATTTGGATGACAAATACTTATGCATTTGTCAAATACATACTTAAGATCTGTGTATCCACTCATATGAAAACTTTACATGTAAAGGAAAAAAAATCTAAAATATTGACCTTTATCTGAAGGCATGCATATTGAAAAATCTAGGGGGAAACATACTAATATCTGCAATTTACTTTGAAATGCATAAAAAAAAAAAAACAGGCAAAATAGTGCACAGCTAAAAGAATGAATCAATAGGTGATAAAGAAAGTAAAATGATAATGATCAAACCTAGGTGGTGGGAATGTGGATGAATATATACTATATATGTCATAATAAAATCTAAAAAATAAATTTTTCATAATAAAAACTAAAAATCAGTTTACACAAGAGGGTAAATTATATCATAGGCAGCTAATAAAAATTTAAATAAATATATTAATGTGGGTTACATATTAAATAAAATGAAGATATTCTCTAAAAGCAGTTTTCTGGTATTTTTATTATGGGTCATAATTTACCCGGGCCAAAGGAACCTCTGGGTCTATCTAATCTTTCTTTTCCCAAACCACAAGAGCCCTGTCACCAGAACTTTAACTAGCAAGTAACCAACCAGCATGACAATCAACTACCCTCACTAACTATACCACTTTAAAGAGACAAACGCGGGCCTCCCCAGTGGTGCAGCGGTTGAGCGCTGGGTTACAAAGCTGCCCGCAGCCTCTGCAGCCCCAGTTCGATCTCTGGCTGCCAGGCAAGGGTCCCACATGGCGCGCAAACCTCTCCTGCTGCCCGCTGCTCCCCTCAGCAGTGTATTTCGTCAGTCTGTCTGTTCTGCTCCCCACTCTGACTCTGGTGAATTCTCTCACCCTCCCGCACTTCTGACTGTACTTAGTGCTTGTATAAATAAATACATAAATCTTTAAAAAAAAAGAGAGAGAGAAAAACACATAAAATACCTGGACAATAAATTTGCAGAAAGAAGTATGGAGAGTATTATCAAATAAGGATAGAACAAATATAAAAATATTGCAAGGTTAACATAACAGAATACATAAGTTATAAGAACTCTTAAGCAAACCTCTCTGTACATTGGTTCTACCATTTTATAATTAACACTGCAATCTCTTCAGTAAGAGAGAAGAGAGAAAATAACTTGGAAAAGGTTCAGGACAGAGATCTTTTTAAAGCAGCTCAAAAAGTATTTAGGAAAAAAATCCATTGCATAATCTTGAGAAGAAAATTATAGTCTTGAAGTATTCTAATTCAAAAAAGTTGTTCTCCATGTAAATGAATACAAATGAATTCACATTAAACTAAACCATGGTGGAAATGAGTTAGATGTTAAAACAAAAATTCTTTAACATTATGTAGTGTCAAACAGGAGGGAAACTCCCAAGGAAGTTTATAAAATTCACCAATATATTTATAAATAGGATAGAATCTTCTACAGTATTAACTGACATTAGGTATCTGCATAATAATTAAGGCTATCAGAATTTTCTCATTGCACAATGGGAGAAAAAACTAGACTACCTAGAAAACAGAATCATAATTTTTTTTTAGCTCCCCTTTTAGGATATTACAAAGTTAAAAAGGTAGAATAAAGAATTTTAAAAACTGGGCCTCCCCCTGGTGGCGCAGTGGTTAAGCGCTGGAATGCAAAGCTGCCCGCAGCCTCTGCAGCGCTGGTTCGAACCCCGGCCACCTGCGAGGGTCCCACATGGTGTGACAGACCTCTCCTGCCATGCCCGCTGCTCCCCTCAGCAGTGTATTTCATCGGTCTGCCTGTTCTGTTCCCCGCTCTGGCTCTGGTGAATTCTCTCACCCTCCTGTGCTTCTGACTGTACCCAATGCTTGTATAAATAAATAAATGAATCTTTAAAAAAAAAAAAAAAAAAGAATTTTGAAAACTCCCAAACCTGTAATTTTCAACTAAAAACTCACAGTTTCTGTGAGGCAGTACTAATCTTTTAAATACCACTCTAGGCAGAAAAATAACTTTAACAATAGCTCAGAATCACACACACCATACAGTATTTTTATCTGATAAATTCAGTTCAAAGAACTTTAAAACTTTAAAAAGGGACAAAACTGGGCCTCCCCGATGGCGCTGCGGGTTGAGCACCTTGCTGCGAAGCTGTCTGCATCCTCGGTAGTGCAGGTTCGATCCCGGCCGGCTGGCAAGAATCCCACATGGTGCGGCAGACCTCCCCTGTCGTACCTGCTGCTCCCTTCAGCAGTATATTTCTGTCATCTGCCTGTTCGCTCCCTGCTATGTCTCTGGTGAATCCTCTCACCCTCCCACACCTCTGGCCTGTACCCTAGCTCTTGTATAAAAATAAATAAATCTTTAAAAAAAAGGGGGGGGGACAAAATTGATTCACATTTCAAACTTTATATTTAAAATGTTTTACCTTATGCCTAACAATAGTTATGCATTTACTTACGAATAAGGCAACAGAAGAAAACAAAATATTTCTCATTTTAGGCATGAGGGTGAAGAAGTAAATGGATTAAGAGGCAAAAATCAGAGATGAAAATTTAACATTTACTTGGGAAAGAAAATGAAATTAAAATAGTGCACAAATAGAGGACAGGACAAAGGACAGTGCCAAGAAACAGTACTAAGGAATAGTGGCAAAGATAGGGACAGGTGATTGTCTATGGGCTCTGAATGGACACTCAATTGCAAGTAACCACTCAGGTTCAGGATCCAACAACTGGGTTTACTCAGTAGGAGACTAGGAAAAGGAAAGGGCTTCTGAGGCCACAAGTGGCCAGCTGTCTCATGCCGGATAATGTTCAGTGTCTAGTAGTGCCAAACAAAGGCCACTCATGCCAGGTGGCACTGTTCTCTCAACAAGGGCCTGGAGCTGGTGGCACACTGGTCAGCAGTACAATCAGGGTACAGTTCATGGTGGCAGCTGGAGGTACTCATAGATAAGGTCACTTAGGTGACACTGCAGCAGCCCACAGCAACAGTCTGAAAGCTGGGCTGGACAGCACTGAATGTTAAACTGTACCACAACAGACTCAACAGCACCAGCAGGTGGTTGAACCAGAGGTAGCGGACAGCTCCAAAAGGTGGCTAAACAGAGTGCCCATCACCAATCAATCAGCACCAGTCACCAGGGGGCCAGTGTTAGAGACACCAATGCTAGAGCTCTTTGTGAATTGCTGGTGTGAACCAATAGCCAACAGCAATTTGAGACACCAGGTTGAGGTTGATGGTATTCCTTGCAGGCAATGACAGAGACAGGGCTAGAAGTGGCAATGCCAGGTCTCTGTGAAGGTCGAGAGAGATCTAGAAGTCTACAGAGGTCTGCTGAATCCCACAGAGGTATTCTGCTGAATGCTTCTTTCTTCAGGGGCTGGCTGCTGACTGACTTGTTTCATAGAAGGCTGGCTACTGACTGAATCAAGTTGGTTCCTGCTCTGATTTATATCTTCTTCAAGGGTTCCCAACCTACAAGCCTGACTGTACCATTTTCAAACCTAAGCATCTGACTAGACCAGTTAGCACCAATCAGCTGACTTCCATTTTCAAACTGCATAATTAGTTCAAGCCCTTGAATGACAGCTGGAGAGCTTGAATCTGATTTGTCCACTGATTCAAAACTGACTGGTCCATTTACGATCCCGGTTCCAAACATTAAAGGGAAAAGACTACCTCCTGCTCAGGTTGACGTGCACTGATATCAGGGCAGGCTCATGGGCCTGTAGTTACCCGTTTCAAAATGACTTATTTCCCAGTATGCCTTCAGTTTAGGTGATAAAATATAATACTACATATTCTAATGTGCATTTAGAAGCAATTATTTCCTGTGTTAAAACCTCATATAGTATGTTACCCTAATTCTATGAGGATTAAGGGCATAGCATTAATTACATCTTGATATTTTATATAACTTAAAAAATCAGATTGTTGGGCCTTTCCGGTGGTGCAGCAGGATGAGCGCAGTGCCGTGAAGCTGTCTGCAGCCTCCACAGTGCCAGTTCTTTTCCCGACTGGCCAGGGAGAATCCCACATGGTGAGGCAGAACTCTCCTGTCTCGCCCGCTGCTCCCTTCAGCAGTGCTTCTGGTCTGCCTGCCTGTTCTACTCCCTGTTCTGTCTCTGGTGAATCCTCTCACCCTCCCACAACTCTGACCTGTACTCCAGCTCTTGTATAAATAAAAATAAATCTTAAAAAAAAAAAATGAGGGCCTCCCCTGGTGGCGCAGTGGTTGAGCGCTGGGCTGCGAGGCTGCCCGCAGCCTCTGCGGCACCGGTTCGTTCCCCGGCCACCAGTGAAGGTTTCACAAAAAAAAAAAAAAAAAAAAAAAAAAATCAGATTGTTCACATGTTCACATACATCTGCTCCACAGACAGAATTTAATACACTTACAGTTCCTTGTGCTTGTCTTCAGCCAAGATTTGGTCATTTGGTTTAAGAGAATACCTATAACACAGAAACAAAAATACACTGGTCACATAAATGTGAAAGTACATTTGCCGCATCAATATCTCATTGTGGTATCAACACAATTGATCCCTATAAAAAAAGCACTATTATACTGCTAACAGTCTATGTCTTAATTGATAAAACACAAAAGTACCAAATTCTTTGCTGTTCTATTAGACACTTCTACAACCGCCCCAAAAACTGAAGGGAGACAAACTTGGCCATACATTTGAAAACACAAGATATCTTCAACATTTTTCTGCGGTAAATCATCTGTAGTGTTAGTCAAATTTAAGAAACTATACAGGTATATTTAAAAATTCACAAAACAATATGCAATTATTCATTTGAACTTTCAAATTACTGTATGTTTGTACTGCTGTAGGTAAAAAGACATCCTGTGGAGTACACAGAAATAGATAAACATTGAATAGCAATTATCAGCTCTTCAATTTCCACTCTTATCAATCCTTTTCTAAAGCTAATCTGCCTGACAATGGATCAGATTTCCCAGGCAGAGGTCCTATAGATTCTCTTATTCTACCTTCCATTTCACAAGTGCCTTTATCCACTTTGTAAAAGAATGGTATCCCACTCACCCACCCTAAATGGAACTGTATTCCTTTATCTTGGATATAAAATCTTTTTAAGTGTTTAGCAAAGAATGATTCATAGTATTTTGTGCTCAAAGCTTTAATTACCGTACCACAAACTGATTACAGGGCTTTCTGTTTTATACTTTATTTCTGTAAAGAATGAAGTTGGTTATTTAAAAAGTAATTATAATAGGATATTCTATTTTGAAATATAGAATATAAAATAAAAATAAGAAGTAAAGGGCCTCCCCTGGTGCCGCAGCGGTTGAGAGCTGTGCTGCGAAGCTGCCCGCAGCCTTTGCAGCACCAGTTCGATCCCTGTCCACCGGCGAGGGTCCCACATGGTACACAGACCTCTCCTGCCGCCCCCTGCTCCCCTCGGCAGTGTACTTCTGTTAGGGGGAAAAGGATGTCCTAAAGCTAATTCCATACAGGTTTTGTGGACTCCACCCCCACCCCAGGCCAAAGCCAAAGACACTGGGAACTCCAAATCCCATCACCACCAAAGAGAAGGTGGCTGGGACCTGAGGGTGGGGTTAAGCAGCCAGGTTGGTATAAAGCCAGACACGTGGGCTTTAGAGGGCTCCCCATTTTGGCTCCCACCAGCTCGCAGAGCCCGGCCAGCTCTGAGAGTGCTTTTTGGGTTTCCAGGTCAGCGGATCAGGTAGGACGCATTAAAGACTTTATTTCCCTATTTTCTCCCTGAGTTGTACATTTTCCTTCTTTCCTTTTCCCTTGTAAATAAACCTTTTATTAACCTTTTGTGTATGCCTGTAGTGGAGTATCAATGAGTCCCTTTTAAGCGCGCGGGTGAGGTCCCACAGCCAGGCAACCCGTTCAATATCGGGCGATCCGCTAACCTGGAAACCCAAAAAGCACTCTCAGAGCTGGCCGGGCGCTGCGAGCTGGCGGAGAGCCAAAATGGGGGGCCCTCCAAAGCCCACATGTCTGGCTTTATACCAACCTGGCTGCTTAACCCCACCCTCAGATCCCAGCCACCTTCTCTTTGGTGGTGATGGGATTTGGAGTTCCTAGTGTCTTTGGCTTTGGTCTGGGGTGGAGGTGGAGTCCACAAAGCCTGTACAGAATTAGCTTTAGGACATCCTTTCCCCCTAACACTTTGTCAGTCTGCCTGCTCTGCTCTCCCCTCTGGCTCTGGTGAATTCTCTCACCCTCCCGCGCTTCTGACTGTACCCAGTGCTTGTATAAATAAATAAATAAATCTTAAAAAAAAAAATTCCTTTAAAAAAAAATAAGTAATCAGTTTTCATTTTAAAAGCTTAACTTTTTCTATCTCAAGTTCATCATCAAAGAATATATTACTTTCTAGTAATGTCTTGGCAACAAGACTAAAAGAGTTTCCAGTAAGAAACAAGAGAGACAGCGTCAATTTTTTCTTCTAGTCAGCAAATGTAAAACAAGACTCCCTGCCCTCCCATTTAACTGCTGATGATTAAATATCAGAATATGGTTGTCACAGGAACACAAATCATTTATTTGAATTGAAAATTAAAGCTAAGGCCTTTTCTATTTTAAAAATAATGCTGAATAGTCTGACAATGAAGAACATCTTTGTCAAAATAAGTTAATGTGTAAAGTTCTATTTTTACATAAACAGTAGTAGTAAAGGTAGGTATACTATAACATGTTGGCTCAGCACAGGAACACATACTGAGAATGTGCTGCAACAAATTCAAGCTCTTAACTTAGCGATGAAACAACAAAATCAGGCTTTTGAGTCAGCTTTTCAACGACAAAATCAGACTTTTGAGTTAGCTTTTCAAAGCGTGCAGCATCAAGTGCAACGACAAAATCAGACTTTTGAGTCAGCTTTTCAAAGCATGCAGGATCAAGTGCAACGACAAAATCAGTTTTTTGATTCAGCTATTGGCAGTGTGAGGGACGAAAATCGTAACGTTTTTGAGTCCGCCTTTAAAAGTGTGCAGGACCAGATACAGGCCGCCCTCCATGAATGGGATGATACTCCTCCCGGAGGCCCCGGTATATCCGGTGCTAAAACATCTTCACGAAGGATCCCACTATGGGAGAGATGCCTTATTAGAAACTGTGCGCCCATATTTGAAGGGACCATATTTGCATAGAATAGCACAACGGATCACCCGAGGTTGTCAACTATGTGCCAGGAATAACCCCAAGACTGACTCCCACCCCAAAGCCGTTGGGGTTCAATATCGAGGCAAGTGCCCTTTTGAGGACTGGCAGGTGGACTTTACACAAATGCCTAGAACAACAGGCAACTTCAAATACCTGTTGGTTTTGTGGATACGTTCTCGGGATGGGTGGAAGCATTTCCCACAAAGACGGAAAAAGCTTCTGAGGTCGCAAAACAGCTGCTAAAGGAGATAATTCCTCGCTTTGGGTTGCCGGATTCTATCCAGAGTGATAATGGGCCAGCATTTGTCTCTGATGTTACTCATGCAGTAAGCAGTGCGTTACAGATCAACTGGAAATTGCATGCTGCATGGAGACCGCAGTCTTCCGGGCAAACAGAAAAGATGAACCACACCTTGAAGAAAACTTGGCGAAACTGTGCCAAGAAACACAGCTTCGTTGGGACCAGGTACTATCCCTTGCCCTCCTCCGCATAAGAGTGGCACCTAGAAGTGGGCTACAATTAAGCCCCTTTGAAATTGTGTTTGGAAGACCCTTCCAGGCCTCAGTTCTGAAAGCCAGTCCGGAAATAGCTCAAGATTGCCGGATCACACAATATGTGAAACACATCCAGGAGGTTCTGACAGTAATTCATAACTTTGCAACCTCGAGAATCTCTATGCCTCCTGATCAACCATTGCATCCCTTCAAACCTGGAGATCAGGTCTTACTGAAGACCTGGCAGAGTGGATGCCCAAAACCAGTTGTCAGAAAAATGGACTGGTCCATATGATGTTTTGCTAAGCACACATACTTCTCTGAAACTTGCAGGAATAAAACCCTGGGTACATCATTCCAGAGTTAAGCGCCAGAAGGAACGGACCCAGAGACGAAGTCCCATTGGTCTTGTGAACCCATTGAAGACTTGAGATATTTATTTAAGAAACAGAAAGAAACTTGAATGTTACTGACTTCTTTTTCCAGTTATTGTTGCAGGATACCCAAGGACTCGTTTTTTTTTCTGAAGAAACCCTGAGAAGAAAAAAACTACCATGCTCTAACCAATCTCTTTCCTTGCAAAGTTTAGGAGATGTGAAATGACATCTAGGATCATGCATATGCTGACAGTATTTTTTTTCTTTCATACAAAGGTTTCTAATCTTGATTTTGTTATTTCCTATCAACTTTTTTTTTTTTCTTTGAAGTTTTTTTGTTAACCCTGCTCGTTTTTTTTTTATTATTACTTTGGCCTATCAGACAAACTGCAGTTGCACGGGATATCCCACGCGTGATGAATGGTAACTAAAGAGCTCTTTGTGTCTGTATGTTGTCTGTCTGTATGTCCTTGTGTCTAACCGTCTTGACCTCCAGTGATCGACGAATTGATATACATGGTGCCCATAGACGTTGGAAAGGAAAAAAAAGAGTCTCCAGTTATGAGAAAAACAAAAAGTTATGGTTTGATTGTCAACGTTATGCTACTGAACTAAGCCGGTGCCTTCTTAGAGATTGAATATTGTTGTTTCTGTTACTTTTCTGATATTTATGGCAAAGCTTCCCAGAAATCTAAATTCAAGTACAAATTTGGTGGCCTGTCATTTGACTGATGCAAGGAAATTTCGTGGAACCTCAGTAGAGCTCCTGAGACACTCCACGAAGTTTCTCCTTTTCCTCTGGGAAGGCATTACATGAATTTGTTCTATTTGGCTTTTACCTAATGAAGTAAAACTGGAAGGGAAGCATTGTCACTTGGGAAAATGGTAAAAAACTTTGGTATGTCCAATATGTTAACAGTAGTATCGGGTATGTATGTAAATTGTCAGTGTGATTGTCACCTTGTAATATGTATAATTCAATTGTTTCACATCTACAGAAATTGTTTCTGGAAATATAGGGAGAAAAGGTCTCAACAGATTCCTATTGATGGAACTGTTGAGAGTAAAACTTTCTTACAAAGGACTCAATAGACCTGGAAATACACCTGACATTTACTAAGGTTTCTTTGACATAATACTGGAACTTTTTTTTTTTTATGCATTCTGTCCTGAATCCACGATTTTTGTTTTGTTTTGTTTTGTTTTGACTAACCAGGATCTGCAGAAAGGTTGTAATTTTTTTCCAGCAAAGCTAACTTGTCACATTTTCTCTCCCCTTGATACCAACACAGCATACAAATAGTGGTAGTAATTTTTGCTACTTATTTCAGAGTCTGTTTTTGCATAACTTCCATAGGGATTTTGTCTGTTTTAACGAAAATTGGACGTGAGTTTGATTGTGTGGGCTTTGTGTGGAGTTCTTACAGAAAGTTGAAAAAGAGCTGAACCAAGAAGAGGAGAACCTGTTTGCCTTGTTTGTAGGGTTCCAGAGACCTCCAAAGAAGGTGAGGAAGCTTGCCTCCATTGGCAGGACTGGACAACCCGGCCAACGAAAATGCCCTGGTACCCTCGAGAAGAGGAAAGCCCAGGTGGAGTCTGATGAGACCAACTTTATACCTGAACCTACATCGACTGGATGCCGCCGGTTCGCTCTGATCCTGTATGGAATATTTCAACAAAGCCAGCTAAAAATTGCTGTTAGTTATTTCTACTCTGTGATTTTATGCAAAAATAGAAAAATGGTTAAAAGTAAATCTAGTTTGCAAACTTTTGCTTTGCTGTTAAAAGTTTGGGATCAAGGTTGAGAAAATTTGTGTTTTTACATCAGTTGAACCATTTTAAGATTTTTTTTCCTGAAATTTTTACATATCTGCTGACTTGTTTTGGCTAACGCCTCCAGATTTTTTTGGCTTAAACTGATGAACTATTTTTCCTGGAGTGGAGGACTTTTGCTTCCACAATGGACAAATGGAGAGACTGGTTTTCTTTCACACTGGAACCTGACAAAACGTTCCTCTGAGACTGCATCCCAACCTCCATATATTTGATCTCATCACCATGGAAATGGTGGCAAAAAGTGAAAGGGGGGATTGTTAGGGGGAAAAGGCGGTCCCAAAGCTAATTCCATACAGGCTTTGTGGACTCCACCCCACCCCAGGTCAAAGCCAAAGACACTGGGAACTCCAAATCCCATCACCACCAAAGGAAGGTGGCTGGACCTGAGGGTGGGGTTAAGCAGCCAGGTGGATACAAAAGCAGACACGTGGCTTTGGGCTCTCTCCATTTTGGGGCGCTCGCCAGCGCGGAGCTCCGGCCAGCTCTGGAGTGACTTTGGGTTTCCAGGTCGTCGGATCGGGTAGGACGCATTAAAGACTTTATTTCCCTATTTTTTCCCCTGAGTTGTACATTTTCCTTATTTCCTTTCCTCTTGTAAATAAACCTTTTATTAACCCTTTTGTGTGTGTCTGTAGTAGAGTATTCATAAGTCCTTTAAAGCGCGCGGGTGAGGACCCACAGCCAGGAACCCGTTTAATATCGGGGTTGCTCTATAACAGAACAAGTAAAGAAATGGGTATCATAGTTTAGCAATAATTAGATCAATTGGGCAGAAATATGAATTGTCATACAAAGAAGTAGTACTTTCAATTAAAAATATTAAAGTAAATATGTAACTGGTTAAAATTTAGTGATTTTTTAGTTTATTTATGTTAAGTAGAAAAAACTGATTACACCTAACAAAGAAAAGTTAACAGGAATATTGTGGAGATGAAAATGTCAAAGTATTAGCAATATTTGCCTCAAGATAGTATAATGACCATTACAAGTAATTTTTTCCTCTCTCCCAGACACTTCTATGTACTTTCTGTATTTTCTACAGAAGCATGTATAAGTGTAACATTCAGGGGGGAAAAAAATTATAAAGATGAAAAATATTCTTTTTCATAGAGTTATATTGAAATTAGCAATATTTAACTTTCCCCATTACCCCTAAAATGTTCAGGCAATCATATATCAATAAGTAAACACACTAGTAGATTTAATTACCAGTTATTTAAGAAGGCTTAGTAAAGCCTTTTCAGTATACAACTCAAAATTCCATGTCTCTAATGACTCTAGTAACTGCCAGATCAGGTGGTTTCTAATTCTTCATTTCCAACAAAAATGAAAAGGGACCTAATTAAAGTGTCAGCTGATAAATAAAAGGGGGCAGGGAAACAATGTGATACATTGTTATTGCAGAAGTATTACTTATCCACAAAGGGTTAGACAAAATGAAGAGAAATTAAAGATTAGCTTCACTTACCTCATGAAAAGATACATTTCCAATGAGTTTTTATTTTTTTCTGTTTAGTTATTAACAATATCTTGATATTTTAATGCCATTTGCTAACTATGTGCTAATTTACTGAATAGGAGATATTTTTCTTAAATCCATTTGGATATTTTGCAGAGACATATGATAGGGTAATCAATATGTATGAAAAGCCTTTAGTGAGTAAAAATGTATTACCTTCATAATGTATGCATAATATATTACATGCAAAAAATAATTCATGTATAAAACACATTATATAAGGATAAAATCTGATAGGGAAAGTGTAACAGAAGTACACATTTAAAGTGAAAAAGGAATATAAAATTTTCAAATGTTAAAAGAGCTTGTACATGTACTTTTTATAAATGGATGATGGTGATGGAGGACAAGAATAGCAAAACTGGAAAGCAGGACTCACACACTAAAACCTTACTCACACAAGGAGGTGGGGTTCGAGGGGAATAACAGGACCATTTACCCAGCTGTAGAAGTCGGACCCTTAGGCGCCAGTGCCTTGTCAATGCATGAGAACCAAGCAGGATCAGATGCTACAGAGGGTGGAGCACAGGCCTGAGGGTAAAGTCATGGAGATTGGGCCCATCCTGGAACTTGTCCCTTTCTACTTTTGCCTGTTACTCAACATCAGCAACAAGCAGGCCACTCCACAGAGGAGTGACTCCTACCAAATAGAAGAGGACTTATCAGTGCAGTGTCCGCACAGACTCAGGGCAGCACTCCCACTGCCCACCTGTGACTATGCAGGTGCCTCTTTTCACCAACTCTTTCCCACTGCAGGGCATCAGCCTTCCTGCCTGCCCGTGACCTGTCAAGGCCGCCTGGCTGCAACAATGCAGACCTCTCTTAGCAAAACCTGTCCCTTTCCCTTTCCCTAACAAAACTGTTCTTTAAATATAACTAACGTCTCTGTCTCATGAAAAACTTGCCTAGGGAACTCGCTGTGTGCTACTGAAACAGGAGCTCTGGTGAAACCTTTCCCAGAGTGAACGCAAAGACCCCGCACTAACTCCAAAAACCACATCAATGGTATTAGGTATCAAACCATTTGGGTTTTAGAGTTCATCAAAACAGTGATTTATCAGTTCTAATTAAAACTGCAATTTAAAAAATCATAAATATTAACCTTAACTGTGAGGAATTACTAATTATCAAAACACTTTTACAAAAGCTAAAATTTTGAAATCAGATTTGATATTTGAGTTAGCAAAGTGTTTGGTACATATACAATGGAAGCTCAATTGATGTTACTTTCTTTCCTTCTCTAGATGAATAGTGATAGAGAAATTAACAAGAATTTTTTGTCCATAAGGATCTCACAGTCCAGTAAGCAATCAGAATAAAAACAACTACTCATAGTATGGTAAATTTTGCATAAAGTACAACATATGGGCCTCCCCTGGTGGCGCAGGCGTGAAGCGCAGCGCTATGAAGTTGTCCGCAGCCTCTGTAGCACCGGTTTGATCCCGGCTGGCTGGCGAGGGTCCCACATGGCACGGAAGACCTCTTCTGTCGCGCCCGCTGCTCCCCTCAGCAGTGTATTTCGTCATTCTGCCTGCTCTTTTCCCCGCTCTGGTGAATCCTCTCACCCTCCCGCGCGTCTGGCCTGTACCCAGGTTCTTGTATAAAAATAAATAAATCTTAAAAATAAAAGTACAACATATAATGGCCATAAGTCTTTGTGCTAATAGAATAACAAAGGGGATTTTTTAGCTGTTCCCCAACTTTCTCTTCCTTCCCCATTTCATTTCTTCTTTGTTCCTTCCCTATGAACTATCTTCCCTTTTAAGTCTCAAGATAAGAATTGGAAAGGAATATGGAAGAAGGCCAGAAAAAAGTTCCTACAGGCAAGAAGCAAGCAAGCCTAACCTGATTTAGATGAAATTGCAACAGGATGGTCCCCAGGAAGGGGAAGGTTCCAGGTTTCTTGCACCCCAAAGGAAGGTGGAGCTGAGCAGGGAGAGAAGCTGCAGAGGAGACTGAGGAAGGAAGCAGGATGGAGAGCCAAAAGGAGTGCTGGAGGAGGCACATGGAGCCGAGAGACACGTGAAGAAACAGCTTGCCTTTTGGTCGTGGACTGGTTGACACAGATGTAGGTGAGACTCATGGGGAGGTGACAATGGCAGTTTTTGTCTTTTGATTTTGATTTTGCTCTTTTTCTCCCAGACTTATCTGGTTGTTTCTGATCCTTTTCTGTAGTCCCCACTGTAAGATGCTTTAGACTTGTGGCAGGCATTGGGGCCTTACTCTGGGCCAATCCTTCTTGGGTGGACTTTTACCCACGAGGGGACAGGTAACTTTCGATACTTGATTTAGAAACAATATTCTTTGCCTTTCCTATATTGTTTCCTAATTGTATTAAAGTTCCTTCCCATTAAAGTCTCATATGTTTTGTGTTGATGCAGCAGATAGCAGAACCTATTTAGACCAGGCAGGTTTGTGAGGTCTGGGGTGCCCCTCTCCCTGCCCTGTAACAAAATCATCAAAAGGAAATTTTTATTATCCTAATTCAGAGCACATATGCAGGTTTTCAAAAACAAATATACAAGATCCATTTTGAACTATTTTTCAGGCAAACTGGTTCTTTAAACTCAAACAGGCTTCAAAGCAGTCACTTTTTCACAGTATTTCTCTTGAGCTGATTTAACCCTGACCCCAAACAGGTAAACTTTCCATCAGATCTTGAACCCTGTATTTTTCTTCATCTTTGCTGGTTTTTATTAATTTTATCTTCCCTAACTCTGGCATACTACTTCTACCTAGAATTAGAAAACTCTAAGGTTTGAAGAAAAAGGGAATTCTAAAACACTTTCACTCGGGTTCAATAATTCACTAGAAGAATACACAAAATTCACTGAAAGGTGCTATATTCATGGTTACAAATTACAAGGAATGGATACTGGTGAAAGTCAAGAGACACCTAAGGCAGTGTCTGGGAGGGTTTCAAATGCAAAGCATCCATTATTCCCTCTGCAAGGAGAAGCCCCACCTTAAATCAAATAATTGATTACACTGTGCCCAGCTCAAGTCTAAACAAAAAGAAACTTCTAATACATATGTTACAGATTTCCCTCCTACAAGCTAAGGGCAAATGCCAGACAAATTTGGCAAGGCCAAATTCCTGATTACATGTTTATGTGTGGGCTTATTCACTTTTTTACATATACCAGAAAATACACAGATGTGTATGTATGTGTGTTTCTTTATTCATAAATTTTATCTAGATTTCTACTTTTCAACTCTTCCTTACAATACCTATGTTACCGAACTTGTTAGTTAACAACTATGAAATTTGACTGAAATAGCTTAGTTATTAATCATCTCTATCTTGCTGCCTAGAAGAATAATATCCTAGTTTTTTAAATGTAACATTGATTTTCACAATTTCAATTCTTCTGATCCATGAGCAAAGAATTTCAACTTATGCCTTCTACTTATTTCAAAAGTGTTTTACAGTTAGTTTTCAGCATATAGGCCTTAGGTTAAATTTATTCCTAAGTGGGTTTTTTTGGTGTGATTGTAAATAGTATTATTTTCCTCATTTCCGCTTCTGCTAGTTTATTGGCTGTGCAGGCATGCCACTTATTTAGGTATATTAATTTTGTAGCCTGCAACTTTACTGTATTCATTGATTCTTTCCACCAGTTTTTTTGGTGGCCTTTGGGGTTCTCTATATATAACCTCATGCCATCTGTAACTAGTAACAGTTTTACTTCTTCCTTTCTATTCTGAATACCTTTCATTTCTTTTTCTTGCCTAACTGCTCAAGCCGGGACTTCCAATACCATGTTAAAGAAGAGAGGTGCAAGTAGACATCCTTGTCCTATTCCTGATCTTAGAAGAAAAGTCTTCGGTTCTTCCCCACTGAATATAATTTGTTAGCTATAGATATGGCCTTTATTGTTTTTAGGTATGTTCCTGCTATACCCATTTTATTTTTTATCATAAATGGACAGCGAATTTTATCAAATGTTTTTTCTGCATCTATTGAGATGATCATATAATTTTTATCTTTTATTTTGTTGGTTTTTTTTAACAATAACAATAAGGTGATACAGTTTATTTTTTATTTTTATCTTTTTTAAAGATTTATGTACTTATTTATACAAGCACTGGGTACAGTCAGAAGTGCGGGAGGGTGAGAGAATTCACCAGAGCCAGAGTGGGGAGCAGAACAGGCAGACAGACGAAGCACACTGCTGAGGGGAGCAGCAGGCAGCAAGAGAGGTCTGTGCGCCATCTGGGACCCTCGCCCAGTAGCCGGGGTTTGAACCAGGGCTGCAGAGGCTGTGGGCAGCTTCACAACCCAGAGCTCAACCGCTGCACCACCGGGGAGGCCCTATTTTGTTGGTTTCTTGACTCATATGGGTAGACCACATATGTTCAGCCATTTTCACATCTCTGGAATAAATCTTATGTGGTCATGATATATGATCTTTTTAATATGTATTGCTGAATTCTGTTTGCTAGTATTTTGTTGAGGATTTTTGCATCTATGTTCATCAGTGATATAGACATACATGATACACATAATGGATATTATGAAGCCACTTAAAAAATGAAATCTACCATGTGTGATAATATGGATGGACTTTGTGAGAATTACACTAAGTGAAATAAGCCAAATAGAGAAAGACAATTACCATATGATCTTACTTATAAATTGAAATTTTTTTAAATTATAAAGGACAGTGCAGTGGCTGTGATGGGCAGGAAGAGAGTAAAATGGGTGAAAGTGGTCAAAAGGTATAAACTTCTAGAAATAAAATAAGTCATGGATACGTAATGCACAGCATGGCAACTACAGTTAATAATTGCATGTTTGAAAATACCAGGTGTTTTCACTTATATACGGAATAGAAAGAAACAAGACAAAGAGTGAGACAAAATCAAACTAAAAAAAACTCTAGAAATAATCTGACTATAACTTCGCTCTGATTTCCAGAGTGGGAAGAAAGCAAAGAGGGTAGGTACCCAATGGATTATGGTGGTATAATATGAGTGCCTTGGTGATGGGTATGTCTGGTAATACATATCTGAAGAGGTATGAACTTGTCTGGTGTGAACCTCTGAATCATAAACTACTTGTACCTCTGAATCATAATCACAAACTACCTCTGAATCATAAACTGTAAACCAATATTACTTCAATTAAAAAAAAAACCTGCATGTTTGAAAGTTGGGTAGTGCAAATCTAAAAAGTTCTCATCACAAGAGGAAAGACATTTGTAACTATGTATGGTAATGTATATTTGGAAGCAGGGCCTCCCTTGTGACGCAAGGGGTTAAGTACCACACTATGAAGCAATCCAAAGCCCCTGCAGCATGAGTTTGATCCCCGGCCAGCCAGGTTGCTCAACCAACAAGGTGAAGCAGACCTCTCCAGTCTTGCCTGCTGCTCCCCTCAGCAGTGTATTTCGGTCGGTCTGCCTGTTCTATTCCCTACTCTGTCTCTGGTGAATCCTCTCACCTCCCCACCACCCCCCGCATCTCTGGCTTGTACCCCAGCTCTTGTATGCATAAATAATCTTTTAAAAAAATGTATATTTGGAAGCAGATTTAGTGATGATCATTTCACAAGATGCACACTATTGAATCATTACATTAAGCTGTACACCTAAAACTGGCATTATATCAGTTATACCTCAATTTAAAAAACAAGGCAAATCAACTGATTTGATCCAAAAATCAATGTTAGTTTTCTTTAGAGGCTATCAATTACAGAAAATTTTAATGTCCATTTTTTAAATTTAGAAAAAAAACAATTTTGCTTCCTGAAATATTTGATAACATGAAAGAATGTGTAGAGAACTGAATATTTGCTAATTCTAAACTAATGTCAAAGAAATTACATCAAAAAGAATATTGGTAGAATCCCAAGCTAAAAAAAATTAAAATCTCTATTATTGTTCTAATAAAATGCCATAATATAGTAAGAAATTTGCTTGTATTTAGAAAGTTAGGTCTCCCCACGACTAGAGCTTGATAGCATTTTTCTTAGCATTTGTAGACACAGCTTGTCTTTTCATCATCTAACCATGCTGAAAAACAGGAGCTATATCATATGTAATTAAGTGTAAAAATTGTATTAAAAAGATGAAGTGGGGGGGCCAGGGAAAGGAAGGACTAGAGTCAAAATAAGGGGGAGGTGCAATTGTATGGGGAATATAACCAAAACGAAAATGCATACATTGTGCAAAGATGAAAAAAGATGTAAGAATTATATAAAATAAAATATTTAAATTTAAAAAAATAAAATAAAAAGATGAAGTGAGCAGTGATATGTCAAAATGTTCTTGCTTATAGATTAGACCTTCCTTTTTTTATTTCAATGTCTTAATGAAAATATTAAATCAGCCATTTCTCCCACTCAACTTCAACTCCACACCACCCATTACTGTATATGGATCCTTATTATTAGCTGCTATTTATTTCATTTTCTCTACCTGTAAAAAAACAAAAGTAAATGCAATTATATCAGCAAGACCATAATCCTTACTAATAAATTGGTGCCACTGATCACTAAAATGTAGTTAAATGCTTAAATCTGAGATTATAATTATATGTAGCTCTCATTTTCATTTAGTATGTCTTATTTTGCTAACCTAAACACTGTTGGCATAACAAAAATATACAGCCCTTTGAATCTATGACATTTAGTCTCTGAAAACTCAATGTTCTAAATTAGTAAAGTTCAAGGAAAACATTCAACTTATAGGAAACAGAAATTAGAGGGCTATACCTCAACTTTCTACTCTGTAATTCAGAAAATAATATAATGTTCAGTCAATTTTTCATTGGGTTTTGCTTCCTAAAGACATGATTAGTTAGATGTCTTGACAGATCACAATACATGCCACAAAAAAATGGGAAACATGACTATCAAAATACATAGCATGACAGAGGATTTTTTTTCCTCTATGTGCTTTCTGTAAATAGTAAGCATATTATTTTTATATTGGAAAAGAAATAATAAAAACAAATACATATAAGTATAAAATTTATATAATCATATAGTGATGAATGTTTAAATTTTGTGGTGATCATTTCACAATATATATAAGTATCAAATCATGTACATTAGAAACCAACATATGTCAATTACATCTCAATTTTTAAAAATGCATATAACAATTTAGAATATGGTTATGATATTTATCTGGATATAGTTTTACTTAAATTTTCAACCGATGAACATGCAAGCATCCAAAGATTAGTTTGAAATTTTCTTATATAAAACCTTCAAATAAATTTAATTTTAATATTTTTAAAAGAAATACTGACAGCAATGGGTGGCAAGTAGAAAAAAGGATAGAAATTGGAGGGGAGAGACAATGGGGGAAGAAGAGAAGAAGTAGTATGAGAGAAAGAGGAATACTTTTCCTCCACCCTATCTGGTTAAGGAAGACATACTTAAAGCAAAAAAGAATAAATTCCAGTAATGGTATTCCCACCATGGGAAAAGGGGAAAATGGTATTCTTTTTTAATTTTATAATTAAATATCAGACTACATAAATAAAATGTATTAATATATTATAGATAACTATTAAGATATGTTAGAACAGCAGTAGTGTGCAACAAACAGTAATAAAGTTTGGTTCTTTTATCAGATACTGAAAGGGAATTATTTGTTCAAATGTGCTCTTTCCCTGAAGATTAGCATAGTAGAATTTAAAGCCCTGAAAGGTCCTTGAAGAGACTGGGAAGTCCAGAAACAACCCAGTCACATTAAAATTCTCTATGTAATATCACAGAGTTAATGTCAAGCTAAGAGTGTCTAACAGCAGGGTGAGAATATTCCATATAATCTCGCAACTATGATTGCCCTCTGAAAATTAAGCAAGTAAAATGTCTAGAAATCTGCAAATATTACTACATAGTCTAATGAATTCTAATAGTATCACACAAAATTTTGTAAAACTAGCAGAAATAATCAAGTATTGAGAGTGTGGGTATGACAGTATTTTAAATAACTTAGTATCTTTAATTGGTTCTTATAATGAAAAAACTGATTAAAACATATTAAAAAGGAAAGGTAGGCCGAAATATTAATCACCATAACAATGTTTCAGACTAAATCTGAAACTTAAGAGGCTTACAAAGAAATGGATTATAAGTAAACCACAGGGTCAGAGTGATAATAAAAGCATAAAATTACAAGGTTTATGAAAATGGTATTATAAATTCTCTTTAATAAACTAGATAATGATTAAAACTCAATTAGAGAATGCTGAAAGCAAAGTAATGAAACTAGATTTAAATCTAAATAAACAGAATTATATTCTGTATTCCTAAATTATTCTTTCCTTACACCTTTTATTTTTAAAAACATTGTTAATTATGCAAAATGGTTAGCCTCATATTTTCACTAAATGATTTTTTAATTTGTTTTTTTTTTTTTTTAAAGATTTATTTATGTATACAAGAGCTGGAGTACAGGCCAGAGGTTTGAGGGGTAAAAGGATTCACCAGAGACAGGGTGGGGAGCAGAACAGGCGGATATACTGAAATACACAGCTAAGGGGAGCAGTGGGCGAGAAAGGAGAGGTCTGCTGCGCCATGTGGGCAGCTCCCTGGCCGGCCAGGAATAGAAATCATGCTGCAGAGGCTGCGGACAGGTTCACAGCACTGCACTGCGCTCAACCCCTTGCACACCAGGGAGGCCCTAAATGTCAAACACTTAATCTTGGCATTCACTATTCTTCATTATCTGGCCTACCTCTCCATTATTATCTCTTTCAATTTTGCCATCTGTACCCCATGATTGTACCAAACTAAACTCCTTTGAGTTCCTAGAATTCTCTATGCTCTTCTTTCTTCTTTATTTAGCTACTTCTCTTTATTCCTTGGGAAACATCTCTCTTTTGGACACTTCCCTTAACCCTTACCCCAGAGCACACATCCCTGTTTTGAATTAGGTGCTCCATTTTGAAGTACCTTGTGGTTATCAATAGTATAGTATTATAAAGTTGCTTTATAATTTTTTTTTAATAGAGGCATGTTTTATTTATTTGTTTGTTTGTTTGTTTGTTTTGTTTATACATGCACTGGGTACAGTCAGAAGCGCGGGAGGGTGAAAGAATTCACCAGAGCCAGAGCGGGGAGCAGGGCAGGCAGAAGGACCGAAGTACACTGCTGAGGGGAGCAGCGGGCGGCAGGAGAGGTCTGCGTGCCATGTGGGACCCTCCTCCGGTGGCCGGGAGCAGCCGGTGATCGAACGGTCGCGGCAGAGGCCGCGGGCAGCTTAGCAACCCAGCGCTCAACCGCTGCGCCACCGGGGAGGCCCTGCTTTATAATTTTTAATTCTCTTGTATATTCCTCTACTATAAGTTCATCAAGAAATTTCATTGAGGTACTAATAACTGTTTACAGAGCATGATCCAACAGTAGTTCATAATGAGAATTATGGATCATAAAAATACTTTAAATTGTATTTCCTATGTTCAATTCAAGAAAGCAGGAAAGTATGTAATATGGCTTTAAAATGCTTTTGTCCAAAATATTTAACATTTTAAACATGAATCATATCCTCAAAAATGCAGAAAAACATGTTGTACAGGATAATGCAAGTTATAATGCTTTGCTCTGATTTGTTAGTTCTATATTTTTAGCAACAGTGAAGACAACCTTTTTCTAAAGAGAATGAAAGAAAACAAGAAAAACTTATGAGGTAAAACTACAAAAAATTATCTAATAGATAGAACAGAAGAGAATAGAGCAGATTTCTTTAAAGAAGTCTATCAAAATTTCTCCTCATCTAAATTCATTAACTTCAAGACAGGCAGGTTCCTGCCTTTCTGACCAGAGACCAAGTTTTGACCGTCTGTAATATAGTTAATAATAGCCTCCATTTGTTATTTGCCATGATCTAATAATGCTACTTATGCCAACAAATGAGAAATGACCAGTATTTTAACTTCAGGCCTGAAGCCTCCAAGTATCCCACTATATACCCTGGAGTGCCAGAACCCTGTTTTCATGCTGTAGACTGTTGTCAACCTAGACACTATCCTACTTTTGGTGATAGCCATGGACTATAAACACAAAGTCTAATGTAAGTATTATTGCTACCTGTTTTAAAACAAAGCTCTCTTACTGTTGAATAAAACCTCTTACATTCCAGTTTTCTTATCTATTTTAACATTTTATCAAAAACCAGGAAATTTCTAATGGGAAGAGTAAAAGTTCTTTGTAAGAGGAAAAAAAAAATTGGGCAAAGAATTTTTAGAGTCATTTTTCCAAAGATAAACAAATGGAAAATAAGCATGTGAAAGATGTTCAACATCATTAGCTGTTAGGAAAATGTAAATCAAAACCATAGTGAAATATACTTATTAGGTTGGCTCTAGTTAAAAGAAGGGAAAAGAACCATGTTTTGGCAAGGATATAGAGAAAATGAAGTTCTCATACACTGCCAGTAAGAGTATAAAATGACGGAACCAGTATAGAAAACAATTAGGTGGCTCCTCAAAAAGCTAAAAAATTTTCCATAGAAATTCCAATATACATGCCCAAAAGAAATGAAAATATGTCCAGACAGCTGTGTACACAAATAAAATAATTAAAATTATTAAGATTTATTTATTTATGTATGCATGAACTGGGGCATAAGCCAGAGGTGTGAGAGGTAAGAGGATTCACCAGAGACAGAGTGGGGAACAGAATAGGCAGACTGACCGAAATACCCTGCTGAGAGGAGCAGTGGGTGAGATAGGAGAGGTCTGCTGCACCATGTGGGTTGTTCCCTGGCCGGCGAGGGATCGAACTCGTGCCCCAGTGGCTGAGGATGGCTTTACCCCTGTGCTACCAGGGAGGCCCAAAATAGTTAAAATTATAAACAGATAAGTACAAACTGATTTTTCAGCTAACACAGCAAATTCAAAAATTACTAATTAGAGGGAAATAAGGAAATGTGTGACCTTTGAATTATGTTGCTCATATTCTTATTATCCTCTCTAATCATATCTTTTTTTTCTTTTATATTATGGTACCATTATAGAAGTAGTTCACATAATTTTTCAATTTGGGAATTAAAACATTATAGACAAATCATATATAATTCCTCATTGCAAAGAATAAAAAATATATTTTAGGGAAAGAAAACAATAAGAATGAACAAATATACCTAAGTTTTACCAGGGAAAATTATGATCACTTAACTCAACAAAGAGTCATAATACACTTATTTTTAACAAATGCATTTCCTGAGTTTTCCTCCAATTAAAGGAATTAGTAAACTTATGTCTAAAGTTTTCATCCATTCTTTAAAGTTTCACATTACACACATGAAACATTTTATACTTACTTATCAAGGAAATCCTTATCCACTACAGCAGAGATGTCAAGAAGTGGATTTCCCATTCCAAAGAGAATATTTTCACTAGAAATAAACAAAATACAAACACAAGTTAGCAATACTCCTGAAAATAATTTGATGCACAAAGTGCACATAAGTATAATTATCTGCACATCATCATCTAAAAAAATAACATACTGGTTATTGAAATTTTATTATACTTAATACATTTTTTTAAGATTTATTTTTATTCATTTATGCATACAAGAACTGGGGTAAAGGCCAGAGGTGCAGGGGGTGATAGGATCCGCCAGAGACAGAGCAGGGAAGAGAACAGGCTGAAATACACTGAAATACACTGCTGAGGGGAGTAGCGGGTGAGACAGGAGAGGTCTGCTGTGCCATGTGGGTAGCTCCCTGGCCAGGGATCAAACTTGTGCTACAGTGGCTGCGGACAGCTTCACAGGTTGCATCTTAACCCCTTGCGCCACCAGGGAGACCCAATAATTTGGTTTTTTAAATAATATTCAACAATATTCAGCAGCAAGTGACTAAAGAAAATTAATTTCAATGTCTTTTAAAAGATATATTACAAATTTCCATACTCAGCAAACATAACAGATGTCTCCAGTTAGTAAGAAATCCAATTGCAGAAAGTTATTAAGGAGCACACAGCATGTCCTGCAGGAATCCAGGCACGAGCTCTACCCTTGACAAACTGAATGACTGTAGTAGGATCTTCACAGTGAGTATCACAAGTGGTGTAGCCTTCAAGTACATTTAACAGATTTTGAAGAAGTTTGTTATTCCTAAGTCACTGTAATATGGCTCATATTTCCCTCAATGTGAGGGAAGACAGAACTCCACCACAAGAGATGTCTTAAATAGAAATCCAATTGGCAGCAAGAAATAGACCAGTGGCCCTGAATAGGTCAGACTCTATGATAGGCTTTCTTCTAATTCATTCAAGAGTATTTGCCTTTGTATAATTTCCCACTGGTGTCCAGTTTGATGACGATCTCTTTCAGTTGCCTCCAAGCCAGTTAGAAACTATCAGCTATATAGTCTCATATGTGTGTGTGTGTGTGTGTGTGTGTGTGTGTGTGTGTGAGACCAGAGTTTAAAATAATGAGGTATAGTCTACATTATAATAGATAATGATTTAGAAGACTGAATTAGATAGCAGAATACGTAATCACGACAAATGTGTCCCCTTTTCTATTTGAAGAAACCTGATAAGGGAGGGTTAACAGACTATACATTTACTTACTCCACATTTGCACTTGTAATATTAAAGTCTAACAAAAACAGAAAACACTTGAAGTGCTTAGAAGATGAAGGACCATATAGGTAAGCTCATATAGCTCATATAGGTAAGGTAAAAACTTGACCATTATTTAATTAGGGGATTCTTTGCCTGATTTTATGCAATGCTACACAAACTATAAAAACTCTTAGAACTTGTTTTTTTAAAAGCATGGTAATAGTTATTAAGTTGTTTGGCTATTTCTTTTGATTTCACCTGTTATTAAATGCTCAGTATATGTATACAGTCACAGGACATTTCCACCACTACAAAAAAGCATCCTCCTGCTTCCGTGTCAATCTCTTTACTTCCACTGGCCTCCTCTTGGTTTTAATGAATATAACTGTGACACTGCTTTTTAAGAAGTCAACCCTTTGCACATCTCTTACATTCCCAAAATAGATTCTTACACTCCATCTGAAAATTTAAAACATGTACTGTAACTCTCTGGGACAATAATTTCTATGGTCAAAAAGGTATGGGGGAAAGATGAGTACACAAAATCACAGTAACCATGTTTAAACTCATAAGCTGAAACATATGTCTTATCCATCAAATTTTTTCCCTGAATGAATATGGAAAAGAATGTATTTACATAAAAAACAAGAATCTGCTGGGACTGAATTGCTCAAATGTGAAATAGTAATTTTCTGAATATATTATTTATTAAGAACAATGCATGGACAAAATTTAACTTTTACAAACTGTTCTTTTATTGCTTACTTTTAATGAAATAAATAATGTTAAGTAAATAATAATTAAAATGTCTAGTTTGTTACTGCCAAAAAGTAATAATAATTCAATTAAGGTCATTTGTCTTGAACTGAGTGCTCATCATTGGTTCTTTGAAGTCCCACTTTTTATACCTGAAATTTTTTTGTTCAAGAGACCTAGGTGGAACTGATCTACCCAGTTTATGGAAAGTAGGGGTCTATTAACCTTGGTGCACAGCCAAGCCTAGGCCATTAAATATAGTGGAATGTTGGGGCCTCCCTGGTGGTTAAGATCCAGCACTATGAAGCTACCCAAAGCCACTGCAGCATGAGTTCCATCCCTGGCCGGCCAGGGAGGTGACTCCCCACATGGCGCAGCAGACCTCTCCTGACTCACCCACTGCCCCCTTCAGCCGTGCATTTCAGTCAACCTGCCTGTTCTGTTCCCCATTCAAAGGTAAATCCTGTCACCCCCACCCCCCGCCCGTACCTCTGGCCTGTACCCCAATTCTTGTATGCATAAATAAATAAATCTTTAAAAAATAAATAAATACAGTGGAATGTTCCAGCCTTACTAATCAGTTCAGAGATGGACATGTAATCTAAGCCAGTCAAATCAGAACAAACTCAAGGTTTTTCTGGGTATACTCAGATTCAGAAAATCTGTCTTCCCGATAAATACAATTACAAAAAAAAAAAGCTCCATTGAAGGTAGAATGGAAAAATTTAGAAACTGAGTGATTGATGAAATTGTTGGACCACTTAAACTTTACCTGACACCTCTACCCAAAGATGGTAACCTCTTTGGACTTTTCAATTAAATATAGGTATAGAATGGATCTCTTTAAAAAGGGGTAAATAGGCTTTTTCCAAGATTCCCAGAGTTAGTGTTTTCCAGTAAGTGTCACCTTGGTTTGGGGAACTATGATTACTTGAGGCCCTATAAGCCTCAGGAGAAACTGTTAAGATTAAACTATGTAGATTAGGAACATCTCCAGAAAAGTTTTTTATCAAAGAAGTCCATCTTAAGGCAGGGCATAGATCCAGAGGCAAGGTTTTATAACATGAAGTCATCCCTTCTTTGTCTTGGGAAATAATATCTCACTGCTCTTAAAAAAGACTGACTATGAAGTCCTTCCCCTATTTCCTTGGCCTAGCAAACTCCCTTTCATCTTTTTAATATTTCTCTCATGTGACCTGTCTTAGGAAATCTTCTCTAAAAGTTGCACAAGCTGTCCAATGCACAACTCCAGAGGATGCGGTTCACAAAGTAAATGACAGCTCCTGAAATTGGGTAAAATAAATAAAAACTCACAAATTTTATTCACTCCCTCTCCCAGGTTTTTAAGTTATTTGATAAACTTTTTTTAAAGATTTATTTATTTATGCATATAAGAACTGGGGTGTAGGCCAGAGCTGCAGAGGGTGAGAGGATTCACCAGAGACAGAGTGGGGAACAGAACAGGCAGACTAACTGAAATACACTGCTCAGGGGCACAAGAAGCAGGCAAGTCACGAGAGGTCTGCTGCGCCATGTAGGTAGCTCCCTGGCTAGCCGGGGGATTGAACTCGTGCTACAGAGGCTGTGGATAGCTTCACAGTGCTGTGCTTAACCCCTTGCACCACCAGGGAGGCCCTATTTGATAAACCTTTTAATTGATTTCAAGAGTTACTTTTTACTCTATATCAAGCAACCAATCTCAATCAGCTAGACATAAAGGGTAAGGATTTTTTTAATTTCAATTACATTTGTATTCAAGAAGGCTAGCATACAATAATCACACAGGCTCTGAGTAATTTTG